>NC_141885.1:14711990-16153980 GCF_030686135.1 Camelina sativa | reverse complement strand
CTAGGACTGGTTTAGGGTTTTAATTCCATAGGCTTTTTTAGATACGAAGGCCCAGTTAAAGGGCCCAATCGTATAGATCACTTAGAAATTTCTTATATAAAAGCAGGTGTGTGGTAAATTAGGGTTTTCATTTCAGTCGTCGCTGCCGCTTTATCTCGTCTCCTCCGACATCACTGCCTCAAGCTTTTCACGAGGGAGCTAAGCTTCAACCATGGCCGAACAGACTGAGAAAGCTTTTCTTAAGCAACCCAAGGTCTTCCTTAGGTATAATTCCTCGATTCGATCTCTCTCTCTCTCTCTCTCCCTCTCTCCCTCTCTCCCTCTCTGTTCACTGTGCTTTTTCAAATATCCAAGTTGTTTATATTGATCATTGTTGTGTGTGTGTTTATCAATAGCTCAAAGAAATCTGGAAAAGGGAAGCGACCTGGGAAAGGTGGAAACCGTTTCTGGAAGAACATTGGTTTGGGCTTCAAGACTCCTCGTGAAGCCATTGATGGTACGGTTTTTGTTTAGTGCCTAACTCCTTATTGTAGATTAGGAACCCTGGGAGCTAGTGTTTTCGTATAGCTGTTAGATTCATAGCCTTCAAAAAAAATTCATTTGCTTTGATAGAGTGAGTCTTGATTCTCCAGCCTGATTTTGGATCTACATTAGTGTTTCCTTGAATTCATAGCTCTCAAAATCGTTCATTTTCTAATTGTCTGGTAGAGTTATTAAGCTTTGATTTAGTGAGTCAGGACTCTCCAGCCTTATTTTGGATCTGCATTACTTTTTTCCCTGATTCCAATGTAATCAGTACATATTGTATTAGTAGGATGGGCACTGATTCGAATGTGTTCTGATATTGAGAATCATAGTATGATGAAATAGAATAAAGGGTTTCTTATAAATATGCATCAGTATCCTTGTATCTTTGTGATAGATTCTCAGGCGTGATTGTGTTTTTGGTTTTTCTTTGTAACAGGAGCTTACGTTGACAAGAAATGTCCCTTCACTGGAACTGTTTCCATTAGAGGTCGTATCTTAGCTGGTACTTGCCACAGTGCTAAAATGCAGAGGACCATTATCGTGCGAAGGAACTACCTCCATTTTGTCAAGAAGTATCAGAGGTTAATAACATTCATACATTCATACTATACATTTGCTGAGTCTTTTACATTGGTGTTAAGAAAGTATTATACTTTTGGTCTCAGGTATGAGAAGAGGCATTCAAACATCCCTGCTCATGTCTCACCTTGCTTCCGTGTCAAGGAAGGAGACCATGTCATCATTGGCCAATGCAGGTTATGATCTGATTCAGAACATCATCTTTATTAATTCTGTTTTTGTTACAGTTTGATTTGATCTTTGTTTTCTGTTATCGCTAAATCTCAGGCCATTGTCGAAGACAGTGAGGTTCAATGTGTTGAAGGTGATCCCAGCTGGGTCCTCTTCGTCTTTTGGAAAGAAGGCTTTCACTGGAATGTAAGGTTGCTGTTGATGTTAGTCTATTATGTTTCTGGATAGAGCTGAATTTATGTTTTATGGTGATTTTCATATTGAATTCTCCCGACATTAAATTTTGTTTACTTTGCTCAAACTCTTTCATCCCAATCTGATATCTCTGTTTAAGACCTGAGTTTTGCTACCTTTCTTACAATGTTTGATGATCCGACTAGTCCAATCAAATACTCTCGTGTTCGTTAGAATTGATGTTCTTAGTCAATATCTTAATGTAATAGGTCAAATAATGATCAAACAAGAAAAGCGTGAAAGCAGAAGCAACGTGAAGGACTTACAAATTAGAGTATTTATTTATTTACTCTTCTACTTAAATAACTTTAAACCCATTTACTTGGATCTCCAAACATTTACATTTGTCGTAGCTCGTTGATGAGACCTTCGAACAAAAAATTGTCTGAAAATGAAGTACAGAACTCGACCTCAGATATCTCATCCTCCAACAAAAAATCTGAAGTGTACCAAATCAGGGGAAGAGTTGTTTTCTAAATGATGAAGAGGTCCACATGGTACAATGAATCCTCTCTCTTGCGGTACAACAAGGTTTTGAGGTGACTGATCCATTAACAAACTGTGATCTAACCATTCGGAAAACACTAGACTTGGCGAAAAGCTTGGGGTTTGAGCATTAAATGTTTCTCCGAGATTGATAGATGAAGAACATCTTTCAGTTGATGAACTCTGGAAGGTCTCAAGTGAGTTTGTGATTGAAGGTGTTTGATGGGTTCTTGAGGTTTCAAGTTGCGTCAAAGTTACACCCTTCTTTAGATTAGAATGCCAGTAGTTTTTGATCTCGTTGTCAGTCCTTCCTGGTAAAAATTTCGATATCTGAGACCATCTTGAAAAAAAAAACATAGGGAATTAAAAGGGATAATTATGAAAATACACTAAAATCATTATTATCAGTATTAAGAGAATAGTAAGTCATCACTAAAGTCTACATTTAAATAATTTATCTCCTAATTATAAAGTCTAAAAACCTAAACCATAAACATGAAGTTTTAAACTCATAATTACTTACATTCTTAACGGTGAAGTCTAAACAAAATAATAAATATCTTTCTTAATGTTGTAATCGATATATGTTGATGAAAAAATGGTCATATCAAAATTAAAAAGGCTTACTTGTTACCCAACATGGAGTGAAGTGAGAGAAGTGTAATTTCCTCTTCTTTAGTGAATGTAGACTTCTTAAGTCCTGGTCTTAGATAATTAACCCACCTTAATCTACAACTCTTCCCATTCCTCTGCAATCCTATATTATGTAAACCACCATTAAATTATTTATATTATGTATATAACTCCTAATCATATTCCAAAATCAAAATTGACATATTTGCTGTCTTTACATAATTAAAAAAAAAAAAATCTAAAGGTATTTATTATCAAGAGTTACCAGTATGAATAGGAATGGTACTCCAGCAACCATGGCCATACTTGAGAACATAACTCCTAAGCTTCTCATCTTCTTCCGGTGACCATAATCCTTTCCTTTGCTTCTCCTGTGATTTCAATTTCCGGTTTGGTTTTTCTGATTTATACACCATTTTTTATTTTTCCTAAGTTACTTTGAATTTATATTATACGTGTATGATACCGAAAGAAAGTATATACAATGTAGATTGGTGATGACAATCTTTGACAGAGATACGTAACCCGAAAAGGGGAAATATATAGACAGTTTTTTGAAGGTCAAATTTTTATTATTATATATTTTAACATAAATATACTAATATCTAATTCATACTTGTGTAGAACTATTCATATGAAAGAGGACTTGTTCAACACGAAACACATATCTTGTAGATGATATATCGCATTTTGGAACACTGTATCAATCAAATCTTTTATTAATTGATGTTTTAGGTGGAGCCATAATCTTTGAATTTAAGTGTCACAATTTTCTATACGACAGTGTGTATTAAAATTGATTTATTGTTATGTATATTAAAAAACTATAGAATTTTGTTTCAGGATTAATATCCAGACTTATGTAAGATTGTCTTTGTTTTTCTTGCCTTTTCAAATTATGTTAGGGGTTAACTCAATTAAACTGCTACAATAATATAGTGATCACTGGTGATTGGGGAGGTTATTTTATTTGCTTGCAATTATTATTAATTTTTCTGTGAAAATGGAACGATTGGTCTACCAATTTTTGAATATGCGAAAGTGGACATTTTCACAGTAATCTTTGTAAAATTTAAATGAAAATAACTAGCATGTGATATTGTTATTGGTTATGAATAGAATTATGCTAATATAACTGTTCAAGTTAGTTAATTTTCTAAGGATAGAGAGTTGAAAGAAGACTTTTGCAGTTTATAACTAAATCCTACTTGCCTTCCTCAAGATGAACTCTTGTAAATTAAAATATAAACATACATATTATTGGTGAATTGGCCTTTGTTTTTGTCCTCTTATATTAAATCAGTTTTTATTATAATAAGAGATACTTGTTTAAATTATTAACGACATTATTAAAGTAATGACATTATTGGTTTGACAACTACAAATAACTTAATTATTTATATTAATGTCGTTTGTGTCACTATTCTAATTTAACATCTGATAAAATATTATATTGAAAAAAAAATGCATGGGTATAATAACTTTCACTTAAGTAACTTATTATTCTCTCTGTTAAAATTGTATATAACATAGTAAGTATCTTCTCTCTGTTTCACAAAGAATGCTATTCTAAACAAAAATTTAATTTCATAAAAAGTGTCATTCTAAAATTCTAATGTATTTTTAAAATTATTTTTTTTTCTAATTTACTCCTTAACCCAGAGCTAATTTTCATTGAATTTAAATTATTAATTACTTAATTTGTGTGAATTGTGTCAAATGATACTTTGTATGAAATATATTTATATATCTACTTATCACCGTATTATATACAAGTAATATATTTAGTAGTATTACTATACAAAAACTGAAAAAGCATAACATATGTTTTACAATATTATGTTGATAATGAGAAAGTGATGCCTTCACTGAGAAATACACATAGGTAGCCGACACTGTGATGACGTTAGATTCGGATTAAATCATCTGACATTTACTATATATTTTCATACTTGTTTTATAGCTCAACAAGATTCCAATATCGCTTCTGTGCCACGCACGACTTATACTACTACTTAGCATGGTTTTGTTATGAATCAATTATGAGAAAACCATTTTTTGGAATGGTTTTTGTTGGTTTTACCACTTTTTGAATAGTTTGTGGATTTTACCACTTTCTTAGTTACAAATTTGATTTAACATGTGTTTTATTTGTTATGTTTGGGTTTAGTAAGTTCTATTTGTTTTTAGGGTTTAGTATTTGGTATTAAGTACATATTATATTTTGAAAAATCTGAAAATACTTATTTTTTTCCTTCTCAAAATAATAAAATCCATAAACTATTGGAAAAATGGTATACCCAATTTTTTTGTTAAAAAAGTAGTATTTTTAACAAGAATCCCTTGGTAAATACACTACAGTATAGCGAATTTTAGATCTAAATGCACATAATGAGTTACTGACATATATAAAAAATATAGAAAATGACACATTGACGTGTATATATTAAAGAAGAAACATAAAGGATGATCTTATTAATTTTATTGTGTGGCATCTCTATTATATTATTTAAACAACCCTTTAAATAAATAACCTTACTTCATATAGTATATTACACAAAATGCTACTGTATTTTAATACAAAATATAATAACAGAATCTTAATATTAATTTGTTGTAACCAGAAAATGTTTATCCACAAAAATAGCAAATAAAACATAACCTATTATGAAGTGTTTCACAAAAAAAAAACCTAGAGATAAGTTATAGTTATTGATGAGAGAAATTGGGGAAATTTACCTGATCAATATATATAATTATATTTGTAGTAAATGTAATAGGTGTTTGGGGATTGATTGCGGTCATTCATATTAAGATTCTGACATTTTACATATTATACCGATGTCGATATACATAGTCCATCATATGTATTTATTTTATATTATACACAAAAAATAATTAGATCATTCATATGTAGATAAAATGTATGAATAACAATTATTTTCCATTAAAAATAAAGCTAAGTTGAACTTAGACTTTAACTTTTAATCTAGAATATATATATATATATAAATTATTAATAAATGATAATACTACAAAATATTAACGGGTATTTATGGGCCATGTAACAATACGAGTAACAAGATGGATAACAGCAAGGATATCAAAAATTAAATTAATATCCGATACTCGATCCTTACACACAAATAATATAATTATAATACATTTCACTCGATCCTAAAGTTGTGGGTACCCTTTTTCGGGACAGAAACAAGCCACGGGTAACGATATTAGTTTCTATACCTACCAATTAGTAGTTTAATATGACTCAAAACTCACCATATAATACTATATATATTATATAACATGTAAATGAATGATACAACATAATCATAAGCTTAACAAATAACGAAAAAAAAATTCCCCGCAGCGTGGATGATTATCTAGTCGATGTATTATTAGGTTAAAAGAAGCAAATAAGATAAAGAAGATAGGTTACATTTTATTACGTAAAAATACACATTTTAATAACAGTTTGTCAGAGTAAAACTAACAAGCATCCTTTTTGTAAAATCTACCGACAATTTTGACAAAACAAAATTCTATAAAGCATTATGTTGTCATGATACAGAACAAAAAAATAGCAAACTTGTGTAATCCTTCAATTCAGTAGAAGTGGCTTAATTAATATATTATTCTGCTGAGCCTAAGAAAACAATTATAACAGTTAAAACAATTATAAGAGTCAATTTTGTGATCGTTTAATATATAACTCATTCCTAACATTATTCTGTTTTCATCACCATTTTTTAACGAGTTTTTTTTTTTTTTTTTTTGTATCTGAATTGTGTAAAAATAGAAGAAGTGTAATTAACTATCTTGCAAATCATTTGTAGATTTTTGGTCGGTCAGAGCTAATACTTCGTGTAATTTTTAAAATAAAATAAAGCTTTATTAACATATAGTTATAGACTTAATTATAGCTATGATTCACGTATGTCTATTGTGAAATAGAAATTATCATTGAAGGATTCAACAAGGATCTATCGTCCAATATAATTGAGAATTTGTTATATGCATTAACAAGAAGAAAAAAAGAGGAGACTTGCAAAATTAGACTACAAACTTGAGTCAATTGTAATGTTAGACCCCTTTTTTTCTCTCCAACATTTGTCACTTTCTTTCTATTAAATTCTTGTCCATTCATTTTATTCACAAAAATGCCATTATTTCTGATTTATTTGAATTTCTTGTGAAAATGTTTATTACATCCATATCTTCATCTTCTTCTTTTATTTATGGTTGTGCCACAGCCATCAATTTTCCAACAACCATGAACAACCAAATTTGAATCTCTTAAAGCTTTAACAACCTGAATTTGTAAGCTTAAATAACACCCAATGTTATGATAACTTCATTTTCTTCTATCTCCTCTCCATTTTAATCCAAGAAAATTTGCAAGTGCATTCATCTTGTTATATGTCATGATTCTTGGATAGTGATTAAATTGGTGTTGGGTTTCTTCTGTGGTGACTAAAGACGACGTCCTCGGTGCTTGACATTGCGAAACAACCACCGATAAGGTTATTTTCCGGTAGATTTTCGTGATTTTCCTTGATTTTTTTGCGAAATTAGACTTCATTTGTTAGTCTAACCATCATAATATCATGTAAAGTCTACTATGTGGTCAAATTTGCAATTAAAAATTTATTGAGTTTCGAGCCCGTAGACTGAAATTTTAGTCTTCTTAATTTCATTTGAAAACAAAAAAATATGGTTCAGACTGCATTATAATCTCTCTGTCGGATACTTCGTTTGAAGTCTACTAAGGTGTATTTTTGCAATTGACCAAATTCTTGACTTTTTAGTTATGACTGTCGGACGAAGTCTTCTTCCAATAATAAAAGAGTAGACTTCTATAGTGGCTATTTTTGGATTTGACCAAAATATAAAAACATTGACCGTCATATTATTGATAGAAAATTAATTAGTTGACTGCAAAAGAAGTCTACTAGTTAAAAAATTAAAATGTTGGTCAACCCCAAAAATGACCACGGCAGACTGCAAACGATGTCAACAATCCTGGAGACTTCGTACGTAGTCTACTTGGCGAAAGTCAAACTTGGTCAATTGCAAAACTAACCACAACGAAGTTTACTTTTTCTAGTTGACGAATAGATGAAGTCTACTTGTTAGCTAGAAGTCTACTACAAAGTCAATGGTTTGGTCAATTGCAAAAATAGCCAGAGCAGACTATAATCGAAGTTAACTTGTTGAAACTTTCTAAGAAGTCTACTCTGTTCTATGTTTTTAATTGCAAAACTGACCAAAAAATTAACAAAGGAAGACAACAAAAGAAGTCAACTATCCTAGTAGACTTCATCCGGTGTCTGGTTTATTAAATTGTAATTGCAAAAATAGACCATACAAAATAGACTTCAAGGGAAGTATCTTCATAGAGGCTAGTTTATGTCTACAAGGTTGACATCAACATGAAGTTTTCATAATTTGATAACCAAGTTATTGCAAATTGGTGAAAAGTTTGACAGATTTTCTTGTTGTATTCTTTGATATATGATATGTACTTGCCTCTGTATGTTTTTGAAATCATTATATATTATACATATGGAGCAATCAAGTTTTTGGTTTTCTTAGGCAGTTAGGTTATTAATTTAGACTTATTTTTGAAGTCAACGAGTTGAAGTTCTGTGTGAAATCTGTATAATTGAAAAAGTCTTTAATTGAAAAAAAAGTATGATTGCTTCACAATCCATCTATATATTGGTTGAGAGAGAAGATTCTTGTTCTTCACAAATCTGTTTACTACATTGCAATGGTGAGAACTAAGAAACTTAAAAGGAACAGTTGCATATCATGATTTAGTTTTTCTTTATAATTTTGTTTCTGTCTTCTCTTCTTTGTAGGTCATAAACATTGTGTTGAGGTTGGCGTGGCTGCAGACCGTGCTGGATTTCAACTTCGTGTTCTTACATTGTGAAATTATGGTTGCTCTTCTTGCTGCTCTTGAGATCATACGTCGTGGTATCTGGAATTTCTTTAGGTAACTTCTGAACCCAAAAAAAATTAATCACTGTGCTTGCTCCTTTTAAAGCATTTTTTACTTAAGGGTTCTTACTTTGTCTGGTTGTGAAGGTTGGAGAACGAGCATTTGAACAATGTGGGAAAAGTCAGAGCATTCAAATCAGTTCCGCTACCATTCAACTATGATGAAGAGGAAGATCGAGATAGTTAAATCTTATATTGTTATCAAATCAAGGGTTTTTTTTTTCACATGAGTGGTACTCCAATTTTGTATAGTTCCTTGTAAAACAATAAAGAAGTAGGAAATGAGCATGATGAGTCTTCGGATATAACAATCTTTTCTACCTAGGGCTATTATTGTTGTGCTCTCTCTGTCACAATGGGAGAGAGACCTAATAAACAAACAACAGTGATTACACCTGTGAGCTATTTTAACTATGATACACCAATAATTACCCTTGAAACACTCTAAGAAATTATGAGGTATTGACACAACAAGCGTAAGAAGCATGAGCATATTGATCTTGCAGCAATAACCCAAATAGTTTGCCAAAACAACATCAACTAAGTCTATCATATCACTCGAGTCTACTACTAAAAAGCCAAGGTTGCTGCCTCTTGATATCCAACAAGGAGTGATCATATTGAAAACCTTTATCAGTTGTTCGAATTGCCTTGCTCACTAGGGTTTAGCCGCTCACCACTGCAACAAAACAAATGTGGCAGCTTAACTCGCCCGCAACTCCTGGAACACAAAAAAAGTATGCACTTAACAACGGTATATACAAGTGCCCTCATCATGAGATCATGATAAGCGATACAAATACAAAATCAAGCATATGCCAAGGCCAAACAAGTGTGATTTATTGCCACGGCCAAACAAGTTGACTATTGTACCGCGATGAACACAAGAAGTTATTTCATCAAGCTTGTTAAAGGTTCACAGTTCTAGTTACTTAAATGATATGCAGTTTCTAACAAGTGATGCTAAATGACAGAATATTGAACCAGAAAGCATATGCGCTTATACTTCAGCTATTGAATTAAACAGTGACAAACAGATAAAGCAACAAGAGAAGCCAATCTATAGGAACAGGTTTAAGAGCCTTTGGCCCATTTCTTATCCCTCTCTTGTGTTTAGAAATCTGCATTTTTCATAAAGAACAACTTTGATTAACACTATCATTCTCCAAGGAAACAAAAATACACATATCATACTAGATAGCTCTGAACACCCAAGAACATATGAGCCTTAAGGAACCAAATCAATTTAGAACTGAGCTTAAACCCAGATGCCACAATAATTCAAAACCCTAATGAAATTTTGAACATTTCAGAAGCAGGAAAACGAAAAGGAGAAAAACCAAATAAGAGAGACTGAGAGTTCCATGACCTTCTTCTTAGTCACAGCCATTAGCTCCATGGATCCACCGAAATCAAAACTTGGAAGCCCGAATCCGAAACTCTTTTCATCGATTGAACCCGGCTGATTCTGATCGAACTCAGGCAAAACCAGCGGCGGCATAGAAATGGGGCGATCAAAAGCCATTGCTCAAACGGAGAAGATACAAACTCGGAGATCTTCTGAGTTCAGATCTAGTACCAAAAGAAAACAACAAGTAAACGATGAGTCGTCATTAAAATTTGGAAATGAGAAAATCGATAAGGAGAAGAAGTTGAGAGATGGATTCTTACGAGAGAAGCTGAAGTAATACCGGCGGCGGCGTCAATATCATCATCGACATCGTCGTTCAAATTCCACCAGATCTGGCTCTGATTTAGCCGCCGCTACAATCTTCAGATCTGTCAAAATAATAAACCACCCACACATTAATACACTGATTAACGAGAAGCAAAAAACAAAGCATCATAGGAGAAGACAAAGAAAAGAAGAAGACATTACCTGTCTAAAACTCGAGATTAGGGTTTGGACTAAAAGGTCGATCTCTACACCATGTTTGACAGAGAGAGGAGATGTAGATGAAGAAGATGAAGAAGAAAGGTGATTATGATGATGATTTGATGAGAGACAGATTTTTTCAGTTTCAGAATCGCTTATCGCCAGAGAGAGAGGCAGAAGGTGGAAGAGAAAGAAATGAAAATTATTAGGGTTAGGGTTAGTGAAAATTAGGTATATCTAACTCGGTTAATTAAAACCGATCGGTTATGCCCTGTCGAACCGAACCGAATCGGTAACCGAATTATCATATTAATTTCGCCGATCAGTTTATTGATCCTCTCACAGATGCTGCCGAAAACCAAACATCTCGGTTTAATCGGTTCTGTTCTCTCATTCTGACCGAACGCCCATGACTAATTATTAATAGTTGATGGCATAACAAAGTCAACCACCAATAGTCTATAGAGAAGTCTACTTAAGCAAACCCTAAATCAAATAATTTTAACCTAATCAGCCTTTCCTCCCTTAATTTGACTCGTTTATATGTAAATTTATTTTATTTCAATGCAGGAAGTCTATGTGGTTATTATTTGGTCAATAGGTTTATCAAATTATTTTTTATAAATTTTTTAATTAAAATTTAAGCTATAATTAAGGAGTAGACCTACCTTTATGTCTTCACATATATTCAATTTGTAATCTATCTTAAATAAATCTATTGCAGACTTCCTCCGGATTACATCTGTCATTTCGACTTCTGTTTATTGTTTGGTCGTAAGGGAGTCAACTGTAATTTCAGTACCCTTAGTGGTTATGTTTCTCAAATATTGAATATGGAATCTACTATTACATTTAATAGGCCTGGACATTCGGTTAACCATTCGGTTTCGGTTCGGTTGTATTCGGTTTCGGTTATTTTGGATATAGTAATATAGTAACCATTTGGATATTTTTGAAATTTCGGTTCGGTTCGGTTCGGTTTCTTCGGTTCGGTTTCGGTTTGGTTATTTAAATAAATAACCATAACTAACATAAATTATATTAACATTAACCAAATAAACCAAATATAACCAAAACTAACCGAATATAACCAAAATTAACCAAATAGACAATAACAAAAATACAAAAAAGGGAAAAATATGGATTCAATTTTACAAAATAGTATTTAACTTTGTAAATTCAAAATAATAACATTTACATATATTGATTATTTAAAATATTTAATTGTTTTGAATCTAGAAATAATTTATATTTTAAGTTTATTTTATAGTTTTGCATAATATTAAGTATATAATATTTGATATCTTCTAGGTTTTCGGATATTTCGGTTAACCATTTAATTGTCGGTTCGGTTCGGTTTGGTTTTTTTCGGTTCGGTTTCGGTCGGTTATTTGGTTATCGGTTATTTTGCCCAGCCCTAACATTTAAGGCTAAATAAAGGTATACAAAATGCAATTGTCACAAAAAAAAATCATTATTGAAGACATAAAACAAGTATTTGTTTGGAGTCAACTCTTTGCCTTGCGGATAGAAATTGACCAAAATATCAAATTGTGATTGTAAAAGTTTTATACTTTTGCTTTTGTTTTATGTCGATCAAAGAAAGTTTAATTGAAAGAGAAGTGGTTCTAATATATATCAAACAGTGACAAAACATATACTATAGTTTGCGTAAACTTATAAAATAAGCTCGCCTACCAGGCTTATTATGTAATCCCACGTTGCGCAAAGTAGTTTTTAAGTCAACAATTTAATAAAAATTCGTTAACCAATCACGTGTTTTCTCATTTCTATTTCATTTTTGTTTGTTGTCTACCAAACAAGTTTTTTATATTTGAATTTTCGATTATGTAACATAGTCATTTAATTTGTAGGATGTTTTCTTTTTCTTTTCTGATACTTCATAACTGTGATCAACAAATCTTTATTTTTTATACCACACACTTATATGTAAAAAATAATATTTGTTCTCTTTTTTTTTTCTTTTTCTTATAAGTTTCATTCCCAATTTAGACAAATTCATAGTAGGATTTCTTTTATCGTTCAAACAAAACATGTTTTAAATAAGCAACTACTACTAGTTAGTGAATATACACCTCTTCAAATATCAATTATTGAGACAAAATGTTTTTTTTTTTAAATAAGCAGCTACTGCTAATTAGTGAATATACACCTTTTCAAAAATCAATCATTGACCTTTTAAACAAAAGATATATTTTTTTTTTTTTGAGAAGTGTATTACTTGGAAAGAGTCTCTCAGTTTATTGGTACATTTTGATTTGTCATCATGCATGCATATAAAAAGAATTGTTCACTGGTGATGTATGTATGCATCCAATTGAAACCTTCCTATCATTTTTTAATAACATTGCAGAAAAAAAAAGTGATGTGTTCTTTTTTGGAAACTTTCTTCTTGAGAGAGCTAGAAAGCTCCATACGTATTAGTCATATTTCTCACTAATGGATAGAACATTACAACATTGTACCTAGCAAAGCTGAAAATTAATAAGATCCATGGACAACAACAATATGAGATTATTCACTACTACTTACATATACAAGAAGATGGGGGATTCTCAATGCAGTTTTACCTCCACACCCACAGCCACAGGGCAATCAAGCTCGACCCTTTATTTTATTTGATGGTACAGAAAAACAAAGAGAGCTAGGGCACTATTAGAAGAGTAGGATACCGACAAATGCAGAGGTTAAGGAGATGGTGAGATTGTCGTCAATTTGGGTGCTAATGGGGAGTGATTCCACAAGAGTTGATGCTATAGAGATGACGGCAAACCGAAGAATCATTCCCACGCTAACCTCGATGTAACCAAATGAAGCAAAGTAGTACATATACCCAACAGAAGCTAAGAACCCGGCGGTGACCATTCCAATGCTACCAGCAAATGATTTGTTTCTGTTGTAAGGAAGCCTCTCTGTTCCAAACCGCCTCCCAACAATGTCAGCCATACCTTTTTAACACAACGTGTATAAAGATTCATCATTCAATCGATTATTGTATCATATAACCAAAGCTAACTGTATGTACGTACCATCTCCTGCGCAAAGGTTACATATAACCGCAATAGAGATTGGGGATGTTTTCCAAAAGAAGATACAGGCCAATGTGATTGACAGTGCATAATAAAGAGGTCCTTTAAGTAGTTCCCTGGTTGAAGAGAGCAACTATAGACACTTTGTGAAGTGACACAAAGCATATAATAACTGAATCTTGATAATAGAAACCAAGATTGCTAAGAGATCCAAGTAAAGTCAAATACTAAGGCAATGTGATGTCACTGATTGAGATACCTGCGATCTCCATGTCTGCTCATAGACTTGATGGTTCCTTCGTCGTGGTACACTCCAAGGCCTAGCAATAGCATCCTTAATATATTGAGTCCAGGTACAATAGATGCAAAAAGCGCTCCTTGGATTCCAGAACTGAAATAATCAAAGAGTAATTGGATTTTAACTGGTGAAAGCTGAAATTGGTCCTATCAAAATCGACACTTTTCATTCCGTTATTACCTGAACAGAGGCCGCCAGCAAAGTAGAAAAACTAGCCCAATATTTATATGCACAAGCTTCCGTATGAGTTTCTGAAAACCAAAAAAAAACACCAAAGTCAACCACAGATGCTAAACCAAGGAATCGACGTACGACGTCGTATGTATGTGAAATGAACCTGGTCGAAGATGCCGCCGCGTTTGCCAATCTCTCCCCAGAAACTGAGGCACGAGAAGGTGATGATGCCGAAGATCCCACACGCGCTTATATCCGATAAAACCGTATTTTTAGGAAACATCACGGCTGGCTGGCGAGTGAATAAGAAAGACCTGCTACGAGAAACCTAGAGCGTGGATTCGAACATTGGTGCAATCGGAGGTGAAATGAAAGAGCAGAGCTTAACACAAAGAATTAAGATTAAAAAAAGTCTCATAACATTATTCTTATACAATGCCATATATAGTTATTATTATAAAATGATCCATGTCCAGTTTTGTTTGTTTCATCAGAGGATAATGTCTTTCCTGATATTTTGGAGAAACATCCTAAGCTCTCTCGCTTTTTTGCTATGTTCTTCATCATCTGTCTCTGAATCACTCAGCTCAATCACACTCTCAAGTTGTTGCTGATCATGGCTCTTCTTTTCTTCTTGATAACTTCTTGACACGCTCCGCGAACGAGCTTCAGGACAAGGGCTTATCAGATCAATGACTTCTGTTTCCGGATACAGTGAACAAGAACTCAGACCAACACTGAATCTATCCATGGTCGTCGACCAGGCGTTATTGCAGTTTTCTCTATCGGGTGAATCGATAAGACACAAGTAATCATGTTTCTTGGAGTTTTGCTGTTCTTTCCCTTGCTTAGCTTCTTTTACGATGCTTGTAGTTACTACAGAGGTTGAGTTGAGATCAAGGTGTTGGAGTTCGCGGCTGAGTTCTGCAAGAGAAGAAGATTTGGTCGGCGAACCAGTTTCCTTCTGTTTTTGTTTCGGCTTTGGTTTCTTCTTCTTTGCTGCCAGTTTCTCCTTGAACTCTATGATCTTCTCAGGACAAGCCCTGAAAGAAACAAGTAGGATAAATATGCATAACCAGAACGAGAATAGTATTTCAGGGAACACGAACATAAAACTGAACCAAATTTGGTGTTATGTGTCACATAAACCGAAGCTATTTGGCTGCATAAGTAGATCTAGTACTAAGTTTTGTTTGACGTTCCATATTCAGTATTTGCAGCTTTCTGGAAACCAAAGTATTTACTCTTTTATGAAGTTTCTATTGCCAAGCCAAACTACTTCAGACACTATTTCAGTTATTGATTCATAGTGCGTTATGTCTTTCACTATGAATCAATCACTTGACCAAACAACACAGGTTTAATCAATGCCAATCACTTGAGCTAGATCGATGTTTTGAGTAAATGAGTGAAGGTCAGGCTATGATCATTATCGTTACCTTTCTACAAGATCTGCAGGAACAATGGACGTCTCTAACCCTTCTAGATCATTCCATGAGACTTCAAAACATTCTCGTCCCTGTACTTTGCGGGTCTTTATGATTTCAGACACCGGACACTTCTCTGGCTGCAAGAGAATTTTTTTCTCACAAGAGTTAAATAAAATCCAGCTAACTTCCAACTGATTTATGCAAGGGAAAACCAGTTAACTTTTAAGCTGCTGGTATCTCCAAACTCAAAACAAAAACAAAAGTTTCATATTTACCAATATCATAACCTTCTATGAGCAGTATATAGATTTTATGAATTCATGTTTTGGAGTAAATCTAACGTAAAACCCGCCTGAGAGGGGGAGAGAGGTACCTTATGGAGAGGAAGATTAACTTCAACCTCAGTTGTTTTTGATTGCAAAATAGCGAACCTTCTCAGATTTCTTTCAGCAACTTTAGGAAGTATGTATTCATCTAAAATGAAACATAGTGAAAAAGAAGAAACGCTAGTTTCACAATTGGTTTTGTACAATGTCAGCAAATGCAACCTACAAGGAATAAGAAATATGTATAAATCCAAAGTAATACCTGTTTTCTCAGGGGGCCACTCAAAGAACTGATGGCATATCTCCTGAAGCTTGGTGCCCTGGAAAGAGAATTCAGCTAGGGCCCTGAAAGAAACAGTATAAAAAAATTTGATCACTTCCTTCATCCCAAATCTGAATAGACATTCAACTCTTTTTCAAGTGCACTAATCTCCAGGCTTTTAACAGACATTCCTGTTATAAGCTTGTAGCTACATAAGATGGGCATATGTACGTGCTAGCTCTAAGAATAGGTATAGTCTACAGCAGAATTATCATCAGAGGACTGAAAAAAACAAGGAAATGGAAAGAAGTATTAACCTGGAAACTGTATTAGAGTCTGCTTGGTGGCACTTGGGGTTCATGAATGCATCAATCACATGCTTGATCTGTTCCAGTCCTTCCGGAGCACGATTATTTCCTACAACAAATTGAAATTACGGAAAGAGCTTTTTAATGCTAAAAGACAAGCATGTCATATTACAAAACACAAAGAAGTTGTTGCTTGCAATACCATTTATAACCACAAAAGGTAAGGTCCCTTTTTTACTGCACACAGAAGGCTTAACTTGCTTCTTAGACTTTTTAGGTTTTTCCGCAAAGGCAAGTCCTTCTGATGCAACTTTTTGAAGAATAACATTTTCTCCAATCGACTTCACAAGCTCACAAGCTTTCTCCTGTACACATATTGATAAAACACACGAAGTAGAATAATATACAACCCCGATATGGAGGTTTTGTAAAAGCTTGAGTCATGAACACACCTGGCGAAGACCACGAACTCCCTGAGAGTAGTCACTGCCAAGCAAAAGCGCTAGAGCTATCTGAAACATCACCCAAGAAAACATTATATAAATAACTTTACAGTTTGATGCAACATATCTAAGATCTTAAGGTTCTTTGACGTATCGAATAGTAGTCAATAATGTGTAGCTGGTTTTCTTGTCTACTGATGCAACTAAAGGAATTTATCCCTTAAAGCTACAACGTTCAGAGGAACCATTCATACGCTTAGTCCTATCTCGCCTGAGTTTATCGAGAAAATATAGGCTAAAATATCACAGGCCCCCTTTTGCAAGATTGCATTCATGCTTCTACCAGTCAAATCATTTTGTAATAACATGGTGTAGCTTCGCAAGATCAGGGTTAAGTATATAAAGCTAATCACTTAAAGAGACTCGTAAGTTACCAATGAGTTTCGTCCAAGCCCAAGCTTTTTCTTGATGTCATCCATCTCATAGCAAACAACATAACCTCCGTCACCTAGTTCATTGGCAGATTTATTAGGCCATATAATACCATCAACCATTATCAGATAGTAAAAAAAACCAACAGGGCTAACGAGTCTCTCTACACTCACCAAGGCATATTTCTCGGTATACAGTCTTTGCACCAAAAAGGAAGATATCTGAATCAGAGCTAAAACAGGCGTCCTATGGATTTTCATGAAAACCATAAGTTGTAATTGAATATTGTGTTAACAGCATGAAGAACAAAAAACTGATTAAAGCTGAAAAATGTGTCTTACACATAAGGATTCTGAATTTAGCAGAGCGCATTGTGCCTCAGCTTCCTCAATCCTGCATTTGAAGGGAAAACAATATGGTCAAACAAGAAACTAGACCATAGATGCTTAAGTGTCCATGTTTACAGTTGCAAACCCTCTCACAAGTAGAGCAAAACACTCAGACCATAAGTCACATTGTCAATCTAGGCGAACAGTCTTGGAGAGTTACCCGTCTAAACACAGTATCCCCAGTGTTGATGCAATAACTTTAGCCTCTTTTATGATGCAGGAGAACTCGGACCCCATATTTCTTTTGAGTGAAGTCTCTTTACCAGGTTCAACGCCATCATCAGCGACCTGGCTGAACCAATAAAGCATTAAATCGAAACATAATCTGAGAAACTTAGCCATCATATGCAATGATAAAATTTGACGTCATTGTACCTCGAATCTTGCTTTCAACCGACGCCTATAAGTTGGCACTTTGATTCCAGGAATTGCACCATCTACAATTACAATGCTTATTGCAACAAATCAAGTATACTCCAATACCATTAAAAAAAATAACTTCTTTAGAACAAATCATTAATAATTCAGAACAGATTTGATCACTCATGCTTCTGCGACAAATATTTTTAATGAAAACGATACAAACGCTCTCATAAACAACAAACCCATCTGCGAAATGAAAAAAATCGAGCTACAAACAAACCCCACATTGGCTAATCTGATTTCAATTTTACAACAGCAGGGTAGAATTACCTGAGACTAAAATGATGGAGCAGTTTAGGGCAATTAGGGCTCGGAGACGATGAAAGAGCCCTCGAAGATAAACTTTTTCTTTGGCGGCGCAATAAGATTTGTTAACTTTATGCAATTCCACCATCCAACAAGAGAGATCCACGCATACCCTTTTGTTTCTACAGCGATTAGATCTCGTAAAGACTTGGTCTTTTTTCAAAAAACCCAGAAAGTTAAAAAAGAAATTGAGATGAAGAAATAAACTCACTGAAGATGATCGAGTGGGAAAGTCTTCTTACAAGGCTCCAAAACATCCCACAGATACTTCACGCCCATAGCTTCACCTTCGAGAAGAGAGAAGAGAGAGAGAGAGAGGCGGAAAGAGGGAAGAATATAATTTGATATTTGAATTTGAAAATGTGGATCAATAATAATTTCAACCGATCGGTTTGAAGGTTCCAAACCGAAACTAAACAAATGTCAAGTTAAATCCAATAAGAAATATGACCAAAATTCTAACCGTATTTACTGAATTATACGGTTCACTTCGGTTTGGCAACTTCATTTCAAAATTAATGCCCAAACCTATCATACCCTCCGCAATTTGTTAATCTATATTCTATACTAGTAACTAGTATAATTGCAGAAATAAATCCTCGAATTAGATTTATTTATAAGCATACCATCATATTTATTGTTAAAGCCATTAATTTGTTACCCAAAACATTCACTAATGTATTTAACTCATGATTCTATTTAAGATTATAAAAAAACAATTAAAAGTGATATTTGTTTAAAATTTAAATTTGATTCTCCTTTCATCTTTGTTTGCTTTTATTTTTAATTTCTTGAATTATCACATAATACATAAAATTATTAAAAATCTATTTTTTCTGCATATACTTTGATTCAAATTTTAAAAAACGGACATATATTACTCTATTAATATAAATAGTGTGTTCACCAAGCCACTTTAGCTAAAATGATTAGATAATAATTCAGAGTCTTATTATATATAAAATCAAAATTAATCTACATCCGAATGAGCTGGAAGCTTCACTTAATAAGAATCCAAATTTAAAATTTATATATGATCTGTTTGGTTTGTAAAGTTGATTTTGTTTTAATTCTACCATATATAGTAGAATTTAAAAATTGATATAAACTTAATAAAATTTCTAAAATTATGAATATTTAAACATATTAAAAGTTTAAAATAACACAAACGAGTTATACTGCATGACGGTTTGTATGATGTGACGGGTTTGAATCGGTATTACTATAGATTAAATCATCATTAATCTAATACTTAAACACGAGTTAAATCATTATTTTACTATTTTTAACAATACCAATATAAGATATGTCAAATAAACTGATTTAATTAGGATTAGTATATGCAATCTTAAAAATAATTAAATAAACTCCAATAAAATTAGTACATTTCAAAAATAAATCTAAATTTAAAAGTAAATAAATATAAATTTAACACATTTATAAAAAACAAGTTATATAATTTTTTTTAAAAATCATGATAATAAAACAATTTCTTATCACAAAGAAGAATTATTTTAAATTTTAAAACTTAGATAAATGACACTGTAAATCGAAATAAAACATATAAAAATTTGTTCCGCTGGTCATGATCTAGTTGAGAAAATATAAATATAACATGTTAATATAGATTATGTCGTTATCCTCAAGTAAAAAAAAATAATAATAAATTAAAAGGTAAAATAGTTATTTTTGTTGGTTTAATTCGTTAAAATCTGCGATTAGGTTAATAGTTTGATTATTCTATGATGCTATCTAACATTTTGTATTCTGTACTGTCTTTTGTAGACTCTAACACAAAAGAAAGATAGTCCGACTGAAAACATAATCTATTAGTCAACTGTCTAAAGAACTAATCGGGAACGACGTCCTATTTCCCCTTTGGAACTATCACATCTTACCAGATCCATTCTATATCTTCTTCGAACTTATCCGCTCCACCTATTTCTACCCGAATCCATAGTTTTATTGCTATTATCCCATCGGAATATCAGATATCGTCTATTACCCCATGAATCTCGGTTAATATGGTTTACTGTTGGTTTACTGTTGGTTTACTATTTGACTAACCAACTAATGAACCTATTTAACCAGATTAAACCAAAATTCAACCCAATTACAAAACCAAACCTAAAAAACTCTAAAATCAGAAATTTCCAAATCGATTTGTCTTCCTCTTCCTCTCCTTTTCTTCTTTTCAAAACCCTGCAAATAATCATAAAAAGACAGATAATCAAAACAATGACTTTTAAGTATACACATATACCTAAAAACAAATTATTCTGTTTATAAAAGTATATATTTTCGACAATCCAGCGATTAGTGGAGAATCAACAAGAAGTCTAACCATATACGCAGATGACAAAAGACCATCCTCAAAGTTGGTTAAGCTAAACTCTCCCCTGTATCAACACAAAAAATAGAGATAGAGAGAGATCAATAATCGTTTTTAAAGTCACACAATCCATAACAAAAATTATAAAATAATTCCACACAATCACGCTGAAGAGAGAAAGAGAGAGTCAGAGATGGACTTTGAAAAATCCACCAAAGAAATAAACAAAATTGCTGAGAGATTGTGATATTCTTTTATCCGTTTGCAGAGAGATCAATATGCACTCGATCCAGAAAAAAATATCCAGGAATCGTGTCAGTGTTTGCAGATTCAAGAGCTCCTTCATGGAGAAGGAGTACATTTTTTCAGCTTGACTCGTTGTAGACTCCAGATTAGCTATCAGCTAAGCCTAAGCGTTGGTGAATATATGTTTTGGTTTCGATATCCTTTTTCTTCTCATTCTCTGAAACAATTTAATGTTCTTTACCTCAAAATTGTTCATGATTTGTTCTTCTGGTTTAGCCGTTTAGGGTTTTTACAAAACAAATTTAGGGATTTTTGATTTCAAGTGAAGAACATGATGGGTCGGGTTGTATATATTACTTGGATTATAGATTGATTTCATACCGGTTTTATGTGGGTTTATAATCGGATTTAATTTCAAAACCGTTTAAACCAATGTTAATGGAGAAATAGCAATAAAACTATAGATTCGGACAGAAATAGGTGGAACGGATAAGTTCGAAGGAAATATAGAACGAGGTCAAAGATTGGGGTGGATCAGGTACGATGTGATAGTTCCGAGGGGGAAATAAAACGTCGTTCCAATAATTAGAGATCCAGAACATAATAACCATTCTTTATTATTATTTTGTTTTGAATAGAATCACGAGGACAACTTTGTGGTTGATTTTTTATTTTTTTGCTATAGTTCAAAACTTTCATTTTTTTGTTGATAAAAAGAATATCAGAAATCCTCATTTTTTGTTGATAAAAATTTATTAAGTGAGATGAAGAGATAATAAGAAATATGTGAAGATGATTTCACATGTGAGCATGTTATTGGTATTTTGTCAATCGTTGGACGTACTTCGTGTCGTCTGCTATCATGTATGGATTTTAATTCTACTTTAACGATTTACAATGTATATTGTTGGCTAAGTTGAGAAAAAAAAATATTGGCTGGGTGTTTCAGATCATATAGGATTGTAATTTTTTTTTTAAATGCTATCAGATTTGTTTTGAACAAGTTTATAAGAATGTAAAATAAACTAAACCTCGTCAACAAACCCTTTCATTTTGTTTCCATGTGGATTTTCAACGATCACTTGATCATACAAACTTCATAAAAAAACTGATTTTAGCTATGTCCAAGAAAGCGTTAGACGTTAACTAGGCGGTGATCCAATGTCTAGCGCCTAAAACGTCTAATCAGAATATAGGCGGTTTAGGTGTTTACACTATAAACTAATATATATCTGATATTATATACATAATAATACAAAATATGTATAAGAAAAATGAACTTTTATAAAATATTAAATCAAAAACAAAAAAATAGATAAAAACATTATTTCAATTTATTTTAAATAACATATTAAACATTTATAATTATGTTTATAGAAATAAACCTTATAAATTTTAAATGTTGTGCAATTAAAATTTTAAAAATACACTAAAATGATGATACTACAATATTAGGCGGTCAAAGCGCCTAACGCCTAGACGGGCGGAGGCGGACGCCTAGAACGCTTTTTTGAGCATTCATTTTAGAGTATTCACACAAATTAAAAAATAATTAATGCAAAAAATTCTTCTCAATAAGAACATGTGCAGTGATGAGAACATATGTGAGTGTCTCAAATATATTATTTTATTAAATTTTGTGTAATTTTATTTTTTATTTTAAAATTAAATTCTAAATAAAATCCAGAACCAATTATGACGAGACATGTGTCAAATGAGTCTCTCGTAAGGTTCTCAAAGTCTCTTATTTGAGAGACTCACTCAATTCTCTTACTTACTTTTCAATATTATATAACTTTTTGTGGGTGAGAGACTTTCACTGCACATGCTTTAACGATGAATTAATATTAACTTATCAAAGTTCAATATTCACTATTAATAGTTTTTGAAAATTTCAATTTAACTCTTGGCTTGACATAATTATTGTTAGCGGCCAACTAAATTGGACATTTTTTTGTAACTTAATTATAAATACTGAAAAACCAGTTTTAGTAGATTAATCCCATTTTTATTAGTTATATAATTAACATGCTAATGATATATAGCAGAACAAACTAAACTGGACAAAAAAATTTGTAAAAAATTATAAATACTAAAAAAACTAGTTTTAACAAACTAAACTAGCTTTTTATTAGTACTAAACACGTGAAAACTTGATGAATACTTTGATTGGCAAAATATTGCAAAATTGCAGTTTCCAAAACATGAATAAGGTGGGTGGTATACTCATCCCTAATTGATCACAAAAAAGTGTTTAGAAAACATAAAAAACTAATTTTTTGGAATAAGAGATAAAACCTTTATACAAAAAATACAAACAAAGAAAATACAAAATAGTTTCGTGAACTCTTCATAATTTGCACTAAAAAATTGCAACTCATTACACCGAAATTAAAAATATATACATTATCTTCCCTCCGTGACTGGATTCAAAGTAAATCACAAAACTCTAACACGTTAGCAGTTTAGAACCCAAACGGCCAAACCTTTCATGAGTTGGATGTTATCATTCTCATACATACTCTACTAATTCAATATGTTTTCTTAATACTACAAGGCAAAACATGAGTTTTGTAAAATGTAAGTAGGTGCTTTAAATTCTAGGAATTGAACCATGTTCATTTTATGAGACACATAGCAGGAAGGCAAGTATGCTCCAAAGCATATACAAACCAATTCCTTAGAGCAAAGCATTTATAACTCAGAACCGATTTGACCACTTCTCAGGTCTCGGTGCATTGTAGAAATAATGTAATATGAAGCTTCCATAACCAGATAATTAGATGTAATCATTTTATATAAAGATCCAAAAAGTACAAACAAAGCCACCATTTTTATTCAGCTTCTTCCACCTTGAGCTATATACGACTCATACTTAAAAACCCCTGAAAAATACCACTGATTTCTCAAGCGAAAGTGTGCCCTCTGATTACATTGACGACTTTACTCCTTTGCAACATCATGATCATCCTTCTTCTCAGTGGTTTCCGCGATTTTCTCGTCTATGCCTCTAGAAGTTTCATCATGGGTAACTGCAGAAGCTTCTCGTTCATTGTTTGTAGAAAGACCTTCCGCAGAGGCAGCTTTTGTTTCGGACGCTTCTTCTCCAATGTCTGTAGAAAGACCTTCCGCAGAGGCAGCCTTTGCTTCCGAAGGTTCTGAAGTTTTGTTGCGTTCTTCATCCTTCTTTTGAATGGTTCCGACCTTGACATACTTGCTCATGAACTTGTACTCCCAGTCTTGTAACGCATCTAGCTCAAATGCACCGAGACCTGAGATATCACCAGTCAAGTCTTGCTCCTCAAACGACATCTTAGCCAGAGCTCGGCTCGCATCTTTCCCTGCAAACAGAGCATACGGCCCACCTGGTCCATAGAACATTCTGTGTACAAAAAAGAACATACGAGGAGTTTGTGACCCAGTCATAGTTACATAGTTCATCAGCTGTACTACATATCTCTATAATTAAACGAGATTAAGAGCATAATCAAACGATCAACCAAAACCCCCAAATGCAATAATCACTGAAATTAACTAACTTAACTTACACCCTAAATCTTCGAAATATAATTGGATTGAATCGTTTCTTCTGCTATCTAACTAAATTGTGATGATTACAATTCAAACAATTGATTTATAAAGTATGTACCTGCTCTGAGAAACATCATAGATCTGACCCTTGATGGCCATAAGAAGGGGCTTTTTGGAATCGGAGCCGTCATACAGCTTAAGATCCTCCTCGGTGATTTCTCCGAGCTGAACCGGCGGAGGAAGAGGGTCAGATTCGGGTTGTACCTCTAAAGAACGAGGTCGGTGAACTTCGTCAGAGACGAAGAAACCGGAGACGACTTGGTAAACGGCGAAAGCGAGAGCTAGTACGGTGAAAAACGCAGCTGGAGATAGTCCCGTGTAAGCTGTGATTGTTTCTTTCAACGTCTCCCATACTTGCAGAACCATGATTGAAAGCTAAATCGAGAAGAGAAGAGAGATTAGATATAGAATCGGGTGGTTCACTCGTCAGAGAGAGAGCTCAACAAAAAGAGAGTAACGTGTTTTGTGTTTTTAATTTTTATAGATTTTATAATTTAATTTTGCAATCGGGTAGCATTAAACATACGATATTATTGTACGATTTGGTAGATAATACAAATAAAATGGTCAATTACGCAACAATAATTTTCAACTATTTATTTTTTAATAGTCGTCGTCAGAAACGTACTGACCAATAGTAATATAGTATTCAAAAGAAAAAAAAAAAAAAAACTTTCTAGAGGTACTTTTTTTCTAATCTGAAAAAAGTATTGGTTTTATTTAGTGTACATGTAAATTTTTGCAAACGTTTTTATTTAAAGAATAGATCGTTACACCTAACTTAGTAGTGGTGGCTGAGTTTTAATAAAAACAGTGTTCGGTGATGCCGTTCGAGACGACTGGTTAGGTAAGAGAAAATAGGTAGATGATTGCAAATACAAAAATGTGACTAATCTTATTTATTTAAGACGAGTATGCTGCTATGTGCTTTTTGACTATACCTAGTTGAGACTTGTTGTAGCTCAAGAGGATATTGTGTAAACTCACGTATATTAAAAAATTCGTAATTTACTTTATACTCAGCTATTCGTCTTTAGGGCATGTGCATTGTAGAAACATTTCTGGATGTTGTTAGAGTAAAAATAATATGAAAATAATGTAAGATCATTAGTTTAGATCTTTTGTTAAGAAATTAGTTATTAGGAGAACATGTTTAAAATCATAAAATTTAATAATATAATAATATTAAATATATTACAACTATAAAAACTTTAAAAAATAACATTTAAATTGCAAACTTAAAAAACTTATACTAAAATACAAAATACAATACCAAATTTTTATGAACCAAAAAAACATTTTAAATAGAAAAAAAAACCAAACAAACATATTACTTGATTAATTAAAGCACACAAACATTTTATTTAATTAATACATAGTTTAATGTCCAAATTTATTCCATATATTCTCAATCAAATACTCCTTTAATTTGTGATGTGCTTGTCTATCACGAATTCTTTTATGACCATCACCTAAACCCTCTAGATTTAAAGCCATATTTACTGAAAACGTATGATCCGCAAAGGATCCGGTTCCATCTTCTTGTTGGAATTCTTGTTCGTCATAGAGTGTGTATGAATTTCGTTCATCTTCGACAATCATATTATGGAGTATGAGACATGCTCTCATAATATATGCAATTTTACCCTTCATCCATAAAAGAGATGGATTTTTAATCATGGCGAATCTAGATTGTAGGACTCCAAATGCACGCTCAACATCTTTTCGTGCACCTTCTTGACGTTCTGCAAACAAACAATGTTTCGGGTGTTGTGGTTGTGGGATGGATTTAACAAATGTCGTCCATTCGGGGTAAATACCATCCGTCAGATAGTAAGCCAAATTAAACTCACTTCCGTTGACATAGTACGTAACTTCGGGAGCTCGACCGTAAATAATGTCATTAAATACTGGTGATTGATCAAGAATATTTAAATCGTTACAAGTACCTGGAGCTCCAAAAAATACGTGCCATATCCAGAGATTTTGTGAAGCTACCGCCTCCAAAACAATTGTCGGTTTACTGGTGCCTCGTGAATACATTCCTTCCAAGCGGTTGGGCAATTTTTCCACTTCCAATGCATACAGTCGATGCTTCCAACCATCCCGAGAAAACCCCGCTGTTCTCCATAAAAGAGTAGCCTTTGAAGATCCTCTGGTGTGGGTCGGCATAGGTATTCAGTGCCAAACAAGTCAACTATGTCGACGACAAAATGTTCCAAACATTTATGAGTAGTCGATTCCGCAAGACGTATATATTCGCCAACCGAGTCCGACCCAGTTCGATATGCTAATAGTCTAATTGCTGCAGTACATTGTTGTAGCGGTGTTAAACCATTCCAGAAGGTTGCATCCTTTTTTGGTTGAAAATATGGAACTTCTTCACTGAGACGATTCACAATACGCAAGAACAATGACTTATTCATTCGAAACCGTCTGCGAAATTGCCTCTCCATGTAAGTCGGATTATCAATAAAATAATCGTTCCACAAACGTTCGTGCCCTTCTTCCCGTTTTCTATCGATATATGTACGTTTATTCTTTTCGGCCAGAATTTCCTCTTCAGCAGCTTCAAATTTATTATTAAATTGCTCTTGAAAAAATTGGTTAAAACTATCATTATTTGGATCATAATGGTAGTGAAAATTGTTGGAAGAAGATGCCATAAGATGAACAAGAGAAAATGAAACAAGAAAATAAACTTGCAATGAGAACTTTGATTGTATGTCTTTGGTGAGAGAAGGAGTTGTTTGATTTTGATGAAATAAAATCTTGTATTACTTCTGATATATATAGAGGGCACATAACTCTTGTGATTCATCAAGTTGTGTTTCGGACAAACACATGTGAACTTTGGTCTTCCTTACAAACAAAGACATGTGACTCTCTTTAAAACTACAATCCAAATACCAAAAAGCCTACAATCATACATTAGCCGATCACGAGTTCACTACTAGTTTCCTTCTCAAAAAGCCTAAACAAATTTACTTAGTAATCATGAGAAGTACCACTACCATAACCATCATACCAAAGCAAACAACAACTACCAATTCCATAGTCGTTTGAAACAATTGTCTCTTCTCTCGTGCCTCAGTAACAAGCCGCTCCAGGTTCACCAACCTCTGATCTGAATGGTTTTGATGGTCCTTGAGCTGGATCAGTTGTGTCTCATAATCAGGTAGTGGTTCAGCTTCACGGCTCCACAGACTTGTGAATCCAATCTCAGTTGATGGTTGCGGAGGATAGTAACAGGTCTCAGCCTCCTCTTCGGAACTATAGTCTAATGGGCTGTTTATTCCATAGTCGTATATAGAGTCAAGTCCCATGTCTTCTTCAACCTGAAACCGAAAACACATATATAAGTTTCCAACTAATATATAACAATGAAAACAAAAAACAAGTTTGTAACCAAACATCCGAGATTCATTAAAAACATAAGAGAACAAGTTGAACAATGTCACATATCTGATTCATAAACACATTAAAAACATAAGACAAACATAGTTAAAACATAGTTAAAACAAACATAGAAAAACATAGTTAAGTTAAAAACAGTTCAGCCATTAGCTTCTTCTTTAGAGCTTTTTCATCTTCGTCTAGAGTTTCTTTCTTGGCAATGAGAGTGTCAAGAATGGACATCTTTTGGAGTTCTCTGATGCCCTCCAAATCCTTCTGTTTTATCTCCCACATGTGACTAAACTCTGCAGATGGTGCAACCTTCTCTTTACCTTTGTTCCTTAATTTTTTCATTGTCTTTATGCCCGGACGCCTGCTCTCGTGCTCGCCAACGACAGAACCTGTAGATGGTGCAGCATCATCAGCTTTTCTTTTGTTAGAGCTGGTTGTCTTTGGAGTGGGGTTCATAGCCTCCAGGTTTACCCATTTCTGTTCATAGCGTAGCACATTCCAAGCATACTCCAAACCAAACTTCTTCTTGTACAGGTTAGTGTAGATTTGGTGAGCATTCTGCAGAATATCTAAATCGTTCATGCCACTAGCTTTCTCACTCTCTGCCTCTCCAAAAGCTCCACAGAACCTGGTCACTTCCTTACTGATTTTTTGCCATCTTTGTCTACAATGGTCAGGGCGCCTTGGCTCAGCACCACCAAGTACATGACTACTTGATGCATAATAGTCTCCTATACAGATCCAAAAGGACCCTGCCTTTTGGCCATTCCCAACTATTGCATCCTTCGATGTGTTTAACCAGCCGCTTATTAGGACTAAGTCATCTTGTGTGGACCATATCCTTCTCTCCATACGCTGTTCTGCTATCTCTTCTGATTGACTAGGAGGTTGACTCGGCTGTGAAATAGTTTGTGAACTAAAAGCAGGGATTTGAGAGGAACCAATGTTTACATTGGGAGCAAAGCTGTCATATGGGAAGTTAAGAAGGCTAAAGTAGGATTGAGATTGACTGTTAGGAGTATTGTTTGATTTCATAGCAATCAGATTTAAACAAGGAAGAAGCTGAGGCAGAGATATTATTGGAAAGTTATTAGAGATTGGTTAAGAAAGAAGCAAATAAGATAGATGATAGAAGAGAAGTAAAAGATATGAGAGATTGAGTATTTGGGTCGGATGTAATAAAGAGAAGTTAAGAAGATCATTAAATCAAAAGTTTGGTGTTGTTAGAGACTTTTAATTCTAAATAATCATTACCTACTTCAGTCAAATCAGAAGTAAATAAAGGTCATTGAGTGTTTTTTATATGTAAACAAGACATTCATATTATTCAGTTTTAAAAGTTTTGTTATGTAAACCAAGACATTCATATTATTCATTACCTACTCAACTAGTTTTGTTAAAGCATTCATATTATTCAGTTTTAAAAGTTTTAAAAGTTTCAAAGCTTTCATAGAAATCAGTTTTTAAAGTTTTAAGACAACTCAAACATAAAAAGCAAAACTACAATCAAAACTTATCCTTGAATAACCACTTATACGAGAACATGACCAGATGATAACATGTTAGATACTGAGACATACAAAGCAAAACTAAGTGACACTAAACTCACAACAACTCAATTATATTATACAAAACATAAACCAATCAAACATCCGAGACCATCACAAAACAATTCTGAGAAACTCATTACACAATCAAACAACACTTAACAAGCCACTACAATCAAATAAAATCTGTGAATAAACACTTATACACTACTACACAAACCACAACACCACTCAAATCAGGAAACCAACCTTGCATTACATATAGTGAGTGTGACTTACCTTTTAGTTTCGAGCAAATGCAGGTTTGTTGATGGTTATCCGATTTAATTTGCCCTGGTTAACCTCACCTACAAGCCTCAGAAACAAAGCAAAATCGATTAATGTTCATCAGTGTTAAGGTTGATTTCAAATACAACATACAACACCTTTAATTGACAGATGCGACGAAACCCTATACCATGTTACTAAACCCAAACCTAATTCACAAATTTCAATTTTACCCTAAATCGATGAAACATCGAAGAAACAATGACTGACAGAGGAAACGACGGGTCTACCTTGTCTATATCGCCGGAGATGAGATTTGCCAGACAAATGAGACGAGGAGACAAAGGCTCAGGTAGAAGATTACGACTTCGCCTTCAAATCGCCGGACATATGAATCGACAAAAGAAGAGAATTTTAACGGATTTGTCAGAAAAGCTATGTAAAGATCGATTTCTACATGGAAAAGCTCTCGATTTTGGTGTTTTAATGGCCGAAATTCAAACTTTAGTCGGCAAAGATGGTGACCACGAAGCTTTCGCCGTTTTGGAGAGAAACTTCGGAAACCTAGATGCGATTTCGAACAGAAGGAGAAATGAAAAAATTTCTCTTTTGCAAAAAAAATCAACCAATAGCGGACTGCTATGTCGTAATAAAACTGGGCCAAAATCTGTTTTAATTGAAGACCTAAAAACATATTCTATATGGGCACTGTTCAATATCTTTTTCATTTTATCGGGGTAAGAACACCCAACCAAACTGTTCTGTCAATGCGTAAACTCTCTTTAGGTTATAAATTTATAAGCGAACATTGCGTAAACTTTAAACATTATCATACTTGGGTTTGAATACTCTGTTTTAGACATTGCATAGACATTTCGTTTTTATGTTTAGACATTTGCGTACGCTTAAACATAATTATGCGTTTTTATTACCCGTACACGTTTTCAGTGGCAAAAGAGAATTGATTTCTATGGTTTCGATTAGCGATGGTTTGGTTATCTAAGAAAGTTGTATACTAGCTACTACTATAATCTAATCTATGTTTAGAGTAGGTTGTCAAAATTATTCAATATCTCATTAACTAATCAAATCTTGATTATTAGCGAATGAGTTTTGAGATAGCAAAACCAACTGTGACAAATGCACTTTTAGTGCCATTTTCTTTTGTTGTGTGTGATGAAATATGAATTGCAGCATGTAACATGCGCGCCATCTCAGTTCGTGTGTGATGTTTGCATGTTTTTTTTCCTCTGCAAACTTTTCAAAACAAGTTCACATTTTGACTAGTTAGTGTACTCTCATAATTTATAAATCATAATTCAACCTTTTTCTCAATACTTATTTGGTCCTCTTTATGTCTGTTCCAGAAATAAATAAACAAAACTATGGACAAAAAGACCCAAAAAAAACATTGTAATATTGAAAGTTTATTGTTTTATTTTCCTATTTTGTGTCAAAGTTGGTGATCCAAAGTTGATCACTACATACAACGTCTACACATTATATACACATAATATCGTTCACATCAAAACAACTCACAAAGCAACTCAAACAAGTATAAATGAACAAGAAGAAGTTAAGTCTCCACAAAGAAAAAATATCACAAAAAAAAACATCAAAGATGAAGAGAACTCACTTCATCAACCTTCCACTCTCCTTCTTCGTACTTATACCATCTCACTATCCCTTCATCGTTCTCTGTCCTCTGGCACATCAAACACGTCTTGTGCTCCATACAAGTCAAAAACCTCTTCAACCTCGTTGTTTTCTCCATTATCGTCTTATCGAGCTCCCTAACAATCACCTTCTGCTGCGGTTGCCAACTGTTGTACTCCACCAGGTGAGAGTGTGATATGTTGAGCACTTCAAGGCTCTGTAATCCGTCAAGGATTTTCACGAGCGCTTCCCGCTTTATAGCCGAGCATCTAAGGCTGAGAATTTTGAGGTTTGGGAGGCAAGTGATGAGCGTGTTTGCAAAGAAGACTTCGAATGGACCCATGATCTTGAGCTCTTTAAAGTTCTTGCAGTTCTTGGCTATTTCTGTTAAGAGATAAGGCGGGTTTGCGATGCTTGGCATTGTTAGTGACTCTAGATCTTTCCAGATCCTTATAGCTTTGCATATACCCGTCTTCTTTATTCTGTTCCAAGCTGGAAGGACGACCCGTCTCAACCCTGGACACCTGCACAAATTGAGTACATCCAATTTTAAAATCTTTTAGCATTTAGAAGATTCAACTCAGTTGCAATTCAGGAATTCTCAGAGTGGGCATATAACCTGAACCAAACCAAAAACCTAACAATATTTTGTCTAAAACTGATGAGTAGTGTCTAAACCTAAACCAGAACTTTGGCCATGCTTTGATGGAACAATGTGGAAGACTCTTTTAAGGGAAGTAAGAAAACAAACATACCTTTCAGCGGTGTAAGTAAGCTGATCATCACTCAGAAACAAGTTAAAATGGAAGATCAAGGTCCTAGTGTTTCCTCCGCTAAGGTTCATGGAAAGTTTCAGGATGCGGGTCAGGGCCTCATCAGAGCGGCGTTCAACATAGACATAAGGCTCTAATGGGATCTTGATGAAACTAGATCTCATGTGTGACAAATCAAGAGTCTTCCATAGAATAGGATCGATTAATGTTCTGGTTAACCTCACCTACAAGCCTCAGAAACAAAGCAAAATCGATTAATGTTCATCAGTGTTAAGGTTGATTTCAAATACAACATACAACACCTTTAATTGACAGATGCGACGAAACCCTATACCATGTTACTAAACCCAAACCTAATTCACAGATTTCAATTTTACCCTAAATCGATGAAACATCGAAGAAACAATGACTGACAGAGGAAACGACGGGTCTACCTTGTCTATATCGCCGGAGATGAGATTTGCCAGACAAATGAGACGAGGAGACAAAGGCTCAGGTAGAAGATTACGACTTCGCCTTCAAATCGCCGGACATATGAATCGACAAAAGAAGAGAATTTTAACGGATTTGTCGGAAAAGCTATGTAAAGATCGATTTCTACATGGAAAAGCTCTCGATTTTGGTGTTTTAATGGCTGAAATTCAAACTTTAGTCGGCAAAGATGGTGACCACGAAGCTTTCGCCGTTTTGGAGAGAAACTTCGAAAACCTAGATGCGATTTCGAACAGAAGGAGAAATGAAAAAATTTCTCTTTTGCAAAAAAAATCAACCAATAGCGGACTGCTATGTCGTAATAAAACTGGGCCAAAATCTGTTTTAATTGAAGACCTAAAAACATATTCTATATGGGCACTGTTCAATATCTTTTTCATTTTATCGGGGTAAGAACACCCAACCAAACTGTTCTGTCAATGCGTAAACTCTCTTTAGGTTATAAATTTATAAGCGAACATTGCGTAAACTTTAAACATTATCATACTTGGGTTTGAATACTCTGTTTTAGACATTGCATAGACATTTCGTTTTTATGTTTAGACATTTGCGTACGCTTAAACATAATTATGCGTTTTTATTACCCGTACACGTTTTCAGTGGCAAAAGAGAATTGATTTCTATGGTTTCGATTAGCGATGGTTTGGTTATCTAAGAAAGTTGTATACTAGCTACTACTATAATCTAATCTATGTTTAGAGTAGGTTGTCAAAATTATTCAATATCTCATTAACTAATCAAATCTTGATTATTAGTGAATGAGTTTTGAGATAGCAAAACCAACTGTGACAAATGCACTTTTAGTGCCATTTTCTTTTGTTGTGTGTGATGAAATATGAATTGCAGCATGTAACATGCGCGCCATCTCAGTTCGTGTGTGATGTTTGCATGTTTTTTTTCCTCTGCAAACTTTTCAAAACAAGTTCACATTTTGACTAGTTAGTGTACTCTCATAATTTATAAATCATAATTCAACCTTTTTCTCAATACTTATTTGGTCCTCTTTATGTCTGTTCCAGAAATAAATAAACAAAACTATGGACAAAAAGACCCAAAAAAAACATTGTAATATTGAAAGTTTATTGTTTTATTTTCCTATTTTGTGTCAAAGTTGGTGATCCAAAGTTGATCACTACATACAACGTCTACACATTATATACACATAATATCGTTCACATCAAAACAACTCACAAAGCAACTCAAACAAGTATAAATGAACAAGAAGAAGTTAAGTCTCCACAAAGAAAAAATATCACAAAAAAAAACATCAAAGATGAAGAGAACTCACTTCATCAACCTTCCACTCTCCTTCTTCGTACTTATACCATCTCACTATCCCTTCATCGTTCTCTGTCCTCTGGCACATCAAACACGTCTTGTGCTCCATACAAGTCAAAAACCTCTTCAACCTCGTTGTTTTCTCCATTATCGTCTTATCGAGCTCCCTAACAATCACCTTCTGCTGCGGTTGCCAACTGTTGTACTCCACCAGGTGAGAGTGTGATATGTTGAGCACTTCAAGGCTCTGTAATCCGTCAAGGATTTTCACGAGCGCTTCCCGCTTTATAGCCGAGCATCTAAGGCTGAGGATTTTGAGGTTTGGGAGGCAAGTGATGAGCGTGTTTGCAAAGAAGACTTCGAATGGACCCATGATCTTGAGCTCTTTAAAGTTCTTGCAGTTCTTGGCTATTTCTGTTAAGAGATAAGGCGGGTTTGCGATGCTTGGCATTGTTAGTGACTCTAGATCTTTCCAGATCCTTATAGCTTTGCATATACCCGTCTTCTTTATTCTGTTCCAAGCTGGAAGGACGACCCGTCTCAACCCTGGACACCTGCACAAATTGAGTACATCCAATTTTAAAATCTTTTAGCATTTAGAAGATTCAACTCAGTTGCAATTCAGGAATTCTCAGAGTGGGCATATAACCTGAACCAAACCAAAAACCTAACAATATTTTGTCTAAAACTGATGAGTAGTGTCTAAACCTAAACCAGAACTTTGGCCATGCTTTGATGGAACAATGTGGAAGACTCTTTTAAGGGAAGTAAGAAAACAAACATACCTTTCAGCGGTGTAAGTAAGCTGATCATCACTCAGAAACAAGTTAAAATGGAAGATCAAGGTCCTAGTGTTTCCTCCGCTAAGGTTCATGGAAAGTTTCAGGATGCGGGTCAGGGCCTCATCAGAGCGGCGTTCAACATAGACATAAGGCTCTAATGGGATCTTGATGAAACTAGATCTCATGTGTGACAAATCAAGAGTCTTCCATAGAATAGGATCGCAACAAGCAGCTCTCCATCCTCTACAAACATGAGGTAATCCCGAAGTCAGCTCAAAGACGCTAAACTTCTGGAAAATTCTTACTAAGATGTCAGTGTCCAACTCTTCCCATCTCCTCATTCGACGACTCTCATACTCTTCTTCCATTCTCGTTGTGCCCTGAACAAGCAAGCAATATAACGTTAATCAACTGTTCTTTATCCTTCACAAGAATCCAAGTAATAATATAACCTCAAGCCCTTATAGAATAGGAAAGCAGGAAACACACGCACATCAATTTCCACGATTCCATCACAAGATTGATGCTATCAATCAATTGAGTTACCAAACAGAATGAATCTCACAAACAGAGTATTCAAACCTCTCTTCCATAAACAATCTATATTCTAAACAAGTTTATCAAAACCGATCTTCATACTAAGTTATAAGAAAAAAAAAGGTAAAACACCAAACGTAAAATGGGAAACTTCGGGAATCAGAAAGTGAACTGAAATCAAAAACATAAAAACCAATTCACAGTATAACTATCCCATTTGCAAGAGTCTCAAATTCAAAAGATCAGCCATTAAAACTCAGAAGAACACATAATTAAACAACCTCCCCCAAAGACTCTGCTAAAGAGCGTACATCTCAGTTAGGAGGAACATACAGAATTAAGCCAAATCTGATGTAAACGAATTAAGATCGTAAACCCCCAAAGACTCTATCAACGAATAGATCTGATCTCTTGACATTTCCGAATCAGTTCAAACTGAGGGGAAAAAAAAACGTATAATACATAGATAGATCTCGAATCGCCATTTTCTCAAATTCACAATCGAACAAGAAACAAAGACATGGGATCAGATCGTTAAAGAACAAAAGAAGTTGAAACACGCAAAAGAGAGCACTGAGAATCAATCAAGGAACCTTTTTTTGGGAGGAAGAAGCTCTCAAATGCAAAAATCAATCGTTTGGCGACGACGACACCGTTACAATCTCTCTCTAGCCAATGAAAGTGGATTATATGAAAAAAAACAAAAAACTATATAATGATAAATCGGTTTGATTTTGGTTTAGATTCGGTTTAATTATGTTCTTTTGATTTGATTCCGGTTTGACGGAGTTTTCGGACAAAACCGATCTTAAACTCAATTTACAAAACCCTTATCTTTGGGAACAAGATTCTCATTGAGGTTGACTCGTTATAAAAGTAGTTACATCCGACGGTTTGGAATGCTTCTGTGTAAATCTAACGGTTGAGATGCAGTTTTGGTAGGTGAGTGTGTGTGGTTTAATCTATGAAGGGCGGCGATGGGGCGAGAGAAGGAGAAGAGTAGATAAAAAGAGAGAAATAGTCTCTTCGCTTTCCTTTCCTCCTATCTCTTTCCCTCAGACGGGCCGACCAGTAAAAAGGACTCTCTCTCGCTTTCTCCCAACTTCTCTATCTATCCCCAAAGGCGTCGACGGTAATAAAAAAACCCTTGTTCTTTTGCTACACTCACTCTCTTTTTTATCAGTCTGTTTCTTCTTCATTTGTTATTGTGGTTCTTTAAAAGGCTTCTGTTTCTTTGTTGTGTGAGCTTTTAAAGGTTGAGTTTTTCTTCTTCTTCTTCTTCTTCTTCTTCTTCTTCTGTTTCTCATGGTGATTTGGATTGTTTCTTTTGGTGGTTTCATTTTTGTGTTTCAGGAATCTGGGTACTTTTTTTCATTTGGTTGTGTTGATTTGCCAAAAAAAAATGATTACTTTGAGATTAGGGTTGTGTATTCGCGTATAGATTTGTTTAAAGTTGAATGCTTTTTTTTGCTAAATCGTGACTGCTCTTAGCTGGTGAATTGAAATGGTGTATTCATGTGCCTTGAGCTCTTTCTGTTCTCTGTTTTTGGTTCAATAGGATCTAAGTATCAGTGTTTGGCATTTGTTTATTATCAGCATTCCCTGTATGCACATATTTTCGATTTAGTGTAGCTTTGTCATTGTATGATGTTTGTGTTTTTCTTAATCACTCAATGAATGCACAAAACTTATCGGAGTTTTTTTTTTTTTTTTTTTTTTTTTTTTTTTTTTTTTTAAGTATTTTGGTTTTAGCCAATATAGTGCTAGAACTTATGTTTTACCATGACCCATTTGCAGCCTCCAACTCCACAATATGGGTAGGTTGGTAGCTCATTTTACAGCTCCTTTAGTTTGTCCCGGAAGGCATGTGCAGTCTAAAGGATACAGAAACCCAAGAGGGTGTGTGAAGATGATGTTCAGTTTACAAGCACCTGTTTTGAAAATTCAGTGCTTCACAGGGTTAAGGGCTTCCAATGCATTGGATTTTAGGGCAAGGCCTAGTCATCAAGATTTCGTTTCTAAGGTTAACCTTAATATCTCATCTCGGATAGAAAAAGCTAGGCGATGTGTACCAAAAGCCATGTTTGAGCGGTTTACCGAGAAAGCAATTAAGGTTATTATGCTGTCTCAAGAGGAAGCTCGGAGACTTGGCCATAACTTTGTTGGGACTGAGCAAATATTGTTGGGTCTAATTGGAGAAGGGACTGGGATTGCTGCAAAGGTTCTTAAATCCATGGGGATCAATCTTAAAGATTCTCGTGTAGAGGTAGAAAAGATCATTGGAAGAGGTAGTGGTTTTGTGGCAGTGGAGATCCCATTTACTCCTCGTGCAAAGCGTGTCCTGGAGTTGTCACTAGAAGAAGCTCGACAACTTGGTACGGATCTGTTGCTATTTAATTATTTTTAGGTTTGTAGCGTGTTATGTGGTGTTTTTTTACTGATGTAACTAACCATTTCTTATCAATTTGGTAACTTTTGGTTATTTGAATTCTAGGGCATAACTACATTGGTTCAGAGCACCTTTTGCTTGGTCTTCTTCGTGAAGGAGAGGGTGTGGCAGCTCGTGTCTTGGAGAATTTGGGTGCAGATCCTAGTAATATCCGGACGCAGGTAAATGCACTAATTCTGGATTCTATAACAATAATGTCCTGTTTTAGTAAACCATTTCGTGATAACATTTTTGGTATTCATATAACATTTTTTCAGGTTATACGTATGGTTGGGGAAAACAATGAAGTCACAGCAAGCGTTGGTGGAGGAAGCAGCAGTAACAGCAAAATGCCAACACTAGAAGAGTATGGGACTAACTTAACTAAACTAGCAGAGGAGGTAATTAAAATCCTTACTCATTTTGAAGAGAATGTCATGTTAATGCCTGAAGGTTTCTGCTGAATATAAATATTTTTCACTTCCTGTTGCAGGGTAAACTGGATCCAGTTGTTGGAAGACAGCCTCAGATCGAACGAGTGGTCCAGATCTTGGCTCGAAGAACCAAGAACAACCCTTGTCTTATTGGAGAACCTGGAGTTGGTAAGACAGCAATAGCTGAAGGACTTGCACAGCGAATTGCTAGTGGTGATGTTCCTGAAACAATTGAGGGGAAGACGGTAAAATATTCTCCCATTATTTCATTAATTAATAATGAAATTTAAGATACTTAGCTAGAGTGTGTGTGTATATATGCTTCAAGTAATGTACCTTTTACATTTTTTGTCAGGTTATAACACTTGATATGGGTCTTCTAGTGGCTGGAACGAAATACCGTGGAGAATTCGAGGAAAGATTGAAGAAGCTTATGGAGGAAATCAGGCAGAGTGATGACATAATTCTGTTTATTGATGAAGTGCACACGTTGATCGGTGCAGGAGCCGCTGAAGGTGCCATCGATGCTGCTAACATCTTAAAGCCAGCTCTTGCAAGAGGTGAATTACAGGTAACTTTTCTTACTTTTTATTGGTGTAGTTATGTCAAAATGTAAATTAAATTTTTAGAACCGGAAACTCAAGTTACTAAATGTTTTTTATTTTTATTATTGGTAGTGTATTGGTGCAACAACATTGGATGAGTACAGGAAGCACATTGAGAAAGATCCGGCATTGGAGAGACGGTTCCAGCCTGTCAAGGTACCTGAACCAACTGTAGAGGAAGCTATACAGATCTTGCACGGTCTGCGTGAGCGATATGAGATCCACCACAAACTTCGGTACACTGATGAGGCCTTGGTTGCTGCTGCTCAATTGTCACATCAGTACATCAGGTTTTTGTCTTTTTATTTATTTCAGTCTTTAAGCAACACAGAACAAAACGCAGCATAATCTCAACCCAGCTTCTTCTTTTGAATGGACAGTGATCGGTTTCTTCCCGACAAAGCGATTGACTTGATTGATGAAGCTGGGTCTCGGGTTCGGCTACGCCATGCTCAGGTTCATTCATATTTTCATTGTTTCACTCAGTACCAAGAAATATGTGTTTTGATAGCTACGTGAGCTGATTCAGAGAAAGTATTGGTTTGTTTAGGTTCCTGAGGAAGCTAGAGAGCTTGAAAAGCAACTCAGGCAAATCACTAAGGAGAAGAATGAAGCTGTGCGAGGCCAAGACTTTGAGAAGGTATCAACATTGAGTTTTTTTCTTACTCTCCATACACCCGAAGATTTATATTTACAGCTCGTGAGACTGAGTTCTTTTTTGCTACAGGCTGGTTCTCATCGCGACCGTGAGATAGAGCTCAGGGCTGAGATAGCTGCTGTTTTAGCTAAAGGCAAAGAAGTGACCAAAGCGGAGAATGAAGCTGAGGAAGGAGGTCCTACTGTCACGGAATCCGACATCCAACACATTGTCGCCACCTGGACAGGAATCCCAGTAGAGAAAGTCTCGTCTGATGAATCTAGCCGTCTTCTCCAAATGGAGCAGACTCTTCACACAAGAGTCATTGGACAAGATGAAGCTGTCAAAGCCATCAGTCGGGCTATCCGCCGTGCCCGTGTTGGACTCAAGAACCCGAACCGTCCTATCGCCAGTTTCATCTTCTCTGGTCCAACTGGTGTAGGGAAATCAGAGCTTGCCAAGGCCTTGGCTGCTTACTACTTCGGTTCAGAAGAAGCGATGATCCGTCTTGACATGAGTGAGTTCATGGAACGACACACGGTTTCAAAACTCATCGGTTCACCTCCTGGTTACGTAGGATACACAGAAGGAGGTCAGTTAACTGAGGCGGTTCGACGCAGGCCCTACACACTTGTTCTCTTTGACGAAATCGAGAAAGCCCATCCTGATGTTTTCAACATGATGCTTCAGATCCTAGAAGACGGTAGACTAACTGATAGCAAAGGAAGAACTGTCGATTTCAAGAACACGCTTCTCATCATGACTTCAAATGTAGGAAGCAGTGTGATCGAAAAAGGTGGTAGAAGAATTGGGTTTGATCTCGACCACGACGAGAAAGACAGCAGCTACAACAGAATCAAGAGCTTAGTGACGGAGGAACTAAAACAGTATTTCAGACCAGAGTTCTTGAACAGGTTAGATGAGATGATTGTTTTCAGACAGTTGACGAAGCTGGAAGTCAAGGAGATTGCTGATATAATGCTTAAAGAAGTGGTGGCGAGACTTGAAGTCAAAGAGATTGAGCTTCAGGTCACTGAGAGGTTTAAAGAGAGAGTGGTGGATGAAGGATTCGACCCGAGTTATGGTGCAAGGCCGCTTAGACGAGCGATTATGAGGCTTTTGGAGGATAGCATGGCGGAGAAGATGCTTTCAAGGGACATTAAAGAAGGAGATTCTGTGATTGTTGATGTGGATGCCGAAGGAAGTGTGGTTGTGTTAAATGGTACCAATGGACGTGCTGGTGGTTTTGTTGCTGAAGATGTCATGGAAGATCCACTTCCAATATTGTAGAAGGGTTCTTCTTCTAGAGATTTTTCCTTCTGTCTTCCCTGAAGTGTTATTGAATTTGAGTCTCATTTAATTCGTATTTGTACTTTAATCTCTTCGTTTCTGATTGGGATATTGATTGTTCGGAACCATGGAGCATTTCCCACAAAAAGAATGCAGTATTTGGTAAGCATGGAGCATTTCCCACAAAAAGAATGCAGTATTTGGTAAGTTGAATAGAGGGGCGAGTGTCAGATACTCAGAGATTCACTGGTAGATGGTACTTGTTCAATACTTCTATGACATATGATTATATCCAATCTTCGAAGCATGGTTTTCTTCTGTCATAAGACTTCAACCAGGTTATATTACACAGCAAGGGCAATACTGATTCTTATTGGGATCAGTGTTTTCGATATCTTATTTTTGGAGTAACTCTGATTTTCTTTCTTTATCCAAAATTGTTGGACTTAATTGTGAAAATAAGAATACCAAAGCTTACACACTCGACTGTGAGAAGGGGGCAAAAAAAGAGAGAAGAAAACAATGGCACACAGATTCTTCGTGAAACTTACATGAAGAGAAATATACAAAAACGAAAATTTCTTTTATCAAAGAGAAGGGAAGAGACTTTACTATGAATCTGCATCGAGTTCGTGATTCGAAGAAGTAGGAGACGGAAGCTGATCGATTCCTCTTCGAGAAGCTTCCCACAGCTGTTGCTCTATTCCCAGTTTCCTGAGCTCTATCAACCCTCTTTCCACTGAAACGAGCAAAATGGAAAACTTTAATTTATCATTCCGAACCTGACTCAAGCAAAAATAAGAAATGGAAACAAAATGGCCAAGTCTGATTTTACCATCCAAGGCATCATGAGAGGTTGTCTGAGATTTCCCGCTGCTACGGCTGATCCACAACTGGACGCGTTCCTCTGCGATGTCTTTTTCCACACCGTGTAACTTTGCTCTGCCCCAGAAGTACATCAGCCATGCCTGCATTATATATTGTAGGAATCAAGACAATATCTTATTTTGAAGTGATAAGCAAAGATCCACATTGTTTGGACTCATAAACTCCGTCAATATCCAGATGCGTTCCAATTGATGAATCGATGTGGTTACTTTTTCTAGGATATATTATCTATCTATGTGATAATGATATACAACATGGATAAAGTGTAGTCGAATCAAAATCAAGTGAATTGATGGAAGATTTGGGCTTTACGTTTGTGTATACCGTGAGTGTATATGTATTAAAAAAGTACCTGCTTAAAGGCAACATCTTCTTGTTCCGCTTCGCCCAGTTCTGCATTTTAAACAGCATGAGAACATTGTAAGAACATTTTCATGATATGGTTGATTACGTCTACATACGAAAAACATATGTGTAGGGCAAAGGTAAAATTTGAAACCACAGAAAAATCCTATTAGGTTCGCTACATCAATAGTTCTATCTCTAAGCCAGTCAAGAGTTTTCAGGTTCATTATTTTCAACTATTTTTTCTACTAAATCAACTACTCATGCACTATGTCAAAAGACTATACTCTTGTCTTTTTTCTTTTTGTCAAAGATGCAGGTATACTTAGTGCATCCCTTACACAACATTCAAGGTGCTGAGGGTTCGGCCCCAAGAACCTCTACTAAGGGTGGAAAACAAAAAGTAAAAGAACGAAAAGACTTCTATCTTAGAGGATTAGGGAGAATTTTATCCTTACCATATGCATCAATAAATCTGGATTCTCCATGACCTTTGGAGTCTGTAAGATAAAGAGAAAACAAAAGCTTAAAATTTTGCTTTTAGTTATGCCTTCTTACAAGTGTTAAGTATCTATACAGAAAACAGATTGCTCATAGGCTCAGACTTAGTTTAAACATTCTAATTTCTAAGGACAGAAGCGAAAAAGAACAAAAGGCATATATTTGTCACTGCGCATTACTGCAGTTATAGCTCGCAAAAACATACATACCAGAAACAGTTTGACGAACCAAACTCAGTTTTCTCTGCTGGGAGAATGCAAGCACGACAGCATCCTCAACCTGAATTTTATAAAAGAGAAGAAACTTTAAACCATTGTCCTTGGAGATCTATGCTAGGTGACAAACACTTATAGGTAACTCAGATAGAATCGTGGATACCTTTAATGATGCTAGCTCTCTCAATCCCATCTCAACTGAAAGCATACTTTCAATATTTCCTTCTCCGGTAAGATCAGTCAAATCTCTAGCAACCTTACTCCGAACATTCCCACCTGCGTTATTTCATATGCCGGTAATTAAACATTTTTCAAGCAACAGTATAACATTAACATTTTAAACTATAGCAGATATTAGACGAGCCTTTATCCCAGGATAACTCCTTGGCTTTCTGTGCTGCAGAGGTGACGAGCTCAAATGGAAGAGGAGCCAATGCTGACCAGTGCTCATGCCTAGATGGTGCTATATCCGCACAGATGCCTACAAAAGCACACCATAGAAAAAGCAAATATCTGTGAACTTGATGTATAACTACCACATCACAAGTATGTGTCTTAAATTACTATTGGAGCATAATAATATTTTCTTTAGTTCAGACAATAAACTCTTTTGTTTAGATACGGATGAACCACCTACCATGTTGTACAGCCAAATCCCAATACCGGGCAAGCCAGCATCTCTTCAGGACTACTTCTTCCTAGATAATTCAACAATTCATAAATTCAGAAACTTCTAAATGAATGATTAGTAGATTTTAAGACCCAAACTTTATCAACAAACCATTTCGTCCTGTGTTAAAATCATCCTTTGAGTCATTGTGCGAAGAGACTTTGCTTCGGATTCGGCTTCCTGAAGTCGTTCTGCAGCAGTTGTAGCCTCGTCTTTCAAATTCTGAACATAGGACAGAAAAATAAGACATGATTTCTTCATGCAATTAAAAGTGGTACATCTCATGGAATCAGTACATCAGTACATCAGTGTACCTTACCTCAAGTTCTGCACGTAGGGAAACAATTTCCTCATCCTTCCCGCTCTTTTTCTGTTTTGCAGCATTTAGAGCAGCCTGTAACAGGTACAAATTTTCTGCACAGCTTAAATTCTATGTTTTGCAAAAAGTGTCTATTTAAAACTTTCATATAGGATCAGAATGGTGGAGAAAGAAACTCGACGAAGAGAAAACTACATCTGAGCACTAAGACACTCCAGTTCACACTAACCTCTCTTTGACGCAATGCTGCTTCCTTCCTATAGAAAGACACACAATTCAACGTGAGCGATCAATACAACCACCATATATTCTGGAAAAAAGAACAACAAAGAGAAGCTAAAGAAGGCAAAGGCTCCCACCTGCTTAACAATTTTGCCTCCAGAGACACTCCTTCTCCAAGAGAGGCAACCTTTTGAAACCAAAAATAAAAACAAATGAAACCTTGTACAGATGCCAATACTTAGAAATATGTATTTCAAAGTATAATTCAAATATACAAGATAATTTATTATCTGCATATGCTAGACAGAATGGTTCATATTTAAACTTTCTCCTTAAAACAAATCTAAGGATGTAGAAGAAACAACGGGGTGGGAGTCTGCTTCAACAAGATATACTAAGAGATTTAAATGAGTGGAGTACTTTTTTCCCCTTCAGAATTTCAAGATACAGCATCAATAACAAAATTCACTACTCAAGCAACTTGCTCAAAAGAAAAAGTTCAAAAACCTGTTTCTCAAGCTCCTTAGCCCTAGCTTCTGCTTCCACCCTTTTCTCTTCTGCACGACGAAGCTGTAATCAAGTATGAATGTTATGCACAACGGAAGTTAACAGATCTATCATATATAAAAAACTCAGTGACAGAGATCAAACCTTGTCCAGTACAACCTCATTCTCCTCTTGTAGCATATCCAGCTGCATTTAAAAATGAATCAGCCTCAAGTCAACTCTTCTGACTGGTACACAAATTCTGATTTGACTATAATTGCCAATATGTAATTAAAATTGACCAGATACTCCAAAGGTTTAAAAGTAACAATCACATACCTCATCACGAAGAGCTGAAGCTTCCCGCTGATCACCCTTTTCTTTTGAATTCACTGATGGTACATCAGCAAAAAACCTAAAAACATTAAATATCCGAAATCAAACGTAAGCAACACAACCAATTCCAGGGTGGATAAATCTCTTTGATCAAGGAACTCATTTCTCATGAACCTTTCTAGCAAACTCTATTATTAGGCTTTTGAGGACAAATATTTGGTCAACCAATGAGTGACCAAACTGGTTTTGACATATTCAACTAAGCCACATGTTCAATTGACTAACAAGATTTGAGAACTATAATAAGAAATTAAGAACTTCAAAATGAGAAAGCATCACCTTTTATCTCTGTTCCTAGTTGGAGGATCAAGTGGAGGAATAGAAACCGGAGTTTTCACCGACACCCTACTAGGCGGCATTAGATTAGGAGACGGAGTCGTGGATCTAGCAGAGATTGACGGCCTTCCGGTCGAAGCAGAACGCACTGATGGCACTTGTTCGGCGAAGTTTCTGCCTAACTAATCAAAGCAATACAAAAGAGAGACCAATTAGCCCTAAAGAACCAAAACTTCACCAAGAGCTAAAACCAAGCCCAGAAAATAACAGTTGATAACATAATCAAATCAAGCTGATCTGAAATAATTCTATAAGCTAGGAGACGGAATTCACCGCAGGCGACGGCGATCTATTTCGGGGAGCGAAGGAAACCGCCGGAAAATTACTATTCCCGTTGCTGCTATTGCTTCCAGTGGAGGAAAGAGAAGAAGGTGCATGACGAGCAGGTTTAAGAGAAGGAGATGCGAATCTGAGACTTAGATCTTCGTCTTCGTCTTCATCATCTTCGTCTCCGTTGTCTTTGTTCTGCAAGGCCATGACCTTAGCCAATCGTTGAGCAGCCGCTTTGGCAGCTACGTTCTGAGTCCGTTTGACGGTGGAGAAACCTCCGACACCTCCGAGTTGCTTCCGGTGAGCAGGAGACATCGCCGGAGATGTCGCTTCCGTACTGTTCGATGATTCGCTCCACTGGCGACCATACACTGGGCTACCCGCCCTCCTCCGATCCATAAATGTGTGTGTTCGTGAAGAAGTTAGTTTGTTAGCCGGATAAATGAAAAATCGCTGGATTAAAGCGGGTAAAAAGAAGGTGAACCAGAGAAAATGGATTTTTCTCGGGAAAACGGAAAGGAAGAAGAAAACGTTCGGTGAGATTTGGAGAAAAAGTGTTGAAATAATTTAGTGACTACAAACGACAGCGTTTGATGCGGAGAAGAACACACATGCGAGCAGCGAGCAGCGAGCCTCGAGAGAAAAAGAAAAACAAATGACCTGTCCACCGTGGCTATGCGACCTATCAGTCAAGTGTAGCCGATGGATTATTTATTTTTTTTTATTTTTTTTTTTGTAGCAAATAAGGTATTTAATATTTTATTTTTGAATTCAAAGGCAAGTAAAGAAATAATTAGATAAATAGTTAACAAAAATCTTTAATCTGCTTTTCATTTAAATTACATATAAATACAACTGTTTATGTTGTATCAAATCATACTATTTTCTCTTCTAAATGAAATTTAGTAATGTTTATTTTCTTGTTGTTATATATACATATTAATCACAACATGAGTAAAATTCACTCCTGATTCAAGTTAATTATATCTTTTCTTGGTGCTATGTTATTTTTTTCGTCCAAGTTAGGTTCTTTTTGGTGAAGATTTTACAATTTCAATTAGTATTATTCAAAGCACATGGGGTACTTGATTTGGTATGAAAGACCTCACAGACTTCAATATGTCACTAATTGAATTAACTCAACAATATGTTGAAGAATTTAATTAATTATAATTATCCAAAACCCAGCCTCAATGCCTCTTGACAAGAATCCCACAGAGGAAACTATAGCTTGTACTCTAAGCCTAATCGAAGCTTGCAGCAAATTAAGTTCTAACCATACTTGGAATTGTTACATAAACACCCATAAATAGAAGGAACAATGTTTTTAGTTATTATTACCAAGGGGCATATATATTGCTTTGACGGCTTTCCAAATTATTTGGGTACATATAACAATGTTTGTTTTCAATGATTTATTCGGTATGCAAACCCTCATTGACAAGTAAAGAGTCGTGACAAAGCAGTATTTGAATGTTTGACGTACGTCAGGGTCAGTCAATGGTAAAAAGATGCAAATGGTGAGGGGGGTTGATTAAAATATTGACATTTTCATAACCAAAAACTCTCAGCACCTATAAATACGTCAAATTCGATTCCACCAAAACTCACTCAACCTGTGAGATTTTTTGCTCTCTCCCGAATAGTCAAAAACCAACAGAAATAATTTTGAGTTATCTCATCTCTACTCGATCTGTAAATGTCCGAGTTCAGCGACTCAAGCAGATCTTTGATCCCGAGCTTCCTCTACTCGTTCGCTCATCATCGTCTGTTTCAGTCGCCGGAGGAGTCAGCTACGACCATGAAGACTCATTTCAAATCACGGCTGTTAGTTTCTCCGACTTCTTCAGTCTCATCATCTAACGGTACCGCCAGTTTCGCCATCGCGACGCCGAATGAGAAAGTAGAAATGTACTCGCCGACGTATTTCGCGGCGTGTACGGTGGCCGGGATGTTATGCTGCGGTATCACGCACACGGCGATTACGCCACTTGATGTCATCAAATGCAACATGCAGGTGAAGTTCCAATTTCCAAACCAACTACTTTGTTTATAGTATTTTGTAAAGGCTTCTTCAAAAGCTACTTTATTATTGAAATGGTGAAATCTTGAATGATGTATTTTATGATTTTTCTTTTGTTCAAATGAATTATTCAACTTAGTAAAGTTTTGTTAATTCCACTTTTCTTGTTATACTTTCCACATGCTGTCAACTGTTGAGTTTCTTGTTTTACACGGCATCGACTCTTCAACGCCGTCAGAGACTTTTCTCATGCATGATTTTTGATGTGAACTCAGAGAGGGAATCTAAGCTCAGTTTACAGAAAGACCCTTAATTTTATTGTTATTTTCAGATTGATCCATTGAAGTACAAGAATATAACTTCTGCTTTCAAGACAACCATCAAAGAGCAAGGGTTCAAGGGTTTCACCAGAGGCTGGTCACCCACGCTTCTCGGGTACAGTGCCCAGGGAGCTTTTAAATACGGACTCTATGAGTACTCCAAGAAATACTACTCAGACATCGTTGGACCAGAATACGCAGCCAAGTACAAGACCTTGATTTACCTAGCTGGCTCTGCCTCTGCGGAAATCGTTGCTGATGTGGCTCTCTGTCCAATGGAAGCGGTCAAAGTCAGGGTCCAGACTCAGCCTGGTTTCGCCCGTGGTTTATCTGATGGTTTACCAAAGATCATCAGATCCGAAGGCCTTCGAGGGTTACACAAAGGACTTGTCCCTCTCTGGGGACGCCAGATTCCATGTAAGTATATCTATACACAAGAAAATGTAAGAAGGTCATTGAGATGATAATTTCAGTTAAAGTAATATTGAGGTTTTGCAGATACGATGATGAAATTTGCTACTTTTGAAAACACTGTGGAGCTCATATACAAGAAAGTGATGCCTACACCAAAAGAGGAGTGCTCGAAGCCAGTTCAGCTCGGGGTTAGCTTTGCAGGTGGATACATTGCTGGAATTTTCTGCGCCGTCATCTCCCATCCTGCAGATAACTTAGTCTCTTTCCTCAATAATTCTAAAGGAGCAACCGTTGCTGATGTAAGTAAAAAACTCCATACACATATCCATGCTCTTCACCAGTACATCAAGCAGCTCAGAGTTGTCCACTGATATCAGCTTGTGGACACTGACTTGGTTTTTGTTCTTTCACATGCTACAGGCAGTAAAGAAGCTAGGATTATGGGGTATGTTTACACGTGGACTTCCTCTTCGCATTTTCATGATAGGAACACTAACTGGAGCGCAGTGGGTTATCTATGATGCTGTCAAAGTTTTAGCTGGATTGTAAGTTTTTTCATTACCTGCACTTAAAATATCCTCATCAATACTCAAATCGTTTTAGAATCAACATATGAAATACAATCCATCACTTACCTATAATTTGGTTATTTTCTTAGACCAACCACTGGTGGTGCTTCTCCAGCAGCTACTTCGCTTGCTCCAGCTGTAAGTGCATAATATCATAAGGACATTCATCGCACAGCCGTCACATTAGAGCAATAAAAAGGGAAACAGAACTCCCAATTATTATTTTTATTTTGTTTCTATCTTGTAATAGTACAAAAATGGTACGTATTTGCTAGCTACATCTATACTCTACCGATTATGTTTCTACATATGGAAGTCATTGAAAATATCCTTTTGCGCTCTGCTAAATCAGTTTAAACACAAGTTGTGTTACGTGTAATTTATGTAATCCAAGAGGGACTACAACTCTGGAGATGGGTTTAATGGAGACGTGTGTCAAAAACAACCGTAGCAAATACGTGTACTACCTCAACAAAATACTGACATATTTTGAAGGCAATAAGAACATGCATGTAACTCAACAAAATTGTGAGTTTCATCAAAAACCCTTGTGATCTCTCCACATGTACACTAAAAAACTTCACCCAATAATAATAAAACAAACTCAAGAGGAAATTAATTTAATCCCTTACAAAAGCTTCTCAGCAAGGTTGTGGCTAATTTAACAAAAGTAATAGCGTTTAGTCTCTTCTCTAATGGCATCAATTTGTAAGATTTAAACAGCAATCCTACTCCCAAGTAATATGGGCTTAAACGATGACGTAATGAGGAAGCCCATAAGGGCCCAATACTTCTGTTGTTTTTTTTGTTGGGGTCGTAGTATCACACAATCAGATCGTCTCCGTCTTCCTCAATTCATTCGCCGGCTCGAGAGATTTTGCAGAAGAAGAGAAAAAGAAGATGTCATTCATGAGAGGAGAAGCGTTAGTCTCGAAACTTGCTGCGCTCGCCAAATACGCCGTTCTTCCTGGAACTATGGTCGCGTCTCTCATCTATTCGCCGCCTGATTTCTCCAAACACTCTCAATCTTCCTCCAAATAGGTCAGATCCGGAGTCAGTGATCTCTTCTTCCCCCTTCCTTCTCCGCGATTGCCTCTGGTTATATATATATATATATTGATATATATCAAAATTTTCATTGATTTCTCATGTGTGATTTAAGTAGTCAATTTGAGAATTGAGAGCTCTCTCGCATCTTGAAATCAAACTTGAATTAGCTTAATTGAGTTTTAGGTATATCATCATCATACTTGTTTTGAGTTTTTGTTTGTTAAAAACTGATTTTGGAAATTTGAAAGTGTAGTTGTAGTTTTTGTATTCTATGTTTGCTAATGACTCTTTATCTGGTGAATGAGATCATTAAAAATGGATCTTGAAATCTTCTTGATGTGCAGGTTACAAAATCGCACAACTATGTGATGGCTTAAAGAGTTACTTCTCTGTTTCCAAAATATGTTATTTCGTGATCGAATTTGACTCGAATGTTATGTTCCGAACAATGCACAAGTTATATCTTGTTAAAATAACCAATCTCAGTCATGACTTGTTATTGTCGAAACTCTTCCACAGATAGTATCCATGGTTGATTTGCTTGCTCTCTAATGTTTGTTTAGTTTCTCAAATTTCTTCTTTCAACAATGTACTACGGCAGTCACGATCACATTATGTACTTTGCTTATGGATCGTAAGATCAAGCAGTAGAGAGTCTAGGTTTGATATTTTTTACGCCATAACTAATAACATTATTTGAAATAGAGGCAAAACAAAGCTGAGCTTCTAGTAACATAACTTGAATCCATTAAATTACAAGAACATAACTTATGCTTTCATGACAACAGTCAAAGAGCAACGGCTTAAGGGAGTGAAAAACATTCTCTGAAAAACCCAACTAGTTAAAAAAAAGTAGCATTGTATCACAAGTTAAAAACGCTAAAGAGCTTCTTCTTCTTCTATCACTTGTCGTCGTCAGAGAAGGTAATCTTCTTACCGCGAGATACACTGAAGATTACCTTCTTATGAACCCCATAGAGCTTCATTTTCCTATTGGGTTTTGTCTTCCAATCATCTTCTTCTATCATAAGGCTTTCTTGTCGAAGGCAGTCTTCGTTCCTGAAATAAACAAAAGAGAACCCTTGTGATCTCTCCATCCATGAATACCAAAAATTTCACCCAATGTCCTCTTGATAACCAAACTCAAAAGGCAAGTAATTAAAAAAAGCTTACCAAAGCTTCTCTGCAAGGTTGTACCTAATTAACAAAAATAATAGCATTAAAATGACATCAACACTCCAGTAATAAGAATAGAGAAACAAATCTCCATAAACATGGATAATCAATTTACTTGGGTCGGAGAGGGTATGGAGCTATCTCAGCCACATCAAGAGAAATATAATGACGCTGCAATTTTCCTCCGTTCTTCTTTTGCAGCGCCTACCATATGAAAGATTAAATCAGCAATGGTGCTTTCAAATAACTACTTGTAAAGTTGTCATCATAAGTACTACTCTACTTAAATATTTTTCATCATTAAACTGCTCTCACCTCCTTTGCTTTGTTAGCAGATGCAAACTCAACAAAGCCACAGCCAACACGGCCACCCCAGCTGTTTACTATAAGTCGAACACTTAAAACTTCTCCAACATCTCCAAAGAAATTGATGCTGTGAAAACAAAGGATAAAATATCAGTCATGAATAACATGCTCCAAGAACACAAGAGGATACTAAAAGGTGCTACGCTACTTACATGTCTGGTACTTTAGTTTTTAAAGAGAGATTTGAAATAAAGAGAGTCCTTTTTCTTACGGCAACTTCCTGACATTAAAAAGCAGTTCTGTTAGCACGACTCTAAGGAGAGAAAAAAAAGACTTAAATCGCATATCAACAAAACGTAGATTCATCCCTAGAGTAAGTCATATATTTCGACTTTGTGGCAACAGTTCTGTTATTACACCGCTAAAGCGTTTCCTCTGAGCATGAATTATATCAAGATAATAAGAAGAGGTACCTCAACAAAATTGGGAGTTTCATCAAGTCCTTCCACTGCCTCATCTTCTTCTATCAGGAGGCTTTCTTGTCGAAGGTAGTCTTCATACCTGGAATATTTAAAACCCTTGTGATCTCTCCATGTATACCAAAAACATCACCCAACGTGCTCTTGATAATAAACTTATGAGGCAAATAGTTAAATCCCTTACCAAACCTTGTGATCTATGAAATACCTAATTCACAAAAATAAAAGCGTTAGTCTTCAGTAATGCTATCAAAACTCTAGCAACCAGTGTTACAGAAACAAGTCTCCCTAAAATGGGAAAATCAATTTACTTGGGCTGTGGAGAAGAGCATGGAGGATCAGTCTTAGCCACATCAAGATGAATCTTGCGATTGTGCAAATATTCACCATCTTTTTCCAGCGCCTACAGTATAAAAGATTGAATCAGCAAAAAACTTCTTGTATAATTTTTCCATCAAAAGTAAACACTACTTTTCAAATGATTACTAAAATACATTTCATCATTAATATATAAACTAATGTAACCTTCTTTGCTTCGTTAGCAGAAGCAAACTCAACAAAGCCATAGCCAAGTTGCTTGCCATTGTGGTTTACAGCAAGTCGAACATGAACAACTGTTGCAACATCTTTAAAGAAATTGATGCTGTACAATTAGAGGGATAAAATATTAGTCATGAAAAAAACTTGCTGCAAGATGGAAAGAGAGAGGAAATTAAAGGTGTTACTTACAGATCTGATATTTTAGTTTTGTGATATAAATCGGAAACACAGAGCGTCTTTTTTCTTACCGCAACTGCCTGAATTTAACAGCCAAGTTTGTTAGCACTGACTCTTAAGGAGAAAAGGAGTTAAAATTGCATAACAACTCAAAGTAGCCTCATCTAAAAAGATTCATCCCTAGAATAAGTCATCTTTCAACTTTGTGGCAACAGTTGTGTTATTAAACGCTAAGCGTTTCTTCTGAGCTTGACATATTTTGAAGATAATAAGTACAGGGGTACCTGAACAAAAATGTGAGTTTCATCAAGTCCTTCCAGTGTCTCATCTTCTAGTACCAGACTGCTTTCTCGTCGAAGGTAGTCTTCGTACCTGGAATATCAAAAACCCTTGTGATCTCTCCCCATGTACACCAAAAATTTCACCCAATGTGTTCTTGATAACAAACTCAAGAGGTAAATAGTTAAATCCCTTACCAAAACTTCTCTACAAGGTTGTACCTAATTGAAAAAAACCAATGGAGTTAGTCTTCTGTATGGCATCAAAACTCTAGCAATAAGTTGCATAAAACAAATCTCCATTATACGGAAAATAATTTACTTGGGTCGTGGAGAGTATGGAGCTGTCTTAGCCAAGTGAAGTGAAATCTTACGATCATGCAAATATTTGCCATTTTTCTTTTTCAGCGTCTACAGTGTATGTAAGATTTAATCAGGTATCATACTTTCAAATAACTACTTGTATATTCGAATTACTTTATTACTTTTTTTTTCTTCATTACTACAGAATAACTACTTGTATAGTCTCACCTTCTTTGCTTCGTAAGCATAAGCAAACTCAACAAAGCCATAGCCCACATGCTTACCCTCGGGGTTTACAATAAGTCGAACACTAACGACTTCAACTTCAACATCTTCGAAAAAGCTGATGCTGTAAAAGAGTGGAAGGATTAAACATCAGAACATGAAAACCTTGCTCTGAGAACGTAACTGGAAAATTTAAGGTGCTACTTACATATGTAATATTCTAGTTTGGGGAGAGAGATTGGCAAGAAAGAGCGTCTGTAGTCTTGCTGCAACTATCTGGATTTTAACAGCCAAGTGTGTTAGCACAACTCTAAGGAGAAGAGGCCTTAAAACTAAGTCATCTGTCGACTTTGGGACAACACTTGTGTTACTAAAAAAAGTAAAGCGATTCTTGTGAGCATGGCATATTTTGAAGAAAACAAGAAGAGGTACCTCAACAAAATCGGGAGGTGTCTCCTCTTCTTCTATCGGAAGGCTTTCTCTTAGAAGGTAGTCTTCGTACCTGGAATATCAAAAACCCTTGTGATCTCTCCATCCTTGTAGACCAAAAATTTCAACTAATGACTTAAGAGGCAAATAGTGTAAAAAAAAAAAACTTACCAAACGTTGTGATCTATGCAATAACTAATTAACAAAAAAAACATAATAGCGTTAGTCTTGTGTAATGGGAATAGCAATAAGTTAGAGAAACAAATGTCAAAATCAATTTACTTGGGTCGTTGTGGTCGTGGAGGGTAGGGAGCTATGTCAGCCACGCCAAGAAGAGCAATCTTATTACCAAACAAATATTCACCATTCTTCTTTTCCAGAGCCTGCAGTTGAAAATATTTAAATCAGCAAATGGTGTAATTTCAAAATAAACACCTGTAAGATACATTTCATCAATACTACTAAAAAACTAGTCTCTCACCTTGTTTGCTTCGTTAGCAGAAGCAAACTCAACAAAGCCACAGGACCGACGCTTGCCATTGGGGTTTAGAGCAATTTGAACACGAACAAGTTTTGCAACATCTTTGAAGAAATCGATGATATTTGATATTACAATACCGCGAGAGACATGGTCAATAAAGAGCGTCCTTTTTCTTACTGCTGCAACTGCCTCTACAAAATCGGGAGTTTCATCAGGCTTCGTATCCTCCAACAACTCGACCCATCCTTTGATCTGCTGGAGACTATCCTGTTACATGAGTGAGTAGCCATTATTAGAACAGAGTGTAATTCTCAAAGAGCAAGAGGAATCCGACCATCTTAGGTTACCTTCTTCTCCTCCTCGGATGTTCCTTATGTTTCTTCAGAATAGGTTTGGTCTCCAAGTCATCTTCTAGCTCTCGCTTACCTAAAAGAACAAAGTTTTAAAATCAACAACCTCTCCAGCTAGAGTACCACCAGACATGTTTATTTTATAAGACATTAAATAAAAGAGAGAGCCACCCGAAACAAACCCAATAAGCTGGCCATAGAGAAGATGAAAACAGTCTCGCTCTTCCTTTCCCGGAAAGAGTTGAGAGCTAAAAAAAATAAAACATGCTTATATACTCGTTAAGGGTTTCGCTCTTCTTTATGGGCCTTGAGGGGCTAATAAGCTTCGGCCCAATTAGATTATTCTGTTCAATCGTCCGTTGACTTTTTTCATACAACCAAAATCAATCTTCATGATTGGTGATTGCAACCATATATGTATCTTATCAGGTATATATGGTTAAGGGTTAGTGTTTGCAACGGCTCGGTAGTCCGCTTCTGTCGACATTCCAGATACGGGATGACTTCCAAGGTAGTAGATTATGTAGGCGTTGGTAGGAGCAGTCTGCATCCTAGTAGGCATGAAGACTGAGTCAGTTCTTGTGCAGTAGTAAGTAACAGTACCTGCCACAAGTCATTCTTTTAAGCGCAAGTAAAACTATAGCACATAGCACAAGGTATGGTATTTTTCTGCCAATGACATTACTGCTCTCTTCTCTAACTTCATATCCTCAAAATACGTAATCATGTGCAATTACTTGGCTTCTCGTAGAATTAGTTATACACTTATACTACATATCTGTGGGAGAGAGGTAATCACCCTATTCTGATCCAATTTTTTTGCAGAAAAATACCATACCTGTTCTAGCAAGGCAGAGCAATAAACAGAATTGCAGGATCTGCTTAGCAAATAGGGCAAGTAACTGAAACCTCCTCTGTTGTGCTTGAAAACTTGTCCTTGGCGAATGGACTAAGAATCAACTTAAGAGTTGAGCAGCGGAAGAAACAACAAGAGCATTTCCTGAATATCCCCAATCAACTCAAAAGTTGAATGCCAAACAGAACCACAAAATCAGATCCAACATAACATTTCTGACGGCAGGCAAGACAAATACTCATCAGATAAGTCTAAAAAGAATACCTGCTGTGGATACATTTTTGAAATTTGCTACTTTTGAAAATAATGGGGAGCTCATATACAAGAAAGTGATCCCTACCCCAAAAGAGGAGTGCTCGAAGCCAGTTCAGCTTTGAGTCAAGCTTTGCAGGTGGATACATTGCAGGTGGATACATTGCAGGAATTTTCTGTACAGTCATCTCACATCCTGCAGATAACTTCATCTCTCTCCTCAATAACTCTAAAGGAGATACTGTTACTGATGTGAGTGAAATTCCATACAAATCCGTACTTCACCAGAACAGCCAACAGCTCAGATTCATCCACTGATATATATATATATATATATATATATGGCTACTTATGGCTGCTACCGACTTGGTTGTTATTCTTTCACATGCTACAGGCAGTAAAAAGGCTATTTTTTGGGGTATGTTAACTAGGGGCCCTCCACTTTGCATTTTCATGATAGGAACACTAACAGGAGCGCAGTGGGTTATCTCTGATGCTGTCAAAGTTTTAGCTGGATTGTAAGTTTTTCATCACCTGCACTTAAAGATATTCTCATCAATAATCAAATCATTTTAGAACCAACATATGAAAGACACTCCATCACTTACCTATAATTTTCTCATTTTCTTTCGCCATCCACTGGTGGTGCTTCTCCAGTTACTGCGCTTGCTCCATCTGTAAGTGCATAAAACTACAAGGACATTCCATCGCATAGCCATAAACACTAGACCAATAAAAGGGAAGCAAAACTCCCAATTATTATTCTTATTTTGTTTCTACCTTGTAATAGTACAAAAATGGTGTTCACTGCATCTAGCTATTATATTCTACATATGAGAGTTTTCGAAAATATCCTTTTGCGTTCTACCGTATATCAGTTTAAACACAACCAATCCAAGAGGGACTACAACTCTTGAGATGGGTTTAATGGAAAGACAGTGTCGAAAACAACCCTAGCAAATACATGTCTAACTTCTGGAAGGTTGCCTGAAGATAATGAGGTATAATCAATTTCACTGTCTTGCTTAGGCACAAATTCCTTCTGCACATTTTCCTTCACACACTCGAATATTCTTCTTGCATCTAGGTACAACTGCAACGGTATGAAAACCTGTAGAAAGGCCAACGATAGAAGATAATTAGTACAACAGCTTAACCAAGGAAATCTTGTTTCTAATCATTAGCAAAAAGATATATCAAACTCCCTATCCTATAATAGTCTAGGCTTTCTACGGAGACGAATCTGCATTTGCATATGTACCAATGATACTTCGTTATATGAAGCTAAGAAAAGTAGGAGTGCTTACCATATCGGAATGTGGGGCCTGAGGATACGCTGCCATAGCCTTGGAAATAAACTTCCCATTAGTCATCTGTCCCAAGGCTTCTTTGATAGACGAATCAAGATCCATGACTTCATCCAATAAGGTTTGGGAGTCCAGTTCCTCTGGCTCCAGTAGCTCAAAGAAGCTTCTGTTATGTGGCTTTGTGACTTCATGGGTGATTTTTATAGCTTCTAGAACATCTCCACCATTGTGGACAGCAAGGCTGAACGCGGCAACCACTGAAGGATATCGAGGTTGATCAGCAAGGGCTTTGTGAAGAGCCAAGATTGCTAACCTGCAAATTCCCCACCCAATTATGTTAGGCATTACAATATTGTCAACTGTATATAATAAGGATGGTGCCTAAAGGATCTTAATAGACGAAGACCCACATACCATAAGCTGCTGGGGCAAGGTCTGTCTGGAGCCAACAAAGTATCCAAATTGCCGAAGAGAGACTGCATGGTTGAATGTTAAGTATAAGTTCTTTACTCCACATGTTAAGCAACATACACCTGTCTCTGAAGAATATTTCAAAATGTGCATCTGCTTATTACCAGAAGCATGTTAGTCGTTTCGTCACGTCTCTTGAAACCACTGTGAATGAGATATGCTGCCTGTGAATATTGAAGTTAGATAGACTAGATGCGATAAAAGACCCAACAAGAGTCGAGTGAAATCACTACTAACCTGAATTGGTAAAAGAATTTCTAGTATCCCAAATTTCCACAACAATCTTAAAGAAGCTTCTGCTGATCCATATGCTAACATGTAATTCATTTCCATCAAGATTCTTCCCTACACATTTGACGCAGAATCATTCGTGACCAAGATGTTGTAACACAAATGTGTAGAAATTATTTCTTTGTAGAGAGTAGCAATAACAAAAGCCTACCCTGTGGAGTCTTTGTACAAGGAAGGAAAGGTTCCTTAAAAAATGAGCTGTTTCCTTGGATATTGTGAATCCTAACCGCGCAGCAATTCTTGTTCCACGAAGAATCCGGGCTGGAAATAGTATAAACCATGTCGCACTAATGAGCTTCCATTATAGAGATTATTTATGGTATTCATAGATGAATTTTTTTCTCTGAAAAGTGAAAACTCACCACAGTCTTCTTGAAAAGATGTGCCAGCATGAAACACCGTCCGTACCTGTGCGCAAAGAACCACACTTAGACCATATGTATTTGTAGATAATTAATCCCCAAAAAAAAGGCATTACAGACTACGTCCACACCTTGGCTTTTCTAATGTCTTCCATTCCCCCGAGATAGTCATATACAACTTTGGCATACGGATCAAACATCAAACTGAGATAGGAAAAGCAATATAAATTAGTAAGGAAATGTAATAAAAGTTAACAGGAAACATGAAGAACCAATTCATTTCTCTCTTTCGACAGGAGATTGTCTAGGGATTAATAAGATACCCATTAATAGTGAAATCACGCTGCAAGCAATTATTGTAACGGATACTGTCCTTGTCATAGGAGCCATTGGATTTTCCAGAACCAGTTCTAGGAGAATGTTGAGCAGATGTGCTAAAACTCGAAACCTACTCAAAAAGAATACAAAGGAATCTAAAGTGACGAGATTTGTTCTTATTTGACTTTGCTATGCTTATATTGGTTTTAAAAAGATAATCCTTGACAAGGAAACATCAAACCTCAATCATATCATTCCCAACGTGCACGTGACATATAGGAAACCTTCTTCCAACAATTTCACATCTTGAGAAAGTCCGAACAACCTAAACACATTTCCAACAAAAAAAGAATCATTTCTTGAAATCCGATTGAGAGACAATGCTATAGAGATGACCTTTAGCTTGGAGACCAACCTCTCTAAGCTCTGCATTAGTAAGTACATCAAAATCTTTTGGTGTCCTCTTCAAAATAAGATCCCTTACACAGCCTCCAACAAGGTAAACATCATGTCCTACACACATCACATCATGGAAAAAAGAAAACAAATTCTAAAACCAGCAACAGAAAGAATAAAACATTTGAGATTTCATCTTTAGATTCTATCAGAAGATAAAAAAAAAAAAGCATCAACCTTTACTCTTAAGGCCATTTAGAACTACCCGGGCGGGCTTTGAAATCATAGAACTGGTTATCCCAAGATCTTCTGAATTCAATTTCTTCCACTTTGGTGCTTTACCCTTGTCATGATGATAAATTGCAGCAGCAGTAGCAGTGTTGAACTGAACCTGTAAGCGAAACAACATATTAACACAAACAAAGAACACGAATATAAAAATATATGAAAACGAAATTACATAGAATTATACTGTCGTAGTTGTTAAAAGTGTATATATTTACCTTCGAGAAACAGTAAAACAGGGGACGAACAGGGAAATGGGATCTGCAAGCGAAACCCATACTTAAAACCGCCATGAAAATTCAAAACGATTCACCATTTCATCATGGGCTCTTGATGCTTATCAAACTTGCTTTAATGGAATCTGAACTATCAGACATTTTTTTACAGAGGAGATTGTTAGGGTTTTTGTTTGTCTTTTTGAAGATGAACAAGGAAAGGGTTTTTAGCCACGTGGACCGTTCTCATTTCATAACTATCGTGCCGTTTTAACATCATTCGTTAAATACGCAGCGTTTTGTTTTAAGATAAAACTGTATGCCGTCTTAAGCTTCAGAAAGGAGACTACACGCTGTTCATTAATGCTCAGATCGGGAACTTTCGCGTTAGTAATTCTAATTCACATCGTCGTCGTCTCCTTGAAAGATCGAAGCCGAAGCTTTTACTGGGGGAATCGATGAAGCTCTTGCATCTGATATTCCTATTAGCTTTAACTACTGGAATCTCTGCTGTTCTAATCTACATTTTTGGCGTCTCGAATCTATGTAAGTGTATGTATACTCCATCGTCGTGTCAGTGTATAGTGTTTGTATTCGTGAAATTTTTGTTTCTGAAGTATGGGGATGATTAATGATAAAGAAGATGATTCCGTGGATTTAGACGAGTCTAATCGGCTTAGCAATGAAGATTTAGAGGCGTTGCAGTCTTTGCAGAGCGGATTCAAGAAGTGCGTAGTAAGTGAATCCGAATCAGTCATTAGGAATCGATTGGTTGATCCGTTTCGAGTTAGCTGATTAGAACTGATCTAATGATGATGCAGAGTGCAAATGGCCTGGGACTACAAGCTGCTACGGGTAGAGATTATTGCAAAGTTTCAATTAACTTCCCCAAGGATACTGTTCCCAAATGGGTAATTGCTCCCTCTTGACTGATTGCATGACTCTATACATTAGCAGATTTAAGATTGGTTTGTTGAATATTTGTACTTTACCTTATTTTGATGTCTTGGATTATGTACAACAACAGAAAGATCCCAAGTCTGGAGAGCTTGAAGGACTTTCATATGAGTTTGACCTGTGCGAAGCAGTAGCTACATGGGAACAAGTGGGTGTTGCCGTTCTTATTGTTTGTGTAACTTTCAGTTCATATTTATTTGTTGTAGTCTTTAAACTGATGGGTTAATTGGCGAGTTGGTTGACTAGGTCAGGAATAGCTCTACCATACTTACCAAGGAATACATTGATGCCTTACCAAATGGATGGGAAGACTATGCTTGGCGCAGAATCAATAAAGGAATTCAACTGTAAGTATTTCACTGACACTAGACGAGGGATGAAATGCATGATAATTGGTTATTATCAGTTTATCACTCTGTTTTCATAGCCAACTGCTCAAATTTAGCTAGAATTTAAGGTTCTCAGTCACAATATATTTGGTAGTTTGTAAATATAGTGTACAATGCTGTGTTGTCGTCTTCTTTTCTTGGCGTTAATGAAACTCGCACTCTGGTGCAGTAATCGTTGCCAGAATAAATCTTTATGCATTGAGAAGCTTTCATTGGTGCTTCCTGAAACACCACCATATTTCCCTCGGCAGTTTGAGCGATGTGCTGTTATTGGTAACTCTGGTGATCTTTTAAAAACAAAGTTTGGAAAGGAGATAGATACTTACGATGCGGTTCTTCGAGAAAATGGTGCTCCGATTCAGGTTAATGAAGACTTATTTTACCAAACTTCCAATTCTTTTGTTCCCTCTGTAGTCTCACGTACCTTCATTTTTGTTTGGAATATCATCTTGCAGAACTACAAGGAATATGTAGGAGAGAAAAGTACATTCCGTCTTCTTAACCGAGGGTCAGCAAAAGCCCTTGACAAAGTCGTGGAGTTGGATGGTACTGTATAACTGTTCCCTTGTTTTTCACTCATTTGTGTGTGTCACATTTTTTATGCTTGCAACTAGATACTCCACTCTCTCTGATCCTTTGAAATTGTGCAGAAAAAAAGCAAGAGGTCCTCCTAGTAAAAACAACAATTCATGATATTATGAACAAGATGATTCGGGTTTGTACATTGCACTTATTTGTCTCTTGGCTCTTTTGATTTTGAATATCTGTAATCTGCACCTGGTCTTTGAAACATATTTGACGATTTTCTTTCTATGCAGGAAGTCCCAATAAAAAATCCTGTGTACTTAATGCTTGGTGCTTCATTTGGCTCGGCAGCCAAAGGAACTGGGCTCAAGGCTCTTGAGTTTGCTCTCTCGACGTGTGATTCAGTTGATATGTATGGTTTTACTGTGGATCCAGGCTATAAAGAGTGGTATTAAGTCTACCTATATTCGTTTTGTCTAGCTGTTTACTTATTAACCATGTTTACTATTTATACCTGTCTGTTTATGAACCATGTTTACGTTTGACAGCAATCTCTTGTAATATTCTTTCAGGACTAGATATTTTTCAGAATCGCGACAAGGGCATACTCCTTTGCATGGTAGAGCTTACTACCAGATGATGGAATGCTTGGGTGTAAGTATCTGGTGTCTCGTTTTTGCTCATTATCCAGTTAACGAGTTATTATGGAATAACCACTTGATTCGTTTATGTCATTTGCTTTGGCCTATTCTAGATTAGGAGATCCCTTCTAGCTTTTTGGTTTTAACATGGTTATCTTTTCTTTTAGCTCATTAAAATACACTCTCCCATGAGAGCTGAGCCTAACCGAGTCGTGAAATGGGTGCCAAGCCGCAGTACAATTAGATCTGCAAGAATTGCAGCAGAGAAGCTCTTGAGGTAATTATCAATAACCCAATTTCATCTTCTTTCTTTGCCAAACTTCATCAATATTCTCTTACAAACCATTTATGTGCAGGAGAGTTGGAGCAGGATCTGCAAACCCATTAGCTTCATGCTCGATAGTAAAGAAGAGAAACAAAAGCAAGCGTCCAATGGTCTCACACCTCAGAAAACCTGTGAGCGACCATCAAAAATTTGTGAGAAGCACAAGCATGTACCCTGTAGAGCACAGTCCTGGGCATGGTCAGCTTTGCATAACACCAGCTGACTAAGAAACTGCATATCTAAGAATTGACTGATCACCTTCCACACTGAAGCACAAAACAGAATCCCAGGAAGATAATAGATTCATTGAAAGCAAGTCCCTCTGCTATTGCACAGTTTTAGGGATTGAAAGATCATCGAGGTGATAGTTTTCTGCGTAGTCTCTCGAGGTTATAGAGCATTTATTCTTTCGTTATCCTGTTTTTCCAAAATTTTCTTCACGAGAGATGTAGGTAAAATCATAGAAGACTAAAATAGAATGGGAAGCTAGAGATTGCTTGTTCCATGTCTAATTATAGAATATAAAGCAAATGTTATGTTCTTTGTAATCTTGTCTTGTTATTATTCCCCGACTTTTTACTAGTTGCTAAAGTAGATAATGCGGAAGAATAGTGTATAGTGGCCTCAGCAGTCAGCCCTCACGTTGTTCCTACGAGCTGCATGAATAGGAAGGAAATTAAATTGGAACCACACCAGTCAATGAAAATATGAAATCTGACAAGTCCTAAAAGACAAGGAGCTTAGAAGATACCTGACAGATCTTTTAACCAGAAAAGTATCTGAAGCAGGAAGTTTACATCTTTCAGTGGCTCGAAGTTCCCCTCCTACATGTTCGTTTGAAGCCAAACTTTCAGTTAAAAACCCAAACTTTATATTCCAAATTTCATCAAGGGCTTCAATAGACACCAAAACTTTCTCCTCGAGCTAATCGTTAGGAACAGTCTTCCGAGCAGCTTCTTGACGGACAGGATCTTAAACTGAAACCAAAATTTGCAACTCATACATCAATACACTCACCTGTAGGTTTTATACAAAAATTACGAGTTTTATGAGATTTTTGTTAACACTCAACTCGTCAACACGAGCTTTTTTGTGTATTTGGATTCCTTAATTTGTCTGCATTGGCAAAACAGCTGTGAAAAGAAAAAGAAGCATTGTACATCACTTCTTTATAATCAAATTTTGGCTAATCTTGTCGCATAAAATTGTGGTATAAAGTAGTAGTCTGTATTTTTGGCTAATGTTATTTAAAATTTGTAGTTAAGCATGTACATAATGAAGTTAAGTAAGTATCTAAAATATCAAAAAATAGGAACAATTGTAAATTCGAAGGGACTACATATCGATTAAATCAACTTAAATTAGACCTCCAGACTCATCATCTCGCCTATCTTTGTCAAGTTACCTTCATCGTCCACTGCTCCCAGGTCAAACAAATCCGTCAAGGCCTGAAAAAGGGTCTTAGGGAAAGGAGGATCCATAAAGTTCAAGGATAACAAGTCCTTCACACCCAGCCTTTTCAAGGCCAGAACTGTGTTTACGAGGTTTGCTCTATACATCTCAGGAACCTCCAGCGGTATTAAGCCACTGTAAATTTCCTGTGTGTATAGCCTGAAACATTTACCAGGCCCTGTTGTACCGGCACGACGTGCCCTCTGGTCAGCACTTGCCATGGATATTGGGGACACCACCAAGGAGTCTAGACGAGTTTTTGGGTTGTAGTATTTCTGCATGGAGAAACCAGGATCAACGACGTAAACAATCCCGTCGATGGATAGAGAAGTCTCTGCAATGTTTGTGGAGACGACAATCTTTCTCACGGGATGTGGTGTGGGATCGAAAGCCCTCTGTTGCATGGCAGGCGGGAGGAAGGAATACAGTGGCACGACTTTGACTTGATCTCCGAGCTTATGTAAGATCCTGCTGCAAGCATCTTCAATCTCTTCTTCCCCGGTTAGGAAAACAAGAACATCACCAGGTGGCTCACACATGTGAATCTGGATAACTTTGCGTATAGCAGCCTCGAGATAGTGAGTCACAGGCTCTTGAGTATAAATGATCTCCACTGGATGGAGCCTACCTGGGACTTTGATGAGAGGCACATGACCGCCAAAATAGTAGCGGAGCTTGTGGGCGTATAGGGTTGAACTCATCACAACCAGCTTAAGAGTAGGCCGGCTAGTCAAGGCTTTTACAAGAATACCAAAAAGCAAATCCGTGGCTATACTTCTTTCGTGGGCCTCGTCCAGAATGATCGCTTTGTAATTTGATAAGAGCGGATCCACCAGTGCTTCTCTCAGAAGCATTCCATCGGTCAGGTACTTGAGCACGGTTCTGGAGCTGCTGCAATCGTCGAAACGGACTGTGCAACCGACTTCTTCACCGATCACTGCATCCATCTCTTCAGCAACTCGGCGGGCCGCAGACATCGCTGCAACTCTACAAGGCTGCGTGCACCCAACAACCAACCTCCCAGTCCCACCAGGATTAGGGTTTTCATTGACCAAAGCTTCTAAAACGAACTGTGGGATTTGCGTTGTCTTACCACTGCCCGTATCACCCACCAATATCACCTTCTGATTTTCTTTCAAAGCTTGGAGAAACTCGTCTTTGTGTACCCATACTGGTAGGTTCCTACGTTCCTCCTGTATTTCCAAATACCTCGCAGAGTTCACCATATCGATTCTCTTCAAGACTTCAACAAAACATAAAAAATAAAAATAAAAAGTTAGTAAACCTGTCTCTTCTATTTATAACCCAAAAAAAGAAACCTATTTTCCTTTTCCCAGAGTATTTGGGTTTTGTTAAACTTTCTTTTGGATTTTTTTCTACAAGAGCCTGGAGAATTGTATTTAGCTTCTACGGAGAGCATATACGGCTTATACGGCTTATCTGTAACCAAAAATATAATTATAGAATAAAAGACTGCTGACCATAATCATTTACTACAGAAGCATGACCAAAGAGTATCTGTCTCTTCATATTTCCTTACCAATCTCTCAGCAATGTATTTGTCAGGATTTTTCTTGCTAGGATTGAGATGTTTGCTTGGAGTTCTTAAAGGGTTCAGTGAAGACCCACAAGCCAAGCTTCCATCTGACACAAGATTTCCATATATCCACCGCAGTTGATGCTTCTACTCAAGACAGATACGAAAATGGCTTCCCAACAAATTGAACAAGATTAATTTTCCATATGGTAGACTGATCTCATGGGCTCAAGATGTCATCGAGAATAAAACATCGAACCAATACATTCCATGTAGCAATACTTGGGACAATACCTTCACTTATCATCCTCTCAAGAAGAATCACTGCATCCTCCCGACAATTAGAACTGCATAGACCCCATAACACATTTGTGTAAGAGATTACATCAGGCCACCACTTTCTTCTTCCACATGAAACTAGATCCAACATCTGGACTGCCCTCTCAGCTTTTCCTTGTTTGCAATATGCTAATAATATCATGTTCATTGTAATCTCATCCGGAGATTTACCATCGACCATCATTTTTCCTACTAGCTGCAGAGCTATCCCCGGGAGACCTGCATTGCATGATCCATGTAAAAGTGTGTTGTAAGTCGATGAGCTCCACTCCACACCTCTCATGAATATCTCTCGGGTAAGACCATATGCTTCTTCTATTCGGTTTGCCTTTGCGAGCCCATCCAGCAACTCATTATATGTTACAATGTTGGGAGGACATTTGTACTGCTGCTCCATTTGTCTGAACACTTTCTCAGCCCAATCAAGCCTCCCAGCATCGCATAAACCTTTGATAAAAGCGTTAAACGTTGGCACAGAAGGAGCACAGTTCTCTTTAGACATAATTTCTATAAGAGATTCAGCTTCTTTAAACTTGGAGTGCCTACAAAGAGCTTCCACCATGTTCGTATACACCACAACATTTGGGGAGCATCCACTAGTTAGCATCTTATTCCATATATAAACTGCACCCTCGAGGCTACCTCTTTTGGCAAAGCCGTTGATAAGAGAGCCATAGGTTCTGATGTTTGGAGGACATCTGTTTTCTTCCATGTGTGAAAAGACAGAAATAGCCTTTCTCATATTCCCATGGGAACAAAATCCTTGAACCAAAGTATTAAACGCTACAACATTCGGTTGCAACTCAAATCCTCTGATCATCCGGTTCCACAAGTCTAGAGCATCGACTGCTGTACCTCTTACAAAACAACCCTTCACAAGAGAAGTCAATGTATGATTATTTGGATGACACCCTCGTTTCAACATCTGCGCCAAAAGCGAGAAAGCAAGCTCAATGTGACCAGAATTGCAAAGCACATTGATAACTGTAGAGTAGGAGATAACATTAGGAGATATCCCCTTCTCCACCATTTCTCTCATCAGTTCAAACGCTCCTTTGTAATCATGGTCTTTGCATAACCCATTAATCAAAGCGTTATACACACTCACAACAGGTTCAAATTTTCCTGCCAGCTCCCTACCTTCCTTCACCATACCAAACTCACACATCGATGAGATCACAGTAGTGTAGCTCACAGCATCAGGACAACACCCTTTATTCGACATCTCCACTAGCAACTTCTTCGCACCATCAACCTTATTGTTCTTACACAAAGCCTTAAGAAGAACATTATAAGTGAACACATTAGGCTCAAACCCATCTCTCTTCATATCTCTATAAACCGTATAAATCATCTGAATCCTATTCTCACCAAGCAGAGTATCCAAAACATGGTTATAAATCTTAACCGAAGGATCACACCCAAACTCCTTAATCCTATAAAACATCTCCACAGCTCGTTCAGCTAAACCCACTTGTCTATAAACACTAATAACACTGATAAACAAATCTTCAGAACAATGGAAACCTTGGAGTTTCATTTGCTGCAGAAGATACTGAACACTATCAACCTGACCATCCATCGCAAGCTTCCTGATCATCACCTCAAATGTTAAAGGCGTGTGCTTGAAAAGATTCGAATTTGCAACGGATTTGAAGAAATGCAAAGCTAAAGGAACACAAGACTCTTGTCTCAGCCTCTTTACCACATCTGATTCTTTGATCTCCGCATGGTTTGTTGTAGCTTCTGGGAGGAGATGATTCACATTGAGATTTGTATTGAGAACAAATGGTATAAGAGGTTTTTGAACTTTCAACAGCAACGAACATCCTTCTTTCAGATACATGACCGCCGCGAATATACCCAAATCTTCTGCCGAACCTGAAAAATCTCAGGTCTCTCTCTCAAGGATGAAGATGAAGAAGATGAGTGAATGACCATTTTACCCTTCCTCAAAGGGGGAGAATCAAAATTTTATTTTTTAGGAATTAGAAAAGAAAGTGAAAAAAGTGGAGGGACTTGTTTATAAATATTCTTAAAAAAACTGTTATACACACGTGTCAGTAACTAAACACCTCTCCTTCTTCTTCCTTCTTCGATTCGATTCCTCCTGATGACGATTCTCACATCCCACTTCCGATTCCTTTCTTCAGATAAAACCTAAAAAGACTTGCCCTTTCATCTTCTCCAGTAACACACTTTGCTTATGGCGGTTCCAATCTGAGAAACTTGGAAATAAAGAAACCACTTTGCCCTTGAGATGGCGGAATTGCAGCCACTGGATGGTCAGCAAACAAACGGCGGAGTTAATCCTACTCCGGCGTCAACTTCAGCCGAAGCGACGGCGATTACAGCCGCGGGATCGAAACGATTGAGAAGACCAAGTGTTCGATTAGGCGAAATCGGCGGGGACCAGTATCAGCAGCAACATCATCACCACGCGGCGGCGTCGGCGGGGGCGTACGATTCGCAGGGGAGGAGATCGAAATGGACACAGGCGGCGACGACGACGAGTGGTAATAGAAAATATATGAGTAAATCGTCGAGGACGAAAGCCCTAACGAATTTGAGTTCTGGGTATGAGAATATCGGAACCCTAGATGATGAAAGAGATGGAAATGTGGATTCTTTTGGTGTTGCGAGTTGGCGGGTCAAGAAACGGGTCGGGTCAGCGGCGGCGAAGAGGGTCCGATCCAATTGGGTATCAAAAATTGGGGATGGGGATGAGAAAATTAGTGGAGGGGAAGAATTGGAAGGTGGGTTTAGGGATTTTAGCAGAGAAGATTCAGAGAGTCCGATAAAGGAAGAGTCTTTGGATAGAGATGGTGGTGGCTTTTACGGTAGAAGAAGGTATGAGGGTAAGAATAGTAGTGGAAACAGAGAATTCGAATCGAATATGGATGGAGGAGTTGGTGGTGGAGGAAGAGAAGGTGTGAAGATATGGCTACAAGAGTTAGGGTTAGGGAGATATTGGCCTATGTTTGAGATACATGAGGTTGATGAAGAGGTTTTGCCATTGTTGACATTGGAAGATCTTAAAGATATGGGGATTAATGCTGTTGGATCCAGGAGGAAGATGTTTCGTGCAATTCAGAAGCTTGGTAGGGAGTTCTCATGAGTGTGTGAGAGAGATTTTTGATCGTTTTTTTTTTGTTCTGTTCTTGTTTTTTTTGTTGATGATAGTCAGTCATGGCAGAGTATAAGCTTGCAATGTCTGAAACCATGAAAGGCTTTTTTTTTGTTTCCTCTATAGATCTTTCATTCGTCTCTATTTTTTGTTATCTTGATATTTGTTGTTTGAATGTAGCATCAGACACAGTAGTGTTAGTAGAAGTGGGAGTGGCAAAAGTAGAGTAGAAGAAGGTTTTGAACACTTTTGATCTCACTTTTCTTCACTTGAGATTGTCTCCATGGATGTTCTTGATGATGACAAGGATTATGCAGTCGAATAGGTGTAGCTATTTGCAATAGAAGTTTTAAGGAGAAGAGAACGAATGTCTTTTAGTTACACTGTGAAGTCTTCAGCTTTCTCAATATGTAGAAATCGGAGCGATTGAGAAATATAAACTTAGACTCTTCAAACTCACACTTACCTCTTTTCATATGTGGGTGGAAACAGAGGAACCATTTAACCAAAAAAGGTAGCGGCTCTGACTTAATACGGGAATTTGTTATGTGTTTGATCCCATTTTTCTCTTCAAACTCACACAGACCTCTTTTCATATGTGTATGAACCATTTTTCTCTTCTTCTTGCGTCTTTGGAGCTGTCGGAATATATCTGATCCTGGTAAGGTCACCTGCTTTGCTTATAACCTGTCATAACACAGAGAGGAACTATAAGCACAGTCCCTTTTTCAAGATTTAGCCTTTTGGGGTAGATTCAAATCATGTATACTATGCTGATAATTTGTTAAGCCTTCATGGAGTTACTACTACTACTACTACTACTACTAGTATGGCTCTTCTTGGTAAATCCGTAAATGATATGGGAGATCAAGCGAGTGAGCTCGATGCAAGATATTTTACATGTAGGGCTTTAGGAAGATCTTTTTTTGAGTGAGATGCGGATCGAATATGCATATACGAGCCCTGACTCGCAACAGATAATAGCAGGGAAACTGACGACCACAACTGCCAAGTGCCAACTATAGCATTAGATTCAACTATATTCATTATATTTAATATAATTTTTTAAACGAGCTTTCGATGCAAGTGCTTTTGTGCTACATACATACTCAGTGTACTATCCTATCACCATTTTTTATAATAATACTATTTGATCATCCAGATGCTAGGATTACACTATACAGCAATGGCAGAGATGAAGGATCAGGTACCACAACTCTGTTTCTTTAAAAGTACTCTCCATACTAATATGTTTTTTTAGCATTCGTGCATGTGCAATGAATCTTAACCCAAAAAGTTCCCACAATTAGTATCAGCTCTATTTCCTCATTTGTCATTTCACCCATGAAATTTCCTTTATTGGCACAGGGATGGGATCCAGCTGCTCTTGCTAGACATCAGATAAGAGTTCCAAAAATTGGTGAAGGAGTAAGCTTCTTTTAACGTACATAGTTTGATAGACATTAGAAGCCATTTTACTGCAATATTACAATTCCATAAATTTCAGACCAATTGAAATATATGCACTGACCTGACTTCATGCATATCCGTAAGATATTGTTTACAGTAACAGAAAAAAAGTCTCTACTCTCTGTACATAGTTCTAATTAAAGAGGCTATTAGTTCCCAATTCCAATAGTATTACAAGATTCTAAAAGATTCATATCGATATAAGATTCTGGTTGTTATGTTCAAGTGAAAGACTATAAGTTGAGCTTTTTTGGAAAGAAGTTGAGTGTGTATGGAATGTTTCATTGCTGACACTCTTGAGTCTTGAATGTTTTAACTTAGACATGGAACGTGGGAGAGTTTGCATTTAGATATAGCATAAATCACCTATTGCCTATGTTACTTGATGCCTGCTTTGACACTTTAGAATTCGTGACTAGTATTGTGTACAGCTGCAGTAAAAAGTCCTCCTACTTGTATTCATATCGACCTAACTTAAGGTATTGTCTGTGATGATGTAGGTATGGTGGTAAATATTCTCTTTCTCCCCCTCTTGACATTCTTACAGCATCCGGCATTGACTTTTGGTGTCAACAGAGAGTCCAGACATTTCTTTAAATTTTATATTGTTGTTATATTACTGTCAAAATTTTAGTTGATTTAGTTGTGGTGGAGATATAATTAGTTAATTAACTGTTCTACTTTAGCCTTCTCTTTAACCTGGGAGGGAGTAACAAACAGTAAGTTACATTAATGCTTCTTTTACGTACGATCTTGAGTTTTCAATTGATATTTTAAGAATGGCTTCAGGAGAAAGTAGCATCCTTGTTGGTGCGTTTAATCATACAGTTTGACAAAGAAATATGGGAAAACAAGAGTGAAAAGAAAGAAGCTAAAAAAGTACTCTTAAGGATGTTACGATCTCTCACATCTATTATTCAGTATGAACCAACAAGTTCATCATATCCTAAATACATTTTAAGATTAACCACTAAAACAAATATCATAAAGAACAGATAGAGATTACAGTGCAGTGCAGAGAATACAATACAAATTAGTAGCAAGAAGTGTATTTTAGGGATTAGAAGGTTGTAGACGTGTGAGAGACTACTTATGCATATAGAGCATCAATATCAAAATCATTGAAGAAATCAGAAGAGAAGAACTCGTCGTCGTCCAAATTGATCATCGGCATAGCAGCTTGAGATTGAGTCTCATGAACCTCAGAATCAAATATTTGATCAAAGTCGAGCCCTTGGTTGCTGCATCCTTCACCCACGTAATCGATCATCGGCATAGCCTGAGACTGAGTCTCAACCTCAGAAGCAAATATTTGATCAAAGTATTCCATCCCTTGGTTGCTGCATCCACCCACGTCGTCGTTTCCACGTAAAGTAAAAGAAGAAGCATTGTTGTTGTTGTTTTTGTTGTTGTTGTTGTCCTTCTCCACGACGACGTGTTGATGATCTCTTTGCAACTCCTTGAGATCTTGTAACATCCTCTTCATCGAAACAATCGCGTCACCCAATTCCTCCGCATTCTCCGAATTGGCGAGACTCTCGTCTTCCCACCAAAACCCTAGATTTTCGTCATCGACGTCCCGAGTCGGAGTCTCATCAGCGAGGAAAGCAGCGACAACGCTATCCACAGACGAGTGTCCAAACGTGTAGAAAGAGTTGTGGGAATTAGCAGAAACAGGAGTGGCTAAGATTGCAATCTGAGCGTCGGAGAGAAGACAAAGCTCCGACGCTTTGCTGAAAAGGCCCTTCCTACGTTTCGAGAATGTAACAGCACGTGCATCTTTCCCCTCTATCTTCTTCTCTGTATCTATCTTCCTCTTCAAGGCCCCCATTGTTATTGATCGATGTTTTCGAGAGACGATCGAGTTACAAACCAAAGAGAGATCAAGTTACGAACCAGAGAGAGACGATCAAATTACAAACTGAGAGTTTAGGGTTTTCTCGTGTTTGCCTGTTGCGACTGTTGTTGTGTTGAGAAACAATGTATACTATATAGTATATATAGAGAGACTTTAGCCTCAACTCTCCTTTTTTCCTTTTTTTGAACCCTAAAAAATCACCTGAACTCCTTTTCCTTTTCCTTTGTTTTTTTTTTTGGAAACATTAAGCGTTTAATTAATTTATTGTTTACTTTTTTAAAAAAGATAAGTAAATTAGGTTTTAGTAAAAACGTCCGTCACACTATATGTTAACCAATCGTAGTATTTGATGCTAAGCTTCTCAACGTTGGACTTTTGTTGTCACATAGAAAACTTGGTACCATCTTGTGTAACCAAATCAAACATTTCTTCTTTCTTGCATATAAAGAAAAATCTTTTAAAAGCATGTACGTAGCTTATAAAACTTACAAGTAAAGAATTTAAAACAATCAACTATGCTACTGACTTGGGCCAATGATGATCAGATCAGATCATATTAGAGAGTTAACCAGTTAAAATAATCTGATGTACGGAACATGGCCAAGAAGATGCATAGATATGTACTAATAAGTATAGAGACATTGCAATGCAGGACAGCATACCAGCGTCCAAATCCTTGTTTGAAACTGTAACATCACCAGAGGACTTGCTACTGAACCAGGATTTATCCGGACGCATCCAGTTCATGAACTTGCCAAGAAAACTACAACGACCTTGTTCGTTTATTCATTTGGATGGACCATCTGAATGAATCATTCAGGTGTTGTTCGTTTTTGTCAAAAAAAAAGAGCATCATCCAGAATTATTCACATGGATCATCTGAATGGGTTTTAAAATTTTAGTCAAAAATTTGAAACTCATTTGGATGATTCTAGTTGGACCATTTGGATGAAGATGGTTCATAAAAACATAACAGGAGAATTATTGATTAACCATCCAAATGAACTATTTTTTTATCTTGTTTGTTGGATCATTTGCCATTGAAATGAATCATTTAGATGTATCATTTAAATAGATCATTTAGATGGAAATGCTAAATGATGAAACGAACATGGCCAACTTGTCTTTGTAAAGACTAGTGAGAAGCAGAGCAATGGGGGTTTTCAGAGTCAGGTTTCTTATACATAAGCTTCGTGTGAAAAATAGTATCCAACATAGATACAACTTCAACGATATTCCTGCCTTTGTTCAACATCACGCAGCTCGGCCTGCAAAAGTTTTGAAATCAAAAAATTAGACAAAAAGAAGAAACTGTAAGTATTAACCAGGATCATGTTTGGTGCAAAATATTTTACCTTTTGGCATTTGCAGCATCTGTGATCTCAGCTCGAGTTGGAACACCGGATTTAACAAGTGATTCCAGAACCTGAGTTGCCATCATTACCGCTACACGAGCAGCTTTACAGATACCTATAATCTCTTCCTGTATATTAGCCAATCTCTCCCATCCACATTCCACTGCAAGATCACCTCGAGCTATCATAACTCCCAAAGGATTCGAACACTTCATTGCCTCTAACAGAATCAATGACAAGTTCTTGAATCCACTTTCCGTTTCAACCTTTAGCACAATACCAAGATCATCTAGTTTCCTTTTCTTGAGTTCTTGCCTTAGAACGGTAATATCATAAGCGTTACCGCTTACCCGGGATAGCTTCAGGTGTTGGAATTGGAACAACTAACTATTTAGTTGGCGGCAGATAATGCATGATAAAACAACTTCCATATCAACTAAATTTAGGTTTACCTCAACATGTTAAGAGGAAGTATACATACTTCGCCTCATGATCCCAACAAGATCAATAATGGCAGAGTACCATTACCATACCATTCAAGTATCCACAAGCTTTAATATACGGGAAAGCTTTCTACAACAAGCAGAATTATAAATTGTTGCCACAGAAATTTTGATAATTTTGAGAACCACTCTACTACGGCTTGTATAGTCTTGGTGGTCTCTGGAAGACCGAAACCAAAATTTCGAAGATACTTCAGGTCCAACGAATTGGGCCCCTAAGTTCGTGGAGTGAAGCAGAAGCACAAATGTCTACGATAGCATCTGAATTTTTTTTGGGCAATAATTTACGAGGGGAACTATACAATTAAACCCTTACAAAAGCAATAGGAAATCAAAAGAAAGAAGAAGACAACAATCACATGTTTCACGACAAGTAACAGGACGACAAAACAAAGACCGACAGCCAGAAAATTGTACACTAATGATAATTAATTGCTAACCAAAACCTCTTCCGAAAAGAAAACTGATGCATTACTGTTTTAATCCAATTTAATGCCATTTTTCTCTTCGTCTTGCTTCTTTGGAGCTGCCGGAAAATATTTAATCCCGGTAAGGTCACCAGCTTTGCTTATAACCTGTCCATAACAAATATAGGATTGGAGTGTGAGAAGGATGAACTAAAAGCAGAGTCCCTTTTTTTAGGACTTAGCCTTTTGTGTATAGATTCAATTCATGTATGATATGCTGAGAATTTGTCAAGCTTTCATGGAGTTTATCAGAGGATTCAGGTTTCCTACTATTACTAGGGCAATACATGTTAAATGATGTGGGAGAGAAAGAGAGTGAACTAAAAGGGAGATGTAGTACCTGTAGGGCTTTAATAAGATCTTCTCTTGAGTGAGATGCCGATATGCAAATACGAGCCCTGGCTAGCAATAGAGGTGTAGCAGGGAAACCGACGACCACAACTGCCAACTGTTTACGATTTATAAAAATACGTTAACATAAGAGCTGAATTTCCCTTGTGTGAGAAAGCAAGTAAGATAATGCAGCAGAAATAAGAGAAGGCTTACGTTTTCTCGCAAACATTCCCTTGAGAAGGCTGGGATTTTTGCTGGATTGTAAAGCATTATTGGCATCACTGGGGAATCATTGTCTCCAAGAACCTCAAACCCCATCTTCTGCAACTCAGCCCTGAAAAAGTTGCTGTTCTCCCTTATTCTTGCTAACTTTTGTGCCCCTGCGAACGTTTTTTTAAGAAGAATTTGAGACAGAAACTTGAGATTATGAAACTCAAAGAGCAAAAGAGTTGCAGTAGCAAGAGCAAAAAAAAAACTGCAGAGATACCTCTGTTTGAACCGTCCTCTCCGAGGATAACTTGTATGGCCGATATGATTTGTTGTGCGGAAGGAGTTGAAATTGATGTTGCGTACAGGTGAGCAGGGCAATGGTGCTTCAAATATTGGATGAGGTCCTACAAAGTTAAAACACAATATGTTATAAAGCCTTTGGTCGATTTTGGGATGATGAAGTGTACTGCTTGCCTAAGGAATCACGCTGTCTGTTTGTGTCGATATAGAATGGCCTTACTGTATCCGCTTTTTACTCATCTTTAAAAAGTTTCATTACTTCATCATAAGAGATTATTTTAATTTGCATAAAATGTACAACATTTTTTTCATATATCTAAGTTTCCTGGAAGGTCCAACTTATGATTTATGAAAACAATATAAACCATGGAAATGTGCAAACAATCAATCAGTGAGTGAAAACAAAGGTATATAATTGCTAACCTTGGATCCGGCAATATAGCCACCACAAGACCCGAACGATTTTGTGAAAGTTCCCATCATTATGTCTATATCAGCAGTGTCAACTCCCAGGAGTTCACAAACACCCCTTCCTGTCTTGCCAATTGCTCCAATGCTGTGAGCTTCGTCCAAGTAAACATACGCCTGAAACGAGGATATGCAAGAAGTTATGTAAGACATCAGACAACCAAATTAGTGTTGGACAACTTTTAATGATCGAGTTCCTTAATCTCTCATTCATGTTAAACACAAAAGATGGTTTACCATGTTACCTCACCTTATACTTTTTGCATATTGAGACAATCTCGGGAAGATGACAAATTTCCCCTTCCATGCTGTAAATACCCTCAACCACAACAATAATTTTCTTCCACGGTCTGTGCGTCCTGGGTTGTCCCTCAGCGATTTGTTCTTTCAATACTTTTTCCAAATGAGAAGGTGCTGCAAAGCAATCAACAAGAGAGCATAAAGATAATGTCACCTATTTAATTGGCAAAAAATTTTGGAAAGTGAATCATGAGAAATGCTTACTGTTATGTTGGAAAACGCGGATAGTGGCTCCTGAACCTCGAGCACCATTGACAATTGAAGTATGGTTCAAAGAATCACTTATTATCAACCCTCCCTGTATACATGGCAGTAAGTAAGCTACTAAAAACATGGAAATAAGTGTTCATCAGAAGATGGAGCAGCATACGTACCTTTCCAATCAAGACAGGAATGATAGCTGAGTTTGTTGCGTAGCCCATGCCACAGACAATAGCAGCAGGTTGTCCCACATATTTAGCAACACATTCCTCAAGTTCAGCATGCACAGACGTAGTTCCTGATAGCAGAAACAACAGATGTCAGGCAACAACAAAGAGAAGAGAATTGTTGGAGACCTAATACACAAAGACGACACTTTGTACCTGCATCAACGCGAGAGCTGCATGTACTAGCTGAAAATTTCTTCAAAGACTCAATAACACGAGGCGTGCAATATTCATCGAAAGAACCAAATCCAAGATAATTGTAGGAACCCAGATTAAGGCACCTGCTAGTCTTTGTTGTTCGCCTACACAGAGTTTGCAACCAAAAAGGTTTACTATTTGAAATCCTCGGCGTAGGTGATAAATCTCAATTCTCAATTCTCAATTCTCAATTCTCAATTCACATTTGGTTTCATTATCTCCTAACGTGACCACAGAAACAATGACTGTTCAATAGATAAAGCAGAGGAAACAGACTCACTTAAGCGTCTTGTTGTTGTCATTAGAGACTCTCTCAACAACATCAACCCAGGCATCAGGTGCACTTGATATTGGACGTCCAAAACAGTCCTGTGTCAACATTAAAGATTTAAGAATCAAACACCAAACAAAGAGTCCATAAACAATACTCCACAAACAGGAACATTTTATATTATTCCTACGGCTTGCAACAACTAAATGTTCACCAATAAGGCCACAAATGAAGAGATTGAACATAATGTTAGAACAGAAACAAAATTGGAGAAGAAACCTGAATACGATGATATAATCGTCTGATGTAGAAATCCTCATGCGCCAAACAGATCGGTGCGTATCCCTATACACAAATTAGGAATGAAGACTCAACAACGCCGCCACAAAAGCGATCACAATAGAATCAGATTGATTTTGTGAGGAGAAGAAATTGAACCTGGAGATTGTTGGTGCGCCACCAATCGAAGAGAAGGCGGGAGTAATCGCGGAGCTGGCCAAAGGCGAAGAGCAAGCCGTAGCTGAAATACGTTGATACAGCTGTAAGGTATGGGATCGTAATCATTGTTTCAGCTCCTCCGGCGTCGTTTTCTTCTTCTCCGATACGATTCTCTCCTCTCTATCTCTCTCTCTCAAGATCTGGAAAAATCTGCGCCTGCTCTCACGCAAGAGAGAGAAGAGAAGAGAAGAGAAGAGAAGAGAGATTTTGAATTCAACCTTTGTTTGAGTTCTTCTTCCCTTTCGTCGAATAATCGGATCCTTAAACCAATCATCTTCTCTCCTCTTCGTTTTTTTTTTTTGACTATTCTATATTGAACGGTAAGTATAATTCTAAGAAAATAATTTAATTTTCTCAAATTTAAATAAATAGTTTTAATTATTTAACATTTTAAGAGAATTGAAATATTTTTAAATAACAACTCCCCTACCCTAAATGTTAGTTTACTCAACTGTTTTACATGATATTTATTTACTCAATTACATATGTGATATGTCTAAATTTATTAAGTATTATTCTCAAAAAATATAAACCATCATTTTTATGATAACTAATGGAAACGGAATATGCTAAAAAAATGCACTCTGAGAAATGTTTTCATAAAGTTTTTTTTTTTTTTTTTTTTGTCAGTATTGATACATAGAGAGGAGATTACAGGTTGTCAATTGTTCATTATATTGCTCATACAAGTTGGTGTAATTTTCCTTTTGGTGATTCAATCTGATTATTAACTTTATAAACCGCTATTTCAAATCCGGATTTCCAATTGTTATTGAGCAACTGTATTGTGTAGTATACTCACTAAACCGGACTCGTGGTGAGAAATTAATTTTTTTTTTTTAAAAGGTCCTCTCTTTTGGTAATTTAATTTCACTTATTTCTTTAAACGGAAAATGCCACATTATGATGCATTGATGATATTCGATTACGGCAATTTTTGTGAGGAGTTAAATATTTGGAGACGAGATTCGTATATGTCCGAAATCTTAAACATTTAATGGAAATTAACAAAAAAAAAGAAAAAAAATAGGAAGATATGAAGTTGATTGTTAGGGTTTTTAAAATTTAGAGGATTAATTAAAATATTCTCTGCAACTGTCGGGTTCAACGACGATCCTCTAACTCTCAAAATTAGGAGTCTAAGGCAGAGTTATAATAATTATGCACCAAGTCGAATCACTGGTCTAAGTGGTTGTGTATGTTTCCACGGAAGACGGAACCTTGGTACCCACTTCTCTCTCTCAAGGCAGAGTCAAGCTTTAAGGTATAATCCCATCTTCGCTTCGTTTTTTCCATTCCACAACCACTAATAATCATGTCTCTTTGTCTTCACTACAATTTATATTGTCATCTTCTTCATTTCTTGACTTATTTTTTTTGTAGTGATATACTCATCCAGCGCCGTGCCGGCTCTAGGTTTTTAGGGGCGCTGACAATTTTTTTTTGAATGAAAGACCAATTTTTTTTAACCTTTGTTATATGTTCAAAAATATAGATTTCATTTTGATAATATATAAACACTTGATAAAATTATAAAAATTTATTTTCATTCTAAGTTGGAGTCAGTTGAGATAATTATAGAAGATAAAGAGTCTTTTTGGTTATTGACTCGTAAAAATAAATTGTTAAAACATATTTTAATGAATTATTTTTGTGTTACAAATTTTGTTTTTACCTCTTTTATCTTACATTATTTTTTGTGCCCATTTATCTTACATTATTTCTTTTTTGTACCCCTTTATCTTGCATTATTTATTTTTTTGTGCTCCTTAATCTTAAATTATTTGCCTCCTTAATCCATAAACCCGGGGTGGTCGCAACCCTTGTCCCCCTATCTAAGCTGGCACTGTACTCATCGATGGAGAAGAGTGATCGGGAAAATGTATCATCAAACAATGTAAAGCAAGAGAAATCTTCGCAACGCTCCACTCTTCATCAGAAACAAGATCCGGCGTGGAACTATGCCAGTGAAACTGTTGATTCAAGAGGGAGAAAAGTTACAGCTTGTGACTTTTGTGGTAAACAATATGTTGGAAGTGAAATAAATAGAATGAAACATCACTTGGCTGGATTGAAAGGAAGTAGAAGTGCATGCCCAAAAGTTTCTTCCAAGGTTCAACAGTCCATGAGAACATCATTGGAAGAAAACGAAGAAAAACGAAAGGAAATAATCGTTCTGGATCTTGAAATGGAAGACGATGAAGTTGACCAACGTTCTCACCAATCTTGCACTACTTCAACTCGTAAAAGAAAGGTTAGTTTGTATACCGATCGACTTACATTTTGTACTTTAAAAATAATTTAGAATATAAATGTAAGTCGATCACAATGAATGATACATATGATGCTCAGAAAAAAAAACACTATTTAGGAGAATGATTTAGGACATCTAGTATCAACCGGGTTTAAATTAGAAATAAATCTAAGCAAAAGCTCGATCAGCTCGGTACGGCTAGCTTGTTAATATACCTACTCGAACAAATATAGAAAGATAAGATCAAATCTACATAAATATTATGTAACAAATCCAAAAATAAAAGATTATTTTCCAAGGATTAAGTCATATCCGCACACCAACACCTTAAACAATTACGATGTGTTGAATTCATACATCGGACTATTAACTATGCTTAAACATACATGCAGTTTTGATTTTGTGCTTAAATATACATAAACATGTTTAATGTGTAACTCTGTTAGTCTTTCCGTTAAGTCACTATGACGTGGATTCCATGTATCCAGAAATAATGAAACGACGTCGTTTTATTTTAAGTTGAAAAATTAAAATTGAACCGAAATGGCTAAAGCTACCGTCGAACCCTTGACCTTTGACGTACAAATGGAAGCTAAATACCACTGAGCTACATAAACTTTTAATAAAATAAACGAATATATATATCTAACAATGACGGTCCATCTTCTACCCCCTAACGCCACATCATCTTCACCATAAGCGTTTCTGGTTCTAGATTTTCTAGGGTTTAGACCTCAATTCCTCCGACTCTTACTCTCTCTCCATCTTCCAAGCACTCCATTTTCGACAACTTCCTTGAGAACAATCTCCCTCACCAGTCACCACGAAACCCTAACTCCACAAACTCTCCTCAGGTTCCTCCGTTCGAAGCTTCGTCACCATTCTCTCTTCGCTCATTATGACTTCGCCGTCTTCAATTGGGCAGCTACGCTCCACACGTTCTACCACATCTCTACAATGGCGAGGAGGAGGAAGAAGTAGGGTTAGGGAGAAGAAGATGATGGGCCACCATTGTTATTATATATATATATTCGTTATAATTATAAGTAAAACTTATGTAGCTCAGTGGTATGTAGCTTCCCTTGACGTACAAAGAAAGGTCAAGGGTTCAAATGTAGCCTTACTCAACTTGATTTTGTGCTCAAATGGACTCCATGTCATAGTGACTTAATAGAAAGACTAACAAAATTATTTATTAAACTATATTTGAACACAAAATCAAAAGTTTATGCATATTTAGACACAAAATCAAAAGTTTATTTACGAAATTCAAATATTTTAAAACTGCATATATGTTTAACTAACAAAAGTCCGATATATGAATTCAACATATTTTAATTGTTCAGGTACCGTTTTTCCACACCTACTCAGTATAAACTTGAAAAAGGTGCTCGATATCCGCACACCAAAATTATGTAGAAAAAAAGGAAACCTTTAGGCTCGATATTTGTGTAGAAAAAATCTAGCTGGCTATTCAAGCTTGTTAGAACTTTCTAGTAATCTTTGAGTTTCTCTACCCATCAGTAAAGAAATATGTTTTCTTGAATCTGTTGTTGATTTCGTCGCTTATGTTAGCCAACATAACTCCTTCATCGCTGTTGCAGCCCAATGCATATACAGGTAAACGCGTAAAAGATTCAGAGAGGAGCTTCTCAGCGCTACGTGTGTTGTGTCTCACAACAAAACTCCAAAACGCACAACACTCATCATTTGACAACATCTCCTTCGTTCTCTCCCAATCTTTCCACAAACCACAGTAATCTTCAATAGACGGGTTGGTTCTCATTCCAAACACAGACGAGAAGAAGGCTAAGAGCTCATGATCCTTGTAATGGTTATCAAGAACATTAAGTCTTGAACCAAACAGCTTACCCTTGTCATAGAGAACGCAGCTAGAAACATCTGCCCATTTCTCATCGCTCGGTAACCAAATCCGGCCTAGAGACGCATCTTTCTTAGGTTCCCATTTAGCTTCATTGAGAAACCCGTATATTCGAGTAATACTATCAGTTTCAGAATGAGCATAGATGTGACTAGCAAGCAACTGGCAAGCTTTAGCTGAAGTATGACCAACTCCTATCTGGATAAGCTCTTCTCTGAACGATTTAAGCTCTGAGCCATAATACTTTTCGTCGATGAAAGGACCATCACACGGCTCTAATTTCCAGTGGCTATCAAACAAGAGACACTCACCGGGACTGCGGTAACCAACATGTGTCTTCAACCATTTGCCAGAAACTTTATCAAGAAAATCTTCAAGGAGCATACAGTTTCTGTCTTCACGCAAGAAGGTGAAGCACTTAAAAAGAGACATTGCGGTTGCAGGAGTGATGCGAGATGGATCAGGGAGACTTAGGGAGCGAACCACATGACTCATGCCTTTTCTCAGCTCAACTGTAACATCCAAGCTTTGTAACTCTTTCTTGTAAGAGTAGATACTCTTGCCATACCAGTTGGAGCCGTCATCGATAAAAGGAAGATTCGCTATGAGGCGGAGAGGTTCCCAGTCAGCATCAAAGAGAATACAATCCTTTGGTGCTCGGGAATCGCCGAGTGTGGTACGCAGCCATTTCAACTTTTTGAAGCTATTCACAAGTTCTACAGGAAACTTGTGAAAATTTCCCATCAACTGCCTGTAGCAAGATAAAAGAGACGAAGAGGTGCATTGGGTTAACCCAGAGGAGGTAGCTTTCTCTTTGAAAGTGCGCACAAACTTGTTCACAACATCTTCAAGCTGAAGCTTAACACCAATCTGTTTCAGTTCTTCTTTGTAAGAAAAGATTCTACTTCCATAGAAACCATCGTCGATCAAAGGGAAGCAATCAAAAACAGAAAGAAGACAGCTCCACTCTGGATCATGTATGAAACACTCAGCAGGCGATTTATAATCATTCTTCTTTGTCTTGAAGCATTGAGAAGTCTTCAGGGCGTTGATCAGCCTATGAGGACTGAGATGACGCATGCAGTCAAGTACTAGGAGCATTGCATCAGGTGTCAAAAAAGTCAGCTTTGAAGTATTCAAGTGAGAAACGATGAGGCTGTGATTACCAGGAAACTTAACTACAACGCCAAGCAACTCAAGCTCTTCCTTGTAGCCACTGAGGCTAACTTCACCATAGAAACCTCTGTCAATGAATGGGATATCACTGATCAGTGATGCAGCTTTCCAGTCTTGGCTGAACAAAACAGCTCCATCTGGAGATCTGTAACCAGAACTTGTCTTCAGCCATGGACCATCTTTGATGGCACTGATGAAATCAGCTGGTGGCAGGCGCTTCTCTCTCAAGTACCTAATAAACTTCAGAATGGAGAACACGTTTTCGCTTGACAGTGTTGAAGTCTCAGCTAAACTCATTAGGTGGTTGCCAACAAATGCACAGGCTTCACTAAAGTCAAACATAACACCAGCAGTTTTCAGCTCATCTTTGTAGTTCTCAATCTCTTTCCCATAGTAGGTTCGATCAACCAGCGGGATATCAACTAGAATAGATCCGTTCTGCAGAATACTTCCCCAGGATGAAGTATGGTAAAACGACTGAGAAGGCGGACGATAATCAGAGGAACCATTCATTGTTGTTCTCAACCAGCTTCCTCCTCTAACAGAATCCAAAAAGTTGGAACGAAGAGCATGTCTATTACGCTTGATCCACTCCAACAGCAACAAAACATTCTCCTTTTTAAGAGCTCCCGACAACGCAGGTATAGCAGCATTTGGTGGTTCTATGTCAGGAATATCTCCAGCCTTAACATAAGATTTCAAGAACTCGAGAAGGTCTCTCTTGTTAGACCGCAGACCAGCAAACCTGTCAGATGACAAATACTCTTCCGACAGTTCTATGTATCCATTCTGTCTCCATGGATTGGAGCCAACTAAGCTAACCCATTTACCAGAGCTAGCAGGGACAAGAACCCCATTCCTGCTTGTGTTGACATTACCATAGTTGTCCACAAGCGGCATGTCTTTGCAGCATTTACCCGCTTCTTCTTCTGATAAAAGATCCTTTGAGAGTGAGTGATGGAGGAAGTGTGCAAATGCAACCACAAGCCTCTTGTCTCCATTAAGATTCTCCCGGAGACGTTTTGCATAGTCAGAGATACTCAGATTGGCGACCTTGATCTTCTCTTTGAGCCAGTTCGTTATCGTTTCCTTCTTGGCGCAAGCTTTGAACGCTGTCCGCGTTGTCTGTGGCATGAAAACAAAGTTATACATACATTTTAACTCATCGTTCCAGTCAAGTAACCATGCCTGGTTCTTCTCTGTGGACAAGCAAAGAGTCCGAGGACTGAACTCTGCCAAACTGCTAAGAGAACTCACTCCCTTTTGGACAACATACTTGATAAGTGGAACTTTCACCATGTTTGTACTCTGAAACCTAGACTGCTAACTCTCAGCGATGAAGAGTAGAACCTCCACATACGTACCTTCTGACACACTTGTCACAAGATCACAGCCCTGAATGCATTTTACATACCACTCGTTGCTGACTTGCTTCAAACCCAAGAACTCCAGAACGTTATCATAAATTGTTCTATCAAAGGAGGAGTCAAGAATGTAGATCCCATGTGATGATATATTCTGCAAGCTCGCACCTTCTTCTCTCGCTTTCTCCAAAATGTCCCAAAAAGCAGGAATGAGCCGACCAACCTCACACGGCCTGTGGAAAAAATTCTGTCCCAAATGTGATATGCTTGGTACAATTTCCTCAGCAGAAACCATTACCTTGATCGAGTCTCTGACAACATTCAGCTGTGTGTAAGTAGACTGCTTAACAGGCAAGAACCTAAAAGTAGGCACCAAGCTAGAGACAGGAGCTTCAGTCTTCTTCACCAAGGAGGTGAATGCATTCACAAAAGCTGTAGAGACACAGCTGAGAATCCCTTGGTTCCATAAATCATCCAGTAATATAGTTTCTCTAGACGATGCGAGGATGAAATCTGATTGACTGATGAATGGGAAGTTTGTTACCATCTCGGTGGGAAGAAACGCATAGATACCAGGAGAGGTATTTCCTCGGCCAAGACGCTCTCCAAATGGAAATGCCAAAGTGATCACCCAATCATCGACCTCACTTCTCCTGTCCACACGGTTCTCATGTTTTACTGGAAACTTTTGCCTCCACATGTAGTAAGAGCATTCTTGTTCAGAGTTTCTCCCTTTTTCAGAAACTGAGAGATGTATTGTGTAAGATTCAGCATCAATGCTCTTTCTCGTGACAAAATTAGTCTCACTTACAATCCCTATTGAGGTCACAGTGCTGAGCCTTGGATCTTGGCAGTATTCTCTGATAGACAAGCGCTTGATTTTTGACAAAAACAGCAACACCTCAGGATGAACATTGGAAAGCTGTTCTTTCACCGGCTTGACTTTGTCACTCTTCAAAGGCAAGATAATGGTTGTTGTCGGGAGAGCAGAACCCGAACCATACATCCTTTGTATATCAACAAGAGACGGATGCTGCTCAACCCACTCGGGTACAATGTAACCAAGGCTGCAGTGGCTGCAAGGTGCCTCATTAAAGCGAATCTGATAGCCATTGCTGAAAATATGTGGCTGTGAGGTGATAAGAAACACACTCTTGAAACCAATTCCTGCCAAAGATTGAAACAGAACACAAGTAAGAAACAACAAGGGTCTTTCAAATTTGACTTTGATGACTTGCTCTTGAAAGATCTGTTCATCAACTCTCCTGTTTTTGTCTGGTATCCAACTCCAAGCATCCCTGCATTGTCCCGAACCAAGCTTGTTGAGCTTTACAGACAAATCGGTGTTAAAGAGATCTCTAAATGTGTCACGGTCACAGAAGCTGAGCTAAGTGGAGTCAAAATCGAGCAGCAAGAGGTCAACGAGTCAAAGAGTAATCTGATCGGACCAGGGCTTGTGAAACTGATTCTTGGATTCCTCTCTGATCCTGTAAAGGAAAGACTTAGAATAGGGTTACATTTGTAATTAGTTCTCATCAAAACCCTACTGTACAAAGGCTATATATGTTGTAAACATTCTCATAATAATATACGGCTTACCTTACATGGTATCAGAGCGGGCGTATCCTAAGACCTAATTTTTTTTTTTTCCGCCGCTTGCTTCCTCTTCTTCTTTTCCCTCTCGTCTTCTTCTCCTCTTCCGATCATGTCTTCTCAGAGTGAAACTATTGCCACTTCTGATGCTTCCATGCTTCACAACGTTAACATGTCGAATGTGACCAAACTCACGGCATCGAACTTCTTGATGTGGAACCGCCAAGTCCACGCCTTACTCGATGGATATAATCTCGCTGGTTTCCTTGATGGTTCCACCGCTGCTCCTGCTGCCACAGTTACTTCTGCTGGAACCACTACCGTCAATCCCGCGTACACTACTTGGAAACGTCAGGATAAACTCATCTACTCCAGTCTCCTTGGTGCCATCGCTGTTGAGGTTCAACCTATCTTATCCAAGGCGACAACCTCTGCTCAGATCTGGAGTACACTCTCTTCCACTTATGCAAAGCCAAGTTGGGGACACATCAAACAGATTCGCGAACAGATCAAACAATGGAAGAAAGGTACTCGTTCTGTCGATGACTATGTCCAAGGTTTTACCACACGGTTTGATCAACTAGCCTTACTTGGCAAGCCAATGGATCACGAAGATCAGGTTGACTACATTCTGAGTGGTCTCTCCGATGCATACAAACCGGTGGTTGACCAAATTGATGGTCGTGACTCTCCTCCATCGTTGACGGAGCTCCACGAGAAACTCCTCAACTTTGATCTGAAGCTTCAATCTCTTGCGCATGCTGCCTCTTCCTCTGTTCCAATGTCCGCGAATGTAGCATCTTACAAATCTTCTGGTGGCAATCACAACACCAACAACGACAACAACACTCATTCTCGTGGTCCGTTTCGCGGGTCGTCTCGGGGACACTGGCAGAACCATCAAAACTCCTCCTGTGGCTCCCAAGGCAGAGGTTACCAAGGGCGTTGTCAGCTTTGTGGTGTCTTCGGCCACAGTGCTCGCCGATGCTCTCAGCTTTCCTCCGGTCGTGGTGGATACAATTCCTCGTCTAACCCACCGTGGCAACCTCGTGCAAATGCTGCCATGGCGTCCTCCTCCTCTCCATGGATCTGCGATAGTGGAGCTACTCATCACTTAACATCTGATCTCTCCAACTTGGCGCTTCATCAACCATATACGGGTGGTGAAGAGGTCACCATCGCCGATGGTTCTGGCCTCCCGATAACACATACTGGTTCCGCCTTACTCCCTACCCCATCTCGATCTCTTGCTCTTACGAATGTTCTATATGTTCCAAATGTTTGCAAGAACCTTATCTCGGTGTATCGGTTGTGCAACGCTAATAATGTGTCTGTTGAATTTTATCCTGCCTATTTTCAGGTGAAGGATCTGAGCACGGGGGCCAAATTGCTCCAAGGCAGAACTAAGAATGAGCTTTATGAATGGCCGATTAATAACAACACCATCTCTATCTTTGCGGCCACTCCTACACCAAAAACCGATATCTCCTCTTGGCATCTTCGACTTGGGCACCCTTCTTTATCTGTTTTAAAAACAATTGTCTCTCAGTTCTCTTTACCTCTTTCTCCTTCTCCTCATAAACAGTTTTCTTGTTCTGATTGTTTCATCAATAAAAGCCAACAGTTACCATTTTCTACAAACACAATTGTCTCTACACAACCTCTTGAATATTTGTATACTGATGTCTGGTCTTCTCCTGTTCTCTCCACTGAAAATCTCAAATATTATCTCCTCATTGTTGACCATTTCACCAGATATACATGGCTTTATCCTCTCAAACAGAAATCTCAGGTCAAAGAAGTTTTCATTGCCTTCAAGACCCTTGTCGAGAATCGGTTTCAACAGAAGATTCGAACACTTTATTCGGATAATGGTGGGGAGTTTATTGGTCTGCGATCGTTCTTGGTGGAACATGGGATTTCTCATCTTACATCTCCGCCACACACACCTCAACACAATGGCATCTCAGAACGAAAACACCGTCATGTCATTGAGACGGGTCTCGCTATGCTTGGTCATGCGTCGGTTCCCAAGAGTTATTGGCCGTATGCCTTTGCCGCTGCCGTATACCTCATTAACCGAATGCCAACCGCTGTGTTGAGTGGTGTCTCGCCGTACCGGAAGCTGTTCAACACCACCCCTAATTATCTCAAGCTGCGAGTCTTTGGCTGTGTCTGTTACCCTTGGCTTCGACCTTACCGACAACACAAACTTGAGTCCCGCTCGACTCCTTGTGTTTTTCTTGGGTACTCACTCACACAGAGTGCGTATTTATGTCTCGATGTCCAAAGTGGTCGAGTTTATGTCTCCCGCCATGTGCAGTTTGTGGAGAACAGTTTTCCGTTTGCAACCACGCCAATGTCACCGGATCCAGTAGTGTCGACGTCTGGTGTTGTTTCCAATCCGTCCTCTTGGCCTCCGGTGATAAATCTTCCATCGCCAACAGCTCTTTCTTCGCCACCGTGCTCTGCCCTTCACCCTCCATCGCCGACCAACATCGCACCGCTATCGCCACCAACTACGCCATCGACATCGTCCTCTTCTGTGCCACAGTCCTCACCGTCGGTCTCGCCTGATGTTGCTCATGAAACGCGAACTAAACGAGTTCATGATGGTCCGTTAGTTGAGCCCAACTCTCATCGTAACCCATCCACATCTCTCCTTTCTCCTAATCCATTAACAAGCCTATCCACTCCAATTGGACCAAGCCCAATAACCTCAAGCCCAAATTCACCCACTCAATCATCTTCTTCTACTCGACCTGAACATTCATCATCGACCTCTGTTTCTAGCACCCTCACACCAACAAACCCCAATTCTCCTGCTACTTCACCGATCCCAAATCCGATCACACCTCCACCGAATCCAAACCCACTCCCACCTCCTCCACCAATCCCACACCCAATACCACCTCCACCTCCACCTCCGCAAAATCTCCATCCTATGCGTACGAGAGCTAAAAATCATATTACCAAACCAAAACCAAAATTTAATCTTCTTGCATCCACATCTCCGGTGATCCCAAGGACTGTGGCAGAGGCTCTCAAAGACCCTAATTGGCGTAACGCGATGTCGGTTTAAATCAATTCGCAACTGAAGCTGCACACTTGGGACGTGATTCCTCCTTCACCGCATTATCACGTTATCACTTGTAAGTGGATCTTTACCCTGAAATAGCGCCCTGATGGATCTATTGACAGGTATAAGGCGAGACTGGTCGCTCAAGGATTCAATCAACAATATGGCCTCGATTACTCTGAGACGTTCAGTCCCGTCATCAAATCAACAACCATCCGTCTCGTTCTTGAGATAGCAGTCAAGTTGAACTGGACGATCCATCAAATCGACATCAATAATGCATTTCTTCAGGGTACCTTACATGAAGATGTTTATGTCTCTCAGCCTCCAGGATTCGTCGACAAAGACCGTCCCCATCATGTGTGTAAACTAAATAAGGCCTTATACGGTCTAAAGCAGGCGCCCCGCGCATGGTATCATGAACTCCGACAGTTCCTCCTTCACCTTGGTTTCAAGTCGTCACTTGGGGATGCCTCTCTTTTTATCTCCCAACAGTGTAACAACTATCTCTACGTACTCGTGTATGTCGATGATATAATAATTACTGGAGTCCCGTCTTTGGTGCGATCATTTCATGCTTCCATTGCTGCTCGTTTTTCACTCAAAGATCTCGGTCCTTTGAGTTATTTTCTGGGCATCGAGGCCACTCGCACATCCCAGGGACTTCACTTAATGCAGCGAAAGTACATCACTGATCTCTTGGCCAAGACTCACATGCTCGATGCAAAGCCGGTCACCACGCCTATGACTCAGAAACCGCTCACGCTATATACTGGAACACCGCTTCCCACTGCCACTGAATATAGAATGGTGGTTGGTAGTCTTCAGTATTTAGCTTTCACACGGCCAGACATTGCCTTTGCGGTGAATAGATTATCTCAGTTTATGCACAAACCAACATCAGATTATTGGCAAGCGGCTAAGCGAATTTTACGTTATCTGGCGGGCACAAGATCACTTGGTATATTTCTTCGTCGTGATGCTCCTCTCACCATACATGCCTTCTCAGATGCTGATTGGGGTTGCGATAAGGGGACTTATGTTTCAACAAATGCCTATATTATCTACTTTGGTGGTAGTCCAGTCTCCTGGTCTTCCAAGAAACAACGGAGTGTGTCACGGTCCTCTACAGAGGCGGAGTACCGGGCTGTTGCTAATACTGCTTCTGAGCTTCGCTGGATATGTCACCTGTTGACTGAGCTTGGTATCACTCTCCCCACGGTTCCAGTTATATATTGTGACAATATTGGTGCTACATATCTTTGTGCTAATCCAGTTTTCCACTCCAAGATGAAACATGTGGCACTTGACTATCACTTCGTCTGGGAACACATTCAGTCGGGTATGCTTCGTGTTACTCATGTCTCCACTGTCGATCAACTTGCGGATGCTCTTACCAAACCGCTGGCTGGCCCTCGTTTTCACGAAATCAACAACAAGATTGGAGTCAAGTTACTGCCTCAATCTTGAGGGGGCGTGTAAAGGAAAGACTTAGAATATGGTTACATTTGTAATTAGTTCTCATCAAAACCCTACTGTACAAAGGCTATATATGTTGTAAACATTCTCATAATAATATACAGCTTACCTTAGAGATCCATCTCTCAAGGTAGAAGCTGAGGAGCGTTCAAGAATGATACAGTGCCTTGTTGACATCGACGTTAAAGAAACTTTGGAAACGATCACGACGGAGTATACTCTGAATCTACCGTCCAAGGGAGAGAAGCTGATTGCAGAGGCTAAGAGGATGATAAGATGGGAGAGAGAGAAAGGAGTGGTGTATGCAGAGAAGTTGGAGGAAGCTTGTGGGAAAAGAAAGGTTTTGGAGTACGCCACGTGTTTTGCCGATGTGATTGCAAAGGGAGTGATGTGGGAAAGAGAAGATCTGATCGGACGGTTATCAGAGCTTGTGAAGATGGCTTACTTGGTTGAGTTTGATGAAGAGGCTTTAGAGTTTCTTATGAAGTCCAAGAACCTTCAAGTCTACGAAGAAGATGAGAAACTTATCTCAGATGAATTCTCTCTCAAGTAAAAAATAAGGTACGTCAATGTCAGAATTTATACTGGTAATTTTGCTCTGTAGATTTTATTCCTGCATTTGTGAAATTAACAATATTTTTTTCTTTTTTGCAGGTTTACTTTATATCCCAAGTAACCATAGGGAACTCTAGTCTCTATGTCTGTCTTGTTTATGTGTTTTTATTTTGGTATTTGGAGCTTTTGTAACATTCCTACTCTTTTGAAGTACTTATAAAAATGAAATATGTCAGTTGTTTCATTTTACCAGCAATTAAAAGGCTTTTTATCCTTTTTTTAACGTATACTTTACACAAAACACGTTACAATGAGAGGTAATAAACCAAACAACTTGAATCACAAATCTTTTGTTTCCTTGATCTCTTCTTACTTTTTTTCATAACCCTTTTTTCACAATCTTGTAAAATGGCTTACACCGTAGACTATAACCGCCCTATACCAGTTCCGGTTCTGCCTCTACTTGCTGCTGCATCGAAAATCTCAACATGTAAATCCCTGGAAGCATCATTGTCTGAAGAGTCTGAGCTGTCGTCTTCTTCACCAGCTCTTTTATCATCTCTGGTTCTTAAATCTTCGTTAATACGGCTTGACAATTCCCAACTCCCTCCTCTTCTTCCTCTGCTGGACTCTCTCGAATGCATAATCCCTCGTCCTCTGCTGGACTCTCTCGAATGCATAATACCTCGTCCTTCAGACTCCTCTGGTGGAAGCATTCTGCTCAAATCCCGTGATGTAACAGCTGCTTCCATGTCCTTGTCCATGTCACCGAGCTCTTCCTCTACTGTCTCGTGCCACACTGGTTTTCTTCCCATCTCTATGTCGTTGGAAACTTTCTGTAAGCTCGGGCTTGACATCCCTCCGTTTACTGTCCTTGGTGGGATTGCTGGTTCCTTTGAAACCTTTGCTCTGAAACTGTTCTGTGATATGGCAACATTTGTGCAGAATACTTCCATGAAATTCCCTATTATTCCTTTGTTGAAGGGGTTCTCGTGTCTATCATACCGATACCTGAAGTTTTCGTAAGTTGACTGCCAAATCACAACATATCAAACAACAGAGAACCAGTTAACAAGGCAGCTAAATCTATCCAACAGTTTGAGGGCATAATGAAACATGGAGCTTTTAGTGAAACATGGAGCTTTTAGAGAGCAAGTATTTTTACCTGATTAGTACTCATTAGGTACAAGTGGAAACAAGTAAGCCCACCAACAAACCAGACACAGATGAAAGTGTAGATTATTAGCGCGATGGAAGCAGGAGTCTTGAGAAAAGATTTCCAAATGTTTATGTTTTCACTATTCATTATGCGTACGACGTAGATCCAGCAAAACACATGGACATAAATGCAGAGAAGAGTTGAGCACAGCACAAACATGAAGTAGAACCTATAGTTTCTCTGCAATCAAATACCCCAAATTACTGTTAGTTACTCTTGAATCGTCTACGTATATGCAATTATCCTCTTTACTAGTCAGAGAGATGACAAAAGAGGGAACAAGCAAGATTTTAGTTGAGGCAAAATAAAATCCATTACCAATCCAATGCACTGTCCAAGCCAAGGACAGTGGTGATCAAACTTGTCAACGCAGTTGTTGCATATGGAGCAATGAGAAGCACGGGGCGGTCTGTAAAGCATGCATGTGTCACAGTATTTGATCTTCACAGTAATTCCATTTACAATCAAATCCTTTGTCCGAGGCAACCGACTCTGAGGAGTATGAGCAAGACGTGGTTCTCCATTGCCTTCACTAACCTCTGGTTCAGGAGGATACAGATTACGTGGTATTATTCCTGGGTCTCTCGCCGAGGTAACAAGAAGAAATATTAGATCCTGTGGAGAAAAAAGTACCAAACTTTCTTATCAGTATGCAGCAGAGATATATGTAAATGCAGAATCGTAATCATGAGAAAGAGGAACTCACTAATACGATCAGACCAACAGCGACAGCTAATATGGATACTCCTCTATGGTGAGGGAAGTCATCAATAAATTTTCTGCCAACAAACACACAGAATATAATAACAGGAACTGTAATCAAGAAGATGGTGATTAGAATAGATCGAGCATCGGGTCCAAACACAAGCCTTCCTCCAAGGAAGAACACCTGGAGAAAAAGAAAAGAACAAACAACTTAAAGTCACTAAAAAACAACTCTTGTAACTAATGAGATCACACATCTAGACGTATCTTCTTCACTAAACTCTGATAAACATCCAAAAAAGTTTAATTTTGAAAGAATTCAGCTTCTTTGACAGCATAAACCAGACAAAATCTTATCAGCTTAAGAAGACACATTATACTGTCGAATCTCCATACAAAGTAGTTGAACTGATTAGGTGAACAAAACGAGGAAAACATTGAGCATCCATGGGTCTCTAATTATCTCACTGAAAGCACAAATCTTGATGAATCAATCATCAGGTAAAAGCAAAATGGAGACTAGTTTCAAACGATGAGCAAAAGTAAAATCTGAGAGCTTTGAAAAGTCAAATCCCAAAATCAAGAAAAAGAACGAGTAAAAACCCTAAAAATTAAAGCTTTATACATCTCAACATTAGGGTATAGAAGAAGTCAAACTTAAAACTCCAAACTTGTGAAGAATGAAACAAACCCAGAACCAAAAAAAAAAAAACGACTTTTCCACATATCCTGGGTAAACAACAACAACTCAACCAAAAAACTGATACAGATCTTACTCAAAAAAGACCTTAAATCTGACCCAACCAACAACAAAAGAAAAAAAAACTCTAATCAATCATTATAAGAGATAGAAGAAGAAGAAGAAGCTCACGTTGTTCCCTTTCCAGCCTTTGTAAGTTCTGATCAGCTCATCTCCACCATCACTAGAACTCGGAGCTCCGTGACGCCGATCTGACGGCTGCAAATCTAACATCGGAGGAAACCCAGGGAAAAAAATAAAAATCGCGTTTTTTTTTTCTTGCTACAAAGTCTTTGGAGCAATCAATTTTTGTTTGTTATTTTTTTTAAAAGCAGAGAGACCAAAACAAAAAGATTAAATTCAAAAAAATAAAAAAGGAAATATTGACTAGAGGGAGACAGAGATGAGAATTATGTTTTTTTTTTTTTTTTTTTTTTTTTTTTGTCTTTCTTAAAAGCTAGCAGCAGCCTACTTGGCCACTTTAAGCCACCTTTCTCTTTTTTTACGAGTCAACAACTAATTTCAAGAATTCAATTTAAAATTTAATTTTTGTTTTATTTCGGTAATGTATTAATGATTTTTTTTTCTTTCTGTCAACTAAGATAATTGAATTGATGTGTCATAGATTCAGTAAGCTGTTTCTTTTTTTAGAGGAATCAGTCTTGGCATTATTAGAGCAGGATCTTTGCTAGAGAATGGGTTGATATTCTTATTGTATTTATTTTAAAAAATATAGCATATATATTGTTATAAGTTCTAAATTGTTATTTTTATTATATGTTACAACTGTTTATGTATTTTGATTTTGATTATTATCTTGTTGATTCAATGGATATATCCGGATTTTTTTTTTATCTTATTATGTAATTTTTTTACCTTGTTAATAATGTGAAACGCGTAAAGAGATATGTTTAGATAGGTATAAGAAAATGATTTGGTTAGAAATAGTGCACTGTTTATAAAGAAATGATGTATATATATTTATAATATTACAAATAATAACTTTAAGTTGTAGTATGTAATAAAATGATAAGGGTTTATCATGTAACTCTTACAAATCCTACTATATTAATTGAGAAGTACATTTATAAAAATAACATTAAAAGTGTAAAAAATTACATTGAAATGTCATTAGAAATAATAAATAATAGGATCATTAAAGATAATAAAGAGAATTTAACTAGGGTAGATAAATAATTAAGGTATTAAAAATAAGATACTTAGAAATATCTGTTCGGTTAAACAACTAAGATTTTTACAAATATTATCCGATTTTATATAGATATTTCCGCCAATATCTCTACAGCAATAATTTGATTGTAAGAGAGCTAGATGAATTGCTAATAATGAATACCAAAATAACAAAAATAATATTTCAAATTTAATTCAAATAAAATGTTCAGCCCACAGTTTAACGTGGTGTTAGTACCTAGTAGAATATTATATGAACAAATGTACTTCCGTTTTAATAATTAATAGATAATAAGCCTTTAAAGTTATTTCCATTAAGTTTATCATAATTTATTAGGTAAATGACAATGAAATTAACTGAAAATTAAGTACATAGTCTATAAGGGGTGACATGTAGCAGTTGAATTTTGATTACAAAAAAATATTACTCCTCTATATACTAATTTTATTATTAATGTGCTATTAATTGTTGTAAGAAACTGCTATTATTATTATTTACGCAATAAATAATGACATAAAAAATTAAACAATACATCATTACGTTACAAATATACAATTTTTGTTTGTTGAAATAGATGTTCATATCATATAGATAATATATAACTTGTAATATAAAACCATGCATTCTATAATTATAAGTAAAAATACCTTAAATTTTATTCTACGAATTATATAAAAGCTTAAAATAACATCTCAAAAAAAAAAAAAGATCACACGTTATGTGAAAAAAAAGTACTAGTACTTATAAAAGGCGATTTATTCCCTTCGATAATTTATACATTTTTTATTCACGTATGAATGTGCTAGGGGCACACGCATTAAACCGCACTAACTATAATTTGTTTCCAAACACCTAATTTCATTATCTGCCATCATTATTGCATTTGCATATCTTTAACGTTCTTGTTTATAAACTCTTTCAGATTAGGAACGTTTTACATTAGAAATGTAGTTTCACCCAAAATATGTCTTATTCCGAAGAAGAACACAGTGCTTCCTTGCTCAATGAAAGAGCAGCTGAGACCAAGTAAGCTTATATCGGAAAATCATGGTAATAGAAGATTGAAACGGACCTACTGCTTCCAGTTTATATCAATGTGTCGACTCAACAACTATGTCAACATTTTTAGATGGTCATCATCGGGTAATGATCTGTCTACCTTTTTTTATTAGATTCTATTTAATTCTTTGACATTTTTGATTTATTCGAATATAGACTGAATGTAAAAATGTGTAATCCAAATTATCCAATACGTGTTGACCAGCTCTTCTCGTCAAATTTTTTTTTGTCGCCGTTATACAACTCGTCAATTTTGGTCTCACCTAATTGATTTTATTGGACCCTCTCTTCTCCTTACGTATCCTAATTAAACAAAACTATCCACCCTCTAATCTCTGTCAAATCCTAGTCCAGCTAATAAAGATTAACTTAGTCTTATTTTTTTTATTTTGTTGTTAAGTTTTTAGGTTTTGATTATTGGCACATTTACATGAAAATATCATGCATAGTATGATGAAATGATTTTTTGTCCCGAGAAGTATATGAAAAAAGTCACAACTGCAAAAAGTGATATTTTATCAAACTGATGATAATCACTACTATTATTATACAGAAAGAAGTTACGGTAATTTTGCAAAACAAAAACCATATATGGGGGGAATGTTATTCTGGGTAACAAAGGATACAAGAAAGTGATCTCAAAAGCTTAAAAGTAAAAAAAAAACACACACTCGAAATCTTCTCTTTTTTTTTTGCGTACTAGAATATATAAGTAGGAAAGGAACTCAGAGAAAGAATAAACAAAACCCATTAATATTGTTCTTAATTTTGAAAGATGATAATTATATATAGAATGAAGGAGAGATTACTGGTTTTATCTCTTTCTACGGCATGACGCCAAGATCCTTGAAGTATTCATGCTCCAGGGCGGCTCTTGCGTTGATTCTTCTGCTCGGATCCATTATCAGCATTTTCTGTAACAAACCAAATAAAAAACGGAGGCATATTATGATCATCCTCTTCACTTTCACATGAGCTTCACAAGTTTGGTTTGGTTTAGGACTTCCATGAATCCTGGTTATTGAATACTGTTCATGTCTAAGACTAGTTTGGTTTTGGCTTGATGTGGCATATACAAGGAGCCAACCCAATGTCTCTGCTTTTTGTTTAGAAACCATTCACCTAACCGAAGGTTTGTTCATAGTCCTATCGATGACTTTATAAGACAACTAAAACCTCATGTGGTTAAAGGTTGAGTAGAGTAAGCATGAAACCAGGTCCATCAAAATCAAGCATCCAGATTTCTAATGTAGCAGAAGTTAAATATATAGATGTGTGTGTATATGGTCAGTGAACTTACAGAAAGGAGATCGATTCCATCGGGATCTAGATTGGGGACAAAAGTTTGTAACTCCTGTGGTATACGAAAAAAAATAAAATAAGGGCAAGAATATTATTGTGTCGTGAACTCTTGTTTGATGAAAACAAGAAGTGAACAAAGAAATTTTAAGTACCGTCGGTTTCCACTTAGGGAAAGCAGATTTATAATCTGGCAGAGAAGTTACCCCACGCCACGTATCCTCGTATGGAGTTCCCATGATTCTGGTTGAAGAAAAAATGCATGGCAGTGATAATGTATAATCAGTTGACACTTCAATCTCTGTTTTCATGAGTACTCCAAAATTACATTTCAAGTTGAGAATGTTTTCAGAATTCCTTGTTATATCGTTGCAGACAAGTTCTTTTGACTTGTAATATATAGAAGATGACTGGATTGAGTAAGTTAGTAATGAAACCTGAAAATCTTAAAGAGTTGATCAATCTCGGAGTCTCCAGGAAATAAGGGCTTTTGGCTGATCATCTCAGCAAATATGCATCCCACAGACCAGATATCAACGGGTGTAGAGTACTGATGAGATCCTAGGAGTATCTCTGGTGCTCGGTACCAGAGAGTAACCACCTAGAAGGAACACAACGAACAAATTGTGAGAATAACCATCAAGAGACGTCAAAATCTGAATATAGCACTGAAACTTATTAGGGTATCTCGAATCCGTCTATCTGAAATGTCTTAGTCCTTTATTCCCACATATATCAGATACTTAAGTGATTCTTTACCCTTTAGGAATGAAGCAAATGTGAAGCCATGCCAAAGATTTCATAACAGAAACATATGAACAAAAATTAAGTTCTTCGGCACCTCATGAGTAAACGTCCTGACAGGGATACCAAATGCTCTGGCCAGTCCAAAATCTGCAAGCTTTAGTGAGTTTGTGCGGCGATCAATCAACAAATTCTGTGGCTTTAGATCACGATGGAGAACTCTGTGAGAGTGGCAATACGCAATTCCACGGAGAATCTGGTAAAGATATGTCTGCAGAGAGTGAATGAACAGCTCTAATCAGCTTGTGTTGAGTACTAAAAACGCATTGGGAGGACATAACATAAACTTAGATTTCACCAATATGCAGTAATAGGTAGAGTTGTTAAATAGATCAGAAGGTATTTTATGACAACATGACCAACCAAATAGCTCAATATGACAGTACTTTAAGGGGTTTCTGGTTTGTTAAAGTGCTTCACATAAAACTGCATTAAGCACAAAAATAAATAAAAATGCCTAAAGTGTAGCACTCACTTTGATCATATGTAGATCCTTGGAGAAATCAGGAGTTGAATCCATGTGCTTTTTGAGATCTAAATCAAGATACTCAAAGACCAGATACAAACGCTTCTCGCTGTGCACTACATCCTGCAACCTGTGAACAAATGTTTTAAAAAAAAATCAACCAAAATTGTTCACCAGACTCATGCTGAATCAGTTTTCGACAATCAATTTTCAAACAACTTCATACTTGACAATGTTGCTGTGCTGCATTTCTTTCAAGAGGGAGATTTCTCTAATAGCTGTGCTAGGTACACCTTCATCCTCCTGCTCAAGCCGGATCTTCTTCAAAGCTATAGTCTCATTGGTCACTTTGTCTCTTGCCTTATAAACCACACCGTAAGTTCCTTCACCAATCTTCTCAACTTTCTCGTACTGCATTATTAGTAAGAGCACTTTTAACAGAGACTCTCGTCAAAGAGCAAAGCAGTGTCACAACGAACTTAAACAACCATTACACAAACCTGATCCATCAATTCCAGAATAACCAAACTGACGCAACTCTGCACATGTAAATCTGAATGTCACAAAACACAAATTAATCGCAAAATTCACCTACACATTAGAATAAGAAAACATCGCAGGCTATATTAGTTGAGCTATCTCAGCACATTCTAAACAGCAAGTGTTGTATGAAGTCAAACTATACAAAAAGACGCAGGAAACAAACAAACAAACAAAAATAGCTCAGATCCAAGCTACTATGACTTAATTTCTTTGGACAGATTATGAAAATGAACAATCAAACAAGGCTGCTTTAAATCGTTCAAGAGGACAAATCGGGAAAATGAAAACGAAATCCAGAGCAGCGAACTCGTATTTTTCTCCAATCCAGAGAAACATGGAGCTAAGCGAACAATCATACGACAAAATGCACACAAAAAAAAAAAAAAGTAGTCTAAATCTAGAGAAGAAACACTAGTAAGAGACGCCAATGGAAATGCTAAAAGGGGGGAAACAAGTAGAGATCAGCATCGAAGCAGTAAGATAATGGAATACGAAGAGAAGAGAAAGCGTAAGGTTGAATTGACAACAACAGGTTTCAAGTCAGAATTCGAACGAAAACAAAAAAAAAAGTTCATCCAGTAAGAAATTGATCGGAGAGTAACGAGAATCAAGTTACCGGAGACGACGATCGGATGTAGTGTGAGAGTGAGACTAGCACACCGACGGATCCTCTCTCAGAGCTCTTGTTGTCTCTGAGAAAAAGGGAGAAGGAGGGTGGTGGTTTCTGTGAAGCTTGAAGAAGAGAGGACTAGGGTCGAAAGGCGATTGACTTAATTGAGTCAGGGTTTTTTTTCTTTTTTTTTTTTTTTCTCTTTTTATTTATTTATTTAATTAATGTGTGAGTGACGAAATTTTTGTTCGTTATTTTATTTTCTTTGATTACTAATTTACCTAACCGCATTAACTTGGTGGTATGAAATTGTATTTTTTTAATATACCGAATCTAATTCTGAAAGAGACGGTTTGTGTTGGTACCACGATTCGCATTCCGGGTTACGAGGAAGCCCAAGGCAGACTGATGAAATGGGCCCAAACCCAATGCAAAGGAAGCCCGCTAAGCCCGACAGCGAAGAGAAGCAAAGCCTTCCGCGTCACTTTGGAGATCGGAACGGTCAAAAGATTTTCTGTATTAATTAGCTTAAATGAGAAAGCAAGATTAACGGAATGAATTGATTTAGCATTTAATTGTAATACAATAGTGTAAGTAGAGAGTAGGGAAGACTATAAAGGAGATCAAAAAAACTCTAAAAGAGCAATAACATACATTTCCAATTTACAACACTTAGTCTCTAAAATCAGTTCGGAACCTTCGACAGTGATAGTCTCCTCCGTTCGGAAAAACACATCGGAAGGAGAACTCGGATCTAGTTCTCACAATTTGGAATTTGGATCGGTAAAAAGTTGAATTCAAAGAAAAAAATGTACCTGATAAAAAAATATTTTGTAGCACCAACAACCCAAAGATAAATGGGAGAAGTTTATTTTTAATTAAAAGGTTTATGTCATTAAGCAACTCAACATTTAATGTAAATAATAAAGTCTTGCACCAATGACCAACTCAAAGATAAATTTTGGAGAATAATAAAGTGATAAATTATTTTATGAATGTTGTTGTATTAAGAGATAGAAGTCGTATTCATTTGAATCTCCATCATGCCTCTTTTAGTGTATCTAAATTGAGCTGTGTTTATGTTGTTTGTTATACAAATAGTAATATATATGCACTAGCTAATTGCTGCAGAATTATGCATCCTACCTTTAGGAGTCCCTTTGAAGTTCATCAAAAAAAGAAATGAAGTGTTAGAAGAACCAGATTATGCTCCTATTTCACAATCATCAAGCCATGTTGCTCAAGTTCCTGTTATCAAAGAAGTGTGTGATTCAAGAGAACCATTCAGAAGAAATCTGGTTCACACTTTGCCCTACCTTTTCCGTAGATATTGGATACTTCTCAAGTATCAATGTAGATTTGAAATAGACGAATATTAAAAAAGAAGACGGGCTGTTTATATCCAAAAAAAAAAAAAAAACTTCCAATGAAAAAAATATCAAGTTTTCAGGATCACAAACGAGAGGGGATGTAAACAAAAACCATTTTCCTCATGTATTTATTCAAATTATTCTTAAGTAACCAAATATATAATTGGTGAGGATTTCTCCCAAATAAAGATTTTACTTGATAAAAGATAGTATATATGAAGATGAGAGAAAGAGAAGTAAAAGAAAAAAAAAAAAGCTCAAACAAACAATAATTGAGAAAAGTGGTAAAAATTGAAAAAGAAAGGTCCTACCGGGAGTCGAACCCAGGTCGCTGGATTCAAAGTCCAGAGTGCTAACCACTACACCATAGAACCGATTGATTGAAATACGTAACTTTTATCAATATAACGATTTAAATTTTTACCAGTTTACGTTAATCAAGAAATAAATCCATCTAGATTCTAGAGTAGTTAAAAACTTAAAAATAAAATGTTGTATGACAGACTCACGTAACCCTTAATTTTACCACTGGTTTTAATAAAAATTATGTTTTAAAGTAACTTTAATATATATATATATATATATTAATGTTTTCTTTGGTCGATTAGGCTTTCAAACTCTGATGTTAGTCCTGTTTTCTTTTTTAGTTTTGTCGTAGAACCATCCTTTTAGCCTTGATGGCTTTTCAATAGACCTTATATTTTTACAAGGTAAATTGACTGGTGATTTGGAACGGAAGCTCAGTTATAGTTTTAACGAAGTGTGAGATAGTCAAGAATTGAAGAAGATAAGCATTTCTTATTATTGCATTTTCTTACTTGCTTTCTTTATTACAATAGTAAGCCTATATATACAAAAGGCATTATAGTTTTAGGTTCCTCTTCAATGCCAAGTATTGCAAACTTATTGGCTAGCTGAATTTGAGTGTTACAGCTAATAATTTTTTTTTTTTTCACCCAACCCAATCGAGTGTATGTTGTAAACAAAAACAAAATTGTAGTTGTTTACGTAATTTATATAAGTTTAGTGCTATGTGTTATAAACTAACTAGTATTCAACATGTACTACGTACCGGAAACTCACTTACTATTTATATCAAATTCATATGTGCTATATAATTACATATACGGTGTAATTCTTCATCTCTTTTTCAACTTCTTGAATACATAGAACTAAATAACGAAAGAGAGTTCATGAAAGATATAATATGTTTTGGATCAAGAAGTTAAATCACAAAACTCCAAATAAACAAGTGTCTCCAAGACATGAACGCTTCAACTCAATGTAGAAGAAGTTGACGGTTGACCACACTGTCCAAACATAATTTATGACATCATGACTGAAGGTTTTGTTGTTAGGTTGAGAAGATTTGAGCTTTATGTCATGTTAACATTCTTGAAAGGCTTCTCCTTTGGCGTAAAAATTAAAATCTATGTCGTGTCAGCAAACCGCCAAGACATTTCTGTTTATCTATGTGCTCTTCATGCAGCTTCCATTAATGCTTCTTCATTTACCTTTCTTGTATTCCCAATTTCCCTCTTTTTCTTCCTTAACTTTTGTATCTCATTGTCAAATCTGCTTTATGAAAGACAATTTTTACATGTTTTGAAGGAAAAAACTATAGACAAAATAAATAGACCATCAAGGTAATTAGGTCATCTCCAATGCAAAGAAACCCTCATGGTATCCCTACATTACTTTAGTTATAGAATTTGTTTCTTTTTAAGTTAAGAGACTCTTTACTATTAACTAAAATTTGATTCCTCCAATGGTAGAAACCTATATGGGTTTCTGTACAATCTTCTTACAATAGTTTAGTCGAGACTATTTTTCCAGCCCAATTTCGTCGCCTTTGATCTGCAGCAAACCATCATCTCACTACAAAGCTTCCAAAACGTAAGGAACATGAACAAAAAGAAGCAACAGACGTGTTAAGTGGAAGGAACAAAACCCTTTGAAGATGTTAACACAGAGATGCTTCATTGCTTCTCTCTGATCAATCTTTGATATAAGTTCTCATAGCCATTAAAAATCAGAACTTCAATTCTCAACGTAGAGAGGGTAGAGAAGAAAATACAAACTAAGCAAATACCCAAAATCCTAAACACAAACTGATTCAGCTACCTTCTATGTAAAAATCTAACAAAACATCTAAGAATATCATTCTCATAATTAAACAAAAATAACAAGTTAAGGTCAGTATAGTTCTAAGTTACAAGCTCAAATCAAACTGATTCACCTACTTAAGCTACTATGTCGCTACACTGACTTCAACTTCGACCAATTTTAAAAGCAAAACTTACTGTCTACAAACTTACAACTCTGCCCGCTGTCCCTGCAAGTAAATATTATCGCTGGTCAAGAAAAGAAATATACTTTTGCACTATGTGCCTAGTTAGGAGTTTTAAGACAAACATGATGCACGCTAGCTAATTAGAGCATAAGAGTGTCGAATGATAACATAACCACTACAGAATCATGTGATCACATTATCTTAGTATCTTACATTTGGTTATGCGCAGTTGGAAGCTAAAGAGGAAAAACTAGTGTTTACCTTGAGGTGTGATTCTTCAAGTTCGATTGTCAACAACTGTTCCTGAAATCACATAACATTTATTAGGAAAATGCGAAGAAAAAGAACGAGGGGAAGTTCGAAAGAGTAAATGAATAAAAAAAACAAAACAATTTCAATAGATGAACACACAAATTATCCTTAAAAATGGTAATAAGTAAAATACCTAGTACTGGAGAACTCAAAGAGCTTGCCAGACTTGAAGAAGATAATAACAGCAACCTCGCCGGCATTTTCATCTGCCACCTCGCCGTCGTTTTCATCCGCGAGAGAGACGAGAGAAGACGAAAGAGACGAAGAAGATCGTCCAAATTTTTTTCCCCTTGTCTAAAATTTTTAACCAATCAAAAACTGACACGTAAGCGTCTCTTACCATCTCTTTAGAGCAAGCACATCGGTTGAGACTTTTTTTTGGTCCCTCACATTTAATAATAATATTTAGAAGAGAATCGATACAACCAAAGTCTCGACAAATTTTTGTTCTAACCCTAGAGAAAATAGAACATCCAATGAGAACGTAACACGCGTCGAAGTGGACGACCAAAAAACGTCCCGAATGAAGATACAATTCTTCAAATTTGGGCTTTTTTTATTTATTTTAAATCCAAAAAAAACGGGGGACGGCCCAAATCATCACCGATGCACATGGTCTTAAAGCTCCCTTTTCAGAGACGATTCTTCACATTTTATTTCTTTTTGAATTATTTTTAGCCTTTTTTATAAGAAATTCCCACTTCAGGGCCCCGTTGGAGATGCCCTTAGTAATTATATAAATAGGGAAAGAGAAGAACAAAAAATGCCATACACATGAGAAGATAGTGATTATACCTTTTCATGATGGTATGATAAGGTATCATGTCTTTTGTAATGGTTGTTGGTGTTTGATATTGAATTTTTTGTCATCTTCCTAAAAGCAAGAAGGGAGATTAAAGTGTTCGACAAATTTTTTTAATAAAAAAACTGCTTTAAATATTTCAGAAAAATAAAGAAGTAGATGAAATAGTGATTTCCTTGTATTTGACGGAATAGCTTCCGATCCACTCTATTTAATCTATGATGTGGCTCACCTAACTCATCATAATTCAAAAGAAATAAAAACTTCATGAGGATCATGGTCTTCAGTGGTGATTGTTATTAGAAGGTTAAGAACTTAAAAAAAAATGGAGGGAAAGAGATACACCATTATACTATGAAGGGAATAAAGAGAAGATCAAGAGAGAATTTGGATTTAAATAGGACACAGTCGGTTGTAAATCAGCTTTAAACGTGTGGAGTCGTTGGTGGGAGTAAAATTAGAGAGGTATAATTTTTTACAACTTTGTTTATATGTAACAAAAAATATTCTAGAAAGCTGAGATTTTTATGGGTTTTTTTGCTTACTAACTTCTTTTTCATTTAGTCTCATTTAGAGGGTTTCAAACCCTTTGAGAAAATTGAGAATACCGGGAATATCTTCGTTTTTTTTTGCTAGATTTGGATAGAATATTTTCTGTTACAAATGAAAGATTGTGTTTTAGCGATAGATTTTAACCTAGTTCATCCAATTTTGAGTCGCCGTCGTAGTTGTTTTGAGCATTATTGAATATTTCAAGAGTGCCTTTTGGGTTTCTGGTCATGGAGTGTGAAAAAATAGAATATGCTCTTGACAAAGCGTTAAAAGAGATGTCTTTGGAGGATGAAAATCCAATTGTCTTGAAGGATCACCCTAGATTTAGCTTGAGTGTGAGAAATGAATGCAACATCATTGGTCGCTTGCTCTCTCCGGAGAACCAAAAATGTCAAGTATGATTCACGAGATGCCAAGGATATGGCGAGTGTATAATCGAGCAAGAGGAATAGCGTTACCAGATGACAAGTTTCAGTTCATCTTGATTCAAAAACTGATCTACAAGCAGTTCTGGGGGCTGGAGCTTGGTCTTTTAACGACTAGAGCATGACAATAGAGAGATGTATTGCAAATCCACCTTCCGACTACTTAAAGATTCTTTCGATTTGGATCCATCTGAGGAATATCCCGATTAATTATAATAAGGCTGACACAATTCGAGAGATTGCGGAGCATTTGGGTCAGGTCACTGATGTAGCTTTTGACCCTTTGAAGCCACAAAGCAGGGATATGTCTCGGTAAGAGTTTTGTTTGATGTTAGTCAACCTTTGAAGAATTTAAGAGAGGTCCAAATCCCTAATGGAGATGTTATCAAAATTGGTCTAGAGTATGAAAAAATCAGTCGTCACTGCTATCAATGTCACTGCCTCACTCATGACAAGGATCATTTTCCTTTCAATCCTTCTAACCAGCAAATAATTGCTACGGGAGGTTTTGAAGTTGCTAAGATCATCCCCAGCCGCTTGATACTGAAGATTAGCAAAGACGATCCCTTGTATGGAGTGATAACTCATGAAAATCTTGACATTGATTTGGTTTCTGGAAAACCAAAAATTGCAAAAGCTGTCCTGGATGAAATGCGACAATACTTATGTGTTGCTGATCCCAAATAAAAGAAGATTCATGCTTAGAGAGTCAGGCGTTCTGTGTGGGACTTAGCTGGAGACTCTCAAGGAAAAAAACTTTGCTGTGTTTGGAAGCACCACCAAAGTTCACCATAGATGTGGACAAAGGGAAATGTCTAATTATTGATTTTGAGGGAGTAGGGGACCACAAAAGTGGAACTGAAAAGGAGATTATTGGGGCGATACAATCTAGTGTTGCAATGACAAGGATCTCCCAGCCAGCTCAATCCTTTTCTACCTCTTTTTGCGAGTGCTACTAAGCATGGTAATGGTTCGACGGATCCGAGAGTTAGGTTCTTAGATGGCTCCACCAGGACCAGAACTAAGCATACTAGCAAAAGCATACGTCCCTAACAGTGGAGAAGGAAAACTCAGGCTGCACGAAAGGAGAATGATACAGTGGAATTGAGGGTGACATATGAGATCAGAGATGTATGAGAGGGTGTTCGGTCCAAGGGCAAATCCTTTGCTGCAATGGAAGCTTCACTGAAGATGACCAAAACTAGTCAAGGAAAGGTGATTATACATGAGGAACTGCCGACGCAATCATGAGTTTTATGAGTTGGAATTGTCAAGGAGACGAAGAACTCCAACACCTATGTGAAGAATGTTCAGAAGGGTTGGGATATGAGAACTCTCATTGAGTTGAGCCGATAGGACTTAGTGTTGGTTTGGCTTAATTATGGAAGAGAGCGTACAAGGTTGAAGTTATCAGCTCAGATAGTCATATTATAGACATCAAAGTGAAATTGGGATCAGTTTTTTTTGTTTCGTTTCCTTTGTCTATAGTGATTCGGTATGTAGTCTACACTAGATTTTTTGGGACAAGCTAATTGACCTCAATGAACTCCAGGATAACACAAAGAAGCTTGGTGGACCATCACATGTGGAAGCATCGTTCTATTCCTTTCAGAATATGATCAGTGACTACCATCTACAGGAGGTTCCAAGCATTGGGAATAAGTTTTCTTGTGCTGGGGAAAGAAATAGAGTCTGGATTCAGGCTCAGACTGAATATCTTGACCACATTGGGTCTGATCATCGGCCTTTACTTACTCGATTTGTGAATGATAACGCCTCTCGTTTAGGGCGGTTTATGTTTAATAAGCTTTGTATATAAAAACCGGATTTCTATAAAATAGTGAGGAATGGTGGCTACAAGGAGTAGCTATAGGACAAGTCTCGGTGATGAATAGACTTGCAGAATGTAGGCGATCTATATCAAGGTGGAAAAGAATGTATAAACAAAATTCCAAGAACCGTATCAATATGCTGACTGCTACACTTGAAGATGAAGGCACAAAACAACAACCTAACTTTGCAATCTTGCGTGAAGTGAGGCGAGAATTGGCAGAAGCTTATAAAGAGGAGGAAGTATATTGGAAATCAAGAAGAAGAGATAGTTGGTTACGAGAGGGAGATAGAAACACAAAATTCTTCCACGGTAGTGTGCAAAGGAGAAGAGCACAAAATCGCATCGTATCTCTCTTTGACAAGAATGGTGTGGAACAGTATAATGAATGATCTAAAGGAGAGGTGGTGGTGGATTATTTCCGTTCAATGTTCTCCTGTAGTAATCCGTCTTTTATTTACTGAAGCTTTAGATGGGATGATACCATGAGTAACAAATGCAATGAATTTGGAACTTACAAAACCAGTTTTAGGTGAAGAGATTAAGCGTGCAGTTTTCAGTATTAGAAACGCCTCAGGGGCGGACACGTCAGGGGAGGATGGCATGTCAAGTCACTTTTATCAAGCGTATTTTGACACTGTTGGGCCGCAAGTAATCTTTAAGGTCCAACAGTTTTTTAAATCTTGTGTTCTGCCTTCTGAATGGAACTTTACTCAGATTTGTCTAATCCCAAAGCGGCCAAACCCAACTCGTATGACTGATCTCCGACCCATCATTCTTTGCTTAGTTATCTACAAGATTATCTCCAAAGTTTTGTGTACTCGACTGAAACAGTTTCTTCTAGAGATAGTATGTGACACTCATGGCGCTTTTGTATCGGGACGCCTCATCTCTGACAAGATTCTTCTAGCTCATGAGTTAGTCCATGCTTTGAGGACTAATTCAACTTGTGATGAGGACTTTATAACCATCAAAACAGATATGTCCAAGGCTTATAATCATGTAGAGTGGAGCTTTCTGGAGGATTTGTTGATCCGCCTGGGTTTTGATATGACATGGGTGCAATATATAATTTCATGTGTTAGATCAGTTTCTTATTTTTTCCTTGTTGATTGCATAGTGCATGGTTTCTTTAAACCAGAGAGAAGTCAAGGAGACCCTTTTTCACCATTTTTGTTCATATTATGCGCTAAAGCATTAGTCCATATCATGAATAAGGCAGAGAGTGAAGGTCACCTAACTGGTATGAGACTCACACTGGAGTGCCTGTCAATTCAACATTTATTATTTGCATATGACAGCCTATTCTTATGTCAGGCCAACTTGAAGGAATGCTCTAAGTTGTTGGCTTGTCTTAAGTTGTATGGAAAGGCCTCTGGCTAAGAAATCAATTTCCAGAAGTCAGCGATAACATTTGGGAAGAAGATGGATCCAATTATGAGAAGGGTAATTGGTCTCTTCACGGGAATGGAGAAAGAAAGGGGAGCTGGTAAATACTTGGGCTTACCAGCATCTTTCAGTGGATCAAAAAGGGAGCTGTTAAGTTTTATTATGGATCGACTCAAATCACGCTTGGGAGGATGGTATGAAAAATAAACTATCTTTGGGTGGGAAAGAGGTCTTACTAAAATCAGTAGCCATGGCATTACATGTGTATGCCATGTCATGTTTTAGATTGACAAAACACCAATGCAAACAAATCATGAGTGTTATGGATTCTTTCTGGTGGAATGAGAGTGAAGACAAATAATATGCATTAGGTGTCCTGAGAGAAGTTATGTAAGTCAAAGGCTCAAGGAGGTATGGGCTTTCGGGATATTGGGCGTTTTAACCAAGACCTCCTGGTCAAGCAAGCATGGAGGCTTTTGGATTGCCCTACTTCTTTGTTGTCACGGTGTATAAAGCATAATACTATGCTAATACAACGTTTTTGGAAGCAAAGGTTGGCTACAGACCGTCTTATGAATGGAGAAGCATATTATTTGACAGGAAGCTTTTGGAGAAGGGTCTTTTGAACTCCATTGGAAATAGATTAATAACTCTGTTTGGTTAGATAAATGGCTCTTTGATGGTCAACCAAGGTGACCCTACAACAAAGAGCGGATGATGAACATTAGCCTGCAAGTCTCTTCTCTTATAACATCTCAGGGGGCGTGGAACATGCAATTCTTGAATCAATTGTTTTTACCAGGTGATATTACTAAAATTTTCTTGTTTTCCCCAGAGGCTAATTTATCGGATAAACTAGTGTGGGCTTATATAAAAGATGGGAAAAATTCAGTCAAGAGTAGTAATTAGTTGCTAACGCAAGATGCAGAGATAGCGGGGGCGGAACTAACTTTTGAGCAGGAGACAAATGGACTCGAGGAATAGATTTAAAAAATAGCCACAGCCCCTAAGAGACATTTTTTTATGGAGAATGTTATCTGAGGCTGTTGCCGTTGCAGTTTTTTTGCAAAAACATTGTCTCCAAGTTAATCAGGTTTGTCAACTGTATCGGGTTGAGGAGGAAACAATTTTTCATGTCCTGTTTACTTGCCCTTTCCTGCAGCGAGTATGGATTGCAACATCCTTACCTAAGCCTACAAATGGTGTTGCCTCTTTGGTTTCAGAGAATATCACCCTCTTGTTGGGACTATGATAACATGATTTTCACCCAGGGTATCAATTCCCTATGCAGTTGTAGTACAAAGGGTTATCAATCTAAATGGTTGTTTATGCTAGTAGGAAGGATGCAATCAGAACAATGCAAGTCAAGCCAAGCAAAAGATGGTTTTGATCTAACAATCCTAGAATAAATAAAGAAAGAATATAAACAAGAAACCACACGATCTAAACACTTGATGCAAGCATTCGAGTACATGATCAGGTGGGGTGATCGAGTAAGCAAAGACGGTATGAACAACTCGAGGTGTTTCTCGAAGCAGGTGATCATGTACCTGTTCGGGTAATGGATCGAGTGATGAATAAAATGCAAGCAATTAAAATACGAAAGCTTCTAAGATGGGGTAATCGAATCCTAAGCGTTCCTGACCAATACATATGTCTTACATGTCTCAAGCAAATATTCCCTAGACAATGAATCTCTAAAACCATGTCAAAACACTCTAATAGAAACATTCAACCTTGATCACTCCCCTACCCAACTATCATTGGAGAAACATGACCAAGCAGGCAATAAGAACCGATTCATTATTGTCAATAAACCACTTACTCATCTAATCTCTTAGGCTAAGTGAGTAAATCTCTAGTATTGGTTGGTTCAAGCATTTCATCTACACCTCTCGGTGGTAAAACACCTTAGATCTAATCTCACCCTCTCGGTTTGTTGACAACATTAAGAACACCAACCTAGAAGGGAATCTATAAAACATATACAATCAAACTAAGACATCCTAACCGATCAAGAACACAAAATCATTTATCCCATCCCTAGAAACTTTGCTACACTACTCGGAAATCATAGCAAGAAACATAAAAGCATATATGAACGAAAATTGCATGGTGTTAAAAGATAGAGTAGAGAAATAAGAGTACAAAGTAGAAATCTAAAGAAATGACAAAAAGATATAAAATAAATCCTAACAAAAAGTGAAAAGTGTTTTGAGTCGCTCAGTCCTCTCACAGAAGCTCTCGCTCTCTGGTTTTTGGGTCTGCGGCGTGCTCGTTTGCGAGGAAGGAGAGGGGGGGGGTTTATATATGGAAACCCCTTTAACCTAGCTTCCCAGTCCTACCCGAGGGTCTACTCGATGGGGTACACAAGTAGGTCGGGTTACTCCTCGGGTAGATCTTCGGACTGTTCTTCCAGCTCGATTGCTCCTTCAGGTACATGCTTGGATTTGTCCTTGTTTCTCCCCATTTTAGGCTCTAAAGCACCTGTTTTCATCCTAAGTATGCAAATGGAAGAATGCAACACCCTAAATGGCCTAAAAGTGAATTCCTACAGTTAATGACCTAAAAATGCTAAGGTAAGGGTATAAACAATGCAAAATATGGACAAAAAAGGATGCTAAAAACATGTAAATTAGAGAGTTATCAGACCCCCAAACTTAAATCTTGCTAGTCCTCTAGCAAGGAAGTAGGAGGGTGCGGGTTAAAAACGGGGACTCATAACCTTTATATGCTAAGCGAAGGATTCAAGTTATAGTCTTTAAAGATAGTTTAATAGTGCTAAGATCAATCAACATACTTACAAATATTTTTCTATGCTTATTACCATGCATCGATCTAGTTCAACCTAAAATAAAGAACATCTCTTTCACATTCATTTAAGTATTTGGCGAATTCTTGCAAATGTAAGGTGAATCAAGCTCAATCGGTTTCAAGGGAAGGCTTTTTGGTAAGGTGATTTCAAACAAATTCTTTGGGTGGTTTTCTCTCAAAAGAAGGAATGCTTGACAGTTGTGAAAACTATCTAAAATTGAGAACAATTTGGGCATACAAAGCTTAACTCTTGATAATCTACCCTTTTCTCAGTCACCTTTTTTTATTTATTTAACCTTCCCCTAGATTTAAACTATCCACAACCTTGATTTTAACTCTTTTTTTTTTGTAATCCCTAAGGTTTAAACTTTAAACTTTAAACATCTAGCTCATTTTTTTTTCTTTTCTTTCTTTGCTAAACTCCTAATATGCATATTTTTCTTTCTTCTTTTTCTAGGAGACTAGCAAGATGTTTTTTTTTTTTTTACTAAGAGACTTAGAGCTACTTGATTCTAACCTTAGGGACTTCTTTTCTTCTTTTCTTTTATTCCTTAACCCAACCCAAATAAACATGCTAACCACCTATCTTTCAAAACCGATTCTATTAGCTAGTTCAAATTCTAACTTAGCTAAATCAAGAGGCAGTTCTTTGTCGTTCTCAATACTCCCAAGGTTTCACAACCTATAGCACAATGAAAAAGGCATCACTCAACAATTCACAACAAGGTTTGAAAGAAAGGTTTGGGTTCAAGGGTAGGGAAAAAAAATCGGGTTAAATGAAAAGATTGGTAAAAATGGAGTGCTAATCCGAGTTTAGAGTTACCATGAGCAAGTATTCAAATTCCATAAGCAAGATAGTTTAAGTTCAAATTAAGTCTAATAATATAGAGATGTTCCAATGTTCAAACAAGTGGAGGAAGCATTCAAAGGACACAAGGTTCTAAGAAAACATTTTTCATTTTTTCCCAAATATTGATCTAGCAACAATGAACTGTGATTAAGGGCTATAGCTTCAATCCTAAGGTTTGATTTTAACGAAGGTGGTTTTAATCATTGTCCCCTAAGATGCATATGCAACAATCCTATATGAAGCAAACTAGACTCAATCCTAATATGTAAATACAACTACATGAACACTTTTTTTTTTTTTTTTTAAATTTTTCAAATCTTTTTTGGGTTTTTCAATGCACATAGATGCAGACTCAAATGAATAAAACTAGCATGCAAAAACTTGAAATAAGAAAATTAAGAAAATGAAACACAATGTTATAAATATTCTAGGACCCTCCCCCAAACTTAAATTACACAGTCTCTGTGTAAATAAAAGTCAGAAAAAGAATCCAAGAATCACCGGCCCTGTGTAAATACACAGTCGCCAACGTGTAGCCAGGGTCGTCACCGGCTTCAGCAGGTGCCGGTATTTGCTCGTCAGAGAGCTCAGTGATATGTACGGACGACTTGCTCGGACCAGCATCCGAGGGTTGATCGTGGGGGGCATCGCGTAGCTCATCGGGTAGGGCATCAGGTAATACGACGGGTGTGGTGGAAGAGGTCCAGAGTGATCAACCGGATAGCCACTCGCAGGGTGCATTGAATATGGCATCGTGTAAGGCATCTGGTACGGCTGAGGGAAGAGACCTGAGTAATCACCCGATTGTGTGCTCGATGGGTGCATCGGATAAGGCATCGTGTATCCCATCGGGTTAGGCATCAGATGGGCGTCTGAATGGCATCTCCGCGGTAGTTCAGGTCTTGTGACATCCTTCTCAGCTTGGGGCTCGTAGGATGATGCTATGTGAGATTCTGGAGGTGTCAGTCCTCGAATTCCTCCTAGCGGTCCGCTTCTCCCCATCCATGTTGGTGCGTATGGCGAGGTAGGAGCTGAGGCACAGCTTGCCTTGTCTTGCAGCTCCTTGATCTGACCTCCCATCATCTTCACTGAACCGGTAAGATCCTTAACCTTTCTCACCAAAAACTTGTTCATTCTCTTCAGCCACCCGATCCTCTTGTGGGCTTTTCTCACTCTAATGACTTGTTTTTGAGAGCAAGCATACTCCTCAAAGTCAAAGTCTTCCGAGCTATCTCCCTGTCCTTGCCCGGTTGTCTCTCCCTTTTCAGTTTTGGATTATTCGTCCTGATTGTACAGCTCCTCCAAAGGTGGTGCAAAGTCGATGTTGTCCCCCAGCCGGACCTTGGTGCACATTACATTGGGCAAGATTATTTGGGTGGCGTCGGCGGTTGGATGGACAAACTTGAAGAGTAGCATGTCGTTTGGCTTCTCATAAGCCAAGTACCTCGCCATCGTGAGGTAGTCGATATCCAGCCATCTCGGATCGTGTACCACCCCCTTCAAAGGTACATCGCAGGCCACCAAAATTGGTGAGACCAGTCCTCCAATGGAGATCTCTTTGCCCCCTTATCTTCTCTTCTTAGCCGATGACTTGAGGTAGAGGAACTGATCGAGCAGCACAAATACCATACTAGTATCCGCAACATCTCCTACTAGCGGTGTCCCATCCCTAGCATTTTCTAACACTCCACACAATGCAATGTCTAGCAGTTGGAGCTCATGATCATTCACATTTCCAGTCTCTTTTCTAGCAAAAAGAGTGCATGCGAAGGACTTGTGAAAATACTTCAAAACAGGGCTCCTTATTTGAGCGGATTTGGAGCTTTTGGACTTGTAGGGGAGCTTGTCTCCTATTTTCAGCCATAGGGACCTCATTTCTTCCTTGCTCACCTCCATTCCTTCTCCACTCCCAGCTTTGAAACCATACAACTTCTCCATCTCCTTGAAAGTAAGCCGGTACTCCTTGTTTGGCACGGAGAAGGTGATGAACCCGATCCCCCCATCGGGTAGTAGGGTCCGGTGGTCCTCAACGTAGTGCAACATTAGTGTTGAGAGAAAATGGATCGTCTCCTCCTAATAAGCTTCAAGTTGGGCTCGCATCATATGGCCCAGGTGGCACATGTCGAACAAGAACTCGACATCTCTTGCGATGCCCAATTGCTTCATCGTTTCTCGGTGAGGGTAGCGGGTACCAACGAAACTCATCTTGCGGAAAACCTTGAAGAGATTTGTGTAGTTTCCACCTCTTTCTGCTTCAGCCTCCGCGAGGCTTGTCGTGTGCGTTCTCTCTGCTCCACCTCTCGCTCACGGTTCTCCTCCTCTGTGTCTCGATCCTCTTCCTCATCTGCTCTCTCAGCCACTCTCTCAGCATTTTTAGAGGCTGGTCTCTTCCCTCTTGCAACCGCAGCTCTGCTACTTACCCGCGACGTTTGGATCTCCTCTAGCTCTCCTCCACCAGCGTCATAATCGACCTCCATAGGGTCGGTAACAGTTCTCTTGGACGTAGACAGTTCCCTACGTCGAGGAGATCAGCGAACAGCACTAGCCACCGGACTTGGTGTGTGAACTCGGTGGTCTACACAATCGGTTGCTCGAGCACCGGATTGGGTGACGGATCGGGTTGAGCATCGAATAGGAGAAGCGAAACGACCAACCAGCGGTTGGGAATGCAGAACGCTTCTTCTTACTTGGGTTTCTCGAGGTTTGACGGCATCACCTCCGGATCTAGCAACAGCAGAGGTTGATCTTCTTCCCTTCCTTTGGTAGGTTTTCATGTTTGGTTCCATTATCGAATCCTTGAGAAGAAAGAAAAGCTAAACTTCGAGATTAATAGGGTTAGTTCCCAAAAATCAAAGATCACTCGAGTTTGAGAGAGAATAGAAAGTAGGAAAACAAAAAGCTTTTAGGGTTGAAAGACTTATAAGTTTGTGCTAATGAGGGAGAAGGGTTCGAATCCCTTTAAATAGAGTAGGGTTATCAATTTGGGCTTCACTGAGAGTGGGCTTGGTTTGTGGAATTCGGACTCCACTCGCCACCCGAGTAGAGACACGATCAGGCGTGTCGAGTACGGTGTTGGGTTGACCCTCAAGTTCCTCAAATTTTCCTTTTTCACTTTCCTTTTTTTATTTTTATTTTTTTATAAATAAATAAATAAATATGCAAAAATAGAAAATTAAGAAGAATAAATAGATAAAACTTAAAACAAAATAAAGGATACCTTTGGGACTTCCTCCCATGTAAAGCTTGTTTAAAGTCACTTAGCTTGACTCTTCATACTCCTTAAGCATAGTATCTAGGAGGGAGAGGTTCTGGAATCCTCTCCACTGTAGCAGGCTGATTCAATTGATTCTCCAAGTCTTGTCCAGGTTCCACAGCAAATGTGGTGTTGACTTCTTCAAGATGTTTGACTTTTCTCTGCTTTGTCTTAATGGAAAAAGCTTGAACGTCAATAGTTGGCCTCTTAATTCCCTTTTTGACATAAAACTCCATCTTAAAGTGCTCCCCATGCTCAATTCTGATCTTGCCTTGCTTCACCTCAATCACTGCATCTACTGTTGCCAAGAATGGTCTCCCCAAGATCAGCGGATCGTCTGGTTCTTTATCCATATCAAGGATCATGAAATCAGTAGGGATTTCCACCGTTCCAATCCTGAGAGGCAAATTTCTAGGATCCCAATCGGATGTCTGATTGTTCTATTAGCTAGAGCCAAATACAAACTACTCAGTTTGAAACTTCTGAAACCCATCTTGTTGGCAACTAACAGTGGCATGATGCTGACGGAGGCTCCTAGGTCGCACAAGCAATTTTTGAAAATCCGAAGTCCTATCGAGCATGGCAAAGTAAAAGAGCCAGAATCTCCAATTTCTCTTCCATTCACAGCTCAGGATCTAAGCACACTCCACTCCTGAGAATCTCATACCCAATATCCTTGACAACCTCCTTAACCTCAATCTCCAACTGAGCTGCCTCCTTGGTGATTTCCTCTTGAAGCTCGTGTGGTGGCAAAAGTTTAGGAGGTCGAGCTTTACGATTGGCCATACGCTCTGCAAGTGCCTCCAGTTGGATGTCAAGGGCAGCATTAAACCTTTCCTCTAGTTCCTCTTCTGCTGTTACAAGTAGTTGAAGTTGATCTGTCATCTGAACATCTACTAGATATATCGTCCGATCACCATCATCGGGTTCTGCCTCTGGTGGTTCTTCGATTTGTGATTCTCGAACTAGTGTTTGATCATCAAATTGATCAGTCTCCTCGAGTGAAGGCTCGGGTTCATACTCGTATATGTAGTACTTGGCCTCATTTACCCCATAGTGATCCATATCCTCCCCATATTGATCATCACTGTCCCCAGTTAGGTAATCCTCATAGTCATCATCAAGGAAGATGGCTTGGGCAGTGGCATAATCCTTTGGGTTCTGAACAGCTTTACTTGGAAGCTGGTTGATTTTTGGAGCTAGTTGGTTGTTGTGGTGGCCCTCTAGGTACCTCAGCTTAGTATTGAGCGAATCATACTTGGCAGTCAAGTCATTGTATCCAGAATCGATCTTGTTGCTCATCTCCACAAATCGTTTTGCGGTGTCCATAGTGGCGGATGCCTGATTTTGAATCATCTGCTGAATTAGGCCGCGTAGTTTAGCGTCTTGGGATTGGTTCTGTGGGCCTTGTTGTTGTTGGAATCCAGGTGGGGCCATGGGTTGGTGGTAATTTCTATAATACTGCTGCTTAGGGGCATAACCTTGATTGTATTGAACAAAAGGCTTATGTTGGACCTGGTTCCCTTGAACTGTTGATGGGTAGGTTTGGTCTTGAGGATTGGCAACATTCCGGTTACGGTAAGACAGATTCGGATTCGGCTTGTAGTTGTTGTACTCTTTGTTGTAACCTCCTTGGTTGTTGATGTAGTTCACATCCTTTATTTGAAAATTCTCCCCATCTTGTTGTAAAAACTGCTCTTCCTCTGATAATGCATGAACATGCTGCTGCTGGCTGAGTATTTTTTTCGAGCTTGTCATTGAGGGCTTTCATATCCCTATTGTACTTGGCATCTTTCTCTCCTGTAGATCGCACAGTACGATCATACTCCTCATTATAATGCCCATCAGATTGAGCCAAGTTCTTCACTAGGTCTCAACCTTCATCAACATCCTTGTTGAGGAAGTTACCATTGCTTGCGGTGTCTAGCAACATTCGTATCTTGGGGACCACTCCTCTGTAAAGTGTACTCAGCAATGAAGCATTGCTAAAGCTATGATGAGGACATCTGGTAGTGTATCCCTTGAAACGTTCCCAAACTTCACTAAACGTCTCATTGTTCTTCTGAATAAAGCTGGAAATGTCATTTTGCAGCCTTGCGGTTCTGGAGTTGGAGAAGAATTTGGCTAAAAACGCCTTCTTGCACGCTTCCCAGGTGGTGATGGACTCCTTGGGGAATGATTTCTCCCAGAGGTGCGCTTTGTTTCACAAGGAAAATGGGAAAAGCCGGAGTTTGAATCTATCCTCACTAACTCCATTTATCTTTGTGAGGCTACAGTGCCTATCAAATTCATCTAGATGATCCAATGGGTCCTCCATTGGCAATCCATGAAACTTGTTGCTTTGAATCATCTGGATGAGACTACTCTTGATCTCAAAATTGTTGTTCTGGACAACAGGTGGATCAATGCCATTCCTTTGAGTATGAGTAGATGGAGCATCTCCTGCTCCTATGTTGGTCCTTGCTTAAGGAGCTAGTGGACCGTTCCGATTGTTCATTGTCTCTTCAATGGTTGCTGGTTGCGGTTGTTGAACTTGTTGTTGTCGAAGTAACCGTGGTCTGTCGATGTTGTCGATGAATGGACTCAGGTTTTGTTTACCCTTGGATCGTGTTTGCTTGCACAAGTAGGCGACCGAGTGTGTACACGAGGGTCAACCCGATCCATGTGATCGAGTGATGGGTCGGGTGGGTGCTCGGGTTGTACCTGAGATTCAAAACCAACAAACACGAAACCAAACAAGTCAGATGCCGAACCAATATGGATAAAAGAACTTGATCTAACAAGTGCTGAAATCCGAAACGTAGCAAAATTAAATTCAACCAAATGGCAACGACGCCAAATTGATAACATGATTTTCACCTAGGGTATCAATTCCCTATGCAGTTGTAGTACAAAGGGTTATCAATCTAAATGGTTGTTTATGCTAGCAGGAATGATGCAATCAGAACAATGCAAGTCAAGCCAAGCAAAATATGGTTTTGATCTAACAATCCTAGAATAAATAAAGAAAATATATAAACAAGAAACCACACGACCTAAACACTCGATGCAAGCATTCGAGTACATGATCGGGGGGGGGGGGGGTGATCGAGTAAGCAAAGAAGGTATGAACAACTCGAGGTGTTATTCGAAGCAGGTGATCGTGTACCTGTTCGGGTAATGGATCGAGTGACGAATAAAAATGCAAGCAATTAAAATACAAAAGCTTCTAAGGATGGGGTAATCGAATCCTAAGTGTTCCTGACCAATATAGATGTCTTACATGCCTCAAGCAAATATTCCCTAGACAATGAATCTCTAAAACCTTGTCAAAACACTCTCGTGATAGAAATAATCAACCTTGATCACTCCCCTACCCAACTCTCGTTGGAGAAACATGACCAAGCAGGCAATAAGAACCGATTCATTATTGTCAATAAACCTCTTAGTCATCTAATCTCTTAGGCTAAGTGAGTAAATCTCTGGCATTGGTTGGTTTAAGCATTTCATCTACACCTCTCGGTGGTAAAACACCTTAGATCTAATCTCACCCTCTCGGTTTGTTGACAACATTAAGAACACCAATCTAGAAGGGAATCTATAAAACATATACAATCAAACTAAGACATCCTAGCCGATCAAGAGCACAAAATCATCTATCCCATCCCTAGAAACTTTGCTACACTACTTGGAAATCATAACAAGAAACATAAAAGCATATATGAACGAAAATTGCATGGTGTTAAAAGATAGAGTAGATAAATAAGAGTACAAAGTAGAAATCTAAAGAAATGACAAAATATATAAAAGAAATCCTAACAAAAAGTGTAAAGTGTTTTGAGTCGCTTAGTCCTCTCACAGAAGCTCTCGCTCTCTGGGTTTCGGGTTTGCGGCGTGTTCGTTTTCGAGGAAGAAGAGGGGGGGGTTATATATGGAAACCCTTTTGACCTAGCTTCCCAGTCTTGCCCGAAGGTCTACTCGATGGGGTACACGAGGATAAGGTCGGGTTACACCTCGGGTAGATTTTCGGGTTGTTCTTCTTGCTCTTGGATCCTCCTCGATCGTGTTGGGGTTCAGACTGTTCTTCCAGCTCGATTGCTCCTTCGGGTACATGCTCGGATTTGTCCTTGTTTCTCCCCATTTTAGGCTCTAAAGCACCTGTTTTCATCCAAAGTATGCAGATGCAAGAATGCAACACCCTAAATGGTCTAAAAGTGAATTCCTACAGTTAATGACCTAAAAATGCTAAGGTAAGGATATAAACAATGCAAAATATAGACAAAAAAAGATGCTAAAAACATGTAAATTAGAGAGTTATCAGACTGATGAGAAAAACAGAATTGCATGTGACGATCCGAAATGCTATTCCTTGGATTGTGTGTGGTATTTAGAAGGCGTGCAACTCATCTCTCTGTGCAGCAAAAGCACATGATCACAATATTCAATTAGCTCGAGCTTTGGAGGAAGCTGAGGAGTGGTTGTTATAACAGAACTTCTAGACACAGGAAACAACTATGGAGCAGAGGCGAGTGGTACGATGTCCCCAGCGCTGGAGCAGACCACCAATTGGTTTGTTAAAGTGAAATGTTCATGCTTCATGGATGACAAATACAACTTTTATTGGTGGTGCTTTGATCTTAAGAAACCATGATGGTAGTGCGCTTTTTCATGCTTGAGATGCTTTCAGACCAATGAACAATAGGATTTTAGCGGAGCTTCAATGCATTTTGTGGTGCATACATAGTTTGCAGGAATTGCACATTACATGGTGTGAAATATGGACTGATTGTGGTGTTGTTTTTGCTGCTTTAGAGAACCCGACAGAATGGCCGAAGTACAGAACCCAAATTAAGAAGATTAACCAAGAAAAACAGGTGATGGGGGAGGTGACTTTTAGACTCTCTTCACGGAAAGCCAGTTTTTTGGCCAGGGCGATTGCTTGCATTGTCACGAGGGAGGGGAGGTTTACGTCTATGGGTGGCCCTTCCTGGTTACACGATCTACTCGAGGAGGAACTACACGAGAGTAGGTAAGGTAACGGGAGGTTTACGGTTTCGGCTTGGATAATACCAAGCTTCTTTCTTAATTGAAGTTGTATTGTTTTGGCTCTTATTCCTTTATTTAATTGTGATTACCATTGTAGTATTTTTACGTTGTCTCCTTTCATGATGAATAAAAAAAAGAATGTGGATGAAGACAATAAAAATCTATTTGTTCTAGGTTTAAGAACAGTAATGGGTTTACAATTGCCATTTTTTTTGTTCAGTTACGTAAAACATGGAGATTTGTTCAGTTTTTAACTTTTTTTTCTTTTTTTCACACGATCTTTATGACTGTTTTATTTGTTTTTTAAAAGTAAACATAAATAAAATCTATGTGGCATAATCTTATGGATGTGTGACTTGTGTTTTATAGGATAAAAGATATATATGTTAACTTAATTTGTAAATTTTAGTAATCTTGTAAGAAATTTGAATATAAATATTTATTTAAGATAAGTATGTTTAGTCAAACTTCTTTTGTTAGATTCATGAGTATTATGCACATAGTATAAAATTAATGGATTGGTAACTTTCTTATTAGCTGCATTATAAATACTTCTAAACCTACAAAATATTTTAACAATAATAAAGTCAAAGTCAAAATTTTAAATATTGTAAATACTATATAAGATTATACTCCAAAATAATTTTCTTACCAAAAGTATGTATATACAATTCTTATTTTAAAATAAATATTTTTATAACCCCCAAAAAAAAAAATTATTCATAAATTTACATCTATAAATTAGTAATATTGACTTGACTGGAAAATAAAATACTAACATAAAATAAATACATGAATCTATAAATATAGAACATATATGTTGTTTCCAACCACTCTTACATAATTTACCTAACCATGTCATTCACTAATAAACCTAATTTGATATTGTTGTTTATGATATTTTCGACTCTTATATTTTTTACGTTGTCATTAGATTTGTCAAATGCTCCAGCAGAAGCACCAACTTCGTATGGTGACGGTTGGTTACCTTTCGCCAAAAAACATGTTATAATCATCAACAAGGTAAAAAACAAAGAAATTTTGAATGTACATTGCAAATCTAGCAAAACTGATTTAGGGATGGTCCATATTCCATGGAATGGTACATGGGATTTTAGATTTCATGTTAATTAACTTTTCAAAAACAACAAAATTTCATTGTCATTTTACATGGACTGGAGGCGGATCTCACTATTTTTATATATTTAAAGTATCAAGAGATGATCATGTACATGGGAAATTTCTTGTTTGTAAAGAATGTATATGGGAGGTGGGAAGAGATGATAAAAACCCTATTTGTCGTATTCCTCGTTCTGAGAAAGACAAACCGTATTGTTTCAAATGGGAGGATGGTCCTTGGAAAAAGTTATTGTAATCATTAATTCTATCATATCAATATTGATTGAATAAATAATACCATTTAAATATTTCAATGTTCACAAGCTTTCTTTATTTGAAGTTTTAATAAATATCTACTTGAGCAAATTATTAATTTTAGTAGATAATATTTTTCTATTAAAAAAACCTCCATTCTTTCTAAGAGAGGGTATTGAACTTGTATTTTAAGGTATTTGATGGGATTTTAATATTTTAGGATTTTGCAAGATTCTATTGCTCTTTTTGAAGATGTTTGGTTATTTGTTAGAGTTTTTATATTTTTTTAAAAAATACTTTGGGATATGGATAAATTCTCGTTTCAGATTTTGAGAAATTTTAGGATATTTTATAATAAAAAAAAATTGCTTCTAGAACTCAGATGACGATGATAGATGCTCTCGACTTCTCATCAATTTTTCATGAGACTGACCGTCGTTTGGAAGAAGATGAAGTCTGTAAGAGCCTAAGAAGCAAATGTTAGAGAAAAACCAAAGTGGGAGTATCGAAACATAAGTAAATGATGGAGGTGTTGTCCTTTGTAGGCATTGCTCTAACTTCATTCAACAGACCGTTTGCTATCTTCTCTGCAACATTCTCTGTCCCTCTTTCTCTTTCATCTGTTTCATTTGTTTTATACATAGACACTACATTAGATCCAGGTTCTAAAACATACTACTAACAAATGTATTGATGATTCAAAAAAAATTGTTTACCTGAAGTACAAGCTGCGCAGCTTTCTTCGCTTGAGACTGCAAAAAGAGGTATGTTATGACTCTATGTACATTTCCTATGCTTGAGCGAGCCTTAACTATTTGTGACGCTGAAGTTGCTCATTTGTCGAGTCTCTTGTTCTGTTTTTCACCTGCACTTTTGTTTATATGAACTTTATTATGCTCTTGTTAGTTAGGCATGAACACTTATTAATGTTAAATCCACGCTAAATACGCTTAAACATTAGGCATGAGCAAATACGCTTATAAACAAACTGAGCAAAACGTTTATGTGTTTAACTAGTCAACTGAGCAAAGGAAATGTTTATATATGACTCTGCCAAGAGCTAGAAGATGTGATGAGGTGAGACTTTAATTTTAATTTCCCACGAAAAACTGTTTTTTCTTTTTATGAAATCCTGTAAAATACTACCTCAAAGGGTATGATTTTGAGTGAGAGTATTTTTAACTAAAAAACAAATCAAAATCTCCTAAAATCATTCAAAGTAGTAGTTTTTAAAAAAGTTGTGATATTTTGAATAACAATAGATTTTAAGTAAGTTTTATAAATCATTGATTGAATAACAAGGGATTGTAAATTATTTTAAATGATTTTACATAAATCTAAGTTGAATAACATAGGATTTTAAAAGATTTTAAAAATCATCAATTGAATAACAAGTGATTTTAAGAATACTCTAAAATCTACTAAAATACCAAGTTCAATACCCCCCTCTAATACTCTATTAAGGGCCTGACTAGTTCTCCTGCTACCTCCCAAAAACGCTGCATTTGCGGGTGGTAGCGGTTGCTAGCGATTGGTACCAATCACACAAACCGATCTCAATCGCTTTCAATCGCTCTCAACCACTTGAAATCACTGAATTTTAAAGGCTGCTTCCCGCAAGCATTTGCGGTTGCGGTTGGATTTTTTTTTAACTTACAACAAATCAATGATATTGAACTATTTTTTATATATCTTCTATCTAACCATTTTATCTATTAAGGATAGGAGAAAATGAAGTATGGATAAGATTGAAGAGATTAGAAAATAAACAATTATAAAAGAGAATAAGATTCCAATTAACAATAACCCGGAAAACTTGATGAAAATTTAATGATACATTGCACATAAGTTCAAAAAAATCTAAATAAATTTAACATTTCATCAGAAAATTAAAAAAATATAAGATTATTTATGAAAAATATTAAAACAAATCACCAATAACTCTTTTCAATATAAATTTATTTGTTTTCTGAATAATTATTTTAGTATTTTTTAATTAATTTTAATTATAAATCAAGTTTAATAGGAATTTTGGTGTTTTAAAACATTTATATATTTATATATTGCGTTTATTATGTTTTAACCGCTATTGCACCCGCTAGTCAACAGTCGGAAAACTCCCCCAAATGCACCCATTTTAAAACGCTAAATCAGTCATTCAAGACGCTTAATAACGTTTGAAACCGCAACCACCCGCTTACGCTATCTCCCGCAACCGCAAATGCTGCGTTTGAACCAGTCAGGCCCTAACTATAGTTTTGTATCATGTTTCAATTTATTGGAGCTGTATCATAATAATACCATCTAAGAAACTTGATGAACCAATAAATAGAATTTATCTTTCAAGAGTGGAATGTTCACTCATAGAAAGGCTCATAAAGCCTTCAACAATTAATCTATCATGTGAAGTATAAGATTAGAAAACTAGCGTGGTAATTATATGTAAAAGTTATCCCCACTGAATTAATAAATTTCTGTTTAAAATTAGTTTTGATTTTTTGCTAAAATACATTTTTCTATACCTTTTGGCAAAAATAGCCTCTTTTATTGTCTATTTTTAAAATTACCATTTTCTATATAAATGGCATTTTGAATATATCATTTTTCTATGTCCATTATCAATAATACACTTTCATGTTGTCCATTTTCAAAAATACCCCTTTTTAATATACAAAATGACTAAATTATAAATCTTAAAACTTAAATATTAAATTCTACCCCTTAAAATTATATCATAAATATAAATTAGAGAACCCAAACCTAAAAACAATTTCTAAAAATTAATTTAACATATTATAATTTGTATACAATAGGGTAAAAATAAATATGCTAAAAAAGGGTATTTTGAATAAGAGTATCTAAAAAGGGCATTTCTAACAAATTCTCTATAAAAATGACTAAATTATAAATCTTAAACTCCAAATACTAAACCCTACTCTCTCAAAATTATACCTTAAATGTAAAATAGAGGACCCAAACTTAAAATATCTAAAAATGAATTTAATACATTGTAATTACAAGATAGTAAAAATGAAAATAGCTAAAAAAGGTATTTTTGAAAGAAATATCTACAAAATAAATATTTATAACAATTAATCTATATTATATTGAGTTTTTTTTAAAATACCCTTTTGAGATACTTCTTTTCAAAAATATTTTTTTGAACATTTTCATTTTTGACCTCTTTTACACAATTACAATATGTTAAATTAATTTTTAGAATTTTTTTTTAAGTTTAGAATCTGTATTTTACATTTAGAATTAGATTTTAGGGGGTAAGGTTTAGTATTTGGTGTTTATAGTTTAAAATTTAGTCATTTTATATATTTTAAAAAATATATTTTTGGAAATAAATACCATAAAAAAGTATTTTTGAAAAGTGACATATAACAAACTATATTTTTGAAAATCCCCTATTATACTTGAGTCAAATATCCTAACTATGAAAGTTGTATGAAATAGCAAATAGGGCCCGAGTGGGATCAGTTTACATCATACATAGTATAGATGATTGTGATCGACTTGGATTGTGCAAATTGCAGCAGCCATATACAATGACTTTTTTTTTTTTTTTACTTCACTTAAAATCTATTATTCAAAGTCAAAAATGTTTATTATGCTCTATATAATTTTTCAAAATAACTTATTCCTTTCAAACCATAATTCATGAAAAATTAAGAATTTTTGTGTAGTAATTAATTATCATGAATGTATCTAGAATTTGGCGTAAATTCAGATTACAGTTACTGAATCTAGGGGTTTCCACACCAAAGCTTAATCCTTCAATGGCAAGTTCAAGACCATTGGAATCTATTGGGGGTTGTAATAATAAGTCAATATTGAAGTAAGGAAAGGGAAATTTCTTATATGCGTGCTTTTAAATTTTGAGAAAATAGTATGTTTGTGAAGAGACTATATTAGAATGAGAACTTATCGTTAAGAATGAGACTATATTCCCGGCTACTCACAGCTCTAGTGGTAAAGGGGAAAACTTGACTTACTGAGTTTTATGTTTGGTTAAATGAATGACTATTTTAAGAGGGAGACTATATTCCCGGCTATTCATTTTCTCTCTGCGAAGTCCCTGTTTGATTATTTGGTTTCTAAAGATAGCGGTCAATGAGAGCATTACCACGAGGAAGACCACCATCGCCAACGAGGCATTCGTCATTGAATGAATCTATCAAAAGAGCCATGAACCTAGAATTAACATACGATTTACGACCTAGGACGAAGTCATATTCGACCGGTTTTTTTGTATCAGTAATTTACTGTAAGTTTGAGCGGTTTACTAACCGAAGTTTGTTGATAAATAAAAAAATAAGTATTGTTTTCCCTCCTTCTGTAATACTATCTCAAATCAAACTGGTTAATTTTTGCCCAAACAATTTATTGGAGTTAATGTTGGACATGGGCTGCATCCAATATGCCATTCGGCCCAACAAGATTCATTAATTGTGATTTCGGCCTGACAACATTGGGAGATAGTCATTAACACTCCGCAGAGGATAATTTCGGTATTTCGCGTTGGAAACCCTAGGTCAACAGTCCGCTATAAAAGGAGACAACATTTATTGAGATTACTATCCTGACCCCAGACATTACTCAGAGAGCAATACTTTGCATCGATAATTAAGTTTTTATTCTTTGTGTAATTCGCACCAACATTTGAGCTCGTCACGATTATGTTCACTAGTTTTATTGTAAACTTACGAACTCAATCTCGACTCTTTGTAATTGCCGACCTCAAATTCTTGTTAATAAAGGACTAGCTCCACTCTTCCCCCAACATTTTTATGTACTTAGTATTGTGCAATCCCCTGTATTAACAGTTAATATTAATTTTTGCGGAATTATTTTTGAGCGAATGAAATGAAAAGTTTGGTCAAATCCCAATGAACAAATGTTGAAACGAATTGTTTTACAAGTTTAATTTGTTTGACCATAATTTTTTTTTTCAACTCAGCTTTCATTAATTAGAAAGAACCAGTGTAATCATAATTAATGCAGAACATCTGAGATACAAAACGTATAAAATAATGATATACATAGTTAAAACGAAAAATGAGGCCTAACAGCCAAGAAAAAAAAATAATAATAAAGAAAAAGAAAATTTATTAGAATGAGGGAGAAAACCCCTAGAAAACAAAGCCTAATCCTCACAGCTCCCAACCAAGGCACGACTCCCGGTGTCTCCATCCCTCCAACCAAGATGCAAGTTTTTATCTGGATCTTACCTAACACCTTTCACTAAAAAGGTACCTTTACCCAGTCTTTATCCGATCGTTAAGGCTTTATCCAATGGTTAGTAATCCTCCTCCTCAAGTCAACTTTCAAACCACAACTCTGGGCCGGAAACCGTACCAAAACTCTCGCTGTTAGTCCTGGCGTCCATCAAAACTGTCAAGTAACTTTCTCTCCTGTGAAATCCTGCTGCTCTTCTTGAAACCTCTGCTATACACTTCCCGATCCTCCTCGCCAAACCAACTGAACACATATCCCCAACCCTCTATAACCGAAACCCATGACCTCCAGAATCCCTGCTTACCAGAAAGGAAAGGGTTTAGCCCAAAGCTACTCCCCACCCCCCCACGAAAATGCATAAAAGCACCTGAACTGGACTGCTCTGCCCTCATTGAAGAGAATTATCTTATCCTCATTGGTCCCTTAACAAACCCTGCAGGACAACGGATCTGGGCCCTTCTTTGAAAACCGCTGGAACTTGAAAGGAATATCTAGAGGTTCCGACCTTGGTCGTGGTGTTTTTTAACTCCGGTTTGACTATGAGGAAGATTTACTCAAAGTTCTAGAAGAGAGGCCGTACCATTTTGACCAATGGATGGTTATATTACAACGGTGGGAACCTGTAATCTCGGACGCCTTCCCTTCACAGATCCCCTTTTGGGGTTAAGTACAGGGACTCCCTAAACACTTCTGGCAACCATTAATGCTCCAAACCATAGGTGAGGAACTAGGAGAAGTTTTGGAGATAATGCTTGATGGTCTACAACCACTACTCAAGGAAACAATGGTGGAGTTTTCAACAGGCTCAGAGATGCTGATCTACTTGGAATACAAAAACCTGAAAAACCATTGCAAGCACTGCCTCAGAATTACTCATGATAAGAAGAACTGCCCTGGTCTGAAGGATGCAGAGGAACAACAAGACAAATCTCACCCGATCCACGTCTCATCGCAGCCTACCTCTCAAGAAATAGCTAGAAACTACTACACCCATGAAGACAATTTTAGGGCTCCAATATCGCGACCTCACAGTCCTGCAAGGAGCAAAAATTCACAGAGAAGCTCTGCTCCCCAAAAGAGAACCTATGAATATATGGAGATGGAATCCAACCGTAGTTATGGAGAAGGAATCCGCAGAAACCACCGACCACCTTATGACACCTACACCAGATCCAGGGATTCCCACAGACATTCTCGGGACAGGACACAATACCATGAATCTGTTAACAAAGAGAGATCCCCTCAGCTCTCCAACCAAGAAACCTTTAGTGGCGAGAAAAATCTCAAGCATCCCTTCCACAGCAAAATGGTAACAGCGACCCCTCTCGAACCCATCGACCACCTCTTGAGCGTTTTCAAAGAGAGGATGATCAACCAAAAGCTATATCTCCGACTAAGCTCCCTGACGACAGACAGATTCTAACGCCTACTCTAAAAAAAACACTCCTGCTGATATCCCAACAAGATAACAAATTATGGAGGATCTGATGGAGGTGATTGTCCAGTATACGGCGTGTGCGGACCCTACAGAAAGTGCTGCCAGGAAGTTGTGAGTCATTCAAGGAGAGACAAGAAACCTAATGGAGGATACCGTTGATGGAATTCTTACCTCTGCAATCATGAATGGGACTGGCTCCAACCCTGAAGTCCCACCTTCTGAAGAAGTCAGACCCACTCTGCTACAAGGAAGGTTAGAAAATTCCTATCCTATACTTATTGATGCTATGAAAACCACTAAGAGAGGTAGAGGCCGACCCCCACTACACAAACTGATGGGCACTCAAAGTAAAACACTACCAGGAAAAAAATCTCAAAACGACACCTTACCAAAAATTCACCAAAGAAGGCAATAAAGAAGAAAAGGGCAACTACACTAACCGAAGGTAGCTCCAGCAGACCCAAAACTGCCAAATCAGCCTCTCCTCCAGTCAAGTCCTCTCGAGAGGGCGCATCTACTCCTGCTGGGTCCAACTGGAAAGCCTCCTCTACGGGATCTCCCACCATCAACTTGATACATGCTTCAAAGAAGAAGAAGAGAGTGAATTTTCAGAATCCACCACCCCTTCTTCCTTAAGAATGGTTAGTTGGAACTGTTGTGAGCTGGGGAACCCCATGAAAGTTCGGAGGAAAAAGGACATGTCAAAGAAAATTAACCCTGACCTTATCTTTCTAATGGAAACAAAAAATCCTACTGATGTTGTCCTGACAAAATTACAAGGCTTGGAGTTTCCAAAAAGCTTCCTCGTTCCTCCTCTTGTTGGATTTTATGAGACAAAGCTCACAAGAGAGAGAAAACAATCACATGGCGATTGAATCCCCCTTTACCCACACAAAAGAGAACTCATGCCTAAGGTGAACAAGCCATCAACTTGTGATGGAATCCACTAGATAAACTAGAGATTAACTACTAAATAAAGAAGAGTTTAGAGTGTATTTAACAAGTATTAGGCTGCCCTTAAGGGCAGCCTCTAATACATTACTCTCTAACTAGTTTACATTATGATTATTAGTTAAGCATATGTAGTGAGAAGAGAGTAACAAACTAGATAGAGAAAATACTTGTATTCAATATGTGTATCATTGCAAAGTAGTTATAAAGCCTTTATATATAGGCAAGGAAGGAGATTTGAATTGTAAACATAAGACAAAGAGTAGAAGTGACATGAGGAAAGAGAAGGAGCTTCATGAGCGCCCAAGACGTGTAGGGGACCACTCCCAACGTCTTCATGAGCGCCCAAGGAGTGAGGGGACCATTGCCAACGACTCTTTTGCCCACTTGTGTTCTCTTATGCTCACATGTGAACACTCCCAATGTCTCTTTGCTCCCACTTGCCTTCCTTTGATTTATTCAACATCTTCCCTCTCATTCTTTCATGGGCTTTGATGGGCTTTCTAGATTCATCTATCTTCTTCTCCCTTAGGTTTACTAAGTGTAGAATCATCTTGGACCTTCATTGGACACCAATTCGGCCCTTTATAATACTTGAAGCCTAGATGGAGCCTTGATATCATTCTACTCCTTTGTTACTTCCTGCATCAAGTCTAATACTCCCCCTCAAGCTTAAGTGTAGAGATATTGGAGGTTAAGCTTGGAGAATCACGAGCCTAGTTGAGTGTTACACTTTCTTAAACATTCTCCTTAGGTTCTCCTTTAAGTAGATAAAAGCTCAGCCTTGTCTTCTTGACATCCACCTTAAGTTCTTGTTCTCTTCTTCCTCTCTAATACTCCCCCTCAAGCTTGGGCGGTGGGAACCAAAGACCAAGCTTGCAACACACAAAGAACTACCTCATTAAAAACCTTAGCAAAGAAAACCACTTGGGATAAAACTTTGCCTAGGGGAAAAGAGTATAGCCATTCATGGTTGAATGATGTAGCTATGGCCATGGTTTGAATGTGGGATAGCTTTGGCTTTTTGCTTGGAATTCTTCCCATTGCTTCTCTTCTTGTCATCTAGCTTCTAAGTGGCCTCTTTTCTTTAACACCTTCAGCAAAATATGTAAAGAAAGTTTTTAAGTATGTTTATCATAAAATAAATAACATTAAGCATAGATTGAGACTTGAGAGAACCAGGTTTTATTAAGTCTAAATTCATTTTAACACATGACTAAAACTCAAATTTCAAACATGCAAATTCAATTTTAAATCATGCTAAATCCGGTTTAATATTCAGTTTATAAACTCATAATTCAACAAGATGAATTTCAGATTTTAAACATGAATTTAAGTTCTAAAGTTAAACTTTAAACATGACAAATTAAATATTAATAATCTGATTTAATACAAGAAAATTCTCTAAAACCACAACCTAAAAAATGTTCTCTAAATTCAGATTCTAAGCATGAATAATTCACTTCAATGCATGACTAATCTGATTAAAATGTGGTTAATGAATTAAATATATTGAAAGAGTTAAGGATTTAGAGATAGCCTTTGATCTTCTTGTTGAAATGTGTTGGTTGAGACAATCTTTGCACCACCATTTGAGTTTCTCCCCATAGGTCTCCTCTTTATGTTTGATGACTTCTTGATCCCAATCCAACATTTCTTTGAAGCATAATTGCCTCAAACTGCTTCTATAGCTCCATAAGGGTAGTTTACACCTTTCTCCCCCTCAAGATTGGCTTGAATGGTTAATGAGAACCAATCTTGTAGGTTTGTGTAAACCCTACTTTAGTTCAAACAATGGACCGATAATTCCAGTAAGAACTTCAATGTAGCTTCTTTTGCAGCTTTTTTCGTGTCCATTCAATGGCCACTCGACCCTCAACTTATCTCAATGATCGAGTGCTTCTTCTTAGTCGCGCCAGACTGATATATCTCCACTTAATCGAGCATAACTCGTGAACGGTTGCTCCGATTGGCATGATCTCACCTCCAGTGGCCCGACAACACAATTGTCTACAGGTTTTGTGAAGAACGCGGAAGCTGAATAACAGTGGAAGACCTCCGTATGTGTCGATATTTGAGACGCTTCGGCAGAGATTTTCTTGTTGCCTAGAATAGAGTAACTAGAATGAGAGTTGGCTCCTTCCTCTAAGTGTTTCCATTCCCTTTTTAGTCCTTCATGACTTGATTTCTCCTCTTTATGGATCTCTTTGCTTTATCTTGTGTTTCTCATGAGAATGTCCACACATGTCTCCTCTCCTTTAAACCTTTATCATGAGATTTAAAGAAAAATTTTAAAGTATATGTAGTGGGGTTTAAGAAAACACTAAATAAAACTTGAGAAACCAATTAAGAGAGTTAAGATAAATAAGGTAATGGTTTTTATTTCTCTTTAAATACTATTTTTATGTTAAGAAAATATTTAAAACGAATTTAAAATAATTTTAAAATTATTTTAAAAACGAAATAAAATATTTTTAGATAAATATAGAATTAAATAAATTCAAACTTGAAATTCAAATTGAACAAAACTTGAAATAAGATGAATTTAAATAATTTAAAAGGTAGAGTTTAGAAGGTAGCCTTTTTAAATTAGAGATATGGTTTGAATCATCTTTGGGACCACTCTCTTGACTTGGTCATGGCTTGGACCATGTCTTTGAGTCTTGAAACCTTGTGCCTAGAGAATCTTAACTAGTGCACATTCAATCAGCTCTTGACAACTTTTACACTACCACACATGCTTTGGAGCTGATTCATCACCTTCCACCAGCTTGATGGCCATTGGTTCTAACTTCCAAGCATTGTGATGTGCTAACAACCTCACCATCTTTAAAGAACGAACCTGAGTAAGACAGATTCTAAACAAGAGATGGTGAGAGATTAAAGAATAGAGTATATTACTGAAAATAAAAAGAGAATTTTGGAGAATAAGTAATCAGATAATATAGAGTATTAAAGAGTATAAGCAATAGTATAAGGAGAATAGAGAGTAGAGAATAGAGAGTTTGCTCAAGAGTTCAAATGGACAGAGTTCTGCTCTGTTTTCTTGAGTTTTCCGGAAGCTTTAACAACCAAAGGCATCCAATAGTCATTGAGAATTTGGTGCTTTAATGGCTGAAACTTATGGACCATTTGGACAATTAGTTTATCCAACGGTAAAGACAGAAGACATATGTTTTGAACAACTTAACCCACGAAATAACACATGAACAAGTGATTTTTCGATGGTTTTAACTGAACAAGACCCACAAAATATCATATTGAAGATGATTTTCGTGGTCAACTGCAAATAAAAAAAATAAATGAACCTGTGGAACAACCATTTGTCCATTGGTTACAAAGAAGCATCTTTAGAACAAGCTTTAATCTATTTGACTAAGCTAAATGGAGATGCAAAAACTAGATCTTTCCCCTCCTCAAGCTTGGATTTGGGAATACCAACAAGACCAAGAACAAGCTTGCAACAACAAGATGTGAAAGGAAAGATCTTTAAGACAAGAAAGAAAAATAGCAAACATTAGAAATGAGTTCTTAAGGAACTAAGAGAGCAACTAGGCTCTGATACCATGTTGGATTTTATGAGACAAAGCTCACAAGAGGGAGCAAACAATCACTTGGCGATTGAATCCCCCTTTACCCACACAAAAGAGAACTCATTTCTAAGGTGAACAAGCCATCAACTTGTGATGGAATCCACTAGATAAACTAGAGAATAACTACTAAATAAAGATGAGTTTAGAGTGTATTTAACAAGTATTAGGCTGCCCTTAAGGGCAGCCTTTAATACATTACTCTCTAACTAATCTACATTATGATTATTAGTTAAGCATATGTAGTGAGAAGAGAGTAACAAACTAGATAGAGAAAATACTTGTATTCAATATGTGTATTATTACAAAGTAGTTATAAAGCCTTTATATATAGGCAAGGAAGGAGATTTGAATTGTAAACATACGACAAAGAGTGAAAGTGACATGAGGAAAGAGAAGGAGCTACATGAGCGCCCAAGGCGTGTAGGGGACCACTCCCAACGTCTTCATGAGCGCCCAAGGAGTGAGGGGACCATTGCCAACGTCTCTTTTGCCCACTTATGTTCTCTTATGCTCACATGTGAACACTCCCAATGTCTCTTTGCTCCCACTTGCCTTCCTTTGATTTATTCAACATCTTCCCTTTCATTCTTTCATGGGCTTTGATGGGCTTTCTAGATTCTTCTATCTTCTTCTCCCTTAGGTTTACTAAGTGTAGAATTATCTTGGGCCTTAATTGGACACTAATTCGGCCCTTTATGATACTTGAAGCCTAGATGGAGCCTTGATATCATTCTACTCCTTTGTTACTACTTCCATCAAGTCTAATACCTCTAACTCCAGCACCTGGTGGATTAGCACCCGAGGTGTGATCTCTATTACTTAAAGCACTCGGGCAACTGCCTCTTCCAGAGAGGACAGAGACACACGCATTTTGTCAAATGTCGCCTAGATAGAGTTATGGCAAATAGCTCTTGGACTTTGGAGTACCCGTCAGGTCGGTGCGAGTATCTTAGGTTTGAAGGCTCGGATCATAGGCCTGTTGTGACTTCCTTTGATCCTGTGACAAAGAAAATAAGAGGCTTGTTCCGTTATGACAGACGACTGAAGAATAATGATGAGGTCAAAACCTTGATACCTGAAGCCTGGAACTCCTCCCCAAACGCAAAAGTATAAAAGAGACTCGGTCTCTGTCGCCTTGCGGTAATAACCTGGTCAAAACAACACCACACAAATAGTCAAGCCCTTATCCTGGGCCTCAGAGAACAATTAGAGGAAGCAATGAGTGACTCTACCTGTAGACAAGTTGAGGTTGACTCTTTAAACTCTCTTTTACTCCAGGCATACCAAAAGGAGGAAGAATTCTGGAAACAACGCAGTCTCCAGTTATGGTTAGCGCTGGGAGATAGGAACACCAGGTATTTTCATGCTGCAACAAAAGGAAGAAGGGCAATGAACAATATATCAATCATTGAAAAGTAAACTGGAGTCCCTGTTTATGAAGAAAAAGAGATAGTAGTTGCAATCTCAAACTACTTCCTGGATATTTTTACCTCTCAAAGTGGGAATAGGCACTCTATTGTGCACGAAGCCTTAACTGCATGAATCACGCCGGAGATGAATGATCAGTTGATAAAAATGCCGTCTACTGAGGAGATCAAAAAAGCATGCTTTTCTATTCATCCGGACAAAGCCGCGGGACCTGGTGGGTTTTCGGCTTGCTTCTTTCAAAGTAACTGGGAGACAATGGCCGATAAAGTGATTGCAGAGGTTCAATCTTTTTTTTTATCTGGATCCCTCCCACAGAATATAAACCACACCCACGTCAGGCTCATACCAAAGATTCTAAGCCCCACAAAATTTTCGGATTATCGACCCATCGCTCTCTGTTCTGTCTACTACAAGATCATTGCAAAGCTCCTATCTCACCGACTCCAACAAATCCTTGCAATCTGCATATCAGAAACTAGTCAGCTTTTGTCCCTCAAAGAGCTATCACAGACAATGTCCTAATCACACATGAAGCTCTTCATTATTTGAAGACATCAGAGACTAAACTAAGATGCTTTATGGCTGTCAAGACAGGAATAAGTAAGGCTTATGACCGCCTAGAATGGGATGTCATCAAAGTTGTCCTTGACAGGTTAGGTTTTCAACACCAATAGACTAACTGGCTCATGCAATGCATAACCACGGTATCATATGCATACCTTATCAATGGTCAGGCTAAAGGATTCGTGAATCCACACAGGGGTATACGCCAAGGCGACCCACTGTCCCCCTACATCTTCATTTTATGTAGCGAAGTCCTTTCTGGCCTATGCCACAATCCACATGCTCAAAGTAGCCTGATTGGTTTGCGAGTGTCAAAACACAGCCCAAGAGTCAACCACCTCCTGTTTGCAGACGACACCATGTTTTTATGTCGTTCAGACAAACAGAATTGTCGGACACTGAAGAATATCCTACACAAATATGAAGAGGCATCTGGTCAGCAAATCAACCAAGCCAAATCATCTATTACCTTTTCCTAAGACGAATACTGAAGTCAAGATGGAAACCAAAAGAATACTAGGCATATCGAAATAGGGAGGCCAAGGGAAATACCTCGGACTATCGGAATTGTTTGGACGCAAGAAAAAAGACCTCTTCAGTGAAATTGTTGATAGGATTCAACAATGGGCCTTAAGCTGGTCCTCACGCTTCCTCTCATCTGCTGGCAAACTAACTCTCCTTAAATCTATCTTGGCGGCTATCCTATCATATACAATGTCCTGCTTCAAGCTCCCCAACTCTCTGTGTAAACGCATCCAATCTGCACTTACTCGATTCTGGTGGGACTCCAACAATGAAAAAAAGAAGATGTGTTGGTTAGCATGGAAAAAGTTGACAAAATCAAACAAAGAAGGAGGATTAGGCTTCAGGGACATTCAAATCTTCAATAATGCGCTACTGGCAAAAATCAGCTGGAGAATCCTGTCAAACTCACAGTGCTTGTTAGCAAGAGTCCTAGTTGGAAAATATTGCAGAACCAACTCCTTTACGGACTGTAATCCCCCTTCATCGGCTTCTCACGGTTGGCAAAGTATATGCATTGGCAGGGATTTACTCAAACCCCATTTGGGACGCCTGATATGGAGTGGAGCTTCCACACCGATATGGAGAACACCATGGTTATCTCTCTCACGACCTCTTGCACCTTTTGGTCCACCCACTGAAACCACCCAGAATCTCACTGTCTCGGACCTCCTCTTACCCAACTCGACAAACTGGAACAGATACCGTATCCGCCAGATCCTTCCCCTCTATGAGGAAGACATTCTTAAACTAAGACCAAGTGGAATTCATGGTTCTGATGGATGGGGGTGGTTACCTTCAATCGATGGTATCTACTCCACCAAATCAGGATATTATGAAGGATTGTGCTCAAAGGATAACGATGGACCCAAGGAAACCCACCTATCGCTTTTGACTGGAGAACTAGCATCTAAAATATCAACTGTTCCCCCAAGGTCAAACTCCTCCTATGGAAAGCCGCACAGAATGCCCTCCCAGTGGGTGAGAATCTTCTTCACAGACATATCAGAGAAGAGGCTAACTGCCCTCACTGTGGTGAACCGGAATCTGTCTGTCACCTCTTCTTCTACTGCCCGTTTGTCTCCAAGATTTGGTCCTTGGCCCCCCTAAAAGATCCCATCAAACCCGAACTCATCAGCGACCTTAAAGCTGGCATCGCTATAGGTTCTCGAATGATTAACCTCCCACCATCCGGACTTTGTAATGGCCCTCTCTTCCCATGGATTCTCTGGTCCATTTTGTCAGCCCGAAATCGCCTAATCTTTCGTAAAGAACAGATGCAGGCAGAGGAGATCCTCCTGTTAGCAATTACCCGAGCTAAATAATGGCAACAAGCACATGTAAAAGAGAACTGAACCAAGAGGCCAAACCTGCTCAATCCGCAACCACCTTTGCCCCCTTGCACCATAATTTGCCACACGGATGCGGCTTGGACGACGAATAAAAACGCAGGTTTCGGCTGGACATTCAAAGATCGACCCAGAACAACACTGCGTTATGGATCCTCATCCTCCGATCATTTTGATTCCCCCTTGATGGCCAAAGCAATAGCAACTCTCACAACAGTTAGAGTTGCAATTGAATTGGGTTTCACCCATCTTCTTTTCGCTTCAGACTCGCAGATGCCGATCAAAGTCTTTAATTCGAAGATCCGATCCAAGGAACTTCACGGGATTCTCCTTAATATCCTGAACCTTTCGACTTCTTTTATTAGATGTTCTTTCAATTTCATTCCAAGAGACAAATTGAGGCTGATAAACTGGCAAAAAACACCCTTTTACTTTGTAATGAACCTGTTGAATTTATTGAAGGTAGTTGGTTGTTCAAAAAAAAAAAAAAAAATCCTCACAGCTAGTCACAACCAATGAAGGAGCAGAATCGTGGATGTCCCATCTACAACTTTGAAAGCTTAGTATTTGTGCATTCTCAAAGCTTACTGCGTCCGTGTCCTATATTGTTAGTTTTTAAAAATATATGAGATAGTGATTCATGGGAAATATTTACGTAAATTTGAATTTGCTTGTTACAAAATAATAGTAGATAAATTATTTATTCTATAAATTTTATAAAATTAGGTATTTAATTTACTTAATTTTATATTTCGATTTTGGCCCGTAGTCGATACTACTATTTTGATTTGGATAGAATATCAAATTCGTTAATTATACATTCGATAAAATAAAAATAAAATAAATAAAAAACATTTATTGACCAGTGAGTATGTATTACATCGTGGATGTGATTGTGTACGGTGAAAATTAATATACCAAAAATACCAAATTTACAATAGTGAAAATTATTGTAAATTTACCAAATTTACAAATTGCAGTTATTGGTATAACATGTTAATATATATTAACTTTGTATGTGAAAATTATAATTAAATTATGTATATGTATATTGTCAACATTATACTACATAAATAATATTATTATTTTATTTTTTTCTTTTTATTAGATAGTATAATTGGATTGGTTGAAAACAAAAATGTGAAAAGTTAAAAAAAAAAAAAAAACAATAGAGAGTATTGACACTAAAAGAGAGAATCTCCTTTAGTTTAGAAAAAGAGGATTCAATCTCGCAAATAAATTACAATGTGGAGTCGTGTTTAGTATCAAAATGAGCAAACATCAGCCTAAAAAAAGAAATCTATATCAAACTATTTTTTTTCTTAATGAAATATATTTCAGCTGAGATGTAAATATAAAATATGTATAAACTCTACAGACTAAAGTCCTATATATATCACTATATACTCTGTTGACTACATAAGCTAATGTACCTAGATAAGATTTCAGCTGGGCTTATATAATATCAGACTTTTTTAATTTTAGATCGAAAATATTCACTGTGAGAAATAAAGAAAACTATCAAAACGCACGCAGACTTTTGTTTTGTTTCAACAACCAATAAACTTCTCTCTGCTTTGTTCCCAAATAGTTAACGCGAACTAGTTTACGAGTAGACAATACTTCGTCTTTATACATCCATACACCTACAGAAGTATTGTACTCTTAATTAATTAAAATCTCATTACATACACATACAAATATGTGTGTGTGTGTGTGTGTGTGGAGTTGGTACGTATAATAGCACCTCATTCCCAATAATTATGGGAATTTTTTTGTTTAAAAATGTATGATTTTGTAATAAGTTTAGGAGATAAACTTAATGGCATAATAAGAAGGGGGGAAAGAGGGACAAATATTGTTGGTGACCAAAGCTGCCGGCCAACTGTACACAAGACAAAAAAATATATTTTAAATTTTTCCCTTAATGGATGACTAGTGTGTTTTTTAATACTGTATATATATTTTAAAATCATTAGAGGCATTATGATATATGGATAATGCATATATATACATATAGTGTATATTTTGTGTTAGATGGCTGTGCATTGTTGAATTGTGAAGACTAAATAATGTAAAAAGCAAAAATAATGTTATTGTTTTTTCCTTAATTAATCATTTATATTATTTTACTCTAGAAAATGAATTTTGCGATATTGTTATTCAATGTTTATATCAGTATATGCACACACATATTAAAAATATATATATAGATTTGAAAATTATGAAAGAGGACTATAAAAGTATGCAACAACCCAATCAACTACCGAAGTTGCCAAGTGTTGCATCAAATTTGGGGAAGACCAAAAAATAAGATATGTTCTTCTTGTAATACACAACAACAACAATAACAACAACAAAAGAAAAAAGGAGAAAACAAATGAATAATGGAATGTTAACTCATAGAAAGGCTGATAAAGCCTTCAATAATTAGTCTATCATGCGAGCAAGTATTAGATTAAAAAACCAACTTGGTATTTATATGAAAAAGTTATCCCCATCAAATTAATAAAACTCTGTTTAAAATTAATTTTAGTTTTTTCCTAAGAAACAATAAATATTTTTTAAATTACTTATATTTCATTCAAATATCTTACCTACTGAAAGCGGTATGAAATAGCAAATAGGGCACTGAGTTTGGATCGATTTAGATCATAGATGATTGTGATCGATTTGGATTTTGCAATTTGAACCAGCCACAAATTGCTTGTTTAAAGGGTGAAAAGGAAAACGAGTAGCAAAAGAAGCGAAAAGCCTTTTTCCCTTTTGAGTATTTAGCACACCTGTTTTTTTCACATAAAATCAATTTTTTATTTTTGAATGAATGTAAAAATAAAAGAAAAAAAACCGTTACAAAATCAATTGTTGAAATTCAAAAATATGTATTATACTATATTGAAGTGTTATGACTCAGATTCAACATCAAGAAATGTTTAAGTGTGGAAAATACTCTGGGTGTATGAGAGGGTTCGATACAAGCTCTAACTCACACATGTGAGGATCACGTGTGAGTGGCACGGATGGAAGTTGTTGCAAACAGCTGAGAGTAGATCCGTCCTTCTTGTTACTCTATCGTTTATCTTCTTCTTAGCTCGATCATAAGTTTGTTAGATCAGATTAAGGAGAGATTAGAGAGAGAGTAATCAGTTACAGAAGAGAGAGAAGTGAGAGCTTTGTAATCGGAATTAGTCATTGTTCTAGTGGATTACCGGAGAAGTTTTCTCCGGCGAGACGTAGCGTTTCCACCTTGGAAATGTGAACTCGTTAAATTGCGTGTTGTCTCTTCTCTTGTTCGTTTAAGTTTTCTCAAGTCAAATGTTCTCATTCAGTTTCGATTCGTGTTCTTATTGGTCAAGTTTGATCGGGTTTTACAACAATTGGTATCAGAGCCACGGTTTTGGCAAGGTTTAATCGAATCGGAGATGGTTGGGGTTCCGATCGCGGTGTTCGATGGTTCGGGGGATTTCTCTTTGTGGAAGAAAAGGATCTGAGCTCATCTGAGTGTGATCGGGTTGAAGGATGTGTTGATCGAGAAGGTTTCGCCTCCGCCACTTACGGAGGAAGAAGAACAAGATCCGGAAAAGAAAAAGAAACATGAGGCGGATGATGCAGCGAGATTGGAGCGGTGTGACAAAGCGAAGAATGTAATCTTCTTGAATGTTGCAGATAAGGTTTTGCGGAACATTGAGCTTTGTGAAAGTGCAGCGGAAGCATGATCAACCTTAGACAAGATGTTCATGACGACTTCTCTCCCGCATCGCGTCTATTCACAGTTAAATTTCTACACGTTTAAGATGCAAGATAACAAGAAGATCAATGACAACATTGATTACTTCTTGAAGATAGTTGCGGATCTCAATCATCTGCAGATCGAAGTGTCTGACGAGGTACATGAGATATTCTTGCTGAGTTCTTTACCTGCTAGGTTTGATAGTCTTGTTGAGACTTTGAAGTACAGTACTGGTAGAGAAAAGTTGAGACTGGATGATGTTATGGTAGCTGCTCGAGATAAAGAAAAGGGAGGTGGCTCAGAACAATAAGTCAGTTTCAGAAGGACATTTTGCAAGAGGAAGGTCTAAGGAGAAATATAATGGTCAGAGTAACAAAGGTAAAGGAAGGTCTCGATCTAAGTCAAAGGATGGTAAAAGAGTATGCTGGATCTGTGGTAAGGAAGGCCACTTTAAGAAACAATGTTTCAAGTGGATTGAAAAGAATAATGGTAAGACTCAAGGTTCTAAGAAGCGAGAAACTGGTTTAGCGAAGTCTAAAGGTGAAGCTGATTCTGCCATGGTCTTAATGGCGGTAGATGAGAGTCTTGTGACATCAGGAGGTAAAGCTGATGAATGGGTTCTGGGCACTAGCTGCTCGTTTCATATGTCTCCGAGGCGAGATTGGTTTTATGATTTTAAGGAGGTTCATTATGGATATGTTAAAATGGGGAATGATACCTTATCACAGGTTAAAGGAATTGGTAGTGTGAAGATCAAAGACTCAGATGGTGCTTTTGTGGTTTTAACAGATGTAAGATATATGTCATCGATGTCCAGGAATCTGATATCTCTGGGAACATTGGAGGATAAGGGATGTTGGTTCAAATCCAAGGATGGTATACTGAAGGTTAACAAAGGATGTTCTACTATCCTAAAGGGACAGAAGAGAGATACTCTTTATATTTTACAAGGAGATACAGAAATTGATGAGTCTCATTCTTCAGAGTTGTCGAAAGATAAGACAGACTTATGGCATAGTCGTCTCGGTCATATGAGTCAGAGAAGACTCGAGGTTCTAGTGAAGAAAGGATGTCTGAAGAGAGATGTCATCAGAGATTTAAAGTTTTGTGAAAATTGTGTGTTTGGGAAGAACCACAGGGTAAGTTTCTCACCGGCTCAGCATGTTACGAAGGAAAAATTGGGGTATGTTCATTCAGACTTATGGGGGTCTCCACACAATCCGGTATCTTTAGGAAACTGTCAGTATTTCATATCGTTTATTGATGATTTCTCGAGAAAGACATGGATTTATTTTCTGAAAAGAAAAGATGAAGCTTTTGAGAGGTTTGTGGATTTGAAGAAGATGGTGGAGACTCAATCTAAGAAGAAGGTTAAGAAGCTGAGAACCGACAATGGTTTAGAGTACTGTAATCAGTACTTTGATAGATTTTGTAAAGATGATGGTATTGTAAGACACAGGACTTTTGCTTATACTCCTCAACAAAATGGGGTTGCAGAGAGAATGAACCGTACCATAATGGATAAGGTGAGAAGTATGCTTAGTGAGAGTGGCATGGAGAAGAAGTTCTGGGCAGAAGCAGCTTCAACTGCAGTATATCTGATTAATAGATTACCCTCTACAGCTATTGAGTGTGATATTCCAGAAGAAAGGTGGACATCGAGGTTACCAGATTTGAGTTCACTTAGGAAATTCGGTTGTTTAGTCTATGTTCATGCTGATCAAGGCAAGCTGAATCCTAGAGCAAAGAAGGGTTACTTCACGAGTTATCCTAAAGGAGTTAAGGGATATAAGGTGTGGGTTCCAGAAGAAGGAAGATGTGTCATCAGTCGAAATATTATTTTCAGGGAAGAAGTTATGTACAAAGATGCTAAGGATAGCTCTCAGTTTGATGTTCTCAACTTAAATCTACAGAATCAAGAGTTGTTTTCTAATTCACTTGATCAAGGTGGAGTCTTACAGGAGAGTGATGTCCCTGCGGATAAGGTTCTAGTCAGAGGAGACTCGTCACAGACTCGTCAAGGGTCTATGGTTGAAGAGGAGACTGTGGAATCTGAAGAAGAGGAAGACCTAAGTGACTACCAGTTGGTCAGGGATAGAGGAAAGAGGGCGATCAAAGTTAACAAAAGGTATAATGAGTCCAATATGGTGGCTTTTGCCTACTACACTGAACATGGAGGAAAGTCAGAGCCAGGATCCTATAAGGAAGCGTTATTAGATCCTGATTGGGATAGGTGGAATGAAGCGATGAAGGAGGAAATGGTTTCTATGAAGAAGAACCATACCTAGGATCTTGGAGATAAACCGGAGAATGCCAAAGTGGTTGGTTGTAGATGGGTTTACACTCGAAAACCTGGTATTCCTGGGGTTGAGGCTCCAAGGTTTAAGGCTCGTTTGGTTGCAAAGGGTTATACCCAGAAGGAAGGAGTAGATTACTCTGAGATTTTTGCACCGGTGGTTAAACATGTTTCAATTCGGTATTTGCTATCGATGGTGGTACAGTTTGATATGGAGCTTCAACAAATGGATGTCAAGACGGCGTTCTTACATGGTTTCCTGGATGAAGACATTGTGATGGCTCAACTGGAGGGTTTTGAAGACAAGAGCCATCCTAATCGGGTATGTTTTCTGAAGAGGTCATTGTATGGTCTTAAACAATCTCCTAGGCAGTGGAATTTGAGATTTGATGAGTTTATGAAGGGGATAGGTTATAGTAGAAGTGCCTATGACAGTTGTGTTTATTGGAGAAAGCTTGAAAATGGACTGTACGTATATTTGCTGTTATACATAGATGATATGTTGATTGCATCAGTTAGCAAGGTTCATGTTCAAGAGTTAAAGAAGATGTTGAGTCAGGAGTTTGAAATGAAAGACTTGGGAGATGCTAAGAAAATCTTGGGTATGGAGATTACACGAGATCGGGTAGCAGGAACATTGGTGTTGTCTCAGGAAGGTTATGTGAAAAAAAGCGTTGAAAACTTTTCATATGGATCAAGCTAAGTCGGTAGCTACACCAATGGGAGCTCATTTCAAGTTAAGAGTTGCTACTGATGAAGAATATGAAGAGCAGTCTGGTAGGATGAAGGTGATTCCTTATGCTAATATTATTGGTAGTATTATGTACGCAATGATAGGTACTCGGCCGGACCTAGCGTATCCTGTTGGGGTTATTAGCAGGTACATGGGTAAACCTCTTAAGAGTCACTGGGAGGCGGCTAAGTGGGTGTTGAGCTACATTAGAGGATCTGAGAAAAGAAGTTTGTGTTACAGGAAACAAGATGATTTTGTGCTGTGAGGGTATTGTGACTCAGATCATGCTGGTGATAGTGGTTCCAGAAGATCTACTACTGGTTATGTTTTTACAGTAGGAGGGAATACTATTAGTTGGAAGTCAAGGCTGCAGAAAGTGGTATCTCTCTCATCGACAGAGGCTGAGTATATGGCTTTAACAGAGGCGGTGAAAGAGGCTCTATGGCTTAGAGGATTAGCAGCAGAGCTTGGCTTCTCTCAAGGTTCTGTAGAGGTACACTCTGATTCTCAAAGTGCGATCTCTTTGGCAAAGAACTCTGTTCATCATGAGAGAACCAAGCATATAGATATCCTATTGCATTTTATTAGAGATATTGTTGCTGAAGGTAAAATTTCTAGTGAATGCAATCCAGCTGATATCTTCACTAAGGTACTTCCTATGGATAAGTTGGATGGAGCACTGGAGATGCTCTGGGTTACAAGTTGTTAAGTATCAAGGTTTCTCTGAGTGGTTGAACTCAGGGTGGAGCGATGGAGCTCGGAGGTTGAGTGGTTGAACTCAAAGTGGAGAAATTAAGCTTGTAGACTGGGTGGTGAAGCTCAGGGTTTGGAGTGGTGAAGCTCAGGTTCCGGAGAGGGGTAATCCAAGACTAGATGGAGTAGCAGTTAAGCAGTAGAATCAGAGTCAAGGTGGAGAATCGAAGTGTTATGACTCCGATTCAGCATCAAGAAATGCTTAAGTGTGGAGAATACTCTCGGTGTATGAGAGGGTTCGATACAAGCTCTAACTCACACATGTGAGGATCACGTGTGAGTGGCACGGATGGAGGTTGTTGCAAACAGCTGAGGGTAGATCCATCCTTCTTGTTACTCTATCGTTTATCTTCTTCTTAGCTCGATCATAAGTTTGTTAGATCAGATTAAAGAGAGATTAGAGAGAGAGTAATCAGTTACAGAAGAGAGAGAAGTGAGAGCTTTGTAATCGGAATTGATCATTGTTCTAGTGGATTACCGGAAAAGTTTTCTCCGGCAAGATGTAGCGTTTCCACTTTGGAAACATGAACTCGTTAAATCGCGTGTCGTCTCTTCTCTTATTCGTTTAAGTTTTCTCAAGTATAATCTTCTCATTCAGTTTCGATTCGTGTTCTTATTGGTCAAGTTTGATCTGGTTTTACAACATATATTCAATTTTTTTAATAATTTCTTTCTTACATAACCGTTATTCATGAAAACATTAAGAATTTATAAGTGCAGTATCGATCATGAATGTATTTAGAACTTGGCAAGTTCAATATCATTGGAACTTGGCAACTCAATTGAAACCAGTTAAATTAGCAAGTATTATATGGAAAGTAGAACCCTGTATATGATCCATGTTTTCGTTGTTTGAAACATATACATATATAGCGCCATTGTTGGTCATAGAAACAACAGAGGGGTCAATGTTATTGTTTTCGACTTGTTTAAATAAACTTCATCAAGCTAATGGCCAGTCAATAATTAATGTTACAACAACAAAAAAGATCAGTTCTTCTGAGTTTGGTAATACAAATTCTAGTTAAGGTAATAATTTATTATCCACTATGTACATTTTCTTCATTTTCATAGTTTATGATGTGATACAAATCATTGTATATATATATATATCCTCACCTTTCTCAATTCATTGTTAAAATATTTCGAAATGACTATTAAAGTTTTCATTTTCATAGTTTATAAAATATGTTTAAAATATTAATTCATTTTCTTCATTTTCATAGTTTGTAAAAAATTTAAACAATTGTTTTGTCATTTACATAATTAAAATTTGATAATTAATAAACACAAATTAAAAAATTATTATTTGAATGCTTGAATAACCTTCTTTAGAGTTCTCTAGTGCACGGATGATTTTGCTTAAGTTCTCTTAAAATTGTTTTAATTAATTTAGTATTAATTATATAATTAATTAATATGAGAGTAATTTAGGAGGATTGCTGGACTAATGATGGTTTTAGTGTACGGATAACAATAGTCATATCTACGCCGTCATCATAAAAAGGCTCAGTAGGCATGATGTAATAAAAAGTTAATGGTGAAGTAAAGAAAAAGAAAAAATCTTATTTGGTCAACTTTTTTATATTTTATTTCAGTCGTATACATGGTTCATTTATAATTTTGAGAAAATATTATGTTTGTGAAGAGACTATAGAAAAATGAGAACTGATCGTTATATTATGACGACTGATCATCAGTTCGAAGAAAACAAATCCTCAAAATTATCACTTTTTGTGCTGTTCACAAACACATTTGTACAAATGCTGATAGATTTATCTGTTTGTACTAACTACTAATGAAACTGCGAATTACCTAATTATAGACAAAATGGAATAGCATGACTGAAACTTATGTCAGTCATTCGACTTACCAATTTAAGAAATTTATTTTGTGGTTTTAATGAAGTTGAGAAGTTAGTGACTCAATGTATACTAGACTGTTCCCAAATTGTTTTTGGTAAACATGTGGTTCTAGAACTAATTATGAGTTATCAACTTATCATTTAAATCAAATTTCTTGTTTAGTTAAGGGAATTTGAATAGTAACAACAACTAACAAAATTGGCTGTAAATAAATCTTTTTCACAGTTTTCAGGTTAAGTTTTCGTTCACATGGTGTGGACATCAAGAAAAAAAAACTCCTGATATAAAACCTAGCTTAACAAAAAATATTAATATAAAAGCTACAAAATAAATCAGTTCTCGTGCTAGTAATTTCTGATTTTATTCAAAAATATATCAAACATTTTTAGACCCAAGAGGCGAAAACAATAAAATATAGTTGAATTTTCAAACCCGACCTTATAAATAAGGTTAGGGGCGGCATGAAAAGAAGAAGAATTAAACTTGACACAACTCATTTTTAGAAATAAATAAACAGTGCATTTTATTTAATTGGCAATAACAAATTTGGCCAGTCATATCATATCCTCTCCAATCTCTCTTTTAATCTTTCTCTTTTTATAAGATCTCTAGATAAAGCCGACGTGATCGCTATCTTCATGGATGTTTGTTTTCCATTTTTTGTTTGATAATTGCTTATTTTTCCCTTTTTATTTTCGTTATCTTATTAGATGAGACGAAACTCGCACATCACGAGTCACGATGGACATGGTTAGCCATGATTTGCCAAAAAGTTTGGAGTGAAAAAACAATCATGACATCGTCATACCAAGTTAATGGAATTTCACTGTTTCTTGTAATTCGTTCCACTAAATTGAAATGAAATTGATTCATATGATTTACGTTGGGTCATTCATCAACGTCTACGTTGAATCGATCTATTACGTGTCGCGTGTTCGATTCCTTCTGTATGATGGTGTTATGATTTCATACGATTTAAGTTGGATGATAAATTTCGGTATATTATTAAACCTCATATTTTGGTTTTTTCCTTTTCAGATATTTATTTTATGTATTATGAACCGACGTCGATTATGTATGTATTTTTATACGAATATGATACAAGTTGGATGCTAAAAAAGAAATGAAAAGGATACCAAAGTGAGAAAATATGGCAAGAAGGGAGATTGGATGGAGGAGGCCGAGAGCAACTACGTATAATAGAAGAGCCACATTCTTTTGTTGTGAATTTCCTCTCCTCTTCTTTTACTTTTCTTTTTTCTTAGTTAAAACTATTTTCTTATTCAATATTTTTGTGCCACTCAAATTCTTCTGTCTATATTAAAGAGAAAAAAGAAGTGAGAAAGAGGACATAATCTCACATAAAAATCTTCAAGAAATAACTAGTATTATAAAGAGCTGAAAATATCTTCGTTTGAAAAATTTTCTTTAAAATTGACGAACTCAAATGCTAAGAAATTAATTATTTTTTTAATTGGTAACCTAATACATACTTCGTCTGATGGCTTAATGATTGTTTTACCGATGTGCTGCCAACGAAAATATGACTTCTGACAATTAGAAGAGAAATAACAAATCACAACAGTTAGCAGCAAATTCTGATAATAGTTGTAGACACAAACTAAACTGATCAAAACTACTAATATTTAAGCTATTGGGACAAACTAGGCTTTATTTATCATATTTTATAGTAGTTATGCAACTTAATGCTATTAGAAAGGGTAAATTTTAAGGTATTTAAAAAAAGATTATGATAAGTATTCACATTACACTAGAAGAAAATGAGTTCATTGTCACGTAATATTCGGTCACGATAATTTTTTTTTCGTCACAATAAAAATATTGTTACGAATCTGTGACGATTAGTGAATGGTTACAATATTGGTCACAAATTTTTTTTAGTCTCTAAAACGTCATACGAGTTGCGACTAACTCATACGTATCTATTTCGTCACCAAATGTAACGATTTGTAAACGTATCTAAAATGTCACAATTGCTTACTAAAATTATCGTCTCAAATACGTTTTATTTCATGACTGAAATCACGTATCAAGTTAGTCACTATTTATGACGCTGTTGTAGTCTTAAAACGTCACACTTAGTGACCTGTAAAATGTCACTTTTCCGTCACAGTTACTAACTAAGTACATGTATCAAAACTGTCATTTATTATAACAAAACTTTAGTCCCTAACCCTTAATGCATTTTGTTACTATTATTACGTTATAATGTTTAACTCATCACAACCAACCATTAGTGTCAAAATGATTACAGTTAATGACCAAAACCATCGTCTCCTATTTTTCTTAATATTATTGTTTCATCAAATTATTGTCACAATGATACATAAGCTATATATTAATAATTACAACAAACTTATATAATAAAATAATTTTGTTGATTTATAAATTAAAGTAAACAAAACCAATATGAAAAACTGGAGTATTATTAATAGACAAAATAAAGCTAAACCAAACTTAATTAACTAGCCACTCTATCTTGTGGAGGAATAGACGTTTTCAATGTCAAGTGCTTGGAGACATCATGACTCTTTTTCAATTCATTTTCAAGTTCTTCAAAACATAGAAATCCCATTTTCCAGCTTTGTTTTGATATTCCAGCAATCTATAAAAAAACACAAGTATATGAACATTTTTAAACGCAAATAAAATACTAAATGTTTAACTCATTAAAAAATATGTAATTATCTATAATTTAATCTATAAATATTACCTTAACATAAATTTCATATTTCTCCTTTTGGGTTAGACTCTATTGCCAATCCCTAGCCATTTGAAGACTCTCTCTGTGTAAAGAGTTCTTTCACATGTTCATCGATTTTTCCTGCAATCACTCCATCTAAATATATACGTAGATGGAATCACAACAGTTTCCTCAAATCAATGTAACAGTGTGAAATCAATTCAATTCCTTTATATATACATACAGATCGATTAGAATAGTCAAACGGAAAATCTATTTATACAATTATATACATACATTAGATTAGTCAAAATCAAATCACTCCGGAAACGTATCAATGATGATGCAGTACTTTAGTAAACAAAGTGCTAAAACGTGATAATAGAAAAAGGATAATTTCAATGATTGATTGCATAATATAAATCTAACAATTAAATTAAAAAGATGGCCACTAACCTTGCAAGAGTGGTCGATGAGAATGAGAGAAACAAAGCGGTGAGAAGAAAGAGTAATAGAGTTTTCAATTAGGGTTAAAATTTAAGGATTAGGTATATTCTTTATATATAAGATAGGTGAAGTTTTTAGGTATACTAATAAATAGTTTAAGAGGGAAACTCCAAAAATTACTAAATATTTCGAAAATCTTTAGGCGCTTAAAATTCTAATTATTAATAAAAATAAAATATTTTCCAAAAATTAAAAATCTAGTATATATGGTATCTTAAACTACTTTGTTAAATTTAATTAAAATATAATATAATTATTTAATCATAAATTCAAACTGCTTTAAAATAACCATAATTCCTTACATGTTCTAGTAACCAACTTGCAAATTCTTTTCCTCTAAGCAAGGTTAGATTATCTCCACTTATGTCAGGATTAGCACCAACCATGATTTTATTGAACAACCTACATAAAAGATAAAAATATTAATTATTAAGAAACATAACACTATTTTATGTTAACCACTAATTAATGAAATATAACATGTTTTCACGAACCTTTCAAATGATTTTAACAACATTTATTCACAGTTTAACAATCATTTAGTGTTATAACATTTTTTTGTTTATATTCATGTTGTTTCATGGATTAATTAAGTGGTGGAAATGAGATGGATAGACACGAAGTAAACTTATGAAGGATATTTAACTATAAGTTAAAATAGTTATCTACTTTATAAACAATATAATCATTTTCATATTTTAAAGATAATTATTAAATAGTTATCTACTTTATAAACAATACAATCCTTAGGATGTAATTGATTAGTTTATAAAAGAAAGTTTTTAATTAGTAGTGCGTATTTTCCTTAATAAAATACAATTATCATTCTCTATGTAAAAGTATATTTAACTGGTTAATCAATGTATGCTTCATAAAAAATATCATAATACCATTACAATAATTATGATTTAAATTATCATAACAATTTGAGATAACATTTTGATATAAATTTATCTGTAATTGTAATATTATATGACCAAACAATTACGAACTTGTTACAATTTTTTTTCTTCCCAATAAAGTATCTAAAAGGTCACAAATGTGTGACAAATAATTTTGTCTCAAAATGAACGTCACTATTTGTGACTACATAATTGTAGTGAAACCGTCACATTTGTTACGATTAATAATATTGACACCATTTAGTAGCTAATAGTGACAATTTCAGTGACGATTTAATTCGTAATAATATTGTGACGAAATAGTTACAAATTTATAACTAAAAAAACATGTCATAACATAGTATTTAAAAAATCACAAATTTATGACAAAAAAAATTCGTCTCAATCTAACGTCACAATGTCCGATTTTTCTTTTAGTGTTAGTTATCATGCATAATCTTGGTTATCGAAATATTTCCTTTCATTATTCAGGAAAACAGCAAAATTAGCATTGCTTCATCTAGCTCTTTTTTGCTTCGACATTGGGATTGAGTGGAAAGAACAGAAAAATTATCATATTTTTAAACTGTAGTGACTTATTAGTAGATCGATTTACAGGATAAATTGTTTTAAAAGTGTTACTTACTTAGTTATCATTACCCTAGTTATTACCAATTAATTTATGTGAATGTTTGACATTAGCATGACAAAGAAATCTGAGGTGTCACAGAATTATATGATTGCTTGGAAACGTGGCGGTTTGATTATGATATAACAATGCATGGGTTAATCATTTGTTCATTACGTGGTTGCTTTTACGATACATATGTATCTTCCGTTCCAGTGGATGCATCAAAAGTTTCTAAAGAATAGCCAAACAAAGTATATTTCCAATAAAAGAATACCACAACGGTTTCAGCAGGCGGTCATAGAAGCTTCACAATTTCATTTTTTTTTTTGTTTTTGGGCAAATTTCGTAAGTTACGAAGTTTACTGTATAAAACATGCAGCTTTCCTTAAATAGATTTTAACCTTTAAAATGCTTTATATCCAGAAAGACTTCTTATAATTTAAAATCACGTAACAATTTTACGTACTAATCCCCTTCTCAAATCACGTTCTTAAATTTTTGTAAGTCGTTCGGATTCTTATTTAACAATTGGGTTTTAATTTTGTTAAAGACAATTAACAAAACACAAAAAAAAAAAAAAAAGAAGCTCAATTAGGGTAATTATCGATCACATATCTTATGTGTAGTTAAGGTTATTTGGTCCTTTTTCTTATTTTTAACTTGCGGTATAATTTTGGAAAACATAAACACGAGATTTTATGAAATTATTCAAAAATAAATAAGAAAAAACATCTAGGAGAATCTGATTTCTTTGTCTTCACAGTACATTGACCACTATTGAGAAAAATAGTGTATTTAACCTTAAATTTTAGTTAATATATACTCTTTTTTTTGGCAAACAGTTAATATATACTATGTGTCTAAAGATCGATTGAAAGCTAAACAATAATATATAGAGGTCACACTAGCCAGATATTATGTCATTTGGGTTTTATACACTCATATATAATATGTTCATTGTCACAGGAAGCCATTACGTAAACTTATCTCATATAATTAAGCAAGTAAACTATTAGGAGAGATAACAGGTTTAACAAACTGGTTTAGTATAGTATAGTTGATGTAGGATTAAGCCTCTTTTCACTTAATCCTACTCTTGTATATAAGCTAATGTAATCACACATTTTACAGTTAATGAGAAATATAGTTTTACACAACTTTATGCTTAATTCTTGTTATGGTATCAGAGCTAACAGAATTTCAAAGCTTCTGCCATTGTTTCTCATTCATCTTCTTCGATTGAGCTGAGATTGAGCTTGTTCTTTCAAATCATGAGCCGCTCGATTTCCCAGATCCTCATCGATTTCATCCTTAGCTTCTCTTTCGCTGTGATTCAATTTCTTTTGTTTGCATCTTTCATTTTCTTTTTCTTACTTTTGATTTCAATTTCTTTGACCTAGATTTGTTGCTATCTTCTTCGTTTCAATCAATCGGCACAGATCCTCTTCATCGATCTCAATTTCATCATCAGGAATGGGATCGATTAATCAAGCTCCCGCAGCAATTCCAAACAACAATCATCAAGCTCCAGATCAATATGAGAACTCGTATTTCTTGCGCGCGGCGGATCATGCCGGTCTTGTGCTTGTTTCCGATCGTCTCACCGACGGTTCTGAGTTTCATTCTTGGCGTCGCTCTATCCGTATGGCGCTTAATGTTCGTAATAAACTTGGCTTCATCGACGGTACAATTCCTAAACCTGCTGATACTCATCGCGATGATGGTTCTTGGTCTAGGTGTAATGGCATGGTAGCGACCTGGTTAATGATTTCAGTCTCTAAAAAGATTAGCCAGAGTTAATTGTTCTTGTCTACTATTGAAGCTATTTGGAAAGATTTGTTATCTCGTTATAAGCAAGACGATGCACCAAGAGTCTATGCGATTGAGTACAATTAAGCAGGGTTCACTTGATGTTATTTCTTACTATACCGAATTGGTCACATTATGGGAAGAACACAAAAATTACACTGAACTACCAGTTTGTACTTGTGGACGATGTGAATGTAATGCAGCTGTTCTATGGGAAAAACTCCAACAACGCAGCAAGGTCACAAAGTTTTTAATGGGACTCAATGAGAGCTATGAAGCTACTCGAAGGCATATCTTATTGCTTAAACCTTTGCCTAACATTGTTGATGCATTTAATATGGTGACACAAGATGAGAGAGAGAGGACTATTACACCTTCTACCAAGCTTGAGAATGTGGTGTTTCAGAATTCTGGTCCTTCTGAAATGGTTCCCCCTTGTTATTATAACGCAGAAGCTACGCAGAGTATGAGTGCTGGATACTATATTGGTCCTCCGGATAACTCGGCTTATGCAGCGGTGAACTATAGGCCTAGTCAGCGTCCGTACTGCACTCATTGCAACCGTTCTGGTCGTACAATACAAAAGTGCTACAAGCTGAATGGTTATCCACCGGGTCATAAGTTTGGACCGAGAGCTTCTACACAGCAATACTCACTACCTCGTAGTCAAACCACTTCAGGACAACTTCCATCGTTTCCTCAACAGTCTCACTTCCAACAATCTCAGTATGCACGTCCTGGTCTGATGGCTAATGCAGTGACACATCCTGCTCCTTTATATGATACACAGCCTGCATCTCTCTATATGCCGCCACCAGCTACGACTGCTACTAATCTCGATTTGTCCCAATTTAGTAATGATCAAATTCATTCTTTGATCCATCAACTCAACACTCATGTCAAGCTGCCTGAACAATCATCTCCTCATCTAACTGCTACGATAACTGAGAGTGGAACCATGGCACCTACTTCCACCGTTGGTACTGTTTCAATTGAATTTCCATCTTCTAATCTCCAATATGAAAATCATTCATTCACTTTTCAACATCATTCACTCACTTCTTTATATTCTACTCTTCCTAATGGTGCTTGGATAATTGATAATGGAGCCACTAGTCATGTTTGTTCTGACTTGGCTTTGTTTAGTGAAATCTTTCCTGTTTCAGGTGTTACAGTCTCGCTCCCTAATGTCACTAGAGTGCTAATTACACATACTGGAGCCATACATATTTCGAATGATCTTATCTTGCTTGATGTGTTGCATGTCTCGACTTTCAAATTTAATCTGCTAAGTGTTAGTTCTTTGTTGCATCGTAATTAATGTTCTGCACATTTTTACTCCGATGCTTGTTTTCTTCAGGACCTTTCTCAGGACTTGACAATTGGTAGAGGCATCTTAATTCACAGTCTTTATATCTTGGAGACTGACGTTCTTACTGCAAATTTATGTGGATCCTTGCTCGTAGATGGTGACCTTTGCCATCAACGCCTAGGACATCCATCTCCTGCCAAGTTACAACATATGTCGGGTACTTTACCTATGTCTAAGTCAAGTTCTTAAATTTTCCAATTTGTCCTTTAGCAAAACAAAGAAAATTATCTTTTCCATCTCAAAATCATTTGTCTTCTTCACCCTTTGATCTTGTTCATTTAGATATTTGGGGTCCCTTTTCTATTGAGTCTGTAGAAGGTTATCGGTATTTTTTAACAATAGTGGATGATTGTACTCGAGTCACATGGCTTTATATGCTAAGAAATAAGAGTGATGTTTCTATTGTTTTTCCTGATTTCATTAAGCATGTTCAAACTCAACATAAGACTGTTATAAAGGCTATTTGTAGTGATAATGCACCTGAATTAGCTTTTACTCAACTTGTTAAGGCTCATGGCATGGTACATCAATTTTCATGTGCATATACTCTTGAGCAAAACTCTGTTGTTGAGCGTAAACACCAGCATTTGTTAAATGTTGCATGCGCATTGTTGTTTCAGTCTAATGCCCCATTACAATATTGGTCAGACTGTGTGCTTACTGCTGTTTTTCTCATCAATCGTACTCCTTCTCTTTTATTAGATAAGATTTCACCTTATGAAAAATTATACAAGAAAAAACCGGATTATAGTTTCTTACGTTCATTTGGGCGTATTTGTTATGCCTCTACTCTTGTTAAGGATAGAAATAAGTTTACTCCTAGAGCTGAGTCATGTGTCTTCTTAGGCTACCCTTCCGGCTATAAGGGATATAAAGTTTTGAATCTCGATACTCATACTGTTTCAACGACTCGAAATGTGGTGTTTCATGAAACTGTTTTTCCATATAAAACTATTTCATCTGATTTACCAAACCATGACTTGTTTTCTCGAATCATCATGCCTTTGTCTACACCTGTTGCACTTGATCCTCTTAATACAGTTTTGTATCCTGTTTTTGATGGTAATGTGTTGGCTTCTGCTCCTGTTACAAGTGCATCATCATCATCATCATTGTTACCTGTAACACACTCTATTGCCACTCCATCATCACCATCACGAGAGACTGTGACATCAGCCTCAGAACAGGCTCCTCTGATCATAACCAAGTCGAAAGGACATGTGAAGGCTCCAGGTTACTTATCCGATTACCATTGCAATCTTATTCAAACTTCACATTCTTCTGCTTCCACTTCTTCTTCTACTCCAGATTCTTTTCCTCTTTATCCCCTCTCCTCTGTTATTACATATTCCAAACTTAAGTCTTCCTATCAGGCTTTTGTTCTCTCTTGTTTACTTGAAACAGAACCGAAAATTTTCCACGAAGCCATGGCCCATCCTCACTTTCCGAAAGCTATGGATATGGAGATTACAGCTCTTGAACAGCTTCGCACATGGACTGTTGGATCTTTACCACCAGGTAAACACGTGATTGGGTGTAAATGGGTTTACACTATCAAATATAACCTATATGGTTCGATTGACAGATATAAGGCACCCCTAGTAGCAAAAGATTATACGCAGCAGGAAGGTATTGACTACATTGAGACCTTTTCTCCTGTTGCCAAATTAGCGAGTGTCAAGTTCATTCTTGGTCTTGCTGCGAAACTAGGCTAGACTCTTACTCAAATGGATGTCACAAATACCTTTCTCCACGGTACTATTGATGAAGAGATTTACATGAGTCTTCCACAAGGCTATACTCCTGCAAATGGTGCGCCTTTACCTCCGAATGCAGTCTGCAAGTTACACAAATCATTGTATGGCCTTAAACAAGCATCACGACAGTGGTACCATTGCTTCTCTACTATGGTTCTCAATGAGGGTTTTGAGCAGTCTCATGTTGACAATTCTTTGTTTGTTAAACAAACTGGTGAATCGTTCATTGCATTATTGGTCTATGTCGATGACATTATGATTGCATCCAATAATGACTTTGATTTACAGGCTCTTCAGGCTGCTCTGCATAAGGCGTTTAAGATTAAAGATTTCGGTGCTCCTCGATATTTCATTGGTCTTGAAATAGCTAGGAATGCTTCGGGGATCTCTATATGCCAACGCAAGTATGCTCTAGATATTCTTGCTTCCACAGATATGCTTGCTTGTAAACCTGAGAATGTTCCCATGGATCCGACTATTCACTTAAGTAGGGAATCAGGAAACCTGTTAGTGGATGGAACTTCATGTAGGGAATTGGTTGGGCGATTGTTATATCTTACCATCACTAGGCCAGATATTACTTTTGCTGTTAACAACCTTAGTCAGTTCCTTTCATGTCCAACTGATGTTCATTATGCTGCTGCTCTACGTGTACTACGCTATATCAAGAGTAATCTGGGACAGGGTCTTTTCTATTCTGTGGACACGGAACTATATCTCAATGCGTTCAGTGATGCAAATTATGGTACATGCCCTGATTCTCGCCGTTCTGTTACTGGCTTCTGTGTTTACCTTGGTACGTCCTTGATAAGTTGGAAGTCTAAGAAGCAAGGAACTATGAGTCGTAGTAGTACAGAAGCAGAGTATATGTGACAACCCGTCCCGCGGACCCCTCTAGCCTCACTGCTAGATGCCCCAACGGACCGTCTGTGGACCCCGCTAGCCCCCCCTCTAGCTGCCCAAACGGACCCCAAGCTGGTCCTGCAGGGCATCGATCTTAACCCATCATTGTGGATATCCCAATCCACCAGTAGGTTATTGGTGCGCCAGGGTTGTTAAAGGGTGGGGACCCTAATCCTAATCCTGCAGATAAATTGGTGGCAACTTGTCCTGTGAGAAGGTTGTTAAAGGGTGGGGACCAGGGTTCGAGGAACGTCTGGCGCACCAATAACCTACTGGTGGATTGGGATGTCCACAATGATGGGTTAAGAACGATGCCCTGCAGAGCCAGCATGGGGTCCGTTTGGACGGCTAGCAGTGAGGACCAATTGGTGGCAACTTGTCATGTAAAAAGGTTGTTAAAGGGTGGGAACCAGGGTTCAAAGAACGTCTGGCGCACCAATAACCTACTGGTGGATTGGGATATCCACATTAGGATCGATGCTCTACATGGCCAGCTTAGGGTCCGTTGGGACGGCTATTAATAATCAAAACTATTAATAAATCTCCAAAAGTATAGTATTATTTTATATTTCAGATGAATCAAAATTCCGATTAGATATATAGGACAAAGCTATTTAGTGGCCGAATAATAGACATAGCTAATTTAAGTAGTGACTCAATCAATTATTGCATTTTTAATATATTTGTATGTAACTCATTACCCATAAGTTATATTTTACTTACATCTTTTTCTTTCACATATATAAATACTGAAAAAAAATTCTAACATATCTCGCATCATAAGATTGTTACATACTCGAAACGTTTATCAATGAATCGTTTTCCAAATATGCTCTTAAAAAAATATATACTGTACACTGATCACGAATAATATCCAATGACTTTGGTCAAAGCATTAATCTACGTAAGAAAATATCTTACCTTTTTCGAACATGTCTTGGAGACATCAAAGGTCGAAAATAAAGTTGTTGTACACCATCGCGGTAATAAACTGTATGATAATGGTAATGAGAAATAGTATGAACTTTAATAATGTTTTGTACCAGTAAAGAAGTGGTAAAAGTATTTGTATTAAAATTTAATTAAAAATGTTTTGTAAGTAAATATCCCTAAATTATATTAGTTATATTCAGCGTACCATACCGTTTCTTTCCAATCGAAAGATATGATGATGATAATGTTAATGTTATGCATGCATGCTGTAATTTACTTTTACTCTTTTAGATAGAAGACTTAGTGTGTAGAAAGGAGATAAGGAACGTTTTTATTGTGTACAATCGTTCATTGGATCACCATTCAGATTTGCAGCTTATCTGATAGATTTTTTTTTTTTTTAAAAGAGAGCATAACTAATACTAGATCGCATTATATAAACCCATTGTTTTTAAAACCAACTAAGTAACCAGCCATTTTTATTGATTCGAACATTCATACCAAAGTGGCAGTAAATGATCATATGTTATTGACATGGAAACGTTAAAAACCAATGCGATAAAAAAAAAACCTTCCTTATATGTGTCCATCCATATCCATGTACAACTATACAAGTACGACAAAGCAAAGGTGGTTACGCATACATCTACCGGCAAACACAAGAAAAAGTTTTATACGTATTATTGGCACTGTATAAAGTTTGCCACTTGTAATGCTAACAGAGCTTTCTACCTCTAATGCGCGCGTGACTTCCACACGCATCGGAGAGGCCTGACGTATTGAAAATGATCTTACTTTCTTCTTTCTTTTTTATGTTTCCCCGACACAAATTTTGATTAAGCTTTCATTTCAAACTATTTACTGTAAGAGAACATTAAAATAAAGTAAAATAGGATCCAAAAAAAAGGTGTAATTAGTTACAACTTACAAGAAATTGCATGATTCAAGATTTGTTTATTACAACAGAAATCGTGATTCGCACTTAATTAATTTAGTTTATAGATTACCAATTACTAATTTATTGCCGGTCAGATTGGTTACACCTTCAGCGAACGTATAGTATAAAGTAAATTATGCACATGTAACTAGAGATTTGCTATTAAATAATTTAGGTCTATAGATGATTACATCATTGAACAACTAATGGTGGTTTTGAAGGAAAAAAAATAATATATATATCATATCGCAATTTCCAAAATAATAAGATAAAGTTTAATTATACTCTATGCATGTAAACTGAACTAAACTAAACTAAAACGGCCTGAACACTTTACAAAATGGTAACCATGTGAGACCTATTGAGGCAGTAAAACTAGCTAGTAGTTCAATTTCATTAAGCTAATGATTGGTTGTAAGATATTTAATTTATCAATATTTAGTCTCTAAATAAATCCTTTTTTAGTTAAATATCTGATCAAAAGTCAATTAAAACATAACGCGTACTCAACCACGATCTAGTGTTATTGTTGTAACACTTCAGGATTGAATCCAGATAGACCAAACAATCACACTATAAAATTATGAAAATTAAATATAACTAGACAAAGAAGAGTTTGTGATAAAAGTTAATAACAAAAATTGTAAATAAAAAAAATATTTAAATCAATCAACAAAAAGTATTGGGCATAGAGAATCATAAGAGAATTATGATAACAAATGCAATTAATTACATTGAATGCATTAAAAACTGTTTTTGAACACAAATCACTAGTGTAAAGCTAACCTACTCTCACATTGTTAACTATTTATGCAATGAATTTTCTAAACCCTAAACTGTCATTTGAAATCAGAAAATGAAGCAAACATTAACAAGGTTCAAGTTTGATATGTTCACAAAGTATCTTAACTTCAAATCCCGTTGGCTAAGAAACACTTTTCTCACCTTTGTTATTTTCAGGAAATTCAACAACATTTTCTATGCCTAGATGAAATAATCCTAAGAACATAAACTAGGTAGCTAATCTAGTTCTAGCAATAAGAGCAACAAAGATGAAGAACAACAACATCAATTCCAATCTAACAGCCTAACATCAATTAATCATAAATCCCTTAAGAAACCATAAACCCAAATAAAGAAAAATTATATATATGTGTAATATTAAGAAAAATTTTATATTATTTATTTCAATGGTATATACTTTTGTCCTAAAAATCTCTGTCTAATACCAATTGTACCCTACAAACAGCAATTGTTAAGCTCATCTTATCCACCTCAATTAATGGCAGTGACCCGGTTAGTCTCTGTTTAATCTGATTATTTTCTTTATAATCTAATTATTCCCCGCTTAGTTTTGTGTATACCGATTATTTTAAAAACCAAATATTAATTAGAAATTTATTTTTGTTATTTAGACATTTACATTGAGAGTTTTTGATGTACTATAATAGCTAATGTACAAACTTTTAATGAAAATTATAAAATTTTGTTTTTAAAATATGTTATTATGTGTTTACATTAATTTTAAAAACAGTATTATAATTTTATATATTGTTTGATGTTTTTCTATTAACATAGATAAAAAAAAATTATATATATATATGGTGGACAAAAAAAATATATGTATATATATATATATATATATTTAATATAATATATTCTTATTTTATTATTTATTTATTTAAATAGTCCTAAAACTAGTTTAGATTCATCTTTGCTTAGTGTTCAATTTTGTTGATAGACGCTAAGTCTATCACAAACGTCCAACTAGTTCAATATTTTTGCTAGACGTTAAGTCTATCACAAACGTCCGATTAGTTCCTAGCGATTCTTTTAAATAAGAGTACGGACAAAATAATAATGATTGAGAAACGGCTAATTAGTTTTTTTGTTCGATAAAGAAACAAGAATATCAGGATTAAAAAGAGCTAAAGTGAAAACAGCATAATATTTGACATACAGTGTCACGTGAACTAATTTGCTTAGTAACGTAAATGTAGTAAGAACTTTGCAAATCTCACTCTCTTTTAAGATCTATAACAAATTCCAGATTGTCGTAACATTTTATTAATGTATAGAGAACAACTAGTTAGTGGAATGATATTGTTATCTATATAGTGTATTTATTTATATAGTTGTACATTCATATACAATTAAACGTACATAAAACTTATGAAATATAATTATTCCACAACATGCCAAATTGTTTTCCGCAAAGTATATAAGCATTCATTTTGATCATTTGTGAGTCCTAGGTTGGTTTAAATTAGTAACTCTACGAAATAAAGTATATCGGCGTATAATAAGCAATATATGTAGAATAATTTAAATGACATAATCTTAAAGAAACAAATATCAAACGACCAAAGTTACCGAATAATGTACATAAGTATTTATATATTATGTAAATATGTAAGAAAGTTGGTCAAAAACCACAAAATCGTACAATAATTAGGTCATTATTTATGTCATTCTCCATTTTTTCAATCATACTACATGGGTGTATATATGGATGCATAGGTAGAATCTAGACATAATCCTCAAAAAAAGAGCTTGCCTAAACTGAGATTGACAAGCATTATGATTTTTATGAATATAACTAATTATGTATTATCTCTTAAGACAAATCCCAAAAAAGGTTATGTTGATAACTGGTTTGTTTTCTGTACGTCAAAATGTATGTAATTTGGTAATGGCTTAGCGTGTGAATTATTGTTGTAGGTCTTTTATTTCTTATAAAACTACAATGACACTAAAGCTTTTTTAATTATCTCTTTTTCAAAAGTATTCAAAAATATTATTGTTCACACAAAACATTTCTTCTTTTTCCATCTCTCCCAGACACACCCATTCCTCTCTTTAGCCCTAACCCCCTATATATACGTGAAGTCCCCGAAACACTAAGCTCGTGCCATAAGCTTTTATATTAAGAGAAAACACTTACCAATCTAAGTGTCACCTCTCTTCTTCCTCATAAAAAGAAACCTTAAACTAGTTTATATATACCAAATTAAGAGATAAGCATGACTCTCCTCAACACCGAAAACACATGGGCCTTCGTCTTTGGCTTGCTCGGTATGATACTAACGCTGTGTTCATTTCTTATATGTGGATATTTTTGATCAAGTTCTGCAACCGTACCCTTTTATAAATTCTAGAGATTTATTATCGATTTACTAATACCATATTTTGATATATATTTGCATTATTTTCAGGCAATGTCATCTCCTTCGCCGTGTTCCTCTCTCCTGTGTAAGTAACATATATATAAATCAGCACATACAGATATATATATAAATATATATGTACGTTACATCAATATATATATACTCCCTTATAATTGAGTAATTAATATTTAGATTTATTTTGGACGCAGGCCAACATTCTATAGAATTTGGAAGAAGAAGACAACAGAAGGGTTTCAATCTCTTCCTTATGTCGTGGCGCTCTTCAGTGCAACGCTCTGGCTTTACTATGCGACACAGAAGAAAGATGTCTTCCTCCTCGTCACTATTAACGCCTTTGGATGCTTCATCGAAACCATCTACATCTCTATGTTCCTTGCCTACGCTACCAAGCCAGCCCGGGTACGTAAAAAAAATCCTCAGCTCCTCGTATATGTCAACATGCATGTGGTTAAAAAATCAAATGAAGTCGCTAAAGAAAACATTTCTTAATGGATGCTGCAGATGTTGACAGTGAAGATATTACTTCTTATGAACTTTGGAGGATTCTGTATCATTCTCCTTATCTGCCAGTTCTTGGTAAAAGGAGCAACACGTGCTAAGATTATCGGAGGGATCTGTGTTGGATTCTCTGTTTGTGTTTTCGCCGCCCCTCTAAGCATAATCGTAAGTACTAATTAATTAAGAGGCCATTAAACTGTGATTTGGTTTCAATGATTAACATATATATTTGTTTAAAATATAGAGGACGGTTATAAAGACAAGGAGTGTGGAGTACATGCCCTTTAGCTTATCCTTAACCCTTACAATTAGTGCTGTCATATGGCTCCTTTATGGTCTTGCTCTCAAGGACATCTATGTTGCTGTAAGCCATTTCATCTCTCTCTCTCTCTCTCTCTCTCTCTCTCTCTCTCTCTCTCTCTCTCTCTCTCTCTCTCTCTCTCTCTCTCTCTCTCTCTCTCTCTCTCTCTCTCTCTCTCTCTCTCTCTCTCTCTCTCTCTCTCTATTTATATATTCATCTATAGAAATAATTGTATTGCACATACACTCAATTTAATTTGAATTTTATGTAACACTGTAATCAATATAGCAGGAGTCACATATACTGAAAGACGTAAAGTTAGAGATCTTTTTGGTTATAAAAGAAGTGCATATATATTAACATGATTATCATGTCTTGAAGCATCATAATCATAAGTTTATCATTATCATAATGTATATCACATGAAGGTGCTTTTGTTTCTAATGAACCTGAGACTTTGAGGTTCTAATCATAGATTCATAGATAAAAAGAGATATGGATTGGCAAAGATAAACAACTAAAGAAAGCAAAACTCTTTTGTTTGGTACTTTCCTTTACGATTAAATTATAAAAAAATTTATAAAGAGACTCGCTTTATGTTCCACAGAAACATTAAAAGATTTTGCTTTCGCAAAAGAAACTTATTAGATATTAAGTTCTTTTTATCTTTATTTGTTACACACAGAAATTATATATTGTACGTAACTTCTATCGATGCCGCACAAGTTTGCTATAAACTTTTACTTTTTTTTTTTTAACGTACTTTATTCATAAGCTAGAAAGCATGGAAAGTGAGAATATTAAATAAGTTTATCATATTATTTGCCAATTAATTATGTTTTTTTTTCTGCAGTTCCCGAACGTGATTGGTTTTGGTCTCGGTGCACTCCAAATGATACTCTACATTGTCTACAAATACTGTAAAACGTCGCCGCATATAGGAGAGAAAGAAGTAGAAGCTGCTAAGTTACCTGCAGGGGTGACCCTCGACATGCTGAAGCTAGGCACAATATCATCACCTGAGCCAGCAACTCTCGTTCGTCAAGCCAACAAGTGTACCTGCGGCAATGATCGAAGGGCTGAGATGATTGAAGATGGTCGTCAGACCCCTATAAACGGCAAGCAGCCCTCTTCCGCAGCAGCTACATAATTAATAAAAATACGTTAACCATGCATGCAATGTTGACTTTACCCTGCGCCCCCGACTTGATATACCAACCACCATGTGTACCCGTTACGCTGTCGTATTTTCTGAGTTTATCAAGTGTGCGAAGTAGAGAAATTAGGTTTCCGGATGATTTATAGCATTTTCGGATGTTATATTTATGCTTTTCCGGAATTGAATTCTCTACTTCTTTTAAAAATTTCATGTAATTATGTATTGGGGATATGTATATTTCCTATTTTGTCATTTAACGAAAACTATTTTAAAATAATCCTTATGATTCTGCCTTATTTTAAATATTTTCAACGGTATCATATCAATTACACGAAAAATAATATTAGATTTACGTACTAGAATTAACGCAGTGTTTCTCTTTTCATATAACAAAAAAAAAAAAAAAAAAAAAAAAAAAAAAAAAAATCAGAAAATTTATAAATGTTTAAATACGGGAAAATATTGGTATATATCAATCTAGATGGAGTATACATTTTCTTTTAATAATTAAACAGAAGCATGATGAAAGCTCATAATCAAATTTTAGCTGTTAACCACTCAACTCTATCCTGAGCTACTTATTGTTGTCACAAAACATGATCAAGAGGAAACTTGTTCAACTATCTAACATGAAAACCGTACAACTTGCTTTCCAAAACATCTTGACAGCTGTCATCAGGATGATTCGTCTTCATTCTTTGTGAACAACCAAAATCAGCACAGTTGGCTTGGATCAGGTTACAACAACTAGAAAATATCCATCAAACAGCAGCTAGAAGCAAAGATGTGAAGAAAGACAAATGCAACTAAAACTACGAAAACTTAACTTTGAGAAGGAAACAACATCGGGTAGGCCTCATTGTTGACAACTCATTGTTGAAATAGATAACCAAAGATATATGAAATATGTTTCTCCAATGACAGTGAAAGTCAGTGATTTATATTTTTAAAACATATCCATCAAGTATTTGAGGCCACAGTTTCGATGCTCTAAGTTTGAACCTAAGTTTCTCTACATCAAAAAATTTCAAATTGTGTCCTGTAATGTTGATTAACTCTAGTTTATTACTCGGTTTAAAAAATTGCATAGTGGGCTCCGGTTCTCCATTTATCTACCAATAATTAAAAGCTCACTCACTACACAAGAAGTCTCATATGTTCAAATGAGAGAACACGCCAAAAAACGTTCATGGTTCTCTGGAAGCTTCCAGAGCATTCTAGATTCGACTTAAAACCTTCTCGGCTACTGCTATAGTGAACTGGATGTCTTCTGCAGTGTGAGCCAAGCTGGTAAAACCGGCTTCGAATTGAGAAGGTGCCAAGTAGACCCCTTCTTCCAACATTCCTCTGAAAAACTTTCCAAACTTCTCTGTATCACTCTTCTTGGCGTCCGAGAAATCATAGACGGGTCCTTCAGTAAAGAAGAAACCGAACATCCCGCTTATGTAACCACCACACATTGCATGCCCAGTTTTCTTCCCGGCTTCTAGTATCCCATTTGTAAGCTCTTTCGTGATCTTGTCCAAGTATTCATATGTCCCAGGCTGACTTAACCGCTTCAGCGTGTGAATACCAGCAGTCATAGCCAACGGGTTACCACTTAGCGTACCAGCTTGATACATCGGTCCTGCTGGTGCAACCTGCAAAAAGACATGAATGATCAAAACTCAGGACGTTCTCCTTCTCTTGCACCAAACTCAAGTATTGCTCGGTTCAATTTCTAACATCTGAAGCCTTACCATTTCCATAATGTCTCGCCTTCCACCGTATGCTCCCACAGGAAGACCACCACCGATGATTTTCCCAAGAGTTGTTAAGTCAGGCGTGATTCCAAAGTATTCTTGAGCTCCACCATAAGCTAAACGAAAACCAGTCATGACTTCATCGAATATAAGAAGAGCACCATTGTCTTTACTAATCTGGCGTAGACCATTGATGAACTCTGGTTTAGGTGTAATAAAACCCGAGTTACCAACAACAGGTTCAAGAATGATGGCACCAATCTCGCCTTTGTTTGCCTCAAAGAGCTTCTCAACAGCAGCAATATCATTATAAGGAGCTGTAAGAGTATCTGAAGTAGCTGATTTTGGTACACCAGGGGAGTCAGGTAAACCCAAAGTAGCTACACCACTACCTGCTTTGACAAGGAAAGAGTTCGCATGACCATGATAACAACCTTCAAACTTGATGAACTTCTCTTTCCCAGTGAAGGCACGGGCGAGACGTAGCACGCCCATACATGCTTCAGTACCCGAATTAACAAACCGAACCATCTCAATACTTGGAACAGCTGAAATCACCATCTCCGCAAGAACATTCTCTAAGAGACAAGGAGCACCAAAGCTTGTTCCTTTCTTCATTGTCTCAGCTAAAGCTGCAAGAACCTGCACTAGACACAAAGCTATATATCATATATCTTAATCACCAGCCATCTTGAAATGATCGAAACTGGTAAAGAAACAAACCTCATCATCAGCATGACCAATTATAGCTGGTCCCCAAGAACCAACATAGTCAATGTACTCATTCCCATCAATGTCCCGTATCCATGAACCCTTTGCAGAATCCATCACAACTGGTTGACCTCCCACTGATTTGAAGGCACGTACAGGTGAGTTCACACCTCCAGGCATTAAGTTCTAACACAAAAGCATCAACCAGTTTCAGTAATCAGAACACAATGAAACCAAAAAACATAAACTTTATCTCAGATTGTGATTCAATCTCATGTATTCTTGTATTGTTCGCAATTTCCCTTGAAGGGTCACAATAAAAATCAATTTAAACCAAAAAATATGATCTAATTCCTCAAAATCAAAGCAACACAGGAAAAAAATTGAATCCATGGAAATTGAAAAAGGCCTAACCTTGGCAGCATTGAAAGCTTCCTCAGATTTCTGAAGAGTGAAGTTCTTCGTCTTCTCTTCTACCGAAACGGACATCTTGACGCAGCGGCGGTTGGACGACGAAGAAGAAGCTCTCTTAGAGAACTTTGGGGAACAAGAAAACCCAAGAGCAATCCCTGATCCTGTAAGCGTTGCTGCCATTGTTGCTCTATTATCTCTAAGTCTCTCTGTTCCTACTCTCTCTCTCACTTTAGTGTGTGTGTGTGTAGTCAACAAAGATAAGGCGGAGATGGATCTTAAGATTTTAGATGGAGCCGACCCGGTGGTTTAAATTTAGACCCGAATCCGGTTCAACTTGACCCAAAATCTGTAACTCAAGTCAATTTTGTTTGTTTGACTCTTTTTTTTCCAAAACAATTGATTTACAGAAGAGAAAAACCCCTAAGTTAATACTTAAAGTCCCATGTATAAACAAGATTGTTGGTTAATAAATGAATATCTTTTGGGATAAATAAAAGACGATATGAGATCAAAGATCTTGAAGTTGTTGTTAGCAGCAATATTTACCAGATAGTAATTCTTTGGTTATTTACTTGTTTTATTTAATTAATTTATGACTTGATTTCTTCACAAATTATAAAATAATCAGTTTTTAATATTAAAAAAAAAACAGATTTATATAAATAAAAAAACTGATTAATATAAAATGTTAAGTATATCATAAATCATGGGGTCTCTATATATTATTTTTGAAAAAAAAAATTTATCCAATTTACTTTATTTTTAAAATTATACATCTTCATTGAATTATACACTAATTGTACAATTTTATTGTTTCATATCTTTATCAGTTTTTCTAAATACTATACATATATATATGTGTATATAACTGAATATATTGTTTTAAAAGTAAAACATTTAACAATGTTCTTATTAACAACAAAAATATTTTTTTATTAATAATATCACTAATAGTTTTTTCACCAATCAAACATTATTTCATATCACTAATTTTTTATAACCGCACTTGTCCCGTAAATATTTTCTTCTGCACAAATCACAATTAAATCGTATAATAAAACTGTTTTATCCGTACAATCAAATACATTCTTACCATTCAGATTAAAACATTTGATATTACTCTTCTTTACCTTTCCTCTTCTTTCTTTAATATCTATTTAGGTTTATTGGCTTTACATTGATCATTAGTGAGTCATCGTATCCCTTCCCTTTTAAAATATCAACCATTTAGATACTATACTCGATAGAGATGCTCTGGAATTCTTTATCAGTAACTATTTCTTTTGAACTTGTCGGTCAGTAAGAGATGTAATATTATATGAGGATTCAATTGATCAAAGAACACGTACGTTGTTCTACAAAATATCCCACTCGGACAGTATAAATAAATAAAGAGATTAATAAAAAGTTAGAAACTTGAATACTAAACTACTTTTTATTTATTAATAATCAGGCGACGTGTCGAGGCCTATGCGGCTGCACTTGCCACGTCTCCGCCGTGTGACCACCTCTTTTCAGTTTCCATAAGTAAAGCCGATGTTACCATCTTCTCTTCTCTCGGCATCACCGAAAAATGGCGACAGAGACGGCAACTAGTATCAAGAAGCTCCCATCTCTCTCTGGCCTCAATCACCGCCGTAATCCACTAGATGAAAACCCCTTCTTCCACCCCTCCGATGGCTTCTACATCAACCCTTCTGACGTCATCCTCTCCCAGGTCACCTACGACCTCTCCGCCCAGTCCCAACCACGCTTTGCCTACCACAGAGCTGGACCTCGCCAAGAGATCATGTACGAGCCATCGGCTGTGAAAGCTGCGATCGTGACTTGCGGAGGGCTATGCCCGGGGATGAACACAGTCATAAGAGAGCTCGTGGTTGGTCTATGGGAGCTGTACGATGTCAAAGAGATTTATGGCATACCAGCTGGTTACAGAGGGTTTTATTCCATGGAAGCCGTCAAGTTAAATCCCAAGATCGTTCATGATTGGCACAAGAAAGGTGGCACTGTCCTCGCCACTTCCCGAGGTGGCTTTCATCTCAATAAGATCGTAGATGCCATCCAACTCAACGGTTACAACCAGGTCTTGTTCTGTTTACAATGTGTTCTGTTTTGTTCTGTTTACAGTGTGTTCTGTTTTGTTCTGTCTAGGCAAAGTTGAGTTTGAACTCAAATCCTCTGTTTTTGCCCTCATCAGGTGTATATAATAGGAGGAGACGGCACAATGCGTGGGGCTGTGGAGATCTTCAAGGAAGTAAGCAGGAGGAAACTGGAGGTGGGAATCACAGGTATTCCCAAAACCGTGGACAATGATGTGGGGATCATTGATAGATCGTTCGGGTTTCAAACGGCTGTAGAGATGGCTCAGCAGGCTATATCGGCTGCTCACGTGGAGGCCGAGAGCGCAGTCAATGGCATTGGACTGGTGAAGCTCATGGGCAGAAGTACTGGACACATTGCTCTGCACGCCACACTTAGCAGTCGTGATGTGGATTGTTGTTTGATCCCGGAGATGGACTTCTACCTTGAAGGAAAAGGTGGGCTGTTTGAGTTTCTTGAAAAGAGACTAAAAGAGCGTGGCCATGCTGTTCTTGTTGTGGCTGAAGGTGCAGGCCAAGATATGATACCAAGAAATGATTCGCAGAAACAAGAGAGGGATGAATCTGGCAACTTAGTTTTCTTGGATGTGGGAGCCTGGTTTAAGTCAGTGCTCAAGGAATGGTGGGGGAGAGAGCATCCAGACGAGCTGTTCACCGTCAAGTATATCGATCCGACTTACATGATAAGAGCTGTACCTGCAAATGCTACGGATAACTTGTATTGTACACTCTTGGCTCACTCGGCTATCCATGGAGTCATGGCTGGTTACACAGGGTTCGTTTCTGGTCCGATCAATGGTAACTATGCTTATATCCCCTTAGAGGAAGTGGCACAGGCTAAGAATGAAGTGAACACGAATGACCACAAGTGGGCATGGGTGCGTTCAGTCACAACTCAGCCTGATTTTGAATCAAAATTTTAAGGGGCATTCACTGTGAGACCCTTGAGAAGATTAGAGTGAGAGTGAAGCGAAAATCTTGCCAGCAAGTAATAATCTCATCATGTATTTTACCTAATTTGCGTGATCCAAGTTATCTATATGTATGTCTTTTATAACATGGGAACAATGCTTAAATTCGAGGAAAAACTTTGAAACAAAGATGGGAATGGGATCCTTAAACTCTCTCTCTCTATTATTAATCCTAATAAGCATTTTACTAGGAATTACTTCATCATGGCTTGCTTGTTGCAGAATCGTTTTCTTTAAGCATATAAAAGAGAGTGGTTGAGCAGGAGCTTGAGCTCTGCATTGTATTACAAAATCATAGTAAGACTGTAAACTACTAAAGACCCCCCCCCCCCCCCCCCCAAAAAAAGAAGAAAGATTGGAAGTCCTTACAAATACATCTCAAATTAACTCAAAAGTATCCAAATTGGATAATCCAATCATACAATCCTTATAGTTAAATAGAAAGTTAGAAACTTAACAGCTACACAAGTGGGGCGAACCAGGTACTACATGAGCCTAACAGATTACACGATACACCAACATAGAAATAAATCCCATCCTGTAAATCACTCCTATGATTCACAGATGTAGGTTAAGTTAAACCGTCTTTTTGGTTATGTTTTTTCTTACTTTCATATCCGACTTGCAGAAAAGAGAAGAAAGACAAAAGTAGTACTCTTTCTCTCTTTGCCTTCCTTCGCTTGCTCACCTTTCATTCTCTGTGTTTTCATCTTTCTCCTTACCATCACTCATTTCATTAATGGCATCTGTAACGATATCCTTCACCTCCGTTTTTCTATGCATAAGATCAACTCCAAAATGGCTCCCTAATATTTACACAACCAGCAAAATAATGTTCAATAAAACAGTTTCCTGCAAATTTTGAAGAAGACAACAATTACCGATTGAGTAAAAGGGAAAAGCTTTACAGAAACATACCAAGCTTCCGCAGAATATCAGATAGAGTTGCCTGTTTGAAAACAAAATTCAGAATGTCCTGAGTTCAAGATTTTGGTAAACGGTTTACAATCTGTTAAATCTCAATCTATAGAAGTCTCACCGTATTGAAGTCTACTTCCTTCAGGATTTTGGCCACCACTACATGCAGTTCTTTTCTTGTGGGTTCTTTTTTACCTTTCTCAGGGGATTTTCCTGCACCTGCACAAACAATGAAACAGAAAATCGATACACCTTCAAAATTTGATATATAAAGCTTTTAATATCGAGCTGAGAAATCATTCAAACCTTGATCTTTGGATCCCTTTGCCTGTGGTTTACTTGTCTGTTTCTTGCCTTTCTCTTTAGAGGAATCGTCTTTATCAACCTCTTGCTTCTTGCTTGATGATGCAGTTGATTTATCGACTTGTTTGGAGGACTTTCGACCAGATTTTGCAGAACCTTTAAGAGACTTCTCCTCCTCAGCTGCTGGTTTCTCCTTCTTAGTCCTTTTTGACAAGCTTTTTTTATCGGTTGACTTTTTCTTCTCCTTGGCATTATCTTTCTCGTCTTCAGTTTCAGTATCTTCATCTTCAGAACCAACATCAGCCTCACCATTTCCTTCTTCCGTTTCAGATGGCTTATCTTGCTTCTTTCCAGAACTTTTCGTCTGCCTTCTCTTCTGTATATATCAAACATAAAAAGACACTGATCATTTATGCAACGTCACGCAAAGGCAGAGAAAGAGGCTTTCATGAAAATGCTCAACTATTTTCTTCCAGAAATCTACACATTTTCTTCTCACAGAGACATATCACACAAGGAGTTAAGTGGGGAAAACCAAACAACCAGAAATGAGAATGCAATGAAAAAAAGAAAATGGCTTGGAAATAAGACAGTGCTGAGATGTATACATTTGCTGAATAAAAACCATCAAGTAAAAATTGACCCAGCCTTTGAATCTAGTCTTGGATTTGCTACTATTCCCAAGTTTTCCCATTATAGTACGACACATTGCTTAATAATTACCGCAAACCAAATAGCAGCCGTATGTACAACTAATAAGTTGTGAAATAAAAGAAAATCATATTACAATACATAGATGTGCACTATGTAAATTGCAGAACTTCCTAGGTAAAGTTTTGTGTTCAAGAATGGATAAGGTAGCGCAGACAAAGCTACTCAAATCATAAAGATCACACGGTTCATAATAACAAACTAGAAAAGGGGGATATTTTTATCAGCCAGGGGAGAAATAAACAAATCATGTTAATGATTTCAAACTAAAGAAGAGGAAAGATAAAATTACAAACCTTGGCTGGGACATCTGATGATTCCCCAGAAGTCAAGTTATTTGGTGTGCTCTTCTTACGCTTTTTAGTTTCCTATATTATATGTATTCAAAGAAAAGAGAAAACCCGTATCAAATCAAACACAATGGAGAACAGTGATTCAGATTCAGGTGCTAGGTTAGAGTACCTTTTCACTATCAGCAAGTACAACATCCCTCGTTACCTTGGGATGTACCAAAAATTCAAGCACTTTTACAGCAAGTTCGTCCTGACAGTATCGGAACAGATGTATGAATATACAAGCAATCAAGACACAAACAGATAGACAAAAAATTTGCTATCACTTACTTTTTTCTCATTACTTTTGTTATTGGGTATATCAAGCACATCACAGAGATCAATCAACTTTTCTTTGATACATTTATCAAGCTTCTCCTTTGTTCTTGCTCTTTGCTTCTCCTCCTGGAGAACCAATTAAAATACCGCTCTTAAAACAAAGCTGGTCATCAACTCATACACGCCCCTGAAACTATATATATATCTACACAACAAAATTGGTACCTCTTGCTCTGACCATACAAAACCCGAAAACTGACCAATGTTTTTCTTCAGCGTCTGTGCCTGCACAGCATTTTTCACACAAACCCTTGAGTAATCATCAATCAATCAAGCACTCTGGCAAAAGAGAACAAAACATCCGGTATCATATAATAAACAGAGACAGAAGCTTTAATACACACACACATAGTAAATAAGGTACCTTTCCTTTCTTGCCGTAGAGAATGGTGTGAAGTAAGAAGAGATTGTCGTCAGGCTTTCTCTTGGATAGTTTATAAGCAACTGAAAGAAACAGTTTAACACAATTCAATCAGACCCAAATCATTCTCCAAATCTATGTAAGGTAAAAAGAAAAACCCAAATCAGGGTGTTAAATTACATACCATTTGGAATCTCCTTAAGCCGTGTACCACGACCCTAAAAACGAAACTAAAACTAGTCAAATTCTGGAAAAGAATCTAAAACAAACCCAAGAAGCAAAGTTTGAATCTTTATATATATATATATATACCTGCTCAATAGAGCCAGGCTTGTTCCCAGAGGATCGAGAAGGAGGAGTAGTATCAGTATCCGAAATGTAACGCTCAGTCCTCTTTCTCTCCCTTGTAGGCCTCTCACTGAGTGGAGTCACCGGAGATTTAACTCTTTCTCCACCATTCGCTTCTCCTTCTACTACTCCTTTGTCCTTCATGGCTTCCTCTTTCTTCTTCTTCTCGGCGTCTTCACTTACTGGAGCTACTACCTTCTTCTCTGTTGTATCCTTCACGGAATCAGCTTCTTCCTTGGGCGGAGAATCAACTGCTAATTCTGGTGTCTTCAATTTTAGGGTTTCAGTCGCCATGTCGAGATGAGATTACACTAAACAGTGGTGAAAACGAGACTCGAATTAAAAGAGTACAAAAAGCAAAACCCTAAGTTTCTGAGCTTTTTGGGATAAATTCGAAAAACAAAAAAAAAAAAAAAAAAACCCAAAATTGGGGATTTAAAAGTTTTGGTGGTAAAAAAGAAAAAAATAAAATGAAAATGAAACACAAAGGCGGGGGGCTTTTTTTCGCGCACCTTATTTCACAGAAGCTCGCGGCTAAGCTAAAAAAGGCTAAACAGAGGATATCAGTAAAATGGTTTAAGGGCGTTCACGTTTTGAGGTGCGTTTTCAACGCTGTACACGCACATATAATGCATATGATGACTCTATTGTCGAAATATTTCTGTAGTGCTCTTTTAGTAGTAGTTGAATATATTTCCTAATAATGTATCATTTATCAATATCTATATATACATTTTTGCAATTTTTGCACCAGTTTATGAAAAAAATCTTGGAGTTCCAACTTATTTACAGGAATACCATTGGCATTAATATTTTTTAATTTATAATTTATTAAATTTGATAAGGTTTCCAATTTATGATTAAAATCATGTTTTCAATACAAAATATGTGATAATATACGATTCTTTTCCAAAATTTTCGCCCCATTTAATTACGAATTTCTTTCTATATACGATTATCCTAAAGTATCTTACCTACATATATGATTTATATATATGGCAATCAGATCTTTATTACTCTTCTTATTTCCTCTAATTAGATCTTCCCATATATTGCTAAGACTCGGTGCCAAACAAACAATCGACATTAGTTTACTTTCGAAATATATGCAAAAAAGGAAACCAATATTAGATCTTCCCATATATTGCTAAGACTTGGTTTCAAATTCTGTTTTATTCATTTTTTGGAAATTGTAATATATTGTCACACTGAACGTTAATTACTAGCATATTCTATTATATATGTTTAAACCAATTAATTTTGTTTCAAAACTGTTATTTGGTGAAGATATTTTCAACTTGATCATCAAGATTTTCGCTCTTACTAACCCAAAACTCTCTCAAAATACTATAAATAAGAATCAACATCTAAGCTCACCAAACACGATAAACACTTCCTCTATAGCAAAAGCAAACAAAATTTAATTACTCTAATGACAATTTTTTATTATTTTCGTTTGCAGTACATTTTATCGTCTATAATATTGTTTTGTTAATCTTTGTTATTTTATGATAATTTTTGTTTTTGGTTATAATTTTTATGTTTGAATAGCAATCGAGTTATAAAGATCATGTATCCACCTAATTATGCTTTCTTAATCCTAAAGTTTGTTACTATCAGGGATAAATGGAGGTACTAACCTTTTTCATGTGTCCTATATGAAATGGAACGTTGCTTCTTCATTAAACGTTCCGAACTCAATCATTAATTTAGAAGTTATCACTTGCTACAATGTTTTGCTCCCGCTTGAGAACATATTATCAATCTTTTCTTGAACTAACTTTCAAACTCTGTAATTATATTGATAATCGATGTTAGTAATTGTCCATGTTCATAACAAGATTATATATATTAGAGCAAGTGGTAATATTATTTATAACAAGATTATACATTATAACAAAAACGAGATCAGAGCAAGTGGTAATATTATTTTCTGGCGGAGCATCATTTAGTGGTAGTGGTAATTATAAAGGGTGTTGATTTCTATTTTGGATAATTGGGTTCTTAACGGTGACAGAGATATTATTTATCTACGGTGGTGGTGTCGTGGTGATGGTTTTATTGGTGATGGTACGTGGAAATCATAATAATTCCTTTTATTATAATTTTTGTTTTTGATTGTATATGATTTTTGGAATCATCAGTTCTAAAAACAAGTTTTTTTAATTCAATTACTCCTATGAGATTGAATAAAATAAATGGAAGTGAAAGGATAAGAAGACTTTTTTTCTGGGTATAGTTCTCTAATTGTTGTAGCCATTTTTTATTTAGTTTATTTGATTTCCTATTTTATCTTTAATTTAATATTTCCCCAAAACTAATATAATTAGTAGATATGAAAGTTTCTAATTTTTGTAATTCTATAACATAGAAAATAACTATTTTTAATGATGTTTTTTTATTCAAAGAATGTAGTTTCAAAAAAATATTTTAACATATTTTTCTAATCAAATATTGATAAATTATCTCATTTTATTTTAACTAATAACAATAATAAACGTGCATATGATTTGTTTAAAATAATATTATTCAGCATATATAAAAGAAAATTGTTGATTACAGGTTATAACCAATGATAAAACTAAATATATATAAAAATATAAATGCAACTTAATTTTTCTACATTTTAATTTAATAAATATAGTCTCGCGGTGTACCGCGGATGAATATCTAGTATTATATTATTACTATAATACTTTATGTATTTAAATTAATTTATCATAAATGATGTATAACTCATCAATATTTTTAATAAATACCATAGTATTATTTATATATTTTTAATAAATTATTTATCCTACATAATAGTTTAAAGTTTTTACTAAGTCGAGATCACCACAAGAAATAACGGAGATAACAATTCGCTTTAGGAAGGCTTATAAGGATGAAAAATTGCATCGGTATCAAGAAAGCCAAAATTTGTGGCTAACTATAGGAGACCATAATTCCAAGTTTTCTCATGCGTAAACAAAGCAGAGACGAGCCAAGAATCATATTAAGGTTGTATGATGAGAATGAAGGTTCCTGAGCAAAAGACAAATAATTTTGATGAGGATGAAAAGTTACATCGGTATCAAGAAAGCCAAAATATACTTTGCCCATTAAGGCCCATGGGTATAATGCCCATTTTAAACGGGCTTAAACGGTTCCGGAGCAAAAAATGGGTGCACCTGTTTAAGCCTGTTTATTAACGGGTCTTGATTACTTTTAAACGGGTAATCCGATTGATTTTTCTTCTACAACCACTCAGTTCTTTCACCGGCGCTAAGTGCCGTCTCAGCTCCGGTTATTGATTTTTTGATATTTGGGTTTGTGTAATGTTTGTGTTTTTGATATTTGGGTTTGGTTTGTTTCATTGGTTTTTGTAAAACAATTTTGGAACTTCTCCTCCTTCCTTCTGATTTGATTTCGATCTGAATCTCACGATTTTGTTTCCAGCTCATTCTCACGCTTCCACGGTGGAGAACCATCCCCACACAGCGACGTTTCCGGAGGAGGAGGCGAATCCAGCGGGATCCACCAGTGGTTTGAACCTCAACAAGTTCTTCGAAGATGTTGAATCTATGAAAGAGGAGTTGAAAGAGCTCGATCGGCTCAACGAAACACTTTTGTAATATATAATTTTTTTTTTGTGAAACGTACTATGTAATAAAAATTCATATTTTTTATAAAAAAAAATATTCATATAACTTAAATGGGCCTAATCTGAGTACACGGGCCAAAGTAATTTAAACGGGTTTAAACAAACGGGTATCAAATTTAAACAAGTTTAAGTGGGCATTCAGTTAAACGGGCAGGGCCTAAACGAGCAGGGCTTAAACGGGCCTGGGCCACACGTTTTAACATCACTACCCAAGAACTATACTTCTTGATACTATTGTAAAATTTAGACCATCATTTCACCAAATGTTAAAATCCAATTTAGATCCCTCCCAAAATCAATATTGGATTATATAACTTTTTTTTGGTCAATATAACTTAACTTAACATGAGAAAATGTTAGCATAAGTGAAGTCAACATCACTATTCTTTTCAAAGACAAGAAACATTATATTGTTTTCGAGATTATCTTTTGAAAGCTTATAATGTAAAATAACAAGAACTAGATTTTAACCCGCAGTACATCACGGGATAATATTTTTATAATAAAAAAACTAAATTGTTTAAATATTTTATTTGTTTAGTTTTTTTGTTTAGTGTTTAAGATTGTATAACTGTATTTTGAGTGTTAATTCTAAAATTTGACCACTTGTATACTGCTGACATGACGGAACAACTATTAAGTTTTATTTATAATAATGTTACAATTTGACCGTATTGAATTTTTTATGGCTCTAAAAATTTATATTTTTAGTGTTTTTTAGATTTAACCCGTGAAAGAACTATTTTTATATTATTATATTTTAAAATTTTTAGTATTTTTAAATTTAACCTATAAGTTTAATGTTTTTTTTATTTAACCCGTGAAAAAATTATATCCATAAAAGTTATTATGAAGTATACCGCAGGATAAATTATATTATAAATACTTCTATTTATTAGATTTAATCCATGAAATAATTATTTATATATTTTTTATCACCATCTTAATAAATATTAAAGATTTTAATTGTTCATATCAAACAGTATAGTTACTATTGAATATTAGAGTTTTTAAAAGAAAAAAAATATTATATATATATTTTTAGCATATGTTATTAAGTGTTAGAAATTTCAAAATATATAAATTAGTTTAGGAAATTATAAACCAAATTGGTATAGACATTTTAGAGATTAGCTAGCGACCCATTATAAGGTTAATTGTATTATAAGAAACGACTTCTTAAAAAGCTATTTCACCTTAGCAACTTTTTTTTATAGTAAATATTTAAACCATACATAAAGTTTACTTTCGCCGCCTAACAAAAAAAATTAATACGGGGTTTTGTATTATACATGACACTGATAGCAACTAAAATATGAAATATGGAAGTATGAACTAAACGGCTAAACCCCAAACACGAATTACCAGGTTAGTTAATTATAGGCAGATTAATAAGTGAATTGACATTCAATCACTTGAATTAATAAAGTAGGTTGAAAATATTCTGAAAATACTTTATTGAATAACCAAGTGAACCCTACAAGTTACGCCCAAGTCTCTCGTCACTATGACATAAAAAAACAAAAAACAACAAATTTTATAAATCTCATATAAAGAAAATGATTACATGCTCATATTTATACGTAACTATTCACTTAAAACTCATTTTTCATCTTTCAATTTAAAATTAAGTTTATTAGCTGGTTATTTGTTTGCTTCCGGGATCTCCCCAATGTCACCGACTTGTCCAATGACATCTCCTAAACAAATAAAATAACAATAATATTCAGTGAATATTATCATAATGATAGTTGGATCACATAATAAGCAATAGACTAATAGTAACGGATGACATGATGAAAACAAAGAAATATATACTAACATATGAAACAAAGAAAATATAAGAAGTAACAGATCACATAAGAAGTAGCAAATAATAACATATATAATAACATTGGAGTAGTGATTTTTTTTTGCGTATTTGTTATGAAAAAGTGAGAAATGGATTTGGTGATATTAGCTGCTGTAAACTGAACGTATTTATAGTGTTTAAACTTTAAAGAGATCGTAGGGTTTTTTTTGTGTGAATATGTAGAGATAATCTTGGTGATCAAGTATACAATATCTTCAAAATATTACAATTTTGGAAGTAGTTATAATATATGCTAGTAATATAGTACGCCACTAATTATGAGTGTATGTGTAGTATATCATGTTTCCTTTTCCTATTAAATCTCCATGTTAACATATTGATAAGTCGAAGATTTGATGAGGATATTGTAATTATAGTTAAAATATTAAATTATTTGAAGTACTAAAATAATTTAACATTGAAGTAGTGAATTTGGAGTAGTGAATTTAACATTAAATAATATAAACAGCTAAAATAGAAAGACGGAAGTATGGCTAATATCTTCATCATAAACAATAAATAAACATGAGATTTTTCTGTATGCCTATTTGAGTTGTTAAGAATATTACAGAACAATATTCAGTTTCTAAAGGATATATATACAGAAATAAATGTATTTATTGCTTACAAAGTTATATATTTGCTAAAATTTGATTTTCTTAGTTTGGGTTATCGTGTTTATGAACGTTATCTTCGTCATAAGTATAATTGAGAATGTAATCTTTTGTTTCTCAAAGTCCTTCGATTTACATTCAACTATCATAAAGATGTATTAAAATAAGTTTTGAGCATTTATTCTCGATCTCTTAAATGATGGTGTTATGCTGTGTATGACAATAAACATAAATAAATTTGATCGATTAATATAGTTCCATTAATTTTTTTTTTTTAGTTCCATTAATTGAGTTCGATTAATGGAACTAATAGAGTTCCATTAATTGAGTTAAGTAGAAATGTTATTTTAGGAAAATCTGTAGGGGTTAATTAAGTAGAAATGTTATTTTAGGAAAATGTGTAGGGGTTAATGTTGCAAAAAAACAAATTAAATAAAATAAATTTCAAGGGCATAAACCAAAATGTACTTCAAAAATGTTAATATAGATACTTAGAAAGACATTAAACTTTGTTCTCCAAATTATAAGTTTTTAATTATCTTTATTTATTTCTTATGTACGTGTATCTATAAAAACCCAACCTTACCCACTAATTAAGATATTATTTACATTATGAAAAATATTATTATGTTTCATGTGATTTAGCAACAAATCTAGCTTTCGGATCGATTTAAAAGATCTTAACATGTACTTTTGATTATTATCCAATGCAAGTAAAAGGAAACACCATATAAGAATAACTCAAACAACATAGATATTTTATTAAACGAACATAGATATATGACGAAATAGTAAGAAATTAAGGAAAATGACAAAAAGTTATTCCAAGAACTGGAGTTCAAAAAAGAAACAAACAAAAGACATCCAAGTTTTCATTGATGCTTCTTAGCTAAAGTTGTAGATGGTCCAACAGATATTGATGAGCCATCAGCTCCATGACCAGAGTCGGCCCAAAGGCCAAGCCCATGAAGCATTAGCTTGTGGCATTTTTTATGTCGTGTATTTTATATAGAAGTTTCGGCCTTTTTTTTCAAAAAATGTGTTTAGTCTATTGGTATTTGTTGCAGTTAATGGGAATGAGTTCTTGGGTTCAATTCTTATCAGTTGCAAAACAGACCTTTTAATTTAATTTAATTGTGGCCTTTATTAACTTAGAGCCGGCTATGTCCATGACCATCACCCATCTTTTGACCATCTCTCTTCCAGAATTGCATAAGTTGATTCTTTTCAATTGTGTTTAGGTTCTTTATTCTCTCAGTAAAAGAATTCACAGATGTTGATGTAGCGAAGAAATCATCTGGAATGGGAAGATCAAAATATTTTGACACTTGATCATGTCCCATGTTTGTTTCAATATCATTCACCGCAAAATTAATATCTTGTTTCACATTATTGAGAATGTTCTCATAGTGTAGGATGTTCTCATACTCCAGAAATGGGGTCACATCTACGAGCCTCAGCTGCATAGCACAAAGAGTTGACAGCAATCTGACATTGTTCTGGAGAATCAAGATTATTAAGAATATTGCAGACGTTAATGGCTCCAAAGTTTGATGAACATCTTCAAATCTCATATCATGAGATGGAAAATGTGGTTTGGAGACACTATTTAAATCACAAGATTCATTCAAGATCTTGCAAACAACACAACGGTTGGAAGCCATTCTTCTTTGTTTTCTTTTCTCCCTTAACCCCTAAAAATATTATATTAAAAGATAATCATTAATAACGTTCTAAATATATGTACATATTGTACTTTTATTACTACAATAGGTTTCACCATAGCTTGTGAGTTGTGTGATGAACAAAAATATACCTAAAAATTACATATATAGTCATAAATCTATCTAGCTTAAGATTAGAGGTTTTTAGCAAATCCTACAAAAAATACAATATATCAATACCAGATAAATGTGTAATAAATCATAACAGATTAATTTATAAAAGAGAAAAAAATTCTCGTCAAAGATCTCATATATAGTCGAACATATATAAACCCATTATTGATGTGTCGAGTATTATATAAAAATTGAATGTAATAAAACACGAGTGATATATATGACAACCAATTATCAACCAATAGAAGTATTAAAAAAAAACTAAAAACACACAAAATATTATGTGAAACTATATAAATAATTAGTAGATAAACCGAGATAATGTAATACCTCGATCAGAAATGTTAAAAGAGTCTATATCACAAAAGAAATGAAAAAGTAGTAAATTTGGGAGATGTTTGTAATGATAAAAGTAGTCATAGTTTTATAGTCATGTCATAAAACATGAGTCATGGTTATATCACTGATTTTAGGTAAGAGAGTAATGTCCGTTAAATAAAAGAAATTTGACTTATTTATTTGTAGATCGATGCGAGTAATTTTGTTTCACAATTACTATTAAGTACTAACAATTATAATGTGATATATTTGACTGTGATACTTCTTTTTTGGCAATATAATATTATATTTTGCCATACATTCAAAGTTTATTTTATTTTTGTTTAACTGTCATGCATTAATTCTGTCAATTATTATTCCCTATAATGTATTATACTTTATTTGTAATTAGTTTCAACATAATATGTTATATTATTAGTTTGTCTGCCACAGACAAACTTATCATTTATATTTATTTTATTTTATTTTAGGAAGAATAACAAACGTAATTTTAATTATTCTAAATGTTTATATAAATAAATAATTTTTAATATATATCTTATTATGTAAACTTATGTTTCTTATCTTATTATATAAAACTTATGTTTCATATCTTATTATATAAAACATATAAAACTTTTTATTTTAAGAAAAATATTTTGTTATTTTTGTTAATTATATTAGTACTACTTAAATATATGTTTGATATGATGCACATATTATATTTGATACAAAAATTTTAGTTGTTACTCAATAAGATTGAGTGCGTAAAATTAAAATGTAATATTTTATGATGTGATATATACTTAATTTGTATGTAAGATGGAATGCATGAGGTTCAATTCCGGATTTAAAAACAGTAACCAAATAACATCTAAAAAGATTGTGAGGATTACCACTTAAAATTAAAATGTTATCAAAAGTATTTAATATTTATTTCTTATATATGTTGTATTGAGTATGCAAATAACTATGATTCTAACTAAAAGCTGAAGTTATTTCTAATATGAAATGATTTATAAATAACATTTAGCCATAATTTTTTCAGTTATTGGTTAAATTCAAATTTATCATAAAATTAAATACTCGTACATAGAATTGATCCTAATAGAGGATTAATAGGTAACCTATGCGGAATAAGTACATTCAAACAATCGAATTTATATATGAATACATATATTTAAAGGAGTAGTGTTTGTATTATCATTAGTTTTTAACAGGATGATAATATACTGAAACATATAAAATATTTTAATAGGACGAAGCAAATTTTACTCTCAGTTTTATAAATTTATTTTATAATTACTAGGTATTGAGCCTCCGCGATATCGCGGGGAACTCATTTTAATAAAATAGTTATTACAAAATTTCTTTAATTATTTATCTTTATTAAGTTATTTAATAATAAACTCAAAAAAGAAAAAAAATTGAAACTTTCTTCAAATATTCTTAAAAATAAATTTACCTTCACAATGTAATTAAATAAATAATTAAAACTATAGACATATGATTAAAAACTCTTTAAGATTAAATAAATAATGATTAATACTATAAACATATTATAGGTAATTGCATTTTTAAAATTCAATTTGATGTACTCAAATCCACATATCTAAATAAAAAAGAACATAAAGAAGAGTTGTAATGATAATATGACATTTTATAAAAGAAAATGTTAGACGGTTATAAATATAAACAATCATAACAAAAATATACGATAAAAACAAACCAAAAGTTGCAGTTGTTCGACAAATAACTTTAATTTAACTAAATCATAACAAAAAAATATTTAATTATATTTTAGTATCATAGCCACAACCATAAATATCAAATTTTCCAAAAGTTGCAACGGTTCAGAATAGAAATAGAAAGTTTTAATGGTTCATCAAATAAACTAAATTTTCTGTGGTTTAATTAAAAGGTTGTAATAATTTATTTAAATATATTTTTGGAATTAAAATCTAATAAATAATAATTTATGAAGATTTTATCCGAGTGATGTGATCTTAAATATTAAATATAGCAAATGTTACAATGATTCAATTAAATAGGTTAGAATAATTTAGTTTAATATATTTTAATAAATAAAAGTTCATAATTTTTGAAGAATTAAACTCAGATACTGAATATAATTAAAAATTATTTCTTCTGTCTCTAACAGATTAATGTTTTAATATTTTTTCTTGTTCCTAAAAAATTGATGTTGTACATTAATGTAACATCCGCGAACCAGAATTTGCATTTTTGGTCTGAGTGTCGATCGACACCATGGGTGTGTCGATCGACACCATCATTTCCAATTTCGATTGGTTTGTTTTAATTGTTGTTTGGTTCGGTTTGGTTCAATTGAAAATTCCTAAATTAAGTATATAAGAGGAGAAGCGACGAATTAAGGGTTTGAAGTTGTCTTGTTTTGTCGCCGTTGAGAGAGAAAAAGAGAGAAAAGGAGAGAAAATGTTGGAGAGCCTTTAAAAGTGTTCTTGAGAGATTTTTGTCTTGTTCTTGGTGTTTTGGAGGGATCTGTGGCTGTGGAAGGGAGAGCTGTTATTGGGAACGAAGGAGAAGCTTCCTAAGGTGTTGGTTCCACCGTTTCTTATTCAAATCTTCCTGTAAAAGAGGTGAGTGCTTGACCATGGCTGATCTAAGCCTGAGATCTCTTGTGTTTGGTTGTTCTTTGTCTATTTGTGGTGTTTGCTTGCTTGGGTTTGTTGTTTTAGTGATTCCCATAGGTCCCTGAGGCGATTGAGAGAGTTTGAGACGGTTTTGTGGTGATTTGAAACGGAGGTTCGACGTTCGGATTCGTGCAGATCGCGTCTACAGAGTCAGTGTCGATCGACACCAGTGTGGTGTCGGTCGACACCCTTTTGTGCTAGCGTCGATCAACACCAATCTGGTGTCGGTCGACACCACTTTTAACCGTTTGTGAGTTGCTTGTTTGATGTGTTGATTGTGTTTGTTGGTTCAACTTAAAAATAGAATCTCAGTTGGTTGTGTGTATAGCCTAGTAGATGGAAGGATGACCTCGCTGAGTATTTTTAATAATACTCATGTATCTCAATATGTGTTTGTGGTGCAGGTAAAGGCCAAGTGTGATCATGGAATCAGGGCGATGAGGAGGAGGATGTTCTAGAGGCTTGGTTGATTGTGATCTAGCTATTGTTAGGTTGCTAGAATTGAGTTGATAGAACATCGTTAATGTTGGAATTCTTATAGGTTTATTGGAGTTGTTTTGGTTATCCGTTGTTGTTGATTGTTGCTAGGTTGTTAGTGGGTATGAGACCACTAGTGAATTAAAAAAAAAACGGGAACGGTTATTTCAATTAAAAACCTAAAATAGTTTTTTTACTTTATAATTTTCTCCACATGACATGTTACTGAGGTTTATATTTTTTCTTTCTACCAAAAAGTAATTATAAATTAATTTATAGATAAAACTTTAACTTTTTCTTAATATATGTGAAATGGTCAACACATCAATCTATTAGAGACAGTGGGAGTACAACGATTCATAAAAGAAATCAAAATTACAATATTTCTCACAGTGATGAGAAGTCATTTTTACATCATTGTTAAAATTATGTATGTTGATAAATAATTTATAGAGTAGAGAATGATGTTTAAAGTTGAATTTCAAATTATTGTGATTCATCATATTATGAAGAGATTCAGTTTTTTTAAAGAGATGCAATCATAGAAGTTTCTGTCAAAAAATAAATACGTAAAATATTTGATGAAAATGTATAACAAAAAGATGCAACTGTTATTCACATTTATTCAGATTTATGAAAAAATTTGTGTGAAAAAATCTGTGTTGAATAGAAAGTTTGAAAATTTTGTAAAGGAAAAACAAATATAGAATTTTTTTAAGATGTGTATGTTTAAATTGAAAAGAAATTTTGAAAATTTCACAAAAGATGAACATATGTATATATTTTTAAAGATTTCACAAAAAAAACAAATATATGGATTTCAAAATATGTGAACATTTGAATAGACACAATTGTTTGTAAGAGACACAACTTTACATTCAATAGAAACAATATTTTTAGAGAGACGCAACCATAGAAGTTTCAATCTAAAATTTTTTTATGAAAATGTGTAACAAAAGGAAGCAACTGTTCTTCGTATCTATTCAGATTTATGAAAAATCTTTCTTGAATAGGAAGTTTGAAAATTTTGTAAAAGAAAAACGAATATATAAATTTCTAAAGATGTGTACCTTTGAATTGAAAAGAAAGTTTGAAAATTTCACAAAAGAAGAACATATATATAGATTTTTTAAGATTTCTCAAAAAAGAAATAAATATAGGTTTCTAAAGATGTGAACATTTGAATAGAAACAACTGTTTTCAAGAGATACAACTTTACATTCAACAGACGCAATTTTTTAAAGAGACGCAACCGTAGAAGTTTCTGTCTAAAAAGAAATATATATAATATTTTATGAAAATGTATAACGAAGAGATGCAACTGTTCTTCGCAATTTATTCAGAATTATGAAATTTTTTTGTTGAATAGGAGGTTTGAAAATTTTGTAAAAGAGAAACAAATATATAAATTTCTAAAGATGTGAACCTTTGAATTGAAAAAAAAGTATGAAATTTTCACAAAAGAAGAACATATATATAGATTTCAAAAAATGTGAATATTTGAATAGACACAACTGTTTGCGTTGGATACAACTTTAAATTCAACAGATGTAATGTTTAAAGAGACGCAACCATATAATTTTTTTGTCAAAAAATAAATAAATAAAATATTTTATGAAAAAGTATAACGAAAAGATACAACTGTTCTTCGCATTTGTTCAGATTGCTATTATTATATAGATTAAAAAAGTCAACCAATAATATAGATAAATATATATAACTTAGAAATTGAATATGTATTGAAATTTATAAAACAAAAAATAATATATTACACGTGATAAAATTACAAATATATTAGATTGATTTTCTTATTATTTCTTTTAAATATATAACGGCATGTTATTGTAAATAATATTAACATGTGAGGGTGGATTTTTGAAAACTGATTCAAGCTTTATTACATTTTCTTGAGAATGCTTCTCTATTAAGGTGTTTTTTGGTATTTTAATGTAAATATGTGAGTACTACTAATTTTACTGTAATTAAATTAGACATTAGATTTTATAATACTAATTTTGAAATGTTTATAAAAGTAGATGTTAATAAAATGCACAATTATAAATTTGGAAAATAAAATTATTTTTGAAATATATAATTGTATAAATGTAATTAGTATTAATTAATGAGAGTTATTTGCTAAAATTTGTTTCGAGTTCTCGAGCGATGAGATGCCAGTATTTTTTCAATAGTAATTCTCTATTAATTTAGAGAGGATATATAGTTCGCACCCATACAAAAATTTCTATAATAAAAAGAGAATAAAATGTTATGAGATCTTATCTAACGCAAAGTTTTGATTAAAATCCACAACTTTGTCAAACTTGACACAGGTTTTAGCTACATCAGTAAAATTTGACAATGTACTATATACTATATACTAATGAACTAGATTTTAACTTGCAGTACACCACGGGACAATATTTTTATAACTAAAAACTAAATTATAAAAAATTGTATTTGTTTGTTAATTTTGTTTATTTTGTTTAGTGTTTAAGTTTGTATAATTGTATTTTGATTTTTAATTCTAAAATTTGATCAGCTGTATACCGCAGACACGACGAGACAATTATTTAGTTTTATTTATAATAATGTTACATTTTTACTGTATCGAATTTCTTATGGTTATAAAAATTTAAATTTTAGTACTTTTTAGATTTAACCCGTGAAAGAATTATTCTTATTTTATTATAGTGTTTTTAAGCTTAACCCGTAAGTTTAATATTTTTTAGATTTAACCTGTAAAATAATTATAGCTGTTAAAGTTATTATGCAGTATACTCCAGATTAAATTATATTATAAAAACTCCAATTTATTAGATTCAAACCGTGAAATAGTTATTTTTACATATTTTTTATCACCATATTAATAACCAGTAAAGATATTAATTGTTTATATTAACAATATAGTTATTATTGAATATTAGAATTTTTAAAGGTAAAAAATATTGTATAGATATTTTTTGACATATGTTATTAAATGTAATAAATTTATAAATATATAAATTTTTTTAGGAAATTATAAACCAAATTAGTAAAGGTATTTTAGAAATCTAATTGACTTTGTTTTTTTAATATAATTTTTAAAGATTAAATTTGTAAATATGTATAGTTTAAATGATAAAACACCAAATGTACTACAAAAATATTAACATAGCAAAAAATATTTGTCGAGTAAATGGACCAATATGCACAAAAACTATTAAACTAATATTTAGTTTAATATAAAATTATATATTATTATTTTTACATGTACAGAAATCTAGCAAACAAGGAAAAAACACATCATCATTGTACACTGACATCTACGTTGAATTGTGTAGCAAATATGTTAAATTATATTATCATACCTACCCGTAACAGTGACACTGCTACAAATTCTACGATAGAGTTAAAAGACATCATCATTCTCAAATCTCGATATCTCTATCTCTCGTACAGACACAATCATAGACTATCAAGTCTCAGTCTCAACCAATAATGGATTCCGAGATCGCCGCCGACTATTTTCCGTTGCTCATAATCTACAAGAGTGGCCGCGTCGAGCGACTCATGGGTGAAACCACCGTCCCACCTTCTTCCGACCCACAAAACGGTGTCGTTTCCAAGGACGTTGTTTATTCTCCCGACAACAACCTCTCCGTCCGCATTTACATCCCGGAGAAAGCCGCCGCAGCCGGTGAGAAACTCCCTCTCCTTGTCTACTTCCACGGCGGAGGATTCCTCACTGAAACCGCTTTCTCCCCGACTTACCATACTTTTCTCACGGCGGCTGTCTCTGCCTCGGACTGTGTAGCCGTCTCTGTAGATTACCGGCGTGCACCGGAGCATCCGATTCCGACGCCTTACGATGATTCGTGGACAGCTCTCAAATGGGTTTTCTCTCACATCGCCGGATATGGTCAAGAAGATTGGTTGAGCAAACACGCCGATTTCAGCAAAGTGTTCATGGCCGGAGATAGCGCTGGAGCGAACATAACGCATCACATGGCGATGAAAGCTGCTAAAAAGAAACTCAGTCCCGGTTTGAACGATTCAGGAGTCTCTGGAATCATCTTAGTACATCCTTACTTCTGGTCAAAAACCCCACTCGACGACATGGAAACGACGGATGTAGCAATAAGGACGTGGATCGAGTCGATTTGGACGTTGGCTTGTCCCACAAGTAAAGATGGATTAGATGATCCGTTCATCAACGTGGTGCAATCAGAGTTGGTAGATTTGTCCGGGTTGGGTTGCGGAAGGGTTTTGGTAATGGTGGCTGAGAAAGACAAGTTGGTGAGGCAAGGTTGGGGCTACGGGGGACCGGAGAAGTGGACGTGATGGAGACTAAGGGAGAAGGTCATGTTTTTCATTTGAAGGATCCTAATTCTGAAAAGGCTCATGAACTCGTGCACAGATTCGCAGGGTTTATCAAAGGGAGACAAGTAACTTGGTGGTGGAACTATCATTCGGTGTTTGAGATGTCTCTCCTCGCTCTCTGATTTTTCAGTGATATGCATGGTGCTTACAAGTTACAAGTTTGAATTAAAAAGGTTATTTTCACATTTAATAAAAATTTTGATTTATACAATTATAAAAAGTTACATACATTTTTAAAATAATGGATTAGTAGAGAATTTATTGAACACAGTTGAAAAAGACATGCACATTATTATCATTCATCAAACTAGATTGATACGAATTTGTTAAAAATGGGATAAGATAATTTATTACAAATAACAATAGTTAATTTATAAAAAGTTACGGTTGAAATATCATATTTGATAACATAGTCTGTAATTTGATAAAAAAGCTATACTTTCAAAATTGTAATTTTATAAAATTTCACACTTTAATACATTATGTTGTTAACGTCATAATTTGATTAATTTTTGTATTATAATTTTAAAATTAGTGTAAATTTGATTTAGTTCATATTAGTACGTAGAGTTTAATATTTTAGTATAGTTTAAAATCTGTAATTAAATCATTCAATAATTTTAAATATACATATTAATAATAAGTTAAACTTTTTATAGAGTTTCAATATTAATACTTTATAACTTTTTATAATCCAAACAAAATAATATTTTTAGTTAAATATACAAAACATCCATTTACAAGTAAGTTATTGTCCAAAAAAAAGAAAAAATTACATGTAATTTTAATTATTTATTTTTAATATAAGAAATGATATATTAAATCCGGAAGTAAAATGAATGTTCAAATACGCACACGTAGAAGAGCATGTCTCACCTAGTCAATAACTTGTGCTTTGAATTGTGTTGGTAAATTCCGAGTTCCGTGTACAACAAACTAACAATGACACAAGTCAGTAACTCCAATAGAGTTAAGGTTTCACTATTCTCTCATTCTCAATATAAATCTCTCTCTCACACACACACCATACACTCTCTAGCCTCAATCTTATCATATCTCACCGACCAACCAATCATGGATTCCGAGATCGCCTTCGACTTCTCTCCGGTGCTTAAAATCTTTAAGAGTGGCCGCATCGAGCGACTCATGGGCGAAACCACCGTCCCACCTTCTTCCGACCCACAAAACGGCGTCGTCTCAAAAGACATCGTTCATTCTCCCGACACCAACCTCTCCGTCCGCATTTACCTCCCGGAGAAATCTCTGGCCGCCGATGAGAAACTCCCTCTCCTCGTCTACATCCACGGCGGAGGGTTCATCATCGAAACCGCTTTCTCCCCGACTTACCACAATTTCGTCACGGCGGCTGTCTCTGCTTCAGACTGTGTAGCCGTCTCTGTTGATTACCGGCGTGCGCCGGAGCATCCGATTTCGGTCCCGTTCGATGATTCTTGGACAGCTCTGAAATGGGTATTCACCCATATCGCCGGATCTGGTCAGGAGGATTGGTTAAATAAACACGCTGATTTCAGCAAAGTGATCCTCTCCGGAGACAGCGCCGGAGGGAACATCGTGCATCACATGGCGATGAGAGCTGCGAAAGAGAAACTCACTCCTTGTTTGAAGGATACAGGAATCTCTGGAATCATCTTGGTCCATCCTTACTTCTGGTCAAAGACACCAATCGACGACAAGGACATCAAGGATGCAACGTTGAGGATGAAGATCGATTCGATTTGGAAGATGGCTAGTCCCGATAGCAAAGATGGATCAGATGATCCGTTGATTAACGTGGTGAAGTCAGAGTCGGTGGATCTGTCCGGGTTGGGTTGTGGTAAGGTTTTGGTGATGGTGGCTGAGAAAGATGCGTTGGCGAGGCAAGGTTGGGGTTACGCGGCCAAGCTTGATAAGAGCGGCTGGAAAGGAGAGGTTGAGGTAGTGGAGAGTGAAGGAGAGGAACATGTTTTTCATTTGATGAAACCTACTTGTGATAAGGCTCTTGAAGCCATGCATAAATTCTCAGGGTTTATCAAGGGAGGCAAGTAGCTTTTGTGATCTAGTGAATAATATGGTACTGTTTAGTTGTATCACTCAGTTTCTGTAAATGTTTCAGTGATTATGCATTTGGGCTGCAACAACAACAACAGAATAAACATTTTAAAATTGTTAATATCTAGTAAGAGATGTTTAAGAAACTTCATAATACACAAGATGGTCATTTGTAATGTTATCCACCGTACCCAACTACTGAATAACCTATCTCTCAAGAACAAGCACAAGCCTTCAATGAGTTTCTTGTTTCCTGTATCACTAATCACCTAAAGACTACACCATTCTATGCATCCTAGTCTATCATTAAACGCAAAATGCTCTGAAGAGTAACTTCACTAAACAACTACCATTGAGGATTCCTGATCTAAGAGCATCTTCACTCATTTTGCCAAAGAAAAAAAAAACATCTTCACTCGAAACACACTATTTAAATAATCAAGGTGGACGAAGAAGATTAAAACCTAAGTTCCAATAATACTTCAGCAAAAATTGGATACTCAGTGCTCAAAATCTGAGAGACCGTACACCTAACAAGATAGTGAGCTAAAATATGAAATCATACAAAAATTCTGAGAAAATAAAATGTCAAAGAACAAGAACCTGTTGGGGACGACCACGCAGCATAAACAACACAACGTTCCTAGACATTTGAACAGAATCCAACGGTGATCTTGTTGAGATCTCCTCTCAATATGGCACCGTTCCACACAGACGAGCCGTCCCAGACTGTGACCTCCTGACCAGCCAAACACAAGGTTAGATGCTACCTAAGCATTGACGGCGACCTTCGGTAGCCAACTGGCCTCTGTACTCCCATTTCACCCAATCCGGTGACGACGTCACCTGCGATTTCTGTTTTAAGTGTTTCCGTCGTCGCCAACGCAACTGCTTCCGCGAATCAGATTCGAAGACTTGGATACCACCAAAACTTATACTCATATAGAGATTAGTGATGCGTAGAAAGAAAATACAATACTACACATAGAAATTGTACCAACAACTTAAAATAAAAAAATAAGTTATACACAATTTTTAGAGATGATTGATTAGTATTATTTTTGTCTAAATTGAAGCCACAGCAATTAAAAATTAGATAATTAATATATAATTAACGACTCTCGTCACTCGTGGTTTCACTAATCCGAATCTTTCTCTCTCTAAAATCGTTTTATCAAAAACTCTCTCCGACGAAGAAGAGAACGAAAGAATATTGATCACCCACTCAAAACTCTTCTTTCTTGCAATCCAAGGAAACAGATATGTCTCTCTCCAACATTCCTTTACCACCGAGGGAGAAGAATCCAGCGAGTACGATACAAGAACCACGAGATAGCCTTGAAGATTCCTTTTTCTTGCGATCCAAGGAAACAGAGAAAAAGAGCCCGACGAGTATGAGCCAAAAAACACTGAAGCCGTTTGTTTGTTTCTCCGATAACACAGATGAAGAAGTCTTGAAGCGATATGAATCCTACTTGGATAACCCAAATGACTACGAAGGTGATAACATCCTTATCAACAACACTACAAACATGTTGAGTCCTTCTGGTGCCTTGCTCGAAGGTTAACGTTCTTTCATCACAAACTACGTATACGACATTACGCAGAACCCCTATATTTTTCTCTGAGTACCTTTTTTTACTTCTTGTGTGTCGCAATTGCATGTTCTATTGATTCTGCAGGGAACATTGGTTCACAACAAGATCCTAACCCGACGCAGATGAAGCCTACCTCAAGAGATGTCAAGAACAACAGTAACCAGTCTTACTTGATTGTCGAAGGTTCCAACGTTATTTCTGATGGGCCTGAGATGATGCCTAGCATCTCCATAGATGGTATAGATTTACCTGCATTTTTCGCAGACTCTACCGAAGAAGATCCACAGCTTCCTTACGATAACCTTGAGGATTTAGGAATTCTAGGTAAGTAAAGGCTAATTTATTCCCATTCCCTTGTTCTTGTGGTACTTGTGCCTGTCAATAATTGTATGTTCTTTTTATCGCTTTAGGTGAAGGATCTGGCATAGACACTACTTGCCTTTTCAAAAACAAAAGTAACATTGCTTTTGGTTCGTTTGGAAGCATTGAATCCATGATGAACGCAAAAAGAGAGAGAGAAAAGATTGTGATGATCCCTACACCTACTGTCAACGACGCACCTCAAATGATCCCTGCACCTACTGTCAACGACGCACCTGAAACGATCCCTGCACCTACTGTCAACGACGCACCTCAATGGACCATCAGGAGGAAACTGATTAAGAACGATATTAACCCTTATAACAACAGCCTTATTCTGCAAGAAAGCTCCGTTGATGAGCACATTCGAAGACATATGCCTGTAGCATAATTCCAAAGGATAGTAAGTGATTCAGGAATCATTTTTGACGTATATGACTATGACTTGAGAACAATGCATAAGCGCCTGCGTCTGGGAAGAAGTAGAAACTATGCTCTAACGGATGGTTGGGCGGGAGATTTTATCCGAAGGAGAAGCTTGAATTGGATTTTTATGGGATTCTTCTGCTTCTAGGCTTGTATTTGGCGTCATTTCTCGTTCACCGACACGAAGGAAACCAAGGCGTAAATAGTTCCAAAGATAAACGCATATACCAACTGTGAGAGGAAGTGTTTTGTATATTTTTAGCCACCAATATATATGACATCAAATCATTAAGACTAAAGTACATATATGTGGCTAGATATATATATGTTGAAGTACGAGACGTTCATGTGTGTGTATGAAAGAGCATAATAGTAAACAAGACACAAGCTTTGTTAACGGGGTTCGGATAACCTACATCCCCGGGACCAAGTCCAGAATTCATTAGTTAGAAATAGAACTTCAACAATACCATCAAAAGATCTCTATCTTTTTGATGGGGCGACGCCACACACCTTGTGTGCATCTCTCAAGAATACCCTAAGACGCGCACCTGTCTATGAAACGCTCTCTTGGTATTTATAACAATGGCTCAACCCTAGAGTTAACAATTTTCCTATTCTAAATCGGTAAACTAACATATTTATATAACTCATAAATAGAATTAATCCTAATTCCATAAGTCGGTAGGATTAGTATAGCTTGCACATCAAGCTATCTTCAAGTTTATGCCAACAAAGACCACTTTCTCTATCTCTTTTTTTTTCCTTTTCTTAAATCAATGTCAAGAGTCCGAAAGATATAATATTTTAAAACCCTAAACCGTATGCACTAAAACTCTCAAAGGTAAAGTCATGCGTCCTTCTCAAGGAGGTTCATAACGTCAAGCTGATAGTTAAGCTTAGCCAAATCAATGGGATTTTTGTCATCCATGTTTTGCAGGGTTCTACAAACAAAAGCAGCCACATCAAACACCGAGTCATATATACAGAAACAATTTAAAGTTGTTTAAAACAGAGTTTTGTTTTGGTTGCAAACTTACTCTGCAGAACCCTAACACTTTTTCCTCCCACAATTAGCAGCATAGTGCAACGGTGTGTTCTTGTTTTTGTCAACCGCGTTGAGATTTGCTCCAGCTTCCAGAAGAACTTTAGCACATTTCACCTAGAGACAGATTCAACCAATGTAAGTTGGGTTAAACACCACATGCAAGGGAGATAGATTTGACATACCTTGCCATACGAGCAAGCCAAATACAGTGCTGTCCTTCCCTCGGAGTCGTCTTCATCTTTGTTCGCAGTAGCCAATGCAGTTTTCAGACCCTGATTGGTTCAAAAACCCGATGCAAAATGAGTTTACAAACAGAACAGAGACATTAACAGAGTAGGAACCAGTTTTACCTCCACATCACCGGAAGTATAGCAGTCTTATGAACATTACCCATTGCTTCATTAAGCCTTTTGAACACACTTTCTCCATCAAGAACAACTCTAACACGTTTCATCTAGGAAACAAACACAACCAGGATAAGTTAGGTTTCTATAAACCACATGTATGGTCAGATAGATTGGCATACCTTTTCATAGTCACATATAATCTGCAACGCTTTCCTTCTTTGGAAGACTTCTTCGTCTTCATTACCACCGTAGTTGGTTAACAAATTCGCTGCTTAATGCTTATGTTATTAAAGCCATATATTGGTATTTATCAAATTCTTTAAAATAACATGAAAACATGAACGGTTGAAAATTAATTTATTTATCGGTCAAAGTTTTCATGAAACAAAACGATTGCTAGTTTTCTTTAGTGCTCCGCCAAGAAAATGCTGAAAATGTATGTCGTTTAGAAAATACAAATACATATATCTTGTTCTTCTTCTTGATATATGTGAGATAACCGATTTTTAAACCAATAATACACAAGCTTGATAGCAAAAAAAAATTATGTCGAATAAATGGTAGTGGTACCATTAAAGTATGGTACAACAAGCAAACCAAACAAAATATGTAGACCAATAGTCACTAAAATTAGTGCTTTTGCCTTTCAGTTTAAATATACAAAACATATATTTACATGTTTTTTTGTTTTTGATATAAACTGAAAAACCGAAACCAAAATGAATGTTTTGAAGGAAAGAAATAGACAAAAAAGGAATTAAAAAAAAAGTGCACCCGTAGAATAACATGTTTCACCTAGTCAACAACTTTACATGTGTGCTTTGAAGTTTGAATGGTGTGTAGTAAATATATATTCCGTGTAACAATGACACAACTCACGTGTCTCAACCATACCACTAAAATCTCCAATAGCTAGAGAGAGTTAAAAGTTTCCACCATACTCAATATAAATCTCTCTCACACACACACACACACCAATCTTATCATATCTCACCGAACAAACCATTCATGGATTCCGAGATCGCCGTCGACTTCTCTCCGGTGCTTAAAATCTCCAAGAGTGGCCGCATCGAGCGACTCATGGGCGAAACCACCGTCCCACCTTCTTCCGACCCACAAAACGGTGTCGTCTCAAAAGACGTCGTTCATTCTCCCGACACCAACCTCTCCGTCCGCATTTACCTCCCGGAGAAAGCTCTGGCCGCCGATGAGAAACTCCCTCTCCTCGTCTACATCCACGGCGGAGGGTTCATCATCGAAACCGCTTTCTCCCCGACTTACCACAATTTCCTCACGGCGGCTGTCTCTGCCTCAGACTGTGTAGCCGTGTCTGTTGATTACCGGCGTGCGCCGGAGCATCCGATTTCGGTCCCGTTCGATGATTCTTGGACAGCTCTGAAATGGGTATTCACCCATATCGCCGGATCTGGTCAGGAGGATTGGTTAAACAAACACGCTGATTTCAGCAAAGTGATCCTCTCCGGAGACAGCGCCGGAGCTAACATCGTGCATCACATGGCGATGAGAGCTGCGAAAGAGAAACTCACTCCTGGTTTGAAGGATACAGGAATATCTGGAATCATCTTGGTTCATCCTTACTTCTGGTCAAAAACACCAATCGACGAGAAGGACGTCAAGGATGAAACGTTGAGGATGAAGGTGGAGTCGTTTTGGATGATGGCTAGTCCCAATAGCAAAGATGGATCAGATGATCCGTTGCTCAACGTGGTGAAGTCAGAGTCGGTGGATTTGTCCGGGTTAGGTTGTGGTAAGGTTTTGGTGATGGTGGCTGAGAAAGACGCGTTGGTGAGGCAAGGTTGGGGTTACGCGGCCAAGCTTGAGAAGAGTGGTTGGAAAGGAGAGGTTGAGGTGGTGGAGAGTGAAGGAGAAGACCATGTTTTTCATTTGGTGAAACCTACTTGTGAGAAAGCTCTTGAAGCCATGCATAAATTTTCAGGGTTTTTTAAGGGAGGAGACAAGTAGTAGCGTTGGTGTTGCTCTAATGAATAATTTGGTGCTGTTTAGTTGTGTCACTCATCAGTAATGTTTTCAGTGATTAAGCATTTCGGCTACAGCAACCCAATAAACATTTTAAAATTAATAATTTCGATCCAAAACGTCGCAAGTCAGCAAAAAGCTTTATGAATCATAAAGTATTAAAATGTAACGTAAGCTGAAAAAGAGGCAATTTAGCTCAGGAAAGTTAGAAAAGCTTACGTTTCAGCCACCAAAAACGCTGTTCAGTTTTTATTTATGTTTAAAATTGTTTCTTTATATTATCTTAGCAAATCGTAAGCTACCAACTAAAATATTATAACACTACTTTTCCCGATAGTGGGAGAAGACAAAGTGGAGTATTTCACTTTTCAGTTTTCACCATTATCATCTTTCTAGAACGTCTGAACACAAGGATATGAATTTAACAACAAAACAGACAGAGAAAGACAACATTTCAAACACAGCTTTGCTTTTGTTGTGGTTCCGCAGGTTACTTATTCCGATCAAATTCAAAAAAAAAAAAAAAAAAAGCTTTCTTAATGAGGGAAGTAGCCAGAAACCTGGAAAACAAAAGCTTTCTATACGGCAATCCCAAGGGATTTCTTGAACTTCTCAACCTCAAGATAGGCAGTTGAGTAAGGCAAGAACTCAGAGAAGTAATCTCCACTTAGGTGGTTAATGGCAACAGCAAGCTTCGGGATCTCTAATGTTTCTTCATTGGTGAGAGTTCGAATAAACCTTGCTGGGTTGCCTCCCCAAAGTTCACCAGATGGGATTCTTCTGCCAGGTGGCACAACAGAACCAGCTTCTAGGATTGATCGTGTCTCGACCAGCGAACCCTCCATTAGGATTGAGTGTTGCCCGATGATGCATTCGGGTTCGATAGTGCATGATCTTAAAAGACTGTATGCACCAACTGTCACGTACCTATCGATCAATGTCATTGCTGGCAATCCTGAAAATACCAAAGTAGAAAAGTAACTCCTAAGATCAGACGTTTTATCAACCATATCAAAAACCCAGCACAAAGAGATGTTCTACCCTTCAAGATGTTTGTGCAGAAACTGCAGAAGGCTGTTTGGCAGTACAGAGCTATTGACTAGAATAGAAAGGATGGTGATTCAAGTAATGAAGTACAAGTTGTACACTTCAAAGGCAACTCGGAGTACGCCAAAGTTCAAACTAGAGCCTAATCAAACAAGGAGGTTTTTGCACTTAAAACTTGGCTTAAAATCAAACATTGGCAAGACTACAAGATGCTACACTCATAAGGCTTAATGCAGCTTAGAATCCCGGTTCTATCACAAAGTATCGTGGAGAATCTCTTTTTTTCAAGTTATAAAGCCTTACTGTGACATTGTTCCAGAACTTATACAGAGCATCTAAGTAACTTCCTACTACACAAGACGGTCATTTATAGTGTTATCCGCCGTATTCAACTCCTGAATAACATAACTCCTCTCAAGATTACGCACAAGCCTTAATGGGTTTTTTGCTTCCAGTATGACTAATCACCTTAAGACTAGACAGTTCTATGCATCCTAGTCTAGTTAAACGCAAAATGCTCTGAAGAGTGACTTCAATAAGCTCAGTAAGGATTCTTGATCTAAGAACATCCTCACTCGGAACACACTATTTGTGCAAAACCAATATGCTCAATTACACCATTTCAATAATCTAAATGGACGAAGAAGATGAAAACCCTAAATTCCAATATCACTGAATCCCCAATACTTTAGCAGGCAGTAACAACAAAAATTAGATAATCAGAGCTCAAAATCTGATAGAACAGATACATAAAAAGCTACAATGAAATCATACAGAGATTCAAAAGAGAGAGAACAAGAACCTGTTGGGGACGACCACGCAGCATGAACAACACACCGTTCCTGGACATTTGAGCAGAATCCAACGGTGATCTTGTTGAGATCTCCTCTCAAAACGGCACCGTTCCACACAGACGATCCGTCCCAGACTGTGACCTGACCAGCCAACACAACGTTAGGTGCCACGTAAGCATCGACGGCGACCTTCGGTAGCCACTGACCCAGAGGAATGATCTGTCTTTGGCCTCTGTAGTCCCATTTCACCCGATCCGGCGACGGCGTCACATCCGATTTCGGTTTAGGCGTTTCCGTCGTCGCCACCGCAACTGCTTCCGCAGCGAAGTAACGCCGAATCAGATTCGAAGACAAAGCCGATGTGACGCCTCTTTTAGAGATACGAGCTAGCGAAGTCGCCATTGCTATTGATTTTAGGATTCTTCAAGAACTTGTCAAGAGAGGTAGAGAGAGCTTCCGGAGGAAGAGACACAGAGGAGTGAGTCCTCAGGGAGATTTCTTCGAAATCGGAAAAATGAACAGTTCGGAAGGTATTATTGGGCCTTTATGGGCTAAATCCTTGGACGTCAAAGAGAGATGACCAACATTTTGGGATATCAATAAGAGGGCCTCGGTGGGAAAAGTCCGGGAATAATAGGGAATTGAGCTAACCCTGGCCTCACTTGAAGAAGAATAATGGACATAGCTAAGATCACAACGAGAATAGCTCCTGATTTGTTTTCCATCTCTCTCACGCGAATTTTGTCTTTCTGTGTCAGGTAGAGATGGTTGGATGATTTAGAGTATATTGGACAAAACTTATTTTTTTTATAGGGTCATCATATATATGATGGAAACTAGTGGTATTTAATTTTAAAACGTTAGCTTAATAATTCAACTATTACTTCAAACCAACATATAATTTCGTTCTAATTATAAAATCTAAACCTAATTATCTTATTTGTAAACCCAAACCAACATATAATTTCGTTCTAATTGCAAAATCTAACTCTAACCATCTCATTTGTAAATCCAAACCGACATATAATTTCGTTTTAATTGTAAAATCTAAATTCTAATCACTTCATTCGTAAACTCAAACCGACATATAATTTCGTTTTAATTGTAAAATCTAAACTCTAACCACTTCATTTGTAAACCCAAGCCGACATATAATTTTGTTTTAATTATAAAATCTAAACTTTAATCACCTTATTTGATTGATATATAATTTTGTTTTAACTGTAAAATATAAACTAAGTCAATATTTAACTTTACTTAATTATGAGTATACAAAATTTGTTAAATTTAAATTTAAAAAAAAAGAAAAAATATATATACAGAATTTGTTTTACCTTTTACTATAATTTTAATTTATTTTTTAAATAAAATAATGTATAAAAAATTCTGATTGGTCAAAAAGGAGAAAGTGAACAAAAATGTTTACAACCTAAATATTTTTCCAAATAAAAGCCGACTATCTTAACCGACTCTAATGAATTTTTGTAAGTAAGAACATGTAAAGCGTTACTAGATTCTGATCCCACATTAGACCCAACTTTATTTAGATACATGAATTTTTGTCGTGTATACTTTTTTGTCCTTGACCTTTGCCGCAAGAAATCAGAGGAAACAAAGATAAACACCCATTTGGTTGCCATTTGAAACGATGACGACGACGATGATCTCCAATCTTCCAATGGATTTGATGGAGGATATTATTAATAGGCTTCCCATGAAATCTCTGAAAGCTGTGAGATTAACATGCAAAAGTTGGAACAATCTATCCCAAAGTGAGAGCTTTAAGAAGATGCACATGGGCAAATTAACAAGAAAAGGGGAGTCAATGATGATCGTGGTGCAGCCTCACAATATTTATTTAATGAGCGGCGTGGTTGACGTTGATCCATGTATAGATCTCAAAGGTAAACTTAGTTTCCTTAACAATCAAGTCAGTATATCCCGAATTTGCCACTATGAGGGTTTATTGTTATGCTTCTTGAAAGACGAAACTAGGATTGTGGTTTGGAATCCGTATTGGGGCCAAACAAGGTGGATCAAACTCACCTTCCACAAGGAAATTTCAATTATACTCTCGGATACGAGGACAAGGAATCTTGTCGTAGCCTTAAATTGTTGAGGTTTGTAGATTATTTTCATAGAAAGCCCGAAGAGCAATTTTTTTGGTATGAGATGTACGATTTTGATTCTGGTGTATGGACAACTCTCGATGTAGCTCCACACTGGGGAATATACTGTTCAAGCCTTAGCGTTTCTCTTAAGGGAAACAGTTACTGGTGTGCAATAGGAAGAAGCTGATCAAAAGGTTTTAAGGATCACATAATCTGTTTTGATTTTACAAGAGAGAGGTTTGGGCCGCTTCTGCCTCTGCCATCATGCGTTAGGGATAAATATGCATATGTGAATTTATCTTGTGTTAAAGAAGAGAAGATTGCAGCTTTATTTCACCACCACAGTGATGATTATGGGTTTGAGATGTGGATTACAACTAAGATCGAGGCCGAAATGGTGTCCTGGAGCAAGTTCTTGCGAATTAATACGGAGCTTAGGATACATTGTCCACACTGTTTCTTTATTAACGAGGAGAAGAAAGTCTTCATGTGTGTTGGTAGTGACTATCGCTATGACTATGATTCTGACGAATATCACAAAACATTTATTGAGATCATCAGAGAGGCTGGATACTCAAAAAAATTGGAACTCGGAGTACCTGCATATAAAAACCGTCGGCCACATAGCTGCGCTTATGTTCCAAGTTTGGTCCAAATCAAGAAACTTGCACGAGGCAAAATGATAGAACAAAGTAGTTTAGAAAAGCGTCGATTTGATCAAAACATGTTGAGACTTGCTGCAGTTGAAAAGCTAATGAAGAAGCAATTTAGATATTACTAGGAGGAGGCACAAAAGGAGAGGGGAAATCAAGAGGAAGGTTACCCTGATACTTAAAGACCTAAACTCTTAAGTTACAGGTAAAATTATTGCGCTCCTGTATGTTTTGGAACTCTTTTGGGAGTTAAAGGCTTATAATGATTACACTTGCTGTCTGCAGGAGCAGAACACTGAGAAAAGTTGTGTGTTTTGGTAACGCTTCGTGGTACTCTTGGGATCTATATGGGACGTCTTGTAGTGCGATGCTTATTTTACATGATAAAGAAGAACCATATGATTTTACTTTCTAATGTGTGTTGGTACGATAATGTTTTGGGTTGTCAAGTTTCATGTATGTGAACTATTGAAGCTTCCTTTGGCTTAAACAAAATGACTCAATGCGTACTGGCTTTCTTTTACTTAAAGGTCTAATCGTAATCTAAGCAGGACAATACACAGTCAAGTTTGTTGAATGAGTCAAATTTGTTTAGTGCAAAGAACAAATCTAGTTCCAATATTTGAGATAAATAACATTTGTAAGATTTCTCTTTTGCTTCGAACATGTAGTTTTGAACTCTTCTCAAATCATTGCACAAACAAACTAATTTCCTTTCTTATAAGTTCTAACAATCATCCATAAGACCAAATACCATCAAATTTTACAAACTAATTTAGAGTTGATCCATAGCCCTTACACCATGTGTGCTAAAAGTTCAACTGTTTTATCCATCAAGCCTTTGTCACATAAACTGCTAATGACTTCCTCAGTTTTTGCATATTTTCCAAAGATTTTGCTGAGAGGTTTTATTCATATACAAGCAACTTTCAAAGCCTAAATTTTAATATTGTTACAAAACAATAGAAGAAATAAATATATTTCTTGGTATTTACGTCAAGAACACAATATGCTTTTCAATCACTTGTGTTGGCTTCACAAATCTTTTCATTTTCCGGATTGGTTACCTTGAGTACTTGTAACTCTGTAAAGAAACCTAGTTTTTCAAGCTGTTGTAAAGACTATTACGATTGCTTGAGAGATGAGAGAAGAAGAAGAAGAAAACAGAGTACTTATCTATACATATACAAAGCTGTCCCTTTAAATTATCAGACTCTAATAAACTTCTCAGAGATTTCAAGGTGATTGATGCAATGTTCTCACGCTGAGAGTATTTAGCTACGGTTTTAATAACGAATCTGTAAGCTTGAGGCGTAGGCTCACCAGTTATGGAGTTGGAAAGAGCTCATTGATTGTGAATTTCTTAGGTCTTCCATTGCGTATTTCTGCTTGAGATTTTCTATATTTTCTAAGGAAACTTGACATTCAGTGCCACGATGAAGATCTTGCCATTTCACTATTTCAGTTCAACAGCTAGCGTAAATAAGAAGATATAGACCATAAAGCTGGAAGCTGTGGAAGACATGACATATATATTAGCTTCAGCATTCTTGTCTCGGGTATATAAACATCAGTAAAAGCCTAACTAGGTTCTGAAGCCCACGATTGGCCCAACTGTATTTAGGGTTTTTGTGTATTTTCCATTGGTGGGTGTGTGTGTGTATGCTCTCATTTCCCTATGCCGCAAGAAATCAGAAGAAAGAAAAAAACAAAACCATTGTTGCAATTTGAAACAATGACGACGATGATTTCCAATCTTCCAAGGGTGTTGATAGAAGAGATTTTAATTAGGGTTCCTTTGAAATCTTTGAGAGCAGTGAGACTAACTTGCAAAAGTTGGAACACTCTATCCAAAAGTAGGAGCTTTAGGAAGTTGTACATGGTGAAAAAGCAACAAGAGAAGAGGAGTCTATGATGAACTTCGATCTTTATTTAATGAGGTTAGTCGTTGACGACGTTAATCCATCTATAAAGTTTAAACGTAAACCTAGTCTCTTTGACGAACAAGTCAAAATATCTCAAGTCTTTCACTGTGAGGGTTTATTGTTATGCATCTACAAAGACAACGATACTAAGTTTGTGGTTTGGAATCCGTATAGCGGGAAAACAAGGTGGATCGAACCAAGATACTCTCATCGTCCAAAAGGATGGGACAGGTTCAATTATGCTCTTGGATACGAGAATAAGAAATCTTGTTGTGGAGTTAAATTCTTGAGGTTTACAGATTATTTCAACAAACCACCCGAAAGCCAATTTTTTTGGTATGAGATCTACGATTTTGACTCTGATTCATGGACAAGTCTTGATGTCACTCCAAATTGGTGCATAATGTCTGGTTCCCTTGGTGTTACTCTCAAAGGAAACACTTATTGGTGTGCTACAAAGAGGAATTTATATAATGATAGTGATCTTGTCGATCACATAATCTGTTTCGATTTTACAAGAGAGAGATTTGGACCGCTTTTAGCTCTACCATCTAGCGTTTGGGATCATGAATATGAATATGTGACCTTATCTTGTGTTAGGGAAGAGAAGCTTGCAGCTTTATTTCAGCACTGCGAAACAGAGTGGAATGAGCTTGAGATATGGATTACGACTTATAAGATTGATGTCGATATGGTGTCGTGGAGCAAGTTCTTGAAAATGGAGACGGGGACTAGGATACATGATCTCCCACTTATATATGGAGGTTTCTTCATCGACGAGGAGAAGAAACTCGCCATGGGTTTTGAAGAAGAGTATTACCGCAGAACATTTGTCATCATTGGAGAGGCAGGATACGTAAGAAAATTTGATATCGGAGTAGATGTTGACAGAGAATGTTGGCCACATGTGTGCTCTTACGTTCCAAGTTTCTTCCGAATCAAGAAACCTGCACGAGGCAAGAGGAAAAGACAAAGCAGTTTAGAAAAGCGTCGGTTTGATGAAAACAAGTCGAGACTTGAAGCATTTGAAAACTTAGGACCAATCTAGAAGAAGCATCTTGTAGGAGTCAAAGGGATGATTAGTCTCAATTTACACAAAGTTTTCGTTTATTGTGTTTGGAATCTTCTATTTATTTTCTCATTTACTTTATTTTGGCCATGTACATCAATGGATTTGGAACAGAATCTGCTTTCAACTACTCTTGTTGCTCCACAACTGAAAGATTTGCAGATTGGTTACCTTGATTAATGATTACTGTAAGAAGCCTGTTTTTTTTAGTTTGCTATATAGATTATTCCATTGAGAGAAACTAAACTGGTTTGTTATGAAAGTTTTTCTTCGTTTATTGAACTTAAAAGACAGAGGCAGACAAGAGAGTACAACAAACAAAGAGATGTAAACATACTGTTGTAGCTTAACCGATTTAACCATGGTAAACCACATCTAATCCGGATATGATAACCAATATATGTTGAAACGGCAATGCGACTGAGTTCATAAATTCATATCATGATTCATGCATGGACTAATATTAAATCGATCTTTATTTTCTCCAGCATGTAGAAGTATTGATCTTTTTTTATAGTGGATTTTGTATGTGAAATTTAGGAATAATTTGTAAATTTTTTAAAATTAGCAATGTTGTCAAAATTAAATACTATACAATGCTCATCACATTTACCCAAAAAATACAGTAAATTAAAATTCCACATATTTAATTTTCAATCAATAATATTTCCACTAATTATTTTTTAATCAATAATATCCAGGAAAAATATTTAAAGCCAATAAACTATTTTTAGTCATTTATATTTAAGAGAGATTATCAGAAAAAAACATTGTAACTGTTTGAAATTATTAACTTAAAATACAAAAATTAATAAACCACATATAGTCTTTATAAAATGGGTCTAGTATTTCAAAATGGAGTAGACATATCTAAAGTTTATAAAGAAAATTATTTTAAAATGATTCTTTTCCTCTTTTATCTTTTCTTTTCAAAGTACTAGCACCAATTAAAAAACCACATGTCACTCAATTGTAGATAAAAATGTATCACAACTTTTTATTATATACACTTTCAAAAAAAAAAAAAAAACTTTATATTTTTCTTATGTTTTGCTCATAGTATGCCTAAACATTTCAAGAATTGAAATATATTTAAACCAATTATTCATAATTTTAGAGGGGGGTATTGAACTTTATATTTTAAAAGATTTTAGAGTATTCTTAAAATCACTTGTTATTCAATTGATGATTTTTAAAAATCTTTAGAAATCCTATGTTATTCAACCTGACATTCATGTAAAATCATTTAAAATAATACACAATCTCTTGTTATTCAATTATAATTTATAAAACTTACTTGAAATCTAGTGTTATTCAAAGTATCACAACTTTTTTTATAAATGCTACTTTAAATGATTCTAGGAGAATTGTTTTTATTTTTTTAGTTGAAAAATATGACTAATAAAATCACATCCTTTGAGGTGGAATTTTGAAGGATTTCAGAAAAAAAATATTGGTTCATCGTTTCCGTAACTCTTCCCGTACAGCTATGAGGTTTCCGATTCATAGATGTCACCACCATCACCTTTCCAGATTTTCTCCATCCTTTTCGTCCCATATTTTCTTCCTCTTCCCATAACAGTTTCAGTGGTCGCAGTTAACTTTATGATGGTGACAACAATGCTTCGCCGCAATCATCTTCCAACCAGAACACAAAACTCTTCCTACCGTGTATCATAAGAGAGCATGAAATGACAGTTTCGGTGGTCACAGTCAACATTGGCTACCGTGTTAACACTTGGTCGTGTTGCCGTCGTTCCACTTATCGTCGCAAATACATTAATTTGTTAACTGCAATTTGTTTTGAATTCGATTATTCAAATTTTGTGGTCTAACAAGAAAATCTAATCCTTTCTGGTTATGTAGAATTATTTCTTGAGCTCAATATTAGACACATATACGCTTTGTTTTGGATAGTTCTACATTGAGTTGGAGTTTCAAACGTTTAGCTTAAGTTTTACTCTTCACATATGTTTAACTAAACAAACTCCATCTCTGAAGCCATATACATATTGGATACATTCATATGAGGAAGAGTAGTATAATGATTATATTCGTTGGGGACGGGGAAGGGGAAGGTACAACTGTGTTTGTGTAAACCCAGAAGACTTGCAAAAGGAGAAGGGGCATGTATTTTTGTTGAACTTTACAAGGGCTGTCCTAAATTAATGCAAACTTCCATTATCTCTATTGTAAATATGTTTGTCCAACTTTTCTAATTTCATATACAGAGAAGCCTTTGATTACTCAGACTTTGCTTATTACCATTATATAATATAATCTTCAGATGTGTAGTAAATCTCTTCCATCATGAATCACAAATTAAAAATTCAAAGAAAATGTCAAAAGGAACTCAACATTAACTTTGTCTACCAAAGTCTCTTAGCATTAACTTTGTTCCATTCCACCAATTTTTTACATGGCAAATTGGCAACGATAGTGTTTTGTTTTCTGTTTTGATAAAGGGACCGATGATGTGAATAAACTCAACTTTTCCTTTTTTTTGTTCTACAAATCTCTCAGAATCACCTAAAATCTCAACAAATCACAAGCTAATTTTTTTTCTTCTTAAAAATAAAAAATAAACAATTCCACCAAATAATCTAAAAACTCACTTAAATCTCACAGAATCTAAAATTTCCAAAATCTCACAAAATCCTCTCAAATCTTGTTTCAATACTCCCCTCTTAAACTATCTTGTTTGCCTTGTCTATCGAGATGATGTATAATATATAATATACAAGAATATCACAAAAATGGTAACATGTTTTTTTAATCAAAATTTGGTAATAATACCATTGAGAGGTTGTCATCATCTCCAAGCTCCCCACTGGATTCTCCTCCATTCTCTCCCAAAAAATACAGTGAGTTAAAATATCTTTGTATAAGATTTCTGGTTCTCCCTGCAACGTGTTGCCGAATCCAATCTCCACAGGTAGTTCAAAGTTTATCACTTTTGAACGGTTTTGTTACACAATTTGCTCTGTTTCCTATGTTAGCTATGTTTTCTATGTATGGAAAGTGTGGATCTTTATCTGAAGCAAGGCTTGTACTTGATGAGATGTCAAGAAGAGATGTGGTCTCTTGGAACTCGTTAGTTGCTGGTTATGCGCAAAATCAGAGATTTGATGATGCTTTGCAAGTTTGTAAGGAAATGGAGTCTGTGAAGATAAGCCATGATGCTGGCACGATGGCTAGTCTGTTAGCAGCAGTGAGCAATACAACTCCTGAAAACGTTAAATATGTTAAAGATATGTTTTTCAAAATGGGGAAAAAGAGTTTGGTTTCGTGGAATGTGATGATCGGTGTGTATATGAAAAACGCGATGCCTGTTGAAGCCGTGGAGTTGTATTCCCGAATGGAGGCTGATGGGTTCGAACCTGATGCAGTCTCAATCACAAGTGTTTTACCTGCTTGTGGAGATACATCTGCTCTGTCTCTTGGTAAGAAAATCCATGGATACATTGAGAGGAAGAAGCTAATACCAAATCTGTTGTTAGAGAACGCACTGATCGATATGTATGCGAAATGCGGATGTTTGGACAGAGCGAGAGATGTGTTTGAGAACATGAAGTCACGTGATGTTGTGTCTTGGACAGCTATGATTTCAGCTTATGGATTCAGCGGGAAAGGCTGTGACGCAGTGGCATTGTTTTCGAAAATGCAAGATTCGGGTCTCGTCCCTGATTCAATTGCGTTTGTCACAACGCTCGCTGCTTGTAGCCACGCAGGTTTACTAGAAGAAGGTCGGAGTTATTTCAAACTAATGACAGATTATTACAAGATCACTCCTAGGTTAGAGCATTTGGCTTGTATGGTGGATCTTCTTGGCCGAGCCGGGAAAGTGAAAGAAGCTTACAAATTCATACAAGAAATGCCAATGGAACCAAACGAGAGAGTTTGGGGAGCGTTATTAGGAGCTTGCAGGGAGCATTCTGATACAGACATCGGTCTACTAGCAGCTGATAAACTTTTCCAGTTAGCACCCGAGCAATCTGGTTACTACGTATTGCTTTCTAACATATACGCAAAGGCTGGAAGATGGGAAGAAGTGACAAACATCAGACATATAATGAAGAGCAAAGGGTTAAAGAAGAATCCCAGATCAAGAAATGTTGAGGTCAATGGAGAAATTCATACATTCTTAGTAGGCGACAGGAGACATCCGCAGTCCAAAGAGATATACAGAGAGATGGGTGTTTTTGTAAAGAAAACGAAAGAGTTAGGTTATGTTCCTGATTCAGAATCAGCACTTCACGATGTAGAAGAAGAAGATAAAGAAACGCATTTAGCTGTTCACAGTGAGAAGTTAGCCATTGTGTTTGCTCTTATGAATACTAAGGAAGAAAAAGAAGACAGTAATAACGCCATAAGAATAACGAAGAATCATAGGATTTGTGGAGATTGTCATGTTGCAGCAAAGCTTATCTCAAAGATAACTTCTCGTGAGATCATCATGAGAGACACCAATAGATTTCATGTGTTCCGGTTTGGTGTTTGCTCTTGTGGTGACTATTGGTGACTGAGAAACTAATGTTAAACAAACAACAGATTACACATTACTCATAGTTTAACTTGTCCTTCCGGTTATTTGTTTGGTTCAGTCAAGCCTGGTGAAACCATTGGTTTTGATGATGGCAAAATATGGGGAGTAATCAAAGGAACAAGCCCTTCAGAGCTAGTTGGCTCCATCACTCATGCAGGTCCAAAAGGTACAAAAATAGGATCAGAGAAGTCCATTAACATTCCGCAGAGCGATATCCGTTTCAAAGGCTTTACATCAAAAGATATCAAAGATCTTGATTATATAGCTTCACATGCTGACATGGTTGGCATTTCTTTCATACGCGATGTTCATAATATTACCATTCTAAGGCAAGAACTCAAGAAAAGGAAACTAGATGATCTTGGTGTTGTTCTAAAGATTGAAACGGAAAGTGGATTCAAGAACTTGTCATTGATTCTGTTAGAGGCAATGAAGTGTTCGAATCCTTTGGGAGTTATGATAGCTCGAGGTGATCTTTCAGTGGAATGTGGATGGGAGAGATTAGCTAATATACAGGAGGAGATTATAGGTATCTGTAAAGCTGCTCGTGTACCGGTGATTATGGCAACTCAGGTTCTGGAATCACTTGTAAAATCCGGTGCTGCAAATGCCAAAAAGGTAAACTATTTTGCACCAAACATGATCCTGGTTAATACTTACAGTTTCTTCTTTATGTCTAATCTTGGATTTTGAAACTTTTTGCAGGGCGAGCTGCGTGATGTTGAACAAAGGCAAGAATGTCGTTGAAGCTGTTTCTATGTTGGATACTATTCTTCACACCAAGCTTATATATAAGAAACCTGACTCTGAAAACTCCCATTGCTCTGCTTCTCACTAGTCTTTACAAAGACAAGTTGTAGTTTTCTTGGCAAGTTGATTAAATGGTTAACTCTCTAATATGATCTGATCTGATCATCATTGGCCCAAGTCAGTAGCATAGTTGATTGTTTTAAATTCTTTACTTGTAAGTTTTATAAGCTACGTACATGGATTCAATATAAAAAATGCTTAACTTTTTAAAAAAATTTCTTTATATGCAAGAAAGAAGAAATGTTTGATTTGGTTACACAAGATGGTACCAAGTTTTCTATGTGACAACAAAAGTCCAACGTTGAGAAGCTTAGCATCAAATACTACGATTGGTTAACATATAGTGTGACGGACGTTTTTACTAAAACCTAATTTACTTATCTTTTTTAAAAAAGTAAACAATAAATTAATTAAACGCTTAATGTTTCCAAAAAAAAAAACAAAGGAAAAGGAAAAGGAGTTCAGGTGATTTTTTAGGGTTCAAAAAAAGGAAAAAAGGAGAGTTGAGGCTAAAGTCTCTCTATATATACTATATAGTATACATTGTTTCTCAACACAACAACAGTCGCAACAGGCAAACACGAGAAAACCCTAAACTCTCAGTTTGTAATTTGATCGTCTCTCTCTGGTTCGTAACTTGATCTCTCTTTGGTTTGTAACTCGATCGTCTCTCGAAAACATCGATCAATAACAATGGGGGGCTTGAAGAGGAAGATAGATACAGAGAAGAAGATAGAGGGGAAAGATGCACGTGCTGTTACATTCTCGAAACGTAGGAAGGGCCTTTTCAGCAAAGCGTCGGAGCTCTGTCTTCTCTCCGACGCTCAGATTGCAATCTTAGCCACTCCTGTTTCTGCTAATTCCCACAACTTTTTCTACACGTTTGGACACTCGTCTGTGGATAGCGTTGTCGCTGCTTTCCTCGCTGATGAGACTCCGACTCGGGACGTCGATGACGAAAATTTAGGGTTTTGGTGGGAAGACGAGAGTCTCGCCAATTCGGAGAATGCGGAGGAACTGGGAGACGCGATTGTTTCGATGAAGAGGATGTTACAAGATCTCAAGGAGTTGCAAAGAGATCATCAACACGTCGTCGTGGAGAAGGACAACAACAACAACAAAAACAACAACAACAATGCTTCTTCTTTTACTTTACGTGGAAACGACGACGTGGGTGGATGCAGCAACCAAGGGATGGAATACTTTGATCAAATATTTGCTTCTGAGGTTGAGACTCAGTCTCAGGCTATGCCGATGATCGATTACGTGGGTGAAGGATGCAGCAACCAAGGGCTCGACTTTGATCAAATATTTGATTCTGAGGTTCATGAGACTCAATCTCAAGCTGCTATGCCGATGATCAATTTGGACGACGACGAGTTCTTCTCTTCTGATTTCTTCAATGATTTTGATATTGATGCTCTATATGCATAAGTAGTCTCTCACACGTCTACAACCTTCTAATCCCTAAAATACACTTCTTGCTACTAATTTGTATTGTATTCTCTGCACTGCACTGTAATCTCTATCTGTTCTTTATGATATTTGTTTTAGTGGTTAATCTTAAAATGTATTTAGGATATGATGAACTTGTTGGTTCATACTGAATAATAGATGTGAGAGATCGTAACATCCTTAAGAGTACTTTTTTAGCTTCTTTCTTTTCACTCTTGTTTTCCCATATTTCTTTGTCAAACTGTATGATTAAACGCACCAACAAGGATGCTACTTTCTCCTGAAGCCATTCTTAAAATATCAATTGAAAACTCAAGATCGTACGTAAAAGAAGCATTAATGTAACTTACTGTTTGTTACTCCCTCCCAGGTTAAAGAGAAGGCTAAAGTAGAACAGTTAATTAACTAATTATATCTCCACCACAACTAAATCAACTAAAATTTTGACAGTAATATAACAACAATATAAAATTTAAAGAAATGTCTGGACTCTCTGTTGACACCAAAAGTCAATGCCGGATGCTGTAAGAATGTCAAGAGGGGGAGAAAGAGAATATTTACCACCATACCTACATCATCACAGACAATACCTTAAGTTAGGTCGATATGAATACAAGTAGGAGGACTTTTTACTGCAGCTGTACACAATACTAGTCACGAATTCTAAAGTGTCAAAGCAGGCATCAAGTAACATAGGCAATAGGTGATTTATGCTATATCTAAATGCAAACTCTCCCACGTTCCATGTCTAAGTTAAAACATTCAAGACTCAAGAGTGTCAGCAATGAAACATTCCATACACACTCAACTTCTTTCCAAAAAAGCTCAACTTATAGTCTTTCACTTGAACATAACAACCAGAATCTTATATCGATATGAATCTTTTAGAATCTTGTAATACTATTGGAATTGGGAACTAATAGCCTCTTTAATTAGAACTATGTACAGAGAGTAGATACATTTTTTCTGTTACTGTAAACAATATCTTACGGTTATGCATGAAGTCAGGTCAGTGACATATATTGGTCTGAAAATTTATGGAATTGTAATGTTAAACGGCTTCTAAAGTCTATCACACTATGTAAACAGAAGCTTACTCCTTCACCAAATTTTGGAACTCTATCTGATGTCTAGCAAGAGCAGCTGTATCCCATCCCTATGCCAATAAAGCTGATACTAATTGTGGGAATTTTTTGGATTAAGATTCATTGCACATATTAGTATGGAGAGTACTTTTAAAGAAACAGAGTTGTGGTACCTGATCCTTTATCTCTGCCATTGCTAGCATCTGCAGGAGCAAATAGTATCTATAAAATGATGGTGACAGGATATAATAAAAAGCAAACTGAATATGTATGTAGCACAAAAGCACCTGCATCGAAAGCCATACATTTTAGGTTCATGAATTGCTTAATAGCTATAAAAAGAATCTGAGCTGTCTTTACACAGGCACGTTGCTAGATGTTTCAGTGCCATTTGACTTAACCTCCATTTTTCGTTGTGAATCATGAGCGGGACTGTTAATCCTCGAATCAAAAGGGTTGTAAGAACGATGGATGCCCTCCTGAGCCTGGAACATGTGGGTTCACAGTAGCTCCAGCAACATCATTCACATCGCCGTTCTCATCTGAGCCTGGAACATGTGAAGTCGACATAGAGCGATGATAGATATAGACACCAAAAGGATCACACAGAGACAAATGTGAAGAAGAGCTTCTGAGATGATGAGAGAGATTGTTTTGTTTATTACAATCAAAAGTCTATTTACAATCACGTTGGTTACAAACAAAACAATCTTGATCACGCAGGACACCAAAAGGATCACACAGAGACAAATGTGAAGAAGAGCTCCTGCGTGATCAAGATTGTTTTGTTTGTAACCAACGTATGGTTTGCTAGAGGAGATTTAGGAGATCTCTTGCACAAATCTCCATTGTTTGAGTTTGTATCTTGGATTCGTCGAGACAGTGATCAAACTTGAACTATGAAGAAAATATTCAGAATCTTTAAAAGTTGGAGGTGTGTGAAACAATACTCAAAAAAACAAAAACTCTTTTCAAAGTCCACAAAAATCTATATATATAAACAAAGAGGTGTAAAACAAAAAAGCTATGAAACAAAAATATGTCAAAGCTAACAAATACAAAATCAAAAAGTTTTGAGATCATTAACAAATCTAAACAGTTAGATAACATAATAAAAACAATTTTATCTGTTAGATTTAAATTGACTTCAAAAGTAGATTTGCTATTATATATATAGATTTCTTACATTTTATTACTCGATTGTCCAAACTACCGAGGTCAAACTCCTACAAATGTTACAATGAAACATCGATGCAAGACATCAAAGCTGTGTCCATTATTTCGCTGAATTCTAAGAAGAAAAACAAATAGAACCCATCACCAAAGTTCCATCAAACCAAACATATTTCTCTGCAACTACAAACCGCATTAGCTTTTTATTCAGTTCCATGTCCGTCTTCTTGCAGCTGCAAAACAACAATCGAAATCCGAACATGAGCGTAAAATATTGGCAAAAAGAACCACAATTTTTGTTCAAGTAACTAATCAAATAGGTTTAAAACCTTTAGGCCATTCCGCGCTTGCGTTTCGCTTTTTCCCATTGATCAAGTAAACAGGTGACACCTTCTTCAAGTGTAGCCTTCCTATCTTCTTCTATGTTCCATAGCTCTGATGTAATATACCTTCCACTCGGGTTATACTCGTTTATCTCCAACAAAGCTTGCGTTACCGCATTGTATGGACCATCTCCCAAATCTTCCTTCAGCCCCTTCAGCTTTTCATCTGTCTCATCAATCACTTCCTAAACCCAATTCACAACACAAATCTTTCAGAGAGATTCAACATAAACCAAAACACCATAACCTAGTAGAGAAGGCAGTCTTACCACTTCTGTTTCTTGATTTTCAAGCTTAACCCGCTTGTATGGTTGCCAATCTGGATCTTTGAGATAGCCTTCCCAAAGTTGGAGGACATCAACTGCTCGGTCTTCAACATCTTGCTGACAATACTTTTGCTGCATTGCATCCATGAATGGTTTCGTCACGAGCTCTCCCATTCTCTTGACACCGATATTTGTTTTCCATTCTCTCATAATCTACAAAAGACAATGAAACAAATAAAGAAAGATTTTAGGCAAAATTTTCAAGCTTTGTCAGAGTTATATTAGATATGATCCAAAAGAACAATACTATGATACATACGTTTACCAATTCTTTACGAGCTTCTTGAAGCTCATCATTGGTTCTGCGCTCTCTAAGGATAAGAGTTTGGTTTAATTTATCGAGGTCTGAGAGTTCTTCTAACTTCTCATTTAAATCTTTATAGATGGTTTCCACCTTTTTCACAATTTCAGCATCGCCATCTGATCCCATGTGCTTCATCACATTAAGCTGTCCTTTCAACTGCTCAACCTCTAGCTCAACTGCTTGTTTCTGATCTCTTTGTCTTTCTAGTCTTATGATTTTCTCATGAAGCTCCTCCTTTTGCTTCTGTTAAGTACACATCAACACATGGTGGTTCTCAATAATCATGATTACAAGCCAAACCATTTAACGGAAAGAGGACGAAAGTTACTAACTCTCTGATCATCTGCCAGTTTTTTGACATCCTCGTCAGCCTTTTGTTGTTCCATGGTTGCTAGTTCAAGAGAACTATTCTTAGATGCATTCTGATAAGAAAAACGAAACATGTCTTGAATTTAAGCCTACAAATATTTGTAAAAGAGAGATATAGCGAGTAAGTAAACACCAAACCTGTTCAAGATCTTCAGTCAATTTCATTCTCTCAGCTACATTGTGCACTTCGCGCTTTGCCAACTCAATACCTCTGATTTCGAGCTTCTTCTTCTCCGACTCCAGCAGCTTCTTCTTCTTCGCATGATCATCAACTATCTTTTGAATGTGACTAAATGTTCTCTCTTCCATAGCATTCAGCTCTCGGTAATGCTTTTCTTCATTCTTTTCCTTCTCTTCCATCAACTGACTAAGTTCCTTTGACTTCACTTTACACAACTCCTCCATCTCCTTCATGTCTTTTTTCTTTTCTTCCACAAGTTGTGTCAGATTCTGCACAAGTCTTTGCTGCTTCCTCGCCTCTTCTTCCGTTAGCTCAGCTATAGTTTTGAGATCACCCGTCTTCCTCAAGTTTTCCCCGATGATATTATTACCGTTATAATCATCAGCACGAGCAATCCACGCGTAAAGACCTGATTTTGGACAGTCTTTTTTCAACCAGTCTTTTTTACCATGACCGTCTACTCGATAAGCCTTGTCAAACAAAAGAGCATTGTGAAGTCCATTCCAATCTTTGTTAAATTCCACTATTGCTGTTCCTGAATGTCCCCAGTGACTCCATAAAGGACGAACTCTAGTCGGATTAAACCCTCGTTGAATGTACTCATCCCTAAGCTTTGATCCACTCTCACCTGCAGATCGACCATCCACTCCCTTTGTAGTTGGTATATTAACCACAATACCTGTTTCAGCCACATTGCAGTTCAATCTTTAGGACAAAGTAATAACCTTTCGAGACATATTCAAGAAACCCACATTGCAATTCAACCTTTAAGGATAAAGCAAGAATGTATATTCAATAAAACTCCACTACTCCAATTCTCATATCTTAAGATAATAAGCTAATAAAGTATGTACCTTTCCAAGGACACACGAGCTTCTCGTCATGGTCACAATCTTGGATAGCATTTCCGTTTTTCCGGCGCTTAGCGGAAGGCTCTGCTGCATCTGAAGCTGAATCAGCAAGATCTTGTTGAAGGTACTTGACAAGAGCAAGGTGGCTTGCTTTCTCCTTGGCACTTCTTTTCTCAGAATTGCTATTACCAACTCCAGAAGCATGCTGAAGTAGATCTTTGTACTGAAAACTCGGTTTCTTCTTGTTTGGACAGTAAGGACAAAGAAAAGCTTGAGGAGAGAGTTTCACTTTCAGCTTCCCACCTTTTAGATTTAAGTACATTTTGTCTCCGTACTCATCCATTTCAGATTCACTGATATCTGAATCTTCATCATCTGAGCTCAAAATCACCGTGCTCCCCATCTTGTTTCCTTTTCTTAGGGTTACAAATCAAAAATTGACATCAATTAATCAAAAAAACATGATCTGCTTTTGATTTTTCGACAATGCAACTCAATTCCATTACTTTTTCTCCCCAAATTTGATTCCTTTATAAAGTTAATCTCTTATTCATCATAATTGTGATTTGCATGTTTGATTCTTTTATGTATGTTTGTTGTAATCAAAGAGACAGTGAGTTTCGACATCAAACGAGATCGATCTTGAAAACCCTAAAAATCTCTGTTTTGTTTTAAAGAATGTGGAAACAAGAAGAAAACAGAGTAATTGGGGGAGGGAGAAACTTACAAGAGGAAGGCTTGTAGAGTGGGTGCCCAGTGGTCCGGAAGATGATGATGAAGAAGAAGAAGCTCTCTCCTCTCTCTGGTCTCTCTACACTTGTTTATGTGTTTGTCTTGGTAGGGTTGAAGAAAATATATGTCCTTTTTCTTTATTTTTTTTATATTTTTTACATCAAACATAAAAATAAAAATAAAAAAAGTCAATAAAAGTAAAGATGGGAGAGAGAACACATCGAATATAACGTCCTTCGTTGTATCCAAATCAACTCTTTTTTTTTCAACTTTTTGTAAGTAAGTAATTGTGGCATGAATTTTTAATTTTCTTGAAATAGTTACATTTTTATCTTGATTCTCAACAAGGGAATGGGAAAACAATCAGAGTCTGGTTAGATAACTGGGTAGATGATGATGGTTTGCGTCCGCCTTGAAGAAGAAACAATGTCTTCAACCTGGACTTCAGAGTCTCTGAGTTGTTAGATAGGAGGAATAGAACATGGGATGCAGAAGCTTTGGCTTATCACTTTCTACGGGGTGATATAGAGAATTCAAAGGATAAAACCAGTAATAGAGATAGAGGATTTCTACTCTTGGAAGTACAATAAAAGTGGAGACTTCTCAGTAAAGTCGGCGTACTGGTTGGCTTTACAGTCATTAAATCCTTCGGTAAGGGATGAAGCAAATGTGCAGCCCTCCACAAATCCATTAAAAGCACAAGTATGGGGATTACAGACAAATCCGAAGATTAAGGTTTTTCTCTGGAAAGTCCTTAGTGGTGCATTACCGGTAGCGGATGCTTTGAGTGGAAGAGGTATGAGCAATGACAATTCCTGCCAAATCTGTGGAGGGGAAAAAGAAACGATAAATCATGTTCTGTTCACTTGTTCTTTATCTCGCCAGATTTGGGCGATATCGGAGATTCCTTCTCCGGAGCTAGGATTCCACAATGGATAAGTGTTTTCAAATATTCATTACTTCTTATTGAATATGAAGACTCCTACCTGGCCGGAGCAGTTAAGAAAAACTTTCCCCTGGGTGATGTGGAGAATTTAGAAGAATCAAAACTTGGTGGCTTTTGAAGGTAAAAGTTTTTCTCCACAAGATTTGATCACTAAAAGCCAGGAGGACTGGAAGGAATGGATTGAAGCTCAACAGGACTCAGAGGAGGAGGATGAAGAAGTAGTCAGTGAGGCAGGGGAATACCCACGAGGAAGTGAAGCGAGAATAACACCAAGGGAGATTGGGTGGAAAAGACCGGCTAGAAATTGGTTGAAATGTAATATAGGAATTTCTTGGTCGGCTAGAAACTGTAAGAAGTGCTACTCTTATTGATATGAAACATGTACAATATATATAGTGTTAAACATTAGGGTTTAGTAATAACTAATTACACAATAGTTCCTACGTCATATCTCTCTTCTATACGCCCCCTCAAGATGGAGGCAGTTTCTTGACTCCAATCTTGCAGTTTAGATCAACAAAATGAGCAGGAGGGAGAGGTTTCGTAAGAGCATCCGCAAGTTGATCGTCGCCGGAGATGTGAGCAACACGCAATGTCCCGGATTGAATGTTCTCCCTTACAAAGTGGTAATCAATGGCAACATGTTTCATCTTTGAGTGAAAGATAGGATTGGCGCAGAGGTACATAGCTCCCATATTGTCACAATATATAACTGGAGGAGTAGGCAGTGTGATTCCCATTTCAGTCAACAACGAGCAAATCCATTGTAACTCTGATGCGGTGTTCGCGACAGCCCGATACTCAGCTTCGGTAGAGAATCGTGAGACACTTCGCTGCTTCTTTGATGACCATGAGATAGGACTGCCCCCAAAATAGATGAGATACGCATTGGTGGATACATAATTTGTCTTGTCGCGACCCCAATCAGCATCGGAAAAGGCATGAACGGTGAGGGGAGCATCACGACGTAAGAAGATGCCAAGGTCACGCGTCCCAACAAGATAACGAAGAACTCTTTTCGCGGCTTGCCAATGCTCATTTGTCGGCTTGTTCATGAATTGTGAGAGACGATTAACCGGAAAAGCAATGTCAGGACGTGTGAAGGCTAAATATTGAAGGCTTCCCACAACCATCCTATACTTCGTGACATCCGCAAGAGGTGTACCATAGAGAATTGTGAGTTGCGAAGAGGCAGTCATCGGTGTGGGAACAGGATGTGCCTCAAGCATGTTCGTCTTGATGAGAAGATCAGTGATATACTTGCGTTGCATTAAGTGGAGACCGGTAGATGTTCTGGTTGCTTCAATACCAAGGAAGTAACTTAGTGGCCCGAGATCTTTAAGGGAAAAACGTCGAGCTAGGGATGCATGAAACGCTTGAACCAATGAAGGTGGACCTGCAAGGATAATATCATCCACATATACTAGCATGAAGAGAGAGTTATCCGCCAACGAGGTCTTAAACCCCGAGTCGACAAGAAACTTCCGGAGTTCCTGGTACCACGCTCGTGGAACCTGCTTCAAGCCGTATAAAGCTTTCCGCAGACGACACACATGATGGGGACGATCGCTGTCAACAAAACGTGAAGGCTGAGAGACGTATACCTCGTTGTCTAAGGTGCCTTGGAGGAAGGCGTTGTCGATGTCGACCTGTTGAATTGCCCAATTTTTGTGTATAGCGGTCTCGAGAACAAGACGGATAGTCGTGGTTTTGATGACAGGACTAAACGTTTCGGAGTAATCAGACTAGACGGATAGTCGTGGTTTTTGTTGATGAAACCCGCGAGCAACCAATCTGGCCTTGTACCTGTCTACGGAACCATCAGGCTTGTACTTTATGGTGAAAATCCACTTACATGTGATGACATTCTGGGAAGATTGAGGAGGCTCCAAGTCCCATGTGTGTTCACGTATCTGTGCATTTATTTCTTCCACCATTGCATTACGCCACCGTGGATCTTTCAAAGCTTGTACCACCGTCGTCGGGATAAGCGGATGAGAGGTAGCAGTGAGACTGAACTTTTGTTTAGGTTTGGTGATGTTATTTTTGGATCGGGTTTTCATAGGGTGGTTGTTTTGTGTTTGTTACCCGTGGCTGCGTCCGTACTGTCACAACAAACTCGAGTCTCGCTCCACTCCTTGTGTTTCTCGGGTATTCTCTAACGCAAATTGCGTACTTGTGCCTTGATGTCACAAATGGCCGGCTTTATACGTCTCGACACGTCCAATTCGTAGAGGCAAGTTTTCCATTTGCCACCCCGTCCTCTCCTACTCCCATGCCGGCACCAAGCTCCACACCACTCATACAATTCCCTAGTTCGTCTCCAGTTATGCCTCAACCCCCGTGCAATGTTCTTCACTCACCGACATCAACGTCAGCTCCGCTGTCACCATCTCCGGCTCCATCATCATCATCATCTTCAACTCCAATGTCACCAACAGCTTTGCCGTCACCACCTACGACACCATTGTCACCATCGTCGTCCCCATCGGTACCGCAGTCTTCTTCGTCGGTTGATATTGCTCATGAGACACGCACCAAACATGCTCATGACATGTCCAACAATGAAGCCCACCTAAGCCCAAGACCAACAACTTCCACCGATCACTCTTCCACCAGTCCAATATCCACAAGCCCAATACCAAGCCCATTATCACTTCCATCTCCTTCTACGCCTTCGACATCCACTTCTTCCTCACCAACTACATCACCAACTCCATCAATCACCGAAACCGTTTCACAACCCATCAATCCTTCTCCAACACCGCCACTGATCGACTACATTCTCGGCGGGCTTCGTGAGGATTATAAGCCTGTTATTGACCAGATCGATGGACGTGACTCTCCACCCTCTTTAACCGAGCTTCATGAGAAACTCATTAACTTTGAGTTGAAGCTCCAAATGCAAGTCTCTGTCTCATCCTCGATACCGATGACTGCCAATGCTGCGTTTCATAAGTCCTCTGGCAATCACAACTCTTCTCGCAACCAACACCGTTTCACTCCACGGGGACATTCCAATCACTCTCAAGGACGTGGATCACAAGGTCGGGGCTATCAAGGTCATTGTCAACTCTGTGGGGTGTTTGGCCACAGTGTGCGACGATGCTCTCAATTATCCTCCGGCGGCAACTACCAACCCTCCGGTGGAAATTATCAGTCCTCGTCCTCTCAGCCCATGCAGTGGCAGCCTCGTGCGAACGTTGCGACCATTCCTCCGTACAATCATGCGAACTGGGTGCTGGATTCAGGTGCTACCCATCACTTAACTTCTGATCTGTCTAATCTATCACTCCATCAACCATATACTGGTGGAGAAAAGGTGCAGATTGCTGATGGTTCTGGTCTCCAGATCACACATACGGGTTCCACCTTACTCCCTACACCACCTCGCTCTTTAGCTTTAAAAGATATCTTATATGTTCCGGATGTTTGCAAGAGTTTAATTTCGGTTTATCGTTTGTGTAATGATAACCAAGTCTCAGTGGCATTCTTTCCTGCTTGTTTTCAGGTGAAGGATCTGCGCACGGGGGTCAAGTTACTCCAAGGTCGAACTAGAAACGAATTGTATGAGTGGCCGATGCACCGCAACTCCATTGCTGCTTTCTCGGCTACACCATCTCCGAAAACCGATCTTAGCTCTTGGCATCTTCAACTTGGCATCCATCTTTTTCAGTTTATCGACAATTCTGGTGCCTTTCTTCCATTGCTTGATTTGTTCCCGGATTTGTTTGATGTGGCCCCAACTTGGTTTAGCATACGTAGAGGAGAGAATCTGCCAAATCTGAGCAGAGGTGTCCACTTTGGATAAGATCGGCTGAACATCAATGGAGATGGCACCCAAGAGACTAGAGTAGAGAAGCTGATCTTGTTGCTGCCAAAGAACATATTTCGGATTCTCTTTGGAGACGTCATTGACTTGAATGGTGGGATACGGCGGAGCGACGGTGCTATCAAGATAGCTGGCAAGCCCATAACCAGCTAACAGAGCACGAACTTGACGATCCCACATCAAAAAGTTCGAGGCCGTGAGTTTAGTCACGTTCGACATATTGACATTGTGGAGTTGAGAGGAAGCCGAGATGTCAATGATGTCATTTTGAGAAGCAGCCATGGTGAGAAAACGTGGTAAGGAAGAAATAGAGGAACAAAGGAGAAGAATAGGAGAAAGAAAAGAGCAGACGGCGGGAATTGTTTTTTTTTTTATTTTTTTTTATTTAGGTCTTTGGATCTTGCCGCTCTGCTACCATGTAAGAAGTGCTACTCTTATTGATATGAAACATGTACAATATATATAGTGTTAAACATTAGGGTTTAGTAATAACTAATTACACAATAGTCCCTAAGTCATATCTCTCTTCTAAAGAAACAAGCTACTAGGACCATGAAGGCACTGTGTTGTTGCATAGCAGAAGAGCTATGGCTTTTGTTAATGATAAACAAGAAGCTCATTTCAAAGGGCTCTTGTGGGCTATGGAAAGCATGATAAGCCACAAATTAGAGAATGTGGTTTTTGAATTGCAGGATCAGGTTCTAGTCAAGGTGACTACAAAACCTGCATTGTGGCCATCATTTCAATACCAATCGAATGAGGTAAGTCGATTGAGGAGGGGTTTTAAAAATACTAAATTCTTTTTGGAAAACTCATCTTCAAACAGAGAGGCTGTTATGATAGCGCAAAATATCACATAAGACTGTCGAGTGCAATCGTATGTGGCGATGGAGTATCCTCAGTGGTTACAAAATTTATTTACCACAGATAAGAGATTGTCCTCTGATTGAATTTAAGTTTTTATGGTTAGAGTAATGTAGCCATTTTTTTGTATAGGTTTGCACTAATGTATCAGTGGGACTTGTAAAAAGTAAAGGGAAACCATGTGAAAAGGGCTGGGTGTATGACCTTTTGAAAGTGTGTCTGTGTTTTTTTGTAAAGAAGGAAGTTTCAAAACTTCCAATATCAATATAATACCAATTGACAAAAAAAAAATCTTGATTCTCAATAACGTTTCTTGGAAAAAGTAGAAACATTGTTTAATGCCACACGCTGCAATTTACAATGAGCTAATGGAAGGAAACATTTGTGTGTGTTCGAGTGGTGTCGACGCGCTTTACTGACACGCATTAACGGGACTGACTCGCTTTGCAAGTTATACATCGTACGCAGTGAGAAACATCTTTACAGGTGTGCGTAACTGTGTACTTCAACGTTCAATCACATCACATGAGAATCTTAATAAGATAGAACCGCCTCAGGTCGGTCTGAGGCTATAATAAAGGACTCACTTCTTCCAGATGGGCCATATTTTGGCCCATTAAAGCCCGTCTTTCTTATAAACCCTCCACATTAAACGACTAACCCAAAACCAACCAAGTTAAACCAAAAACCGAACAGAGCCACAAAAATCAAAATCAAAATCAAACAGAACAGTTTGGAAATAGTTTTATGCATCACATTGAGATATTCAGATAGATTCACATGTTTCTTTAACACCAGACACAGAAACAAAATATATAAACAAATACAAAAAAGATAGGAAGCAGTTTAAAAATGGAAAAACATAAACACGAACCAACCGGGTCCGGGGGAAATTACGAATTAACCGGTGTAAATGTGGAGACGAATGGCGATGGTAAAGATGGTGATGAGACCGAAGAAAATGATGGTGTGGACGAGAATGGACGCACCACTAGTCTGCATATTCCCGAATTCGACGACACGACCTCTCGCCGGAATCTGAAAGAGAAGTCCCGGTGTCAGAAGCACGAACAGTATCACAGCGATCACTACAGGTCCCCAATCCGCCATACTTTTCTCCCACTAGAGAGACAGAGAGAGAAATCTATGTATCAGAGAAAGTTATAAGAGAGAAAATGGTTTTGAGAGTTTTAGGTTGGTTTTTTTTTTTTTTTTGAAGAAACCAAAAACTTCCTCGTGCGGTGTGTAAAAAAAAGAAACGGCCGGTGGCGATGTCACGTGCGGAGACGTTGTTATCGATGGATGTGACACGTGAGTCCGTGCGTGACTAATGTGACAGTTAATGTGTCGCCGGTTAAAATTGAAATGGGCTCACTTAGGATCTAATTCAGTTTAGTCTTCTCAAATCAGGCCCAATCATACATTTTTTTGTTGCTTGTTGCCAACTGCCAAGATGGATAACTCTTTTTCAATATCCTCCAATCCACTTTGCAGTCTTGCACCGAGTCACTGACCTATCACCTATACTTCTCTCCTGTTCGGGAAACTGTAAACGAGAGAGATAAATTTTATTTTGAAAATTGGTTAAAAGACAAACTTAAAAGCTTTACGACCATATCAATATGATAACAAATTAACAATGTGTACTGTTTACACGACCAAATCTAGTTGATTGCTATGAGCAGTTCACACTACTGGGCAAGCTGCTTGGTGGTGACTGGTGAGCTTATTGGCGATTTTTTTCAGTTTCAGTCCCTTGTTTCTTTCTTCTTGTTATCTTTATCTTTTTGGCTTCACTTTTCACTCTCTTGTAGTACAGGAATCATAAGACCATAAGAGCAAAGAAATGTAGTTGTTCCTTCAACATCTTCTAATGTCACAAAATAAAAATACCACCATCTAGCAAATAGGTGCTGAGAATTTAAAAGCACTAAACATTTTTTTGGGTATGGAAAAGCACAAACAATATTTTTTTTGGGTATGAAAAACAAAAGCACTAAATATTTGTAGTTGTTTTAAACTCCCAAGTTTTTTTGTTTTTTTAAATTTTTGATAAAGGGTTTCCCAAATTATTTATTTTCCTTAATGGAAGATAAGTGGGACACATTAGACAAAAGTACCTAGCATAATGATGACTCTTTATTGGTAAAACATACTGTATTCAAAACTTTAAACTACATTCTCATTCTCTCAAGACTCTCGGTGCAGAGAATTTATACAATACAGTCCTAAATTAGCTTTTCACATCAGATCATTCCATTATACAAATTAGTATAGATTGATTGTAGCTGGATCCAAAATAGATAAATAAAAGTTATAATATATACATTTGTCAGGATCTCACAACTAGTAAACTATTTACAACTCTAGGAATCCACTTGTAAAACATCTATAAGAAAACAACATCAAACCCTGTGGTTTTCTCAAAGCCATGTCTTCACGTGCATATGTATTTCCAAAGTTTAGCTACAAATAATAAAATCAGCCTATATTTCGGAATTTCATTGACCGAGTAAATCTAAAAATCTCGAGTTTTAAGTTATATTTTTGCAGTGAGAACAGAATCTTCTTTTACAAATCGAGCCCACCTAAAATCAAAGCCAGTAGTAGTGGCAACAAATATAAAAAGCAGTAACTATACACCATAGCTTTTCTTGCTTCTTGCTCTCTACACTTCACATTTACCCAAAACCTTTATAATTCTTTTGTTTTTTTCCTTTCACTTTTCTCTTTTTTTTTTTTTTTTTTCAAAGAGACAAGACAATTATCTCCACCACTGTCTTTTATGTTCTTTCAAGAAACCAATCTTTAAGGCAAAACAAAACCACAGAATCAAATCCTTCACAAAAGAAAAGCCTAAACGCATTCATGAAATGAAACCATCATCAGTTTCAAGATTTTCTTTAACTTTCTCACACTTACTCACACTCTATTGTCTTCTCATACCAACCCAAGGATCTCATCAATGGGAATCACCAATCAAAACCGTCGTCGTTCTAGTATTAGAGAACCGATCTTTCGACCACCTCTTGGGATGGATGAAGAAATCAGTTAACCCGACGATAAACGGTGTAACGGGTCAAGAATGCAACCCGGTTCCAAACTCTACAAAAACCATATGTTTCTCTAGTGACGCTGAGTTTGTGGATCCGGATCCGGGTCATTCGTTCGAAGCTGTTGAGCAACAGGTTTTCGGATCCGGGTCCGGGTCGGGTCAGATCCCTTCGATGATGGGTTTCGTCGAGCAAGCGCTCTCCATGCCGGGGAACTTGTCGGAGACTGTGATGAAAGGCTTTAAGCCTGAATCTGTACCGGTTTACGCTGAGCTGGTTAAAGAATTTGCGGTGTTTGACCGTTGGTTTTCTTCGATTCCTGGTCCGACTCAACCGAACCGGTTATTTGTTTATTCGGCTACATCACATGGTTCAACAAGTCATGTCAAGAAACAACTTGCTCAAGGGTACATTATCAAACTCTTTCTTCAAATAGCTTAGTAATAGAATTAGTATAATAATTTTTTCTAATTTTGGACTTAAAGAATAATAATTGTTTTACCAAAAGTAGCATAAATTACCATTTTTCTCATTATTGTAACCAATTTAATTTGATTTTCAGGTATCCACAAAAGACTATATTCGATTCGCTACATAGCAACGACATTGACTTCGGAATATACTTTCAGAATATTCCGACCACGTTATTCTACCGTAATCTCCGACAGCTAAAATACATTTTCAATTTGCATCAGTACGATTTGAAATTCAAGAGAGACGCAGCGAACGGAAAGTTACCGAGCTTAACCGTAATCGAACCGAGGTATTTCGATCTCAAGGGTTTACCGGCCAACGATGATCACCCGTCGCATGACGTGGCTAATGGTCAAAAACTGGTTAAGGAAGTGTACGAGTCACTTAGGTCGAGTCCACAGTGGAACCAGACGCTCCTAGTCATAACTTATGATGAGCATGGTGGGTTTTATGATCATGTCAAGACTCCTTATGTCGGTATACCAAACCCGGATGGTAATACTGGACCGGCTCCTGGTTTCTTTAAATTCGACCGGTTAGGTGTTCGGGTTCCTACTATTATGGTTTCGCCTTGGATTAAAAAAGGAACCGGTTAGTTCTCTTTCTCTTTTTAGTTTTTCTTTTCTCTATGATAATTTTAAAAATTTGTTAGTGTGCATTGCTTTTTTTAGTATAACTCTTTCGGTCAAGATTATTATCACTATTAATAGTGATAAATTACGGTTTTTAACATGATTTATTGATATAGAAATAGATTTGAAACTTTTAACAAAGGGGGAAAAAGATTATACTAACGTTTATAGGAAGTAATTTATGTCTATTGCATGTATGTGTAACCGTTAATGTTATTTACTTATATGAAATTTTATATTTTTAACATTCAAGTTTTTTCTCACATAAGAATTAAAGCCATAAGTTAAGTTGAGAAAACTATTTATTTCTCAAACCCGAAAAAAGAAAGTCATTTGTTTTTCATGTGTTTCCATTTTCTACTATTGTTTCTGACAAACTTTTAAACATTTGTTACAAAATTTAAGTCTGCAAAAAACCAAATCACATGGATAGGATTTGTGACAACTATAAGATTGATCCATTAATTGTGGTGGAGAAAAACAATTGAAAAATGTTTAGTTATTATAATATGTCGGCGTCGTCGCGTGACTCATGTTTTCAACCATCATCTGACCCCATTTAATTAATTTATTTTTACTATATAGTTTAATAACAATCTTATATGATTTTGTGTTTTTTGATTGAAGTGGTGAGTGAAGCAAAAGGACCAACAGAGAGCTCAGAGTACGAACATTCATCAATACCAGCGACCATCAAGAAACTATTCAACCTCTCTTCCAATTTCTTAACACACAGAGATGCTTGGGCTGGTACTTTCGAAGACGTTGTTTCTCACTTAACCTCTCCTCGAACCGATTGCCCCATGACTCTACCTGACGTTGCACCCATAAGAACCACTGAGCCTAAAGAGGACGCATCGCTTTCTGAGTTTCAAGGTGAAGTGGTTCAGCTTGCAGCGGTTCTCAACGGTGACCACTTCCTCAGTAGCTTCCGTGACGAAGTTGGAAAGAAGATGACTGTGAAACAAGCTCACGAATACGTCAAAGGAGCTACGTCACGTTTCATTAGAGCTAGTAAAGAGGCAATGAAGCTTGGTGCTGATAAATCTGCCATTGTCGATATGCGATCTTCTCTTACTACACAAACACCCAACTTGTAGAGGGGGTTATTGATTATATGATTTTAATGGATTTGGAAATCCAAACAAAAATAATGTGTTATTCAATCATTGATTTTAAAATACTTAACAAAATTATGTGTTATTAGTTCTATGATTTACAAATACTTATTAAAATCCTATGTTATTCATTTAATGATTTGTTTTTGGATTTCAAAATCCACATTATGTTTTAAATAGATTTGAATGGATTTGATAGTGTAAAATAGAATGATTCAAATCCAAAGATAAAACATGTTATTTCAAAATCCATGTATTTTGATTTTTAGAATTTACAATTCCATTTGGATTTAGAAATCATCTCTCCTAACACTCCGGTAAAATGATTAAAAAAATATTGGTGTGATTTGATGTTTGGAAACTGGAATTAAAGAACAAAGTAATATACCAAATTTAATGTTAAGTGTCATTATATTATAATCAGCTACATCGCTGTCCACCTTATCCACTTGTACCTCAATCCCTTTGGCAAAAAAACCCATTTGATCCAAAAAAAAAAAAATCAAAAATCAAAAATCCAAAACCGACCAATGGACACCAACAACAACAACCACCAACCACCTCCCTCCGCCGTCACCGGAATCCCTCCGCCTCCTCCACCACCTGGAACCACCATCTCCGCCGCCGGAGGAGGAGCCTCGTACCATCACCTCCTCCAACAACAACAACAACAGCTCCAATTGTTCTGGACATACCAACGTCAAGAGATCGAACAAGTGAACGATTTCAAAAACCATCAGCTCCCACTCGCTCGGATCAAGAAGATTATGAAAGCCGACGAAGATGTTCGTATGATCTCCGCGGAAGCACCGATCCTATTCGCCAAAGCTTGTGAGCTATTCATCCTCGAGCTCACCATCAGATCTTGGCTTCACGCTGAGGAGAACAAACGCCGTACGCTTCAGAAGAACGATATCGCCGCTGCGATTACAAGGACCGATATATTCGATTTCCTTGTTGATATTGTTCCTAGAGATGAGATTAAGGACGAGGCCGCCGTGCTCGGTGGTGGGATGGTCGCTCCTCCCACGGCGAGTGGCGTGCCTTACTATTACCCGCCGATGGGACAGCCAGCTGGTCCTGGAGGGATGATGATTGGGAGACCTGCTATGGATCCGAGTGGTGTTTATGTTCAGCCTCCGTCTCAGGCGTGGCAGAGCGTTTGGCAGACGTCGGCGGGGACTGGTGATGATGTCTCTTACGGCAGTGGTGGAAGCACTGGTCAGGGGAATCTCGACGGCCAAGGGTGAGTTTCATTTTTTATGTGCAATGTAGTTACATTGATGATCACTTAGGGTTTTAGGCTATTATCATGTCACCATTTGCAATCTTTAGTCTAAGATTTGAATCATTGATTGTGAAACTAAGCTCATGAGTATGTCAAGGAAGCCATTTTTAGGTTCATTAGGGTTTTAGGATTTGGAATGATAGCAATCTTCAAATGTACTGATGTATATTATAGTCTCTTGCTCTTCTGCTGGAATTTGAATGGATCAATGAAGTATCACTCCTTAATGTATCTTTCAATGTCTTTGTATTATGTTTGCAGTTAGAAGCTCAGAGTATATCAGATGATGTGAGATTACCCTGCTGCTTGAAGACAGCAGATGTTATTAGTCGACCTTGCCTTGAATTTTGGATGTGTCTAATCGATTATGCCTGAATTCGATTTAAAAGGCTTTACATTTTAAAATAGAGTAAAAAAAACTCTTATTTCTCTCTGTTAACTTATATGTTATTGCAGCAAAATAATCACTCCTAACTATATATCTAATGTGCAGTTTCTAATTCTCGTATTTTGCTCCTCTTTCACCTCTTCTTGGGATGAACATATCTGACAAAATGCAGTCTTGTAACTTATAAGGTTCTTTTCAGAGGTTTCAGTGCTTCTAAAGCTCAAGCAAACTCAGTCTGAAGCAATGTAATTTTTCCAGTTTGGTTCTGTGTAAATGTGTTTCTGTATATGAACTCGTGACATAGTAATATGGAACTAGCAGCGAAGAATATATGTTATTTTAGTTGATGATTAAATGAAAGAAACAGCTTATTATATAGCATGTTACAGTAACATAAGTTTTTTTTTTGTTTCTCAAGATTTTTGTTTTCTAGGCTCTTAACCCTTTGACAGGTATTGATCTTTCTCTAACTGTAACTTCCGCATTCTTGAGGCACCTTTGGATATCGCTGTCTGTCAGAACAATAGTCATAATCCAGGTACATCTTCCTTGCGTTTATGTACAGTTTCTTCTCTTTAGAGCTTAGCTGTTTGCGATTCCACCAGAATGAAGGATCAGTGCATTTATCTATTCCCATGAAGTCAGTTTTACACCCTTCAATCTTTGATGCCTGGAACTTAGCAACGTAAGTCATCTGCTTTGGGTCAATAACCGATCCGTTTTTTACACTTCCCATTAGGAACATTGTCTGCACCGATGGGTAGTAAACATTTGGATTCTTCCTGTATACCCTGATTGGTGTATCGTCGACATAAAACCTGAAAATGTGGAAATGCTTTTTCTTTGTTACTGATGTCAATCAATGGATTAGGGGATGATCTGACAAAAGTGTTATAGGATACAGATACTCACACAAGTTGATTTGGGTTCCAAAGTAAACTGTAGGAATGGTAATCTTTGGTTGGATCAAACCAGAGACGGAACCTTTGATCCTTTCCTCCTACACCGTACAGATACATATTCGTATTCAGCAAATACGGTGACCCATTCCTTCCCAATATCTGGAAACAGAGCTCGTCATGGCGGCTTGAACGAGAGATTAACTGCCATATAGCAGTAAACATATTTCAAGAAGCTATTCAGGTACGTAATCTCATCATCTTTATTTCAGACAAACAAAGGTTAATGTGATTCACGTACGTAGAAGGAAGTAATGACTCCCGTAGACTTGGTTTGGGGTGCTTTGATTCTTACGTTGAAGTATCCTGATCCGTATATTAATTGGGATTCAAACCCGGATCCTGAAAGGAACATGAGAACAATCATCATCATCGTCTTGACACACAGGTTCATCACACATAGAGACAAAGAAAGAAAGAGATATAACAGAAACCAGAGTTATGATCGAGGGTGAGGTGGAGTTCAGAGGTTTTATTAATAACCAAAGCTTGATGTCCCCATGTCAGGTAGTAGTTGTTTGCCCATGTCACGAACCCGCCACCAGTCTCTTCACCTCGAGCTGTGGCTAAAACCACCAGAACCATCATCAGTAGAATCTTCTGATTAGATCCTCTCATCTTGATCTCTCTCTCTCTCTCTAACTTTACTTAATCACACTAGAACACGACACTCTTGGGCTATGTTATATAGGCATAGAGCAGCCACGTACGTTACGTTCTTGTTTTTTTTCCTCTAACCAAAGTAGTCTTTATCCATTGCATCATCATATAATCCCATTGAATTAATTATATGCTTTTTAATAAATTTTGAGTTTAGCTAAGAAAGCTTCCTATACAAAGTAAAAACTTTTGGATTGGGGAACGTATTTGATGCCAAAAAAAAAGAAAGGATAAGGGTGTGTATTCAATCCTATATCTCAAGTGATATGAGTTTTAGTGATATTTTTAATGTAATTTTCCATTTAACTAAGAAAAATTAAATTTTTGATTGAAATCACTTACATTCGGTTTTAATGGTCATGCTGGTTATATAAATGATGTGTTTGAAATCCTAATTACTAATTGTCACTAATCAAATTTAAATTCCATTTTCCATTTCATTCATATTTCTTTTTAATAATATATAAAACTTTTTACTGCATTTTCTTTTTTTTCTTTCTTTCTTTTTGGCCTTCGTTCTAATCCGTTTATCACGAGAAATCCGTGTTTGTTTGTTGCAGTAGTCTCAGGGAAAAAACGACTCGTAGTGTGAAAGCCGTTATGGTGACAATTGTTAAAGCTGTGATATATGTATAACGTGATCACCACCGTACCACTTACCACCAGTCATAGATTCTCCGACCTAATGGCTATAATATATTGAAATTTTTTTGGATCATGTCATTGTCAATTTCACTTAACTAACGAAATAAAAGGAGGTTTGTCGCTTTTGGTTTAGAAATGGATGGTGACTATAGTCTCTTATATATAGGTTGGATTGAGTCATTAATTAGGTGACCTCTAACTTGTTAAGCTTTTCATATTTTTGCTCAGTTGTGGTTAATGCGGAAAGAGAAATAAGAGAACACCAAAAAGTTGCAACCAAAGCAACAGCTAATTTGACAACATGTCAATACAACAATTACGTGTCTAGATGATCCTATATTCCAACCTTCGTTAACATTATGAAAATTGTATTTTCAGAGTAGTATTTTGAAAGATTTAAATCTGATACGAGTAGATGTTGACAAAAGAGAATCTGACTTAAGACAGATAATACTTGTGTTTGTTAACAACTCTATGTTTGGTTTATTTTTAATAAAAAGGACAATTCTCATAAACCACTAAATTGTATTTTTTTTTCCAAAAATACAATTTCTAGTTTTTTGTTTACCCAAAAATACTATTAAAGTTGAACTAAAGTTTTAATAGTTAAAACTAATTTTTGAATCTTAAATATTAAACTCTAACTCAAAATACATACCTTCAATAAAAAATTATGACCCCAAAAAAAATAAAAATTCATACTCTTAAAAATCTTTTTTTTCTTATTGTGGTATTTTTTTGAAAAAAAAATTGTCGCCGGTTGTTACAAAAAATAAACCATAAATCTCTACATATATTAGTTTATCATAAGAAACAAAATCATCATTTCTCAACTTAAGTATCATCTCGCTTTTCATCTCTAGCAGTCCAAGCTAAACAAAATACCATAGCAACGTTCTGTACCAGTGAGCAATTATTTGATTTCATGGTTTTAGGAACCAGAGATGTTAAGAATGCACAAAATAGCTATGAATAATAACATGGATTCTTGAAAGGTGTAGAAGTAAGTACCACTTTTGTTAAAAATACAAATATATAAATCTATTCTCATGGTTTTTTCTTAGTTAAAAATACAATGAGTGATTTGAGTTTAATTGAGTTTTATATGATTTTGATAGTTTTTTGTGATTTAAAAAAGATTGTATGATTTATGTAAAATCCTTTCAAAATTTATTTAAAACCACGAGATTGGAATTTATGTAGTTATAAGTAAAAAAATCATCTAAAATCTTTCGGAACCTTAAAAATAATCAAAATTAAAATCTAAATTCTCCAAACATTTTGTAGTACTAAATTAGATTTTCAAATTACTACTTTTTTTTCTAAAATGTTTTATTTATGATATAAAGCTAAGTGAAACAAGCTCATATTACAAGCAAAAACGAAAGCCAATACTACAAACAAACCAAAATAAATAAGTTTAAAAACAAGCCAAACAGAAAAGAATGTGTTCATACAATAAGAAAAATTATATATTTCTCTTAAATTGTCAAATAAAAAAAATAAAATAATATATTAATTTTTTGCTATAAAGAAAAATTACTTTTCAGAAATAAATATTTATAAATATTTTTAGTTAGGGAAAAATCATATTCCCGTAGATGAAATTTTTTTTTCTTTAATTTTACATTAACACACTAATTTATAGTTTTATATTTTAAATTTATTATATAAATTATTAAAATAATCTAAAATTAAATTATCAGCAACCAAAAGTTTTGCCAAACATTCATAAAGTTTTGCCAAACATTCAAAATGAATATCATTATTGCCAAATTTCAAAAACATTTCACAACTTATTCATATAATATTTTACATGCAAACAACTCGTCAAAATGTCATCTTATTAACATCCATTAACTCTAAGTTTTACCACAAAGAATGTGTTCATACACCAAAAAATATATTATTGTTAAATTATACTCTTTATCACCACCTATACAATGTGTGTCTGAACAAATTGAACCAATTTTATGTCCATTTACTTTCACTTTGACATAGTTCTTTTAGTTTAAATTGTCAAATAAAAATAAATAAAACGATATATTAATGTTTTGCTATAAATAAAAATTAATTTTCGGAAGTAAATATATAGAAATATTTTTAGTTAGGGGAAAAATCATATTCCCGTAGATGAAATTTGTTTTTTTCTTTAAGTTTACATTAACACCACTAATTTATACTTTTATTATTATTATATAAAATTAAATTATCAGCAACCAAAAGTTTTGCCAAACATTCAAAATGAATATCATTATTTCCAAATTTCAAAAACATTCCACAACTTATTCATATAATATTTTACATGCAAACAACTCGTCAAAGCGTCATCTTATTAATATCCATTAACTCTAAGTTTTACCACAAAGAATCTGTTCATACACCAAAAAGTATATTATTGTTAAAGTATACTCTTTATCACGACCTATATAGTGTGTCTATGAACAAATTATTCCACGACCTATACATTCCACAACTTATTCTTATAACATTTTACATGCAAACAACTCGTCAAAGCATCATCTTATTAACATCCATTAACTCTAAGTTTTACCACAAAGAATGTGTTCATACACCAAAAAATATATTATTGTTAAAGTATACTCTTTATCACCACCTATACAATGTGTGTCTAAACAAATTGAACCAATTTTATATCCATTTACTTTCACTTTGACATAGTTCCTTTAGTTTAAATTGTCAAATAAAAATAAATAAAACGATATATTAATGTTTTGCTATAAATAAAAATTAATTTTCGGAAGTAAATATATAGAAATATTTTTAGTTAGGGAAAAAATCATATTCCCGAAGATGAAATTTGTTTTTTCTTTAATTTTACATTAATACACTAATTTATACTTTTATATTTTAAATTTATTATATAAAATTAAAGTATCATCAACCAAAAGTTTTGCCAAACATTCAAAATAAATATCATTACTGCCAAATTTCAAAAACATTCCACAACTTAACCATATAATATTTTACATGTAAACAACTCGTCAAAACGTCATCTTATTAATATCCATTAACTCTAAGTTTTATCACAAAGAATGTGTTCATACACCAAAAAGTATATTATTGTTAAAGTATACTCTTTATCACGACCTATACAGTGTGTCTATGAACAAATTGAACCAATTTTATGTCCCTTTGCTTTCACTTTGACATAATTCCTTTAACAACTAAAATTGTTTTGTATTATAGTTTCTTTAACCATTAAAATTGTTTACTCACAAAAAGTATCTCCACCATTGGAATGAGTTTATAACTAACCCAATAATAATTGAGAAATTGAAAAAAAAAAGTTTATTTGACATAATAAAAATAAAAAATTGAAAATTTTAAGCACAATGACATATGAGACTTGGATAATTCATAGATATAAATAAAACCTAAAAATACTACAACATAAAAAATATTTTTTTTTGATATTACATATCCTTAATTTAAAAAAAAAATATTACAAAAATTTATTTTAAATCATCACAGATTTCTAATTTGATAATCAAATTGAAGTAAATAATTTAAATCTAAAAATACTACATTAAAAAGTAAAACATATTAAGAAGAGGAATATAATCAAATAGTAATCGTTCAAATCCTTTACTGAAAACAAAATTTGAATAAAAACATATAAAATTTTAATTTACATCATCACCGATTTATAATTGATAATGAAATTAAAGAAAATAATATAATATTTTAAGTTAAATCATGATACATGTTACAAACGTTTATACTGTGTTGTAATCTCATATATAATATTTATAAGAATATATAACATAAAAATAGAATATAGTTCCGATCATGTTAAGGAGTACTTCAAAAAGAAGTTTTGTATAAATGTGTTGTTATTACGTTGAGAACATATTTTTGAAAACAAAAAATTATAATTTATATGATGAAATTGTTAGTTTTCCTTTTCTAAACTTTTTGACACGTGTAAACTCTTACCGATAGACTTGGCACTTGTCTCAATCATGTTAATAACTAAATTGAAACCAACATTTATATATGTCTTACTTATTATATAAATACAAAAAAATATATATAGCAGAATTAGTTTAATAATACGAAATTAGTTCAATTTTTATGTATAAATAGTTATTTATTGTTACTTATGTATAGATTTTCTTTTATGATAGGTTTAGAACTTTTAATAAGACATATGTTCAACTTACTTGCGGTGATAGGTAAATTTTTCCTTTTTGCTTTTAGATTAGTTGTTTTTTTTTTGTTTGGTAAATATTTTTTTAATTTTTTTTTCTAGCGATTGAATTAGACATGAATCAAAATCTAAGATTATTAATTTGACACATGTCGTGATCATGTTAAGCAGTAATCTGTACACATGTAAAAATCTTAGATATACAATTAACATGTGTTATGATATTGTTGATGAGTAACTTTGACATCAAACTTTATATAATAAGATCTCCTTATAATTATTTAAAAAAACTGCTTAATTTTTGTAATTTTTTGATAATTATCTTTTTACATTATTAATATTTTTAAAACAAATTTTTTTGGTTTTTGTCGTAATCTTAAATTTCTTATTAAATATTAACTTTTACACATGTCAAAATCTCAAATTAATAACTTGACACATGTCAAAATCATGGTAATGGCTAACTTTTAAAACTCAACTTTATATGATAAGATATTTTATAATACTTTTAAAATTTATGATTAAATAAATAAATTTGTTAATTTTACATAAAACAGTAAAATGTTAGTTTGAATACACCTTATTAGGCCTAGGCATTTGGGTGTTCGGGTCGGGTTCAAGTTCGGATAATTCGGGTTCGGGTTTTTCGGGTTTACTAATATAGGATCCGAACAAGTGTTTATATAATTTCGGGTCGGGTTCAGGTTCGGTTCCTATCGGATTCGGGTTATTTGGGTATTGACTTTAATAAACTTGTAATGTATCCAAAATATATTCGGTTATGGATAGTACATACTCGAACATATCCAAATGGCGTGTACCCGACCCGAAATACCGGAGAATTATTTGCCCACGCCTACACCTTATAGTAGGAATTCCTGTTTAGAAAATCATATAGCGTCAAAATTGTATAATTGTAAGTGTCATCATTTTCCTCATTAGTAGTTACTTTTTTTTTTTGACAACCTTATTAGTCATTACTATAAACTATAAAGTATAAACTAGTAGTAACAAAAAAAAACCGTCGTCTCTTCCAAGCGACTGAAAAGACGATCGAAGACAAACTAACAATCTACTAGTTTTTGGCCGGCGTCGGTCTCTCCGGGGTCGGTCACCTTCGTCTCTAGTTTTACTTATCTTTATTTTTTGCAAGTTTCTGGTTTTCATAGTATCACAGATTTCATATCTATGCTCTTTGCCATATTGTGACGGTGGTGATTTATGCCTTTCTCCTGGTGATTCAAGATCTGGGCTTTCACTCGCTTCTACTTTATTCTCCGATTTCGATAGCCTATCATCTTAACTTGCCGTTAGATTGGTCAAATTCATACGATCGATGCCCTTTGTCTCATGTAATACCGATTCATTCGAATCGGGGTGGTTGTCCCTATCTAGGGTTTGTTTTAGGTGGTATTCAAAAAACCGTCGTCTCTTCCAAGCGACTGAAAAGGCGATCGAAGACAAACTAACAATCTACTAGTTTTTGGCCGGCGTCGGTCTCTCTGGGGTCGGTCACCTTCGTCTCTAGTTTTACTTATCTTTATTTTTTGCAAGTTTCTGGTTTTCATAGTATCACAAATTTCATATCTATGCTCTTTGCCATATTGTGACGGTGGTGATTTATGCCTTTCTTCTGGTGATTCAAGATCTGGGCTTTCACTCGCTTCTACTTTATTCTCCGATTTCGATAGCCTATCATCTTAACTTGCCGTTAGATTGGTCAAATTCATACGATCGATGCCCTTTGTCTCATGTAATACCGATTCATTCGAATCGGGGTGGTTGTCCCTATCTAGGGTTTGTTTCCGGTGGTATTCCCCACCGGTGTTATCTCCGGTTCTCAACCGATGATTCTTCTCTGCACCATTTGTATGGAGATATCACTTGGGTTTTTGATCCCGGAATCAACAAATTAACCATCTCGCTTGAAGGAACTGGTCCACGCAGGCTTTGTATTGGCCTTCGACTTTTGACGACATGGTCTAATGATGATGTTCTCTCTATTCATCGGTCAAAAAGTTTAGGTTTTATGAACGGAGAAACCATGTTCACAAACCGGCAAAGACGCGTACAACGCTTCAAAAGACATGATCTAAGAGCTTTTCAAGCAACATATCAGTGTATTGGTTTAATAAAAGTGATGCGAAAAGCATTTAGGAGTTTCATCTACAAGATGTTAGCCTTTTACGAATATACAAAGAGGGGACTTAACAGATTTTATCTGTTACCTGTAAGGCTTCCGTTAAGAAAACAAAGTTACTTCCACTTCTCGGTCGAAATTGTGTTCAATTTCCTTTATTTGTTTCAATGTGTTTATTTGTTTTTGAACTGTTACTGTATCATGTATTTTGTAACATGTTTATAATAATATATTTGTTTGCCGTTAAAAAAAAAAAAACTAGTTGAAGAGGAAAAAAAAAACTGAACCGGAGTAGTTGTGTTCAGACCGGATGGATCAATCTGAATTGTGTAAATTATTGAAGACACGAAGTCAACGGAACACAAAACTCCAAAGTATATAAAAATCAAAATGTCAAATTAAAACCAGCCCAGCCAGCACCAAAAACGACGAACCTCTCCTCCTCTTGAAACCCTAATTTCGATACCAAATCCGATCTAAGAAGAAAACCATGGACGCCATTGATTCAGCAATCGATCCTCTCAGAGATTTCGCCAAGAGCAGTATTCGTCTCGTCCAGCGCTGTCACAAACCCGATCGCAAAGGTACGCCCAATTTTAAGATTTTTTTTGATTGGATCTGGAGATTTAACATTTCTTTAATTTCTGTGATTTGATTTGATTTGATTTGATTGATTCTCAGAATTCACGAAAGTTGCTGTGCGTACTGCGATTGGATTCGTGGTGATGGGATTCGTTGGCTTCTTCGTCAAGCTCGTCTTCATCCCAATCAACAACATCATCGTTGGATCTTCTTAGGATACTTACCTTTTACCAGGTTTTTTTTTACTTCTATCTTCTATCTTCTTAGTGCTTACTGCTTAGTAATAGTCATTGATTCAATTGTTGTGCGACTTGTGTCCATTGCTTTAAGGATCATTGACTAACCACATTTCTTGGCTTTTTATGATGCTCATGGATTTGTCAATGATATTAGTAGATGATAGAAGTTGATGTTATAGAGGAGATATTAGTAGACTTATGGAATTTAGGATGAATTTTAGCTAGATCTTGGCTTTATTGCTTCAAAAAGATTAGAGCTTTGCTGATCTGCTATTGCCACGCTTCTGTCCACTTGTATCTTAGTTAAGCCCTCTATCTTCTGTCACACTTGAGAGTTTTGTTTGTTCTTGAATCCTTTCTCTGTGTGCTGTCATGGAGTTTCTGTTGTTACCTCTTTGCTTATTATAATTTCGGGTTGTTTTCATGCAAGAACTTCTGAAATAAACACTCATTTGTAAAACTCTGAAATCCCTTACAGACAATGCACCGAGGAGTAGGACAAGAAGATCGACATTGTCAGCCTCAGTGGGAAGCTCTATGCCCTGCTATGTTTTTGTAGCCAAATTTTTATGTTCTTATTATACGATTTCACTCATCTTTTTGCTCTCTTATTCCAAGTTTTCATCATTTTTATGTATGCAAAAATTATATTCGCCATCAAGGAGTATCTTTTTAAAAATCTCAAATTTCAAATTGGGAACTCAAAGTCATCATCATCATCCGAACTGTTTTTTTTTTGTCCCAATTCTTAGAACCAACTTGCAGCTTAGGTTCAAAACTCACAATCAAGACAACCACAACTTGTATTCATTCTCTTAACCAACCAAAAAGAAAAAAGATAAATTTTGAGAAATTTCTCACCACAAAACCTACATTTAGGATTTTACTCTTTTAGTATATTCAAAGGCTCAATCACAAATACAATAAAGGAAGGACTAGATTCCCATATCTATATAAATATAGAGACAAAAATCAAATCCTGAGGGCAATTTCGTAAATACATCACAAAACCCTTAAACTCGCTACCCCCAAGTCTCATTTTAAAACCGATTCATCAGGTTCACACAAAATTCTCTGTCTCTCTCTCTCTGGCTTCGTCTTTCTCCTGAACCATGGCGGCGGCAACAACAACATCATCATCTTCGATCCCCTTCTCAGCAAAACCTTCCTCATCCAAATCACCATTACCAATCTCCAGGTTCACCCTCCCATTCTCCCTAAACCCAAACAAATCCTCCTCCTCCTCCCGCCGCCGCGGTATCAAATCAACCTCCCTCTCCATCTCCGCCGTCCTCAACACAACAACCAATGTCTCAACCACCACTCCTCCATCAAAACAAACCAAACCCGAAAAAAAAAAATTCGTCTCCCGATTTGCTACAGATCAGCCACGCAAAGGCGCTGACATCCTCGTCGAAGCTTTAGAACGCCAAGGCGTAGAAACAGTCTTCGCTTACCCAGGAGGTGCATCAATGGAGATTCACCAAGCCTTAACTCGTTCCTCCTCGATCCGTAACGTCCTTCCACGTCACGAACAAGGTGGCGTGTTCGCAGCTGAAGGCTACGCTAGATCCACAGGTAAACCAGGTATCTGTATAGCAACCTCAGGTCCTGGAGCTACAAATCTCGTTAGCGGATTAGCCGATGCCTTGTTAGATAGTGTTCCTCTTGTAGCGATCACGGGTCAAGTCCCTCGTAGGATGATTGGTACTGATGCGTTTCAAGAAACTCCCATCGTTGAGGTGACGCGTTCGATTACTAAACATAACTATCTTGTGATGGATGTTGAAGATATTCCTAGGATTGTTGAGGAAGCTTTCTTTTTAGCTACCTCTGGTAGACCTGGACCTGTTTTGGTTGATGTTCCTAAAGATATACAGCAGCAGCTCGCGATTCCTAATTGGGAACAGTCTATGAGGTTACCTGGTTATATGTCTAGGATGCCTAAACCTCCGGAGGATTCTCATTTGGAGCAGATTGTTAGGTTGGTTTCTGAATCTAAGAAGCCTGTGTTGTATGTTGGTGGTGGTTGTTTGAATTCGAGTGAGGAGTTGGGTAGGTTTGTTGAACTTACGGGTATCCCTGTTGCGAGTACGTTGATGGGTCTTGGTGCTTATCCTTGTGATGACGAGTTGTCGTTGCATATGCTTGGCATGCACGGGACTGTGTATGCGAATTACTCTGTGGAGCATAGTGATTTGTTGTTGGCTTTTGGGGTGAGGTTTGATGATCGTGTCACGGGTAAGCTTGAGGCTTTTGCTAGTAGGGCGAAGATTGTTCACATTGATATTGACTCGGCTGAGATTGGGAAGAATAAGACTCCTCATGTGTCTGTGTGTGGAGATGTTAAGCTGGCTTTGCAAGGGATGAATAAGGTTCTTGAGAACCGAGCTGAGGAGCTTAAGCTTGATTTTGGAGTTTGGAGAAGTGAGTTGAACGAACAGAAACAAATGTTCCCTCTGAGCTTCAAGACTTTTGGGGAAGCTATTCCTCCTCAGTATGCGATTCAGGTTCTTGATGAGCTGACTGATGGGAGAGCCATTATAAGCACTGGTGTCGGGCAACATCAAATGTGGGCGGCGCAGTTTTACAAGTACAAAAAACCAAGGCAGTGGCTATCATCAGCAGGCCTTGGAGCTATGGGTTTTGGACTTCCCGCTGCTATTGGTGCGTCCGTTGCGAATCCTGATGCGATTGTAGTGGATATTGACGGAGATGGAAGCTTCATAATGAATGTGCAAGAGCTGGCCACAATCCGGGTGGAGAATCTCCCAGTGAAGATACTTATACTAAACAACCAGCATCTTGGCATGGTTATGCAATGGGAGGATCGGTTCTACAAAGCTAACCGAGCTCACACATATCTTGGTAACCCGGCAGCGGAGGACGAGATATTCCCGAACATGCTGCAGTTTGCATCAGCTTGCGGTATTCCAGCGGCGAGGGTGACAAAGAAAGCAGAGCTCCGAGAAGCTATTCAGAAAATGCTGGATACCCCAGGACCATACTTGTTGGATGTGATATGTCCGCACCAAGAACATGTGTTGCCGATGATCCCAAGTGGCGGCACTTTCAATGATGTCATAACGGAAGGAGATGGCCGGACTAAATACTGAGAGATGAAACTCTGAACTGTTTACGGTCTTTGTATCCATATGGTAAAAACTTAGTTTGTGTTTTCGTAATTTGAGTTTTTTAGTTGTTGAACTGCTCTTTTTTGGTTACTTCAGACTACTACTGCTACTGTTGTGTTTGTTTTCCTTCATATATAAATAAATAATCCTGTTCGGTTTACTTGTTGTGAATGGCTCGGTTTGGTTATTGCGAATGGAGAACTGAGTAATTAAAATTGAAGATTTTTATCTCATACTTCTAATAAGCTTGTTTGAACATTACAATGTTTGAAAATTGAAAATGTAACTCCGTTCATGTCTCTCCAACCTATCAAGAAAAAGTAATTCTCAACTCTGTACTAATGACAATGCCTGAAAAGCTTAGGTCTTGAATGGACGTGGTTTTTCAAATGGCTTTTGGTATTAGATTTTTCAAAAATCTATTTTTTAACCATTCAAGATTTTATGAAAAATGATTTTCCAAAACAATAGAAAATCCAGATTCTTGAAGATTTTACTAATTTCTTAACAAAATCCAAAATCCCACTTCAATGAGTTTTTGAGATTTCCTCTACGTAATCATTTTTTTTTCTAATTTTTCATTTGTTTTTAAATTTATTTTGCAAAATCTAAAAATCAAAATCAAAATAAAAAAAACTAAAATCTATAATCTAGAAACTACCTAAAATCTCTCAAACATTCATGGCCTTAATAAAAACGTCGGCTAAAAAGAAAAAATAGAGAACTCTAATAAATTGATGTTTGAAAAATATACTTGAATTAGGTATTAGTTGATTTTTCTGATTTAGGATTCACGTGATCCAAAAAAGAAATTCAGAAGCACAAAATCAGACATTGGAAGTGGGAAAATAATCCAAAAGGTTTCATTTATTTATTATGTAGTGACAAAAGCTTTTTTTAGTTCAAACTAAAGTAATAATAAACTGAAAAGAAATTAGTATTAAAGTGGTATTTTAATAAAAAGAAAGAAAAATAATTGTTCTTTAAATTATATTAATTTCTTATTCCAGCATGAGGTTATGATGGCAGGATGTGGATTTTCTTTTTCCCCTTTTCTAGTCTTTAATTAATCTATTATTGTTGACAAAATTTATTAATTTATTATAGTTAAGGATTTAGTTATTTTAATTAAAAATTAACATCTCTAAAAAATAGAAAAATACTTAGGTTCACTTCCTCCTCTCTCAACCAATCAGAATATTTTATCTAATATTTCATTGAAAAAATAAATCATAATTAAATTAAAAAAAATTAAGGAAACATCTGTATACTTTTAATTAAGAAAAATTAAATATTGACTTGGTTTAGATTTTACAATTAAACGAGGTTATATATCGGTTTAAGTTTATAAATGAGAATTAGGATTTAGATTTTACAGTTAGAACAAAATTACATGTCGGTTTGAATTTACAAATGAGGTGGTTAGGGTTTAGATTTTACAATTAAAATAAAACTATATGTCGGTTTGGGTTTACAAATAAGGTGGTTAAGGTTTAGATTTGACAATTAGAACGAAATTATATGTCGGTTTGGGTTTACAAATGAAGTGGTTAGGGTTTAGATTTTACAGTTAGAACGAAATTATATGTCATTTTGGTTTACAAATGAGGTGGTTAGAGTTTAGATTTTACAATTAGAATAAAATTACATGTCGGTTTGAGTTTACAAATAAGGTGGTTAGAGTTTAGTTTTACAATTAGAACGAAATTATATATCGGTTTAGTTCATAAAAGAACGGTTTGAAATTTTTATTTTATAATGATATATATAAATTTTATTTCTTTACTTTATAAGCAAGTGAATAAAGAGGTTCACCCCCTAGTATTGTCCAAAAAAACACAAACTTCATAAAGCTAATTTCAATAGATCAAACTCTTTAACAACAACAACAAAAAAATCAATCAAAACTACATACTCATGATATGTACGAGGAAACAGGATGCAATTAATTTGATAGAGAAAAGTAGATCCAAAATAAATACTAATGGTACTTTCAACGTTACATACTTACATGTAAGATCAGGATCAACCTTTATATCCCATATCACGTTCACAAGAAGAAGAAAAAAAAAAAGCTATAATATAGCAACCACTCATATCATATTACTTATATAAATTGGTCAATCTTCAAATTTGTAATTGGTGAGTTGTTCAAGGAGTGAGACTCTTTCGCCTTTCTCAGACACTTAAAAGTAAGACTCTCACTTTCTCTCCTTTATTTTTTACTTTTGGCCCATTTATATAGAAAATAAAATCTCTTGACTTGTGATTTCTTTTTTTTGGTTTCTCACTTTTGCTTTCTATTTGTCAATTAGAGAAAAATAGTTTTAAAAACTATAGGTTATATAGAAGGGTGATTTGCAAAACTAGACACTTCTGTCTGTTTGGGCCATCTGTATAGTACTGTATAATACTATTGCTGATCTCAAATTATACACGCACATCAATGAAATTGTACTTCTATAAGATTTTTCTTTTTTGCAAACTATTGAAATATTTTGCTTTGTAATTTTATGGATCCAAGAGACTGTTTTTTGGTAATCGAGTTTTCAGGCTCTCATTCAAAAAATGTCATGCGAATATGGGAACGACAATCAGACATTGACAATCACCAAGAAACTCGATCATGAACTTTATAGTCTTTAAAACAAAACTATTTATCTCTCAAAATATTTTCCAAGATTACCATATATGTATATATATATCATAATAAATGCATTCAGTTACACTTTTACATATAATATTATATAGAAAATATTATGTTCTTATATAAACGACCATGTATATTTCATCTTGAATACAATATTAATCTTTTTCTTGTTTCTTAATGAATTATGTTGAATAAGCATAAATAAATAATAAGAATGCATCAAATCATATTCGGTTTCACTTGTGTGAAATTGCTAGCAAGGTAAATTATATCAAAATAAATATATATAATTGGTAAATATATGGGTCTTTAATGAATAATATATGTAAAATTAGATATAAGGTAGTGATGGATCACATGATGAGAGTAACTTCCATCATCCATTGTCCCCTCTTCCTTCCCTAACACTGTCTTTTCATTCCCTTCCATTCTAAGGGCATTGTCCCTTTCTCTTTTAAATCCAACCAAACTTGGCTTCTACTTCTTGTTTTATTTTCTCCCAATTATTAGAACTAGTTAATACTTCTATTTATGTGCAGCAATTAATAGCTAATCTATCATCAAAGATCTAATATTGTCTTTTCAAAAACATTACTTAATTAAGAATTACTGATATACAAGATTAATCTTGATTATATATTCCAATCCATGATGAAGAGACGACCTAATTGTTTATTTAACATAAGCTGAGATATATGATATGGAAAATGAACATTTGAAATAAGCTACAAATAATAATTTTCTCAGTGTACCTAGATTTCTAGAAGGTGGAAGTAGAGAGATGAACATGCATAATAATTATGAACATAAAGAGGTAATAAACATGCATAATAATGAAGCTAACTTGTGTAAGGACCACAAAATATATATACACACTGAAACTAAAAAAAATCTCTGTCACAAGGATATAAACTATAAAAGACAACACAAATTATTATTAAATAGTTTGTATTGTAGAAAAGAATTAGATTGAGGTTTATTTATATTTTAAGGAAAAAAAATCTAACAAGAGGGGACAAGCAAAGATCCATCCCACATGGGATTCAGAAAATATATAAATTTGTGAAAAAGCTGAACAAAGGAAAACAACACTTGGAAAATGATGGCTCTCTTTGATCTCTTTCTCTCTCACAACACCAATATGATTGATTCTATATAACTGATGATAATCATGTATGTATGTATATGTAGGTGCATGTATGTATGTATGTATGTACATACAACATATGTATGTAGAGATACGCTGATATAATACACATTAATATATATATATATATATGTATGTGTGTATATGTAAAAAAATTGAGTATAAAGACAAATGTGAAAAGACAAATGTTAAGGTTGTGTCACAATGGGCAAGATTGCTATGTGTCTTGATGTATCTTATCAGTTTCCATCTTCCAATTTCTTAGACACATCTCTTTCCTTCTGGTGAATTCAACATTGTGATTATACATTTCCATTTTTTTTGGTATGTACGTTGAGACACCACTCATAATATTCACTCACGTACGTATTTGTGACTTGTACATCAAATATCTATATATATATGTATGTATCTTTGTATACGCCTTCGATAATTTACTAAATTAATTGATTGATTGTTTTATACATATACATCTGCTTGGTTTCATAATATTCAAGAATTAAAGATGAAAGTAGTATATTTTTACAGGGCACGTAAATATTATAACTACGTACAACATGGAGATTATTTGGAATCACCAAAAGAATATTCAAAAAAGGCTTTACGGAGAAGAAGTAGTTCGTTGAACTAGATGATCTAAAACAATGAATCTAGATGTCTTTTACTATTAGTTTTTCTTCTTAAGAAAAAGTAGAATATATGAATATATAAATGATACATTAAGTCAAGAAATAGGCTTAAATTTGGACGATGAGATAGTAGTAGCTAGAGGTGATATGAGGAAACGAATTCGATCAACTTCAGCTAAGTTTCTGGTTTAAATTAATCTGTTTTTGAACCAAGATAATTAACTACATTCTTCTGTCTTTAGTTAGCAACTTAAATAGATAAAATCAGCATATCTTTAAGTTATCACTACAAGAAAACAAGCCTTTTGCGATGGAAGAATTCATAGTAAATCCCTCGCAAATAGGCAAAAACGACAAAATTGCGAGGAACACATTTCCCTCGTAAATCGCTTCTTGCAAATTGGTTAACGTCGCAAATCTCTCGCAAATTTTGCAAAGAAAAAAATGCTGTCGCAAAAACAACGCAAATTGCGAGGGACAATATCAATAGCAGATTCCTCGCAATTTGGTTCAAGCTAATCCCTCGCAACTTTGCGATGGATTTGCAACATTTATTTCCGCCGCAACAGCTGAGGTTTGAATTATGAATTATTCATTTTGTAATTATTATTATTTTTAATTATGCAAATTAATTATGATTCATTTCTAATTACGCAAACTAAAATTCATAATTACCCAAAAAAACTTTGAATTAAAACTGAAATTAAACTTGTAAATTACAAAATGTTGTTAAAATTACATAAACATAATAACATAAGTTCAAAACATAAATCAAACACAAGTACAAGTTCTCATATACAAACACATAAACATAAGCTGGTCTCGTGAAATTGAAGAACAAGAGACCCTAAGCTAGTCTCGTGATACCTCCTGCTCCGGTCTCAGGTCCGGTATCTCCTGCTCTTGTATCATTGGTGGCATCAGTCTCAGGTTGCACTGCTATCTTTGATTATAAGTCTTGGATTCATCTTTTTAATCACTAATAATAATGTAATTAGTCCTTAGGGTTTAGGGTTAAGAGTTAAGGGTTTAGGGATGTTATTTGCGAGGGAATTGCTATGTATTGAGTATTTTGCGATGGATTTGCGACGAATTTGCTATGGGTCTAGCAAATCAGTCGCAAATTTGTCGCAAATCTTGAATATCTAATTTGTAAAAACCATCAAAATAATGTTAAAAAATTAGTCAAATTACTTTCAAGTACATTATAAGGTCCAATGGTGTCATCATACTCTTTTCTATCATCAAACTTTCCAAAATTTTCCAATTTTGCATCTTACTCTAAACATGATGATCTTCTACCCTATATCACATATATGTTCATTACATTAAGACAAATATTTGCCAAATTGTCCAATTCTCCAACAATTTTGTGTTGTACTGCTATCTTTGATTATAAGTCTTGGATTCATCTTTGTAATCATTAATAATAATGTAATTAGTCTTTAGGGTTTAGGGTTAAGGGTATATGGTTTTTATTTGCGAGGGAATTGCTATGTTTTGAGTAATTAGCGATGGATTTGCGACGACTTTGCTATGGGTCTAGCAAATCAATCGCGAATATGTCGCAATATTGCGATGGATTAGCGACGACTGAGTTCTTCGCAAATTTGTGAAGGATGTGCTAAGGTTTTTTTATTTCTCGTAAATACCTCGCAAATCTATCGCAAATTTGCGAGAACTGTTCTCTGTCGCAACGTGTCCTCGCAAAAGGCTTGTTTTCTTATAGTGTATGTACAAGCATATATAGCAAATGTTTAATTAGAAAGCCTAACTGGGTGAATGTTAGGCAATGGGAAGTGATATTTTTGTAAGCACTAAGTAACAAAAAAGAGTAATAATAATTGAATTTGAATATGATAAATAAAATGTAAATTCTGTGACATTAACTCTGGAGTTTGTGTATAGAGAAAGGTCTAGGAAGAAGAAGTTGAAAACAAGTGGATACTCCGACTCCTTCCCACCCTTTGTTGTCTTGTAATTCTCTCATCAATTATTCATCATTTTTTATAACATAATTAAATAAATCGATTGTAGTTTTTTTTTTTTTTTTTTTTTTGATCCATTTGCTTCTATCTTTCATTATCAAAGGTTCCTATCATCAAAAATATGAGTCGTGGCCCCTCCTGTTTCACTCCATTTTGTTTATTTGTATCAATTCTATAATAGCTTAATGATTATATTATACGTTCCAATGTGATTGATTCGCAAGGATTAACACACATATTGAGATAAACTCGGTAGCATTATAAAGCAACCCTCTCCCGTCTGATCACCAATGATGAAAATATAATGTATTAAAATATCATCATGTACGTCTTGTTTTTTTTTAAAAAAATTATTATTAAGATCCAAAACTTATAAGATATCAGATTTTGCAATTTTCTGTAAAAAAATGAGTTTTTTTTAAAATTTTATTTAACGGGAACCAGGGCCGGCGATAAGGGAGTGCAAGAAGTGCATTCGCACTGGGACCATGTTTAATTAGCATAAAAATAGTGTATTTTAAAACCTAAAAAAAATTTACAAAAAAAAATTCTATGTAAGTAAGGCCTATTTACTGAAAATTGAACGGGAACTATAATAATTTTTGTGATTTTTACACCGTGCCTGATGAGAACAATAATAATTCTGTTTGAAGCTGAACCAGATAAAGCCGAAATAGTTATTTTCTAACTAGTTGAACTATCACACCAAATTCGTTTAGTTGTTGAAGAAATTTCAGAACTGATCTCATAAGAAGAAAAAAACCACTTAAGAGATTGCAACTTCAGACAATCAGACGCATGTAAGAAAAGTACTTTATGAAGTGCTGCACATATATATATATATATATATATATATCAATAACTAAATATTCGGCATTAGACTATAGTACCCAAATTGGATTCTTGTTTACTATACTATTTCTTTATACCTACAAGTACTTTTTTTTTTTTGGCAAACATACCTACAAGTACATGTACATGTGTATTTTTATACACGCGTGTGAACAGAACTGTGCTTGTAATATGTAAGGTTTTTTTTGTTTAAACGAAATATATATAAAGATCTTTATATGTTGACAAGATAAAGAGATCTTTTTATATATACATCCAAAGAGCACCCTAGGGTTTCATGGCCTTCATATATAATATACCATGTTATTTGCGGCAACTACAAGGATTTATTAGATATAGTCCTTCTCTAGCTAGATCTATTTTGTAGTGGATCTCTAACGCATAAGAGTTCGCTCATCCTCAAATTTGGACGACTTGGCTACTCAAACACTTGGTTCTCAGTTCTAACTAACTTAAAAAGTAAAAGAAGATCAAACGACACAAGTACTTACCACTTACCAAGTGTATTGCTATTAATTAACGTATTTTAGAATTTCATCTTTTTGTTTTTGTTTTTGAACAGCTTGTATCTTATCCTTTCTTGGATACTATTTTAATCGTGTAGTACTGTTTCATTTAATTTTATTGTATTGTGTTTCATTTTTCTTACAGTTAACATAAACACTGGACTATAAAGATCCAATGATTACATATCACAAAGAAAAAGAAACTACATCTGAATTTACGGTAAATATAATCTCGAACTTTCTCATTACTCTACTAAATACTTATACACCTGGATTAATCCAGATCTTTTCCATTTCCACGAAAATTAAATGTTAGTAAATAAAAACAGGACACTATAAAATAAGCTAATTAGTTTTCAAGTTTCTGTTAATGTACGTACGTACGCACAAACACACAATAATATTATACACATGCAGTATTTAAATCGACCTAAGAAATTAAAGTAGATAGAATGAGCATGGTAATGCAATAATTATACCCATCATCACCATGCATATGTCTTTACGTGTGTGTTTGATTACTTATTTTCAGAAATCTCCACTGAACAAACATTTTCAAAGAGATGATTACAAGTTACAACAAATAAAATGAACCATATGTATCGTCAGCCGATTGTACTTTTTTTCTATTTTCCACACTCTTCTATTACGAATGTTAGTATATGTACATTATTTATTATTATTCACTCTATCTCTTGTTACTTATAAATCAAGTGTTTAATTAACTAACTGATCACAGTAATAAGGTTTGCTCTGTCGGTTAATTTATGTCATAGTTAGAATTAATACTCCATGTAGGATTGCATATGAGCTGATCGTTGCAGAATTGACATAGTTAATGTTGACACTGTAACTAATTATATTTAAATTGTTAGTTCATCATTCTCAACTAAACATGGTTTTTAATTTAAGTATGTGATTGTCAATTCATAAACAAACAATTAGAATGTTGTGTTCTTTTTATGTTGGCAAAGAAGAGGAAGTGAAGTAGCTGGAGACATAAATCATGTCTTATCTGAGCATATCATTTTTTTCTTCGATTTTAAGTAAAAAAAAAAAAAAAAGACTTTATTTTACCAAACGAAATCAAACTAAATTAATTAATCATAAAAATAAAATAAAAATGAAAAGCAAAAGAATGTATTTTTTTCAAATTATTTTCTCAAACTAATGAAAGTTTAATACATCTCTCTCAAAGTTCAATTTATAATAACATATAATTAAAGAGAAACAAATAAATACTTAAAAAAAATCAAGGCCTAAACCTTTGCCTGCAAGAGTGGCAAGTGATCTCCAAGCAAGCCGTCGTATCAATCTTGGTCATTGATCTCTCCTTCAACCTCTCAGCTCTCTCCACCTCCTCCCTCGCCTTCTGCCACATCACCCTGTTCACAATCCAAAACCGTTAACAAGACCGAACTGAACCGGATTCATAATTACTTGAATATGGAGCTAGCTAGCTTTAATTTACCTTGCACGAGCAAACTCAGACTGAGCCATCTCCATCTCACGGCGAGTCAACTCTCTAACCCTCTCCGCATAAGCCTTCTCTATCGCCGCCAGCCTTATCTGCTCGGCCGCCTGCCACTTCAGCGCCTCCACACCACCACCACCACCGCTTGGATGCGCCTCGTCATCCGCCGTTGTGATAGAGCTGAGGCTGATGGAGAGTTTGAGGTCAAGATCGTGGTGGATCATGGATGAGGAACGGTTGTGTTGGTGGTGGTGGTGGTCGGTTGTGAGAAGTGTTTGTCGTTGTTTCCTTACCACAGAAGATTCGGTCGACGACGGTGGAGAAGGCAAAAGCTGAAGCTCTTTGTGATGATCTTGTTGTTGTTGTTCAGCCATTTTTGTATTCTTGTTTGTTTTTTTTTGGCTAAAAAGGCTGCACTTCTCAATAAGTGTGGGGGTGGCAATTACCAATCACTTTATATGTAAGCTGCTTCGTGTGTCTGTCTGTGCACATATATATATATTTATTTACCTATTTGTAATTTACGCTCATGCCCCTCCTTTGTTCTTCTAATATGTTAGGTTACTAGATTTTAACCCGCGGTATCCCGCGGGATAACTTTTTATAACTAAATTTTGTTATGTTTAAGTTATATTGATTAATTTTATTTGTTTTGTTTAGTGTTGAAGATTATATAATTGTATTTTGATTGTTAATTTAAAATTAAGATATTTTGTGTGCTTTAGTATAATAGACAACCCATAAAAACTATATAATCATATTTGTATAAATTCTAACCTGCTCCATTAAATGACCCGCGAGCATTTAAATTTCTTTTAACAAATTAAAATGTTTAGAATATATATATATTATAAAATATTGTAATTATGGGATACTAATTAATGTTAATTAGATTCATTTCAAATATATTTTTTGAAACTAATAGAAAGTATGATGTAAACTAATTTTGATACACAAATAAAATTCTTTCAAAATGCTAATTTTGGGTTTTAAAGAGAGAAATTATATATCATTATTTAAATCACAAATTTATTTTCTAATAGTTAAACAAATACTAAAAAGTGTAGAATGATCAAGTCTAAGTGATATGATCAATAAAACATTTACTTCATGTACACCTTGATACAATGGATAGTCATCAATACTTCATGTCTTAAACCAAAATATTGAAAATAATAATGTTAGTCTATATAATAAACTTTGTAATTACAATTTTGTGCATTAAATAGCTTCCATAATACATGTGGATAAGTATATTGAACTCACAAGCTATCCCTCTTGTCGTATATCGTATATTTGTTATGTTTTATCTACACCACTGGTTAGGAGTAAAATTAACCGAGAGATTTGTGATGAATACAATACGAAGGCCAATAAACAAAAATTAAGTAAACTTAATTTCAAAAAGCTGATAGCAAACCATTCTCTTACTTCTACATATCAGCATATCCCATAGAATCACTTACCTATAAGGGTTTGATACTTATTTTTATTGAATGTTGCTTGATGAAAAAACAAAACAAATTTTGGTATATGGGATTGAGATATGCGAAACTATATTGTAAATCAAAACTTTAATAATGAATTAGGAAAGCCATAGAATAACATAGATCTTAATAATAATAGATATAAAGATGATACCTAGGTAGGTATACTAAACTCAAAATTGGCCTTATTCTCAACATTGCCTTTGCAAGGGCTCTGGACTCACCTACAGGGAAAAAATGAAACATGTTTTAATTACGTATATACAGGGCTTGTGAAAAACATAATTTCAAAAGCCAAGTAAGCAATAATAATAAAAAAAAGTAACAATGCTAAAGTAAACGTACCTGTGCTAAATCATTTTCTTAGTTCTCCAAATTCTGGAGCTCCTCTTTTAAACTTCACATGAGTTGTTTGCCTTTCAATCTTGCTTTGTTTGTTAACAATAAGAAATGTTTATATTTTCTTGAAGTGAACTTAGATAAAACCCATCCCACCATATAACTATGCACGAAAATACAAATCAAGCCCTCTCAAATTTCAAAAAATAAAAAATAAAATATATATAATACAAGAGTTTCTTACCCAGTAAATCAATAATGCTTGGTGAGCAAGGAATCAAACAATCCTTATCAATAAATACGAGATTTTTGTGTATGCATATTTGAGTTGGTAACATTATTGCAGAACAATATTCAGTTTCTAAAAGAGATATATACTGAATTAAATGTATTTCTTGGTGACAAAGTTAAATATTTGCTAAAATTGATTTTCTTAATTTGGGTTCTCGTGTTTATGAACGTTATCTACGTTATAATAATCATTGAGATTGTAATCCTTTGTTTCTCAAAGTCGTTCGATTTACATTCAACTATCACATACAGTCCTTTAAGATCTATTAAAATAGGTTTTAAGATTTTAATCTTGTTTTAAAATTTAATGCGTAGTTGTGTTTGGAAACATCAGTAAGTATAAATGGTGTCAAGCTTATTATGGCAATAACTATAAATAAATTTGTTCAATTAATATAGTTTCATTAAATGTGTTTGCAGGAATTGTTATTTTAGGCAAATAGTTATAGGTTAATGTTGTAAATAAAACAAATTAAATAACCAAAAGTTGAAGAGCATAACACAAAATGTACTTCGAAAATAATAATATAAATTTGATAAATGGGTTGTATATATAGACCAAAGGACCAAACCTCTCTCGATAATCCACTAACAAACGACCACCGTACCGCCATTATGTCAAGTGTGGTTCCATATTATATGACGAAATGATTTGATTGTACACCAATCTGTTAATTTTAATATTTGGTATAAAAAAAAACGTAAGATTTAATTCTACTTTTATCGTGATAAATTAAATGTTGTTTTTATGTGCAAAACTATAAATTCCAATTGCAACTTATTTATTTATTTTTGAAGTGAAAAGTGAAAATAGTGGAGGGTAGTTTAGTAAAACGAAGATTATAAATAGAAAGAAAAAAATAGTTAAGGTGCAGAGAAAAATCTCCGTTGAAGAAAAGACAGATCGAAGATGGGATATAACGGATCACGTTATTGAGGCATGAGAGGCTTTTTGAAGAAACCCTTTACACTTTTTCATCATCTATCTCATTTTGTTATGTTATTTTTGTAACTAATAACTTTGTGATTATTAATCCTTTTTTTTTTTATATAGGGATATGAAAATGTGGATGTGGGTTGTGTAATAATTGGGGATGCACGTGGGTTAATGGATTCCAAAAGCTAACTAGCTCACTATGTGCTTAGTACAAATATTTTAGTAATTTAATCAAATTCTTATTATATACAGTAACATTTTCAAATCAATTTATTTTATGGTGATTTAGTAGTTGATAGATTTATTATAGAATTGATGATATATAATAGGGAAATTACCTATATAAATGAAATGCTTTCTATGTTTCATATAATATTTAGTTTTTTTTTTATGTACACACTATTAATTTGTTTCTTATATTTCATAGTTTTATGTATAAATCTATTGTAGTTAATTGTTATTTTTCAAACTTAATTCGTTTCCCTCTTTCATCTGTTTTCCCCTTAATTTATTCATTTTGTATTACATTATATATATTATTAATTACATATTAATTCGTGCTACAACATGAAATAATATATTTTTAAATAATAATTGGAATATAATATTTGGTAGTACAATTTATATATGTTTATTGTTATACTTTGTTTGACTAATATTGATGTATGATTTGATAATTTTATGGGTATAATCTGAGTATTGGTGTAAATATTTTAGCCAATGTATGGCGTTGAACACATTTTTTATTTATCGATTCAGTAAAATATTTTCCTTTTTTGAAAAATTCGAGTCATCACATATACAGAAATAAACTTACCGCTAACTCAGATTAATAACAAAATACTAATTAAATAAATGAAAAAACTATAATTATAACAAAAACAAAAACATGATCTAGTAACACTTTTTTCAAATGAACTAAAATCTATTAACGACAAAATGTTTAATTTTGTTGATTTTCTTCACTAAACCAATCAGGTTATTAACCGAACCATAAACCGACAATTTTATATGGTACAAATAAACCAACTTGAACCGGAATGGCGGGGGAGGGGACTTTTCACTCTCTAGTTTCCCGCGACATTAGTTCCGTTGATAAGAGTGAAACAGATAAAGAGAACGAAGCCAACGAAGCCAAAAAAAAAAAGCAAAGATTTTTCACGATAAGAGAGGTCCAATGAACTCTCGGGATCTTGCACTCGTCTCTACCTCTGCAGTTCTCGGTGCTTTGATTTCAGCTCTAGCCTTTCGCGCCTTTTCACCAAACCCTAAAAACCCCAAATCCCGAAGAGTTAGTAGTTGTTCCACCGCAATTTCCAGAAGATTCCCATCTCAAGATCCTTTCAGTCCTCTGAAACGAAAAGGGTTCGTCTCAATTTCATTAATTTCTTCGGTTTTTGTTCTGATTTCGTTGTTCCCATAGCGAAATTTTCCAACTTTCATCAAAAATTGCTTTTGATTTTTTTTTTTTTTTATTGTTAATGTTAGTAAATAATTTGGTTTTGATTGGTGTGACAAAAAGGTACTTATCATGGGATGATTATTTCATGGCGATTGCATTCTTGTCAGCAGAACGATCAAAGGATCCTAACAGGCAGGTTGGTGCATGTTTGGTGAGCCAAGATGGTATAATTCTGGGTAAGATAAGGGATTAAACTGGTCCTTTTTGATCTCTTTTGGTACATTGTGGTTTTGTGTTGTTTATTTCATGTGTTTATTTCATGTGCAAGACCCGGTTACAACAATGAATTAAAATAGCTTTCATCTTTAATCTAGGGATTGGCTATAATGGTTTCCCAAGAGGCTGCTCTGATGACAGACTTCCTTGGGCCAAGGTATTAACATTCATCTTAAATCCAAGAAAAAAAATACAGAAGTTGATTGTCTATGCAAACTCATTTAAATTATGTTCAAGGTCTAGTTAGTAAACTACAAGTGTGGGTAATAATGAGTTCAAGAAAAGAGACAATGTTCTAGTAAAGAAATGAATCTCTCGAGATAATGCAAGTAACTTTATCCCCTAGATTTATTTTGGATGACAATATGCTTAACTGCTTATGCTCGTGCCATTTTCGCAGAAATCGAAAACTGGGAACCCATTGGAGACGAAGTATCCGTAAGTACTAAATCTCAATGATGCAAACTACAGCTAAACCTTTAACTTCTTGTTTTGCTGAGTATTGTGCAAACATTCATTTAGGAATCGTTAATACGGTGAGATGTTACAGTTCTCATCCGTTTTGGCTCATTGCTAAGCACTGATGTTTATGCTTCTGAATTTGTAGGTATGTTTGTCATGCTGAAGTTAATGCCATACTAAACACAAACCATGCATCTGCAGCCGGCCAGGTTCGTTTCTTATATCGAATATTCTACTTAATTTGATTGTCAGAGTCTCTGCTGAGGTTTCTGTTCCGACATATATGTGTGAGATGCTTTATTTAAGTTTGTTTTTTGCTTCCTCTAATGTCTTGCAGAAGCTTTATGTGACCATGTTCCCTTGCAATGAATGTGCAAAGGTTATTATACAGGTATGTTCTTCATACGATTTGGTTTGATCTGGAACTATAGAAACGTTTGATGGTTAATGTCTCCAACAAACTTGTCATTTTGATATCGAACACCAGAACCCGAATGATCTATCTAGACCTATTAACCATTCTAATGCAAGTAGATCATCAGAGTCAAGTGGACCTTTCATCTTAGCTTTCTTTCTTGCAGTCTGGTGTTAGCGAGGTCATCTATTTTGTGGAAAAGACACCAAATGACTCAGATGTTATTTATGTAGCCTCTCACAAGCTCTTATCCCTGGCCAACATCAAAGTAACTAAAGCCTCTTAAATTATCATCTCATACTTTTCTATACAATGATTGTAATGGGAAATCTCATTTTGGTATCTAAATCTGTCTGAAACAAAAAAAATTCAGGTTAGGAAGCATCAACCGGAGATGGATCAGATCTTGATCAAGTTTGAAAAACACTTACTCCAACCAGAGACCTAATTGTTCCAATTCTAGGACCAAATATTAGAATCTTAAGAATACTTGTATTGCAGACGTATATTCACTCAAAGACCGGCTCTTTCTTCTTTTATTATTTCTGTTTGAAAGTTTATAACACAAATTCAAGAACTTTGCCACAAACAGACAGAAGCAGTAGGAAAGAACAAGGACAATTTACACAAGAAAGACACAGTTTTGTCAAACTCGGTAGTTTTGGGGAAGAGGTATAACGCCGTCAAAGAAATCCCCAAAATAGCCAGATGGCTCATGGACAAGTCTTGCGATGATGTCTCTGAGAGTGATGAGCCCTTCGAGGTTACCAGAATCATCCACCACATATATCCTATGGATCTTTTCGACATCTAACATCAAAATCAGTTCCTTTAGTGTGTGGTTCTTAGTGCAAGCGATCACACCGCTCATTATAGGAGCTGATGTATCCCCTTGTTTCTCCAGATGCTCTCTAACAGCTACTAAGAAGTTCTTTGTTGTGATTGACCTAAAAACATCAGTAGAAAGTATTAAAGATTGACAATGCGGCGAAACTCGGTATTGAATCCGGTTACAAGGATTTATGAAGTATTAACCTGTAGTCATGGTAGATCTCTGGTGCAGTGAGGAGAAAGTGAACATCTCTAAGGCTTATGTTGCCTACTGGCTTCTCACTTTTCCTTTCAACGACAGGTATGCCTCCGATTCTTTTTCTCCTCATCAGCTTGAACGCCTGAAGAACTGGTTCGTCCTCATATATCTGAAATAGAAAATGATGATCTGTTAGAAGAAGAACTCAACGGTGATATGAGTAAGATTACACACTGACCTTTATGATATGATCCTTTGACATAATGGGAAGACCAACTTCAGAGAGAGTTTTGATTCCCCAATCCTCAAACCAGTGAAGCCCTGCACATTCTGCCAGCATATGGATAACTCCTGATTGTGTGATTATATTCTCAATTTTTGCTACACCTAAATCAACCACAGGGATGCTCTTCATTTTGTATTTAGAAAGAAGCAATAGCATGGTTAGAAAAGAGTTCTCTTTCTGCAGAGCCAGAAACGGTGCCCATCGGAATGTTCCAGAGATATCTCGAACCTGTTAAAGAGAATATTCAATGCATTTCAGAAGCCATAATCTGGGAAAAATGGTTTTATCCCCTTAATAGAGATACAAGCCTCACCTTGGTATTCTTGTATAGCTCTGAAGAAGTAAGGACCTCAAAGAAGTTTCCAGAAGTTATGGCTGAATCTTCATTATCTAGAACATCAGCGGTGAAATCATGAGAAAATCCATTTGAAGCTGCAACAGCAGGGCTCCTTGGAGATGGAGGCTCCAACTGTGTAGACAAGAAAAGCAAAGACATGAACATAATAGGTCGCTTCTCACATATTCTTCATAAGAATGATAAAAAAGGCTAAGGGTTAAAAGGGAAGGAGAGTTACCTGATGCAAAAGCCAGACAACAATGCCTGGAAACTCTACAATACCGATGTAGCGATCAATCCAACTGGCGTCTTCAGGGGCATCAACATCTACAACAGGTGCACTCAAGACCTTGAATTTCGATAGTGTCTGAACAGCTTCAGCCAAACTTGTATCTGATTTTATCTCGATGTCTAAATAGAGAGAGAAACCACAAAGAAATATTAGCACAACAACAACTCTTTATCTTTTGGGTAGGCACATCAGAAGATTTTTCAAGAATAGGACCTAGAAACTGTAACAATCAAGAACTAGTTCTGATTCCTTAAAATTGAACTGATCAGAGTATCCAATAAGCTGGGTTGGTTTCAAAATTCTGACTTCTGATCACAAATTTCAAATAAATATTCACCAACAAATACATGTCAAGAGATCATGAAACTCATTAATAAGGATATTAAAATCAGCAATCAATTTCAAAATCTTCCATAGATGAGTCAACATCCCATATTCCCCATACATGAACTATTTATCAATTCCAACTAAAGATCAAGTCATGATCAAAATCAAAAACCCACATCACATCATCCAAAATCCTCATATACCTTGAGAATCAGAAGAGAGAGGGAAAGCAGAGACGGGGATGCTCTCGAAGCAAGCGTTGAGCTTCTCGTTAGGGCTCAGCTGTGGTTTCTGCTCATCCCAGAGATCTTCCACACGCATACCTAGCTTCGCTTCCGGGCTCGACACGTCACTCCGATGTCCCAAGCTCTCGCTTCTCATTATCTTTATCTCCGGCACAGCCGCCATCTTTTTTCCGGGTAAGTCAAATCAGTGTAAAAGGTACCGTCTTTATTCTCCGGTAACTCAATAAGATAAAAAAAAATCCTCTCTTTACGTTTTCCGTCAGAAGAAGTAATTCTATAATTAGCTGTTATGATCTTTTCACTGAACAAAGAGAGATTGAAATAGACACCATAGTAGAGATCTCGAAGCAGATAGACAAATTCAAAAAACCCTGTTGTCTTTAAATCTTACGAATAAAGCCCCATATGTTTTAAATTTATCCAAAATGTTCCCGAGTTTTTTAATTTATTATGAAGATTGGGGGTTATTTTGAAACAAATTGGATTTCATAGTGATTTTGTTATAAATTATTGTATTTGGTGGTTAGTGACATGAGTGTAAAGAGTAGTAGCCTGTGACAGTATGTACCCTACTCCTTCGAGGTAGACTCAATATCTCAGCCGTTAGATTTGTGACACGTGAATGGAGTAGCGGAGATCAATTTGGGTGTTGGTCGTAAAAGCGATAGGCAAATGATTAAAATAATATAGAGAGGAATGAATAATAAATCTCCATTTGTCGAAGTCCTACTTATCTCTATCTTCTACTGTCTATTATTACAAATCCACACAAAAATTAGCAGCCGGCCTTGGAAATGGATAACTATGTAATACAGTATTTCTTTTCTTTTTATCACTCGGCCGACTTCTATTACACTGTTTATAGATTAGATTTGATATGCGTAGATTTAAAAGGACATCTGTGTTTGACAACAACCAAAAAAAAAAAGGACATCATGTTCAATTGTAAAAAGTACAACGATGAAGAGCACAAAGAAAGACATGTAGCGAAATAACGTCTTACCCACTCCCTTGTTCTCTGTTATCCTCTGTTTCCCACCTCTGCTCAAACTGAAGCACAGATTGTTTACACTTTACATTGATAACTTGGATCCTTTTACACTTCCACATACACACACACTTACACCTCTAATTAAGCAACTCACATTAGACTCTAACCAACACAACACTCTTTCGTGTTGGCTTAGCCAAACTTACGGCCCATTACTTCTTAACGCCACTCTTCTTAGACTTTTTTCTTGACTTCTTCTTCTTCTTGTCATTGACTCATCTTCTTCCTCTAGACATGAACTCTCTGTGTTCTTGTCATCTTCTTCTTTTTTCCTCTCTTATGGAAAATTACGATCTCTTGCTTCCTCTTCTTCTCACTGATTCTAACTTTCTCTTTTAATCAAAGGATTCGAGTCCAACAACAACCAGTCATTACAAAAGGCATAGAGCTGAAAAACATAAAGAGAGATTCTGAAGATAGCTATAACCTTTCATAGAACACGTGAAGAAACCGATGCTGCTCCCTCTCCCACCTTTAGTATGTATAATCCTTGTGAAGGAGCCTTCTGCAGTTGAATTCAGATCACCGTAACTAAACAAAAAGAATAGATAAGACTTGGCCTCTTGGCTTATATGCCAGAACAGCGTGTCTAAGCTTTAAAAATCAAAAAGTCTTAAAAATCAGTCATAGATGAAGTCATATGTACATGTTGAGTCTATTGCTACCTTAAGCCTTTTAAGACTTTCTATTAAAGTGAACATACACTTTTCCTGGAATAGTACGTTCTGTACACTGACTAAGCTTTAGACCTCTTGTCATTTGATAAAAACTGTAGACCTTTTGAATTGGAAGAACCTCTTACATTGTTCTAACACGACTACTGGATCGTCAGATTATAATTACTTTGTTCTTCCTGCATCTTCGTAAAATCACCTAAGGCTCTAAGAGAGGAAATTATATCCTTTGCTGAATAGATATCCCGGTTTTAGTTGGAGATGTTAAAGGAAGGGGCGCCAGATGGTGTGTTAAAGTCATAGTTAGTTTGTTCTGATTGCCCATCACCAACCGGAGATCATGGTTTCTGGAACAGTGTAGTTTTGTTTGGAGGTGAGTTGTTATATATATAGACTTTGGTTTGATTTAGGTGTGTTATAGGCCAGCAGGTTTTCTGTAGAGAGTATGGCCCCGGGATCAAACGTACCAAATAATCACCAAAGTCTCCCCAGAAACCCTTTATTTATTTGTAATTCAATGCATGCGTGAGAGGTTTTGTTCTCAAGCAAGTTTTCATGCATGGGCGAAGTTATCTTTTCCTTAATTTCTTCTTTGTAGGAGATGCTTGCTTGCTTGCTCTAGTGGGAATTACGATTACTTTTTGGACGTGGTTTGCGTGAAGGAACCTTCACTAGCATTTTGATCAATTTAGTTCCATTGGAATTCAAGCAATACCTTTCTTTCTAGATTCAGACTGCAATACACACACACATGTGATATGACACAACTTTTATTTATATCACAACACCATACAAGCTAACACGATATGTATGGTTGGTCAATCTATAGTAGAGTTTTCAACACTCGGAAAAGAGAATGTACTCACAGTAGCTCAGCTCTTCATGCATGCACGGATCTTCAAGAACTCACCATAGTTTCACTACAAAAAAAATAGTTGATTGCATCACTTATCACAAAAGTAAATGATATCAATTTAAATGACTTATTAATAAATGATGCATAATTATGTGATTAGCATCAATTATTATTATTGATATAGTAATTGAATAATTTGACATCAGTTCAATAAAAGTGACACAATTTTATTTGAATTTGCATCATTTCAAAAATATTTAACAGAAAATATATTTACATCACTTAATATAATGATACAAATTAAATATCAATTAAATAAATGATACAAAACTGATATCAATAATAAAATGACGTCAGGGGGATCCTTTGTCCCGGAGAGATTCTATCTCAGTATGGACTGACCCCTGTATACCGGCTCAATTCTCGAGACCAGCGTTATGCAATGGTCCTTTTAATGATCCCAATCTCCAATTGATTCCCTTAATTGATCATCGAACAAATACTTGGTGTATGGACATGCTTAACGAGCATTTTGACCCCATGGATGTCGCTTTGATAAGGGCATTACCTTTAGGAAGCACTCAAAGGGAAGACCAGTTAGGTTGGCATTATACGAAAAATGGAGAATACACAGTTAAGTCTGGTTATCTTTTGGCTCGTCGGGAAGTACCTGGAACTTTCCAAGCACCTGGTTGTGGACCGGAGATTACCTCCCTCCTGGCCAGTGTTTGGCAGGTTCGTTGTCCACCAAAAATTCAACATTTTATGTGGCAAGTTTTATCGGGGTGTATTTCGGTCTCGGCAAATTTGAAAAGGCAGGGCATTGCCTGCGATCTGGGCTGTGCAAGGTGTGGTGCTGAGGAGGAAACTGTAAATCATGCCATATTTGTTTGTCCTCCGGCTCGACAGGTTTGGGCTTTAGCAAACGTACCAGTGGGGGCTATTTCCTTTCCCACGGAGTCCGTATATGCAAATGTGGATCATTTTCTGGACAACAATAACCCTGTGTCTCAGGTTTCAATGTTCCTCTGGCTTATGTGGTATATTTGGAAAGCAAAGAATGCACAGGTTTATGAAAATATTGTTGAGCGTCCACAAGATATTGTCTTGGTAGCGGAAGGTGAGGCTTTGTCGTGGCAGCAGGCTCAGGTGGAGAGTGAGGGTATGGATTCGACCTCTATCACTCTCGCTCCAGACCCCCGACCGAGGGTAGCCACTGCTAATCTTCCTGCGTCTTTTTCTGGTTATCGTTTTTTCGTCGATGGATCATGGAAAGCGGGTGACCCGCTCGCTGGTGCGGGATGGGTTTGTTCGTCGTTTCAGGACACACCGCCATTTGGAGGAGCCACTAATTTCCGACGGAGTCTCTCCCCTTTACATGCAGAAGTAGAAGCTTTCATTTGGGCGATGCGGTGCATGATCGGACATGATTTCATAGATGTGGCGTTCTTTACAGACTGCTCAGACTTGGTGAAGATGGTGTCTTCTTCTGCGGACTGGCCAGCTTTCTCGGCGTATCTTGACGACATCAAGATTGACAAAGAAGAATTTGCATCCTTCTCTTTATCTTTAATCCGCATCATGTTTTGTTTGTAAACAATTTCCCTCCCATTGGCTCGTTTGAGCTAATCTTTTGTTGACAAAAAAATATAATAATAATAATAACAAAATGATGTTAATTCATACATATTCTATTTGAATTAAATAAATATATGTATTTCAAAATGTTATTAGATCAGTATATTACTTATGCAAGTCAATATTAATTTACATGTGTCAAAACTCAAAATATTCAATATTAATATTTTTATTCTCTAAGGATCAATTTATTTTTCCATAAAAAATTAAACATATATTACTATTTCCCAAGAAAATTTTATAAATTTTCTATTCTTAATTATATTAAATATACGAAAATAATATTTTTAAAATTATATTTACATTCTCCACCTAACAAACCTGCAAAAATAGAATAATTAAGAAAGTATAATTTAAGAAAATGTATTAATTACATTCTCCACCTAACAAACCTGCAAAAATATTTATTTTCAAAATAATTAATCATTATATCATAAATATTTCCATAAATTAATAATTATTAAAAAAATCGTAAATAAACAGTATCCGTGATATATTGATTTTTTAACAATTAATCAATATTATCACAAATATTTTCCATAAATAACACTTATAAAAATAAAATAAAACAGATATGTTTGGATATGGTAACCTGTTTTCCTTTATTTTTTAAATTTCTCATTTTTTCTTGCTTTTATTAAAAATATTGGGAGATTTTATATTTGTATTAAAGCTGTTTAATAAAAAACTGAAAAATTGTTTCCACTTTCTACACTACTTACGATCTTTGTAACTATTTAAGGGTGAAAGTCCTTCTCCATCTATATTATAAGCAAAACAAAATTGAGAGTGATCAAAACAAAAACTTTTGTATAAGTTCTTGTTTCAATGTCAACAAGACAACCACTAGTAAATTATGCGTGGTAAATCTTCTTTTCTTCTCTCTATAACAAGTTTTTTTTTTATTATCAAATGTAGAATTCTAATTTTTCCTCTGTTATTTTTGTTTATGTAACTCAGAAATTCTCAAGATGAAACAACAGTGTCATGAAGACAATGGAAAAAAAAAGGGAGGGAACAACACTACAACAAATATGTACATTGATAGCAGACGGATATAGCTCATTTTCCGTCACTGCTATGAAAGATGAGATTTTTTTTCGCTTACTTTTTAATAGCATCTTATTAACGCTATGATAGGAAAATTATGTAGCGGGAAACAAAAGTGACTTTTGTCCGCCAATACTTAGTGAAATTATTCACTTAATCGCCAAATAAAAAAAAAACCCAAAAACTCGACACACTCTCTCTCTCTCTCTCGTTACAACCTAAGCTCAACCTAAGAAGATTTCTTCTTCTAAATTCTCTGTGTGTGCTCAAATTCTTCTAAATTTCTTATCAATTCTTCAGTTTTATCGCCGTTTGTGAAAAGCCCCAATTTCGCCGTTTGTGAAAAGCCCCAATTTCGCCCTAAATCTCCATATCCATCGCAATTGATAGCTCGAATCCATTTTTGAGGCATGTCTTTCTTCTTCCTCCTAATTTCGTTATTTGTTTCGATTATTTGTGATTTCAAACAGCTTTTGATTTCGATAAGGGTCAGATTTAGTTATCTGTTTTGTTAGGGTTCGATTTATCTAGATTTATTTCGTTATCTGTTTTTTAGGGTTCGATTATTTACAGATTTTGAGAATGTGGAGTTTCGAATCCATCTGTTTTGTTAGGGTTCGATTATTTACAGATTTGACTCAAAAATAGCTTTTGGATTTGAGTATTTGCGCCTTCATAAACTGAACGATTTTTTTTTTTTCCCAAGTGTTGGTGATTGAAATGTTGGGGAACTGAAGCTTCTCATTTCTCTGTACTCACACAACAGGTTAGTATCACTCAACCAATAGTTAAACATTATTATTACACACGAATATTGGTGATTGCTATGTTTTGTCCTTTGAGTCTGATTCGTATAAATAGTGATTAGATTAGTGAGATTTTACACAGTTAGATATTGGTTTAAGAGCATCTGTATGTGTCTGAAGTAGTGCAGTATTGTCTGAATTGTTGCTTAATGTGAGCTTTGTATAATATGTATCTCTATTTTATCTATAAAGGTTAAAATTTATATTATAACATATAATGTTGGACAAGGCATGGGTGCATCTATGCAGGTAAGGAATTATATTTCATAATTAGGTTTTATTTTGGGTTTGGATACTTTAAGATGTTCTTTTAGTTATGATTTTTTTCTTTAATTATCCATTGAAGAGCTGATCCTGGTTATAAAAGTGGAGCTTGGAAATTTGTAAGGGATGTGTCTGCGGCTTTAGGTGACATAGAAATGATAATATGTCCTTGTAAAGACTGTCGTAATGTAGTACGACAGTTAAACAGTGTTGTGGTTGAGCATCTTGTAATAAGAGGGATGGATGAGGCATACAAGGTGCATAGTGATTGGTATCATCATGGAGATGTGAAGTCAGTAGATGAATTTCAAAGTAAACCAACTCAGTGGAATGAGGAAGTTTTTGAGTTATATAAAGCTGCTGAATTTTTTGATCAAGAGTTGGCTTTTAGAGGTGACTTAGCTGACCAACCTGTGGGCGACTTAAGTGAGATTGCAGAGGGTGAGGACCAACAAGAGGATGAGTTCCTTGCAAAGATCCGGGATGCTGAAACCCCACTATACCCTAGCTGTTCAAACCACAGCAAGTTATCGGCTATTGTGACTTTGTTTAGGATTAAGACACATAATGGCTGGTCGGATAAGAGCTTCAATGAACTGCTTCAGACATTGCCAAGCATGTTGCCAGATGGTAATGTCTTTCACACATCATTGTATGATGTCAAGAAATTTTTAAAGAGCTTTCATATGGGATATGAAAAGATCGACGCATGTGTTAATGATTGCTGCCTCTTCAGAAAGAAGTTAAAGAAGCTTGATAAATGTCCCAAATGTAATGCTTCACGGTGGAAGACTAATAAGCGGACTAATGAGGTAAAGAAAGGTGTCCCACAGAAAGTATTAAGATATTTTCCAATTATACCAAGGCTGAAGAGAATGTTCAGATCAGAGGACATGGCTAAGGACTTACGGTGGCATTACACTAACAAGAGCACTGATGGAAAACTTCGACATCCAGTAGATTCTGTTACATGGGCTCAGATGAATGAGAAGTATCCTTCATTTGCAGCTGAAGAAAGGAACATACGGCTTGGGCTGTCCACAGATGGATTTAATCCATTCAACATGAAGAATAGTAATTATAGTAGCTGGCCTGTGCTATTTGTTGAATGTTGTAGATTTTATGATGTATTCTATTATATAAGTTCTACGTGATTAAGTTTCTGTTCTAAGTGATTAATTTTCTGTTTACGCAGGTGAATTAAAATGGGTGGAACTAAAAAGAAGGTTGGAGGGAAGAAGGGTGGAGGAAAAAGAAAGAGAAAGTCTAAGGATGATGACGAACCTGAGTTTATTTGTACTGTGGAGGCCCAACCTGTAGCAACAGAACAGCATGTGGAGGCCCAACCTGTAGCAACAGAACAGCATGTGGAGGAAGAGGAGCATCATTCCGAAGAACCACAAACTCAACAGCAACCAGAAGAACCAGTAGGAGAGTTTGTGTTGTCTGAAGAACATGAGCAGCCTGCTACGCGTAAAAGAAAACGAGGACCAACAAAGATGAAAAACCTAGCCAAGGATCCATCTGTTAGAGTGAAAGTTGATTACAATGTACTTGGAGTAGCGGTTGGTCCAGGGTCAGTCAAGTTGGCATCATATGTAGGGACATTGATGCGAGAACACATCCCTATCAACATACCTAACTGGAAGAAAGTGAGTCCAGATCTTAAAACACTTCTCTGGAGATCTGTTCAGGTAACAAGAATTTTTTTTTGTTTTTAAAAAGTCTCTCAATTGAACATGTTTACTTTTATAGTTATGGTGTGAGTGTAAGTGAATGCAGGCAAGGTTTGAGCTTGATGAAGATTGGCAAAGGATATCTGTGATTCACCAGATGGGACATTTGTGGCGATCACACAAGTCTGTCACGGTGAAGGCTATAAATTTGGCTGCAAATAACCAAGAGAGGATGAATTTGAGACCACCAAATATTGGTCCTGTTGATTGGCAAAAATTTGTCAAACTCAAAACTAGTGCTGCATTTAAGGTAATTACTTGTGATTATAATTGTTTAGTAGTTGATTGGTGATTAGTAATTAACATGTTTCATTATTAGGCCGTGAGTGAGAAATATAAAGCAAAAAGAAAGAATCAGATACCTCACACCACTAGTCGTAAAGGGATCAGCAGACTAACAGAAGAAATGGCAAGCATATATACTACAACTATGTTGTTTATTATTATACATAGTGCTTGTACTGTTACTGAAATTTTGTTTTCTGGAACAGAAAGCTGAAAGTGAAGATCCTTCCAGCGTGACAAGACTAGATGTTTGGATCAAGTCTCGCACCAAAAAGGATGGTACACCAGTAGATACGAATGCAGCTGATTTGATTGTAAGTCTGAATAGAGTTGTACACCAGTAAATAGTGTGTTATCGACTAGTAAAACCTGAAACTGTCTTTATGTTTTTCAGCAAAAAGCAGCTGAAATTGGTGGAAGTGATGCTCCAGCATTTTTAACAAATCCAGATGAAGATCACCTCGCCAAGCTTTTAGGACCTGACAATTCTGGTAGGCTGAGGGCAATGGGTAGAGGCATGAGTAAGACCAAATTAGCTTGTTTACAAATGCAGAGCAAGTGTATGGCTGAAATGGAAGAGCGGCAAGTAAAATTAGTAAAACAGGTCAATGCCTTGGAAAGTGAACTTGGCAGAATCAAGAATCAGGTTAGATACTTAAGAGTTCTCTACTATTCATCAGCCAGTTAGAGTAATATAAATTGATGTTATTTTTGTTTATGTTACAGAGACCAGAAGCTGAAATGGATGAAAACTCAGCTGCAAGAGTAACATATTCTTACTTCTTTTCATATCAGCTAAGTGATTCTTCTTAGTGTCGTTTATGATTCTTAGTTGCTCATGAAATTGTTGCAGAGTGTAAACAAAAGAGCACATCCTAAGTGTGTGTTTGTTGATTGGTCTGACATTGATGAAAATGTTGGTGAGGGTCGGATTCTTTCTTCTGATCCGGATGACATAGTGAATGACTGTCGTCTTGGCCCTTATGATCTCAAAGTGTTAGTTGAAGCTGCATATAAACCAGATGCATTTCTATGGAGACCTGCACAAAAGATCTTTCATATGAAAGAAGCTGTTGGACATATAATCGCATGGCCAACTGATAAGTGTAGACTGGTAGACAACAACATCCAAATGGAAGACATTGCCCCTATGGTATTTATAATTTCTAGCAATGTGTTAGCAATGTATTACCCCTGTCTATAATGCTAATTAATTATATTGGATTTGTTTACTGATTGTGTTTAACAGGGTATACAAGGAAACAAATGTAAACTATTGGATTTGTCTAAGGGTGACGTCATTGTTGCTGAGGGGCGTTGGGAGACACAAGAACCAAGTGCGTTGGTTAACGGAATTCCTCTTGGACCAAAAGCAGTTAAAGTATTTGTGGATTCAGTAAAGCAGCCTGATACATCACTATGGAGACCTACAGCTGAAATGTCATTTCTTGAGGACTGTTTGATGGCTTACGTATCTTGGCCCCTGAGTAAGGTTGATTTTGAAAATCCCTCAACTCCAACTGGTCAGAATGCTACATCACATGCTTCTTTGTCTGCATCAAAGGCCAAGTCTGCAGCCACAGCTTCTAAGTCTGCTACAGAGTCCAAAACTTCAGCAACAGCTTCAAAGGCTGCATCGCAGGCCAAATCTGCATCTATGTCTTCTAAGTCTGCATCTGGTTCTGAGTCTCCTGTTGATGATGCAACGGGTCCAATATCACCAATAAAGAATACTTTACCATCACAGTCTCCTCTCAGGAAGTCTCCAGTAAGTGTTTTCATATGTTATGAAGTTGTTTTTGTTAATTATATGATGACTGATGGTTTATATTGTAAACATGGCAGCGCATTAATAAAGTTATTTCCAAGGAGAATAAGAAGTGCAAGTTGATGGATTTAACTGAAAAGAATAGGGTTGTGGCTGAAGGACGATGGGGAACAAATGATCCAGAACATAAGGTTCACTTTACTCGCTTGGGTTCTAATGCAGTTAAAGTGTGGATAGATGTTGTGAAGGTGAAAAATGTAAAAGTTTGGAGGCCATCCGATGAAATAGAGATTATTGAAGATGCACTTAGCTCCTGCATTGCTTGGCCAGAGAACAAGGTCATTATGTCTTAAACTGATGGTTTTATTGTGTAATGTTAAGTACTTGAGATTGCTTGTTTATTTTGGATGTTCTTGAGACTTTGATGGTAAACTGATGTTCTTGAGACTTTTGTTATGTATTTTGGATCTGAGACGTTTATTAATCAGATTTTATGAGATTTTATAAAACAGGTTATGTGTGCTATAATCACATATCAGAAAATGCTATAAAAGTACAGGTAAACGTTATGATAAAAGAATATACCATAGCACAGTAAACAAGATAAAACAGCATTTCGCAACAGCTATATTAGATATGTATAACATAGCACGAAAAATTAAATATTGTATAAATTTTTGCAAAATTATAATCTTGATAATACAGCAGTTTATTAGAGCTATGCTATAAAACTATAACATAGCACGAAAAAACAAATGTTGTATAAATTTTTTCAAAATTATGATCTTGATAATATAGCAATTTCTTAAAGCTATGTTATATTTTTATAACATAGCATACGTAATAAGTGCTATTGTATATGGGGTACATATAATAACAGTGCCCTAAAACAGCGCTCATGAAAACGCTATCAAAGACCTATGATAGCGTTTTTCTCTGGTTAACAATGTGCATATTTGTTGTAGTGCAAAAGCAATATGTGTTTCATATAACACTTATAAAAATACATATGACACTTCAGCAAGAAGAAAAAAAAAGCTCAGTAATCAATTTATGATTGAGTTCATATCAGTTTTTTTTTTCGGTTTTTAATTCAACGTTGAATGTATGATCTGATCAGTTCATATCAGTTTTTTTGTTGAATCTATATTAAACTAAATGCATTGTATTTATGTTTTTTATTTGTTTTTTAAATAACAATTTTAATAAAAGATATTATAGTACAAATTCAAAAAGATTTTAATAGATATCAAAGACAATTTTTGTATATTAAAATAATTTTCAAAAATATTTAAAATAAACGAATCTGTTATTATTATTAAAACAAAAAATCTTTTATTAGTATCAGTTATTCATAAATAATACCAAATTTTAAAATCAATTATAAAAACTGACACAATAATTTAAAATCATTTGTTATAACTGATTTAATATAACATCAATTTGAAATAAAATGATGTAAATTATTTGCATCAACAAATAGTAAATTATTTTGTAAAGTGATACAAATTATATTTACATCATTTAAATCTGATGCAAATATAAAAAATAAATGATTTAAAACAACATATTTTTTGTAGTGTTTGTTCGTAGATCCCTCATTCATGCTCTTGAACTTTCTCAGTAAAATACACAATTTTAATCACAACACATATATATGGCATAAGTTCGTACACGATAGTCACATGCATGTTCAATATAATTAACTGATCAGATTTTAACACATATTTATAAATTGTAACGCCCGCGAATCCGATTTTCGGTTTGTGCATCAATCAATGCTATGGGAGTGCATCGATTGATGCATATGTATGGTTTGTGCGCGGATTAGTTTTATTTTCTCTAGTTTGGTACGATTTATGGAGAGATCCCTAGGGCTCTTATATAAAAGGGAGAATTCAACGCTTAGAGGTTTTGGTTAGCCGTTTTCATCCTAGATAGAAGAGAGAAAGAGAATCCCTTGAGAGATCGTTCTGTGAAGGAAGGAGAAGGTTTTTGTACTTGTTTTGGTGTGTTCTAAGCGTAGGAAGGGAGATCTAAACGTGGAGTAGCGTTTGAAAGTTTCTAGAAGGCTTGGATCTTGGTGTTCTTTGTCCTTTTCTTTTTAAATCAAGGTGAGTGTGTGACCATGGATTATCTAAACGATTCGATGTGTATTTTGTGTGATTTTGGGTGATTGATTGCTTGTGTGCTTATTTGTGCTTGGTTGTCATGGTGGTTGTGGCATGTTGAGGTCGGATTTGGAGTCACGGACGCTGTGGAGACGATTGGAGTCGGGAGAAGTCGAGAAAGATCGGGTTCGGCGATGATCCGCGCAAATGCATCGATCGATGCAAGGAGTGCATCGGTCGTTGCAGCTGGGGATTTGGAGATTGCATCGGTCGACGCAAGGTCGTAGAGTCACGCATGTGTTCAGATTTTTCTGGTTTGCTTGTGTTGTGTATTGTGTTGTGTTTGTCTTTTCGCTTGTGTGTATAGCCCAGTAGGTGGGAAGATCACCTCACTGAGTATTTGTGATAATACTCACGCTTCTCAATTGTTGTTTGTGGTGTGCAGGTATGTGACATGAAATCATGGCGATGAGGAGGAGGATGATTTAGAGTCTCGATTGTGTGTTGATGGTTATGTTATTAATGTTGGAAGCTTGTGTAGAAGCATGCTAGGTTGTTGTATAGATAAAAATGTTTCGTGTTGATGATCTATTGGAGTTGGTCATGTGATATGTTTTTGCTGGGCATGTTATTGGATGCTGGTTTATTATTGGTATTATGGTTGGGTCGTGATGTTTTTTTTTTGGTAAGGTGGGTCGTGATGTTTATGTTGTTATGTTATATTTTTTTTAGAAAAACAGGTCGGATTGTTTCATAAATAATACCAAAAATAAATATTATTAAATATAATAAGTATAACTAAAATTACAAATAATTCATGATACAACAATATTTTAAATAACGACCTTCTAAATATGTTATATTGTTTTGCATACTTTGTTGACTATTTTTTTTTGTCAAGACAAGTCTAGATTTAGTTTTTAACATAATTTGTTTATCATTCTGCATATCTTAAATAATTATGAGAGAAAACTAAAAACATAAAATTATTTTCATGATAGAAAAATAGATAAAAATACTCCATTCCATCTTGGCAAAAATGATCTGGTAAATATACATATGAAAATAAAACTCATTAATTGTTATAATATCAAAGTATAAGTGTTTTGTTATTTGCTTTTTATTCAAGTTTTTATATATATTACAATGTATATTATTTTGTATATTTTGATCTTCTTATTTGTTTATGAGCTATTTGATATTATGAGATAGATTATTTTATTTCTCAAAAACTATCGAAGATTCAAAGATTCTATAAGCAAATGAAGGTCAATAGCTCAAAAACGATTTCTTAATTTATCAGTTCTATAAAATCTAAATTTTTTAGATATATGAATATTCACACAGTGTATATAAATTAAGATGAGGGTTAATTTTTTTTTATTAGATATCATATATGTATTTTAATATGTAATGTTTTCTCTTATATTTTTGATTAAATTATAATATCATGAGGTTCTATTTTATTTGTGTTACTGTCAATGGTGTACCTAAAATAATCATAAAACCAATTCTAGCAGGTTAATACATCATTTTGAGAATTTTTGAGAAATACTTATAAAAAAAGGTAAAATTGAAAAATAATTAATATAATATATATATTGAAAAAGGGTATCAAATATTTCTAACAATTTCTCTAATATGAATATCATGCTAAGCAAGAAGAAGAAGAAGAAAAATGTTGTATACTCTATACATTACAACAACAACAACAACTTGTATATGTATTAGAAAAAAACACACACAAAATTTTTGAATACATCTGGAGAAAAGATCACTTTGTATAATTTTTTCATTCATAAAAGAAAAATAAAAATCTCTTTTATTTGGACGGTGAAGTTGATAAGAATTATTGAAATGAAAAATTAATAAACGGCTATTTCTTGTTTTTTTTTTGCTATCAATCAAATTGCCTTGGCACATATAACTCATGGAACGGCGCCGTTGTTTTTGTTCATATCCGTCATGAGTTAGTGCACAAACATGCACGAGCAAACTAAGCAAGAGAAGACGGTATCCACAACGACAACGTACGTGAGTGGCTTATAATCAATTTCATACCTTCTTTTATCTCAAGATCGTATACAGAAGAAGAAAAGAAGAAACATTGACTTTGCTGATTATGTCTAAAGAAGCACGTGCACAAAATGAATAGTTCTCTTTCTCAAGTGGGAACCGTTTTGTCTGTCTCCCAATCAATCTCGTGACAGAATTTGTTTTCCTTTTTTCAAAATATATCTCTACTTTATTTTTTTCATTTCGGCTAGAGATTTACTTAACTCCCGACACATTTTATCAAAAGTATGCTCGGGTTCTGAGTAAGTCTCTATAATAAGATAACACATAAGGTAAACAGGAGCTAATGTATATCATGTTTTGGATCTATATATCTTTTGCAAATTTCAAATCAAATTTTCAACTATATACTATTAACCTAGAAACAGCTGTTAGATATTTGTTTAGATGTTTCGTATCAGTTGAGTATTTGTTAACCATCTAAAGAACATATGTATAAATGTTAATAAAATGTGCAGTAGAATATATAGTTTACTTAATATAGTCTGTTTTCCTGGCGTCATGTCTGGTTTCTACTTTCTATCGTGGTTTTGACGGAGAATATGCCACGTACTGATGCTGATGAGCTTTTCTGACCTCTGCGTCTCCCAAGCGTTAACACGTCGGATATAGAAAACAAATGCGGCTAATGGATAGAGACACACTACCCAATGATAAGAGTAATTAGAAATTTTAAAAAAACCCCAAAATATAGTAACTACAGATTTAAAATATCGTATATCTTGTTTTAGTTTATAAAATATTGATATTTTCATAAGAAGTTGTATAGTGAGGACAAAAAGTAAGTTTACTAATAAACGTATACCTATACACATAATGCCGTGTCATGTCGATCAAAGTATTAACATAAGAAATAAAAAAATTATAAACGTGATATCTTTTTGGGACCGATTGGTCGGACCCGCCACCTATCTCATCCTATATACATATAGTAGACACACGCAATACCCACCAAGAACACACAGATACACATACACTTTAAAAATCTCTCATTCACAAAATTTTCTCCAACAACAACACCAAACAAAAACAAAGGAAACAAGAACACGTACAAAAATATGGCATTTCTTCTTAGTTTTGTGATACTAGCGTTTATTATTATAATCATAATCTTCTATTTATCTCCATCTCCAACTAAAAAAGCTCAAGAAACCACCACTTATGGACCACCATCGTATCCACTCATTGGGTCCATACTCTCCTTCAACAAGAACCGTCTTCGCCTTCTCCAATGGTACACTGAACTTCTCCGTATCTCTCCGTCTCAAACCATCTTAGTTCCTCTCCTCGGCAACCGTCGCACCATCGTCACAGCAAACCCCGAAAACATTGAATACATTCTCAAAACAAACTTCTTCAACTTCCCTAAAGGTAAACATTTTACCGATCTTCTTGGTGACCTCCTTGGTGGAGGCATATTCAACGTCGACGGTCACTCATGGAGCTCGCAGCGTAAACTCGCTAGCCACGAGTTCTCGACTCGCTCGCTTAGGAGTTTCGCTTTTCAGGTTCTTAAAGACGAAGTGGAGAACCGTCTCGTAGCGGTTCTATCCGCGGCTGCTGATGTTGGGACGACCCTAGACTTGCAAGATGTTTTGAAACGTTTTGCTTTCGACGTTGTTTGTAAAGTCTCGTTGGGTTGGGATCCGGATTGTTTGGATCTGACCCGACCCGTGAATCCACTTGTGGAGGCTTTTGACACCGCGGCTGAGATTAGTGCTCGCCGTGCCACGGAGCCGGTTTACGCTGTTTGGAAAGTGAAGCGTGTGTTAAACGTGGGAAGTGAGAGGAGGTTGAAAGAAGCGATCAAGACCGTACACGTGTTGGTCTCTCAAATTGTCAGAGCTAAGAAGAAGAGTCTTGAGATCGGAACAGGAGAAGAAGCGAAGCAAGATCTTCTATCGAGGTTTCTAGCCGCCGGCCATGACGGCGAAGCAGTGAGGGACATGGTTATTAGTTTTATCATGGCGGGAAGAGATACGACGTCAGCAGCGATGACGTGGCTGTTTTGGTTATTGACTGAGAACGATGACGTGGAGAGGAAGATTTTAAAAGAAGTGGACCCGTTGGTGAGTTTAGGGTTAGGGTTTGAGGATTTGAAAGAGATGAACTACACGAAGGCGTGTCTATGTGAAGCCATGAGGCTTTACCCTCCAGTTTCGTGGGACTCTAAGCATGCTGCAAACGACGACGTTTTGCCTGACGGGACACGTCTCAAGAAAGGAGACAAAGTGACTTATTTCCCATACGGTATGGGGAGGATGGAGACGCTGTGGGGGAAGGATTCGGAAGAGTTTAAACCGAATCGGTGGTTTGATTATGAACCGGGGAGTACACAACCGGTTTTGAAACCCGTTAGTCCTTACAAATTTCCGGTTTTCCAAGCCGGTCCAAGGGTTTGTGTAGGGAAGGAGATGGCGTTTATGCAGATGAAGTACGTCGTTGGTTCTGTTTTGAGTCGGTTTGAGATTGTGCCGGTTAACAAAGACCGGCCGGTTTTTGTTCCTCTTTTAACGGCTCATATGGCCGGTGGGCTCAAGGTGAAGATCAAGAGAAGAAGTCACATCCTTAACAGCGTTTAATAGAATATATAAAGCAGTATGTAAAACAAATTATTTATAGAATATCAAAATGTGTAGATTTGTAAAGCATTACAAAACCGAATATAATCAGGTAAATTTTTTCTTCAATTTCTTGAAAGATAAAAATTTGGATGGAGTTAGAAAGAGAGCTTTGTAGTCTTGCCGCTCACCCGAACCAAAGCGATTAGTTGAATCAGGAAGTGGCCATCATGTAGAAGTTGAAGCTAAATGAAATGTGAACGATGGGAGAATTTTCTTAACCTTTTACCAAAAAAAAAAAAAAAAAAAAAAAAAAATGATGAGAGAACCAAACCAATGAGAAAAGTCAATAATGGCAATTCTTTGCAGTGTGCGTATTAAAAGTTTCGGTAATAAAGAATCCTAAGCAACGATTATCTAACAGCCGACCTTAGCTCAGTTGGTAGAGCGGAAGACTGTAGTCTGTGACAGCAAATCTTTAGGTCGCTGGTTCGATTCCGGCAGGTCGGATTTTTATTTTGTATTTTTTTTTTTTTTTTGGTTAAAATAATCAATTAGTTCAATTTTAGTTTCACCAACAAATAAATGCACAAGACTAAACTAAGCCAGATACTGTACATACATTAAAACCCAGATAAACTATCTTAAAAGGTCTCTTCAAAATTATAAATGATTTACTATGGAAATTATCACTCTCTACCTTCAATTAATTATTCGGATTGCGTTCTTTTTCTTATCATCCATGCATGATCACGTTAAACTTTTTTTTTTTTTAAGTTTGACAAAAAATTTAAAGTTTCTTTCTAATTAAAGTATTTTGTAAATTGTTTTCAGAATCAATGTGAACGATTTCTCTGTTTCAGCTTCCGTATCTCTTTCTGAAAAACAATGTTTACGTCTCACTACAAGAAAATGAGTCCATTGTCACGTAATATTCCGTCATGATAATTTTTTTGTTCGTCACAAGAAAAATATTGTTACGAATCCGTGACGATTGGTGAATGGTTACAATACAGTGGTCACAAATTTTTTTTAGTCTCTAAAACATCACACGAGTTGCGACTAACTCATACGCAGGCCCGGCACACAGAAGAAACAAGTGAAGCCAAAGATTCGGGCCTAAAATTTTAAAAACCTTTTTCACTTAAAAATCTGTTAAACAAAAGGCCCTTTTTTTTTTAAGGATATGTATAAAGATTTTTTTATTTACATGTAAAAGGCTTTTTTTTTTTGTAGTATATGTAAAAGGCCTTAAAATATCAAGTTGTAGCCTTCTATAGAAAACCTATAACTTTTATCACAGGTGAAAAAGTACATTTTTTATTTTTTGCGTAGGGTCTTCATGAATGTTGGGCTGGCACTGCTCATACGTATCTATTTCGTCACCAAATGTAACGATTTGTAAACGTATCTAAAATGTCAAAATTGCTTACTAAAATTATCGTCCTAAATACGTTTTATTTCATGACCGAAATCACGTTTCAAGTTAGTCACTATTTATGACGCTGTTGTAGTCTTAAAACGTCACACTTAGTGACCTTTAAAATGTCACTTTTCCGTCACAGTTACTAACTAAGAACATGTATCAAAACTGTCATTCATTATAACAAAACTTTAGTCCCTAACCCTTAATGCATTTTGTTACTATTATTACGTTATAATGTTTAACTCATCACAACCAACCATTAGTGTCAAAATGATTACAGTTAATGACCAAAACCATCGTCTCCTATTTTTCTTAATATTATTGTTTCATCAAATTATTGTCACAATGATACATAAGCTATATATTAATAATTACAACAAAATTATATAATAAAATAATTTTATTAATTTATAAATTAAAGTAAACAAAACCAATATGAAAAACTGGAGTATTATTAATAGACAAAATAAACCTAAACCAAACTTAATTAACTAGCCACTCCATCTTGTGGAGGAATAGATGTTTTCAATGTCAAGTGCTTGGAGACATCATGACTCTTTTTCAATTCATTTTCAAGTTCTTCAAGACACAGAAATCCCATTTTTCAGCTTTGTTTTGATATTCCAGCAATCTATAAAAAAACACAAGTATATGAACATTTTTAATAATATATGACAAAATATGCCCCTGAATAAATTTAAAAGCATACAAGATAAGAAGGACAGTAAATGTCGATGTAAAAAATCGCGGCTCCTTCTCTAACCCGGGTGTAATTAATTCGGATCATTTATAAGCAATTCGGAGTCAAATTACATAATAGTATAACCAATCAAAGTCTTTATGTTTCAACAAAGTCTCGGCCTTTAAATTAGTGGGAGTGGGCCAAACGTGTAATATCCAATAACCCATTACCAATATACGAAATAAATACTGGTCCAATATATCAAAATATTTCCAAACAAAACATGATTCTCTACATAAGAAAAGGTAATGACTACTATAATTAAGAAGATATTGTATACCATAAACAAAAACGAATACCAATACTAAAGGTCATGACTAATATAATTACGAATATATTCTCATGCAAATAAAGCATTTAATAATATCAATACTAAAGATACACAAATATATATTTTTGTGTTCATAATCACGCCAATGAAGCATTTAATATTTAGGTAAAATCAAACATTAACAAAATTTCGTATATCACTCATGTTGAAAAGGGAAACTAACCTTATGTCCCATTCACTCAAATTAAGACATTTCTAACTAGGAAATGATAATAATTAGCATAATTATCGGATGTAATGTTTCCAAAAACAATTAGAAAATATTACACCAAATAACTTCTACTTACCATTATTGTTTTGCTCATTAACTCGCAACTTAATTGGAAACTATAGAACTATATATCATTCGAATGGCGAATACAATCGTTAACAAAAAAAAAACACTTCACACATAAAATGGCTTCAAATAATGGAAGCACGAGTCTTGCTAACATAAAACCTTTCAAGTTGAGTTGGAAGATCCAAGTGCGGATCGTTCATGAGTGGAGACAATATACGATTTACAGTGGGGAAACCTTAGAAATGTTTTTAGCTGATGTAGAGGTCAGATTCTACTAATTAACTCTATCTACTTATATTTTTAAACCCATGTATATTTTTATGTGTCTAATAACATATTATTTGTTGTCTATAGGGAACTCTAATCCATGCCATTGTTAAAAAGAATCATGTTAACAAGTTCCACAGAATGGTAGTTGCTGGAGAGTGGAGGTTTGTGGAGAATTTTCAGCTTATATTATGTATCATGTCGAAAACTATTATTTCCTGAGTTTTGAAAATTTAATCCTAAAAATGTTGATCTAACTGGATTCGCCATATTATTATTGAGAGAAGATGGTTGTCCATTGATTTTTCAATTGAAAGGGAAGCATGTGGAAGAAGAAGGTTATTTGTTTCGCCTCTTCAAGAGATTTTTTGTTTTTTTCGTGAGTTTTGTAGAATAAAGGACAAATCCAATCTCGGTTTGGACCTTTTATTATTGGGCTTTACAAATAAAATTTGTACAACTATAAATCGAGCCCAACATAACTGTGAGGCCCTAACGTTTATGTTATAGTTTATATCAAATACAGTTAATTTGGAATGTTAGTGTAATTAATCCATTATATAGTATAAATATATATATTTGTATATTAATTATATGTTCTATAAAGTCTAACACTAAGTTGGAGAATAACGAAGAATACAATATGCAAGTACATTTCAAGTTCCACTCGCTAACATATTTAAATTGATAAAACTCAACTATTTGAATAGTATAGAAGATGAATAAAGTTAGGATTTTCCTTAAACGAACAAACTACGCTAAATTCACAACAAACTTTCTATACTACATTCACAACACATTTTCTACTCTCCCCTTATTCTCGATAGAGAAATTATAAGCTCTAAAATAACTATGTTGAATAACAGTTTTTTGCAAGATATACAACTTAGGTTTAAAGCAATATCACTAAAACAACTTAGGTTCAAACACTTAAATATAAAAAACCATTAAAAGAAAAATTTGTTTTTGTAAACAAACTCGCACGTACGTGCGGGTCCGGATCTAGTAAATAGTTTAAGAGGGAAACTCCAAAAATTACTAAATATTTCAGAAATCTTTAGGCGCTTAAAATTCTAATTATTAATAAAAATAAAATATTTTCCAAAAATTAAAAATCTAGTATATATGGTATCTTAAACTACTTTGTTAAATTTAATTAAAATATAATAGAATTATTTAATCATAAATTCAAACTGCTTTAAAATAACCATAATTCCTTACATGTTCTAGTAACCAACTTGCAAATTCTTTTCCTCTAAGCAAGGTTAGATTATCTCCACTTATGTCAGGATTAGCAGCAACCATGATTTTATTGAACAACATACATAAAATATAAAAATATTAATTATTAAGAAACATAACACTATTTTATGTTAACCACTAATTAATGAAAATATAACATGTTTTCACGTACCTTTCAAATGATTTTAACAAAATTTATTCACAGTTTAACAATCATTTAGTGTTATAACATTTTTTTGTTTATATTCATGTTGTTTCATGGATTAATTAAGTGGTGGAAATGAGATGGATAGACATGAAGTAAACTTATGAAGGATATTTAACTATAAGTTAAAATAGTTATCTACTTTATAAACAATACAATCATTTTCATCTTTTAAAGATAATTATTAAATAGTTATCTACTTTATAAACAATATAATCCTTAGGATGTAATTGATTAGTTTATAAAAGAAAGTTTTTAATTAGTAGTGCGTATTTTCCTTAATAAAATACAATTATCATTCTCTATGTAAAAGTATATTTAACTGGTTAATCAATGTATGCTTCATAAAAAATATCATAATACCATTACAATAGTTATGACTTAAATTATCATAACAATTTGAGACAACATTTTGACATAAATTTATCCGTAACCGTAATATTATATGACCAAACAATTACGAACTTGTTACAATTTTTTTTCTTCCCAATAAAGTATCTAAAAGGTCACAAATGTGTGACAAATAATTTTGTCTCAAATGAACGTCACTATTTGTGACTACATAATTGTAGTGAAACCAGTCACACTTGTTACGATTAATAATATTAACACCATTTAGTAGCTAATAGTGACAATTTTCAGTGACGACTTAATTCGTAATAATATTGTGATAAAATAGTTACAAATTTATGACTAAAAAAAACATATCACAACATAGTATCTAAAAAGTCACAAATTTGTGACAAAAAAAATTCGTCTCAATCTAACGTCACAATATCCCATTTTTCTTGTAGTGGATCTATAGTCATGAATCTTTTTTTTTTTTTTGAAACACGAGTCATGATAGTGAAAAGAACCATAATGAAAAGAACCATAATCGTTTTAATGGTCAAATTGTTTAGCATGAATGCATGATGATGGATATTGTATTAAGTGGGAAAATAGCTACGTATTCGTTAAAAGGTGTTCGACGCTTATTCATGGAGTTGACCAGAAATTTGGCAAAAGAGTGACACCCAGGAATGCATTTAACATGTGGATAACCAACCTAGCTGGATAAGGCTTCCAACAAGATCAAGATTAGTATATATATCTTAGGGTTTGCAAGTCTTTCTTTGTGTTTCTACGTTTAGATTTCTCAGAGACGAGGATCTTCGCATGTGATTTTTAGTATGGTGATATATGGAGCTTCGCTCTTCACAGATTAAGGCTACCTTTGAAAAGATTTCCGATCTGAAATAGTTTAATCAACTGGACTCAAATTAATTTAGGAAAATAAACACTTCTCCCTCTCCAAAAGAAACATACTGATCATAGTTATAACTTCTCTCGAACATTTTTTTTTGGTTGAGAAACTGATCATATAACTTTTGAAGTAGATTTTGTGTTAATTTTTTTTTGGCCTAAAATTTACTGTTTTTTTTCACTGATTTTATGTTGTATTAGGTGAGAATGAGATCACCCAAAATAAAATAAAGAAAAAACAAATCACATGCGCGTAGGACATATCTAAAATCAAGTGAAACGCAATGCTAATGGTTCGATCAAAATTAGAAAGCAACATCCCCACCGTCAAAATTTAACGCATGTGCGCTTTCCACTAGACGAGTCATCCATCATATCATGAAGCGGCCTCAAATTGTTTGATGGCATCTAACGGTTGTAACCGCTTATACCATGTTAGTAATATACACTTGCCCGCACCCGATAATAAAATGATTAAAGAAAAGGAAATTATTTTTAGTTTGACCCTTTTTGTGAGAAGATAAGAGAAAACAAATCTCGACGAAAGGCCATAAAAAAAAAATTAAAACTTTAATTTTGCTTCTCTCGTTGAAGAATTTGAGAAGAAGCTCCCCCACGACGAGTTGTTTCCTCTTTGTCTCTCTCGATATCTTCTGGATTCCTTTTCCCCGATTCGCCGTCCGGTAAGACCTTCCGGCATCTGTGACAATCGGCGGAGAAAGGAAGGAGTTCATAACTCTTCCCTGGAATTGAAACTTTTTTTTAGGGTTTTCCAGATCTGATTTGATTTCCATCCAAGATTCTCTCTTTCTTTGATTTGATCTGATTGTTTTTTTTTTATTCGGTTAATCATCTTCTGCGTTATCGCTTTTTATTTGAGATTCTCCTAGGGTTTTCTTATCTTGGGTGTTTTTGATTTGTGGCGATATTGGTGATTTGGGGGTTTTTTTCATTTTGGTTCCTATCGTGATTTTTTTTTATTCGATTGTTCATTGAGAAGAAAATTCTGGTTATTTAATTACGATGACGGCAGGAGGAGTTGAGGTTTCGAGAAGTTGTGTTGCTGTTGTTGTTGATCGTACTCGTGGTTTTAATTCACGTAAAGGTGGTGGTGGTAGAGACGCTGAGAGGCGTCATCAAACTAAAAGACCCATTGAAGCAGATGATGATCGCAGGTGGAGAGATGGGCGACGTGGTGACTCTGAGAAAGGACCACGCTTGGTTTCTCAAAGAGGAGAGGTTCGAGAGGAGTATCGTGTTCAGAAGAGGAGAAAGTGTTCTCCTTTCGCGTCGGAGAGAGAAGATAATAAAGTGGTTCGAGCTCCACTTTGTGAGAAGATTATTATAACTAATCAGTTTGTTGATGTGACTGCTACCAGGACGATATCTTCTGAGGATCATCAGGTCAGTGTTTTGTCACCAGAGCTTGTATCTACAGTGTCAGTTCTGCCGGTAGAAGCTCAATTGGATGGGCAACATCCGTTTGATGATCTTGAGGAGGGCCAGTTGGAGGATGAGCAGCAGGTGGTTCAGGCACCTAATATTGCAACGTCTAAGTGGGCTACGTGTTTGGAATCTCCAAAGGATGTAATAACTGATGTTGTCAGGAATAGTAGATGGAACAGGAGCAGTTTGTCTCCTGAGAGTGGGGAATTGTTATCGGAAGGAAGGAGGTCCACTCAATCTGGGTCTGGTAGCGGACGTCGCAGCGTAGAACCCATTAGTGCCCATGAACATTCAGAGCATGAGTTGGGGAGTCGTTTTGATATTGGTGTTGGTGAAGCAGAATGTTCTACTTCTGATTTTACTGAGTCAGAAATTGATGAACCAGCTTCCTCTGAGATAGGCTTGAGCATGTTAGCTGGTAGTAGAGATGTAAATGAATATCAGAAGCTTAGTAAGATAAATGAAGGCACTTATGGGGTTGTCTACAAAGCTAAGGACAGGAAGACAGAAGAGATAGTGGCACTTAAAATGATTAAGATGAACATGGAAGATGAATATGGATTCCCGTTGACGTCTTTGAGGGAAATCAATATTCTTTTGTCTTGCAATCACCCATCGATTGTGAACGTCAAGGAAGTTGTTGTGGGAAATGGAGCTAGTGTTTTTATGGTCATGGAACATTTAGAACATGATTTGAGGGGAGTAATGGACAGGATGAAACAGCCTTTTAGCACCAGTGAGGTAAAATGCCTGATGATGCAGCTGTTGGAGGGTGTCAAATACCTCCATAGCAACTGGATTATCCACAGGGATTTGAAGCCATCGAATCTTCTCATGAATAACAGTGGGGAGCTGAAAATATGCGATTTTGGAATGGCTCGCCAATATGGGAGTCCTATAAAGCCTTACACCCAGTTGGTGGTTACACAGTGGTACAGGTGAGACTAATTTGTTGGTCGACAACCTTTTTTATATTGCATGTGAGACTTGTCAGCTTACCGAATAGTTGATGTTTGTGTTGCAGGTCTCCAGAACTTCTTCTAGGAACAAAAGAGTACTCAACTGCAGTTGATATGTGGTCGATTGGGTGCATTATGGCCGAATTGCTGTCTTTAAAACCTCTTTTCCGAGGGAAAAGTCAAAATGACATTGACCAGCTTCAACAGGTAACTGTGGTTTTTCTAGTTACCTTATACTTTTTTTTTTCTGTGATGAGTGTTTATCTGGTAGTAATGAAGGCTTTGTAACAGATCTTTGCGGTTCTTGGGACACCAAGCGAGACAAGCTGGCCTGGATTCACGTCGTTGCCGGGAGCAAAAGCCAAGTTTCGTAAGCAACCGTGAGTAATCTTTTATGTAGTGTTAATCTGGTTTTATGATGTTGGTTATATTACGCATAACAAGTTGGTCTGATTAAGCTGTGCTTATATTTCAGGTACAATTTACTGCGTAAGAAATTTCCTGCTGTATCTTTTACTGGAGCTCCAATTCTGTCAGAGTTGGGATTTGATTTGTTGAACAGATTACTGAATTGTGACCCAGAGAAGCGCCTAACAGTTGATGAGGCTCTTAGCCATGGCTGGTTTGATGAAGCACCTCTTCAGAAATCCAAGGAGTTCATGCCTACATTTGCTTCAAAACGTAACTGATAGATCTAAACTAGTATTTGAGTATCTTTGTTACATTAATACCTTCTTGTCCTCATATTCCTCTGTGTTATCTTCTTCACGAGGTAAATACTAAAGGGTTTACCCAAAAAAGTTGGAAGTGGACTTGCCATCTGTAAGTTATCTCCACAACATTTAAAGTTAACTTGTAGCTCTTTTTCTGTTACACTGTCGTTTATACTAAGGTTGTTCTCTCTACAAAGATTAGGCCACGAATGGCACTGTGGTACGGCTGCAGTGTGATGACCTTAACCGCAGTGTCACCTGTGAATGGTAACATGATTTCTGAAAGTTCAAAGGCTTATTGTGTGCGATGAGCTATTCTATAAACTACAGGCTTCCTCTAAACGTAGCATTCAGGTCTGATTGTTGTGCCGCAAGCATCAATATATACCCTTACTTTTTTAATAATCACATCTTCTCATGCCTTTCTCTCTTCGATGGTTTTTAATCTTTTTCTCTCATATTGTCCAGTCGTCACAATCATCAGCGTTTTTATTCATCATCAGTGTTTATAGTCTTCATGACTTCGCCAATCACCGTTTCTTGTATTTGGCAGTGTCGCTAACTCTAAACCGCTCTGATCAGATGTGTAATTGTTATAGTGACTGCAAATAGCGAGTTACACTCTCCTACATATGCATTGTAGGATTAGGTATTCGATAGTGAATTTTTTGTAAGTAGTGTTGTGTTTATTCAACCTTTTATTCAAAATGAGGGTAATAATAATATTTATGGCCCCTGGTTTTTAACTTGCTTGTCCTTCCAACCGTCTTTCTAGACTTCGGCGATTTTTTTTCCTTTTTAACCGATGGTAAATACTTTGTTTGAATATTGTTTTAAGAAGCGTACACAAATGTTCGATAAAGAGGAATCCAACAACAGACTATACTCACCCGAGAGCTATCTCACAGACTATAAAGAGATATCTCATAAGCTGTATCAAATTCAAAAGGCCAACAGTTTTTCATAAGAAGAAAATTGTTCTTTCTCAAATTTGATAAGGAACAGATTTTCCTACTCATTCATGTTTTATCATTTTTTTTTTCCTGATTGTTTTTTTTTTTTCTATTCCTCTTCATTTTTTTGTTCCTCAATAGGTTACCAATTGGAGGGGGAGCCATAAATTACAGCTATGGCTAATTTTGAATTACAACAAATGCTCATTTTAGATGACTTTTTCATTAAATAACAAGATATTTAAATTATGTTTAGGTGAATTAATGTTCAATAACACCAGATTTTCGGAAGACACTACAAAATAATAAATCATTAACCCTTAAAAATCAAACTCTTAAAAGTTCATTACTACAATACATTTTTTCTATACAATGAGTGGTACTAATTTTTCTCAATTCGTATGGGTCCGATTAATAATGTATCCAAAACTGTATAAAAAAGCTCTAAGTTAAAGTTGTAAATTATTACGAAAATATGTAAAGCTGTGAAAAAGACTTGTACATCAAAGTTGTACAAAAAACTAAGAGTAAAGTTTTTAATAAAATTTTGTAAAAGGTTTTGTAATTGGTAAAAATTGAAAAATGTAATAAACACAAATATTTTGTAGACATGTGTTAGCCTATCGACGGAAACCATTATGAGTTTTAGGAGTAGAAACATGAAATGTATAAACAAATAGAGAAGTGGTCTATGATCTATCATCTATCTAGTACTTACTACAGTACTTTGGTATAATTGGAGCAAAAGACATCTATGATCTATCATCTATCTAGTGACTATTGCCCTAAAGAGGGACAATAGCTTGGTGACTCATCCTAGTTCTGCCAACCAGATTCCAATCAACACACGTGGCTCAAACCCATTTCGTCGTTTTTCCAAGTTAGGATTCTTGGGTTTTGGGACTTTTGCGGCCTTCAAGACGAACCTAATTCTCACAAATTCTTTAACCTTAACTCGAGTTGGCGAATTTTCATTGGCTGAACATGCTTGCCTTTGTTTACTTGCGTTCACTTGTAAATTGTTAAAAGACTCATCTCTATGGTTTCATTAATTAAATAAAATTTGCAGATAATAGTAGTATTTGTTACGAAACTGTTGGCGAACTAGGTACTATTACTAATTCGGATACTAATTAATTATACAATTAGGTATCAGAGCAGCAGGTGAGATTCATAACGTAATCAATGTTTTTTCCCTATGTATCTCCTTTTTTTTTTTTAATCTATGTCTTTGAAAAGCATATGCTATAATCTAAAGATAAGAGCTTGATTTGTCCGCCTTCTGCTTTTAGAAAGTAAATCGACCCCGTTTGGATATCACTATTGACTATTATTCCTAGGGACGTCTGTAAAGGGAAACCCTCTAATTATCATGTATAATTTTTATCTATTAGACTAAAACCATGTAATATATAGTATACCATTTTAACTTTATTAATTTATGTTTAGCATGTACAAGGTAGGAAATGTATTTACGTACTTCTTATAGATTATAATTTATAAGTGACGTAAATAATTAATCTTGGTCAATTCATATTTATCTATTAGAACTATCTTGAAGTTAATTTTGATCCGCAAAACAACGGTCTTCATCGGAAGATCATCACAATTATAGAAACCAATTATCATATTATATTATATCTTGGTATGATTTGTAAAACTTATGCGATGATTGACCAAAGTTTCAAATTATGTAGGTGCTATGGGAACCTATATGGGATGTGCCACGTGTTCCAAGAGGCATGCATACTTAGTAGAGGGCGAATATTTTTGTTGCTATATTTTCATACAAGTAACTACCAAGCTTTGCCCAACAATCAATGAACTCACCTTTTTTATCGTCCCAAACATAGTAATTATATTAGATATTCGAAACACCTAAATCAGTCTCGGAAAGTTATACCTAAAAAGAAAAACTCTAAACCTCTAATTCTAACACTATGAATCAAAACAATTCACTAATAAATCCCTTAATTAAAAAACACGAAGAATGAAAGGAAAAAATACTTAACAAACAAAGCTAATAAACTTTGCTTAACCATAACCTATCTTAGTGACGATGAAAAGGCGGACCTTTTTCAATACAAGGATGTCATCTTAATCAGTCGATGTTGCTCAATTATGTCATAGTAAAATAAGCTATGCATCATTCAATCTTCGATGCATTATATAGTCCATGTCCATATGAAATGTTGAAAGGCTTTTTTGTTAACCCCACAACTTCATATGAATAGTATTATTTTTTTTCATTTTGGGATTCACAGATCCATACTATGCGGCGATGCCCGTTCGACACCATCAACCTTGTTGATATGATAGTAATTAAGCAATAAATCTTACAATGATGCAACTGAAAGCATCTCCAAAAGAAATATGATCTCTAAGATTCGCCAAACCTCAAATTTAAGGTTTACCTCTCCAGTCGAAAGTCTACCTAACTATAATTCTATGTTTTAGTTTTCAATTACGTGATTATTAAAATCGAGGATGATGTTTTGAATGTTGTAAGAATACCACCTAACAAATCCTGCCTCGTAGGTCTATCAAAGAAAATACATCTAATTTCAATCTAGGTACGTACGTTCAACATAACTAAATGTTCATCGACAAAACATTACTTACCTTCCTCAAAACAATTACGTTATATTTTGCTAAAGAAAATGAATCCGAAAAATACTATATACCTTCCTCGAAACATTCCATTTGTAGTTCATAAACTAAAAAAATTAGAACGACGGGAAACGAAATTGTGGACGGAGTAATCAAACGTAAAAAACTATACAGATATATCTATATATATATATAGATATACACGTTAATAAAAAGTTAAAACCCGATATTTCAAAGAACTTAAAAAGACAATCTAACATAATCATAATTATAATGACTTATACCAAATTAAATTTAAATAATTGAGTACTAATGTCTTAGTCAGAAAAAAGATTCTGGTTCTGGAGTGAAAACCCTTCCAGCGATGAATGTGCTGTGTACTTGAATCATATAAACTAATTTAAAACAGATATGCTTCATTACTGGTTTTGCTTAATTTACTATAGTTAAACATACAAATCATGTTAATTAATTAAGAATGATTATTATAAACACCAGCTAATGACTTGCCTATACGTGTCCTTATGCGTGTTCTCATTCAAAGCACAACAAAGCCCACCCGTAAATACTTCTAGATTCCCCCGCACCTTGGAACTCCATCCTAAATCTCACGTTAAATATTTTTTTTTAAAGGATTTTCTCTTTTTTTTTTGGAGGGAGGTGGGAACTTAGAACTCTAGTTTTAATACTATTCGGTAATTCTATATACAGAATGACGAAAAAGTATAGTAATACATTAAGATATTTGTTGGTTTCCATAATTGTATTGAAAATAAATTTTATCCGTCTACGGCTATAGCTACAACAATTTATACGAAACTACGAACCAATAATAAAAGTCTTGAGTGTTTTTTTTTTTTTTTTTTTGTCAACGTCTTCAGTGTTTATATTTAATCATTTTATCATTTATACACTAAAATATTAAATTGAAAAATGAAAACTTTATGACATATTGAAGTTTGAATATATTTGTCTTTTTAATGATTTTGTCATTTCATTATTGGTCATGAACTTTATTTTACATTAGGATCAGTTAATTTTTTTTCATCTGATATTTTTGCTGAGAAAATAAATCATTTAATTTAGCTATCTGACGAATCAATTTGCATCCTTTGTTGTATCCCTTAAAGAAATTTGGACTCTCACTTTAAAGATGTTCGTTCTCAAACTCAAAAGTTCTGTTTATTTGTATTTATTTTTTGTTCTACATTATATTGTTGTTACTTATGTCTATTTCTTAGGTTTTAAGTACATCACAATAATATTTGAGAACAAAAAAAATAGTTTAGATATAATAATTAATCAGATATTGTAAAATTCATGTGTATGTAACTATGTATATACTAGATAATGTCTCACGCGTCGAGTAAGTTTGAAATTAATATAACAAAATATAATTTTATATTTTTAAAGGAATTTAGTAGCTTATTGAATTAATTAATTATTTAATAGTTTATCTTACATTGATATTATTTTAAATAAGTATCTTTCAAAACTTGTACAAAAATTATTAAAATTTTCCCACAATTATTGTTTTAGGAGGGTCATATGTGATTTATAAATTAATCCTATATGTTGCTCAAGTAACTTCTTCCGCAAGTAATGAGTATTCTCAAGGGTGTGCTTTAGAAGTGTGGTTGGATCTTCTTCTTCTGAGCCTTATATTAATTATGAATCAGATTAAAGAAGCAGTTAGAGTATGAAAATTCAAATTATAACGAAGTTTTTGTTTTCTACAGTTTATAAAATTCCCTTTTCTTTTTAAATTCGATGTTTTTTCGTACTTATAAAAATTTAGAGAATGTTGTGTTAATCATAATAGAACTGATAAGAATCGAAAGAGTTCTGAAAAGCTAAAATTAAAAAGAGGAAGAAAGACCTTATATTGATCACTTATAGCCAACAAACATCTATAATCTATTAAAGGAGTAAAGGAAAATACACCGATCATTTTTACAAAATATATGGTTCCTAGAAAACATCTCTTATACACAAACTGACTTAAACTCCTATGAGTATATCTTGGACATTATGAAAACATCTCTTATACACTAGAGGGTGTACTAAAACCATGATTTTGGGAGAATTTTATGGAATTTAGGAAATTTGGAATTTTGATAGATTTTAGGAAAACTGATATGATTTTCTGTAATTTTTTTTCAAATTTCATCTAAAACTATGAACTAGAATTTGTAATTCTTGAATTGTTCTTAACTTTTCCAAATGCTAGTAAATTACAAGCTAGCATTTGGAAAGTTAAGAACGATTGAAGTTGATATATGCCATTAAAACAGACCAAGTGGCTTATATATCGTCATCAAACTATTAAATTCTTGGCCATCTAAATCATTAATTGTCAAACTAGCAAGTAATGTTATTTGTCAAATCTGAATTGTTAAATATAATTATTTTAAAAAGTTCTTCAGAAAACAGAAAAGACAATATTTTCAAAACAATATATCAAAGCTTATTATATACTATAATGATTTCAAAGCTTAAGTACAACATACGTATCCAGTTTTTCCATGATTCATGCATAAGATGTATCCAAGTTTTTCCATAGTTCATCCATAAGAATTCTCTTAGCATGTTATACGGTTCTAAAAAGCATATACTGTAAGCTAAATAGGATTAAGCTCATAATAATTATATACTATAAATAGGTAATAAGAGTATAATTTATTAATAATATCCCCTATATATTAAAAGAGAAACATTTTTGAAGAAAAGTTAACGTGTCGTCGCGAGAGTACTCGGTGCCCAGTTTATTACTTGCCCTTAATATTCCATAATATTACATAAAACTATCATTGCTATTCAATTTTTTTTTTTTATCATCTGATATAACAACGGAAAAATAGAAAGAACAGTAGTTCAAAAGGGAAAGAAAAAACAGAGAAACAGAGGAAGAAACAATGCAAATGGTTGATGATGAAGCCAAGTCACTATTCAATTTATTTATATACATAATATTTTATTCCTATAAATTCTAAAATTGGTAAATATTATTCAAATATCAATAAAATATTATCCTCTACATGTTTCAAAATTATTTTCAAAACCTATGTATTATAATATAATAAAATATTATAACATGAGATGTAAAAAATATATATTTAAATCATATTTTCAAAAACATAAATAATATTATTCCTTATTGTTTAAATTTTTTTAACCAAAGAAAGTAATATTAATTTTGAAAAATAGATATTAGAAAAATTTTAAAAAACAATTTGACGGCATCTTAAATTTATTTTAAACTATAAAATATTTAAACTTATGCAAATCCTAATTTTCAGTTTTCCATATAGAAAATTTCTGATATAGGACTAACATATATCAAAGACCTTAATTTCAAAATTAACATATTAAAAAATATAAAATCTTAGATATATTTTAATATTATTTATTAAAGATTTCGAGGGACGGGTTTTTATAGATAAAAAAATATTATACCCCTTATGGAGTATGGCTACCGGGTCAGGTTTGACCCGCTTAAGAATTTATGTCATTTGTTTCGAGAAGTTTTAATCTTTTTGATGGTTTTTATCAGTTTCATGATTTACAAGTTTTATATAATTCTGATTAATCACTAATTCGGTAAGATTCAGGTATGTTGTTTTGTGAATCTTAATTTTATGCTGAAACTTTTATTATTTCAAAAATCACAAACTGAATGACACCAAACTTATATAAGTTTGAATTGTAAATGATTTAACAAATAATTATATCTATAAATATAACTCTATATGTAGAAAATATATTACAAACGTTATACTAAACATAGTTTTTGAAATCAATCACGCACATACATGCGGGTCCCTAGGTCCTTCTTTGTCTCAATAACGATTACCTAACTCCATTGGCACTAAATCTTTATTCTTTTGTCACCTTCATTGTCACTAAATCTTTACGGTCATTTACGCATGAGATCATCTTGTCCCCTTTGAGATCTAATTTGTCACACTCACTTTCAGTTTACTTAAGATGCCATTAGCTTTACACAGAGACTTGGTCAATGATTATAATTATATTCGATCCTCATCTTTTGGATTGTGCTAATAAAAAGTGGGGAGAAATTCTCATAATCTCTCAAATATATTATTTTAATCAATTATTTAGTTTAGTTATTTATTTTTTGTTTTTGACAATCATTTAGTTATTTAATTAAAATTAAAAAGAAAAATAAAAATTTAAACCAATCATATGTTGCCATGTAATACAAGTAGTCTTTCATGGGGTTCTCAAAAATTCTCATTTGAGAATCGATTCTCAGTTTTCACTCCAACTTTTTATTATTTTTAATTTTTTATTGGTAAAAACTCTTTTGAGAATCCACCACTGCACATACCCTAATAATTTAAACCTTATTTGACATTTCTTTATTATTTTTATTTAAATTTATTGTTGGAAACTTATATTTTATATATTAATGGATGTAAAGTTCTCTTAAGTTTCATAATAATATATTACGAATAAAAACCGTTCTTAGACCGCCTGCATTGCAGCAACACTCATTTGTTGCTCAAAATAATATATTTTAATTATTTTTTAAAATAGGATTATATATTTAAATAATAAATTTGGAAAAAGTTAACTTATTACAAACTGACACATGTCTGAGAATCGATTCTCAGAGAAAAGAAATGTATCTCAAATTTTGTGTTTCTTTATTATTACATTTTAATTTTTAATTAACAAAACAAATAAGAGAAACTACCACATAGATGCTCTTAGAGCATTTACATTGGTGGATGAAAATGAGGGTCTATCAAATAAAAAATAAAAAAAACAAATGAAAAGCTGAAGAGAGAAAGAGCTAGTGTCTCTGCCCCGACTCTTTTAGACCCTTTCAGACCATCTTATATCTACTTGTCATAATTTTATAGGTTTATTTTTAAAAAATAAAATAAAATTTAATTGAATTATATGTTTATATTAAGATATTAATAAATAAAATCTGAGAACTCAATTTGTTGAGTATCACCGATGCAAATGCTCTTATGGCTTAGTGTGTAAAAAGAATTTTTGTTATTGTTGTTGTTTATATAAATCTTTACTAAATAAAAGTAGGAGCTATAAGCTTTTTAAGCTGTACACCTAGGATTTTAAACAACCAATAGGGATTAGACACCTCACTAATTAATAATTAAAAAATTTCCAGAATTTTATATATTAAGAATTGTTTTTGTTAAATTGTTTTTGAGTTGGAAGCCCACAATAAAGCCCTAATTTAACAGTTTTAAATAATCTATCAAGATTTGACATGTCATTCATTAACATTTTTAAAATTTCCAGAATTTTTTAGAAAAAAAAAATTTTAAATTTATGGAAATAAAAGAACTATGTACAATATCCCACATCGGCTATAAAATTTTTAGACAATGGTTCAGAACCAGTATAAATAAGATTAATATGCTTCAACCAACAAATGAGCAGGAAAACTTGATTTATCAGACGTCCAAGTTTAAAAGTTTTATTCGGTTTGATCCAGTTTTTTATTTGATCAAATTAAAACTTTTAAAAGTTTCAAAAAAATATATTATAATATTTAAAAAAATTTCAAGTTTAAATATTATAAATATTGAAACTTTAAAAGTTCTTAGCTTTTAAAAAGTTTTTAAATATTATAATTTTAAAATTTTAAAAGTTTAAAATATTATAAATATTGAAACTTTTTAAAAGGTTCAAATTTATCTTATTTTTTATTTTTATGAGAAAAAAATGATTTTGGTGTTGGAGTTTGAAGGGTTAACAAGTTGTGTGGTACTCTAAAGAAAGGTTTTTCAGTGGAAGAATGTGAAGAAGTTGACGAAGAAGAAGAAGAAAAAGAGTATAACAAAGAACCAAACGGTAAAAGTAACGATAACAATTACCAGAAAATTTGACAATGAGAATGACAAGAAACAATATGAAAAATAAGAAAACATTGAAGAAAAAACACCAAAACATAAGTGGTAGCGATCATGATGATTAAATCGTTTCGTTTTTCTGGTGGTCAAAGATATGATTTATGATATATGAGGTCATCAGTTTGATTCACCTCGCCTTGACGTCGAGTTAAATTCATGATTTTTTAATCAGATTTGATTTTATGACACAACTAATTTTTATATTTTTAAAAATTGTGTATCTAAAATTTAATTATTTTCCTTAATACTAATTTTATTTTTTTATAAAATAATATTTTATTATCGTTATCAATCATATATAATTTTCATCAAAACATATCAAATAAACCTACTCGTAGCGTGAATTCAATATCTAATTTATTAAATAGTTTTTGATAAGCACCGGGAGAAAAGAATTCTTAAATTCTACTCACGATGATATCTAATTTTTCTTTAGAAACTTTCGCTTAATCAAATACACTTAATTGACAATTGCAAACAAAAAAAAACTATATATATATTTCTTATGTGACAACTCTTTTATAGTGGAGTTTTGAGAAAAGAATTCTCACTTCGTATATTTTAAGTAATGTCTTCGAAAAGTTATTTTAAAGTATATGATATTATAATTATTTTAGATTTTTAATTTGGTCATATGGAAAAAAGCCAATAATTTGACTGATTGATTATGAGTGTTTTGTAATATATCAATTTGTATCAAAATATATGGAAAAGTATTCTTAACTCGTTCACAAGCATAGGAATGTTGTCATTTTAACCAAACTATACCTTTTTAGATTTTGCCTAACAATTCTTTGACGTTGCCCAAAACGAAGCAATTCAATGAATATTAATGATACATCTTAATCTTTATTAGAACCTAAAATTTGATGAGCTTAATAAACCTGAAAGCAAAAAGAAACTATATATTTTTTAAAAAATATAATGTTTTAATGTAATAATACATACAACTTTTCAAGTTAACCATCTTTTGCATTTTTTCTCTTTATATCCTTGTTGGTATAACCAAAACCATGCGCATTGCTCCTTAGAAATATACAGTTTCTCAAACTTAAAATGCCCATATGATATATTAAAAGAACCTTACATTAAAAGAGTATAAGATATATATAAACATGTTCATCGGACCAATTCATTATTCATGAAACGAATTACGCATTTATTAACTATTAGCCTATAAGATTTAATTGTATTGTTAATACAAATATATTAATAACAAAACAAAAGACTTTCTTCCATAATAAATAATGGATAACTTTTGATACCCCATTTACGCAGACGTAACCTTCTTATACAATCTGTCATTATTTTATATCACTGTAGTTAATAATTGAGTTCAAGTGACCAATACCTCTAAGACTAATTATAAATACTCCAGTTTTGTTATTTACATTATAATTATTCATCCATCAAACAATCTGCAAGTATAGAGGTTTAAAATATAAATTAAAAAATCGATCCTAAATGAATAAATAAATAAATATACAAGACGAATTATGTTTTCTTCTAGCAACATACTTTGATATAATGATATCCGTATAGTACAATGGAGGGGAAACGATTTTCTTACGAGGATCAACGTTACAAGGAAGGACTGCTTACCTGGCTTGCTACTCGCCTAATATGATCAACTTTTAAGTCTTACGGTTTAAGCATTGTAAACATGTTTTCATCAAACTCTCGATAAAACTGATGCATTTGATGTAAAAACGATTTTCTTTGAATCTAATTTAACATTATTTAAAAAAAAAGAGATATCCGTATAGTAGTAAGTACTGTTATTACAACATGTTTCTTTGGTTTTCAAGTATACAAGACATTTATGTAACTTTTAGTCGAACGGATTTGCATGATGAAATCTAACATCAGAAAAATTTTTAGACTATCACATTCACACCCACCACGTCCTTTCATTTTGACTATAGATATATGTTATTGATATTTCTAGAGTACATATCTTAACATCAAATATGGTTAATAACTGTAGTTTTAGAAAAAAAACAAAAATTGGCCTTCCTCCGGATTCCTTCGGAATGGATGAACAAACTCAAACAAGTATTCAAATTTTGGTGGTATTAAGCGGTTGCATAGCCCGCTTGTCCTCCGAAGAATTTTCAACACTAAATAATATCATTTTCGTTTGAGTGATTATATAAAGATCTACTTATATAATTTTTTTGTTCGAGGTATAAGAAGAGAAACGACCACTAGCTCAAAGCATATCCAAACCTTTTCACCTCCACTATAGAAAAGCTAAGAATGCAATGCATATATATAAAATCTACTCTTTTTTCCTTTTCATTTTAAGGTAAAACTAAGTAATGGTTAGAGTTGGGAGAATAACTTAGGCAAAAAAAAAGAAAAGAAAAACTTTACATGTGCACCCCAAAACCCTTATTAGCGTCTTCTAGACCAAACACAACCACAAACGTGCAGGCTAGGACACGTGTACAAATCACAACGCGTGTAGACTCCTATACGTGTCCTCACAGACGTTATAAAGGCCTTACAGTCTCTGCTTAGTGTTCTTCAGCTCAAGTAGAGAAGCTTATTCTCAAACATATCTTTACACAAACATCTCGAGTGATAGAGATAAAAATGGACGGTAGGGGAGGGTGTTGCATAGCTAGGTACGCCATTGGCTCTGGACCGTACGATCTTTCCAAAGCAGATCGTATCATGCTTCGTTTTCGTCCCATTGCTCCTAAACCAGCCAGTGACGGCAGAGTAAAGCCTGTATCCAGCGGTGATAGCGGCAGTGGAAGCTCAGACGTTTCTTTTAGAGCTGGTAAAAGAAAGAGGAAATGTCATCAGAGTAAGGAGAACGGTGGTAGTAACGCTAAATGGTGCACCCGGCGGAAGACATCGGAGAAATCCGTTACTCACGGCGGTGCTAATGCGGTGACTCTTTCTCTTTTACCGGAGAAACCTGCGTTTACGGATCTGATGGCGGTGGAGAAGCAGAAGCGGCAGGGTCCATTATGGTTGAGTTTCGGCAACGGCGGCGGGATGTTTACTCCGGCTTATCAAAAGGCCGAGGTTGTGCGGAGGACGGTGGTGATTTCGTCGTGTATGACGGTGGAACGTGTAACGGACGCTTGGATTGACGGTTACGGCCTAGGGAGGTCAGATGAAGAGAGGAAGATGAATCTTGTGAGAGACACGTGTCCTGGTTTCATATCCGACGGTTCGGGAAGAGTCACGTGGACGAATGACGCTTATCGGAAGATGGCTAGGGATAACATTCCGGTGGAAGAAGGTTCATCTGAGATAACTAGCGGCGATAGTTTTCACGTGATCGTACAGTTGGTGATGAGGGAGAGGCCGATGCTAACGTCTCCTGGATTCACATGCAAAGTGAAACTACACCACACGTGTCAAAATCGCGAGAGAGGCTCTACACTCACGGTGCCTTGCGACGTGTGGAGAATGGACGGTGGTGGTTTTGCTTGGAGGCTCGACGTTAAGGCCGCTTTGTGCCTTTGACACCATTAGATCAGCTATAGTGCACCATCGACGACGAACGGTCTCGATCGTGTTACATTACAATGATCTCCACGAAACATAAAACATATGGGATTCGGACAACTAATTAAATTTCTAATTGCTTAACTTATAACTATGTCGTCTTTTGTTCTGCTTGTTTCTTATAATATATATTTTGCTTAGAGTTCTTGTAAAAATCCACCTTTCTTTCTTTCTTCTTTTGTTTCCTTCTTAACGCATGTGTGATGCTAAATTCGAGCTTATTGTTTAAAGATAATTAATGAAGGAAATAAAATTGTAAGTATTGAATGCGTTTTGTCGTCGGTACGCGTTGCCACATATATCAGATGTGTTTTTGTCAGATTTCACCGCGAGGACGGGCGGAAATTACACGGTCCGAGTGAATCGAGTGATCGATCGTCCAACCATGCAAAATCCAAAAGTGGTCCAAAACGTTTAAACCTACTGTCTTAATCACTACAAATATATCTGACCGTACCGGGTTTGAAACAATGTTATATGATTGAACCGGTACATAGATTTTATCGATTAGCATGATAACTATGTTAAAACGCTCAATTATTTTTAACTATTTGAATGATGTAATTCACCATTCAATATATAAACTCATAATTTTATGTGAACGACAAGAAATGTGGAAATAGTCTCTCTTTTTTATGTACAGAATTACTTTACTTTAGCTACTTACTTGAAGTCTCGAAGAGGCATTTCTGTCGAACTCAATTTTTTTTTGTTTTCTTTCGTCGGCACGCACATTTTGATGAAACAAAGGAATAAAACAAAGTAATGAGCCAATAGAAACGTGATACGTCCGAGCAAAAGAAAACAAAGAAAAAAAGAGAGGGTGAAGAATGAATGTTGTACTACAGTTTTGAATGTACTACAGGCTACAAGTCTACACTTGCGGTAAAAGTGCAATATCTAATGATATACGTGGGGGACATCTATATCATCTATGCAATAAAGGAAATGCCACATGGACCAGTGTATGTATATCTATAACATCAGTTCCAGATTGACAAAAACGAAAACGTCAGATTCATAACGTTTCAACGGTGTACCAAATTCCAAATGTATGGCCAGTTATTAAGAAGTTGAATTTACTATCTCCTGATAAGAGAAGAAATGAATAAACTATCAAATAAATCAAACCTAATAGACAATGACACAATTCATGAGTACAAAAATACCAGTTTAGATCCACATTATTTGTTTTAAATAGCAAGATTTGCTTGTATTTAATTAGGGGTCATTTTAATTTTGTTTTTTGATTATTAACAAAAATAATTAGTAACATTGATTTAAAATAAAAGCTGTAGGCATCAATCAACTAAGCTAAAACTGAAAATCAAGTTACTCACCTCTAGACTATCAGAATTTCCATGAACCTTTATTCTTTTTTTTTTCTTCCTATTTGTTAGCTAATCATAATCGACGGACTCAATAAGAATCAAACTGGGACTCTCTCTAGTCTTCTGGACCTAAAAAGCACAGCTTCACGAGAATATATACTCGATAGCGCACACACGCTGACTACAAGTACGTTTTGGTGAGTTTAACCACTCACAAGACTACAAGAGAATCCACGAGAAAACACACACACATTACTAATATAGTCTAGCGTTTAATTAGTTATATGTATTCTTGTGTTTACTGCAGATTGGATGATCTAACGCAATAAACTTATCCCCAAATGATTGAATGTAAGATCAACATTATCAAAGCTTCCTTCGATTGTTGAAATAAGTGACTAGTACATATTATGGATCATATTGTATTGTTAGTGTAATTAATAAATGATCAAATCATCATATTATGTTATTAAGCAAAGTGCTCTCTTCAATCGAAAGTCAACCTCAAAAATTTCTTATTTTTACTTTCGTTTAAACATCAATCTGTGAGAACTTGAGTACCGTTAAACAAGAAGAGGTTGCTGTTCTGACTTCTGAGTAACCGATACTACTCTACTCTCATGACTCAGAAAAAATGTGGGCCGACTTTTGCTTCGTTAGAATAATAAAAGTAGGCCGCAGCCCCTTAAGGCCCACAAATAAGAGAGAAAACCTTTAACGAGTAAAAAAAGTAAAAACCTCTTCACTTTTTATTACTGCTCTCTCGATAAACTTATTGCTGCCTCATCAAACTCTTGCCGGAAAAATAAACGTAGCTGTTTTTATCTTCTCCATGGACAGTTCGCCCGGCAAAGCTAATTTATTGGGTTTGTGTCTGCTGCTGCTGGGTGGCTCTCTCTTTATCTTATGTTTTATAAATAAATAAACATGTCTCGGCTACTCCAGCTGAAGAGGTTGTTGTTGAGTTTTAACCTTTGTTGCTGCTGCTGCTGCTCTTTTTCTTAAGGTAAGCGAGAGCTCAAAGATGATGTTCTGGAGACCAATCCGATTCTGAAAAAACATAAGGAAATATCCGAGGAGGAGGAGAAGGTAACAGCAACCTAACACTAAGCTGGTCGGATTCGATCCTCTTGTTCTTTACGTACACTATGTTCTAATAATGGCTACTCGATCTGTCGATCATTCATGTAACAGGAGACAACGAAAGTATTTTCTGATGATAGTCTCCAGCATCAGATCAAAGGAAGGGTCGAGTTGTTGTTGGAGACAAATTCTGACCAGGCTAATAATTTAATTCCAGTGAAGGTATAATTTTTGAAAATCTAAATCTTGTATTATGTTCAATTAAGCATCTTGTTGTTTTTGTTATCCTAAATGAATTAGATATGTAACAGGAGGAGGAGGAGGAGACTGTGGAAAGACTTGATGAAACTCCCGATTTCTTAAAGTCAATTGCATCATTAGTAGTAAGAAAAAAGACGCTCTTTGTTGACCATCTCGCTGTCGGTCTTGATATGTCAGATATCATAAATTTCTTCAAAGATTTTGGACAAGTTGTTAGTGTTCAACTTACTTTAAACCACGAGGGTAAGCGTACTTCCAGTGGCTTTGTTGAGTTTGCTTCTGCTAACGAAGGAAAGAAGGTGAGAGATTAGTTTATAATAGTTTAATGATGAAATGTATTTGAAATCTAGTGTATGTATGTATACTTGTGATGTCAACAATTTACTAGTATTTCTGATTCTACTGCAGGCGCAGGAAATGAAGAATGGTAAACTTTGGTGCGGTAATAATATTACTCTTCTTCTCGTGGCTGAGATTGCTCCCTACCCTCCACGACCCAAGTAAATTGATTCCCCATGTTATGACGATTTGTTTCTCTATTCTTGTTATTGCTATGCCATTACCCAAGATTTAACGCTATGGTTTTTCTTTAATTAGGTATTGCCTATATCACAAGGTTTGGTAAGGGATTCAACTATTTTGCTCTTTGTTACCAATACCACATTAGGTGAAGTTATTGATATGCATGGAGAGATCACTAGCTAGGGTTTTTGTTATTCCAGGAACATAGACCACCTTCGACAAGAAAGCCTTCCCATAGAAGAAGACGAAGAGGAAACACCTCCCTACTTTGTTGAGGTACCTCTTCTTATAATACTTCAAAATTTGCCAGGCTCAGAAGAAACGCTTAGGCTTATTTCTTGGGCTGAATCTTTACATGAGTCATACTTTTTTTTGTTATGCAATTAAACTCCTTTTTCTCCTATTCGGTTCAATTCTATATTCATGCTAACACACTTGGCTGTTAAATTTATTCAGACAGTTGCAAAAATAAGAAAGACGCTCTTTGTTGCCAATCTCTCTCCCCAAACTAAATTATCACATATGTAAGTACGTAACACCTTATAAATTCTCACTTTCCTTCTCGGACCAAAACTGATATTTTATCCTCCATTTTTTTCAGCATCAATTTTTTCCAAGATGTTGGAGAAGTTGTTAGTCTTCGACTTATTGTAAACCCCGAGGGTAAGCATGTGGGCTATGGTTTTGTTGAGTTTGCTTCTCCTTGCGTAGCAAAGAAGGTGAGGGTAGTTTTGTGGTAATGATGAAAAATTATAGTATTAATGTAATTTGAAAAGTGTATACTTAAAATGAAGAATCTATAAGTAGTTATTTGAAAGTACGATTTCTGATTAAGTCTTACATACTGTAGGCGCTGGAAGAGAAGAATGGTGAATATTTGCACGATCACAGGATTTTTCTTGATGTGGCTAAGACAGCTCCATACTCTCCGCGATCCAAGTAATTAAATTGATTTTCCATGTTATGGATATTTTTTAATGTTACCTTTGGTTGTAACTTATTGCTATAGTTCTGATGCCATTACAGAAGAAGACTAACGCTATTATTCTTTTTGTTAATTAGGTGCAACCTTGTAGAGAAGCTTTGGTAAGAGATTTAACTATTTACCTCTTGACTTTGTTTATCATGAGCACACTGGGTGAAGTTTTTGGTGTACATGGGGAGAGATCACAAGAGTTTTTGATATTCCAGGTACGAAGACTACCTTTTAAGAGAAAGCCGTCTGGTAGTAGAAGATGAGACAATGGAAGGACTTGATGAAACTCACATTTTTGTTCAGGTACCCCTTCTACTTTATTAGTAGGGATGAATCTTTTTAGATGAGGCTACTTTTTGTTGTTATGCAGTTAAAGTCATTTTCTCTTTAAGAGTCAGTTCTAACAAACTTGGCTCTTGAATTCAGGCAGTTGTTGTAAGAAAGAAGACGCTCTGTGTTTCCCATTTCCCTAACCAAGCTAAAATATCAGATATGTAAGTAACACCTTTAATTTCCTCTTCCGTTCTTGGATCAATTTTTTTCATGACTAAATACTTTATCCTCCATTTTTACAGCATCAATTTCTTCAAAGATGTCGCAACAATTGTTCATGTCCGACTTGCTGTAAACCACAAGGGCAAGCAATTATTTCACAATGCCTTTGTTGAGTTTTCTTCTGCTAATGATGCAAACAAGGTGCGATTAGTTTAATATTGATGATGAAAAAAGTAGTGTATACTATCACGACGGAGAATATATAAGTAGTTATTTCTAAGTACGATTGCTGACTAAATTTTTATACTGTAGGCGCTGGAAAAGGATAGTGAATATTTGCTCAATCGCAAGATTCATCTAGATGTGGCTAAGGCAGCTCCATACTCTCTACGACCCAAGTAAATCAATTTTACCATGTTAGGGAGATTTGTTTCTGTAACACTGGTTGTAACTTATTGCTAGAGTTTTGATGGCATTACAGAAGACTAACTCTATTATTTTTGTTAATTTAGGTATTGCATAGATCACAAAGTTTGGTAAGGGATGTAAGCCTCATAAGTTTATTATCAAGAGCACGTTGGGTGATGTTTTTGGTATACATGGATGGAGAGATCACAAGGGTTTTTGATATTCCAGGTATGAAGACTACATTCGACAAGAAAGCCTTCTGATAGAAGAAGATGAGACAATGGAAGGACTTGATGAAACTCCCAATTTTGTTGAGGTACCTCTTCTTATTATCTTGAAATAAATCATGCTTCAGAGGAAACGCTTTAGCGGTGTAATAACTGAACTATTGCCACAAAGGCGAAAGATGACTTACTCTAGGGATGAATCTACATTTTGTTGATATGCAATTTAAGTCCTTTTCCTCCTTAAGAGTCGTGCTAACACACTTGGCTATTTAAATTCAGGAAGTTGCCGTAAGAAAAAAGACGCTCTATATTGCCAATCTCCCATTGAAAATTAAAATACAACATATGTAAGTAGCACATACATATATTTTCATCATTCGTTCTTGGAGCAAGTTTTTCATGGCGGCTGATATTTTATCTTCCATTTTTACAGCATCGATTTCTTCAAAGATGTTGGAGAAGTTTTTAGTGTTCGGCTTATTGTAAACCACATGGGTAAGCATGTGGGTTGTGGCTTTGTTGAGTTTGCTTCTGCTAACGAAGCAAAGAAGGTGAGAGTAGTATGTTACGGACCATCTATTTGCTTGAGAACTAAGAAACGATTGAAAGCTTAGCTCCCTCTTAACCCTAATTCTCTCTTAGAGATTAAGGTTAATTCTTGGGACTTGATATTCTCATTAGCATAAGGAGTCCTTTTATAGACCCTAGTACCACCGACCTAAACCTTAATAAGTAAATATTCCAAAGCCTTAATCTAATTATGAAAAGGAAACCTAATAATCTAATAATAAGTTAAGGGTTCATGGTCTACGTGTACCACGATCCGTATCATTACTCCCCTCCTCGATTAGGAGCTTGTCCTCAAGCTCCGGTTTATCTCCATCAGCTTCTTCGTCTCTTCCCTCCACGTCGACTTGTCTTTCAAGTCTCATGTCTTTTGCTCGTTGAATCCTCAATGCCATAGCTTCAGGTAGAGACTCCTCCTCCTAAATCTCCATCGCAAGAAGTGATTTGTTGATGATCCCCTCCGCCATGTGAGTCGGTGATTTTAGCTCTAACACAGCTCGTATCTCCGGCTCAACCGAAGCTTCAGCTCCTAACGTTGCCGTCACGGTTGTCTTCACGACCAATGGTTTCGAAGTCATTCTCTCCACCTCCTCTCTCCTCATGTGGTTTGGTTCCTCTATCTTTGAAACCGGAACCGCAACCAACACCGGATCTGGTTTTGAAGTCACCGTCTCCATCACGGCTGCTTGGAACTCCTTCAACATCTCCATAATCTTTTCATAGTGCTTATCGAATATCTTATCAAAATTTCCCATCAGATCGAACGGCTCAGCTCCCTTCATAGGATCGTTCCGCTCTGATACCAAATGTTACGGACCAACTATTTGCTTGAGAACTAAGAAACGATTGAAAGCTTAGCTCCCTCTTAACCCTAATTCTCTCTTAGAGATTAAGGTTAATTCTTAGGGCTTGATATTCTCATTAGCATAAGGAGTCCTTTTATAGACCCTAGTACAACCGACCTAAACCTTAATAAGTAAATATTCCAAAGCCTTAATCTAATTATGAAAAGGAAACCTAATAATCTAATAATAAGTTAAGGCTTCATGGTCTACATGATACCACGATCCATATCATAGTAAAATGATGAAAAGTATTTAAGTATTCATTTGAAAAGTAGTGTATACTTATGAAAGTACCCATAGCTGATTTAATCTTTCATAATGTAGGCACTGCAAAAGAAGAACCAAGGAAGATTGCAGAGTCATTTTGTTTTTCTTGACGTGGCTGAGATAGCTCCATACCCTCTCCGACCCAAGTAAATTAATTTTTCCATGTTATGGTGATTTGTTTCTTGAACGTATTGCTTAGAGTTTTGATCTCATTGTAGAAGTTTAATGATATTATTTTTGTTAATTAGGTACGACCTGGCAGAGAAGCTTTGGTAAGCTTTTTTAACTATTTGCCTTATGAGTTTTGTTATCAAGAGCACATGGGGTGAAATTTTTGGTATACATGGGGAGAGATCACAAGGGTTTTTGTTTATTTCAGGTATGAAGATTATCAACGACGAGAAAGCCTTCTGATAGAAGAAGATGATTTGGAGACCAAACCCACTAGGAAAATGAAGCTCTTTGGTGTATACAAGCAGGCAATCTTGGACTCATCTTGCGGTAAGAAGATTACCTTCTCTGACGACACTCTGATAGAAGAAGATGAAGCTCTTTGCTGTTTTTAACTCCTAATAATACAATGCAACTATTTAATTACTTCGGGTTTTCTGATGTTCTAGCTAAGGTTTTTGTCTGAGCGTCCGTTAAAATATGCTCAAGTTTGAATGTAAAATCATTATTATATAAACTCATAATTATATATCAACAAAAACAACAAATGTGGGAGTTAATGTACTTTATCTAGTTACTTAGTCGAAGAGACATTTCAGTCGAACTCAAATTTAGAACTTACGCAATATTTGTTCAAAAGAGCACTTCATTCTACAATTTGTAAGATATTAATTTGGGTATGATTAAAAACTAATTAGAATGTTTTAGCTATCAAATAATAGCTAAACCCCATCATCATTGGTAGTCTTCAAATACTATGCAATTGTATTCTTCAATTAAACAATAGAAAAGTGCAAAGAAGACTCAAAAATTCTTATTTTTACTTCTGTTCAAACATCAATCTGTTAAGACTTGAGTACCGTTAACGAGAGGTTGCTGTTCCGGGTAACCGATGCTACTCTCATCACTCAGAATGCTATAGTCAAAATCGTCAAAATCATCGTCATCGTCTTCTTCTTCTTCTTTTTCAGACTCTGTTTCTTCTTCTTGAGTCGCCAAGTTAGGCTCAGCTTTTCTTTTCTCTAATGTCTGCTTAATGGCATCATCATAAGACATATCATACCACACGTTGCCTTTCCCAACAATGGATTTGTTGTGTGCATCCTTCATCCTCTCTTGCTTGCTAATCTCTGAGTTCTTAGGCTCTCCCCAGTAGTCATACTGGTAGAGTGCACTTGTTGGATCGTACTGGTCTTTCCCAAAGAAGTTTCCTGGCTTATACCTCCCTGGTTCCTCCAATGGTAAACCAAGTGCTTGACGACTGAAACATAGATTCTCAAGCATCAACACTTTTTTCGAAAAAACATGCTCTCTCACTTTGATAAGTTAAGTTTTTCACTTACGAGCTGATATCTCTGAGCAATGCTTCTCTTTCCTCCATAGATCGGCGCCAGTGTAAGAAATCATACTCGTCCATCTCTATATTTCGTCTAAGCTTGTCGATTTTGTATCCTTCTCCTCTGGCTTTAGCTTCCATCATTAGTTTATTGTGGTGCTGCAGAAGACAATAGGATAGATTTGACCACTATCAGTATGAAAAGAAGCCTCACAATTGAAATACAAAGTGCTAAACCTTAGATGGAATTATGACAACGAAGTTAATCGGAGTTACCAAGACAGTGTGAAATGGAAAACTATGATAAAGAAAGATAAATGAGAATATTGCCATAGCAGCGGGTCAAGGGAAATTGGAGACGAGAAGTAGTGAAAGGGTTTAAACCTGGCGCTCTGTCAATGCAGCCTCTAAGTCAAGTTCCTTGACACTCGTTTTCTGCCAGAAAAAGATAGCGTTTCATCAGGAAGCTTAAGACAATATGGGTCACGAACACACCAGAAGAAAAACTCTCACCAGAATCACTTTTGGCAATTTGGTTTTCTTATAATAAGCTTCCCCATACTCAATATCCTTTTGTTCATCAAAGTCTTCATCATCAGATAATTCTGATAGTTTTTTGCCTTTGTATTTTTCAGGGTTAGCTTCGTAATCATCCAAAATCATTTGCTCAGCTACATGTATTTGCCACAGCTGCAAACGGGAAAGAAATGTGCTGAAGGTTTCACAAAAATTAGAAAGCCAATATAAACCTAACGAGTAAACAAAGCAGAAAACTCAAAACCAACCCTTTTGCGCAGGAAATTACCTTGTCGACATACGGGTGATCAGAGAGCAGCCCTTCCTCCTCTGGTTTCGATCCTGGATCTTTTCTAGGTTCAGGAGGTCTTCCACAATCTCGCTGTACAAACAATGTATTAAAAAAGAGGGAGAGACTTCAAAAAAAAAAAAAAAAATTAATTGACATTCTAGGAAAGGATTCTACTAACCCGTATCTCATCTGGATTAGTATCCCCATCACGGTGAAATATTGGTGGGAAGTCAAACTTATTAAAGCTGGAGCAGGATTGTAAAAACACAGTCAACAAACATACAATAACCAAAGACTATTTGAGGACTGAACCAATGTCAATTTTTACTGGACTTGAAAAGGAAAGAAAGACATATGAATTACATACATCATGTGATCTATATTAGGATGGACGAAGCGCAACTCTAACGGAAACCGAAACCGGTATGGATCTCTTTTTGCCTGAAAGAACAGATTAAACACGAGAATAAAAAAATTTCCATTCAGATTTTATTAATGTGAAAGAGAAATGTGCCTTAAGATTACCGTGATCTCAACAATAACATGCATCCCAACTCTTATGAAATGCCGGATCCAAAACCAGTCATTACCTTTTATTGGAACCCACCTGCAAACGCACAGACACATAAACTCAAAACTATCCCATAGAGCATTTGACACTAGAGACAACATTTGACAGCTTATATACCCTATAAGTACAAAAATCACATATGATTTAGCTATATATACAAACTAACAGCACGTAGACATACCCTTCATGAACACCTCCAATGTCAACAAATGCTCCCTGATACAGATGCAGAGTGGTAACTGTGCCTTCACAAATCTGCAGGGACATTACAATATTTCTCATCTAACCGATCGATATTCACAATAAACAAGGCCTAGGAATAGGATCCTTACCATCCCTGGATAGTAAAAGGGAAGCTCATACTGCACAGAAAGAAAAAAGCAATTAACTTCAAACAGTTTATCACCTAGCAAACGAGTCAAATCATCAAGTCAGGAGTAGTGTTCTTACCATCCCATCTTCATAATCCTTCCCTCTTTTCCTTCTACCCGGATAAAAATCCTGATCATACTGGATAAAAGCAAAAAACTCATTCTCTTAGCCATTAAGCGAATGATGTCTCACTGTTCAAACCACTCAGTAAGACCTAACATTAACAATGAAGGTAAGCAAAAAAGCTATCATAAAAAAACGAACCTTGTAAGATTCTTCCTCCAACCTATCTGTATTAGCTTCAACCCATTCACTATACTGTTTCAAGAAAACCTTAAACCTCTCCAAACACATCTTATCAACAGCAGCCTCTTCACCAACCCTCAAATCCTTATCCAAATCCTCAAGCCAAACCCTCTCAGCCATCAACTTATGAGCTTCCCTAATAAACTCAAGCTCCTTCCTATCAACTTCCCAACCTCTCGGCGGCCAATCACGCGGCGGAATCTGCCTAAGAACCATCGGACCAGCCCAAGACGTCTCCAAAGGCGGAGGCTTATCACCTCTAATCTCAAACTGCTTAGCGTACCATTCATCCTCCGTAATCCCCATCTCCTTAATCTTCTTCTTCCTATACGACGGTCTCAGCATCTTAAACGCCTCGATCGCCTCCGGTGACTGAAGCGGAACCTCTTCACCTTCGTTAAGCGATTTACGAGCGAAGTCGGCTTCAGGTGTGAGAACCTCTTCCCATGGAGCCCAACCGCGTTCGATCCAGTTACGTCGTCTAGCTTCGTCCTCTGTATCTTTGTCCTTCGGTCCGAATTTCTCGAGGAACGTCTCGTCGACGGGGAATTCGTCGGAGCTGAAGCCGCGGCAAGGGGGTAAGTCAATACGGCGAGGTTGAAGCCATTGGAATCCGGTGGAGAGTGATTTGGGTTTGCAGAAATTAGGGTTTTTTGAAATGGGGAAGGTGAAATTGAGATTGGTTTGGCAAATCTGCATCATTCCATTCGCCTCTCTTCAGGGTTTTTGAGGGTTTAAGAGAGTGAAGAAGTGAGAAAGAGTGGATAAGCTTCATTTCATTTACAGCGAAGAAGAAAGGTTAAGTTTTTGATTTACCCCCATATTTATGACATTATTTGATTTCGAACCTACGTATTTCTGATTGATCAGTTAAGCCCGTACTAATTCAAATTTGAAGAATAAAGTGTATTATATGGATGAGTCATCGTATATATCCAAACATATTAATTTGACCCCAAATGTTTTTAATTGATCAGTACTATCAACAAGGTTTGGCTAAAGGTCATTTTATGCAGTGATTTAGAAAACAGCTAGACATGATTATGTTTAGATATGTTTTGATATAGGCATAGGGTTAAAGGGATTTTGTCTATATGCTTGCCAGTTGCCAATAAAACATGAGAAATGAACTAGTCTGTCAAATCTGATCTAGTGTCTTGCCTCACCTAAGTCATGATTTGAGGACATCATCAAGAAGAGTGATAGAAGACGGAAATATTACATTATTTTTCTATAGACTCCTTACAAAACATAGTTGTCTAGTTAAGTTGTACATTAACATAATCAAAGTACAATCAATACATATGAACTTGAGAGATATGTGTTTACAAATCACTCTTGAGTCGTCTCTGTCTTCATGTTTCGTGCTTGAGCTTGATTCTTGTACTTGCAAAACATGGACAGTACTGATGGGTTCTTCTTGTTCTTTAACTGTTTCGAGCTTTCACATGATTCTATAGCCATTGCATCATGAGTGTCTCCTATTTGTGTATCCGAAGAGAAGACCAGAGACGGTGATGATGATGATGATGATGATAATGACAGATTCTCTTCACCCTCTGTTTCTGATGAAGTCTCCAGTTTTGATCCTTGCTTAAGCTTCAACAGTGTTGACTCTACAATGCCATACAAAAAAAATTAAAGATTCAATCAAAAGGATTTGAAAACGTAGATCCCTTCTATATGAAATTAGTTCTAGGTTTCTCTTGATTTCATTATCCAGGATCTTGAAATCGAGGGCTTTAACTGTAAAATCTGAGATTGGAAAGAGGGTAGTACCGTAGACGGAGAGAGGATCGTCTTTGATGATTTTCGCCGGATATCTCTCCAAACAGTCAGGCGAAGATGGCGGCGGTCTCAGCCTCCCAAACATATCTCTCTCTCGACTCAATTAGATCTGATCTTCTTCTTCTTCTTTGAGTTGAAATCTAAAATACGGCAACAAAATAATGATTTTTTTTTTTTTTTTGGCGCTTCAGATTGATAAAAAAGAGCGGGAACAGAACAGGTCGGGTCGGGTCGGGTCAGACCAGTTTCCTTTTAAGCCGAAACCAGCATCGGCCCAATTAATGCTATTATACTGGGCCCTTCGTCTCTTAGTATGATTTAACCATTAAACCACATTTTCATTATTAGCAAAAAAAAATTCCATAAAATTTAGTATTAAAAGCATTATAGAGAAGAAAAAATATATTTAATGTAAAATATTAATTTTTATTAATGTACCCGTTTTAGCATTGGCTAAAATATTGTTTTTTTTAAACAGGATATAATAATATTCAGTAACTTATAAAGATATAATTTGATATTTTGATCAAATGTCTTTAACTGTATGGCATTCCTACAATAATTAATGTAATGTAAATATATATATAGTACATATATTGAGCACAAAATCAAAATTATTTTTGTCACACCAGTAAATACATTATGTATATTTATAAGATTTATACTGAAAATCTTAGATTTATAATTGGGAAATAAAATTATCAGATATAAAATTAAATGAAATTTAGTATTTAACTAGATGTCAAGTTAATTCCAGTGAAAACAAATGAATAAAGAAGATGCATTTCTTCACAGATGATCTATATTAGTTTATTTTTGAGTGTTCTTTTTTTTTCCCCCACAAAATGATATTTTATTTCTTTCAAGAATTATCGATACTCAAAATAAAAATTGAATCACACTAATGATTTGATTCTATATTTTGCCAAAAAAGGAAAAAATAATAATTTCTGTAAAGAAAAAAATATTTAGACAAAACTTAAAAAGATTCAGTAAATATATCTACAGAACAGAAACCAAAGTGACACAAAATCATCTTGACCATTGAGTCGTTGACTTAAAAAAAACAAAGTAAATAGAATCAACGGCCAAAAGAGCCTTTACGTAATCCGTCTGCTATATTAACTCGGAAAAAAAGAAAAAAAGGTTTTACAAGAGAAGAAGAGAAGAGGGAAAATAGCAGCAAGAGAAGAAACACTGAGAGAAAAGAGAAGAGCTCTCTACCCATTTTTTTGTTTCCTTTGATCGATATCAATGTCGAGAAGACGAAGTAATCGAGTTACGAATAGTAAATTCGTCACGAGTCCTGGACGTGTTACTATTATTGATGGTAATTTCAATCACTTTCTCTTTTCTTCTTCTTCTTCTCTCTGCCTCGATTTTTATATATTCAAATGTCTTTTTTTTTTCTTTTTCTGGGGGGGTTTTCTAAGGTTTCTAATTTCGTGCTTTACGCAATTTTGGAGATTAGGGTTTTTGGGGGTTTTCGATTTTAACTTTGAAATTGGTTTGTGTGTGTGTGTTTTTTTTTTCCTTTCCTGGAATTTTCCAAGTGACGAGAGACTGTTTCTATTCATGTGTTGTGTGCTTTGTACATTCTCTGTAGTAATGCTACTAAATTTGGAGTTTTAGGGCTAATTTGGTCTGGTTTGGTGAATTGTATCAAGTGAGAACTTTTCAGGCATTTGCTTAAATTTTGGGATTTTATGACTATGGTTTCTTGAAATGTATTATATATCTAGTTCTGATTTTGTGAAGTTTTTTTTTTTTGGGGTTTGATCAACATTGTCTCTTTGATTTACAGATTGTGAGGAAGATGAGTATTTACACCACAGGTCGTGTTGGAAGCATATTGCTGTCTTGAACAAGCGTGTTTCTAAACCAAAGCGAGCCAAGGAGTTAGAGATATTGAAATTGACTGCACCTTGTTTCTATGACGAATGCACACGCCGTGGGAGGTCTAAACGAAGGATCAAGTGCAAGTATTTAGCTTCCAAGCTACGGAAAAAACTCAATTCCAAAGCATTTGTAGCTTACCTAGAGTAAGCAATATTCTTTTTTACCTAGCATTGTGCTTATTTGTGGGTTCTTTTTCTTATTGGTTTACTTAAGTTTTTGAGTAATGTGAATTAGGGATGTATGTAGGAGCTTCTCGGATGAGAAAAAGAACTCTTTTGTCTACTTAGATTGTTTATGGTTCAGTATGTACAAAAGCGAAAACCAAAATATTCGAAGCAGTGTTTTTGATTCCATCAAGACAAAGCAGATCTTCTCTAAGAAATATGTTTTTCTTCCTATTGTCTACTGGTGAGTTAATTTTGCCGTATATGTTCTTGAAATGGTTTTTGCAATGCAACTGTTTTGACTATTTTTCTTTAATTTCCCTTAGGAGCCATTGGACTTTGTTGATCTTTTGCAATTTTGGGGAGGATCTTGATTCTGATAACACATGCATGTTGTTTCTTGATTCGCTACAAACAACCGACTCTTCACAGCGGCTTGAACCAGATATAAGAAAGTGAGTACTCTCTCTTGTTCTTTTTCCAATCTTCAGCAAAGAAGAATGATATTGTTGTGTAAACGCTTGTGTGATAGATAATATGTTTGTGCTTCTTCTTTGATTTCAGGTTTGTGTTGGACATGTATAGAACCGAAGGAAGAACTGAAGACCAAAGATTGGTTGATGAAATCCCGCTCCATGTGCCAGTGGTAATTGAGTGCATCTACCAAGTTGGATATATTTCTTGATTCTTGTGTCTCAGAATTGGATCGACTTATCATTATTGCAGGTTCCGCAGCAGACAAATGATGTGGAATGTGGGAGCTTTGTCCTCTACTACATCCAGCGGTTCATAGAAGATGCCCCTGAGAAATTCAGCGTTGATGATATGCCATATTTTGTAAGTTTACCATTCTATGAACATTTTATAGTTGTTTACGATAAGTGGCATTTTGTTTTTGGTGGATCTTGAAATGTCCCGCCCGGTTTCGCTTATGATTTGCAGATGAAAGAGGATTGGTTTAGCCATAAAGACTTGGAAGAGTTCTGTGACAAGCTTGATTCTTTAGGAACCATTCATTGACTGAAGAGATAATTTCTAATGGCTTTAACACATCAGCATAGCGCAGAAGATTAGGTCCAGCTTTGAATATGAGAAGATGAATTTGGAAAGATTCAAAAGAGTACAGAGATTCTGAATAAGTTACCAGTTGGTATGGAATCTCAAACTTCATCAGGAGGAATCTAAGAGTTTTTTTCTTCTATGCGTGTTCTTTGATACATCTATCAAACTGTTGTTATGCTTTTTTCCGGGGGCTTCCTGTTGTTAATCTTGTTTAGCGGCAACCAATTAATATCTTTTGCATCATTGATTAGTTCAGATATATAAATGGAAAAATTCTGAACCTTAGGAAGATGAAAGTATCTATTTTTAGCATCTGTAATTCGTATCTAAAGTTGAAACAGTGGTCAGCTGCTGAATCAGATTTTGTTAATCTGTTTTTCATCACTCCTAATATAGAGAAATCAGTTTGGTATCTGGCTCTGTAGTCACTAATCAGGAGCATGGTCACATATCAAATCCCAAAACTTTGTAATAGATATCAAAAATCGATCAACAAATGAGTTCTTTAGTGAAGAAATGTTACTACACAGAAGCGATTATAGCCAAATTAATGGGACTGAAGTTTCTAGAGATGAACATTTGAAGAAGGGAGTTTGATATTGATTGATGTCAGCTTAGAGATAACAGAGGGTAGACTTATGTTTACTGATCCAGTGCTGCTGCCGCTACTTCCGCCAGTTGATTCTAAAGCTCGGGAAGTTTGAAGAGCCATCTCGGCATGGAGTTGGAGACATGACAAAGCCATCTGATACAACACAACGAATAAGCTTAATTGTTACTTGATCACGTTGTAAGCTAATCAAAAACCACAGACTCTTTATTTCCTTGGGAGAATGTATGACTTACTGTGTAACAGTCTCGGTCGATGTCCGAGTCAGCTATTTGAAGAGCCCAAGTTCTGATCCATTCAAGAGCTCTGGAAAGATCAAGATTTCCTTCAACCAAGGTTGAGACTATGTAAGACGGGTTAAGGGCGACCAAAACAGAAGAGGCTGCAAAAAGGACCGCTCTTCGAACATAGGCTTCTGGGTGATTGCATACTTCCCTGTATTGTTTTGGTTAAAGTATACAAATATTCAGTATATATGCAAAAGCTTGGATATAAGATCAATAAGATAAAAAGTGATGACGCACCTTCGTTGTAACATATCTAGAAGAGAGATAGCTAATACAGATGCTTCTGGATGCATTGATGCACATTGCATACAGACGCCGAGCATATGAACAAGTTTTCCAAGGACAATAAAGTCCCTACCAAGTAAGTCAACACCATGTCGTTTCTTGTCAAACTGTTTCATGGCTGGAAGCATAAATGCTGCCGCATATAGTGGAAATCTATTCTGAGACCAGTCAGTACTGTTTTGATCTCTGTCTGCTGATTTGAGGCTCCACCTTCGACTTTTTCCTTTCTTCGTCTGTCCAGGTTTTGACTGTAGCTCTCTCTCAAATCGATTTGCCCAATTCAGGTGAAAAGATCCTGTCTCGGAGACCTTTTTCCACGGAGTACTCGCATTGCTAGGCAAATACCAAGGTTGAGGATCTGATATACTTGATATCAGAGGTCCCCGTGAATCGTGTTTAGGTTTCAGGGTCATGGAATTAGCAAGCTCCCGAGCTGCTTCAGCCATGACATCAAGTATCATTATGCGCTGACTTACATCTACATTAGGCGAATACAAACTATTGTTAAGGGTTTCAAGGGATTCAAATGGACGGGTCACAAGCAATGCAATTAGAGCCCTTTGCCGCTTCTCTTCTGCTGAATCTTCTTCACCTTCAATTGTTATATCAGAGCAGCGAACCTGTATAAGAGTTCGAGCAAGATCACCAGCTATATGAGTCAGTTCATCAGGTGATGCTCGCACAAGTTTCTCTGCAACAAATATAGCTTTCTCCACCTGCAGCACGAAATATAATATTACCATCTTACAATGAAAAGATTCAATGTCACAGACAATTCTCTCTGTAGTAACGTACCCCATCAACATCATCAGTTTTCCGAAGAGCTCCAACGACATCGACCAAATGTGTAAATTGTTTCCCTAAATCCTTGTCATCATCTAATAGATCATATGGCTCCAAAGAAGTGACACTTGAATTATCAGAGCTGACACTTGCGTCGTCATCATCTTTATCACTCTCTGTTTCACAGTTTAAAGTAGCCAAATCAACTATTTCATCTGGATCAGCCAATACAAAATCAGAAACGTTCTTGCTCTTGCGATTTTTCTTTTCCTTGTCTCTGCGGCTAGAGCCATTTACTTCAGTTAAGGAGGCTGATGCTTTGGTTTCACCATCTTCACTTTCCATTGTATTTGTGACTGACGGGACACCTCCCACAGCCGTTTGCAATCCAAATTCCCAGTCAATTGCATTCCCAGTGAATGAATCATCAAGGTACAGAGGATTCTTCGGGTCAATTACTTTAGAGAACATAAAGGCAATAGAGCTAGCCATTTTCCGTACCAGATCTCCTGGGTTCTCCAGTCTACCTGTTGACAACAATAAGCACGAGAAATAAGACCACAAAAGCGTTTAATTTCTTTACCAAAGATACCAAAAGAGATAAATTCGTACAGCTAACTCCTTGAAGAATACTGTGCATTACATCCTTCGTTCTATCTAGTTCCTCTCTTGACATGTTCTCCAGGCAAAGTCCAAGAGCTGCAGTTATATCTGCAACATCAATGTTACGGGAAACAGAAGTCTAAAGCAGTAGCAGGAAGGTTAAATCATTGCTTCACCGTCCAAATATTTGAGAATACAGAAAACCCTATTAAAATAGTGATCTATTCATATGCATTTAAAAGAAAGAAGAGGATACACGCTTGCTGCTCAAACGGGACGGACTGCAGAAACTCCCCTTTTGACCAAACTGAGGCTAGTCGCTGTGTTGTCTCAAGCAGTCCTTGCACGACATCACCTTTAGCAAGTGTATTAGTAAGCGGTGGGCACTCAAGAACTGAAAATTGTAAGATCCATCGCAGACAACGGATGGGAAACACTTTCCATAGCAAAAATTTGTCAACAAATATGGACCTGAAAAAACAAATTACACAAAATTATTTGCAAAATTGACTAAACTGGGAAAAAACAAAAGACAGCAAATCGTTTCCCTATGTCAACAGCATTATTTCAAATCATTAAGACGGTAATGATCAAGGAAAAAGGGGTATCTCAACAAAGAATTAAGCTGCCATAGAAATCATTTTGCTTGCCTCACTGATGCCTGATGAATTAAATTGCGATGAAACAACGTCCAAATAGTCCAGAAAGCTTCAACATCACTTGCATGCTCAGCATATAGCTGATGTAAAACTTGTTCAGCCATTTTCTCAAGAGCATACGGATCTGTCACTGCTTCCATAGTTTTCGACCAAATTTGGGGTGTCGGGTCCAACTGAAATGTTTCCATCTCAATAGAACCCATCTTTGAGTTTAGTAACCTCCTAACATGAGCTAGGACATGAGGTGTTACTCTACTTAACAACAAATCTGCAGATTAAAAACACATAATGTAAAATACATCATGATTTCTGTCATAAAAATAACTTCAATCAAAAAGCATAATCACACCATCCAAAGCTTATCAGTCAATAACAGAGTACAAGATAATTCTATTCTGGCACTAGGATCAGATCTACATTCTCACAACTTCCTATTACAGGGGACAGATAATGGATACAACAAGCAAGTCCGTGGTAATTTACAACGCTAGAGAAACGAAAAATAGAGCTAAAATTATTAAACAACACAGTAAGATGAGAAGTGTAATGCTCGGAGCATATATACCTGATAATCCACGTCGACAGATGCGGGAAAAAATTTTCCCAACAAATGATAAAACAAAAACTGTGCTATTGGCCTCAGTGCAGGAAGCTCGGTCGTCCAATATTTGTAGTAGCTGATCGGTAATGTGCTTGAAGTACAAGCTTTATGGACTCATGTAAAAGATAAACACTGAACTCTACGAAATAGATAAGTAACAATAAAGGTATATAATTACTTAAGGGAGGCTAAAAGACATCAAATTGAAGGAGCTAGAGTCTGCGTTCATAGAGAAAAGGATACTGGGAAGAAAGTAATGGTGGGGATTTCAACCGTGCTTTATCAGGAATGGAGGTCAAGATCTGTGATAGCCTAGATAACAAAGACTTGAGACTTCCATTCCTAGAAATATCTCCTTGATAACTATCACCAATTTCCTTTGTTATCTTGATCAGTCCAGCATTTTCAAGCAAACACAATATAAGCAATCTGTCATTAAAAGCAAAATCATATCACCACAGGCTAAGACTACACTAATAGTCGCATTTCCATCAGCTACAGTCAAAATATATCAGTGGACAGAGATTCATATGCAGATAAAATGTCAAAATGGCCGCTTGAGCCACTAAGATAAGTGATATTGTCTACATCTTCAGAACACGCCTAAACATGACTTAAGTAATTGAAAGGTGAGGATTAATGAAAACTTTGGTCACTGAGGCGATAATAAACACACAAGAAACTACCCTTAGCTGTAAAATCTTATGAAGCAAAAAGTTTGATGAAGACGCTCAATGGAAAAGAACAAAAGGAAACAGCCAAAACAAAAGTGTTGTTTCAGAGTACCTTTCCACATTAATCTGGACAGAATTAGCATCAAAGCCACCATTTTCCACACGATGTAGGAAAGGAACCAAGACCTGAACAACCTCGATAACAGGTCCATCTAAGAAGAAGACATCATACAAATGTTTCTGCACTGAAATAGGGAAACAAGACAGCCAATCCGAAGCAACATCTGCAATAAAACAAGAATAAGTTAAAAATAACTTCCAAATTAGATCAAGAAAACAACAAATTGATAACAATCAAATCAACAAGGGCTAACAAATTCACCCTAACACAATCAGAAAAAGTGGATTTTGATAAAACTTACCAAGTAACAAAACCCGAGCAAACGTTGGAAACGCAACACCTCTGTAGAACGTTTCCAACCAATCATTTCTCTCATCTACAGAAGGAACTACGGAGCTACAGACCTGTATGGCCGACCAAATACAGAATCATAAGGTAAGCTCAAAGGTTCCTGAACCAAAGTAACAATGTGGAAAGATTCAAAATTTCCCCAAAAAAAATCATAGTAAAAATTACAAACCCTTTCTCTGTACTTCTCACCAATACTCCCTGCAATTTAATGGAGGGGGCGAAGGAATCAATTAAGTTTCCATAACAACAAAATAGCTCAAAATCTGAAGTCTTGAATGGAGAAGGGATTGAGGTGATAAGGTTAGAGTAGATGAAGAAGTGAGTGTCGATTACCGGAAAACAACGATGGATCGACCGGGAAGAGAAGAACGGCGAGGGAATGAATAGCGGAGATCACCTGGTCTACGTGCTTCGCATCAGCAATGGCAGAGATGGCTTCTGACACCTTGTGGAGCAAAATTTTCTGAAGATTTCTCTCTTGCTTAGTCGCTTCGGCCATGGAAGAAACTCTCTAGAGAGAGCGAAACTAGAATTCGTCCGTACAAGAAAACTTTAGGAAGAAGTGCAAAACCGTCGTCGTTTGGTTTTTTCTTTTGTGTTTGAAAGCATACGACGACGTTTCTAGTAGCAAATGTTGATAATTTGATTTTGATTTTAAGTTTTTAACTCTAATTCGGAGAAGAAAAAAAATATATATTATAACTTGACATGGAATTTTTTAAAGTTTATTTACAAGTTTATGTAAGAATCTCACATACTCACATATCATCTTATTGGATTAGTAAACCAGCTCCTACCACTAATCTAGTAAATGAAGAGAAAGAGTTAGAGGTGAAACGGTAGAGAAAACTCTCCATGGCAATGTACTACCGAGTACGGAGGAAGTGATGGACTTTGCTGAGATGATGAATTTTATTTATAAAAATAGGACAAAAGAGCAATTTTGGAAGACAAAGTCACCTTTTTGGTGAATCTTTGTATATATTGTTCAAATTATATATATATATATATGCACCTTTTTGTTTTCTTTTCCTCTTTGCTAATCAGAAGTAAGAAACCAGATTAGCATGCATTATTTCATGACGTGATTAAAAGCTTTCACATGCATATACGATCAGCTACGTTTCCATACACAAATTAACAATCCCCTTAACCAACAATATGTTAGCTTTATTCTTTAAGCAAACAAAAAGCTTCAATTTAGAGGTGAAACCAGTAGGAAGAGAAAGCTCTCCACGGCAACACTCCCAAAACCCAATTATTTTAAGTATGATTTTAAACACAATTCCAAGAGACCATTGTCCAACATATGGATTGCTTGCAAAACTAAAGAAATGTCAACAAAGTGAATAGTAATGATAATATGAATATAGACCATGGTGAATTGTGTTTGTTACTACTTCCAGAAACTCTCGAAATCAAAAGATCAGTGAATTGGGTTTGTTACTACTTCCAGAAATTCTTGGTGACTTTGTTGAAGATGTTGAGTATTAAAGGTGTTATCAGTTCAAGAGCTCCGAACTCCGAACTCCGAATTCCATTCACCTTCCTATCCGAGGAAGTAACAACAAATTTTTTTTGATGTTATATTCAAAACATAATAATTATTACTTTCCCTTTATCTGATTTAAAAGAATATTGCTAATAAAAAATAAATAATATTTTTGAAAATATTATTTTTTGAAAAATATCAAATTAGAAAAATAGATTCAGGTGGTGAGTATTGCATGCATTATTTTATCACTTGCTTAAAAGCTTTCACATGCATATACCATCAGCTAGGTTTCCATACACAAATTAACAATCCCCTTAACCAACAATATGTTTAGCTTTATTCTTTAATCAAACAAGAAGCTTCAATTTTTTTTTGAACTAAACCGGTACGTAGAGAAAGCTCTCCATGGCACCACTCCCAAAACCCATTTATTTTAAGTATGATTTTAAAATTATTTATGTCTATTTATTAGATGCTCACAATTCCACGAGACCATTGTCCAACATATGGATTGCTTGTAAAACTAAATAAATGTCAACAAAGTGCAAAAGTAAAGGATTATATGAATATAAACTATGTATATGGCTCTCAAAACCAAAATGTCTTACTTTAGGTGAATTGTGTTTCTTACTACTTTTAGACTTTGCTAATCAAGGTGCTGAGTATTGGACTTGAAAGAAACTCTCCCTGACTTTGCTAATCAAAGTGCTGAGAATTGGACTATTCAAGAGCTCTGAAGTCCATGTGTTTTCTTTATCAGAGAAAGTAACAACTTATATTTTATTCAAAACGTGATAATTATTGTTTTTCTTATAAATTATAATAAGAGAATATTACTAATAAAAAATAAATCGTATTTTTAAATATATTATTTTAAAAATAAATATATTAAATATAAATTAATAATTATTCAATTATAAATAAATTAATAATTATTGATTATATAAGAATATTAATTTCAATCTCAATATTATTAATTTATAGAAGTTTTACTGTATATAGAGACTCATATATTGAATGATTTATGAAAATTAACTCAATATATATAATTTTCCTTTAAAGATAAGCTAATATCAAAAGCTTTCCTTGTTCAAGGGATAACTACCTACAATTTTAATGTCATACATAAGAAAATGGACATGAAGGTTAAGTATCATAATGGTAACTTGATGTGGTTAGTATGGAGAAGATATGATATTTTAGTTAATCAATGAATGCGTACACATGATGCACCATCACTTAAAGCATTTTACTCTTGTCTAAATCACTAGAATTCAATAACCGAAAATCTTCATATCTTTTTAGATCATATAGATTTGCGTGGAGGAAGAGAATTGTTTGTCTCACATTATCGAATCAAGAAGCTAACAGGGTAATGAGGAAGTTAAGCTTATATCAATTGATGGGGAGAAGATTAGATGATTTTGGTATCTGATATTTGTTATATTAAAACATTTTGGTCTTCCAAAACTCCTCTTCAACAATGCGGGACAAACATAAACATATTTTAAAACTAACACATAAATATAGTGGGCACAAACATAAACATATTTTAAAACTAACACATAAATATAGTGGGCCTTGTCATGATAAAGAGCTATTATGAAGTCTATTGCACAACTTAACTTTTAGATTATTCTGGAGCTGAGTTCAATTCGTCGACGTTGCTTGTGGGTTTTACAATATTGAACGTGGGCTTTACTACTTAGGCTATTGCAAATTAAGTAGACCTTTTTTTTGGTAGGGGCTAATTAAGTAGACCTAAACAAGGCTCATTATAATTTTTGTGAATCAAAAAGAGTATACTAGTACATTTGGATAAAAACAAAATTTCTAGAAAAAAAACCAGCGTAAGAAGAATCAGGATGACTTTTGTAACCTAAAAGCATAATAGTATACTCTTTAAACAATTCTTTTATAAACTGTTTAGTTTCTTGATCAACAAGTTACTAAATCTAGGACGAGTGAAAGTGCCGCCGAGGAACATATCGGCCATGACCTTATACATGGCCTCGGTCAAGTGCACTCCATCCCAATTGATGTATTGACTCGGATCTTTACACGCCGTAGCTGCAGCCGTCCCACACGTCTGGAACACCTGAAAGTTGTACGGCTCTCCGGTTCCACAGCACGCCTTGAACTTCTCGGTGATGCCGTACTTGCGAGGGTTTTGAATCACCGCACGGTACGCGTTCCAGTAATCTGCGTAGACTATTGTGGCAGTCGGATACTTAATCCTGCATTTATTACATAACTAGTAGTATTAAAAACAGAAATTTTTAATATTGTTTCTATCGATTCGTTCTTATCCAACGCATTTCTAACATAAATTAAATACATATAGAGGACAGCAACTAATATTATAGTACCGCAATTTCTGAAGTACTATTAAGTTGATTTTAAAGATAATGCAAGTACAACCACGAGAGGTTTGTTTTTCTTACCTATCAAATCACCTCGAAATAGTACTACTATATGATATCCTAAAACTTATGACATTGATGTTCAATAAATTTCCAATCGCAGCAAATTTTGATATTCTTATAAAATGTAATCTTAATTAAATAATTGAAGGGTGCTTTTTTTTTTTTCAAGAATATAATTTTGGATGAGTTTGATATATACATTTTCTTTTTGTAGACTGAGTTTAAAATGTGTTTTCCTAAAGTCCTACTAATAACTTCAAATCATTTTTTTGGGTGTGTTATAAAGATTGGAACACTAAAAAAAAAAACATCAAATATTTTAAATCTTTTGAATTACTAATCATATGGCATGCAAACTTATGTATTTTTGTTAAGCATATGTATAAACCGGAGGGTATTATAAAAAAAACTGACCTAAGTTGTTTAAGTTTGGATTGAAGAGCAAGATTGTGAATGTAACTTTGGTTATTGGCACTCTTCACACAACCTAGACTGTCCCGATCATCTTCTGCGGCTAATGACATTGCTAACGTCAAGCATCCAGTTGCCGGATGTCCTTGTACCAACATATATTTCACACCTTTGTTCAACAATGTCTGCGGTCATGATTCAAAAATGTTACTAACGAAAGATAATACAAATACAACCAATTCAACCCAAACCGGCCGGTCGGTTAGGTCCATGGTCATGGGCTTCTTACTCTATCTATAATCTCAAGCTGGTTACTTAATCATGAGACCAATCGGTTGAATCACTTCAATATCATGACTAACGCAACTAATTTTTGCTCCCGTATTTATAAGTTATATGATATTTTTATATACATATGCAAATTATATGTAACAGAGATGATTCAAAATTACCTCCAAAAATCTTGTAAAAGTTGAAATGCTAAGTTGTCTAATGGTATCGCTTGACACAGTAGAACCAAGGGTGTATGCATAATCGTTAACTCCGATTTCTCCAATCCAAAAGAGAGAATCTTGAAACAACGAAACCTTCTGATCCGTTCCAAGTGTCTCTAAATACTTCTCGAACCAGCCGAGCTCTGTTTCTATAGACTGAGGAGTCATATCAAGCGATAGATTGTTCTTCACGAAAAACGCGTATTTGATCACCGTAGCTCCAGAGACGGCGAAGTTAACGCCGTGAGCATCCGTGGCCGTGCCGTTACTACCTTTGGTTGATCTCAGGCCAAGATACGGTGGCAGAAACGGTAGGTTCATCGACTGTGCAACGAAGTCGATGGTGAGACGGCCGTCGGTGTAACGATTCGTTGGCCGTCCGAAATAAGTCATGCCGTATGGAGGACTTGACAAGTGTCCGAATCCGGCTGGTCCTTCTCCGGAGCGTGAGTTTCCGGTGTCGGTGAAAGAGTCCCCGAAGGCGTAGATTTTGTTGAATGGACGGTGGACGTTCGGAACTGGCGCCGCGGAGGAGACGGTGGAGAAGAGGAGGATCACGACGGAGACGGCGGCTGTGAGGAGGAGAGAGATGGAGGAAGGCATTGTGTGAAAGGAAGTGAGTTTTGAAATTAGAGGTTATATTATGAGAGTGGTCGTGTGTTATATATATATGTAGTGGTGAAAAAATAAAATAAAAAACGTATTTATTGTTAACAAATTTCTGGTAGATGAGATCCAAATTTAGTTTTAAAATTAAATTTATTTATTGTGAAAAATTATATATAGTCTTTTTTGGTTATTTGTTAGTATCCCCGAGAACTCTAGCTATAGAGGAACCATTTATAGCCTTAGATGAAAATTTGTGGTGCTTATATTTTTAACAAAGAAAAAACAAAAACAAAAAAGTACGTGTAAAGCTTAAACCCCACAAAATATTTGGGAATTGGATTGGATGATTTTTTTTTTTAATTTTTTATGTGGTCTATATGTATATTGTATGATTAGTTTTAAAAGTTTATTTTTGTTTTGTTTATTTATGTTTATATGTTAAATTTTAATTTAAACCCATTTTACGTTAGGTGTTTGATACAAAGTAAATGTAAACAGAAGAAGTTTTAACTAGTGACGGCAATGCACTTTTTTGTTATATATATCATCCAACAACACAATATTGAAGAATTTCATTATTTGCTAGTTAGTATTAAAAACGATCATGGCACACTATACTTAACTTAGGTGTGGACCTAGCGTTCAGTTATATGCAATAATATAATATGAATTACTGTGTTATACTATTACATTAATAAAGTAATATAGTATATGAGAAACATATCGTAGAAATTAGATTTCCACAATCAATTTGTTTATGAAAAAAAATAAATTTAGTAAAGTAATCTTTCTAAAAAACCGATCTAAGCTTTGAAATTAGAAAAAAAGAGAATTGATCTCGAAAAATTAGGGTTTAGATTGCTAAGAACAAGAAGAGAACTGAATAATTGTATTCAATCATGGATGCTTTACCATAGAGAAATCTCTCCCTATTTATACATATTCATAGATCGCTTAATATATTAACTTTCCTTATGAGACGAACTGAAATAAAGAAAGTTGCTTTATCTCTTAAGTCGGCCGCCGAGCGAAGTGGAAGTCGGTTCTTCTCCTTCGAGGTTGGGTTTCCTCCGTCCGAATTGGGCTTAAATGACCTAATTGAGTTCTTAACCGGATTCCCGGTTAAATAACCAAATTGTCTTTCTGGTTTAGTTCGGTATATCGGGGGTGCTAAATCCCGCACCAACAATTAGTCCCCCCAGTTCTGAATATTCGAAATTCAATTCAAATATTTTTGAACTATGGAAAAGAGAATATCCGATCTAAACCATAAAGAATTATTTGATTTTACCCGGATTTCCGCGTCATATCACTGTGAATCGTCCGAACGACACGTGTCGTTTGCGTCACATCTGCTAGGTCGGAAATCGAAGAGTCGCGTAGGTCATAATTACTTTTCATCGGGTTGCCGCCCATTCGACTCTATAAGTATGCCCCCTCTCTTCGTCATTTCTCATTTTCTGCCAACAGTGAAAGGTAATCTGCTCCAAACTCTCTCCGAACTCACATTATGGCGGGCACTTTGGATCCTTCTTTCTCGCCGGAAAGCAAAAGCGGACAATTAATTCGTCGCACCTCCAGACGCATTGCGCAGATCGGAGAATCCAGTAGATCGGGCTCCGAAATCCCACTACTTCTAACTCGCTGCTCGGCTGGAGCCTCATCGTTACAGACTCCTCTACTAGTTCGCCATGAAGACGGGAGTGCCGAACTGACTCAAGATATGTTATCACACGAAGAAGATCGGTTCGCACCTTTAGGAATCTCGATCGAAGACATCGATCCTTTGTTAGACCATGAAGGACGAATTGGAGGCAACAAGAGTTTGAGTTCGATCAAAACCGTGAACGATATGCTGAACGCATGTGGTCTATTTAACAGCAACGTCACAATTTTGATTCCTCGAGCTGACCAGCGCCCCTGGAACCCCCCGGAAGGGTATATATGCTTGTACGAGGGTTATTTTACCGAATATCGCCTCTTATTCCCAATCCCAGTGTTAATATCATTCTACGCCCAAAGAAGCAGGATAGCGATCTGTCAGTTTGTCCTCGGAACCATTTGTAACTTTATGGCTGCCCTTACCATAGCAGCCGAAGTCAGAGTCAACATCAGAGTTCAATGCTTTGAGCAAGTATCCAACTTTAAGTTATTAAAGAGTCTGCATCGCTGGGAAGTGAATATGTGGCCGACGCACAATTTCCTTGTCGGTAAAAGAGTGAACAAATTCAAGAAGTGGGTGAACCACTACTTCTATGTCTGCGTCGATCAGTACTCACTCGTTAATCCATTGGGTTTCCATCGGAGAGTGTGGAATGAAAATCCTGGTAGATTTTATATTTCCAGTACATTTTAACTCACTTCGGCACCTCTGACCAGTTTTAACTTTTTCGTGTCTTGCTTCCAGATCGTCCATTTGTCGCAACGCGTCTAGCTCCAGACTATCATCCCATCAGGAACGCTCTACTATCCGGGAACAATCGTCGGTGGGAATTTATTACTCGTATCCGTGTTGAAACAGCGATGGGCAAACCCAGGACAACATTCCCAAGTTTCGCGAGTTCGCTGGGACGAACTGCAGAGCCAGCCGGGTCACGTGTCGTTGAATCCGACAGTCTCCAGATCGTTCGCCGAGAAACTCAGGCTGCCATCGAAGCCGATATTGATCCTCCTCGGGACTGGACTGACGTCGATCCTGTTCAGGATCGGACCGTCGTCGATCCTACTCGGGCCCCTGAAGAAAATGTCGACATAGTCGACGTTGCGAAAGACGATACCCTTACCCTAGCTTTAGGGAATGCCGATCCTCCGAACGATGAACATGATGTCCCTCAGCTTGGAGTTGGATCGAAAAAAGAAGAAGAGGAAGCAGAAAAAGAAGAAGCAGATCGGAGATGACTCAGTCGCTGAGCCGCAGTCGGTAGTAAACCGCAAACGCTCGGCTGAAGACGCCGGACTGGAATCTGCCGACCGATTCCACCTGGCAAGAGAGAATGACAAAACAGATCGGTTTGCGTTCAAGTATTTCGGTGATACCCCTCTGGTCACAAATTGCGATGCTTCAGGCGAACTCTTCCGAACCTTGAAGATCTCCAGTCGAATCCTTCTGTCGGTGGACGAATTGGAGTTTAAACAAGCGTTCCTTAACGTCGTCGGATCCCACTTAATGGTTTGCTTTATTATTTTCATTAACTTTTTCAAACTTTGTGCGGGCAAAACTGACGTATGTTCTTTGAATCCACAGACTGCCGCCAGGATGAATACGCTGACTTAGCTGTACGATAGGCGAGCCAAAACCGATAAGAATTCTGGATTTGAGCTCGAAAAGGTGAAGGAATGCGCGGAACAAATCCGAGTCGCCAGCAAAGCTAAAGACGAGAGGATCAAGGAGCTTGAAGCTCTTTTCGCCGAAAAGGATGGTATCATCGCTAAATCCAAACTGCGGATTGGCGAACTGAATTCCCGACCGCTTACTCTCGAAGAAGAGAAATCCGAACAGCAGGGAGCATGTGACGAGTTGAAAATCCAACTCGACTTTGAAGTAAAAAGACTTCGGCGGGATCGTTTGGAGAAGGTGGAGCGAACAGCAAAGAAAGCGCAGACTCGATTGGATAAGATCAAGGTTTATCTAGTCGAACAAGAAAAGATTCGCTCCTTGGAAGATCTGTTAAACCAGGCTACCGGAGTACAGGAAACTGTGCAATATCTGATTGAAAAGGGGCCGTCATTCCCGAGGAGCGAATCGCGGAGATTGATAAAATCAAGGCCAAAGCCGAGGAAACTATCAAAGCGATTGATGTCCTTGAACTGAATGAAAATGACCTCGTCATGTCCCCGGATCAGCTCGGTTATGGACTTCTTCACCCCGGAACGATGGCTCCAGACTCCGTCCACCATCCGTATGGCTCCAATGCCGAGAGCTTCCAGGCTGATTTGACCGGTGCCTTGGATGCTTAACTTTCATTTTTTGTTTTTGTTGCAAACTCTATTAAGTATGGGTTTGAATACCCTTGTAAAACATTGCCGACGTGTTCGGCCCATTCTCCCTTTTGGAACTTTTTTGCCGGAATTTTTCCTTTTTACCAGAAAAAGAAAATTGACAATTTCGAGGAATTGCATCTTTTCCATTTTGCACGGAATATGGAAATTTGGAAAGGATTTCACCTCCCAATATTCATAGAAATCAACCGGCGCTGTCTCCGAACTAAACAACTTGCGAAAAACTTTCAATCAAAGCGATGTCGAGCTCTATTAGCAGCGTGGAATCCCCTCTAGTCGGGAATGATGTCCCGAAGTTCTCGAACGTCGAAGCTATCGAAAGGGGGATGGCCTACTACCCGTACATCCAAGCTCCTTGGATGCTGATGTTCCGCGTCAAACCGGAAGAAAGGCGTGACTTGAAAGAATTTCTCCATCAGGTGGAATACCGTCACACGGAGTATCAAGATCGGCTCGTCGCATCAGAACAACCGCAACGCGAATTGCTGCTCAAACTTGAGATGCTCGAATCCTACTAAAAAGATTGGATCGGAAACAGATTTGAGAGGATAGCAGCCCTGCCGCCATGCCTTGTTGCGTACTGCAACCAGTGCCGAAAGGAAGCAGATCGGAAGCCCACACACATGGATCCTATCCTGATTGGTGACTTCATTCCAGGAAACGTCAAACTGTTTTATATTAACAGGCGTGCTAATGATGCCAAACTTGCTGAAGCCGACACCTTCTTTCGTTAGGTAACTGTCATTCTATTTTTGTTTTTCTTTTATCGTGAGACATCCAGTGATGTCCGCTCCAAACTAATCCATCGTTGACTTCGCGTATGTAGATCGAAGGCACACATCAAGAACTGAGCCGGGATCTTCAGTACTTTCATATGAAAAAGGTAGGATCGACCGCCAGCTGAGGACTTTGGAATCCGAAATTGTCATACTCAAGGCAAAAAGGAAAAGGAATATTGACTTGCTGGATGAGTCCGAACAGAAGGCCAAGGCACTGGAAACTCGCCCCGAGGATTGGGAGAAGACCGGGCTGCAACTGTTGTGGCCGATGCCAAAACGACTCAAGACGAGTGTTCGTGAGATTGCCGCGAATGGCACACTAGTTCGGAATTAACATGTTTTATTTGAGTATTTAATAAGATTTAGCCACATTGTAGCAGGCGAATTTTGAATTTTACTTTGAAAACCAGAATAATATTTTACCGCATTAAAGTAGGCAGTTTTTACTTGGTCGTTGTTTTGCTATTTTATTGTCGAAAAATGTACCAGAAGCGAGACGTCTCCCGGCTTAAAAATTAGGCTATTTGGCCCTAACGGGATACGTTTCTCCTTTGCTTTAGTTTGGATGTCGGACTGCGAAATTATTCTCTGGATTCGGCTAACCATTCCGTCCGAACTAAGGTTTGGGTGCGAAATAAATACTCTAGGTTCGGCTTATCCCAAAATTAAAAGATCGGGTGCGGAATAAATACTCTGGGTCCGGCTTATCCCTACATATGAAAGTAAGGTGCAAAGTAACAACTCTGAGTTCGGCTTATCCTGAGAAATAGTGCATAGTTACGCGAGTTGATCACCTGGCCAGGGTGTCAACGAGGAGTGAGTTCGGTATGTACCAATACTTAGAATATATGTATACACACGCGGTCTTTGAGAATTATTCTCGGGACGCAGCGAAAACTTCGCTGCGTTCTGATTGGTGGATTCGGCGGCGGTTACTTCCCACGACTCTATATAAATAGGATTGAGTGTTGGGAAAAAGAAACATTCCAACTTCCACAATTCCAAGAAAAAGAAGAATGGTGAATACTCGATCCGCATGGCTAAGACCGGCCCGGGAAAGAATAGCTGTTTCGGCGAGCGGTTCCGCTCGTGCTGAAACGTCGGATAATCCCCTGTCCCCTTCGTTGATATGACTGGTGCGGAGGGGAGTCTTATATGCCAGGAGCTCCGACGGTTCCGAGCTCACCGCTATAGGTTGGGGGCTCATCTTACGGCGAGACGTCTTAGTCTCACAGAGATCTGTCGGTTTTACCGCTTGGATGGGACTGTTTGGGTCCTAAACGAGATGATCGCCGAAGGTTTTTTCTTGGCGAAGTGGCGTATGACCCGGCTGCTTGCCGCGCGTGCGGCGTGCCAGGAAAAGGTTGCGCGCATGAAGGTGCCTGTCCTACTTGAGGCCGACTGCCAACCCCTGAAGGATACCGCACACCGGTTTATCACGGACATCTGGGCCTACCGGGCTTCCCTGGAAAGGTTGAGGCGATATGCCAATTTTTTGGAGTCGGCTGGCCCAATCTTTCGCGAAAGGCATATGGTCGAGGGCCCGTGTACCTTCCTGGAAGATTTGATGTCTAGTGATCAAGACGGACGAGAGTCTTATATGCCAAATCCATTGGAGGACGATCTGTCTGGTCCACGTCCTCCACTTCGGCTGCAGGACCATCCAGAACGGTAATGGTGGGCCGAACTCCGAAAACGGCCTAATATGTCGCGAAGGTTTTTCCCTTTTGCGTCTCTTTTCTTTTTTTTTTTTTAATCTATTAATCGGTCAAATCTCCAAAGCATGTAACGACGATTGATCAAGACTTGGTTGTATCAATTTGCTCATTCGAATTATCCGAATTAGGCAATGGAAGTTCTCCATTTGTATTTGAAATAATGCTTTTAGACGAAGTGTAATGGAAATTAATCCAAACGACTTTCAGCGAAGTCTTATGAAACAATGAAACTAGTATCGCGGAATTTGGCGTACTGCCGATCTAAGTGTATTTGAAATAAAGAAAGAAGTTTTTTCAGCCGGAAATAAAGAAAGTGTATTAATATCTTAGCTGCATTCGCTTAATCTTGAAAAGACAAGGAATTGCCTACGTACCCTGAAACGGGGATCAAGCCAACCGTAGTTCGTATTACAAAGGAAAGATGAATGGATTTCGGATTCCCGAAAACTCCTAGTTAGGGTCGTGACGACGACTTAGCAGTAATAACGCTTCAAGTGGGCTGCGTTCCACGAGTTTTTGATCCGTTCTCCGGCCATGGTTATGAGTTCGTAGACGCCCGGGCGAACTGCCCTGGATACGAGGTACGGACCCTCCCACCGAGCGCCGAGTTTACCGGCGTTAACTTCTTTGGTGTTCTCAAAAACTTCCCGTAGAACCAGATCGCCTTCGTTGAAACGCCGCTGACGAACAGTCTTGTTATAATACCGCGCCGCTGCGTCTTGGTAGTATTGAACTCGGACTAGAGCTTGATTGCGCAGTTCTTCGGCAAGATTGTTGTGGTCAATCAGCATCCTATCGTTAAGTTCGGGATTGTCGACCATCATGGTACGTCGGAGTGTTGGGACTCCTGCCTCGGCTGGGGCGAGTGCTTCAAGACCGTACACGAGGGAGAAAGGGGATTGTCTCGTACTCTGCAGCGGGGTTGTGCGATAGGACCACAATACGCCATCGAGTTGGTCTACCCATGCCCCCTTCCTTCGACCGAGTTTTTTTTTAAGTCTGTCGACGATCGATTTATTAGTGGCCTCATCTTGTCCATTTCCTTGCGGGTATCAGGGAGTCGAAGTGTTGAGGCGGATTTGCCACTTCGTCAGGAAACGTCTGGTGATCATCGAGGTGAATTGTGTGCCGTTATCGGTGACAATCTCGTATGGAAGTCTGTGACGACATATGATGTTCTTCCATATGAAATTGGTTACGTCTAAGGATTGGATCCTTGTGAAGGACTCTGCTTCGACCCATTTGGTGAAGTAATCGGTCAGCACCAGGACGTATTTCTTGGATTTTGATGCCGGCAGAGGACCTATAGCGTCCATGGCCCAGCGCATGAAAGGATATGGAGTTGTCACGGTATTCAGCAGTTCGGGCGGGACATGCCGCATTGGTCCATGGTGCTGACAGGCCATCATGGTAGGCCAATAGTGTCCATCATGGTAGGCCAATAGTGTCCATCCTTTTTGATTTCGAGGGCGAGTGCGCGTCCGCCAGAATGGTTGCAACCTTCGCCTTCGTGCACCTCCATCATGATTCGTTCAGCCTCATCCCGAGTGATGCAGGTAAGGAACACTCCTGACGCACTTCGACGAAATAATTCCCCGTCCAAGAGGATGTATCTGGCACTTCGGGCCTTTAAGCGTCCAGCTGCCCATCGGTCTGGTGGGACGACGTCTTCGGAGATATAGGGTTTGATCTCAATTTGCCAGTCGTCCGGAGGCTTTGTGACGTCCGTCAGGTCCTCTATTGGCTCGTTGACCTCCATTGGAACTGAGTCGTTGTTGATTACAGCTATCTGACTGTCGAGGTCGATGCTAGGAGCGTCGATGCATTCGATCGGGATGGTGCGCCGCAAATCAGGGTGAGAGCGGTTCGCCAAAGCTGCGAGGGCGTCGGCTGATGTGTTTTCGTTCCGTGGGACCTTCGTCAGAGAAAAAGATGTGAATTCCCCGGACAATATTTGAACCAACTGCCGATACTCTCCCATTCGCTTGTTTTTGGCGTTGAACTGTCCGCTGAATTGGCTGACTACGAGTTGGGAGTCAAAGAAGACTTGCAAATGTGTCACTCCGAGTCCTCGTGCTATCCGAAGCCCCACAAGGATGGCCTCGTACTCCGTTTCGTTATTTGACGCTTTGAAGTTGAGCTTTAATGTTTGCTCGAGAATTTCACCGGTGGGGGACCGGAGAATGAATCCCACTCCGGATCCTTCATTTGTCGACGAACCATCGACGAACATTGTCCAATGCTCTTCCTTAGGAGTGGGGTCGTCGAGGTCAGGAGATAGCTCGGTGTTGAAGTCTGCCAGGACTTGCGACTTCAAGCTTAGACGAGAGCGGTATTCGATGTCATACTCACTTAGCTTGACTGCCCATTTCGCCATGCGTCCGGATTGGAGGGGGCTATGGAGGACAGTTCGTAGTGGCTGATTGGTAAACACGACGATGGAATGTGACTGGAAATAGGGTCGGAGCTTCCGTGCGGCGATGATCACTGCGAGTGCGAGCTTCTCCAGCGTGGGGTATCGTGATTTCGCGTCGTTGAGTGCTTTACTCGTGTAGAAGATAGGTTTTTGATCCCCGCGGTCGTCTCGAATTAACACGTCACTGACAGCCGAACTGGAGACCGAGACGTAGAGGTACAATGTTTCGCTGTCTCCCGGTTTGACTAATACTGGGTGGCAAGTCAAATACTCCTTCAATTGCCGGAAGCCGATCTCCTATTCTTCGTCCCAGTGAAAATCCTTATTTCCGCGGAGGAGTTGGTAGAAAGGGAGGCATTTATCTGTTGATTGAGCGATGAAGCGATTTAGAGCTGCGATGCGGCTGGTAGGGCGTTGCACTTCTCGCTTGTTGGTCGGCGATGGCAATCCCAGTATGGCTTCGATCTGTTTAGTGTTTGCTTCTATCCCCCGTTCAGTGACGATATACCCCAAGAATTCTCCTGAAGTAACTCCGAATGTACACTTCGTTGGATTCGGTTTCATCTGAAAATGATCCAAGATGTCGAAACATTCGGCGAGATGCTCGACGTGCTGCTCTGCGATCAAAGATTTGACCAGCATATCGTCGATGTAGACTTCCATGGTTTTTCCAAGCAAACTAGCGAACATCATGTTCACTAGCCGTTGGTAGGTTGCTCCAGCGTTCTTCAGTGCGAACGGCATTACCTTATAACAATAGGTCCCCCTATCTATAATGAATGCCGTTTTTTCGCGGTCAGTCGAACTCATGGCGATCTGGTTGTAACCTGAGAAGGCATCCATGAACAAGAGCAGTTGGTTTCCGGTTGTGGCTTCGACAAGACGGTCTATGTGTGGCAAAGGAAAGCTATCCTTGGGGCATGCTTTGTTGAGATTGGTGAAATCCACGCATACTCTCCATTTACCGTTTTTTTTTTTGACCACGACTGGATTGGCCAGCCAGTTAGGGTACTGGACCTCCATTATCTGGTCAGCTTTGAGCAACCGCTCGACTTCATCCTGAACTGCTTTGGCCCGATCTTGACCCAGGCGTCGGCGTTTCTGCCTGATTGATTTGAACGTGGGATCGATGTTGAGCTTGTGGCACATAACATCGGGATTTATTCCTATCATGTCCTTCGTTGACTAGGCGAATGTGGAAGACTGAGATTGTACAAAAGCGATCAGCTTTGTCTTTATGTGCTCCTCCAGTTCGGCACCGATGCCAACAGTTCGTGAGGGGTCGGAAGGATCAATGTTCACCTATAAGATTCGACACTCCGGAGACTTGAGACGATCTCTCTCCGGCTTATAGAGACCGGTAAGATGGTCCCCGCTCTGTAATTGCTACGCGTCCTCAGTTTTCCTCTGCTTCTTCTCGATAACAGAGCAAGTTCGGGCTACCCTCTGGTCGTCATAAAGTGTGCAAATTCCTGTGGTGGTTGGGAACTTGAGGCAGAGGTGATAGGTCGATGATACGGCATGCATCGCGTATATCCACGGTACCCCCAAAATGGCGTTGTAGACCGGAGGCGCATCGATGATTGTGAACTTAGTCTTCCGGGTCAATCCGCCGGCTCAGACTTGCAGCTTTACGTCGCCCATTGACATTTTGGCGACCCATCATAGCCCGTCAATGTTCGAGACTCGGGTTTCAGTTGCTCTGGTGTGATACCCATTTTTTCTAGCATTTGCCAGCATATTACATTGACGGTACTTCCCGTGTCGACCAAAACTCGTTCGACGTCGAAATCACCCATGGAGACTTCGATGACCAAAGGATCCGAATGGGGGTGTTGGATTCCTTTGGCGTCTTCCGATGTAAATGATATGGGGTCCGAGCAGAGTGGAGGCTCGCTCGGGGCTGTCTAAAGGCTGCAAACTTGACGTGCCCTCTTCTTTAATGCGCAGACGGAGTCGGCGCAGTCCTCTGGTGGGCCAAGTATCATGGTTATTCATCCGCGGGGAGGAGAATTGGCCCGCTCGGGATTTTGCCCTCTCTGCCGCTTGGGTGGGCCAGGCAGTTCGTCCGCCAACACTTGGTTGGCCGGCTGTTGAACTCCGTTGGCCGGACCGTTGTAGCCTCGTCCTCCTCCTGCGCCACGGCCACCGTTAGATCGTCCACCACGCCATCCCCCTCGGGGACCTCTACCTCCACGGATGCTTTTTGGCTGAAAGGTGGCTTCAATTTCGCCGGAAAGATACTTTCCGTACAGGAAATTCTTCAGATGGACGCATTCGTGTGTGGAGTGGCCGGCGATCATGTGGAAATCGCAGTACAACTCCTTTGGGTCGGATGGCTGTTTTTTTTGGTCCTCCACTTCGGAAACCGTGTGAACGACACCATTTTTTTGGTCTTGAGGGTCTTGATGCTTGCGAGGTTTGTGGTGCTCGTCCCAGCTTTTAGCCTTAGGGGGATGTGACGGTTGCTCGATTGTCTTTGCGGCTAACTGGGTGTCTTCATCTTCGTTGAGCGCGAATCTGGAGGCTCGATGTAGCGCGTCATCGAGGTCCTTGGGCTCCCGTATGTTAAGATCCTTTCGTAATGGCGATCCAGAAATCAACCCCTTTCTGAAGGCTGCCATTGCGGCATCCTCTGGGACAGTGACGCGCGTTAGCTTTTCCTTGAATCTGCTCAGAAAACTGCTGATGGATTCGCCGGGTTCCTGGGCCATCTCCCAGAGGTCTGAGCTTGTCACGCCTCGTTCAATGAGGATTCGATAATGCTTAAGAAAAGCCGTAGACAACTGGTCGAAGTTATCGATCGAATTCGGTTCGAGCCTTGTGAACCACACCAAGGCAGGACTGGAGAGGCTATCGACGAATTGCTGGCAACACCCAACATCCATGTGTTCATCGGTGAATCGTGCCTTTGTCATGGTTGCCATGAAGGACGTCATGAACTGGACGGGGCCTTTGTCACCCAGGTAGGTTGGAAGTTTCAGCTTGACGTTTGGTATGGCGGCCCGCAAGATCCGTTGAGTAAAAGGGGATTGCCGAGTCACTTCGACAATCCTGTCGATCTCTGGAGCTGTGATGATAGCCCGATGAAGAAGCAAGTTCATGCCGCTGATCTGCGTCTTGATTTCTTCGATTTCGAGGCAAGGTCCCGCGTTTGTGAAGCGGGCGACCGGGGCGGCCGAACTCTCGTGCACACGTGAGTTTGGGTTTGTTGGTCGAATACTCGACGTTGTCTGAGGGGGAGGATTCCTCCGCTCGTACTGTACGTCCGAAAAATCGAGACGACGGGTGAGACCGCCTATACCGAGTACGGGTGACTGTCCAGCAGAGATTTGTGATGGGGTTGTCTGAGTCACGACAGCATCGACTCTGCGGTTGGTGTCGGAGATCATCTGGTAAATCTCTTTCGTCATGGTGCCAAACAAGATCTTGAAATCTTCCATGGAGACGACCTGCGGATTCTGGACAGCTGTCGTGGCGCGAACAAGGGGGTTCCCGTTTTGTGTGCGGAGCCGCTGCTTCGTGGCGCCTGCATCCTCCTCATCCGGGGGTTGTTCATCGGAGAGCTCCGTGTCGAGATTGACTGGCTCTTCGCGAGTTTGTCCACCTTCCTGGCTGGTCTCCCCTTCAGGTCTGACCTCAACTGGGAGTTCCTTGCGGGCATCGGTCAGGTTCGTCGACTCGTTGACGGGGCGGCGAACGTACTCGGCGGTAGCCGGCCTTGTTGATACACCGCTCTGTGTTGCAGCGTTGTCTTGAGCAGATGCGATGTCTGTGACATCGGGCGTGCTGGAGGTGGTACGGTTCGCTCCGGTGACTTCGGTGATGAGTGAAGACATTATCGTAGGCTTTTCAAAGAACTTTTTCGGATGAGATTTTCTTAGAGAGTAACTTTTAGAGACGATTTGCGTTCCCCACAGACGGCGCCAATTGTAGAAACTAGGTTTCCACAATGAATTTGTTTATGGGAGAAAACAAATTCAGTAAAGTAATCTCCCTAGAAAACCGATCTAAGCTTTGAAATTAGAAGAAAGGGAATTGATCTCGAAGAATTAGGGTTTAGATTGCTAAGAACAAGAAGAGAACTGAATAATTGTATTCAATCATGGATGCTTTACCATGGAGAAGTCTCTCCCTATTTATACATATTCATAGATCGCATAATATATTAACTTTTCTTATGAGACGAACTGAAATAAGGAAAGTTGCTTTATCTCTTGAGTCGGCCGCCGGGCGAAGTGGAAGTCGGTTCTTCTCCTTCGAGGCTGGGCTTCCTCCGTCCGAATTGGGCTTAAATGACCTAATTGAGTTCTTAACCGGATTCCCGATTAAATAACCAAATTGTCTTTCTGGTTTAGTTCGGTATGTCGGGGATGCTAAATCCCGCACCAACACATATTATAGCCGAAAAATAAAAGGAAAAAGTAGGTGAGGCATGGATTGGAGGTGGTTAATGTAGTTGGCTGTGGAGAGATACTGGTTAGCCATTAAATATATCTCAGCCATCTCTCATGATCATTCTCGCAACGTGCGGCAGCTAATAAGTTCGGCGATTGAAAGTGTACTTCATGTTCATAGTCGGTTTAAGAACAAGTTTCAATATACCAAAAATGATTTTTTTTTCTTTTAATGTTTTCTTTTCATTTCACATATATGTGGTATTTTATTATGTTAAGTTACATACCTATAAATGTATCATGACAATAATTGTAATACTATACGACGTTATTTGCATATACATATTTTGATGTTAATATGATAGAATTAGCTACAAACAATTAATGTACTACATAACAATTCCAATGTAATTTATCATTTTTTGATATCATATAAGAAACCATATATGTATATGTTGGACCATCTTTTTCCTCAATTGTTGGTTACATTTTGCTGTCATAATTTATTTTCGTAGTGACCATACATAAGGTTTCGTAACCTACACGTGTTTTGTGCAGAGTGTGAAGTGAATGCGAGCCCATTAATCTTGTTGCAATTTTTCTAAAGGTTGAAACTGTTAGGTCAATGATAATGATTTATATCGTAATAATAGCTACGATAAAGGGAGATATCTGGAGAGTTCCTCATTCTTGTTAATGCATTGTCTTATCTTTTCTAATCCTTAAGTTGTAAATGGTCACTTGGCTAGTTTTTAAGTTGTAAGCATGGAGGTTCGAACCCAATCAGATTGGAAATAACATGGAGCATTTAAGACCATGATGCCACTGTCGGTGTTAGATCATGCAGTGTTTTACAGTATCGAGGGGGGTCATCGGTTATAGTATAATTGCTTCTTTCTTTTTACAATATGAGTTAATGCTTTATTAATTATTGGTCTCGCTAAAAAAAAATTCATTCGTAGTAAAGTGTTTTTATTTCAAATTATATATAGTGGCATAAGATATGAGTGAATGTTTAAAGTATGTTAAATTATGTAAAGTCTACATCATACTATTTTTTTTTCCAAATGTTAGTAATTGTTTTATGTTGAAATAAATACTTATTAAGTACTGTTTACACTTTTTTTTTTGGTTTCACTACAGAAAATTAAAAATATGAAAAAGACTAACAACAAGATACTAATCAAACGAAGTAGTGATATCACCATATATCAATATCATTTATTATTCATGACCGACATAAATGGGTTATAGTTTCGTCATGTTGCTTTACTTGTTCATTCAAAATCGATCGTGTACAAGTTTTTCTGAATCCAAATTTTGTGTTATTCTAAGGATAACTCGATCGTTGGAGTTGAGCCTTGATTTTTGTTCTTTGAAATCATAGTTAATTACGAGTCTAATAAGTTAGGGAATTTTTAAGTCAAAAAAAATAATTAGCAAAACTCAATATTTCAACGATCGATGTTTTTCCCTACAACAACATTTAAAAACTTAATTTTGGTATTCAGTGAAATATTATACTTAAACACCTCAAAATGAAGTTAACCTATGAAACTTCACTTATTAAGTTTCGTTTGTATCTGAAATAAGTATGTGTTTACAACTGATGGCTATTTCTTTATGATTATTTCTCTAACTATCGCAAATTAGCGATACATTTAATATATACATTGAATGAATCTCTTATTATATGGGCCTAGAAAAACAAAATCCAGTGATATGGCATATAATACGAAGTTTCATCGTCGTCCCTCATCGATCTATAAAGAAATGGTTTTGGTGACATTGCTTTTAAGCCTCAAATTACGCTGTTAGTATTTGACGATGTATCACTGATTGGGGGTTTTTTTGTTTCAAGTTGAATTTTTTTAACATCTTCTTAAATACCACAAATTAGTTGATGAAGTTGAACGCCAACCATCGTAGAACGACGTATACTTTAATAGCCCTCACAACCTAAGTAGAATATATTCTATACTTTAAAAACTAAAACTTATAGCTAGAGCCTAGAATTAATTGAGAAATGTCAAAAAAATCCGAAAGCTTTATTCTTCTTTTGCAAATCTATGATTTATTTGTTTCTCTCATAAATATATAAATTCACATTGGATAGTATATATAGAATAATCTCTATTTGTCACTACTTCGAGGCAAATATTACATTAGCAAAAATATAATAAAAAATAGTAATAATTTTGATAAAAATACTTAATTAGAGTAGGTGAAAAAGGCAAGAACTTTTGGCATGCTTCACGTTATTTCTAGTATTTTGCTGTCTATGACCATTTCTTTTTTCTTTTTGTTAAAAAATTACAAATTATATTTAGGTATTTATGTTGGGAAAGCCGCGGGAAAGAAGAAAGAAAAGGTGGTGAGACTTGAGAGAGAATATGAAAAAAAAAGAGAGATTTGGTTTTTGTTTTCAAACGACGACTTCTTCTCCTCTCTCCTCCTCTTATATTACATTTTCATCTCTCCTTTTTTTTTCTTTCCCAGATCATCATCACCTTCTTCTCTCTTTCATTAGTTTTTTTTTTGCATTTCCTCGTATCAGATTCGAATTCCTCTGTTCCTGATAACACAAGATCCTCTGTTCTAATATCTAACGATGGCAACGGTAAGAAGAAAACCCATCTCCTTTTAAAGAAAGACAATTTCACATCTTAATTCTGATTCATCTTTTTTATTCGGTTGATACGTTTTTAAAGTTGTCTCCTCCTTTCATACAAACCTTTTATCTTGAAAAAAGTCTTGAAATTTGTGCCAAGAACCATTGCCAAAAGTTTCAGAAATCTGCATTTTTTTTTTATGATGAACGATTCTGTTTCTGCATGGTTTTGTAGGGTAATAGAGGGAGACAATTGCCAAAATTCGGGGAATGGGACGCGACCAATCCAGCATCAGCACAAGGATTCACTGTCATTTTCAACAATGCTCGTGATGACAAGAAGACCAAGAAAACCGCTGTCGCAGGACCCGAGAGTATTGTTACACCTCCTGTAAACCAAGAACCTCCAAAAACCAACACCCATCATCAGAAGCACCGTAACAACCATCATCAGAACCGTAAATCCGAGACCCCGCGATCAAAGGTACTTTTTTTTTTTCCGATATAGAATCGTGTTCATTGCATAATTCTCTCTGCTTATAACTTTGTTTCTTTTCTTCCCTCTATGGTTGTGCAGAAGAAATGGCTTTGTTTCCGTTAACTCTGGTACTAGCTCTGTTCTGAGGAACCTGATTAGCAAGAAGAATCGTGGAACCGAGTGATCTTCAACAAATTACAGCCGATCAAAACCTGTGTGATCGTCTAAGATGTTGTAGGAAACTTCTCTTCTTCTTCTTGCTCGTTGAGTTTCTTTTTTTTTTTCCGCTTGTTTTGGCCATATTTGGGTATATGAATATACATTATTCTTGCTACATCTTCTTAGTTAGGCTAATTGCAGCTAAATCTGGAGCAACTCTGTTCCAGGGTTTAGCTCCCATCACATACAATATGAACCAACCATGGTGAAATATAGGAATTAGGTTTCAAGCAAGTAAACAACCAATGAAAGAAACAGGCAGGCTCCATTTAACCTCAAGAGTCAAAGGGTAGTTACAGATTACAAAAGTTTCCTTGGTGAAAATTTGTCAAACGCACTGAGGATAGGCTTGCCACATGGAGATATTGTTTGGATAGTACAGTGTAACCTAATCGTTTAGTTAAGAAATTTCAAACCCATGAAAGAGACACAAGGTATCAATAATGAAAGTTTCTAAATGTTTGGTTGTCAATTCCAACCGTCACTTTCATTACCATTTGCACCGACCTGAGGAGGTTCTACAATGGCCTGGGAGCTTTCGGTCGAGTAAGGCGGCTGGACGGAATGGTCGAATCTACAAGCTGGTCCGAATTTGCAGATGCCGTACCGACTGTAATGTGTGCAGATGCTTTGATCCTAGATTTCAGTTGAGCAATCAGTCAAAATCCGAGGGACTTTAATACCAAACATTCCAAATAGGGTCACTTCTAGATTGATTCACTATGCAATTTAGGGCTATTACAAGAGTCAAAGAGTTCATCAAACATTCAAGAACTACGAGCACTAATTAAAGAAAGACTATCAATAAAAAGCTAGCAACTTTCTAATACTAGCATACAAGAACAGACAACGGAAGGGGTGGGGGAGAAACGAACTTACAGGTCTAAGGGGTAAACCCTTGTCATTGAGAGCATAAGGAGGCAGCTTTGGCAACCGATTCTTAGGATGGTGGTATCTGCAATTGAATTTGAACTTGCAGTCCCCAGTTTTCATATAGTAACTGCACTCAGGTTGGTCTGGACGTTCCGGAAATTCTTCAGGTGGCATTTGGTATCGGTATTGTGACAACATACTTGTTTCAGCAGAGGTATTGTTCATAAGGTATGTGGTGGATGGGGTAAACACACCCCTTTCAGATGAATATACAGAAGCCTAGGCAAATAAGAAAACCAAGATAAAGTCATCATTGATAATTCAGATAGAAATAGATGTCATTAAGATCGAATGCTAGTGTACTACTAACCTGATAGCCATTCCATTCCGGAGTTTGAGAAGGAACTCCATGAGTTTGTGACAGCATGACTGGAATAAAAGGAGTTGAACCATTCGGATGCCTTGGTGAAGACCAAGAAGTTGAACTTGCTTGGAATGTGGACTTTGGAGAAAATGATCCAATGGATACATTATTATTACCACGAAACGATGGGGAGTCGGTTCCTCCGATGGTTGTAGGATCAGGATGATTAAACTTACACTCAGCTCCATATTTGCATGAGCCATTGCGCATGTAGTAAGGGCACTCCACTTCTCCCTACCGATGGTTAACCACCATTATATAGCTTTGAAAAGACTAAAAGACTAGCAACAGAATGAAAAGAAAATGGCAATACCGGTCTAATAGGAAGGCCGAGGAAGTTAAGCTCGGGTGCGGAGGCCAGACAAGAATTTGTTTTGGAATGGTTGAATCTACAAGTTTCTCCATATTTGCAACCTCCAGTCCGAAAGTAATACTGTAAACCTCATGCAAGGAATTGGAGCACATGAACCGGATATGAGTAACTTACATTTGAAAAAACAAAGAAAAAGGGAGACTTGAAAATGCAGATCAAGATGATAGAATGAAACTTAAGAAAACAAACGTCTGATACATGACGAGAGCATGTAAGAGAAGTAAAATTAACCTTGCAATCTATTTGTCTCAGATTATCACCATCCTCTTCCTTTTCTCTTACCTTATTATCCCTAGCAATCTTCGATACAATCTTCAATCCCATTAGAAAAACGAAAATAAAAGATCTTAGCTTTTTTTTATCATTTAACACTAAATCATTCTTCTGATCCCTCAATGTTTTTGAAGCACACAAACCCTTAAAACCAGAAGCAACATAGATTGGTTCCATCAGAAGCAAACACAAAAATAAAGCTTTCTCCTTTGGACTAGCAACGAAGCACTAATTTTATATTATCTTTACTCACAAATGATATACGCATGTGCCACTGATTAAAAAGGATGTATCTTTATAAACAAATCTCTAAGATCAATTAAAAAAACGCAATTAAGAAGCAAAATCCATGTCAGAAGCAAACGTGCAAGAAGCAGGGTAAAAATTTGAAAGTTTTTTACTTTGGTTTTTGTCGAAAGAGGATGATTGAATTTGCAAGTGGATCCGAATTTACAGCTCCCTGTCCTCATATAAAAAGAGCAATCCTCTGCTTCTGGCCTCACTGGATACACAGCTTCGCTCTCCTCACTCTCGTTCTCGCTCCAACCATAACCATTTTCTTCTTCTTCATCTTCTTCCTGGGTGATGTCTACAGCATTCGAATCTAAACCTCCACTACCCTCACAGACGCGCATCGTCGTCTCACTCTGCTCTTTCGTAACTTCATCCAAACCCACATTCTTAAACTGGTCAGTCAAGTCCTCCTCCGCTTCGTGATTGATGGCATCAGAAAGGGATCGATCAGCAGATAAGTCACCAGAGTAAGATCCAGAAACAGGTTTTGCCTCAAACCCATCTGCAATTTTTTCGGAATTGGCCATCTTTTTTTTTTTTTTTCACAAATCAGTAAATCACATTACAAATATATAAAAAAAACCCTAATTTCAAGGAGGGATTTTAAGAAGAAGGAGATCAAAGGGTTGAATAAAGTTGTTTCCTTTTTTTATTTATTTTATTTATGGTTGCTTTTTAAGTTTTTTTTGTCGTCTACAAAACGTCACGAATGAGAATCCCAAAGAAACCGTTGCTTTTTAATATGTTGACAAGTTCCTTCCCCATATAGTTTGTGTACATGCACAATTTTTATGCGTTTCTCTTAACTTTTGCAATTAAGTTCCATATTTTAAAGTTTATGATCTCATATGCGCCTCAACTTTCTGATTGAACAAGCAGCCCCCTTTTAATATTTGTCAAAAGTTTACAATAGGATTGATTGTTAGACCATCATTAGTGGAGTAACCCACTATAGTTACTCTCACATTAATTAATTATATAAATAATCATAAATTAAGTAAAGCAACCCTAAAAGAACTTAAGCAAAATCAACCTATTATTAGAGAACCCCAAAAAAGTTACTCAAGGCATATTTTACCTTATTAGTGTTTTACACTTGTTTAATTGGTTAAAATTTGGACCTATACACACTGATTCCTTTGAGTGTAGTTGTTGTTTGGTCAAGCCAAAGTGTAGCTTGATTCTGCCACATTGGCCGGTGATGTTGAGTGAATGTAGACAAACTCTAGGGATTTCCCGGATGGCAATGAGTGCATCCAAGAGGGTAGACCGAACGAATTGCATGATCTCGAGAGCCCCCAGATTGGTCCATATAGATTCTTGATCGAAAGGTTGAGACTTTTCAGAGGTCTAGAAGATTTGTTAATCACAGTTGTTGAGTATCTGTAGTAAGTCCTTCCCTTTGAGACACATGAACCAGTTACCTTCTGAACTATAGCCACTGGACCAGAAGCTGTACAACAAGTAAACAACAGAGTCAAGCCTCTGTTTAAATAGTAACTGGTCTTCGGACCACAGGAGCAGGAACCGCTGCAGGGACACAACCAAAAATCAATTAAGCAAGCTACTTTTGAGGTCCAAACTTCATCTCAAGGACATTGCAATTTCAGACACAAACCTGGAAGAAACTGGTTATAACCGGAATGACCACTGTTGAGACGACGACAAAGAAAATAAAAGACTAGTAGTGTGTAACATTCTTGTCTCCCTTGCTTACTTTTCTCGTAGAGGACGACGACAAAGTAAATAAAAGACCAGCAGTTTTTATCAAAGAGAAATATAATTTCATAAACTTTGCAGATCAAAGTGAAAACAACAATGCTGGCTAAATACCTCATTAGCAAGCCTTTCACCCATTTTATCAACACCATCAAATGTCAACGTTGCACTATTACTCTCGCTACCTGCTTCATCAGTTTCATCAAAATCAAAACAACATTCTTTGGAGTTTGAAGTGAAACAAACCAGAGCAAAAGCAAATGACAGCAACCAAACTGTTTTAACCCGACATTTACATCAAAAGAGCAACCAAATATCTAATTAGGGCTGTTGTTTTAAGTTGTCCTTATCAACTGTTGGTTGCTCAGCAACCTCTTGATTCCCAAATCAAAAGCTACTTCACAACATACACATTCACATAAATCATTGACACCCAACCCAAGTACTTTTTTTAATGTAATTATGAGAGGCGACGACATTGAATCTAATTAAGTCTATACGCCCCTGTTTTGATGTTAGACTTAATTATGAGAGGCGACGACATACAAATAGAATCGGAGAGAAAGATACCCAACATACCTTCGTTTTCTAGAGATGAAGCCGCCAGAGGCTAATACGGAGGAGGTTTAACGGGGGAACATGATGGTTATATTGATCGAGCATCCAAATCGAGTAGATTATGATCGATACACCGATGAAAGCTTGGAGAAAATTCAGGATCTTGAGAACAGAAGCGAATAAGACATGACAACAATTGTGATTGGAAGCCGATCCGTAAACAAATCGGTGTCAATCACCAAAACCCTCGAGTTTAATCGATTTTTCCGGATTTGAAGTGAATCTATCGCCGATTCACCGTTAACCTCAAGAGAGAAATGAGAAAGGGTCGCGAAAGAGAGAGAAGAAAATGAAAAAAAAAAAAAAATTAAATTTATCCGACAACCAACCAAAATTTGACACGTACCGTTCCTTATGGGTTGCTTCCGCTCCTTCCTGGAGAAGCGATTCTCGCATTTTAGACAATATTATTAGATTTTTTAATTTTTTTTCGGACATAAATAAGAAAGCAACCAACTGAGTAACTCTCAGTAATCATGCTCTTATAGACTCAAACAGTCAAAGAGAAGACGAGAATCTGTTAATGCAACAACAATTGAGTACTGTTTCCAAATGTTAAGACTTTGACTAAATAATGCATCCCAAATTCCAATGGATTAGTTAATCTCTTTATGATTAATCTATATATATATCATCTTTTTTTTAGTCTTCTTGACTGAATGACCTGTCTTCCGTTTACGCCGGCTGAAGTCAGAGACAAATCTGAATGTTTGACCACACCTTGGTTCAGCGCATATGTAAGGCCTAGCACCTGTGTGTACTCTTACAACCTTTCCATGGACATTTCAGGGGACGGTCGTCTGAGTGAACGCGCTGGTGTTGAACCAAATACTTGTGTGAGAAGAAGTTTTTACCACACCCTTTGATAGGGTAGATGTTTCTTTTATGTAAAGCCAACTGAAGTGAGTAAGTACTTAAAAATTCAGGTAAATGTCATTAGCAATTTGGTATGTTGTTGAGTCTTCTTTATCAAAAGGTCATATGAAGTCCACGGCGACAGAACTAAGACTATCAACCAAACAGAATAAACCACGTAGATAACATTTTATATTTCAACTATATTTAAATAACTGAAAAGTCTCTGTTCCTAGCTCGTAGATTGTCTTTTTCGATTTTACAGTACTGTATGCATAAATACGAATCTGAACATAGCAATTATCAAAAATTTATAAACATTAAGATTCAGTTGTAAAAATATATGCTTAGGCATGATCTAGCTCTGTTGTACTCCTCTTTGAGGTAAGGAACCATATTACGAAACAGAGAGAAGTTAACAAGGTTTAAACTTTCATATTGCTAGTGAGCGAGAGATTTATGTGACGATAAGAGACCAAGCAAAACATTATCTTAACAACAAGAAGATTTTATTATCAAAGCCGACATTAGGCCTTTAAATGTCTAATCAAAGAGAGAATCTGTCTGAAAGTGAAACGTCTGCAACAAACAATGGCTCTTCTAAAAGTTAAGACTTCGAATGAAATAATCCCAAACAGACAAAAGAACCAGAGACAAATACATACTTAGAAAACACCTAAAATCCAATTTTCTTCTATAGACCAATGGAGTAATCTCTTCATGATAGATTCAATGTTAAGAGCCTAAATTTACCTTTTCTTCGTCTTCTTAACCGAGTGACCAGTCTTCCTTTTATGCCGGCTAAAATCTGAGACAAAGCGGAATGTCTGACCACAATCCGGTTCAGCACAAACATAAGGCCTAGCGCCTGTGTGAACCCTTATGTGTTCGGTTCTAGACCAAGCCCACTTGAACGTCATCTTACATCCTTTCCATGGACATTTCAGAGGGCGGTCATCTGAATGAACACGCTGGTGTTGAACCAAGTACTTGTGTGAGAAGAAGCTTTTACCACAGCCTCTAACAGGGCAGATGTTTCTTTTATGCAAAGCCAACTGTTTTTCCGAAGTGAAACTCATTGTGCAACCCTCCATGTCACATTGGTATCCCGTGCATTCCTCTTCCTCATTCTCTGCTTCTTCATCTTCCTGCACATCTTCCTGCACATCTTCTTCACTTGCAACTCTGGCAAAGGAAGCGTTACTACTTCTCTTCTTACCAATCTTCTTTGGTTTTGATTCTGAAGATCCTCTTGACGGCTTTTGATTTCTCACCCTAAGTCGTGTGCTAGGTCCCTCCATGTATGAATCCAAGTCTTCAGTCTTCATCCCAGATGCAAATTCTTGCAAAGTACGACTTTTTGTGTCTCTCGGACTCTGAACTGTCTTGGTTTTTGCTTTTCGTTTGGCTGTGGACCTGGTTTGCCTCTTCCCTGTACTGCAAAGGTCTAGTTCCTCGAAAGAATTCTCTGGTGAATCATACTCACCACCCAGTCGATTAGCTTGCCTACTACTTCTGGATACTCTTCCCCTTTGCTGATAAACACCAGCTACTTCCGAATTATATGAGACTGGATTCCTAAAAACTTTAGTCCGTTTGCTCCTTGGAATTTCCCTAGGGTGCTTGTACATATCATCATCCTCATCATCCTCATCACGGTCATACATTGACTGCTTCTCTCTATATGGCTGAAAGCCATTCTCCATTGAGCTCTCTGAAACTGCACGTTCCCTTACAGTATATTCTTCTCCAAGTGAACGGTCTGAGACCTCCTCATCTGACTCAATTCCATTATAATCTTTATGTCTAGCAATCTCCTTGCGCTGATCAGACATTTGATTTGACGAATCACCAGAAGCCGTGTGCCCTGTCTCAAAATAAGACTCTTCCTCCTTTCCAGAAGCTCTCCATTGCTGCTTATAAGAATGATCTTCCGATGTGTCATCAGAAACTTCATCTTCCCTCTTAAAAGAAGTAAGCTTCTTGCGTGGCACAGCCTTTGCTCTTACCTTTCTCTTCCTACAATACTTTCTTCCGAACATTGTGGCTGCATCTCTAGAAACATTACAAGGAAACAATCTCTTTCCAGTGACATCCTCATCCATAGCAGTTCGGAGATGACAACTTCTTTCTTCTTCCCCCTCTAAGTCCTCCTCCAGCAAAAAGGGATGCACCTGAAGAGAGAAAAGAAAAGCAGTTTTAAATTGAACCAAACAAAACAAAAACAGAAGTGTACTAATGTCTGAGTTAGTATGATTTATGGTTAGTCAATAGTACCTGATGCGACATCCAAACTTTACCACACCATTTTCCAACCACATATTTTCTTTGTCTGAAAGATCTTTTGCCAGAAACTTCGGGCTTCGAGAGTGAGCTTACTGCCGGAGAGCTGCGACCGAACACATTGTATATGACGGAGTTGTAAGGCATCTGCTTACTGTAGAGAGGAGAGCGACTGAGAATAGCGCTGTAAGAAAGGTTAATACCCAACTTTACGGTCCAATCACTGTTCCCACCCTTAGCTTCAACATTATCCAACGCTGTTTGAATAGTTTCCTCATCCTCTCGGGTCACATTCCTGAACTCAGTATCATTCCATTCGTGATTGACGGCAAGCTCCTCGGCAACTATTTTTGCTTCAGCCTCTATCCTTGGGTACTCTGCAGTGATTATGCGTCTAAATGATGAAATTGACTCAACAATTTGCATAATTGATAAAGCAAAACCCAAACAATGTCACACGACCAGTAACAATGAAATCTTGTAGTTTTGTTGTTACCTGGATGGCATAGTAACATTATGTGAATCCCCCCAATATCACGAAGTTGCTGTTCCACTTCCGCAGCATGCTCAAGACAAAACACGTGTAACTGACAGGGATCGTCATCAGATCTTGGAACAAATGGTAAAGTTAATTCCAGAAGCGATGAATTATCGCCTTTAGTTAAACTATTTTGTTTGCTAGTAAGTCTCTGGCTATTAAAATCAGAAGTTCGACCATCTCTAGCCACCTCATTGCCATCTGTATCAAAAGATGATGCTTGAAATGCACAAGCATTTTCTTTTCTTTCCCCTTCTGAAGTAGAGGCATCTAAGCCTTTGTTATCTTCTTCCTCGGAATCAGAAGAGTCTCCATATGCTGAAACCAACAGCCCAAGAGCACCATTATCTTTATCCGCGTTTGTTAGGGAAGTTGTTGAACTTCTTTCATGGCCAGTCTGAACAGGAACATTGGAGAAGTAATTTACATCATGTTTCTCCAAGCTTTCTGCATGACGAAACAAAGTTAAGATAAATGATATTTAGGAGCCATAACAAGAAGTGCAACTTGAAACTTACGCGGATAATGTGATCTTGCAGCCTGACCAAGATTTGCAGATCCGGAAGCAGCTGTCCAATCATTGAAGAAGCTACTATCTGCAGACATGATGTATTTAGCTGCTGCTTCTTTAGGTTGAATAATAGCTACACAATCAAAACTCAAGACTCCGCATGTAACACAAGAAAAAAGCCTCTGATCCGAAAGCCGAGCAGCTCCACCTTTTTCCCTCCTTTCAGCATCAGACAGAGTTTCGTGAGTTTCCTTCTCTCCGCTTGCCAGGTGATTTCTATTCCTTTCACATAAAGATGTAAACTTTTCTTTCACTGAAACTGCATCCCTTAAATCGTTACTGAGACCGACCATAACACTATCAGAGCTAAATTCTTCAGACTTTAATTGGATTGGCTTTTCCTGGTTAGTTCTCAAATCGGATCCAATTCGCAGGTCAGAACAAACTGATATATCTGAGGAACTCTGTGGAAGAAGGCCCACTGGGGATCCTTTTCCAAGAGAAGAGAGCAGTTCATTGTTGTGGATAATATTTTCAACAAATAGCTTTTTGGTTAATCTTTCTCCTTCGCTTCTTTTCTTATCTTTCAATCTAGAACTCCGTGGTTTGGCGATGATGCTTGTTGGCACTCTGCAATGAGTAAAACATACCTTATATGAGCCCTTCAAGCAGCTTAAAAGTTCGTTTGTGTACATAAAAATGAAACAGTACCTAGAACCCAGAGCCAATGCAAAGTCGTAAAGTAGCTGGAGATGAGATACCATTGGAGGGTAATTTATTGCAGCTCTCCGGATGGCAGCATCTTTCGCCATTGTCAACCACTGGGGAGTTGCGATATTAGATGCCTCTCCAAAATTGAATCCTGTACCCCCCAAGATTGTTTTTTTTTTTGAATAATTTCTACTATTTCAACATATTAAAATCTTGAATGAGTAACTTGAAGGTTTTAAATAAAAGTTGGTTACTCACCATGACTAAACCCCGAATGATAAGCTCCTGGAAAGGTGACGACAAACTCTCCAGGATTTTGCACTAACCTGATACAGAACAGACCATTTGAGTACAGAATGGAAGCAATTAACAGTTTATTTTTTGGATCAAAGAAGAGAATGCAAACAACAAGATGATGAGATGAACAGAGCACAAAATATAAAAACCATTACCTGCAACATGGTATTCCAGCTTTAACAAATACTTCTGGAGACATCACGGTTGTCTTCTCACCAAGAGTAGAAAATGTCACTGGTAATACAACAACATAAGAGGCATAACCATTTAGTTAGTTTGCATACAGGTACATATGTAGCTTCTTCCCTGACAACTTTGGAGGAAAAAAGCAGTTAAAAGAAACAAAAAGAACAGAGACACAACAAAAACGACAATCAGAACAAGGAACTGAAACATTGAGTAACTATAAGTCACACTCTATTAACACTAATTAACCTTCACAGGATACTCACCAAGAGGATTGAGCTCTCCACCATAACCATGAACCCTAACCACCTCCTCAAAAGCCGGAGCAGCCTCCTTTGGCACGCCATACCAAGTCTTACTGGCCCCCATATGCAAGTAGTTAAGACTATGAAGGTCATGATCCTCCACATGCCAAGCAAACCAACTAAACATCATAGCAATATAAACCATCGGAGATGTAACTCCAGGAATGTCTTCCTTCATGAACTTAAGCAATGATCCTTCAGCTCTAGCCATTGCCCTCATGTTCCAAGCCGTCTCACCCACTGTTCCTCCATCACCACCAGACTCTCTCCTCCTCGCAGCTGCCAGACTCAGAGGTATAAAGGCCGAGCCAGGCATGTCATTTGCATACTCAACAGAGAAGGGTTTATCCACTGTGGCTCTCCAGTAAAGGGTTTCGATTTCTAGCGGAGAGAGTTGACTCTTTTTGCCACATTTCTTGAGATAATTCTTCTCAAAAGTCTTAGCTTTAAACTCGAACTCACCAAAAGAGTACTCCTCACCACTCTGCCACACGGGTCTCTGCACGGGACGCTGCTTCCTAGGGCAAAACCCGATCTGCTGTTGCCGCGTGGCGAATGTGGGACCGCCGTCATAATCACACACCCCGAAGCCTCCGTCACGAACCCTCCCCACCGCTCGAGCCGCCAGAGAACGGTTGAGGTTAGAAATCGAGGTTTTCTTGGAAGGAGGAGGCAGTGGAGGCAAAATTTTGCAGATTCCGTACTTAGAAGCTTCTTCTTCAATCTTAAAAATGTAAGCGATCGGATCTTGGAACTCTGCTAGAGTAGGTCGAAACTCTGGAGCAACCGGCAACGATTTAAGCCATGGAAACACGTCTTGACTCTGCTCTGAAACCGCCATATCTCTCACACGGAAAGCAAAACAAAGACCTTACTTTCAAAATTGCTTCACTCTCTGCTTCTGGGTACTAACTAAAACGCCATTACAGAGCATAAACAGAACAAAAATTTTGCAGAGACGGAAGAGAAAAAAAAAAATTTTTTTAAGAGATTCGACGAGTCTCCACCATTTCTCCGGCCAATAGATTTATTGTCTTAAAGGGGTCAATCCACTTTTCTCCTCGAGAAAAACGAAGGGGAGGGGTTTGATCTCGTTTCTTAGGTCACTCTGTTTTTTTATTGGATTAAAGAAACAGAGGAAAAAATTGTATTTTTCTTTTAGAGGGGGGGGGGGGGGTTGGGATGGGGTTTGGGGCAGAGCAAGAGATTGTGATTTCTTCTCAGTATTAAAACAAGTAAAGAACACTGATGAAAAGATACCCAAAAAGGGTACTTATTTTTTAATCATTTACGATTCTGCCATTTAATTTAGTTCGATTCGACACACACACATTTCTTGTTTGTCCTCTGTGTAAATCCGTTTGCACATTCGAAAACTCCTTTTTTAAAACCATAATAAAGAGTACAATTTTATTATGGATTAAAAAGTTTTAAAATTAGATACTTTTCCTTAAACATTTTGGGTTTTGTATTAACATAATCATAAACTTATTTAGTGAAATCAGCAGAAATTAGATTTGAGAATGAATATTTAATACCAAGATATCATATATATTGTGTTTTTTGGTTTGCTGAATACATAGATCATAGATGTGATTTTTATATGAATATGAGCCCTTGGTTTAACGAATGTTGCCTCTACCCACTCACGACACAATAAAGCAAAGGTGTATAATATGCTTAAAATTACACCAACAAAAAAAACGCTCTCAATCTTTAGAAATGATCACTGAACAAAAAATAATAAATAAAAATAATTAGTTGAAGATTCAAAATTAAAAAAATATCTACATTTCTTGGGAAAATAAAGCATGTTAAAGATAAGCACAACAATAGCTATAAGTAGCGTTGAGAGTTCATCAGAGTAACTAGGACAAATAAGTGTGTCTCAATAACATGAACCTTATCTTTAATGTATCTCTAGGCAAAGTAAATTCAAAAATCATCTACGCTTAACTCTGACAACATAAGCTTTGGCTTGAATCTAAGAAGGCTTATGTCCTAATACAGAAGAAGATGACTTTAGTTAGAAACCTGTTTCTGTTCTGTATCTGAAGATGGCGCTGAAAGCTCGAGTGTGACAGGACAGTGATCACTCCCATAGAAACCTGAAACAAATCAAGAACCAAATTGTTGCAAAAGAGCTAACACAATAATCTTATATGAATCTTTTTTAACACAATAATCTTATATGAATCTGTGTGATGAGAATGCGTTATATTTTATCTATGGCACCTTCTAGTTCTATCCCACGACCGTGCATCTTACAAGATACTATACGCTCTTTGAGTTGGTCAGATACCAGAAAATAGTCGATCCTCATTCTCTTTCCTCGGTACCTATGGCAACCAGAATATACATATTTAGAAATATGTGGAGGTTATGGACTCCATGCCATGTATAAACCGTGACACTCAATGTTGGTCATGTAAAATAAAACTAAAATGTGTAGTATCTACTCACTTTCCAATGGGATTCCCCGACCATGAGAAGCCACTTTCCATGTCTTGCTCCTTGTGTAGATACCGGTATGCATCAACAAGCTTTCCTCTGTAACAGTTTCCAATATACGTAGAATCAGATGTTCAGTGACTATAATCTCTATTCTAGAAAGTAATACTACTAAGACATATTATGCATACTCTTTCATAACTGCACCAAAACGTCCTCTCTCAGATGGTGTAAATCCAGGCTGTCCGCAGTCCTGCATAATCAGAAGATTCAAAATCACTGTAGTTACTGTATGATTCTAAAGTCCTTCTCACGGATAAGCTTTCGGTTCAGGCGTAGTAAAGTCATCTACAATAAGAGGTCACAATGCAGATGTAGAGACAAGAAAGGAAGGGAAATCAAAGGCCGACGGATACATACTAGAGAAATCAGGTATTGAGAGCCAGCTCTGTTTTTCTATAGATCTATATGTAATGAAATGAATAAATTTGTAATCCGTACCTCTTTGTTTGGAGGAACATAACCATTAAGCTTTGCTGTTGCGAAAAATTCTGGGTGGCTAACATCTATCTCCTCATGACTGCATATTACAAAAATCGAATCGAGGAATTAACATCAACTTTTATTCTGTAGTTCTTAAAGGGCTTAATTCAAAGATTATAGCTAGAGAAGAGGTAGAAAACATATCCTCATTACCTGACATTTAAGTCGCCACACCATATTAGAGGTTTATCAGATGTTTTGTTTACGAACTCAACAGTTCTCTTGTCCCATTTTCTTCTCCTCTGAAACGAATTCTCCTCCTCTTTCCAACCATTGTTAGGCGAATACGTATTCAAAAGACGAAATGTCTCAAATTCAACTAAGATAACACGACCATCAGGTTCATGTTTAGATGCTGCATGAATAGTGACAAGTATATAAGTTAATCACCAATCTGATCTAGCTATGATATATTTCTCCCAAAACTTTGAGGTCAAGAAAATGGCATAACCATAACAAGACAGATAAAACAGACGTGGTTTCAAATTGCTAGTGTGCAAGAGATTCATGTGATGAATAGGAACAAGTAACAAGATTATCAAAAATACCTAATTTGTCCAGGTTAAAGTAAACTTTTTTGGTCTTGAAACATTTTTTCACTAACAAAGCTGTCCCTGCATACTTTGAGTCCGCGAGAGACCACCAAACTTGATAATTTCCAAATGGTGGACTTGAGAGAGCCCGTGTCAAAATCTGCAGTTGGAGCAAGTTAATTTTCCCATAACTATTATCAAGCTTAAACGTTATCCAAACAACAAGAGAGTTTGTTACTCCAAAAGTAGCTCCTGCTTTGTTCTAAATTTTTTTATAACCATGCCACTGCAATGTTGATTCTAAGTTCTAACTAATACTCCAAAATCTCCTAGTAATCGCAAATGCATCAAAATACAGAGCTATAACAATTCTTGTTCCGTTGATGTTATACTCAGATATTACCAAAGAAAAACAAGAAAGTCAATACAGATTTATGGTACCTGTTTTTCCTCACGCAAAACTTTCGTGTCATCGCTCAACTCTTCAGGATTTTTAGGTTTTCCCTTCCCACCAGCAGCAGGCATTCTTACTTCCTAACATTAAGAACACGTCAACTGCTAAGTTCGTAGTCTGGCCCCAAAACAAAACGACGCTAAAAGAACTAACAGCACCATTGTAGTCAGTAGCCACAAATAAATAAAGTAAGAGTCTGATCTTTTGCACCACTGACCATTTACAGTGTCATAAGTGACTGAATTTGCATCAACAAGTCAACAAGTTGAACTCACATTTAGAATTAATCCAAAGCACATAATCTGACATACTACCAACGCATGTATAAAAGCATCTTAACTTGGGTAGCTTACTAGAAGTCTAGAACACTAAACAGCATACAAAAATTCATAGGCAACCATCAACTTATATATTTCCATAGCAATACCCACTGACTTGAAAAGATCAACACTTACAGCTAAATTTGAGAAAATTCAAGAGATGCCCAAAACAAACAACAAGCAAAAGTATCTCTTTACATCACATACTACCTTCCTTCACCAACAGAGGTCAGCAAAATACATCAAGAAAACTCAAAACCACTTCAACAAAAACCTAGAAGATTAAGATATTTTTAAGCTCCACACACAAACACCTAAGCACATTTACTTACATTGCTCAGAATCGACCCAACGAATCAAAAATAGCAGAAGCAATCACCTGTATGGCGATGACATCGGGGTCGAAATCAGAAACGAACTTAGAGAACTCAGTCCAGTTGTTTTTCACCCGAAGAAGGAAGCTATTAGCGTTCCACGTCACAAACTTGGACGGCTCTTTCAGGTTCTTCTCTTCTCCAACTCCATCTCCGTCTCCGTCTCCGTCACGCTTTTCCGGCGAGAGGAGGCATGGTTTCTTAGCCGCCGTTGAGCCTTCCTTCTCTATGGGTTTGAAAAATCGCTTCATAGCTTTTGCAACTTAGTAGCTTTTTACAGAACAGAAACTCAATTCATCAAAACTTTGATACTTATTTGAGAAAAAAAAGGAACGAACTTTACGTCGTCTCAGTCAAAAAAGACTCAGCCTTTGTGTTTGGGCGTTTTGTTGTACTTGTACCCTCGAATTTAACATAGATATTAGCAACAAATGTGGTCAAGGAAACCAATTTACACAGTAAAACCCAACAACACTCACAAGCCCAAAATATTAAAACGTTCAGTTCATATAACGTGTAATCGAGTTGTATAGTTTCTTTTACATAAATGATACGCTTTACTTAATTATACACAGACCAATGCTGCCTGAGAGAAAGAAACAATTTTTTCAATGTGGTTTGTGTTTTGTTTTTTAACTAACGAACTGTTTCTGGAGAAGGCTTCCACAGAATGCCAAATCAAATCTCTCCTCTGGAGGGTCTCCAATGCAGTCGAAAATCGCATCTGCGTTCTCAAAATCTTCATCTGCGGTGTACCTATACAAATCCAAAGATGAATGATTCATTTTTTATTGTTTCTGGTTGATATATGAATGACAATTCTGATTTCTGAAGAGGGTTCTCTAATAAAACTCACCCACTCTTTGTAACTATACAAGTCATTCCTGCAGCTTTTGCAGCTGCTAGACCGATCCCGCTGTCTTCAACCACAACACATCTACACACACTCACAAAACCAAATCTTTAGAGAGTTATCTAAACTGACTCCTTCATGTTAAAATAAAAATTAGTAACATTTACTTTGAAGGATCAACTCCAAGGGTTTCAGCTGCTAAGTTGTAGATGGCCTGTTACAAAAAAATGTTCGATAACTAGGTCTTTAACCAAGATGGAAGCAAGCAAACTTGTTGTGAACTTGTGATAGAATGGAAGGTGAGTAAATTACTGGGTCAGGTTTCTTTTTCGGGACTACGTCTCCAGCGAATATCTTGATTTTCTCGGCTCGTTCTGGTCCTAGCAAGCATGAAACTATAGCAGAAACCTGAGATCAGGCCAAAATGAGAGGAAAAAAACTAGATTCACATTTCCCATAAGATTATACAATTCTTTCAAGCTAGACGATTCTCGCATAATCATGTTAGTAACAGCGCTGCATGTAGTCTTGTTTAAGAAAACTCATATGAGGACATGATCATACTGATAGTGTCTAGAAACTGAAGTAGTAGAACCTGATTGATCATACCGCCTTCTCATTTGAAGTGCTGCACACAGCTACTTTTACTCCATTCGTTAAAGCTTGATCTACCAACCTACAAAGTATTAGCAATAGGGTTCAGTTAACCTCAACCTACACTAGATCAATATAAAGTTCTAAAAGATTACTAGAAACAACTAGCCTTACAAGTTACAAACATTCATATAAGTTTCATACACTAAAAATCAAATTCAAAGAGATCAAAAGCAAGTGATTTGGAGATATATATAAGAAGTGATACTAACTTTGCAACACCAGGTCGAAGAGGAAGCAGCTTTTTCTCAATGAGAACCATGAAAAGCTCAGTCTTTTGCTTGTGAAGACCAGCTATGAACTCTTTCCTCTCTGCTTCATCCTTGGGAGCTTTATCTGGCCAACCTACCTTGTTAAAATACGCCGTCATCCTACAAAAACAGAGCCAAATCCAATTTCATCCAAAAAGATACAAAACTGATAACTTCATCAACAATCAAAACAATCTTGGTATAGTAAAATTGTGTGTAATACCTTTCTTTACCCCCACCGATTTTAAGCAGCTCGCCGTATAACTCAACATCCCAAGTAACACCCAATTCTCTCTGCAAAAAAAAGATTCAAAATTTCATCACCTGAGCAATACAAAAGACACTAAGGAACACAAGTCGAGGAGGAACTGATCAGAAACCTCTTTGAAAGTGTCGTTGAAGGAGATCCGATGACCGTCCTTCTCAGTATCAACAAGAACGCCATCGCAATCGAAGAGAAGAGCAGAAGGAAGAGTTGTAGGAGATGAGGAAGCAGAGCAGGTGATTCCGACGGTGCGAGAGGCTCTGTGTACCATCGGTTTTGCTCTCAGACACTTACCGTTGCATCGCAACTTCGCCAACTTTGCCGACGGTGCCGCATTGGGGATGATGAACGAAGGAGATGATAACTTAGATTGAGTTGAAGAAGAAGATGGTGTTAGTGAAACAAAGGAAAGAGAGATTTTCACAGTGGCCATTGTTTTGATCCTCTCCCTCTCACTCACTCTATCTCTATCTAGTCTACGAAATAAATAACGGTCGCGAATTTGTTCTAACTTATCCGGTCTTGTGTTAACGACCACAAAAATCAGAAAGAAAGAACCACCCGGGTACGGGTCGGATTTGGGTACGTTACTTATTAAAACCGGGTCGGGTCGTTTTGTGATCTGTATATATTTTTGACTAATCAAATCCATTAAAAAAAAACTTAGAACACTTATGGTTAAAGTCTCTCCTTCACTAATTTTCAAATTATTTTTGTCTTAATTCTAAGCATTAAATGTTTTTACTGGAACACACTAATTCAATTGTATTTGATTTAGATTAAATTCATAATTTTTTTTGTGAAAAGAAAAAAAAATATGAAAAATATAAACATTGTCTATTTACAAGTTACATTTAAAACAATGTAATTAAAGTGAGATAAAAATAAATAAATTATCAAAAGGAGAGAAAAATGAGATGGAAAGAGAAAAGTAAGATAGAATAAAATAAAATAAGATAAAAGGGGTGTAAAGTAACTTTATATGGTAAAAGTATACCGACAGCAAAATGTATGTAATTGTTATTAGTTTATAGAAAAGTGGGTGTACATCCAATATTTTCATAAATATTTTACTATTTTTAAAACAAAGATAAAAATAAAATTAAAAATTCAATTTAACATCATTAATTTCATGTGTATAAATAAGGACAAAAAACAATAAAGAGAGGCGAGTTCTCTCTTAACCAAACTCTTGCAACTGGCTCAATTTGCTACTGTTGGTTTGGTTTTTCTCACTCTCTTCTCTTTCCGAGAAAAAAAATTCTAAGAGAAAGAGAGAAAAATGTCTGAAGCAGGAACAGAGAGGGAGAAGAAATCTGCAGCTTCTGCAGAAGCTCACACCAGAGGAAACAACACTCAACAAAGTTCTTCTTCTGGTAAGTTTTACAATCTCTGTATTTTTCATCTTTCTTATGTTCTTTTTTTTTCTTTCTTGAAATAATCTTATGTTCTTTGTTTATAACGATCTTGCTTAATGCTTATGCAATAATTGTGGATGTTAGAAGGAGACATCTATTTTCTTTCCCCTCTTTTTTTTTTTTTTTTTTCAGGCCATTACTCTGTAATTTTCTGGAAACAAAAAACATTTTTTCTTTCTTTTACAACTATCATAATTGAGTTTTTACAGATCACACATAATAGTAACGTATATGGATGATTAATATTTAATTGGTTTGTGCCTCTACTAAAAATTTGTTTGAAAAAACAAAAGTATATATTTTTCAACTTTAAGATATGGATATTTTTTTATTAAAGTGAATAATAGTATAATTAGGGATTTCCAAAAGAAATAGTAAAATGGGTTAGAGGGTGGTTCTGCATGTAGCCATGGGGTGACGCCTTCTACTATAGGACCCGTCAATCTTCGTCGTAGTCTCTCTCCTCTTCATGCTACCGAGATCGAAGCATTTATCTGGGTCATGCGTTATATGATTGGGGCGGATAACCATCTGTCGTTTTTTTCACCGACTGCTTTGACTTAGTAAAGATGGTGTCTTCGTCTTCCGAGTAGCCAGCTTTTACACATTATTTGGAGAACATCCAGGCGGATAAAGAAGAGTTTGTTTTTTTTTTCTTAGTCTACGTCCCATGCTCTCAGAATAGTAAAACGGATAATTTAGCGCGACGTGTTCGCACTTAGTTCTTTATATAAATAATGTTCGTTTATTTCTTTGTTGTCAAAAAAAACAAAACAAATAGTAAAATAAACTTGGTTAAAACTAAAATTAATTAAAAATTACACACTAAACAGTCAAAATTTCTATGAAGGTTATCTGAAAACGATTCTACTGGTATCATTCGTTGGAGCTTTGGCATGGGTTTATCAAACAATCCAACCACGACCGGCTAAAATCGTCGGCTCTCCCGGTGGAGCAGCCGTGACATCGCCGAGGATCAAACTGAGAGACGGGAGACATCTTGCTTACAAGGAATTCGGAATCCCTAGAGACGAAGCTAAGTTCAAGATCATATTTATCCATGGCTTCGATTCTTGTATGCACGACTCGCCGTTCACCCATTTCTTATCGCCGGTAAGTTTTCCGGTCAAGTCTCTGATTACCCATTTGTCCAATCACCGATTCCGTGTAGTAAAATTTTTAAAGTTTGTATCTTTTTGGTGAAGCTAATGAGTAAAAAAATTGTGTCTTTGTGCATAACTTTGAAGGCTCTTGTGGAGGAATTGAAGATATACACTGTGTCTTTTGACCGTCCTGGTTACGGAGAGAGTGATCCTAACCTAAATGGGTCACCGAGAAGCATAGCATTGGATATAGAAGAGCTGGCTGATGGGTTAGGACTTGGACCTAAGTTCTATCTCTTTGGTCTCTCCATGGGTGGTGAACTCACTTGGGCATGCCTTAACTATATTCCTCACAGGTACTACTACATTTTTTCCTTTTTGTTTGAAATGATTCAAACAATGGCTAAGATGTATTGTGAAGTGTGGGACGTTTTGTTTTGGTTGTGGACTTTGTTAACAGGTTAGCAGGGGCAGTACTTGTTGCTCCGGCGATTAACTACTGGTGGAGAAACTTACCAGGAGATGTAACGAGTGAAGCCTTCTCTCTTATGTATCCTGCAGATCAATGGGCACTTCGAGTTGCTCACTATGCTCCTTGGCTTACATATTGGTGGAACACTCAGAAATGGTTCTCTTTCTCCAATGTGATTGCTGGTAATCCCATTATTTTCTCTCGTCAGGACATGGAGATCTTGTCTAAACTCGGATTCGTCAATCCAAATCGGGTACAAGCACATCTATAGACTTGTGCAGTTTGGTTCGGTTTCTGTATCACTGAAGATGATTTTGAATCAAATGCTGTGTTGATTCTTTGTTTTTCCAGGCATACACAAGACAGCAAGGTGACTATGTAAGCCTACACAGAGATTTGAATGTCGGATTCTCAAGCTGGGGATTCAGTCCATTAGATCTTCAAGATCCATTCCCGAACAAGAATGGCTCGGTTCACGTATGGCAAGGCGACGAGGATAAGTTTGTGCCAGTGAAGCTTCAACGGTGTATCGTGTCAAAGCTGCCATGGATTCGTTACCATGAAATCTCTGGATCAGGACATTTGTTGCTGTTTGTGGAAGGTATGACTGACAAGATCATCAAGTCACTTTTGATTGGGGAAGAAGAGGTTGTTAGTAAGAGTAGAAAAGTCTCTATTTGAGTTGATGTGTTTGAGACTATTTATCTGCTTCCAATGTCTGCAAACTGATTATGATCAACTATAAAAATAAAATTAAAACCTCAAACTACAACTGCATCAGAACCCATATTGAATCTTGTATGCGAGCAAGTGTATTAAATCTTCAAAGGAAAGGGCTGGCAACATTTACGTGAGCAAATGTAGACATCAATGCATAGATTATAAATAACAACATTGCAATTACCTTTAAAATGAAGCGTTCTTCACACCGAGAATGACATTGGTCGCAGAACGGTCGAACACTCTTGCTGTTAGAAACCACTACATACTCATATCCATCAACGTTTATGTTGCGTCCTGGCATGAGACGTGAGAAGTCTACAAGTACACACTTGACATGTAAAGTTACCCCACAGTCATAACAAGTGTAGAACCATTTCTTTAAATCTGTTTCGGTTTCGCATATCACACCAATATTTTTTTTCATAAATCACATCATTCTCGCCGTGGCATAGAGAAAGAGGATGCTCATCGCAGCTATATTTTACCGTTTCAGGTAAATTAGCACAGTAGAAATCCAAATCAAAGTCACAAGTATCACAACATAGGACTCTAGGTTTCGCCATTTTGTTGTGACACGAACTGCAAGACGACTTGCCTTGCGTTTTGTAGTAAAATAAAAGATGTGAATGACCATCATGGAGCAATGGTTTTGATATTGAACCGCAAAGAACATCTTGAATCCAATCACCAGAAACGTACCTAAAAGGCTAAAACCATTGGAGACTGTTCTACAAGCATCACACTCAGACCAGTTTTTGGAAGAATCTTTATCTCCGACGTGTAGCGTAATGGTTTGTTGTTGAACACATGACTCCTTTTTCGAGGGAGAGTCGCACATCTTTCATGAAGAACATAACAGCATTGCCCACAACTGTAGCTAGGATCATACAATATAGGAAAAATACAAAATTAGTAAACCTAGATGCCAAAGAAATCACACCAAATGGATTTGTAATCACACCAAAATTGCTATGATCGCGTATTAAGTTTGGTTTTTCTCCCTATTGGATTTGTAATATTTTCAGACGATCATATTATTTTAATAACCTAGATGCCATATTAAGCGAATCATTATAACATAGATTGCTATATTGATTGTAATTTAAATTACTAAGCTAGATTGAGATGATTTTTTTTTTTTTTGACAACCTAGATTGAGATGATTGTAAACGCAATCCCTACTATTATTTGTAAAGTCGTTTAACTAATAAACCTTTGTTTTGTAAGAAATTACAAGGGTATACCATTGAAAACAAGACAAAATAATATATCTGTTGTAAACTAGAGAATTTAGGAAGTGAAATCTCTTAGTCTTATTGATTAATGTCGAGGTTACAAGTATATATAATAGGAGTACAAGGGCTAAAGCCCATAAAGCAATCGAGTACATAAGATAGGCCATGGGCCGTGAAGCAATGGCCATGGGCCGTAAAGCTATGGCCGATGAGTCGTACATGTGCGGACAGTAAATGGGCCGTAAGGCCATGTCCTAACGGACTGTGAGCGGGCCGGTCTATGGAGTCCACAAGTGTTTTACAACACTCCCCCTTGGACGAGATGACCGTGCCATGTTGGATGGGATCGCTGCAATGTGCTTAGGGGATGCTGCCTCATTAAAACCTTACCAGGAAAACCCAATGGGACAAAACCTTGGTGAAGGAAAAAGAGTACAACACACATTGCTCCCCCTGATCCAAACATCACTCCAAGTCCTGAAGTCTCTGCATCCCAATCTTGTGCGTGAGCTTCCTGAACGTCGATGTCGGCAATGCTTTGGTGAAGAGATCGGCTGAGTTGTCGCAGGACTGTACTTGCACCACTTGAACTTCTCCGGCCTTTTGTAGTTCATGTGTGAAGAAGAACTTCGGCAGTATGTGCTTCGTCCGATCTCCCTTGATGTATCCTTCCTTGAGCTGGGCGATGCAAGCCGTATTGTCCTCGTAGATGACGGTTGCTCCCTTGCTGTCTTCTAAGCCGCTATCCGTCCGAATATGTTGAGTCATAGACCGCAACCAAACACACTCACGGCTGGGTTCATGGATGGCTAGGATCTCCACGTGATTTGACGATGTGGCCACAAGAGTCTGCTTCATTGAACGCCAAGAGATCGCCGTACCGCCGTGCGTAAACACATAACCTGTTTGTGACTTACCGTTGTGTGGATCAGATAGGTAACCTGCATCAGCAAAACCAACTAGACAGTCTCGGTTATGGTTAGTATAAAATAAACCAAAATCAACCGTCCCTCGCAGGTACCGTAGTACGTGTTTAATACCATTCCAGTGCCGTATAGTTGGACAAGAACTATATCTTGCTAGGAGGTTCACGGCAAAGCATATGTCCGGCCTAGTATGACTAGCCAGGAACATTAACGCTCCTATAGCACTGAGGTAAGGCACTTCAGGTCCAAGAATTTCTTCATTGGCCTTCTTAGGAGCAAATGGATCTTTATCCAAGTCTAAGCTTCTAACAACCATTGGGCTAGTCAATGGGTGAGCTTGCTCCATATTAAATCTCTTGAGTACTTTTTCTGTGTATGCCTTTTGATGCACAAGGATCCCATTATTTACGTACTCAAGTTGCAATCCCAAACAGAATTTTGTTTTGCCTAGGTCTTTCATCTCAAATTCTTTCTTGAGGTATTCTACAGTTTGGGCGATTTCCCTAGAGGTACCGAAGATGTTTAAATCATCCACGTAAACTGCTCTTATCACAAATCCTTTGTTTGCAAACTTCTTTATGAATATACATGGACTGATTGGGTCGTTCTTATAGCCTTTCTTAGCTAAATAATCACTTAAGCGATTATACCACATTCGACCACTTTGTTTCAGTCCATAAAGCGATTTGTCTAGCCTTATGCAGTATTGGTCTCGAGTACCATTTTTACATTTATGTTCTATACCCTCTGGTAATCTCATATAAATCTCATTATCCAGTGGACCATATAAATAGGCGGTTACAACATCCATTAACCGTAAATCCAAATTTTCTCTTATGGCCAGACTTATTAGATATCTAAAAGTCGTTGCATCCATCACAGGGGAGTATGTCTCCTCATAATCTATGCCAGGTCTTTAAGAGAATCCTTGTGCTACAAGCCGTGCTTTGTATCTCACTATCTCATTTTTCTCATTTCTCTTTCTTACAAAGACCCACTTGTGTCCAACTGGTTTAATGGTAGGTGTCGTCCTTAAGATCGGACCAAACACACTTCTCTTCTTTAAAGAGTTTAACTCCACATCAATGGCTTCTTTCCATTTAAGCCAATCTTTACTTTGAGTGCACTCTAATATGGATGTGGGTTCTAGATCCTCATTTATCTCAAGTGCTACCTTGTTTATAAATATTTCATCAATGTCGACATTTTTCCGGTTCCATTTTATTCTAGACATTATGTAATTGATTGATATCTCATTGTTATCAATTCCTTCAGGTTCTTGAGGTTCAGCGTCCTGAACTTCACCTGGTACATTAATTATTTCCGCGGCCATGTCTGGTTTTTCGGTAATTCCCTGAACCTCGGTCTGTTTTGCACCTTTAGACTTTCGAGGATTTTTATCTTTGGAACCTAACGGTCTACCTCGTTTCAAACGTGGTTTAGACTCTGTAGCAACTTGTTTATTGTGTTCCTTCTGAACATCAATACGTATTGGTGCATTGCAAGCTGGTATGTACGATTTTGTTACTCTCTTTGGGTCAGCAAAGGAATCTGGCAATTGATTAGCTAGCTGTTGTAAATGTATAATCTTTTGAACCTCTGCATCACATGCTAGAGTTCGAGGATCTTGCCAATTTAAGGATGTTTGATTCCATGTTAGTTCCTTGACCAGCTTGCCGGTCTCACCACCTATCGTAGGGAATTCGGACTCAACGAATTGACAGTCCGCGTATCTGGCCTTAAATAGATCCCCTGTCAATGGCTCAAGATACTTTATTATGGTGGGAGACTCATATCCCACATATATTCCCATCCTCCTTTGAGGTCCCATCTTAGTTCTCTGTGGTGGAGCAACGGGTGTATAAACGGCACAACCAAATGTTTTGAGATGGGATAAGTCTGGCTCTTGACCCGATAATAGTTGGGATGGTGAATATATGTGTTCACTAGATGGCCTGATGCGTATGAGTTCTGCTGCATGTAAGACCGCGTGTCCCCAAGCCGACACAGGAAGCTTCGATCTCATTAACAATGGTCGAGCTATTAATTGTATACGTTTAATGAAGGATTCAGCTAATCCGTTTTGTGTATGGACATGTGCCACAGGATGTTCCACACTCACCCCCATGGACATACAGTAATCATTAAACACTTAGGATGTAAATTCACCAGCATTATCTAGACGTATAGTCTTTAGTGGAAAGTCTGGAAAATGTGCTCTTAATCTTATGATTTGAGCCAACAACCTAGCAAATGCTAGGTTCCTTGTGGATAACAAGCATACGTGAGACCATCTGGTTGATGCATCGATCATAACCATGAAATATCTAAACGACCCACAAGGTGGGTGTATTGGTCCACATATGTCACCTTGTATCCTTTCCAGAAAATGCAAAGTCTCTTTTGTGACTTTTACTGGTGATGGTCTTGTAATGAGTTTCCCTTGTGCACATGCTACACAAGTGAGATTTTTAGGGAAAACTCTTTTCTCTTTAAGGTTGTGCCCATTTGAACTCTTAATTACTTTACGCATCATGTTCGAACCCGGGTGGCCTAACCGGTCATGCCATAGAGTGAATTGTTCAGTGAACATTTTGTGCTTAGCCATGTTAGCTTCTATCATGTTTATCTTAGCATGGTATAAACCAGTGGCTAGTGCAGGTATAGTCTCTCGGACCTTCTTTTGGCCGTTTACATTTTCAATAATGTATAGGAATTCTTTAGTTCCTTCACCCTTGGTTTCAACATGATAGCCATTTAATCTTATATCTTTAAAGCTCAATAAGTTTCTCTTAGAGCTAGGTGAGTATAGGGCATCACTTAGTTCAATATGTGTGCCGTTAGGCAACAAAATGTGAGCCTGGCCGTAGCCTTCTATCATGTTGGCTATACCCGCAATTGTACTAACATTTGCACTTTTCATTTTAAGATCTATGAAATATCTTTTGTCTCTTAGTATAGTGTGGCTGGATCCACTGTCCACTACTAGTTCACTCATGTCCTTGGCCATTTCTATAAAATAGGACATAATTTTGTATTTTAATGAGACAATTATAAAATAAAAACCATTGCATTTAAAATAAAATAATCATCCAATACAATAAAGAAAATAAAGCATAAAAGCATTGAAATTAAACCGCATTAAAACGAAAATCAATCATCTTGAAAACAATCGGAAGTCTCTAGCAAGTCGTCATTCTCATGATCGAAGTCTTCTTCATCATCGATGTACGCATAGTTGGCTTCCGGGTTTTTCTTTAGAACTTCTTGGTATGCATCAATGAGGTGTTTGGGAGTTCTACAAGTCTTGGACCAGTGGTTTGACATACCACATCTGTGGCATACCGATTTGACCTTGGTACGTGGTTTAAAGGACGTATGGCCCTTAACACCACGTCTGCGGCCTCCTCGGCCGGCCTGTCCGCCACGGCCGCCACGGCCACTACGTCCTCTGCCACCACGGCCTTGGCCGTAGTGTCTTTCTATGTGGACATAGTTGGTCTCATGGGGCATTTTGGGCTCCTTAGGCTCCATTGTAGTTTTCTTTCCCAAATCAACCTTATTTGCTTCCGGTAATGGGGCTGTACCGGGAGGTCTCATAGCACTGTTCATCAGCAGCAACTCATCATTCTGCTCAGCTAGCAGTAAACATTCAATGAGTGCCCCATAATCGGCAAAGCCTTGGTGCCGGTACTGTTGCTGAAGAACTCTATTGTTAGGGCTGAAAGTAGACAAGGTCTTTTCTATCAGTTCCCTCTCAGTCACCTCTTTTCCACATAACCTAAGGAGTGAGACAATCCTAAAAAGCTCAGAGTTATACTTCTCCACGGATTTGTAATCCTGGATCCTTAGGTTCTTCCAATCAAACTCGGCCTTTGGAAGGAGCACCGTCTTTTGGTGCCCGTAACGGCGTTTAAGCTGTGTCCAAAGGGCGAGTGGATTGTCTATAAAGAGGTACTGGCTCTTGAGACTCTCTGCAATGTGATGGTGCATATGTTGGAGACACTTATTCTTCCTCTTATCAGTGCTCTCAACTTCCTCATCAATGCAGCCAGCTAGGCCATTGGACCTTAGGTGGATTTCGGTGTCTTTGACCCATTCCAAGTAGTTCTTTCCAGAAGCTTGCAAGATGGGATAGTCAAGGCTTTTGAGGTTTGCCATCTGCATATAATATAGACAACCGATAGTTAGCATGCGATATTTGAGACCGAATCATGCAACAAACATTTATTCAGGTCATGCGGTATTTGAGACCGAAACATGCCTTGGGCCATGCGGTATTTGAGACCGAAACATGTCCTTGCCCATTATAGATTTCGTATGGTTTAAATTCATGCATGCAAAGACAACAAAATCAAATATGTATGCATGCAATAATTTCCTTATTTCTAGATAGGATTTCCTTTTTCTTAAATTTCCTTTTAGTCTAGGATTTAGTAAATTTGTTTTAAGAGTTTTAGATGATTAGGAACTTATCCTAACCAATATTTAATTTCCGATTTCATGTTTTAATTTTATAGAAACTTAACAAAAGTTTTTAATTTAATCGGACATGCTCTTAGAACATTAAAGTTAATTTTATTTAAATTTTAGGATAATGATTAAAGGTTTATAGAAATTATCCTAATAATCCTAGAACAAGTTTCATGCTCGATTTTTATGTTTTCATGGCCGAAAATTTGCAGGAAATTTATGTTCAAATTTATGCTTAAGGAATCCTAAGAATTAGTTCATGCAGCCGATTTTTCTAACATCCTATACATGATCTAATTTCAGTTATGATGCATGAATGATCCAAGTTTTAAATCCTAGAACAGTTTAACAATATTCGATTTTAACAAGTTCATGTTCTAGGCTCTTATGCAACAAATAATCCAAACAACCAAATTCGATTTCATGTTTGACAAAGTTTGGTGCAATTTACAAACAACCTAACAGCCCTATGCAATCCGATTTTAAGATTTACATGGATATAACTTTAAGGTTTGTTTGTTTATGTACTTGGAAGTATTAGGGTTTAATAGTTCATTAATGTTCATGTTCGATATTAGGGTTCTAAGAGGGTTCGGCCATGTTTTACCTTTCACCGGTTTGGATCTGACTGGATATGGACCGGGAGCTAACAGACCTCGGTTTTAACTCTCTCTCGTTCACGGACCACGAATAGAAACCACGAACCGGATCTCAGATAGAACCACGAACCAGATCTCGGACAGAACCACGTACTGGATCACGAACAGCGTCCGCGGACAGAAACAACGAACAGGTTCCGCGGATGATGAACAGCTTCCCACGAACAGCTTTGTACTTCTCTCGTCCGGTATCACGAACCACGAACAGACGAACTCACCCCCGAACACGGACCAAGAATCTCGATCAAGCTGTCGATAGAAGCTTGATCACGAGCTTAAGGTATGCTCGTGAACAAGGAGATCTTCGAACAGGAAAGGTTTGATCTCGGATGGGAGTAAGAAAGAAAGATGGTTTAGGGTTTGTGGAAGAGAGAAGAAGATCGGCGGCCGCCTTAGGGTTTTAGGGTTTAGGAAGCGGCGACTGCTTTAGGGTTTAGGGTTAGAGGCTATCGTGCTGATAAGGTGTTGTAAACTAGAGAATTTAGGAAGTGAAATCTCTTAGTCTTATTGATTAATGTCGAGGTTACAAGTATATATAATAGAAGTACAAGGGCTAAAGTCCATAAAGCAATCGAGTACATAAGATAGGCCATGGGCCGTGAAGCAATGGCCATGAGCCGTAAAGCTATGCCGATGGGCCGTACATGTGCGGACAGTAAATGGGCCGTAAGGCTATGTCCTAACGGACTGTGAGCGGGCCGGTCTATGGAGTCCACAAGTGTTTTACAACAATATCTTCATTAAGAGTAAAAACGAAATTTTGTTTTTATTCTAAACAGATAGACACGTAGATCCCGGGTCAGATCTAACTTTTTTTTTTTTTCACCTTTTCGATACTAATAAAACATTTAACTTCCACTGTACTTTGCAAAAGGAAGTCATGGTCAAGTGGTCAAAAGTACGAAATGTTCCATAAATCTCGACCAGATTATTTTCTTTCCATAAATTTTGACCCGACTGTTTACATTAATAGTGATAATTGTAATAATAATTTTCATAGACTTGGTAATAAAGTTTCTTAAAATTGAACGATATTTCTTTATTCGTTTCTTTATCATTTCGAACTCAAAAGATTTATGTTTCCATAAATGTCAATTATTTACATTGATTATGATTATAATTAATTCTACTAATTAGCGAAATTATCTCTGACTTGGTAATCAAGTATTTAAAATTGAAAGACCAATTTCATTGAATATTCTTAAATTCCGCAATTTAATCAAATCAAACAGAATCTTACCAAATAAGGTTGTTTTACATTTACATCCTAAAATATAACAACACAATAAATAGTTAATACTCCTAAGATCTTGCAATCATAAAATATATAAAATTGAAATCCAACATACAACCTCCCTCATATATCGTGTTAGTTGAAACCAAAATATATTTTTCAACCATTTCAAATTTTATTTCAAATTTTATGAATTGTTATCTAATTAATAGGAGGGATTATTCGTTTCCAAGTTCACAAATTCACAATAATCGAAATCCCGTATAATCTTTATAATTGGTATCTAATTAAACTCATATTCTTCATTCTAAGACTTTCCTTAATAATAATAATATTCAATCATGCATATATTATTAATTCACGACATTATAATCTTACCTTAACTATTAGTTTCATTCACGGTGATTGAGCAAAAAAACCGCTTGAAGATTTCCAAATCTTACCTCTCCAATATTTTCTCAAATCAACTTAACCATAACCCTAGACGTCTAAGTCCTCTATAAATATGGTTATTCACTCGACTTTCTAACTCATCAAGCAATTCTCATTTTATCACATTTTTTTGTATCCATAAAAAATCTATGGTTCCTTCCTTTGACTTCCTCCAACCATGAAAGACAACATGGCGAGTTCGTGTGAGGGTCATTTATACATGAAAATTATACACAGCCAGAGTTGGTGAGGCGTTGGATATGGTATTGGTTTTGATATGCAAGTAAGATACCATAATTTAGTCAATTTTGTTATTATTTTTGTAATAACATTATATGCAATTACTAACAAAAACTGTTACCTCGTATACAGATTCATGCTTTAGTGAGAGAAGATATGAAGAAGATAATCCAGAAGTTGTCATATATTGTTATTATCCCATTCGTATATGTTATATCAATACTTGGATTCTTTACATTTATAAAGCGAAACAATGATAATATTTCTGTTATACTAATGCAACAAAAAAAAGAACAATCAATATATCATTCATGAAATCCTTTGTTCACAAATATCCCTACTATTGTAATCCTTTGTTCATATTGAATATCATTTTGTTGTGTCTTTCTAGCACCATCGATGCTACTCTATATATAATTGATCTCTTTTACTTTTTGTTTCAAATTTTATGTAGAAGACAAATTGTGTAACCTGTTTTTGTAATGTTTTGTGTACAAAAGCAAGCTTCACACATAAACTCATTTCATAATATTTTTTATCATATAAAATATTGGACAAAAATTTATGTAACCTGTTTTGTAATGTTCTTATCTACAAAAATTTGATGATTAATGGGAAGGGAAATGATAACATCAAACAACACTAAAATATATATTTTTTTATATTGGATTAACATATAAACATCTTAACACCAAAATTATTTTACAATATAATTAAAAAATAAAGGTTATGTAAAACTTTGCATATTAATATAACAAAATTTTTGCTTTGGCTATATAAGTTCACCAAAATTCCAAAAATTTAATCTTTACATTTTTTAAAAACAAAGAGCTGTCCTTACATAAATTCATTTTCCTATCTTTTTCTGTCTACCACATAAAATATAAATATTAAATTTGGAAATGAAATGTTAGTATTCCACTTATGAATTAAGCCATTCATTATTTTTTAAAATAAAAATATTATTGGAAAATTATTTACCCAGGTTAATTAACACCGATAATAGAACATTAATTCGAACATGCTTATTATTTAACTAACTGTCCTAATATGAAAAATAGAATGAAAACGATGATCAACACAAAAATAATAACTATACTACATACTAACAAAAATAAAACTGAATTACGAGATATGAAATAAAACTAAAATACAAAAACAATTATTATATTCCTCTGTCTTGGTTAATGGTTCTCCAAAAGGATATTTCTCATGTTAGGCGGTGAAAACTCTTTTATAAACAATTTTCTTCCGGTCTGGGGGACCAACCAAAAAATTCTATTTTAATTTAATGTTTGGTTGACAAAAAAAACAACTAAAATAGGAGACGGGCTAGACAGGACATGACGGATGTGTCATGTTTTCTGTTCCAAGTGGAAAAATACAATATAATTTTAACCAAAATCGAATCAAAAGACGATTGAAAATCTTTAATCACAAGATTTATTTATTTTTGAAATATAATCTTAATATCATCGGAATTATATTACCTAAATTTTGAGAAAATATCCTGTTTATTTATAGTATTAAGATGAGAAATAGTATACGTAAACTGAAAACGGGTAATTCGAATAATGAAAAACTATATATTGAACTATTTTTTTTTTAGAAAAAGAGACATGAATTTTAGATAAAAGTACAAAATCAGAAAATATATGTAGATAAATTCAATTGTCAAACTTTGACAAATTTGGATAAGAATTGACTATACAACAAGTAATTAACCACTTTGGAATGTGCACTTTGAAAATTTTGGTACTTTTGAAAACAATTATATAGTTTTTGAAAAATATAATGTTTTTGGATAATTTTAACTAATTAAATATAAAAAAAATATTCAACGAAGAACTCTGGTATTCCGTCTAAATATCTTACCCAATCTCTTTTAGTAAATATTGTCTAACGAGTAATTATTTAAAAGAGAACGAACATAAGTCAAAAAATTATGATGGATATATACATGACGAGATGAAATGAGAAGAGACTGGATGAGACGAAAAGAGATGAGACGGGATGGGTTGGGACGTGACGGGATGAGAGAGGAGGAGACGTGTTTCCCATTCTAAAGTGAACACGACTAGGTTTATTTTTCTAATTTACATGAAAAATAACGCACCTATGTTATATCACCCAGATTAATATATTTTTTAATCATTTTACAATTTAAAACTTATATGAAAATATTTTGTCCCGTGCTGCAGCACGGGTTACTACCTAGTATAAAAATATAAAAATGACATAATATCATTATTAAATTTTTTTATTAATAATTTAAAATTACAAATAGAAATATTGAGATATATTGAAATCTTTAAAAAAAAAATCTGCTAGATCTTAAGAGAAAGGTATACATCTAGAATAAGTAATGAAATATGTCTAATCTTAACAAATTATCCTCATATATCTATAATAATATTTCATATACATTACATCTAGCAGAAATAAAAATTTGATAAGGATGGAAATAACTCAATAAGTGTTGTTGTTTTGTACCTAATTAACATAAAGATGAGATCAATATATTTTAGTTATTAGATATTTACTTATACAAAAACATAACTTAAAATTTATATAAGGTGTTAATTGGTTATTCCGCTACTTTCGGCTCCATTCTTCTTTATTAAACCTTATCAATGATGGTATAAATTAAAGAATTGTTGATTTTGACATTTTCTTGGACTTCCTTGGACTTATATAAATCTGATTATTATATCAAAAGAATAAAACTATTATGCTCATCATTGATAGGTTTGAACTAAACGTTAAAAAAATATTTTGTTTGATATATTTTCTTATTATCATTGTTTCATACTCACATATTGTGTTGGTGTTTCTTGCAGATTTTTGGACTTGAAGACATATGCAAAAGTTCCATATTGTAGAAAGAAAGAAACAGTTCATGATGTAGACAAATCCCGTGTCATCTTCACCTTGAATGAATAATGTTATGTTACATTGAAAGAATAAAGTATCTAAATTGAGTTAGATGAAATATAATAAAATATATCTCTAGCCGGAAAAATGATTTTTAAAATATATACAAAATATTTGCCTCTCATCATCCATACACCTTCAGTATCTTTGATAGGAGTAAATTCCCACAGTTTACCAAGTAGCTCGCAACTGCCTTGTCTAACTGCCTATGCGGAAAAGAAAAATCCAAGGAGTCTTCTTGATTAGTTGTAGTAAGCCTCAAAATATTGAGGAAGAGTAGATCGAGTGATAATCAAACGATGGAGTAAAACAGAACACTACACTCAATCAGCGTTGGAGCTCAACAACAAACTCCATTTAGCAACAAAAAAACATAGCTACTTAGAGAAACAAAAAATTTACACAAGAGGAGTTTAAATATGGATTCTCATAACAAAATACGTAACACCAAATCTAACCTAACCTCTTGGATTGCATAATACAGATCTGGGTGAAAGGCGAACCATTTAAAGGATTCTTCACTGTAAGATATGAAGTTGTTCATCAAAGCGTGAACCTTCGAGAGTTTCTTCTCAAAAAAAAAAAAAAAACAATGGGTCACACACAATGAGATATAAAAAACTTCTTTATGTCATTAAGAACAGCCCAAATATCTTGACATCTTCAAACCTCAGTATTATTTTCCCTATTCGACCAAAAATGATAATCTTTGCACATAGCTGGAAGATGCTCACCACCACAACATGAATAGCAAAATTTAGTGCCACATTATGAACAAGCTAGGTTGAGCCAGACGTCACTGGGGATGCTTACTAATGACAATCTGCACCTAGTGCAATTTGCGTTCAAATGCATATGCATAAACATGAAACGAATATGTGATTTTGTACAAAAATATATACAAAAATAACAAATAGTTTTTTTTTGCAAAATATACTTGACAAATGTATGTTTAGAATATATACAAATAATTGATGATCTTTAAAATCCTTAGCAATCATATATCACAAACTAGGAAAACAGAAATAGCGGAATTGATATGTTGACCAAACAACTTCATAACCAAGTTACCTTAACCATGTTTTAACCATCGTCAATTAGAGCAGACCAGTAGATGAATCGGATTCAATCTCCAATATGGAACAGAAACAGAAAGTATTGTTCACATATATGAAACCAGCAAAAATATCAGAAACGGATGCATGGCCACTTCATCAAAAACTAGAAAGAAAAAAAAAAAGCAAATAAACATGCATGACTAACAAAAGTCACTATATATGAAAAAAGGATATAAATTAAAGAAAAAAGAGACAAAGAAGAGCCTGTAATTTCAAAAAATAGCTAGAAGGATAGCTGATTTTAGCCACTATATGTAATCTATAATGATACAATTTACAAATATAGATTAGTAAAACATTAAAAATTAAATACCAAATGGCTTTAGTCACATAAGAAGCACACACAACTGACAGGAGATAAATTTGTTCTCTTTTCAGGAAAATAAAGGGTCGTCCAAGAGAGCAGTTCCAAGGGATCATCAAGTCGCATATATCACACCAATATTTGTTATCATAAATCACATCATTCTCGCCGTGGCATAGAGAAAGAGGATGCTCATCACAGCTATGTTTTACCGTTTCAGGTAAATTAGCACAGTAAAAATCCAAATCAAAGTCACAAGTATCACAACATAGGACTCTAGGTTTCGCCATTTTGTTATGACACGAGCTGCAAGACTTGCCTTGCGTTTTGTAGTAAAATAAAGGATGTGAATGACCATCATGGAGCAATGGTTCTGATATTGAACCACAAAGAACATCTAGAATCCAATCACCAGAAATGTACCTAAAACCATTGGAGACTGTTCTACAAGCATCACACTCAAACCAGTTCTTGGAAGAATCTTTATCTCCGACGTGTAGCGTAAATGGTTTGTTGTTGAACACATGTCTCTTTTTTCTACGGAGATTTGCAAATCTTTCATGAAGAACATAACTGCATTGCCCACAACTGTAGCTAGGATCATACAGTATAGGAAGGATACACGCTTGACAACGTGTGATTTCATCAGAATGAGTAATGACACCATTCTTGTTGAGCATCAAATTATGGTTTTCATGACTGAAATGTTTTATAGTATTGTCATCGACCACCTGAAACGGTGCAATATCTTGATCAGTATCTCCGGCTGACCCTTCGAGTTCTAAACCATCCCATACATCGTCTCTTGTTGCACATTGTGGATGAACGACATAGTTGGGGCAAAAAGAGCAAGAATAAACTCGATAGTATCTATTCACACTTTGACGACAAACTCCACATTTGGAATACTGAGGACCAAGATGACGAGTGAGTGTGATGCGGTGATCATGACGATTGATGTTAATGACACGAGGTATATCAATGCATTTCCGATGGAATAAGTAACCACATTCAATACAGATATAAGGACATCCATCACCTTTCAAGCCACAAGCATTGCAAATAAACTCGACTCGTCTAGGCAAGAGACTTAACAAATGCTCGTGAGTCTTAAGATGTTCTATAGCAAGCGGTGGAGGATTCACCCCACAATAAACGCAGATGCTGAAATTGCAAATGGAACAATGATAAATCAAATGATCCGATCCTTCACAACACAAAAGACAAGTCTTTCAAGCATCATCATGTAGAGACTCAGTTACAAAATGCTCGAGAGTGTGAGCAGGATGAGAAGAATGGTTGACTTCTCGCGATATATTTATGCATTCAACGTGGAAATACACATCGCAATCAAGACAAACATAAGGATACCTACCTGAAACTGTTTTCTTGCAAACTCCACAAGGATCTTTCTTCACTTGTTTCTCCAAGAGAACAAGTGAATGGTTGTGGCATTTGGGATGTTCAATAGCAGCTAGTGGAGGTAGTAGTTTTCTCGCACAAGCTATATCGGTATGAAAGTCGCATATAGAACAATGATAGGTAGGACCAAACAAGAAACCTCCACAAAAAGCACACGTACCGTTTCCCCTGTAGTCGATTAAGCAAAGCGGGTGTTCAGGATGGGAAGGGTGATTGATCTCTGGTAAGGACTCTGCACAATCTTTGTGATACCAAACATGGTTACAGTTAGAGTCATTGCAACGGTAGCCACCATAGATGGGAGAGATTTGCTTGCAACCTTGATGAATGGTATAATGGATGCTTGTGAATCGGTAAATCTACTGATCTCTCCATTGTGTTTTTGTGTTTCAGATCTCGTTCTTTTTTTGGTCAACCTTTGTTTGGTTTTTTTGATATGTTCTATACGTATGTACTTGAATAAACAATGATATAAGCCACATCACAACGCCATCAAATATGGGCTGTATGCATGCATATATACAATGATCAACTATTAGAATAATAAACGGATTATATTATTTTGATAGAAAGACTTTTAAACATTATAAGTAACACAATTGTAAGAATCATTGTTAGAAAGTTTCAGAGAACATATTTGCGAAGAACAGCTTAAACTCTAAAAATGATAAACCTATGTAAAAAGTACACTTCGTCAGTGTAGCCAACCGTTCTCTTCAGCGTGCGCAACATACAAGTTAAATTTCTCTTCCGCATTTGGAATATCCAAAGATAAGTCATCAAGACTATCTTTGGTTCGACCAAACCCTTTTGTCATTTGGTTAGTAGTAATGACCCCTTCATCAAAACACTCCTGCAAGAGATAAAGCATTCGGTCGTTCTTCTTCTCCATTGCTATTACCAGAGCTTTCTTAACCACCTCATGGTTAAAAAACGGCATCCCTAGATCGCGTACGCATTGACAAGCCTCTGAAATCACTCCTCCTGTTTCGTACTCTTCTAACAGTTTCGAGATCTTGTCTTTAGCATCTTCCACTGCACAGCCTGTACCACCACCCCAGCTTCTCAAGAGTCTTTCTCCTGCGTGTTGAGCGGATATCAGAGACCGAGCTGAGCGGATGGTTTCACGTCCGGTTGATTTCGGTGGTAAGCTCTCTGAGATCTCTTCAAGATTAAGCGGAGCCAAGACATCATCGATCACAGCTCTAGCTAGAAACAGAGAAAGCTAGTGCGATGCTTCTAAGATGTCTAATGATATGTCTTCAATGGATTCGAGGAGCATGATGAAACCGTTTATGAAATCTTCTGTTGAGAACATCTCCATGTGAAGAGCAGAGATAAGTATAGAAGTCATCTCTTTCTCTTTGTTCTTCCTATCCATAGCAAGAGTGATTAGCTTCTTTAAGAACACTGAGTTATATTCAGGTGATCCTAAATCTTCAAGACTGTGGATTAACTCAGGAATGTCGTCGGAGAGGAAATATTCTTGAATTATTGTTACTGTGTCTTTCTTGTATCGTCTTAGCTTTTCATCTTCTTCAATTGGTAAGCCTACGTTTCGATCAGATGAGATGTCAAGAGAAAGGTCATCATCAAGACTCTCTGTCCCACCCCATATGTTCTGCACTAGTTCTGCGTGACGAGGAGCTGAGAGATATCTCTGTTCTGCAGTTACTATAACCTGAAACCCTAGAGAGGAACCCGGTAGAGTCTTCTTTGCTCTAGCTAGAAAAATCGGGGGAAGAATCTCATCGACGATGGCACGGGATATAAACAAAGCGAGGACGTTAACAGCATCAGGTATGTCCAAAGCAAGACCACCAACTGATTCAAGTAGTCTAATAAACCCAAACCTGATTTGATCAGGTGAAACAATAACAGCGTACAGTCGAGAGAGTAACACCGAAGCCTTCTCCTTCTCCTTAGCGCCTCTGTTCATGGCCATTGAAACAAGCGTCTTGACAAAATAAGGATGGTATTGGCTTAAACCAAGTTCCGTAAGGTCAGATGCAGCCACTTCAACATCCCCAGAGCTAAAGTAATCTTCGATGATGGTAACTACAAATATTTCGTAATCACCCAAACGGCCTAACACTGGCCAACCGGAAGGTGCGTATGAATCCTGTTTATAATCAAGTTGAAAATAAATCAAATGAGTAAAAAAGCATTTAAAAAAGAGAGAGTAGCACAACATTAATAAAACCGACGTAATAATACCTCTTCGTTAGCATCTTCATCATCTATACAAGAACAGTCTACTTCTGTGTCCAGAACCTTTCCCCAATTCTCTTTACCACAAGCAGCACCATCTGTTGAAAAAAGAGGAATTCAGTGACATGTAAACTTCAATTTTGTAAAGCAAAGAAGTATTTAATTTACTTAGTAACTGAATTGAACGTTTTATCTAACCTTTCTTTATTACAGCAAACGAAGGAGGAGACTTTGGAGATGATGACAGATTCTGAGTTGCTAATTCCAGTTTCTTCTGCTGTCCATTCGTCAAAAACCCTTCACCGGATGCCATTATCTAACACAGTCAAGATTTATGAATGATTAGAAAAGAAAAGAAAAATCACAAAACAGCAAGATAATCAATTTAAGAGCAAAACAGAGCAGTGATTGAACAATCTATCGAAAAAGATCTATGTTCATAAAGATTCAGGAGGATAAAAGTTCTTGGCGTTTTAGAATTCCACAAAGCCTAGTCTTTTTACCTTGTCCAACACGAAACACCTCTTCTAAGTTACAAACACTGACTCATGAGAGCTATACGAGTTTATTTTGCTATAATTAAATATCAAAGAATCAACTAAACGTAGCATATGAGGAAACCCAAATCCAGCAATGGAATAATTATACATACCAGCGATTATAACTAGACGAATACGATCCAACTCGTGAATCAAACTCTTCTGTAGCACTGTGCTTGGCCCGGATCTCGAGCTAAGACAGGGAAGAAGAACAAGCGATCAGAGCTCCACTAACGAAACACAAACTCCTCAGGTAAGAAGAAAAATCACCTACTAGAGTCTCTTAGAAGTCTCTCAAGCTCGACGAGAATATAAATAGATGAGAGAATCGTCGGTGTTTGCAAAATTGGCAATAATAAGAAGAAAAGGAAATGTTAAGGGATTTGCCAAAAGTAATAAAGTAATTTACCTATTTTGAATTTGGTTTTATTGTATTTTCACTCGGGAAAAAAAGGAAACAAAAATTTCTTTAGAACTCCATTTTTTTGCATTATCAGGACTAAGTAAACTGTGTGATATGATTTGTTGGTACAATGATGATAATTTAAACCATGTTAGGACGCTGAGGAAGAAGAAGGTTGTAAAACTTGTTTTGCAAGAAAAAGCTCTTCCCTTTGCTATCTACTGCTTTTTTCCACCCACACCATCCACCATTGACGATCTTCTTGTGATCCTCACTCCCTGTGTAATGCGGATCCAGGATCAGGAACGCGCAATCCCCGCTTCCTTCATCGTAATCCACTCCCAGTAGTGTGTATGCAAGAACCCCACCTCCTGAATAAACCAATACACAAGAGACGGTTTTGTGATGTCAAGGTACCAATACTGAATGAGTATAATGGGTCGGATATTCACACGGATCCTTCAAGAATAGTCGTCTAATCCTTTTTACACAGGGTTTACGCTTCACTTATGCTAAAGTATATCAGAGTGATTTGGCTTTGACTTACCGATCATTATTGGAGTTCCTTGGTTCTCAAAGTGCATAGCTATCTCACGGCATTTCTCTGGGAGCTCCGATCCAGATCTGCAGTTCATGATTTTGCAACTTACCTGTCAAAAAGGACCTTCAAAACTATCAACGTCGATCAACTATACTGGAATGCAGGGTTTTTGGATTTAGGTAAAAGATATAGACGCAGTTTCAAGTTGATGGTGAAATTCTACTATTCGATTTTTTGTCATAAGATGTAACAGGTGTCAGAATATATATTCAAATGAGGAAGTTCAGAGTAGAAGACTTACACCAAGAAGTTTATCCAGTACAAAACTCAACTCTATGGCTCCAATCCACTCGCGCGATCCTATAAACGAAGGATCCTTGTCACCTATTTCCACGAGTGTCTGCTGTATTTCCCTGAGAATCCAAATAGTGGTGCTTAATGGATCGAGAGATGGAAGAGGCAGTATTGATATATTGTTTCAAACCTATGTGAAGGAACAGCAATGGATGTATAGTGCTGAAGTCTGAACCAGGAGATGATAGTTTGCAATGATCGGTAAGCACAGCCCCATCCCTGGGACAAGAGAAAATTAGTATTAGGAGTAGACACTATATTCAACTTTCTACGATGAAATAGCAAAACTTGAAGCGTAACAAAAAGTCGTGCCAGTAATTAGTAAGGAATTCTGATTTCCAGTGAAGTGTAAAAGATTCCAGTTACTTAGCACAAGGCGGTTATTCCCTATTTTCAGCTTAAGATTATTTAAGTTTCCACATTATCCATCAGCTACAGTAAGGTTTTTGGATTGTCACAGTATTTTGAAACTTTGGAAGAATGAGAAATGATATACCGAGTCATCAAAGCCATCCTGAAGATAATGATAATACTCATAAGAACCTTGGATAAGTGATGCCACACCCTCAGAGACTGCATAAAAAATGCAAAAATTACAAAAACGAATAGCTAGAACAAAGCATCAATGACGAAAAGAAAGGCATACATAGTGCTAACCTCCACTGCTAGGGATTCCAATATGCACATCTTTGAGCAAGATGGAACCTGGCAATGCCCAAGTCATTTAAAAATTAGAGTCATTCCAAATACTGAGACACAAAGAGAAAAAAAAACAAGGCAGATCTATGTACCCCTTTTCTTTACGTTGCTCCTTGAGTCATCATTCACAGACAAATCCAAGGCATTAGCAGTTCTTAGGAGTGGACGATCTAATGGAAGACCAAGCCTCAAGTGTAGAGATTTTCTAACATCGACTGCAAAGAAAGTCAAGAGCAAGAACAATATATCATATACTGTAACGTGAATGAGACTGCACTAAAAGCTTTAGAGGATCAAAATTTGTGTGGAAGTGCTAGTTCAAAAACACAGCAGAATGATAAGCTGATAATTTTAAGGCTTTGCTATAGATACCTTCAACTCTAGTTAAAGAAAGGAATATGTATCATTTCAATATTAGCATGACTCTATGCAGCCCTCTTCAAACGTAAATACAATAATTACCTTGCTTCATTTCAGTCTCCCCGTAGTTAAGCTCGTATATTGTCGTTATTGGATGTAATACTCCAGGTGGATTAAAGTGATATATACGCAACTGTAAAAGTAAAGCGACCCTTGAGATAGTCAGGAAAAAATATGGATAGTTCAAAGAGGGATGAAAGTGACAAATACAATCTTATCTTCCTAGCTATGAAAAAAATATGATGGCACCACCAGCTCCAACATAATGAAACTATGGGAAATTATAACTTGGGAAAAATTGTGTTAGATAACTAAAATGAAGTAAACGTCGGTCTACCTGAGGATGTTCCATCAAGAGATATGGTAAGATAATCTTCTTCAGGGAATATAGCTGATCAACCAAAGCAGGGATAACTAAATTTGAGACCGCATGCATTAGTTGAAGATGCTTGGGTGCATAAGTAAGTACATCAAGATTCAAATCAACAACAATGAGCCTTGCTTCTTCCATAGCTGTAAGAAGGGTACAAATTTAAGATATAAGAACAACACACATGCGCATTTTAGTGCCTTTAATACCTTCTTAATAAATAATCTATATTTGAAGTTTCTACCTGGAAAATATTCGGCAACAGGAGCACCAGAGGTTGGAGATTTTTCAGATCTATTAAGCAGAACAGATATGTGGATTTTATCTGCATTCTAAGAAGAACGAATGTGATGGGAGGAGTATCGAAAAATATTCAGGAAGTAGCAACAGAAACAGTGATATGAACGGTAAAAATTCTCGGTTTACTTACCTCAGCGGAATTTACTGCTGCAGCAGTTTTGCTATTCTGACAAAAATATGAACATGACAACATCTTAATGTCAGATACTTGGTCAGCAGCAGGAAGCCGGTTAATATTTGACGCATCAGCACCGAAACCCAAATCTTTACCGCGGAGGACAACTGGCTTTGGAGCATCTCCAGAAGCTTTCTTTAAGGTCTCTGCTATGTACACAGCACATGGTTCTTTAAACAGAGTAACAACTGCATCAACTGCCTCTGAAAACTTCTCCTTCGAATCTGAAAAAAAAAAGATAACAGTAAACTTGAGAAACAAAAAATACACATGGAAGACAAATAACAGAAATTAAGGATCATACCAGAGGGCGAGCTTGCGGGAAAATAGAATGGCAACTTGATTGGAAGCTCACAATGAAGCAAGCAACCGTTCTCCCATAAATACTTTCCAGACTTATCCTCATACACAACGGAAGCAACAGGCTCTAGCTTTGTTGCTTTTTCGGTTTTAGAGATGAAGAAGTGAATGGTACCAGTTCCTACATCGCAACTAGCCCCAACCATCTTTTCATCATCTAACTCTCCACCTTCAGATAAATGTTTTCGCAATCTACGAGCTGCTCTAACCGCCTCACCTGCGCTTTTCTCAGCATCAGAATCTCCAACTATCAAACCCCCAATGACTTCAAAACCTTTTGGTAGTAGCTTCCGCAGATCATCTGATATGAAGCACAAAAAGTCATTAAAGACAAGGTTTTAAGGATGGCTACTTTGGTTTCTTAATTCCTCACTCTATGAACAACCATTACAAAACAATTGATCAATCAATTAAAAATTTCAACTTTCTTAATCAAAAGCAGGAATCAACGCAATTGAACAATCCAGTTTCACTAATCGGCATAATCAAAGCTGTCTCCTTACCAGATTCTTGCTGGAAATCAAGGGAGTGATGAATACATCGAAAGGTGGAGACGACGGTGAAAGGCGGGAAAAATGGGGAACCAATGAGCCATTGGAGAGTTCCAGGTTGGTTCCCTGAGAGAAGCAGCTTTTGGCAAAGGACTCGTACGGTCGCTGTCTCGCTCGAAGGAGCCATCTCGGATCCAAAACCAAGCAGACTAAAATCAGTTTTCACTTCCCTTCGATGATTTTATCGTGTCGTGAGACTTAATGGCGACCATTATATGGGCCTAGCCCAATATGTTCGTTTTAGCCCATTTAAATTGTATATTAACCTTTCCTAACAATCCAAATTAAACCAATTTTTTTTTTTTTTTTTAGTTTCTGCTTTCCATTATAATTAACCCGATTGTAAATGATTACATCAATGATAAAAGGAGGAACATCGAAATGAAATAAGACATTTTTGTTCTCTAGAAAGTTATGTTTAGCCAAAAGATCAGCTGGTTGATTGTTTGTACGACTAGTCCAAAGGAAGAGAACTTTATCGAATTGCTTTTGCCAACCGCGTAACTCCTGAATCCAGTTAAAACATCCAAAATTTAACACTTTGCTTGTTTGCAATCTCCTTCAAAGATTACTTTCCGATATCCCTGACTCCAACCATGTCGCATAGTTAGAACCAGTGCATGAAGTTCACATTCAAGTGGGCAATTGAGTGCAACACCTAAAGCTTGACTCGCTCCTTTAAAGTACTTTTTCATCTCGTAGTATCTAACCTGCTTTTGAAGGAATGCTTAAGTTTCTCAAAGCACCATTAACATTACATTTTATCCAACCATGTATTGGTGATCGCCAAATTTTTTGTTGTCACGGCCTTTTTTGGTAATTTTGGGTACAAATGCATGTTTATATAATTAGAAAAATTAAATTGATGGATTAACTAAATATTATGCGGTATTTAATTATAAAAAAATATGAATTGAATAGTTTTAATAATGATGTAAAAAATTTAATAAAACTTTAATATAGTTAATCTGAGAAGAAAATATCAAAAAGATGGATGCCACTTATAGCATCATGTCCACCAACTCAGCATCGCCTGCAGGAAATCATAAGAAGCCATTGGCAGGCAGGAAATCATAAGAAGCTATTGGCAAGAAATCTCAATTGTGGTGGACCTTTGCTTGGAAGCCAATAAGATACGTCATTAAAGATTTTTCTCTAGTCACCAGTTTGAACTGCAAACCAGCAAGCAAGACCTTGGGTGCTAGAAAAGAGAAAGGAGAAATTCAAAAATATTTGTTTGGAAAGTTGAAGACTGAACCGACATCGTAAAATATTGTATGCATCCTAAACAACAAACATAGCACTTTTACTAATCATTGAAGGGATACTATGTCCGACTAGTGGTAGTATATTGATCGGACACGAGGTAGTAGAGATGCTTAGTGATATTGAAGAATACCTGAACTATCCATGGGGATGGGAATCATTCCTACTAACCATTCTAAGAGTAACGACAAAGCATCTTTTCCACTACGCTGCTCAAAAATCAGTTGTGGTGCAAAGATTTGCTCATGCTATAATAAGTTTTTTCAAATCTAGTAAAATGAGATATAGAAAAACACGAGGTATCGGTAGAAGACATATTAAAGAGTGCAGCCATTTCATCGTTAATCTCATGTACTAATAAACTTGACTCGAAAATCAAGCATCACTATACAATTTCTTATGAAAATGAATCTTAAAGTGTAACGATAAAGAAAAAAATGAAAGTATATATATATATATATATGTATATTCTATATTTCTATATACATCTATTTACACAAATATGTGAATGAATTTTATTTGATAATCAAAAGGTAAGTAAATTATTGAAAATGATGTTATTAATTTTATTACAATTTTATAAGATTCTAAATAGACTTGAACTTTAAAAGTGTGTCTGAAATTAGTTCTCATGTATGTAAATATCTCTACAAATTAAAAGTTAGCATATTCATTTAAAACTTAGATTTATAATACAACCCTGAGATCATGTATCCAAGTCCAAACTATTCTCTAATTTAAACAATGTAGGAATAAATACACTAACCAATAAAACGCTCAACAAAAAATGTACAAATTAATCAATTGTTTGATCAATCTTTATTTAGTACGAATCAGTATTTATTATTCTATTTTTTTTTATGAAATACAATAACTTGATATAATTCTTTTGTTATGTTGTTGTTTATATCCTTACCAAACAAAGATTAGTGTGATGAATTCACGTTTAGTGATATCATAGGTACTTGACTCAAAAAATACATGATTGCATTAGGCTTATTACGGCGAACATAAAGATTTCACAAAATCAGTAAAAAGTTTGAAGTGAAGAGGTTTTAATTAATATCATTATTCAGAAAATTATTTTTTGAAAGTGAAGAGGTTTTTAAGTTATTTACCATTTATACGTGATAAAATAGACCATTTTCTTAGACTTTTTTAAAATTAATCTTCAGGATAATTTTTCTATCATTCCAGCATATGTTGATATCGCTCTACTAAATGGGATTTCCACCACCTTAACTGGTAACATTTTCAGTCAATAACTTTTTAGTAATAAATGATTTGAATTAAGCATATTTTTAAAATGAATATTATAATATAATGCATGATAATATCTTAAGCTAAAAGACTTCAAAAAGTTCTAAGATTCATGATAATATTTTTTGTGTGTCCATATTAAAATACAAAATATTAATATAAGTAGCCAATAAAATTTTGGTTGAAGAAGAAGCCTAGTGCTAGACTTATATTTTACGAATAAGAGTAAATAAATTATTTAGATAATCGAAATTGTCTATATATGTCCTGTAAGCGTCACTTGCTCCGAAAACCAAGGGAGGAAAGGTCCACGTTAACGGCCAACTATACATGATTTGTTCTAGAAATCAGTTTTTGATATTAGCTAGATTTGATCAAAATTTAAGAGTGTAACTCATCAATTTCGAATTCTAGACGATGCAACCTTTGTTTGAAAACAACTATACATATCTTACTAATACCTTTTTAAACCTAAGAAAAATCATTATATCCAAAATGTTCATAATATTGGTCTCCCCCAATCCCCATAGAAAAGTACTGGTGTCATTAGACTGTTACGTATACGTACTATTGGATATAGACAAATCGCAAGAGAAAAAAGAATAAACCTATCATTATTAGTGACAGATAAGATCGGAAAAATTTGCTGATATTTGTGATAAAATACGTGAAAACAAATCATGAGAATTAGCAATAGCAGCTTCAAATCCAAAAAAGAAGTCGTTTGTATGCGCGTTACGTATTTTTCATGCAAATTGATAAAACATCACAATGAAACCAAACTTATTTCTTTTATTAAAATACTAATGCAATATAATATTAGAATTTGTATCGGCAACATATACCATTGTGATAATATACTTTGATCGTATTTATCATCAATAAGACAATAATCCAATTCTGATGTCCCACAAATGATCAACAACTAGTATGTATATGTTACAGCTCTGATCTGTTATCGTATGGAAATATTTTAAATGCTTTTTGTATACGAAGAGTAAATCCTAAAGCAATCGATCTTAGTTAACTTGCAATATAATTTAGCCAAAATCTCCAAGAAACCACCCGTTCCATTTAACCTCCCAAATAGTGAATATAAAATTAATATCAAATCCATGACGACATCGATTAACACCAAATATATAAACTAAAGAAAATATCGTATATATAACTAGAAAGTAGCCCAACACAATACGTGGTTTATATATGCATTATTAACTTGAAATATAAAATGAAGTTTCTATTTAATTATATATGAAATGTACAGATGTAATTATTAATATATGTCTTAAAAGTAATATTCATAATACTACGGTTCAACTACAATTTATAATTTATATATGATATATATTGTTTCATAGAAGGATCATGAAAAAGAGGAAAGTTAAATTACATATTACTAAATATTTTTGATTACAATATATTGTTGAAAGTATTTAAACAATATGTTACTACAGTAATAAGATCATTACTTACAGCAAAGTCAACTATATATGGTATTTTCGTTAAACATTTAAGATAAACTATATTTTTTAATATATTTTTTTCTTTTTCAGAAAAATGTAAGATCTTACTTAATTATTTTGATAGATAATTTTATGTTGTCCTATATATTAATTTTATTGTCATCATCTAAAAGTAAAAGTTAACAAAAAATAGTTTTATATATGATAATTTAAATTTAAAATAATTTATTAAAACGATATCACAAAACAAATATCTTATACTATAAGTTTAACCAATCTTTATAAAAAAAAATCACGAAAAGAAAAGTGTGTGAAATTTAATATATTTTTTATTTTCTAATCATTTTAATATAAATAGTTTAATTAACAATAAATTAAATTTTGAAATTATTGTTTTCTGTTATATTATCGGGTGATAAAACAATTATGTTATGATACAATTATGTTTTTTTAGTACATATGGTTTAAAGTCAATCAAACTGTAAATTATAAATTACTATTAAATACAAATTTGAGTTGTGTCTTTAATACAATATATATGATTATTGAATATAATGTAATATATATATATATATTTATTTATTAGAAAATCTTCTATATTTTTAAACTAGTCTTTCATAAATAAATTTGGTTTTAGTTTTTACTTTAAAATTATGAAACCATTTTGTATTTTTATTTGGTTTCAATTTGTTTATATTTTTTAGTTGGGTTGATCAATATTTTTTATAGGTTCTATGGTGTATAATTTCATTATAAAATATATTAGATGCTAAAACTAAAAAATGGAGGCAATAATATATTTTTGTAACAATGTTGAAAAAAATCAAAACGCAAACTATACAATAATTATCTTTTTTTAACAAACTATACACCACATAATATACAAATAAAATAAAGTCAAATAAAAAATAGACTGTTAAAATTAAAATTAATGATAATGACATGTGTCACAAAAGTAAAGTGTCAAATGTCACATTATTAGGTAAAGTTAGAAAAAACATTCTCTTATTATATAAGACTAGAATAGTTTCCGCGCTACGCCGCATGATTGTTTTTATTTTATTTTATTTTAGTTATATTTTTGTGTTTTGTTTTTTTTTCCGATTTCATAATATAATATATGTTGTTGGAAATCAAGTTTCATTAGTTCGTAATTTTGTTTTTTTTGTTATTATAATTTACATCATCTTAGGATACTTGAGTTTTTAATTTCATAAATTTAAAGATTTCAAACTCTTAGTTCTTGATTTGTTTCTCATTTACAAACCCTCTTAAACAAATAGAATTCATGATGCTTTGGTACATAATTTTAGGCTATTTTTTGCTTTAAAACTAATGTGATACTATCATACAAAACATTTGTAAAATATGATATTAATGATGATGGAAATATAAAAGAGATTACAATGATGGAGATCATTTTTTTGTACAATCGAACACAATGTTTTGTATTTATTTTAGATAAATTAAGTATACTTCAATATTAATGTGCAGTCCAATTAATATTACTTTTGATATCAATGATTGTAACATCCGCGAACCGGAATCCCGGTTTGGGATGTGCATCAATCGATGCTGGAGGAGCATTGGTCGATGCTGACTTAATTTCCTGCGTTTTGACTTAAGTTAAACGCTGCGTTTTGGGCAAAGGGAAAGGAGAAAAACCCTTAAGTCGTTCTTTTGTCTCATTAGACGACTTTAGCCGTTTTTGAGAGAAAAGAGAAGAGAGAAAGTGTTCTTGAGCGTAATTGAGGTTTTTGGGAGATTTCAAGCTGCTCCTGTAGAGATCTGTAGCTGGGATCGTTGTAGGAGCTTCCTAGGAAAGTTTTCTTCCTGTGTTTGGGTCGGATTTCTTCTGTGGCAAAGGTAAGTGCATGACCATGGCTTATCTAGGCTGGAGATTACTCTGATCTGTTTGTTTCTGTGTTGTTATGCTTGTCAGTATGTTGTTTGAGGCGCTGGGAAGTTTTTGTGTGGCTTGGGATCGTTTCTTGTGGTTGCAGGAACGGAGATCCGGCGAGAAACTTCGGGGAAAACAATGCTCGGCATGAGCATCGGTCGATGCACTATGTGCGTCGGTCGATGCTAGTGCGAGGACGGCGCAGTTTGACCTAGGAGCATCGGTCGATGCCATGTGGAGGCGTCGGTCGATGCGGTTAGGGTTTCCGCGTGATGTCGAGTATGTGTCGATCGATGCAAGTGGGGACATCGGTCGATGCAGTTGAACCTTGTGTCGATCGATGCATACCATGTGTCGGTCGATGCTGGTCCCTGATGGTGTCGGTCGATGCAAGCTTTGTGTCGGTCGATGCAGAGCCTGGTTTGTTTGTTGATTGTTCTTTGATGGTTAGAGTATCTCTATTGCTTGTGTGTATAGTCCAGTAGATGGGAGGATTGCCTTACAGAGTGTTTAAAATACTCATGCATTGCAATTTGTGTTTGTGATGCAGGTAAGGGCAAGGTGTGATCGTGGAATCAAGGCAATGAAGAGGAGGATGTTCTAGTGGTTCGCTTGGTTGTCTGGCTTATGTTAGGTTGCTAGAGTTGAGTCCTAGAATGTTGTTTAGGAATGATGGTTCTCTAGTTTATGCTTTTTGGATCATTAGCTTATGATTGGATTATTTATTGGTTATTGGTATTTGTTTTCCGCTGTTGGTTGTGTTTGTGGTTAGGTGGCTAGTGGGTATGGGACCACTAGTTGTAGTGTTTTTATTATTATTTAAAAAAAAACGGGTCAGGTCGTTTCAATGATCTTCAGTCACACTTAATCAGATCAATCAAATTGAATAAATCCCTAACTCCACCAAATCCCGAAGAAGATTTTATAAACGGCAACAAAGAAGAAGAAATCAAGCGTCTTTTCTCTCTTTAGTTTTGTCTACGTAAGAGTAAAAAAAGCTGATGTGTATTAATTGTTTTAATTTAATTGGGTATTCATTTAACTGATGTGTTAGTCTCTGCTTCAATACAAAAGCTGAGGTGTCATGCTCTGGTGAAAAACATACAACTTTTATTGTATTGATTAAAGCAATAATTTCATTAGTATCCTCATCCGTTTGTTAAAACTTTTAAACATAGACTTTTCTATAATAGGTTTTGTTTAGTGTTGTGGTCCAATATTGTGATTGTGTTTTTTTTAGGTTTTGTAAACGTAAGACGATAATTATAGAACGGTGATTCTAACGTCTAAAAAAAATATGGTATGTCTAATTAACTAACTAATGGTGCTGGTTAGTGGTTTAAAAGTTCACCTCATAAGTTGAAAATATTGAAGTTTACATCTTTCTATTTTTTTACGTAACTATTCACATATTCCAACTATATATATTTATTATTTTTTAAATGAAAGATTTGAAAAAAATTTAGAACATAATATAAAACATTTGTTTTTGAACTTCAAAAGTTTACATATGATTTGGAAGCATATATATGACTGTTTTATAACAGAACATCACACATCTCTCTAACTGAGTTTGATTCCTTATTATAAATATGTTATCAAATTACTACTAATAATTTATTATTATATAAAAATACTAATAATTAGTGTAAAAAGGTGTATTTATGTGTGGTTACTTAAGCATCACGTTGGGTCCAAAAAACAACTGAAAAAATAATTTTATTTATTGAGAAATTGGTTTTTGTTTTAATTAGAAAAGCTGATGTGTTAAAAATATAGGATGAAGTATATTAATAAAATATTTTAATTGGAAGGAAAAGAAATTGATGTGTCTGACTCTATAATTCACCAAAATACTGATGTGTCATCCTGCGCTCAAATTCAAGTTTTATTATATTCATTGATCTTTCTCAAGTTTGGACGAGTGAAATCTAAAGGAGACTTTTTGGTCCGCTACATATCATGCGGACAGGATTATCATCGATTTTTTTTTTGTCTGTCATTGATTAGTATAATGAAGTTGGCTTTTAGATAAAGTAATCAACCAATTTTCCAATAACATGGGAAATACACATCTCCCACCAACGACTTTGATTTATTTTCTTACCAACGATGTGTGAGAACTTTGATTCTATTACTTTATATTTGGGACGGACCGACCACTATTTCGGTGTGGAAAACTTTAGTTAACAAACACAACCAAACATGACAGGTCAAATGATAAGTTTTCACGTGGCATAATTCAAGTGGATCAGATCTAATGCTCCGTGAGTACAATCTACACCACCGGTGACCACCTCCTGAAGATAATCATTGCACAAAAGCCTAATTTATAAAACATGCATCAGCATGTATGCGGTAACTTTTACTCCCCAATTCCAACGTAACAATCCTTGTACTTTTATAATTCTTAAATTCATGATTGTATTTGTCGCCAAAAAAAATTAATTGTTTGTTTAACCATTTTGTGGTTCCTTATAAAAACGTTGGGTCCATAACGTTAATTGCATATGAGTTTATTTTCTTTGAAGAACAAATTAATAGGTAGGTTACTCTACCAACATCAAATTAAACACTGTTATTTAAGTAGTTAATAGTCTTACTTAGATGGATAGATTGATTGAGAAATGCTATCAAATACTTTTTGAAAAACACCATAATGTGACTATAAAAGATAAAATATCTAAGCAAGTAACAAAATATTCAATAAGACAATAGGAGTTGAAAGCTATTACTAAGATTTAGAAATATAGCCGAAAGGGATAAGATCGTTTAATTCAGAAATCGTTTTTTTCATCTATCATATGGCAAATATTTTAATCGAACACAAATTCGTTGACACAAATTGTGTCACACATTAATGTGGATAAACAAGAGGATCACAAGTGGTGAGACAAGAGGGCTTATAAGATTAGATGAGAACAAAATGCCACGAGGGATGAGGAAGGTGGCTTTTGGGAAGAGCCAAAGGTCGGTTTGTTGCAATAACCGGCTTTTCTAGATTTTAATAAACAGATCCCTTTGACGACAACGCCAAATTTTGGTCCCGGTTATTTCACTTTCCACATAGGGTACATATAAGAAAACATAAATCTGCCTACATGGAACAAAAGGTCATATTGTTTTGTGGGATCAAAAACAAAAGCAACCTTATAATAGTCACCTTTTCAGGAACGTAATTATACTAATGTGTTTTTCATTTTATATTCATAATGTTGGCATTTTACAATACGGGCAGTGGTGCCTTGATCCGACTCAATACACAAATCAAATAGAACATTATCTATGTTAGATTCTTATGTTACACCAAGTCGGTGATACTAAAATGTTTAAAACAAATATAAGCTTATAGAAATGCGTACGTACTTGAGCTTGTTAGTGGGAAATGCGCGACTATTAGAAAGCGTTTGAGGCATTCTTTAGCTAAGTTCTGTACTTCAGTTTACGCTCTGGTAGATGCCTTTTTTTGTGTGTGTGTGTGGTTGTTGTAACTTGTAAATATTATAGGTTAAAGCTTCAATGGTGAGAATCTTAGTTTATTGGATTCTTTTCGAAGGTTATTGTGTCAATGTACTAAGATCTAGACTCGCTCTCTGTTCAATATACGTTGAGAAAAACAAATGCATTTGTATTTTTAATTTATATATATTGTGTGTAGTGTGTAGTTGTGTACCTTCAAGGGTGAACACCAATTTGGTTCTCTTTTCTTTTCTCCTCAATCATATTTAAATAATAAAAATGTACCACGCAACACGCATTGCAATGGAAAAAATATTGATTGTGGTTTCGCTCTTACCTTTATAATTAAGTCTCAAGTAATTTTTTGATTAGAAAATTGAAACGTTGTACTAAGTTGAAAGTATAAACAAAAAATTTGTGCGTCGTTTGACCATAGATGCTAGCTAGATAGGCTAGAAACAAAAGGCGAGTTTTCTGCTCGTGGTACATTATCATGAAATTATGGAACAAGTTGAACCTCTTATCCTCTTATCAGTATATTTCATTGTCTTAGACTTAGAGTTCATAGTTGCAATAACTTTATCCCAATAATTCATATCTCCACACGGACCAAAATAACACTAACTAAGAAGAGTTTACCAAAACTCCAACCACTTAAAATTTCAGATACATGTCGCTAGTAAAATATTACACAGTAGGAAGTTTCGTTCGAATATGATTTTTCTTAGTTCGTTTTTGATACATGGAAAATAAAATTTGTATACGAATTCTTCTCTTTCGTTATAAAAATAATGGTACAAGTGATCCAGCTTCATCTCTTTTATCCAAAAATTCTATTTCCATCACATTATAATACCAAAAAAAGAATTAAAAAGGAAACACATCAGGAACGTGTGAGCGAGATATATAAGAATAGAGAGAGACGCGACACCTGAGAAAGAAAGAAATAAAAATTAGATAATTTGCCAAAAGGCCACGTAAGCAATCAAAAAGGTTACAGTGCGACCCATCTCGCCAGCGTCGTCTATATATATAAACCAGAAATGTTCCAAAAGCCTTATTCAAACCCACACACATCTCTCTCTCTCTCTCTCTCTCTCTCAATGGAAGCTGTTCTTGTCGCCATGTCCGTATCCGCCACAAAACAAGACGACGATAAAATTTCACATAATCTAACCACGACGACGTCAGACGTTGAGATCGTTACTTCCGGTAACCGTCGGATTCCGGCACACTCCGGCGTTATGGTAAGTTATTATCTTTTTTATAAGGTTTACGGTTTAATTTTTTCCGGTTTGGTTTGGTTTGGTTTATCTGAAATTTTTGTGGATAATGCAGGCTTTGGCTTCACCGGTACTAATGAACATCATCAAGAAACCGGTGCGACGTTACAGAGGCTGTGGATCTAAAAGAGTCATTAAGATTCTTGGCGTTCCATGCGGCGCCGTTTCGGTGTTTATCAAATTCCTCTACTCTTCTAGGTTGGTTTGGTTTCTTCTTCTTGAAATTTTCAAATGTAGGAAATTCAAACCGATGGTTTTAGATCAATTTTAGATTAAGTGAAGAAAACGTAGCATAATGTGAACGTTTAAGCGTTTACACACGGATTTGAAATAATCAACGGCTAATTACGTAATTAATAGCTGTCAGAAAAGGACTAAAATACCCTTTTGCCTTTCTGTTTGTTTCTTTAGTTTGACCGAGGATGAGATGGAAAGATATGGGATCCATCTGTTAGCGTTGTCTCATGTCTACATGGTCACGCAGCTGAAGCAACGTTGCTCAAAAGGCATCGTTCAGCGGTTAACAGCGGAGAACGTAGTCGACGTTCTCCAGCTGGCTCGGCTATGCGACGCACCCGATGTTTGCCTTCGATCTATGCGTCTGATCCATTCACAGTTTAAGACCGTTGAGGTGACCGAAGGATGGAAGTTTCTTCAAGAACATGATCCTTCCCTCGAGCTCGACATTCTCCAGTTCATCGATGACGCCGAATCGGTAAAAAACAAAACCTCTGTTTTCCTTATTACCAAAAAGGGACGTCTAAAGTTTGGTTTTAGTATTCGGTTTGGTTTCTATAATATCATACAAAATCAGAAACGCAATTTTTTTGGTTGAACTTGGTTTATATTTGGTTTGGTGTTAGCTAAAAAAAAAAATCTGGTTATTTAGTTTGGTATTGTTGCAATAAGTTTACATGATTAATTAACTCATGTTTGATTAAATTTGGTTTATAAACCTAATTAACCCTAAAAACATTTGGTCATATTCTGATGGTGTGTGTGTTGGATGATAATTTAATGCAGAGGAAGAAAAGAAGACGACGAAACAGGAAGGAACAGGATCTATACATGCAACTAAGCGAGGCAATGGAGTGCATAGAGCACATATGCAAGCAAGGTTGTACGTTGGTCGGTCCATCTAACGTAGTAGACAACAACAACAAGTCAACGATGATTGCGGAGAAGTTGAAGCCTTGTAAGGCGTTCTCCACGTGCTATGGTCTCCAGCTTTTGATACGTCACTTTGCTGTATGCAAGAAGAGGAGTAACGACAAAGGTTGTCTTCGTTGCAAGCGGATGCTTCAACTCTTTAGACTCCATTCTTCTGTTTGTGATCAACCTGAATCTTGTCGCGTCCCTCTTTGCAGGTATGCCCCCAAACATTTTCTTTATAATTTTCTATTAGGATTTCCATATTTAAATGATACGGACTAATCCACTCGTTATATATCAATTAGCTTTGAGTTATTAAAACCAACGTTTTTGTTGTTATTAAAAAAAAAATTTTGTTTTATGTTGACAGTTTTGTGATCACCCACCTTTTAAAAAAGTTGCAATGGGTCGTAATCCGACGGCTGCAAGTTTTCAAAAGCTGCGAATCTCATTTGTCATATTTCAACTCTTTTTTTTTTGGGAGCAGGCAATTTAAGAAAAGGGGAGAACAAGACAAGAAGATGGGTGAAGACACCAAGTGGAAGCTTTTGGTGACAAGGGTTGTAACTGCAAAAGCTATGTCTTCGTTATGTCAGTCAAAGAAGAACAAATCTGAAGAGGAAGCAGAAAAATTAATCAAAACAAAGGAGCTTTTGGACGTTTGTAGATAACAATGAAGATTAATTTTCTTATAACGTATTTGTTAGTTGGATTCTTTTTGTAGTATTGGTTAGGGGAACTATCAAGAGGTCTATGATCATATATCCATTTACCCTTTGAACAGTTTAGAGGGTTTAGTTTTAATGTGAGTAAACCCTTTTAAATTGGTTACATTTGTTTGCTCACTTAATCTCATAATGTTAGCATGTAATATCAATCAATGTTCTCGAATTCAATGATTAAATAGTGTTTATGAGAGTTTGAAGAGATGAATACACTTAAGTAAAACCCCATAAGATATGATCGCAACCCATAAAATAATACACTTAGTGTCAGATCACCATAAGAATCGTTGAAATTTAGTCTTCAACGACTCAAGAGTATCTAAAGTTCGTCTTTAACATCATCACGAGCTACTGACTCATGAGTAGAGGGATCAGTCGAGGAGAGCTTGGTGGGATAAGAAGCCTCCATGGCTATACCACAACGTCCTTCATTCTCAGATATTCCTCTTTCTATCCGAACATAACCTTCTTCTCCCCATTCAGGTCCCCATGAGTTCCGCACTATCCAATATTTTGTTCCATTTTTGGTCTCTCCATACCCGACAATCGTCACCCCATGGTTCAACTGAGTCCCCCATTCTCCGGTAAACACACCCTACAATACAATGCATGCACATTTTCTCTAGTGAAATAATGTTCATTGGCATACAATTTGGTATTGTGTTGCATTAAGATTGTTACATACGGAAGTTAATCTTAATGATGTGATTAGTTATATTAACAAAGGTATTTCTAGTTAATTTAAAAGATATACCTCAGGGTAAAGCTGGAAATCTGAGCTCCCAGCATCAATGGCTACAGAGACAGGTTGGTGAGCAACAGCTTTGAGAAGTGCTTCCCCATCATTATCAGGGACGTGTTCATGTCCATCGATCGTTACAGTTTCTCCATCAACATACTTAGCTCTACAGAGCTCAACGTCATTGGAATCGTAAGGATAAGTCTCTTCGGTTTTGATGCCACCATTGTTCTTGATGAATTCAAACGCAGGTTCCATGAGACCTCCTGCACAACCTTGATTCTCTTCAGTGTCACAATCAACGAGCTCTTGTTCCGACAATGAAACTAGTTTGTTTGTTCTGATCTTGTTTATCCCTTCTACTGCAGCTGCGGTCGAAAACGCCCAACAACTTCCTGAAAAAGTTTAGTTTCTATATTAGTGATTCAATAAACAGAGCAAAAAAACAGAGCAAATGTTTAATTCAGTTCACAAATTAAACAAGAAAAGAGTCAATTATAAATATTTCTTGATTCGAAAAGAATACAATAATCATTTGAGCTCATAAGAATCTCTTAATTACCACAATCTTGTTGATTCTTGACTTTAGTGACAGCTCCTTTCTCTCTCCAATCAACAGAACTAGGAACTATGGTCACATTTTCATACATGAACCTACCAGATCCGCGCTTAGGACCACGGAGCATCCTGTGATGCTTAACGTTAGAGCCATCGTATGAGTTTCTAAACTCGTGGTGAGTTATGTCGGCAAATCGATTGATCTTTAGTTTGTAAGGCTTGTTCTTCTTGCTCGTCCTGTGGACATGAAGCACATTGTGTCTAAAAACGTTGAACCGCTTGAGTGCCTCATGGGAGGCTCTGGATACAGAGTGGTGGCCTCTCCACCTCTCGTAGAGCTTCCATACGCTCTCTTCGGTATCTAACTCTTTTTCGTGGAAATCAAATCCTTGAGATGCTTGGAGGAGGAAGAGAAAAGAGAGAACAATATAGAAAAGTTTCATTTCTTTAGTTTCTTCTTGTTGTCTTTTTTGGGTTCTGTTTTTATATGATTATATGAAATGATTAGAGCTGATTGCACTATATTTTAATTTAAACATACATGCAATTATTATTCTTATTATTGTTATTTTTGATTTTTACCAAAAAAATTATTGTTATTTTTGATAAAGGGTTACATACATGTAATGTAATTATTAGCATGGTAAATATAACATTTATTTTTTCTAAGGCCAATCCTTAATTAGTTAATTAGAATGAGTTATGACCAGAAATGTTCCGGTCTGGTTTAGACACAGTCCGATCCAATCATGTGGCTCACCACCGGGCTGTCAGTTAACCGCACAAGAATTGGCATGTTTGAGTTTGATGCGGTACAACATAACCGTTGCATGATTGATTTTATGTAGTCTATATAGAACCTAAACCTGTATTTTTTTCCCTATCAAATTCACTATTCACCAATTTATGGTCTGGTCTTGTGACGAAAAGTGAACAATATATGTTATAAATTGTTCAGTTACAAATTGTTCAGTCAGTGTATTTTTTTTCCCTATCAAATTCACTATTCACCAATTTATGGTCTGGTCTTGTGATGCGGTGCAACATAACCGTTGCATGATTGATTTTATAGCATTGTTCAGTCAATTTATAACATTGTTAACTATTCACCATACTGAACTAGTTATATCGATAAATTGAATGTTATAACAATGTTATTGAATAGTCATTTATTGAATAATAACAATGTTATAACATTCAATTTATCGATATATATAACTAGTTCAGTATGGTTTTGAGAATTGAGTCAGCTGCTTATTTATGTTACGACACATATTTAGTTTCTTCGAACCAAAAATAATCATCAGTGACTTACTCTTGCGTTGTGTTCTAGTCCTCACCACGAGAACTAGTAAAGCTTATTCTCAATGTATATTAAATTATTAAAACATGTGTATGCGATATGTATGTGCGATCGACTAAATGAGAAAGTACAAAGTAGGGTTAAAAAATCGTGCGTGGGACAAAAGCAAGAACGGATACATTTTATATAAACAAACACGTGAAACGCAAGGAACTTTATGATGTATTATAAATTTTAACTGATATGAGAATTTATATTTGGTAGAAACAGTTGAAAAGTATTTTAGAAATACAATAGGCACGTCCATTCCCATTTCCCGTAAGATTATTTAAATGGTAAAGTCGTAAAGATAGGATTGGTCGGTCCTTGTCATTAAATTATAGATATGGATTTCAATGGAGAGTTTTACAATGCAAAAGCAAATAAGCTTGAGTTGGCTTGACTGCACGTTCCTTAGTTTATGTTAGAACTTAGAACTACGTCGTATATATGTGAACAATTAATGCTGTATTTAATCGAGTTCAAAATTAAACAAGGAAACCACCTTACGTAACGTAATCGAGTTGTATCTTTTGCCTATCTAGAGCTAGACTTTAACAGCTCTTCAGGAAATGTTTTGAGTTACATCCCATCAGGTTGTGTCGTAATTACAACAATAAATACGTCTTCTATCTATCTCAAATATTTACATTCTTTTGGTGGCAATATTTGCATTCTTTTGCTAGTATATTAGGAAAACCTATTCGCTATAATGTATTGACTCCTTTTGACTTAATTAATAGAGAAAGATAAAAAGAAAAACGAGACAACTTTATTCAAATCAAAAACCAACATCAATATCAAATCATGAAGAAGAAATTAACAACATGAATCAACAAGAAAATGGGATCACCATTAAGATGGTTTTACTCAATGTGTCCACAAATTTAGAGCTCATCTTTGACATCATCGTCTTTCGGGGAAGGATTAGAAGACGATAGCTTGATCGGATAAGATGCTTCCATCGCAATACCGCAACGCCCTTCCGGTTCATCAATCCCTCTCTCAAGCTTTATATATCCTCCCTCTCCCCATTCAGCTCCCCATGAGTTTCTCACTATCCAATATTTTTCCCCATTCGAGTTAGATCCGTACCCGACCGCTGCCACACCGTGGTTCAACTCTGTTCCACAATATCCCGTAAACACTCCCTACAGCACGTTACCAAATGTTATATACAATACAACATGACATATGGCTTGGACTTAATCGTTTTATTCTTTCGGTTCAATTCTAAAAACTTAGTAGCTATAATATGTTCAAGATACGAAACTTTATTAATGTTATATATTTTACCTCGGAATAAAACTGGAAATCTGAACTTCCAGCATCAATTGCAACAGATACAGGTTGATTTGCAACAGCCTTAAGAAGAGCATTTTCGTCGTTTTCGGGTACATTTTCATGCCCGTCTATCGTCACAAGCACGCCATTATCTTTTGAAGCGTCACATTTACCATCAATACCTTCGTAGGGATAGCTATCTTCGGTGGTGATTCCCCCGTTCTTCTTGATGAATTCAAATGCTATCTCCATAAGACCTCCGTTACAACCTTCATTCTGGTTAGTATCACAATCTACTAGTTCTTGTTCTGATAGTGAGACCAGCTTGTTCGTCTTGATCTGGTTGATTCCCTCAACAGCTGCTACGGTAGAGAATGCCCAACAACTTCCTGGTAGTTTATATATTCAGCAAATTTAAATCATTAGACCAACAAAGATATTACATTAATCATTTCTACTTAAGAAAAATTAGATTCTTGATAACATCACCTATATATAGCATTTTTTGACTAATATAAATTGATTGATACTTACCACACCTTCCTTGATTCTTGATTTCAGTGACAGCACCTTTCTTTCTCCAGTCAACTGAGGACGGTAATTTGGATGCATTCTCATACATGAACTGTTTGGAGCCGCGTTTCAGTCCTTGCAACATCCGGTGATGTTTGATGTTAGAACCGGTGTAGGCATTCTTGAACTCATTTATGGTTAAATCTGCAAACTTGTTGAGCTTAAGTTTGTAGGATTTGTTCTTCTTGTTGGTGTTGTGAACATGCATCACGTTGTGTCTGAAGACGTTGAATCTCTTCTCCCTTTCGTGGAGACTCCTAGGAACAGAATGGTGGCTCCTCCATCTGTCATACATATTTGATAAGCCCTCTTCGCTCTCTACTTCCTTGTCCTCGTAATCGAATCCACAAGCAGTTTGGAGAATGACAAGAGAAAAGAGAAATATCAGAAGAAGTTTCTTCATTGTGTTTTTTTGTTTTGTTTTTGTTGTTGTTGTTGTTGTTGTTGTTTGATTTCAGGTTGGAAGTTTCATGTAATGGTGTCGGAAATATATAGGCACAGAGAGATATTTTTCTTTTGAGACTTGAAATGACTCAAGTACCATCAAGGTTTTTTTAAAGTGAATCATTATTGTGTATACGTCTTGGTTAGACTTATGGAACGCTTTTAGGACACGCTTCTGATAGGATTAACCGATTAAGAAATCCATCATCATTAGTGTAATTTTAAAAAAATAGTGTACAATACTATCATAATATTTACTATTTCTGATTTTATAAAATTTTCATGCTTATATAACTATATATGTGTGTGTTGTGTATACATATGATATGAATGTTCGATTTGATTAATTTAGATGACAGTGAAAGAAAACTAAATGAATACTTAAAGAAGGAATAATTTGTCATGGTTGATGGATCGTTTTATACAATAACGGGAAAAATTTAGATGAAGAAACAAGTTGCTTAAGAGAATAATGAAAGCAATAATTAAGATTAAGATATGTCCCCAAAACTGTGGTGACAAAAGCTGTTCACACCATGGCATTGTTGACCTAATGCCCCTTGTACAATAAAAATCTTCGCTCGTCAAGTTTTTAAAACGGGAAAATAAATATTTCGATCGTTTTTAATTGAGAAGAAAACTGTTTGATTATATGATTATCGTATCTTTAATATGTTTAGAAAGATTTTGGTTATGTGTTAGCTGAATAGGTGATGCGTATAATACATGAAAATTACAGGGAAGTTTTCATAAGTACATTTATAATTTGCATCACACGTGATTATGATGCAAGAGTCTGATAATTTCTAAGATTATTGGAAAAAACTTGAATCCCCAAACTATAGATAACCAATTGCATTTTCTAATGGCTAAACTAACACTTTTTGAAGCATTAAAAAAACCTTTTATATTCCACCAAATGAAAGCAACATAATTAGCTTTTTAAAACACACGTCTTAAACCTGCACCGAGCACTTACGTACCAAAATAATTGATTAATATCGACCATTTAATGACTATGTACTAGTCATATAGAAAACATTTTTTTCTCCATCGATCCAGGTAATAGCATGTGTTCTACGAGAGAGGATCTCGCTCGTAACGATTTATTTACATTTCCACATCTTAATCTCTAGTTATTTGTTATTCTGAATTCTGAAGAAGGCAAGATGAGCGAACACTTGTGAACAAAAAAAAAAAAGATCTTAATGTGTAGTGGATATGAATGAATAATTGGAATGGATCTTGGCTTAGTACCCGCATCGTGGTTGGATCGTAGATGCTTCTTAATGTGAGGAAACCTTTATTTAATTCATTCTTTGTAATTAAATAATTTGTTTTGATATCGTAATCCTTCGCCAATATTCATATGTACGAAAGAGATTCCACTTTTCTCAAAAACATATAGTAGTATACTTTTTTTTGTTTGACTAACTCCCATGGATGAATGAAGTTAAGAATATATTATAGCTTTTAATTATGAAATAGTAATGAATAATGATATTACTTGATAATTTTCTCACCTCTATAGTTAAGGAGGTTGAATGATTTTTAATTACTTGCAACATGTACCGATGTTTATCTTGGTTTTGCGCCTATATGTAAATAACATACTATAGCTATCTATCTTTTTGTTTAAGTTTGTGTGTTGTATACATAATAATTAGATCCCCAAAAATGCAACGACGTGGATAGATGTTTCCTAGTTTCTTGTCAAGTGATTCTTATTATTTTTATTTGGTTGTGTGTATTATACGTTTGAAACCCAATAATATAAATTTACAATAACGTGGTCTTTGTATAGGGATCGTGGACCGATCCACACAGCTAGCGTGCCTTAAATGTCCTTAAAACCTTATCCAATTTAATATCCAAAACATTAAGATTCCTAAATCTTTTGAATGATTTAAAAATTTACATGATTGAAGAGGAATCCAAAAAAGAAACATGGTGATGATTGTTGGAAATTAGGTCAACCAAACCCTCAGATTAGTAATCCACTCAATAGTAGAAGCAAACAACTCTAGATGCCAGTTTAAACCTATACAGCAAATGCCTACAACTGTTGTTTCTTTGAGCTTACTAATGTGGCATGTGTTTAGATGAGTTTTATTTTGCTGAGGTGGACACAAAATGCTCAAATTATCCCTTTTATTAGTAGTAATCGGTAGTTCTTAATCCAACTTAACCAAAGCCATTGGGTACAATTAAACCGGGAAAATAACCAACCAAACTGGACCTCTGTGCCCAAATCGTTTTTTCTTCTTCCCATCTCTTTCTCCCACTGTATATGAAAATTAATTACCAATATGTAAAATTTAAAAAGTTTAAAATACTATATAATATGGTTAGATGAGTTACAAAGAGTACATGTTGGAATTAATAAAATACCATTAAATTTATGCTAAGGGTTAAATTTCATTTTATTATTTTCAACACTATTAATATTAGATCATTTGGCATAGAAAATCAAGTTGATTTAACTAAGATTATGTAAAATAATTAAATCATTAGGAACAATGTGATTTAATCATATATAAATGACTTATTATGTATTTAAATCTATTGTTTTTGTTATAATAATTAAAAATAAAAATAGAATCTCAAACACTAAACAAAACAAACTAAATATAACAAACAAATGGTCATGAAATATTTTGCGGTTTAAAAATTTAATACAAACATTTAGCTGTACAAATAGCCAGAAATTTAGTTATTCCTCTATTTACAAAACATCCAATATTTAACAAACAAATACAACATAAAATATAAATAATAATAAAAATTATATACACGAGGTGTATTGTAGGTTAAAATATATATATATATATATATAAATTGTAGGTGTGATTGTTTATATATGGAAGCAAATTAGCCATTTTTAGTTTTTTTTGAAATGTTGATTAAATATTAACAAAAAAAATAAGGAAAACATATGTAAAATATAAGCAAAACATACGTAAAATACTTTGAAATTTCTTGATCAATTCGAATTCTTCTTCCTCCAAGTGTTCTTTTCTTTGTCGATTCTCCTTTTCTTGCCCAAAATCCTCAATTTCTTCCTTTTCTTCCTTTTCTTCTTGCTCAATTCAACACCGATATGATCCACGAGGTAGAAGTATCGAGATGCACAAATGCCCTTTCGATCTCCTCTAGCAACTCGGGTTTGTGAGTGTACTCTAGCAGCTCATCGATCTCCTCTAGCAGTCCTTAATCGAGATGCACATCGATTGGAATTGCGATCGGTGTGAGTTCAGTCCTCTTCTTCTGTCTCTTTCTTTGGACAGTCAGAAGATTGTCTCTGGATGTAGATATTGAAGCTGGTGGGGCTTCTGCTGGCGAAGACGATTCTGACTTTGCTTCTGAAGACGACGGAGACGAAGAACTCCAAGTTCTTACTATCCCACTTCCTCTTGTTCCAATCATTCTCCAAGACTTCCCATTCCCATACAATAGGGAATGTGGGATTTATTTTGGGGAATTTGTCCCCGACGGTGATCCTCTAGCCAACATCGCTTGCCAGCATGTGTTTCACCTCATGTGTCTGAGCAACTGCGATTTGGCTAGCGAATGTCCCTTGTGTAGACGCCAACTCTAGACAAATTTGGTGTTCCCCCTCAACGATACTTAATTATACTCTCTTTTATATATGCTTGAATGAATCTGTATTTGACGAGTTGTGTTTAGTGCTATTGAAATTTGTGTCTCTAAGATCAATGTATTGATCTCGTAGCTATCACCATTTTTTTTTCGCCTTAGAAGTCCTAATATTATTGTAAAAACCAAACTGATGCTAATTGACAAATTACAAGTTTGATCCTTTTGGTGCAATCTCTCATCTCAATGTTTCATCAAATCAAATTGTGTCTACTTATCTGATTTTAGTTTTTTTTTTTTTTTTTTTTTTTTATATTTAAGAATACTAACCTCTCTTATACTTTGATTTGGTCTCAGCTGAGCCAGCTTCAGGTGTGAAAGAAGTGAATTTTCAATTGCCATATGCAAAATGTCAAAGCCCAGGAAGATGATGACGAAGATGACAGTGAGGAGGAGTCTTCAGATGATGATGATCCTTCTGAGTTCTGACGAATCTGGAGATGAGTAGGTACCTCTCTTTATCCTCTTTTTATTAAAACGGAAGTACGCAAACTTTAAATTGGTGGACTTTATATTTTTAATAAATGGTTACAAATAGGTTATACATAAATTATAAATTAATCCATATATTAATTGGTTACTCGAAATATTGGATGCAATTATAATCGGGGATATTCGAAATCCATATATTAATTGGCGACACCTAAATATTGGGTACAACCTTAATTGGGGATCTTCGAAATTGATAATTGATATATTAATGGTAACAAATAAAATCATAGAAATTCCAAACTGTATTTCCATAAGATTTAGTTCTATATCACGTTGTTTCCAAAAATCTTTAAACACAATATTACAAATTTATATTTCACAGATTTTATTGATAGACCACATAATTAACAAGGGATAACAATATATTGTGAATCATAAAAACGAATAAGATCTTCCTAATTTAACTAGATTAATCGATATCTCCGAGATCGTATTCTGAAACTAAAAATAAAATCTTAATCAGAATTTTCAAAATTTTGTATAAAATAATTTTAACCAATGTTATAGCACGGATACTTATCTAGAATAATTAACAATATAAAGCTTACAAAATAGGTATATTTTTTGAAGTCATTATATTTAGCATATGATTTTATTGCATAATGTTTTATCCAAAAAAAGCTTTTAAAAATAATCACATAAATAACATTATATATAAAAATTACAATATAAATAAAATAAATTTCAACCCGTGCTCTAGCACGAGTCTTAATTCTAGTAAACTACTATTTGGCTAGCGGATGTCCTTTATGTAGACGTGTATTGTAGTTATAAATTAACTTCCTTAGGACCTTTATTACATAGTCTTACAAGCATTGTTTTTTTCACTGGAGTTATTAAGTTAAATCAATAGATTTTATTTTGGCATACGAAATAATGAGTTAAGCTAACACTTAATTAGTGAGTTAAACTTAGGGAGTGTTATTGGATTTTAACTTATATAAAATTTTGATGAATTCAATAAAATGATAGAAAGTGAATAAGTGAAAGATTTTGAGGAATTGCTAAAGAGTTTTATATAATCATGGAAAAATGTTTTTCTACAATCTTGTAAAATCCAATAACACCAAATTTATTTAGATTTTAAATGAACTTTTAGAAATTACAAAACTAATAACACCAAAGAGTTTAACAAATTCTACATAACATTTAAAATTATTAAAACTCTATAAATCATAAACTAATAACATCCCCTAAATAGTTCATTGGCCAAATGATAAATTTGGAATAAGGAAGAAACTGTTAGAATTATGAAATAGACAGACAATAAAAACTAAAAATAAATAAAAATAAATAAATAAATACATAAGTCTACTAAGATTTTCCGTCTAAGGTCATCTCCAAGGGAGAGTTGTTTGTTAGCAAGTATGCTAACTTAAAAGTACAACACAACCCCATTGGAGAATCTATTTTTTAATTTAGTAACCACAATGTTTGTGATTTCCTCCATTAAGAATTTCATAAATGATAAGGACACTAAGCAGAAAAATAATCATGTTTTTGATAAGACAGTATTTGCAACAACAACAAAATAACACACCGGTTGTTACCACCCGGATCTCATCGGTTCAATGAGACTTGCATAACAAGAAAACAATCAGACTAGATAGCGTACAAATTCTCAGAACCATGTGATTCTAGGTCTACCTAAAAGAGCTCAGAGGAGTAATCTCAATTAACACACCTAATTTTAAATTCCACTATCCTAAGTGGATTTTCAAGGATCAAGATCATCACAAAATGTCGATCAAAAGTAAAAAGTCAATAGTAATATACCCATCACAAACTCAAGCCTATAAAAAAATCTCAGCTTTTCTGAGTGAGCTAAGAAGAAGAAACCATAGTAGCTAGGACAATGCAATAAACAAAAAAACACAAACTTGGAACATTCCCATTTATAAGCAAACTCAGTTGAAGCTATGACACAGAGCAAACTTTGCAACGGTGTAGATAATTTCATGAAACTATTGAGATAAACAAATGATTAACACTGCAATTGTAACATTGTTCGATCTGATATAAATCCCAAACGTTTAGAAGACAAAAGTTTCAAACTTTCTCACCGGAATATTTAGCAAAACAGGGGGAATCAAATCGAATGAAGCAACCTGTACTTGGATTTGCGTCCAAGACGTTTCCTGAGTTTTCTATACTTGTGCTTGTTCATCTTCTTCTTCCTCTTCTTCTTCACACTATCTGCATAAAATCACCGTGTCCTTCTCTTCCTTCTCCTCCACCACCGTATCCATAAACGACACCGTTTTGATTAAACCCGAGTCATCCTTAACCAAAGTCGGGCTAAACCCGTACCCAATTGGGAAACTAGGGTAAAACCTGAGAGCTTTAGTTCCGGCGACGTTAATCACCGGATTGGTAAGTGGAACAGGATCGAATTCTACAGATACAACAGACTCGACGACGTTGCTGATGCAAGGCTTCTGATGAGGTAAAGGATACGTAGTGGTGGTGAGCTTCGGGATTGTTCTTAAAAATGACTTGTTCCTGAGAAATCTGAGCATAAGATTCGCCATTTTCAAGATCAAAAAACCCTAAAACGAAGCCGACGATTGCCGTGCGGTCTCGTCATCATGAGTGTCACTGAGGTTTTTTGTGAAGTCCCGAATCTCCAAAAACGACGTTGTTTTGCGTTTTCTAAGTTATAAACTATTACGACGTCGTTTGGAGTTTCATCATAACTATTGATAAAAAAAGGTGCCCTCACGCAGGATCGAACTGTGGACCTTCAGTTTACAAGACTGACGCTCTACCACTGAGCTATAAGGGCATCTTTGTTTCCTTAATTGTCATGTTTAAAAAATTCAAGTTCAAGAATTTTACATTTTGGGTCAAATTTATAGACAACAAATATGAGATGAATGACAAAATATAGAGGAAAATTGTGGGAAATTTTGTAAAAAACCATAAAAGTAACAAAAAATTTGGGCCAAACTGATAAATAAAAAACGTATGGGGTAATTACTAAAATATGAAAGAAAATATAGGAAAAAGATGCAAACAAGGGGCTAAAACTCGCGTGCAATTTCCGCTACTATGCGCAATCGCCACCACTTCCTCTCGTCTCACTCCGCTCTCTTTGCTCCCATTGATTGAATTGAACCTATCACTCTCTCTTCTCACCGGAATCTTTCTCTCACATAAACATGAAGGTAATCTCTCTCTCTTGCTCTCTACTGTATAATCGATTTGATTCGAATCAATACATGTAATTGCGATTTCCATTGCCCAATCGATTCAACACTTGATTTTTGTTTTTTTTTTTTTTCTTATCGTTTCGATTGAGATCACTGAGACTAAGGAATCATTTGAATTGGGTCGTTTCAATTACTAGATACGCCTTAAATTTCTTTTTGTAATCGATGATGTTGTAGCAATTTTGGAGTCCAAGCAGTGTCAATAAGAACAAAGCTATGGTTGAGAATCTGCAAAACCATGGTATTGTTACATCAGATGAAGTTGCTAAAGCTATGGAAGCTGTTGATAGAGGTGTATTTGTGCCAGATCGTTCCTCTGCTTATGTTGATAGTCCCTTGTCTATTGGTTATAATGTGACTATATCAGCTCCTCATATGCACGCAATGTGTCTTCAACTTCTTGAAAACCATTTGAAACCCGGAATGCGTGTTCTTGATGTTGGCTCCGGTTTGTTTTTTTTTTTGTTTACTTCAGTCTATATAGTCTTTTTTTGCTTTTGAGGAGGATGATGGATAAGAAATGTGATTTTAATTTTGACAGGGACTGGGTACTTAACTGCTTGCTTTGCGGTTATGGTTGGATCCGAAGGTCGTGCTATTGGTGTGGAACACGTTCCTGAACTTGTGGCTTCTTCTGTTAAGAATATTGAAGCGAGTGGTGCTTCGTCATTGCTTAAAGAAGGGTCTCTTGCTGTTCATGTTGGAGGTTAAATTCCTTCCATTCATGTTTTTGAGATTTTGTTTGGTGTTTTCTTTTTTGAACGTTGCTGGTTTATAATAGATGGGAGGCAAGGATGGGCTGAGTTTGCTCCTTATGATGCTATTCATGTTGGAGCAGCAGCACCAGAGATCCCAGAGGCGTTGATTGATCAGTTGAAACCTGGTGGGAGACTTGTGATTCCGGTTGGGAACATATTCCAAGATCTGCAAGTGGTGGATAAGAACTCAGATGGTTCGGTTAGCATCAAGAGTGAAACTTCGGTTCGTTATGTTCCTTTGACTAGCCGTGAAGCCCAGCTGAGAGGAGATTGATGAATGGTCGTTGTACAGAGGAATGAATCAAGTAAGCTCAGTCGGCTTTTCGAACTTAGCGTAGTTAGTCAAGAACTCGAATCTTAAAGATCTCTTTGTGAAGTAAGACTTTCAAATAAGTAAACTTGTTTGTTTACACGTAAACATAATAAACCATTTAATATATAATGCCTCTCCATCAAGTAGTAGATGATGCAGTGACGTAAAGAGGGAACAAGCGGTGAATCGCCATACCGGTTGATTCAGCGACACTGGTTTGATCTTCTGTATATTCAACTGGTAATCTCCAATCGAACTGATGCACTAAGTTAGCCAAAACCACCTCAATCAAGACCACAGCGAATGATATTGCTGGGCAAATCCTTCTCCCTGCTCCAAATGGAATCAGCTCAAAATTCTGACCCCGGAAATCAACTGATGAATCTAAATGTCTCTCCGGTCTAAACTCCTCTGCATCTGGTCCCCACGACGCAGCATCTCTCCCGATCGCCCAAACATTGATCATTACCTGCGTACCAGCAGGTATGCTGTAGTCTCTTAATCTGACATCTTCTGTTGATTCGTGAGGAAACATCAATGGAATTGGAGGATGTAGCCTCATTGTCTCTTTGATCACAGCTTTTAAGTACTTCATGTCTTGAATGTCTTCTTCTGGTACACTTGATTTACCCTTACAAATCGTGCGGACTTCTTCCTGGAGTCTGTTCATACAGTCTGGGTGACGAAGAAGCTCTGTCATTGCCCACTCCATAAGTGCGTAAGATGTATCCGTACCACCCACAACAACATCCTAAAAAAGTGAAAAAAAAAAACAAAAACTACGGTTATATAAACTAAAACATCAATGAATAAGAATTTGATTTCGTCTTATCCCTTTACCAAGATGATAGCCTTTATGCTTAACCGGTTGATTTCAAACCCGAAGCTCTTCTCTCTCTGAATTGCAAGCAACACATCCACAAAGTCATTCCCAGCGCGGTGGTCGCCATATTCATGATCTTGCACAACTCTCTCCAAGAACTCATCAAGATCATTGCCTGTCTTTTTTAGCTGTCCATCCAAACCACAGATCCAATCAATCCATGCAAGCCACGGTACATAAGTCCCCACACTAAACTCGCCCAGTAGCCTCACGAGCCTTTTCATTAACTCCTTAGAATCCGTTTCACTGCTGTATTTCCGTCCCAGAGCAACTCTAGATATCACATCATTCGTTAAACTCACCAATAGCTCGCTTAGGTTAATTCTCAAAGAACTTGATTTATGGATCTTCTCCATCATCAGACTGATCTCTTCTTGTCTCACGTTTCGAAAAGACCTGACCATTTTGTTGTTGAGGAGCTGGAGGACGCACACACTCTTCATTTGCCTCCAATACTCTCCATAAGGAGCTGATGCCACATCATGCCTATCGTAAAGAAGCTTCTCGAACATTTTTGACCGTGGACGGCTAGCAAAAACGAGGTCATGCGTCTTCAAAATATCTCGAGCCATGTCTGCGGAAGAGACTACAAGAACGGGGACACGACCAAAGTGAAGGAGCATGAGAGGACCGTAACGTTTGCTGAGAGAGGACAGTGATCGGTGAGGGTGGCGGCCGAGCTGATGAAGGTTTCCGATCAACGGAAGTCTCGGTGGTGACATCGGTGAGTTGCTTTTCTTTCGATTCATCTGTTTTTTGAAGAAGAGAATGGTCATGAAGGTTGCCGAACATAAAAGAAGTATCGTCATCATCATTTCCATGTTAGGATTCTTCAAGAATTTCTTGTAAAGAGTTCTCAAGAATTATGTGCTCTTCGGTATGAGTCGTATAAAAAATTGTTCAAGTTTACTAAAGTAGAAATGTAGATGGGTGGTGCATATAGAATGAACCACAAAATTCCTATAGTAGAGCCAGAATTTTGGACGTATATGTATACAAGCCAAGTTTCTCCTGGGACCAAAACTACTGTCCACTCAAATTGTTTAACGTACGTACGTGGATAATTAAATATTATTCCACTCGAAAGAAGATTATTAAACGTCGAATTTTCCAGAGTGCCGTCCACTTTTGAACATGAGAGACTAGGGTTTAGGGTTTCCCGTCTACATCCTCTCAAGAGTAACGAGTGTGACCTCTCACAAAACACTTTGTTATGTATATCAACAATGTGCTTTGGTAAATAAGACGGTTATTAAAGATTGAATATTACAAAAAAAATTCGAATTTTCTCTAATATTTATTCTTAAAATTACATACACAAAAATCTTTGGATCCGTAGGACGTGATAGAAAGTTTTCAAGATTCGTTTGATGTTCTTTTAACGTTTCTGGCTCAGTGAGCTCATGCTTGTTTCAAAAATAGATTGATGATGCTTGTTGTACAGAAAAAATGAATCAAGTAAATTCACTTGGCTTTCTAAATCAGTTAAGGAACTCGAAACTTCAAATCTCAAACATCTCTTTGCTAACAACACTTTGAAATGAGTAAACATGTTTATTGTAGACATAACATAATACTAAGCATACATATTAATAATATATATAATGCTCTTAGTCAGCAGTAGATGATGCAGTGACGTAAAGAGGGTGCATGCGGCGAATCACACTACCGATTGATTCAGCAACATTGGTCTGGTCTTCTGTAGACTGCCAGTCAAACCCATGCATTAAGTTAGCCAATACCACCTCATTCAACACCACAGCAAACGATATTCCTGGGCACATCCTTCTCCCTGCTCCAAACGGAATCAGCTCAAAATCTTGACCCCGGAAATCAGCATCCCCCTCTAAATGCCTCTCCGGTCTAAACTCATTCGGGTCTGGTCCCCACGTTGCAGCCTCTCTTCCGACCGCCCAAAGATTGACAATAACCTGCGTGCCGGCTGGTACGTAGTTACCTCTTAACCTGACATCTTTTATTGATTGGTGAGGAACCATCAATGGGACTGGAGGATGTAGCCTGAGTGTCTCTTTGATCACAGCTTTTAAGTAGTGCATGTCTTTAACGTCATCTTCTGATACAATTGATTTGCCCTTACAAATTGTACGGACTTCTTCTTGAAGTCTTTTCAGACACTCTGGGTGACCTAGAAGCTCTGTCATTTCCCATTCCACTAGCGTGGAAGATGTGTCGGTACCACCCACAAAAGCATCCTGAAACGTGAAATCCAAAAAAAAAAAAAAATCCAAAACAAAACATAGAAATTAATGGTTATATATACTAAAACATTGGATATATATATATATATATATATATATATGTGAGTTTAAAGTCTCTTCTTACCAATATGATTGCCTTAATGCTGAACCGGTCGATCTCAAACCCGACGCTCTTTTCTCTCTGAACTGCGAGTAGTACATCGACGAAATCCATCTTATTACCGTCTCCATCTTCATGATCTTGGACAATCCTCTCCAAGAGCTTATCAAAATCATTTGCGGTCTTTTCCAGTCGAGCCTCCAAACCGCTGACCCAATCAATCCACCCAAGCCACGGTACATAGCTCCCGATAGTAAACGTACCCAACTGCCTCATGAGCCTGTCTATCAACTCTTTGAAATCTGTTCCTACACCGTATTTGCGTCCCAAGGCGACTCTACATATAACATCGTTAGTTAAACTAGACAAGATCTTGCTTAGATTCATCGGCGAAGAACCCGACTCTCGGATCTTTTCCATCATTAGACTGATCTCTTCTTGTCTCACCTCACGATACGACCGTACCATTTTGTTGCTGAGGAGATGGATGACACTCACACTCTTCATTTGTCTCCAATACTCTCCATAAGGAGCTGAGGCCATATTACGGCTCTTGTAAAGAAGCTTTTCGAAGATTTTTGACCGCGGACGGCTGGATAAAACGGCATCATGCGTCTTTAAAATGTCTCGAGCCGCTTCTGCTGTAGAGGCTATGATAACGGGGACACTTCCGAAGTGGAGGACCATGAGAGGACCGTAACGGTGGCTGAGATAGCATAGTGATCGGTGAGGATGTTGGCCGAGCTGATGAAGGTTTCCGATCAATGGAAGTCTCGGTGGGGATGGAAATGTTATAGAGCCAGGATTTGAATTCTTCCTTGTGGTCTGTTTTTTGAAGAAGAGAATTGTTATGAAAAGTATTAAGCATAAGAAAAGTATCATAATCATATTTCGTAAATTTTGGATTCTAGCTTCAAGCTTTTCTCGTGAAGACTCTCTTAGGATTTTTTTGTTCTTCTTGTGGACTGGCCACTTGGGTCATATATATAAGCCAAGTTTCTTCTATGCGTTACATAACACTATTGTCCACTCAATTTTTCCACCAAAATCTTAAAAAAGGTATAAGAAATCTCTCCATATATTAAAAGGTAAGAAATCTGTCCATATAGTATGCCATCCAAGCACAGTACCAATTAAGTTGACACATACTCATTTTTGCTATTCAAAGATAAGATTATAAAACTTATCTTTGACCAAACAAAAAAATTATCTTTTACTTTTATTATTTTTCAAATACCTTTAATAGCTATAAAAGGTCCACAAAATCTATTTATATCCTCAAATGTATACCCTTATTTGTATATTTCAGGTTTTTCAAATAACATTTCAAACTTTCAGTTGTGATTCTGCACCAATTTATTTGTATATTTCAAATAACATTCAACAACAATACTACTAATACGTCAGTACGTTCCTTTGACGAGCTTTCAAGCCAAGCTATGAGAGGGGACTAATGAATTTTAGTTTTGCAGAAGAATGAAACAAGTAAGCTCACTTTGGCTCCCTAAATAAGTGTAGTTACTTACTTAGTTACTCAAGAACTCAAATCTCAAATCTCTTCGCTAGTTATAAGACTTTCAAATGAGTATACATATAACATTTTAAAAGCAGATTTCACAATATTATTGTCACATATGATATAGTACCTTTATGATAAAAGCAGATTTACATTGCATTTATCTACTTTAGAAAATTTATTTCAGATACAAACATTTGTATCCTTGATCATTATTCTTATGAGACACATTACACAACTATCATATATAATGCCTTAGTCAAGTAGTAGTTGATGCAATGGCAAAAAGAGGGAACATGCAGTGAACTGCTATTTCTGTTGACTCAACAACACCTGTTCGAACTTCTGTAGATTCAACCGGTAATCTCCAATCAAACTGATGCACTAAGTTAGCCACAACTTCCTCATTCAACACCACAGCAAATGATATTGCTGGACAAACCCTTCTCCCTGCTCCAAATGGAATCAGCTCAAAATCCTGACCTCGGAAATCAATAGACGAATCTAAATGTCTCTCTGGTCTAAAATCCTCCGCGTCTGGTCCCCATGTCGCAGCCTCTCTCCCAATCGCCCATGAATTTATCATAACCTCTGTACCGGCAGGTATGTGGTAGCCTCTTAACTTGACATCTTGAGTTGATTTGTGAGGAACCATCAATGGAAGTGGAGGATGTAGCCTCATTGTCTCTTTGATCACAGCTTTTAAGTATTTCATTTCTTGACTGTCTTCTTCTGATACACACGGTTTGCCTTTACAAATCATACGTACTTCTTCTTGAAGTCTGATCAGACACTCGGGGTGATGTAGAAGCTCTGTCATTACCCATTCCATAAGTGCATACGATGTGTCCGTACCACCCACAAAAATATCCTGTAAACCAAAACAGGAACGACGATTATAAACTAAAACATCAAATGAATATAAATTTAATTTCTTCTTATCCCTTTACCAAGACGATAGCCTTTATGCTTAACCGGTCGATTTCAAACCCGACGCTCTTCTCTCTCTGAATTGCAAGCAACACTTCCACAAAGTCATTCCTATCTCGGTGGTCACCATCTTCATGATCTTGCACAACTCTCTCAAAGAACTCATCTAGATCATTTCTCGTCTTTTCTAGTTCACCATCCAAACCGGAGATCCAATCAGTCCATGCAAGACATGGTACAGTACTCCCCACACTAAAAGCTCCTAGTAGCCTTGTAAGCCTCTTCATTAACTCTTTAAAATTCACTTCACCGCCATATTTTCGTCCTAAAGCAACTCTACATATCACATCATTCGTTAAACTTATCAATATCTCGCTTAGATTCACTGGCAAAGAACTCGACTTCCGGATCTTCTTCATCATCAGACTGATCTCTTCTTGTCTCACGTCTCGAAAGGATCGTACCATTTTGTTGCTGAGCAAACTGAGTACGCACACACTCTTCATTTGTCTCCAATACTCTCCATATGGAGCTAAGGCCACATCACGTTCACCGTAGAGAAGCTTCTTGGTGATTTTAGACCGTGGACGGCTAGCAAAAACACGATCATGCGTCTTCAAAACGTCTTTAGCCATTTCGGCAGAAGAGACTACAAGAACCGGGATACGAACAAAGTGGACGAGCATGAGAGGACCATAACGGTGGCTGAGAGAGCATAGTGATCGGTGAGCGTGACGGCCAAGCTGGTGAAGGTTTCCAATCAATGGAAGTCCCGGTGGGGATGAAAATGTTATAGAGCCAGGATTTGAATTCTTCCCTGTGGTCTGTTTTTTGAAGAAGAGAATTGTTATGAAAAGTATTAAGCATAAGAAAAGTATCATAATCATATTTCGTAAATTTTGGATTCTTCAAGTTTTTCTCGTGAAGACTCTCTTAAGATTGTTGTGTTCTTCTTGTGGACATAGCCACTTGGGTCATATATATAAGCCAAGTTTCTTCTATGCGTTACATAACACTATATATTGTCCACTCAATTTTTCCTCGAAAATCTTAATCCAAAAGGTAAGAAATCTCTCCATATATTAAAAGGTAAGAAATCTCTCCATATAGTATGACATCCAAGTACTCACAATGGTGCTGCAAACAAACTGGCTTGAACCTTATTGGGTTACCTATGTAAACAATGTTCATTAGTATTGGCTTGTTTGAGTCAATCTAGTTGTTGTTGTCGAAAATATATATATATATATATATATATATATATATATATATGACATCGAAGCACAGTACTAACTAAATTGACACTTATTCATCTTTGACCAAAAAAAAATTATATTTTACTTTTATAAATTTTCAAATACCTTATTTGTTAGATTTTGTTTAATAGATATAAAAGGTCCACAAAATCTATTTATATTTTTTTTAATGTAATGTTAAATTATATTAAAAAAGAAAGCTTTTGTACAACTAGTGCATCAGTTTTTGAAAAGTTGAAACAAAGGATACAAAAATCAACTTCTAGATTCTAGCCATATGACTAAAGTATTATCGTAACGCCGATCCCCCATGAGTCCTATTGCCAGAACTTGATCCCTAATATGTTTATCAATTTGCTGAATAAGGCAAGAAGCAGGAGATGGTGGCTCACCATGCTTCCTCCAATTCCTCTCATACCTCAGTGCATAAACCGTCGCCTGTAAAACAGAGCGGGCTAGATAACAAACCTTTCGATCTTGCCATGTGCACAAAATCTATTTATATCCTCAAATGTATACCCTTATTTGTATATTTCAGGTTTTCAAATAACATTTCAAACTTTCAGTTGTGTTTCTGCAACAATTTATTTGTATATTTCAAATAACATTCAACAACAATAGTACCAATACGTCAGTACGTCGTTTGACGAGCCTTCAAGCCAAGCTCTGAGAGGGGATTAATGAGTTTTAGCTTTGCAGAAGAATGAAACAAGTAAGCTCAGTAGCTCACTTTGGCTCCCTAAATAAGTGTAGTTAGTTACTCTAGCACACATAAGACTTTCAAATGAGTATATACATATAACATAATGAAGCGTTTAATAGGATCTAAAAGAATCTAAAAATTTCACAATATTGTTGTCACATATGTAAATATGTATGTGTGCTACATTCATAGATTTGTATGATTCACGAGTGTATGTATGTGCATTGCCGGCTCTGACCTAAAGCCCGTAAAGCAAGGGCTTTAGGCGCCAAATATTATACTTATTTCAGGGGCAGCAAATTTGTGGAAGTTCTTTTGGCGTAATGTTTTTTTTTTTTGATCTTGAGTCTCTTGTACAGGGTTCAAGATTAAAATTAGCAATTGAACTTAAAAAAAAACCTCAACTTTTTTAATTGGATGGTTTTTCTTCTTCCAAATTTCACTAGATGAAATTTGACTAATGTACTGACGAAGTGACAGTGCTTTTTCTTTTGACAACAAGTGGTGTATGTTGATGTTTATGTACAATTGTTTTTAAAAACAAGTGAACTTTTTGGTGATTTTTTGCATAATTATATATTTTTTTGGAAGAAAAAAACTGGGGTAAAGGGGCATGTGCATAAAGTAAATTAGACATAAGAGATTTGTTAATGGGGTTCGGTTAATATACATTCCCGGGACCTAGTCCATAAACCATTCACTAGAAAAGTTTATAACCTACAACTGCTATATAGTATATCCACCACTCTTTCCTAGAATTACAATGAAAGACTACTATTCATTGTCTTTTCCGACAAGTATAGATCTTCAACAAAACCATCAAAAAATCTATCTATCTTCTTGATGGGGCAACATCACACACATGTATGCCTCTCTCGATAAACCCTAAACACGCAAGTCTTCGTGTCACCGTCTCTCGGTATTTATATCGAGTGCCAAAAACCCTAGACGACTTAACTTGAACAAAGCAATTGGGCTTAACTTGAACAAAGGTCCATGCTCATGTGGCCTTCAAGTCTTCACGTTACGTTATATGCTAATGTAACGTCTCGACCTCATCTTCTGTTAAAACAGCTCAAAACTTGTTCCAGCAATATCTGCACTTTCAACATATAGTACCTTTATGATATTAAAAAAAAAAAAAAAATATATATATATATATATATATATATATATATATATATATATCTAGTTTAGAAAATTTATTTTATATACAAACATTTGTATCCATGATCATTATTCTTATGCGACACAATCACACAATACACAACTATCATATATAATGCCTTAGTCAAGTAGTAGTTGATGCAATGGCATAAAGAGGGAACATGCGGCGAACTGCTATTCCAGTTGACTCAACAACACCTGTTCGAACTTCTGTAGATTCAACCGGTAATCTCCAATCAAACTGATGCACTAAGTTAGCCAAAACTTCCTCATTCAACACCACAGCAAATGATATTGCTGGACAAATCCTTCTCCCTGATCCAAACGGAATCAGCTCAAAACCCTGACCTCGGAAATCAATAGACGAATCTAAATGTCGCTCTGGTCTAAACTCCTCCGCCTCTGGACCCCATGTCGCAGCCTCTCTCCCAATCGCCCATGCATTGATCATAACCTCTGTACCGGCAGGTATGTGGTAGCCTCTTAACTTGACATCTAGAGTTGATTCGTGAGGAACCATCAATGGAAGTGGAGGATGTAGCCTCATTGTCTCTTTGATCACAGCTTTTAAGTATTTCATTTCTTGACTGTCTTCTTCTGATACACGCGGTTTGCCCTTACAAATCATACGTACTTCTTCTTGAAGTCTGATCAGACACTCGGGGTGATGTAGAAGCTCTGTCATTACCCATTCCATAAGTGCATACGATGTGTCCGTACCACCCACAAAAATATCCTGTAAACCAAAACAGGAACTACGGTTATAAACTAAAAGATCAATGAATATAATTTTTTTTGTTCTTATTTCTTTACCAAGACGATAGCCTTTATGCTTAACCGGTCGATTTCAAACCCGACGCTCTTCTCTCTCTGAATTGCGAGCAACACATCCACAAAGTCATTCCTATCTTGGCGGTCACCATCTTCATGATCTTGCAAAACTCTCTCAAAGAACTCATCAAGATCGTTTTTCGTCTTTTCTAGCTCACCATCCAAACCGGAGATCCAATCAATCCAGGCAAGACACGGTACAGTACTCCCCACACTAAACGCTCCTAGTAGCCTTGTAAACCTCTTCATTAACTCTTTGAAATTCACTTCACCGCCATATTTTCGTCCCAAAGCAACTCTACATATCACATCATTCGTTAAACTCGTCAATATCTCGCTTAGATTCACTTGCAAAGAACTCGACTTCCGGATCTTCTTCATCATCACACTGATCTCTTCTTCTCTCACGTCTCGAAAAGATCGTACCATTTTGATGCTGACCAAACTGAGTACGCACACACTTTTCATTTGTCTCCAATACTCTCCGTAAGGAGCGAAGGCCACATCACGTCCGCCGTAAAGAAGCTTCTTGGTGATTTTTGACCGTGGACGGCTAGCAAAAACACGATCATGTGTCTTCAAAACGTCTCTAGCCATTTCGGCAGAAGAGACTACAAGAACCGGGATACGACCAAAGTGGACGAGCATGAGAGGACCGTAACGATGGCTGAGAGAGCATAGTGATCGGTGAGCGTGACAGCCGAGCTGGTGAAGGTTTCCAATCAATGGAAGTCCTGGTGGTGACGTTGGTGTGTTGCTTTTCTTCCTTGTATTTTGTTTTTTGAAGAATATAATTGTAATAGAGATTATTGAGCATAGGAGAAGTATCACGATCATCGTTTCCATTTTATGGATTCTTCACTTGGTGCAGATTCTTTTAATCCTCGTTTGGACTTTATATATACATTGAAAGCCAAGTGTCTAGACTGTTCTTGTAAATAGTTTTAAAGATTTTTTTTACATAAATAAATTTTAAGATTGTGTTGTGTTCATCGTTTGGATTTTATGTATACAAAGCCAAGTTTGTTTCTCCAAGGACCAAAGTCAAGCTAGTGTCCACTGAAGTTTTGTTATTTTCTGTTTATAGCATGCATGGATAAATAAACTATGATGATATATTTTAATTGTTGAATATTTCAAAGTGCCGTCTAGTTTGAATAAGCACTCGGCGAATAACTTATCTTTGAGGATCAGGGTTTCTTATCTACATCCTCTCGACAAGACAGTAATTATGTATAATTGTGTTATCTTCTTTTAAATAAGACTAGACCGGTGATTGATGGTTGATATATTCCAAGTTTCCAACTTTTGATTTTGAATATTTAATTTTAAAATAAGAAAACAAAATCTTTATATAATTCCACAAGAAATCAGACTTGAGCAATACGCATGCAAGAAATGAAATTATCATTCGAGACCTGACTTTCGATCCAATCCAATCTATTCTCCGATTCGGTTCAATGTATTTGAATATTCAGGAGGTAGATCAAGACCCTAAAAATGCAATAGTTCAATCCATAGTTTTTGTTTTGTTTGTTTGTTTTTTTTTTTTGAATGAAAATTGTTTCTACACCCTAAAAAGTACATATATGATTGAACGTAAATCATGTTTCTGAACAAATCAAGATTGTTGATTAAAATACCCAAAATCACATGACAACTAATGAAAACAACATAGATGATGCCATGATGGCGAGAAAAGAAAAAAAAAGAAACAATCCACACATAACATAACATAACAAAGCCTTTATAAATGCCCAAGTCTAAATAGTAGGTGACGACGCAATGGCATAAAGAGGGAACTCGCGGTGAACCGAAAAACCGTTAGACTCAGCGACATCAGTTTTGTCTTCCGTAGATTCCTCAGGTAATTTCCAATCAAACCCATGAACCAAGTTAGCCAAAACCACCTCGTTCAAGACCACAGCGAAAGACACTGCTGGACAAATCCTTCTCCCTGCTCCAAACGGAATCAGCTCAAAATTCTGACCTCGGAAATCAACAGACGTATCTAAATGCCTCTCCGGTTTAAACTCCTCCGCGTCTGGTCCCCATGTTGCAACCTCTCTCCCTATCGCCCAAGCATTCATCATCACCTGTGTCCCGGCAGGTATGTGGTAGTCTCTTAATATGACATCCTCTGTTGATTCGTGAGGAGCCATCATTGGAAATGGAGGATGTAGCCTGAGTGCCTCTTTGATCACAGCTCTTAAATACTTCATTTCTTGAGTGTCATCTTCCGATACACGAGATTTGCCCTTACAAATCGTGCGGACTTCTTCTTGAAGCCTTTCCATAGACTCCGGGTGACGTAGAAGCTCTGTCATCGCCCATTCCAAAAGCGTGAACGATGTGTCCGAACCACCCACAAAAACATCCTGATAACCAAAAACAAGAACTACAATTATATATAATAAAAATAAAATAAAAAATATTATTGAATATGAATTGGTATATATTATCCAAAAAAATGTATTGTCACTCACCAACGTGATTGCCTTAATGCTGAGTCGGTCTATGTCAAACCCGGCACTCTTCTCTCTTTTAACAGTAAGCAATGCATCAATCAAATCAGTCCTATCTTGGTGGTTGCCATCTTCATGATCTAGCACAACTCTCTCAAAGAACTCATCAAGATCTTTTCCCGTCTTATCTAGCTGAGCATCCCAACCACGGATCCAATCAATCCACGAAAGCCACGGTACAAAACTCCCTATAGTAAACGTCCCCAATAGCTCACTAAGTCTATCAGTTAACTTCTTGAAGTCCGTTTCCCCACCGTACTTCCTTCCCAAAGCGACTCTACATATCACATCGTTTGTTAAACACTCCAAGATCTTGCTTAGATTAAACGGCAAAGAACTCGAGTTACGGATCTTTTCCATCATCAAAGTGATTTCATCTTCTCTTACATCTTGAAAGGATTTCACCATCTTGTTGCTTAAAAGATGAACGACGCACACCTTCTTCATTTGCCTCCAATACTCTCCATAAGGAGCTGAGGCCACATCACGATTGTTGTAAAGAAGCTTCTGGGAGAGTTTTGACCGTGGGCGATTGGCGAATGTGACGTCGTGCGTTTTCAAGATTTCTTGAGCCATCTCCGCGGAAGAGACTATAAGAACGGGGACACTACCTAAGTGAAGGAGCATGAGAGGACCGTATTGGTGACTGAGGGAGCATAGTGAACGGTGAGTGTGGCGGCCGAGCTGATGAAGGTTTCCGATCAACGGAAGTCCTGGTGGTGACGGAGGTGTCTTACCTTTCTTCCATCTCGACTGTTTCTTCGAGAAGAGAATGGTAAAGAAAACTATTGAGCACAAGAGAAGTATCATCATCATGATTTGTATATTTGGGTTTCAATATCTTCAAGAACTTTTCTTGTGAATTTTTGTTCTTTTGGACTTAGGTTTATATAATCCAAGCTTCTCTACGGTTACGTTACTAGTATCCCACTCAGATTTTGTTCTTTCTTTGCCTTAATAGGGAAACAAAAGTTTCCTCTCACATCCTTTACATAAAGAGTAAAAAATCTCTACATATCTCTAGTATGGCACCCAATCACATGACAACTAAACTGACACAAAATCTTTCTTTTTTGCTAATTAAAGATAAATTAAACAAAAGAAAAGTTATTTTACCCAAAACAAGAAAAGAAAATAACAAATTTTGTTATCTACTTCTATATATGTGATTAAGAACCTTATATATTTGTTAGATTTTTTTTTTAATAGAGCCACAGGACAAAATTCTTTATCTCATTTTTACATTATATGTATATTTTAAATAACTTTTTAAAAGAAATTTTTATACCTCATTTTTATATTTCGAATACCATAGTTGTATCCATAAAACGTTTTTCAATAAAACAAAATTTGCAACTTATTGGAATTCATGGGTTGAGTTGAGTTGACCCATATATTTTTAATTCACAACTACTCTTATATCTCATAATATCTTAATAATAAGTATATAAACTTTTTGCCTTTTGAATATTGAATCAATTGATAGGAGTATGAGAAATTATTTAAATTTACATAAGGAAATATATTTTGGTTTTGAATAAAATTGAATCTGTTTATGAAAATATAATAAATTATTTGACTATTGTTTAGTTTATCTACAATACTAGCTTTTGAACTCACTCTACGCGTGGATTTATTTAATATATTTTGGTGAATATTATGTATGATTAATGATAGTTATGAACTATTATCTTATAAAAACTTTTAAATCACTATTAAGACAAATTTTTTAATTTAAAACACACAATTTTTAAAAATATAAAATATATAACGTTATACTTACACGTTATACTCTTCTAAAATTCAAATCTAATAAAAATCATGAATTTATACTTAACGTTATACTATTTTTCTTTCTCTTCTTCGTCAGCTTCCTCACATTCTTCCACTGAATAATCATTCAAAATCTCTTGTTTAAACTACCACACAACTTGTTAACCAATCAAGCTCCACGACCAAAATCATTGCTCTTTTCTTGTTAAATTTGTGCAATTCATGAAAACCAACATAGTCACCACATACACTCAATTATTGATATTTTCACTATATACTTACTCGGTTTTAAATTCACAGGTATTGAAACTTCTCAAATCAAAATCCTTAATACTACAAAATTGTAAATTCTCAAACAAAATATTTAATACTACAAAATTATAATTTACTTAGAAAGAAATTAATATGAACAAATGTAAAGCTAATAAAACATGTGTGATTGTCGTCCATCTATTTTCTTTAAACCCCAAAACTTGACTAAAACAACATCAAATCTAGGTATTGCGACGTCAATCTTTCTTTCCTAGACCCAGAAATACTGAAAGAATATCAACTTATCTATAAAGTCATACATAAAAACATGTATTAACGCTCATAAGATAGAAAAAACGCAAACAGATATAAATAAGTTTTTTTCAAGATATTTGAAAATTAAATATATAATACTTAATAATAGTTAAATTTTTTAATTTTTAATAGAATTTAAATATTTATAATATTTTAAACTTTAAATGTAGTTTAAATATTTATGACATTTTTTTAAGTTTTTAGAGTTAAATATTAATGATACTTAAACTTTTTATAATATTTTAAACTTTCTATGGAAGTATTTATAGTATTTTTAAACATTCTATTAAGTTTAAATATTTATAATATTTAAATCTTTTAAAACTTTCAATAATTATAATATTTTAAACTTTTCAACTACATCTAAAGTTTCAATATCGTTAGTACTTTAAAAATTTTAAAATATGGTAATATTTTGAAACTTTTTAGAAGTTTGCCTGATAAATCAAACTTCATGTTCATTCATAGTTGGAAGGATATTAGTAATATTTATAATGGTTTCCAACCATCGTCTAAACTTTTATAGCCGATGTGGGACGTTGTACATCCACATATTTATAATTATTATAATATAGAAGTTTTTCATAATTTCAAAAATGTTAAATATTGAGATGGCTGATCTCGATTGGTCATTTAAAAAATCTTAATATATAGGCAATTTTGAAAATAAAAAAGAATGTTAATCAGTGATATGACTAATCCCTATTGGCTGTTTTAAATCCTATGTGGACACCCTTAGGAGCTTATAGCTTATCCTTTTATTTAGTATAGATTATAATATAGAAATTTTACATAATTTCAAAAATGTTAAATATTGAGATAGCTGTTCCTGATTGGTCATTTTAACGGAAATTCTAATTTTTTTTAAAAATGTTAATTAGTGATATGTCAATCCCTACTTGCTGTTTTTGAATCAAAGTAAAGTTCTTCTCTCCATATAAGAATGTTGATTACATGCAAATCGAAGAAATGTGTCAGCCCCTTCTATAAACTCTTATGATACACGATTCTTCTGTGGATCTATATGTCGATCCATCCACTCTCTCGAAGCAAAATAATTAAACATGTTTGGATTGTATAAATTGAGAACAATAGATTAAAAAATATAAGTGTTTTGGAAAAATAAGGACTTTTATTTTGGTTGTTGTGTATGAAATGATAAGAAGAAGACACATTCTATTTATAATACAAATCACCCATGGCTTAGCCACAACAATTTCCGTGGCTATACAAAATATCACATTCACCCAAAAATAATTCCATGGCAAACTCGTGGCTTGTAGACAAAAGTAAAATCAATGATATATTCTATAATTTTATGTCAACCACAATAAACAAAAAAAAACATCGATTGACATTTTTTTATGTCAAGTTTCAAATCACAAATAATTCAAACTTTACAGGCTTGATTGTTTGTCTATGTTACTGTTAGGTGGCTAGAATGGAATGTAGTGGTCTATAACGGATGTTTTAGGTTGCTGGTTCATTGTTCTATGATTTGGTTTATGATATTGGTATTGATGGTTAAATGATATTTAATTATTATTTGGTTATTTAATTCATTGGTTTATTGTTGGTTATTTCTGTTGTTTGGTTTTAATGTGGTTAGGTGGTTAGTGAATATGGGATCACTAGGTTATTAATATTATATTTAAAAAATAAGGGTTCATATCATTTCAGTTGACCTTCCTTATACTGCTAACTTCAAGAAATATGGTGTTGCATGAGAAAACTTAAAAAAATTGATTTGATCACCAATGTTATTAAAGTGCATTTATTTTTTGGTCAAATTTGATGAAAGAACTTTAGAGTTAAGCGTGATTGGGCTTAAGTATTTTCAGAATAAATGACTTACGGGAAACTGATTTTCTATATTGTGAGAAGTAAGGAAAAACATAAAAATATTATGTAGTGATTTGTAAAGTCAGTAAAGCCTCCAGAAGTCATGAACCGACCATTTAACAAGGGTTTAGGGTTTGTCCAATCTCGTGACTTTATATTTAATTGAATTCTACCTATATTACTAAAATAAACTTATATATTTAGTTAAACATTTTGAGAGAACTCTAGACTTTAGCATATATGAGCTTGAGCAATTTTAGAATTGTGACATATCAAGAAGTGATTGTGTGTATCGTGCTAGTGAGAATAAAATACAAAAAGTCACGTAGTGATTTGTAAGGTTGATAAAAAAATAAATAGTTAAAGCATATGAAAGTAACATAACCAACCATCAATCAAGGGTGGGCTCACAGGCCAAGAGAAGACATGGGCCTATTAAAAAATGGTAGTGGGAGAATTACAAAAAAATATATTCGGAGAGAAATCTAGAGTGTAGCGTATATGAGCTTGAGCAATTTCAGAATTTATGACATATCGAGAAGTGATTGTGTGGATCGTGCTAGTAAGAAAAAAACACAAAAGGTCATGCAGTCGTTTGTAGGATTGATAAAAAAAAAAGTTAAAGCATATAAAAGTAACATAACCGACCGTCAATTAAGGGTGGGCTCATGGGCCAAGAGGAGACATGGACCTATGAAAAAGTGGTAGTGTGAGAGTTACAAAAAAAAAATTGATTCCTCCTTTTTTTTTGGGAAGAAGCATACAATGAGGATAAGAACCTGTTTTTTCAGCTTTAATATCAAGGAAAATAAATCAAAAGCTTCGTAAAGATTTTCTAACCATTCCATTCTTTCCACATCTATAATCCTAATAAAAATCAGATTTGTTGGTCAGTAAACTCCATGGTTTTTGCATATATATTCACATGAGAATATAAGCACAGGATTATAAAAAAAATGGTTAAGGTTAGGATGTGGTACTAGATTAAAATATAATATAGCCATTCAGAGTTAGCAAAAATGATAAAAATGATAAAAGAAAACTTCGAATGTATAATCCCATGACACTGTTATCAAGCCCCTAGGTGAGATAACTTAAGTCCAAGTTCTACTTTCCAATTAATAAAGCTAAGTTCAAATAATCCAAGTTTTAAAGTGATTGAGACTATCTTATTTATTAAGTATTCTCATGGTTATTCTAAACTTCAATTCAGTTGTTGAACAAGATAAGAATAAATTGTAGGAAAGAAAACAAAGGACATTCTTTTTTTTTTGTTCTCAGAGAAAACAAATAAATCAAATGACAAACACAAGGAAATTAGAAAAAAAAAACAAATTACAAAAGAACCAAATGATGATATATAGAGTACAAATCAGCTGAAAGAACCACGACAGTTGACTGAACCACAAAGACAAATCTTATTGCCTGTGTAAATATTCTCATCTTCTCCAATACGCTCTACAGAAGAAACTCCATAGTCATATGTTAACTCTGTCATTGGAGGAATATGCTTCATCGCAAAAAGCCCAATCCGAACGTATGTATCATATTCAATAGGCTGCCAGAAAACATTAGGCTTACAGCTGTGATTCATGAATCGAGCAACGTTCCCTTTTTCCTTGGCACTTATCAAGACTTGCGTTGTAAGATTGAAAACCTCAGGGACACTTTCCCATACATCCTCACACACAAGCTCAGGTTCGTAGTTCCACTTAAACCTCATATAAAATCGAGCTGAGTCGAACAAGAAATTATCGTTTTCTTGCACTTCATCTTTTGTCTTCCTCACACCAGTAAACTCGCAGATAAAAGTCCCGGCTCGGATTGGATCCCAAGAACGTAAACCCCAACCACAATTTTTCGTCTTGAACACTTCCATGTGTAACTTCAAACCGTTTTGAACCAATCGGTTTTTACAATCGTTGGGGCATGAACATGATTCACCGCACTCATAAATCAATGGTTTACGACAAACCAAAATGGAGTTATGGTATGGTAACTCGCCACTTTTTCTTTGCCTGCACATGCAAATTTGATGAAAGCATGGCTGATCTTCACAATTCTGGCATCCAAGTTCTTGGGGATCGATGTTTAAATCAAGCATCATTCTTGAGTGATCCTGTGATGTGATGTATTCAAATTCTTCAGGAATTTTTTTGTCATCTTCATCTACATCGTTAACCAGCGGCACTCGTAAATCCTCTTTTCCAAAAGAAAGATCTTGAAGTATAAAACCCTGCCTCGGGTCGTGCGTCCTCAATTCTTCAGCTAATTTCCAGTTTGCATAACCAGAATTAGGTTGGTTTGGTTTCCTCACCATTTTAAACTTGAACTCTTTACGCCCGCTTTTTCCTATCACAAAGTACGTCTCAGAAACTATAAAAAGTCCATCGTAAATGTATACCTTTCTAGTGTCATCATTGGGGTCGCCTCTACCTCGGATGACTCTAACATCATTTCCTATTCTTCTACTGGTATCTAGTGCAAGGTTTCCTCTGTCCATAGTTTGATCACGAGGTAAACCGTTCTTATCCGCTCCGCCATATCCAGAATAAATCAAGCATTCAAGATCTTCGGTTTCATCATCGTACTGTCTTGATGTAACCACACTTGTTGCAAGAGGTTCTACTGCGCCATCATCAGCCGTCATATAATCAATGCCGCCAACCGTTTGTTTGTGTAGCCCGACTAAGCACATTTCACCCCAATAATAAAAAATATCACCTACTTGTACTCCAGGAACAAGACCAATCCTCCTTCTTATATTAGTTTGGACCCCCATATTCCTACAATTAACGTTCGCTGTTGTAAGGATGTCTCTCTGGAGGTTTAGTTGGCAAAATCTCCGTCTTACCGCGTCAAACCGCTTCAAAACCAACTCAACTATTTCCTGGTTTCCGGTTTCCCTTTCTGCTTCGGTTATCCCTGAATCAAAGTCTCGGGGAGAGAGAACCTTTCTGTTTTTTGGATCTTCTGTTTTTAGCTTCTTCACCGGGGTCCTCAAGTTTTTGGAACCCTTTGGTCGACCACGTCCTTGTTTTTTTGGAGCAGTACTTGGACCAACACCATAGGTGTAGTTGTTGAAGTCATCAGATGGTCTAACGATTTGTAGTGGTGTGACATCTAGAGGAGGAAGGCTGGAGGTTGATGGTGATGGGTTTTTTTGGATGTTGATGAGGTTATCCATTGCAGTTCCTATCAGAATACAAAAGTAATAAGTCATAGATTAGTCAAAATGCGAGAGGTTTACAAAAATATGGTTGTGGATAACATTATACAAACAAAAAGACCTTCCTTCCTTTTCTTATAATGAAAAAAAAAGAAACAAAAAAAGAATTAATGAAACATTTTTTTTGTGCAACACTAATAAGTGAAAGAGTCAATGGTAACAAGGGTAAAATGTATTTGGAGACTCGATTCCGACACTTGAAATTATTCTTATCAAGCAACAAAAAAAGAACGACTTGAGCAGATGTAAAAGGAGATGTTTAAAACTATTGTATGTCGATATTCAAACCACATATTAGAAGTCAATTGCATAACACTATGTTCAGATCTGAATTCTATAGTGATGGCATCCCCTGGATTAAGAAGAACTCTTTAATCAAATTGGAGTCTTCACAAAAAATGGGACAAAGAAAACATATATCGTATAGAAATATCATACATATAAATATAAATATAATTTCATTTTGACATAAACAAGAACACAAAAAAAAAATATATTAGAAAATTATCTTACTCTCACCTTTCCTCTCAACAAATCAATCAAATAAGATAAAACATAAAATAATCATAGCTTGAATATAAAATTAAAGTGATATATATATATATATATAATCTTCAACAAAAATTGTATATAAAACAGTTAAATAGTGACAGTGCAAATCAAATCAGCATAATATACCTTTACAATTTAAGAAAAGAGACAGATGGTTTACAAAAACAAGTAGCTGGGTAGAGCTAAGAGGAGACAAACGAAGAGGAAAAAGCTACGAATGAAAAATAGTTGAATTAGAGTACATAAATTTTCTTTGGATATGTGAAATTGTGTAGATAGAAAGGTAATCCTCTATTTATAGTCATATAAAGATATGGATTAATAAACGTCAGATGAATCTCCACCGTAGACATTTAGTCATTAAAAAGTTCTAGATTTTTTTTCTATTCAATGTATTCAAGACTATCCATTAATAATTTGACTATTTTTTGAAAAACATAATTAACATAAATGTGAAATATTATTATATTCTATTCTACATAATATTTTCTATATACGTATGGTTTATTCAACTATTTTTAAGACAAAAAAAGTTGAATGGGTTGAATCAACATGCACCCATAAATATTATATCATACGAATTTAAATGTTTGGTCATTTTAATTTGAATATGACTTCAGAAGAGATTTTCATTTGAATATGAAATATTATCTTATAAAAACCTTTAAATTACTATTAAGACAAAAAGTTTATTTCAAACACACAATTTTTAAAAAATATAAAATATATCACGTTATATTTAAACGTTATACTCTTTTAAAAATTCACATCTGATAAAAATCATGAATTTATATTTAAACGTTATACTATTTTTCTTTCACTTCTTCGTCAGCTTCCTCACATTCTTCCACTGAATAATCATTCAAAATCTCTTTTATAGACTACCATACAACTTGTTAACCAATCAAACTCCACGACCAAAATCATTGCCTCTTTTCTTGTTAAATTTGTGCAGTTCATGAAAACCAACATAGTTACCAAATGCACTCAATTATTGATATTTTCACCGTATACGTACTCGGTTTTAGGTTCACACATATTGAAACTTTTCAAATCAAAATCTTTAATACTACAAAATTGTAAATTCTTGAACCAAAATCCTTAATATTACAAAATTATAAATTACTTGGAAAGAAAGTAATATGAACAAATGTATAGCTAATAAAACATGTGTGCTTGTCGTCGATCCTTCTTTCTTAGATCCAGAAATACTGAAAGAATATCAACACATCTATAAAGTCATACCCAAAAACATTTATTAACGCTCATAAGATATAAAAAGGGAAATAAATAAGATATTTCAAGATATTTAAAAATTGAATATATAATATTTACTAATACTTAAACTTTTAAATTTTTAATAGAGTTTAAATATTTATAATATTTAAAAAACCGTTACTAAATAATACAAAATTCTGATTTTTTTTAAAATATTAATTAATGACATGTGGAACTCTTATTAGATGTTTGAAATCCTATGTGGTCACATTTAGGAACTTATAGCTCATACAATTATTTAGTTTAGATTCGTCCAAGGAGCCGAATCTAAATATAGGTAGTTGATAATAATCCGATTGGATAGAATAAAAACTATCCTTGCCTTCGAAAACTTGAAAATCCTCTTGCGGATGTATTCGTTCTTTTTCTAAGGAACACAAACTATTTTTTCCACAAATTTATTTTTAGGTAATTAATTAATTTTTTTTTCTAAGGAACACAAACTATTGCAGATGTATTAATTAATCCTATTGCGGATGTAATTTATTTAATTTTCTTTTCAACTACATATATTTAAATTATTAAGTTTTATATCTATATACGTAATTATAAACATTGTTAATGTAATTTAAATAAATGTATTTTCTAAATTTTGTTTATTATTTATTATTTTTATTTCTAACATATATTTTTACATAATTATATATAATGTTTTATGTTGTAAACGCCTAAAACGCCTAAAATCCGTCTAGGTTCCGATTAGGCGTTCTAGGCGCTAAGCGCTAGGTCACCGCCAAAATACCGCCTAACAGTTTCTTAAACACTGATATTGATAATTCGAAAAAGGTAGGTACTAGTTGGGCTAAGAAAATTTCCATAAAATATGTGTCATGTAACATCAACTTTTTCAGTTTTAACCATCTTAACACTTATTATTGTACGCCACGACCACCACCTCTTAGTGGACTCCATGTCCAACCCCATTTCATTGGCCCACCATCCTTAATTGGCCTCACATCCTCTCACTAGGCCCATGAGCCCATCTCTATTTGACGGTCGGTTGGCTATTTCCTGGAGGCTTTAAAGACTTGTTACCGTCCCTACAAATCACCACGTGATCTTTTCCTATGTTTTTTCCTCACCCAGTTCCGAAAATCACTTCCCAGAATGTCACCCATCCTGAGACTACTCCAGCTCAAGCACGCTTAACTGTGGAGTTCTCTCAGTCCCCTTAACCGAAAAGATAAATGAACTTTAGTAACATAGGTGGCCAAATCAATTCTTTTAAACCTCTCCGCAAATATCTGAAACTGGGGTGTCACAATTCACCCCCACTAACAGATTGCAACGTCCTCGTTGCGCACCAAGACCGTCACCCCCTAACGGTGTGAGCCCACTCGACTCCACACTCGTCTGGGTTCGGCTCTGATACCACTTGTAACGCCCCGACCACCACCTTTTCCTGGGCCCATGTTCAACCACATTCCATGGGCCCACCTTCTTTAATAGGTCTCACGTCCTCTCACTAGGCTCGTGAGCCCATCAATATCCGACGGCCGGTTTGTTACGTCCGGGAGGCTTTAAAGACTTATGACCGTCACTACATGATCTTTCCCTGTGTTTTGTCCTCACTCGCACAGTTTCGACAGTCACTTTCCGGAAGGTCACCCATCCTAAGACTACTCCAGCATAAGCACGCTTAACTGTGGAGTTCTCTCAGGACCTTTGACCGAAAAGATAAGTGCACTTTGGTGACATAGGTGGCCAAATCAATTATTTTTAACCTCTTCGCAAATCTCTGAAACCGGGGTGTCATAATTCACCTCCACTAACAGATCCTAACGTCCTCACTGCACACTAAGACGTGGGCCCATGAAATGAGATTGGACATGGGGCCCACTAAAAGGTGGCGGTCAGGGCGTTACAAGTTGTATCAGAGCCAAACCCAGACGAGTGTGGAGTCGAGTGGGCTCACACCGTCAGGGGGTGACGGTCTTGGTGCACAACGAGGACGTTGCGATATGTTAGTGGGGTGAATTGTGACACTCTGGTCAGAGACTAGAGGAGAGGTTTAAAAGAATTGATTTGGCCACCTATGTCACCAAAGTGCACCTATCTTTTCGGTCAAAGGTCCTGAGAGAACTCCACATTTAAGTGTGCTTATGCTGGAGTTGTCTTAGGATGGGTGACCTTCCAGGAAGTGACTGTCGGAACTGTGCGAGTGAGGACAAAACACAGGGAAAGATCATTTGCTGACTTGTAGGGATGGTAACAAGTCTTTAAAGCCTCCCGGACGTAACAAACCGGTTGTCGGATATGGATGGGCTCAGGGGTCTAGTGAGAGGACGTGAGGCCCATTAAGGAAGGTGAGCCCATGGAATGGGATTGGACATGGAGCCCACTAAGAGATGGCAGTCGGGGCGTTACAAATACAATTCTATTCTATCAACAAGTTAAGTCAGCCTAGCTAGGGTTCTTCAATTCGGCTATCACTAGGATTTTTCTATTCCAACTATGGGCAAATACATAGCTTGGGGGAAGCGAGTGTCTCGATTAGAACTGGAGGTGGATTTGGAAGTGGTGGTCGATTTTCTCAAGACATGGATCAGTGCTGCACAAACGCACTCAAAGTCGTTCATGGTACGTTTTTGCCATGACTTCATATCAAGGGACTGGAATGTATGAATATCACATGTGTATATAAAAGCTAATTGTCTTGCGGATGAGTTAGCAAACTATGCTTATTCTCTTCATTTAGATTTTCATGCATTGGAGGCTGTTCCGAGTATTGTTGTGTCGATTTTGTCGAATGATACCAAATTACCAATGGTATTGTGTTTCCACTGCGACTTAAGTTGACAATTTCTCAATAATTTTCACTTACCAAAAAAAGAAAAATGTTCCTTATAATGTGTGTGTGGCCTAAGGTATAAATAAACCTTTGTTTCTAGTCATGCTAAGTCGGTCTGACAAATAGATAAATAAGGAAAACAATATATAATTCTGTTCTAATTGTAAAATCTAAACCCTAACCACTTATTTGTAAACCCAAAACGAAATATAATTTTGTTCTAATAGTAAAATCTAAAGCATAACCACCTCATTTGTAAACTCAAACCGACATATAATTTTGTTCTAATTGTAAAATCTATATCCTAACCACCTCATTTGTAAGCTCAAACCGACATATAATTTCGTTCTAATTGTAAACTCTAAACCTTAACCAGCTCAATGGTAAACCCAAATCGACATTTAATTGTAAAATCTAATGAAACAAGTTTTTTCTTATGTGTATGAACCTATGAATGAATGATGGAATGTCAAACAAACATAAGCAGTGATGATCATATGGTATGCAAGAGGTTTCAATTCTCTTATGATGTTGTAGTATAAGAGATGTCAATCCGTTTGTCCAAAAAAAAAAGAGATGTCAATCCATAAAAGGTGATTATGCAAACACTTAAGATGTGAACTCTAGTTCAAGTCAAGCTAGTATGATTATGGTTTTGTTCTAACAACCTAATGACAATTATGAAATGCAGAATGTAAAGTACTTAGAACAGAGACCAAATGCAAGATAAACAATGCAGAGATCAAACTAAACAATATCAATAACTAGACAAATGCAATGAAACAAAAGTACAAAGATGCAGAACATAAGCATAAAGTAAACTAAGTAACCCAGAATGGTGTTCGATCAAGCACTCGACCATGTGTGAGGTCGAGTGGCTAGGTCGAGTTGTGAAATACGAAGAACATGGGCAATTTCAACAACTTAAACAGATTAAAAAGCAATGAAACAAGACAGTATGCAATAACAGACAATCACTAAACAAAGTAGGCTCCTAGAAATGGATTCATGGGCTGGACTCAAGCTATGGCTACCTAAACTGATCAACAAACCTCAATCAACATGAATTATCTCTAGACAATGATCCCATAGACTTACTAATCCACTCTCATGACAATAGTAATCAGGTTTACACACTCTTAGACCTAGTTCTCACCAGCTAAGACATGAATAAACAGGCATTAAAGATCCAGATCATTATTTGTCAAAAAATACCCTAGACAACTAATCTCTTAGGCTAGGCATAGTAATCTGCAGTATTAACTTTATTTAACAACATAAACATTGGTACGATGCAAGGAAGATTAAGATCTGTTCTTAACTTATCATAACAAGAACAGCTTAGAGGACACCTAATCTGGAAATCCTCTAAGCTGGAAGAGATGTATAAACAAACAAGCTTGATCAGTCTCAGTAACCATAACCTTAAACCAGCCTAATACATCTCTAGAACCCTAGCTCACTACTCAGATGAACAAATCATGATGATGAAAAACTCAAACCCAGAAAGTGATGAAACCAACATCATGAGATAGATAAGAGCGAGATCTACAACTTAATAATACAAAGTATCAAATTCAGATTTTCAACACAAAAAGTTATAGAGTTTACAATCTAAAAAAGGAAGAACAAAGTAGATGATTATGCAGAACATAAATAAAAACCCAAAATAGGGTAAAAACTAGGTTTGAGGTGGCACTAGATATAATTTCTGACTAAGTCTCCAACACAGAGATTTGAGGGCGTCAGTTATGATTCCAGCTGATGCATGAGCAATAGCATCAGGTTGTGCTTTTCTGACATCTTCCACATCAACTTCAGTCTGTTCCCAAAAGTTAAATGATGCTAGTAAGCATAAGCTTGCAACAAAAAGAAGAGTCTAGATAAGAAGTGAAGCTTGAAAACGAGAATAGCAAAATATGAAACAAAGCAAGAACAAGCGTAACACAGTTTTCCAGATATGCAACAATGGTTAGATAGAAGAGAAAAATATTTCGCAAGAAAATGAACAAATTTACATAGCATAGTTGAGAAGATTTATTGCAAACCTGATCTCCTTGTGCTGTAATAAGCTGAAGTCGTATCATCTCCAGCTTGTAAAATTCCACCACATTTCTTGCTTTTTCACCCTCAATCTACCTCAGATTCTTCACCACCTGCCTTACTAATGTCTGCAAGTTTCTCTTCTAAGTTTTCTGCATCCTTATTTCCGCTCGTAATTGTAGAATTGCTGTCAGCAAGTCTCTTTGGATATCTGAATAATCTTCCATTAAGATATGACTCAAAAGTCCCTGGATAGCAAGGCCGGCAGATGGCTGATCCAACCAATCAACAGGATCATTCGAAGCAACCTAAATTTGACCAAAACAAATGTGTTAAAAGTTAACCTCGGTCATTCTATTTTAGCCACGAGAGTTTGAAACGATCTTGCATATCGTTTTTATATAGAATCACAACACTTTTGTTAGAATTTTGAGACTATAAGTTAACCTCAGTCATTCTCTTTGCAAAAAACATGGGATGACAACTCCTCATTGTTTCCAGATTTGCCCCAGTCACCAAGCGATTCATCGGAATCATCATCATCATCATCATCATCGTCGTCATCATCATCATCCTCTAGAACAGCAACCCATTCCTGAAGTTAACAATATGGTTAGTGAAGACATGACAAAAATATTCCTCTCATAGAATTCCTTAGTGACTTAATATAAAAGATGATATAAAATTTGTTAAACCTCCCCATCGTCGTCTTCTCCTGTATCTTTACTGTCATCTCCTTCATTCTCATCATCATCAGTTTCAAAGTCACTATCAGATAGACCCATCAGCTCCATTTCCCTGATCATCTCCATTGTATCAAAACCTACTATTACTTGCTGCAATGCATCCACAACATCTTAAAGGTTAGTACAGATTAAGGTAGAGAAAAACCTACACAGAACAGTATAGTCAGCTATAACCAATAGAAACATATCCCTAAAAGGCTGCTTGTTGATCCATGTGTGTGCGTTTAGATTCAAAATAATGGTGATTAACGAAAAAAATGAAAAACGTCACAAGATAGCTGTATTAGCTTGGAACATATAATTTAAGTAGGATATGCATAACATACCACATAATTATTTTCAGAAGTAACAGACTGCATGACATCCTCATTAGTGTAAATCTGCAGAGCATTAGGGTAACTCAAATTAATTTTGATGGTGTTAGGTAGATTAAATCATGACAGGGAACTAAGGAAGATTAATTTTTCTCTTACCTCCATTCTGATCTGTTATATATGGTATATCTGGCAAGAGAATATTCTCATGAACTCCATCACCAATTGAACCGGTAAGCATCAGGGTTCCTTTATTGTTCACCTGAACAAGACACACTGCGGGAAATGTTAGATGCACAAAAACGGATAATGAACAAAAATAAATACAGGAAAACTGAAAACGGAGGAACATATACGATGCAGACTTACATAGACTTTGACAAGATAAAAAAAAACACTTTTCTCTACCACATAAGAGGATTCTATAGAGGACTACTGAAAATTGATAGATGAATATATGAAGCAACCCAACCCATAATAGGAGCAAGCAAAACTACTAAACACACTAACATGTGACCACAACAACAATGCATGTAATGTAAGGCATTGGTCCAACAATGTTTTCACCAAAAAGATAGCTTATGCTGATTGAAAAGACGCAATATAACACCTCAATGATGGTTCTAGTATTTTCTGCTGGTGAAAGCCTGGAATCTCCGGCATTCTGTGGCAAGGAGGTTCTGATTTCTTCTGAAGGATGATACCTTGATTTGCAAGTTTGCTTTTCTGGATCTGAAGCTGAATCTACGTACTCTGCTGTGGCTTGAATTCGATGCTTCCTTGGGAGTTTTTTTTGTTAAATAGTCACCTTTGTACTTCAGAAGTCCACTCCTAGTAAAGTGCATATAAGTCAATTAATTTGTTATACCACAAATATGAATGTGAGAATTAAAATATATGAGAAGAAAGCCTAAAGAATTTGAAATATCTAAGCAAAATTCAAAAGAATCGAACTTTGAGAGACTGGTTGCAAGGTTCACAGACAAAGTATCTAATGTAGTACTAAATTTGACTGGCACTAAATTTAACATTCAAAGTTGAGAAGAAACATAACTGCATTACTACCAAGTATCTATAAACTAAAGATTAGCTATTTAAAAACTACAATCTACCATCTTGATGAAACTAATATCTAATTCAATGACGGAACAAGAGTCAATTTATCAGTGTACCCATCAATATGGTTTAGACGTTGAGGCTGAAAAACGCGGCGAGAAGCATAATGAAAGCAACTTCCTCCTTCTTCCGAGGTCGAATACTCTGCAAAGTAATACCAAGCAAATCCGTTGGAGAGACGTAAGGCCATAACCGACTCAATCATCGGTAATACTACTGTTATCTCTAACCTTTCGCTCTCTATCTCTCTATCTCTCTATCTCTTAGTCCTGAGCTCAGAAGCTGAAGAAGAAGAAGGCTTAGCCTATCTATTTGGTGAATTTTTCATAACCAGTTATAACGTGTCATATTCTCATTGGTCTAAACCCAAAAAGATCTTGAAAAGTGTAACTCTCACCATCATCAAAACGCTGCGTTTTGATCTGTAATGTTTTTTTTGTTTAACATTTAGTTTCTCGGTCACCAATAGTCACCACAAGAGCAAACACCAAACCGGAACACATGAAATCTATTGGTGTCTCTGATGATGATCTCACGAGAAGTTACTGCGAGATAAGCTTTGCTGCAACATGACAATCTCCACAAATCCTAAGATTCTTCGTTATTCTTATGGCGTTATTACTGTCTTCTTCCACTGTGTTCATGAGAGCAAACACAATGGCTAACTTCTCACTGTGAACAGCTAAATGCGTTTCTTTATCTTCTTCTTCTACATCGTGAAGTGCTGATTCTGAATCAGGAACATAACCTAACTCTTTCATTTTCTTTACAAAAACACCCAGCTCTCTGTATATCTCTTTGGACTGCGGATGTCTCCTGTCGCCTACTAAGAATGTATGAATTTCTCCATTGACCTCAACATTGCTTGATCCGGGATTCTTCTTTAACCCTTCGCTCTTCATTATATGTCTGATGCTTGTCACTTCTTCCCATCTTCCAGCCTTTGCGTCTATGTTAGAAAGCAATACGTAGTAACCCGATTGCTCTGGTGCTAACTGGAAAAGTTTATCAACTGCTAGTAGACCGATGTCTGTATCAGAATGCACCCTGCAAGCTCCTAATAGGGCTCCCCAAACTCTCTCATTTGGTTCCAGTGACATTTCTTGTATGAATTTGTAAGCTTCTTTCACTTTCCCGGCTCGGCCAAGAAGATCCACCATACAAGCCAAATGCTCTAACCTAGGAGTGATCTTGTAATGATCTGTCATGAGTTTGAAATAACTCCGACCTTCTTCTAGTAAACCTGCGTGGCTACAAGCAGCGAGCGTTGTGACAAACGCAATTGAATCAGGGACGAGACCCGAATCTTGCATTTTCGAAAACAATGCCACTGCGTCACAGCCTTTCCCGCTGAATCCATAAGCTGAAATCATAGCTGTCCAAGACACAATATCACGTGACTTCATGTTCTCAAACACATCTCTCTCTCTGTCTAGACATCCACATTTGGCATACATATCGATCAGTGCATTCTCTAACAACAGATTTGGTATTAGCTTCTTCCTCTCAATGTATCCATGGATTTTCTTACCAAGAGACAGAGCAGATGTATCTCCACAAGCAGGTAAAACACTTGTGATTGAGACTGCATCAGGTTCGAACCCATCAGCCTCCATTCGGGAATACAACTCCACGGCTTCAACAGGCATCGCGTTTTTCATATACACACCGATCATCACATTCCACGAAACCAAACTCTTTTCCCCCATTTTGAAAAACATATCTTTAACATATTTAACGTTTTCAGGAGTTGTATTGCTCACTGCAGCTAACAGACTAGCCATCGTGCCAGCATCATGGCTTATCTTCACAGACTCCATTTCCTTACAAACTTGCAAAGCATCATCAAATCTCTGATTTTGCGCATAACCAGCAACTAACGAGTTCCAAGAGACCACATCTCTTCTTGACATCTCATCAAGTACAAGCCTTGCTTCAGATAAAGATCCACACTTTCCATACATAGAAACTAAACCATTCCCAACAAACAAAGTCGAAGAGAGCCCAACTCTTGTAGCAGACCCATGAATCTTCTTGCCAATGACAATATCCCCAGAGCAAGAACACGCCTTTAAAACACACGGGAAAGTGTAATGATCAGGTCTAACATTACATCCACACATCTTCCCAAACACTTGAATACCTTCACGGTAAAAGCCGTTATTCACATAGCTTCTGATCATAACATTAACGATGATTACGTTTCTCTCAGGAATTTCTTCGAACACCTTACGTGCTGATGCTACATCTTTTAGAGAAGCATAAGCTCTCATAAGTTTAACACCCAAAGACGAATTGTAGCGTAAATCTTCCATAATGATCCTGGAGTGGACTGTTCTAAGTGTTCTGAGATCTGGGTAAGTGTCAAGTACCTGACCAAGCACGAAAGCTGTCTCCTGTGGTGAATCCTGATCGAGTTCCAATTTGGGTAGGGAAGAAGATACTTTTCGTGATTGAAATTTTCTGAATTTCGGAAAATGGAGAAGACGGAGATCGACATTGATGCGTTTCATGAGCTTTGAAATCGAACCTCATCACTATGAGTATCATCAACGCCACTAGCAACGGTAAGTTCGGTAACGATGTGTGTAAACCGGATCAGACCGGTCTCACATGTCCAATTGGGTTTTAACTTCTACAGTATATGAGTCATTAAAACTTGATTTAGATAAAGTCATCTTTGAGATATACATGGTCTTTTAATTTAAATCTAAGACTTTTGTTGTGTAGATAGAATTATTGTCTCTCTTCTTGATACTTATTGAAATCAAAGATTCAATATTTGACAACTATTTTAACAATTTTATTAAACTAGTTTTACTTTTCCTAGAAATGTCATATTTTCCAAGCAAAAAATAATCTTTTGAATATCACCTATAAGGTTAACCCCAAAACTCGTTTTTATAATAAAGATTTTTAAAAAAGTCTTGTGATTTATTTTTATATGTAATATTCAAAAAAAAAATATTTTCTATAAAGTTTTTTTTGAAGCCAAATTTTTTTTTTTTTTTTTTTTTTTGAAGCCAACTTACTTGCTTATTAATCACGAACGGGTGAGTGTTGATACAAAAACAATCATATCATATATATACTACAAAACATCTAACGTTAAAATTTCACACAGTCAAAAAATTTGTAACGTCTGTCAACTAGTTGATATGAATTAACTAACCGTTAAATAAACAAAGGTTTTTTATGAAAAAATAAAATAGTTATTTTTCTTCCAACCAAAAAAGACAAGGTATTAAATGTCCAAATAAAGAATGGATGACGGTTATTTCTGCTTTTTTCCCAGAATCATCACCCAAACTTACTGCCTTATTCAAGGAGTTTCACATGAGTAAACATGTTGTTTATTGTAGACTTAACATATATAACAAAGCATTTTCATGTTAATGCCTTAGTCAAGTAGTAGATGATGCAATAACATAGAGAGGGAACTTGCAGTGAACTGAAGTACCGAATGATTCAGCGATACCGGTTTGATTCTCTATAGATTCAGTCGGTAATCTCCAATCGAACCGATGCACTAAGTTAGCCAAAACTATCTCATTCAGCACCACAGCGAATGATATTGCTGGGCAAATCCTTCTTCCAGCTCCAAATGGAATCAGCTCAAAAGACTGACCTCGGTAGTCAACAGATAAATCTAAATGCCTCTCCGGTCTAAAATCTTCCGCGTCTGGTCCCCACGTTGCAGCCTCTCTCCCGATAGCCCAAGCATTGATCAAAACCTGTGTACCGGCAGGTATGTGATAATCACCTAATCTTACATCTTGTGTTGATTCGTGAGGAATCATCAAAGGAAGTGGAGGATGTAGCCTCATTGTCTCTTTGATCACAGCTTTTAAGTATTTCATTTCTTGAATGTCCTCTTCTGATACACACGATTTTCCCTTACAAATCGTGCGGACTTCTTCTTGGAGTCTGTTCATACACTTTGGGTGACGTATAAGCTCTGTCATTGCCCATTCCATAAGTGTATACGATGTCTCCGTACCACCCACAAAAACATTCTGAAAAATGAAAACCAAAACAAGAACTACGTTTATATACATACATACGAAAATATCATGAAATCCGAACTCGTATCATCCAAAAGTGTGTTATTATTTTCCCTCACCAAGACGATTGCCTTTACGCTGACACGGTCTATCTCAAACCCGACGCTCTTCTCTCTCTGAATGGAGAGCAATACATCCACAAAGTCATTCCTATCTCGGTGGTCACCATCTTCATGATCTTGCACAACTCTCTCAAAGAACTCATCAAGATCGTTAGCCGTCTTTTCAAGCTGACCATCTAAACCGCGGATCCAATCAATCCATGCAAGCCGTGGTACATAACTCCCAACACTGAACGTCCCAAGTAGCTTACTTAGTCTCTCCATTAACTCCTGAAAATCTGTTTCACCACCGTATTTTCGTCCCAAAGCAACTCTACATATCACATCGTTAGTTAAACTCATCAAGATCTTGCTTAGATTCACCGGCAAAGAACTCGATCTCCGGATCTTTTCCATCATCAAACTGATCTCTTCTTCTCTCACTTCTCGAAAGGACCGTACCATTTTGTTGCTGAAGAGATGGAGGACGCACACACTCTTCATTTGCCTCCAATACTCTCCATAAGGAGCTGAGGCCACATCATGCCTATCGTAAAGAAGTTTCTCGAATATTTTTGAACGTGGACGGCTCGCGAAAACACGGTCATGCGTCTTCAAAACTTCTTTAGCCACTTCAGCGGAAGATACTATAAGAACGGGGACACGGCCAAAGTGAAGGAGCATGAGAGGCCCGTAACGGCGGCTGAGAGAGCATAGTGATCGGTGAGTGTGGCGGCCGAGTTGATGAAGGTTTCCGATCAACGGAAGTCCCGGTGGAGACGGAGGTGTGTTGTTGTTCTTCCCTCTCTTATGTATTTTGAAAAATATTATGGTAATGAAAATTATTGAGCATAGCAGAAACATCATACTCATCATTTGCATGTCTGGATTCTTCAAGTTCTTCAAAAAAAAAATGTTTTTGTGAAGAGTTTTTAGTTTGTGATATTTTGGACTTATTTACCTAACAAGCCAAGTTCTCTACGGTAATAAGTATATCCACTCAATTTTTTTTGGAGGTATGTATGATGTATCAATTTCATATGCATGCCGTCTGGTTTCTTAATATGTTTACTTTGTTCGAGATTTTTCTTTTCGTCCTTTTACGATTTACGTGTCTTCTTTTGGATTCATAACAAATCTAAGTGCCAATTGTTCAACAAACAATCCTCCATGAATTTTAAATGCCCTACTACAGTACCTCTAAAAAATGTTTAGACTTATTAAGATATGTATATAAAAATATATATCTATTATGAGGCAGCAACATAAATAACGTAGATCATAACAAATGATTATAGACTTTTTGTTTTTATTTGTGACTGAGAAAGAGAGAGAGAGAGAGCAAACTCTTTTGGTAACGTGTCAGTAAGTTCACAACGAGTAAAACACGGAAAATCGAATTCGTTACCACAACAAGGGGCTTCAATTGGTAAACAGTTAGGATTTAAACATAGTTCGAATCTCCATTTCGTAATTACCAAACTCATTTTTAAATAGTTTTCGGTTTAGGATAGTCACCAAAAGGACTGACTTAGAAAGGGGAAAAAGCCCAAGGTATATAATATTTCATAAGTCATCATAATAACACCATGAAGTTGACTTGCGTAAGCAAAATAATTGATTAGAACTCACATGACACAATAAATGAGAAGAAACTCAAACAAAAAAAAACCAGATCCATGGCGCGAAAAGAGCAACGACCCACACCTTTGCCACGTGGTCTTGTCCTGTGGATCTGAGTGTCCAAATTAGAAGAAAGATGAGAAGAGAGAGTATAAACACTCTACAGCATTATGATCAGAAAGCTGTAAAAAGCTGAACCTAATTGGTTTTAATGGCAGAACAACAATATTAAAAATTCTACCAAGAACATCTAATTCATCATTTAATACACATACAAAAGAACAGCTAATACTAATACTTTTACAGAAACTGCTTTAATATACTTTTGACTAAAGTTTTCTCCCTTTTCTCAAGAAATCCTCTGTTTTGACTTGCAAGTAACCAAGAAAAATGCGAGAAGACGAGAAAAACTCCGAGGATGAATTCGTTGAAGTCGATCCCACTGGTCGCTATGGCCGGGTTTGTTCTTCTTTAATTTCATATATTATCAAAGTAAATAATCTTCCCATTCTAATCTTTTTTGTTTCTCATTTTTTTTCAGTATAAAGAAGTTCTAGGCAAAGGAGCTTTCAAACAAGTGTATCCTTTTTTCATAGATCTGTGTTCTTTGTTATTACATGAAAAGATTCACAGACAAAAACTTTTTCTTTGATTTGAGAATTATTCAGATACAGAGCATTTGACCAACTTGAAGGGATCGAAGTTGCTTGGAACCAAGTTAAGCTAGACGATAAACTCTCTAGCTCAGACAATTTAGATCGTCTTTACTCTGAAGTTCACTTGCTCAAAACCCTTAACCACAAAAGCATCATCAATTTCTACACTTCTTGGATCGATCACCAACACATGACCATCAACCTCATCACCGAAGTCTTCACCTCCGGAAACCTTAGACAGTCAGATTCCTCTTTCAAGAACTCATATCAAACTTCTTTTTAAAAAAAAAAAAAAATTGGTCGGTCTCATGTTTGACAAACCCTTTTGGGATTCACTCGAGATTTTTATAGGTACCGGAAGAAGCATAAGTGTGTTGATCTAAGAGCATTGAAGAAATGGTCAAGGCAGATTTTAGAAGGGCTTGTTTATCTTCATAGTCATGATCCTCCTGTGATCCATAGAGATCTTAAATGTGATAACATTTTCATTAATGGCAACCAAGGTGAGGTCAAAATTGGTGATCTCGGGCTAGCCGCCATTCTTCACCGTGCGCGCTCAGCTCATAGCGTTATCGGTTAGTTCTTTAAGCTTTCTCTCAAACTCAAAACCCCTTTAATTGTGATACTAAACTTGTGTGTTTGAAATTGTTAAGGAACACCTGAATTTATGGCACCGGAACTCTATGAAGAGGACTATAATGTACTAGTCGATATATATGCGTTCGGAATGTGTTTACTCGAGCTGGTAACTTTCGAGTATCCGTATTCGGAATGTACAAATGCTGCTCAGATTTATAGGAAAGTTACATCGGTAAGTGATCTTTTATTCTCCGTCTGATATCATTTGATCCATTTTTGTCATGTAGTTGATCCATTTTTTTCTCAATCCTTCTTAGGGAATCAAACCAGCCTCACTTTTGAATGTGACTAATCCACAAGTGAGAGCATTCATAGAGAAATGTATCGCAAAGGTTTCCGAACGCTTGTCTGCCAAGGAACTACTTGATGACCCTTTTCTAAAATGCTACAAGGACAAAAACGAAAACGTTAGCTCTCACAAAGGTAACATTATTTTTTTGGTATTTTATTTCATACATCAATTGGAAACTGTGGGATCATTTGGACTTCTCATGTGATTTCTATTAATATATATGAGATTCCTAACACGATATTAACTCACTACTACTTTGAACTCAACGCAGAAAATGGCTGCAATGGAAGAGGAATTGAAGATGATATCTTAGAGTCTACGGTAGGTTTAACTGTAGAAGGCCAACGTAAAGACCTCAACACAATCTTCCTAAAACTACGAATCACCGATTCCAAAGGTTCCAATCATTTTTTGCTTTGACTAAAATCTAAAGCCTTCATACATTATCATCATATTGATTAACTTGTTTTGACATAATTATAACATTAATAAAACAGGCCAAATCCGCAATATCCACTTCCCATTTAACATAGAGACAGACACATCTTTCTCAGTCGCCATCGAAATGGTCGAAGAACTAGACTTAACCGATGATCAAGACATCTCAACGATAGCTAAAATGATCGATGTAGAGATACATTCACACATCCCCGACTGGACTCCTTCTCGTCTTAACGGAGATGATTCAGCTATACACAAATGCTTGTCTTCTCCGCTGCATCTAGACAAATTCCCTTCAGGGAGAAAATTCTGGTCCTCTCCTAAAGCTGGAGCTGGAGATTCACGTTCGCCCTTCGCGCCACGGTCTAATTCTAAGCTTTCTTTATTATCACAAGGACCGATCAGTCAAGATGTTGGGGTTATAGTAGAGAAACTTGAGACTCTGCTGAGGAAACAGAGAGAGGAGATTGAAGAGATGCAGAGAGATCAAGAACGTATTGTTTCTGAGTTTTTGAAAGAGTTTCCTCCTGAGGTATGTGAAGAGGCTTTGGTAAGATTACAACTCAAAGATTCTGATAGCTTACTATGTTAGTTCGTTTGTAACATTGCATACTCTCGTCAAGATTATATTATTTTGGTTTTGTAATATTATGTTGTACTAAAGTTACATGTGTAACGAAATTGTGAAAGGTTAAAGAAAACTATTTGTTGAAAAATCTAATAGTTGTCAAATAATAACTTTTGTCTAATTCAACGATTTTTTTGGAAAAGCTGAGGACGAATCTAGTTCAGAAGAGTCGAGTGAAGAAGTACGTGGTAATATCATCTAGTTCAGAAGAGTCGATTCTTCTGAACCAGACTAGTGGTCATCCGACTCTTGTGAACCTGACTCGTCTGTCAGAGACTCAAATGTTTCTCTTCTGGTCCATGCTCTCCCCTTATCACCTTAGAATAAGAAGACATAGAACGGTTCATATTATGGTCAATTGAACATACCGATTCCTTGACTGGACCCAAATATATTGCATTATTGGGCTAACGGCCCAAATCAGAAGAAACTCAACTTGAATATAACATGGCAATAAACAAACGCAGCGTTTTAGGAGGCTCTTAAACCCCCAAATTACATTTTCGCTTAAACCCTATTATTGTCACTATCTTCACTTCGTCTTCCTTCTTCCAAAAACACACAAAATCACAGTAGTAGCAGCTGTAGCCATGTACAGATCAAAGGCAATCCTGTCATCTCTTAGAAACGCTTACTCACAGATCTCCACTCGATCGTATCTAAGCCGAGCTCAGGTGGGTGTTTCCTCAAACTCGTCTTCGCCTCTCGATTCATTTGCAATCCCTAGTCGATTTCAGTGGCAATATCGCACCTTTACTTCGAAACCAGATTCTATGCTTCAGTTAGTGATGGAGAATGATTGGTCTAAGGAAGTAGAGGAAGGGTTGAGGAAACCAGATATGTCTCTAACCCACGAGACTGCAATTTACGTTTTGAGGAAATTGGAGAAGAGCCCAGATAAAGCTTATTGCTTTATCGATTGGGTTTTAAGAGACTCAGGGCTTAGTCCAAGTTCTCCACTTTATAGCATTATGTTGAGGATTTTAGCGCAGCAGAGATCTATGAAACGGTTTTGGATGACTCTGAGTGAGATGAAACAAGGAGGGTTTTATTTAGACGAGGATACGTATAAGACTGTTTACAGTGAGCTTAATAAGGCGGAATCAAAAGCAGATGCTGTCGCTGTTGCTCATTTCTATGAGAGGATGCTTAAGGATAACGCAATGTATGTTGTTGCAAAGAATGTTTCTGCTGCTGTTTTGAAGGTGGATTGGGGTTGTGAGGTTGAGAGGGAATTGCAGGAGATGAAACTTGTCTTGTCGGATAATTTTGTTATTAGGGTGTTGAAGGAGCTAAGGGATCATCCCTTGAAAGCTTTGGCTTTTTTCCATTGGGTTGGTGGTAGTTCTTCTGGTTATCAACATAGTACCGTTAGTTATAACGCGGCATTGAGGGTTTTGGCTAGGCCTAACTCAGTTACGGAGTTTTGGAGTGTTGTTGATGAAATGAAGACTGCAGGGCATGAGATGGATCTTGACACTTATATAAAGGTTTCAAGACAGTTTCAGAAATCTAGAATGATGACTGAGGCAGTTAAGCTTTATGAATTAATGATGGATGGTCCGTTCAAGCCATCTATTCAAGATTGTAGTCTTCTGTTGAGGTCTTTATCGGCTGGTCCCAACCCGGATTTGGATTTGGTTTTTCGTGTTTCGAGGAAATATGAATCAACTGGGAGTTGTCTCTCAAAGGCTGTTTATGATGGAATCCACAGGTCTTTAACCAGTGTGGGTAGGTTTGACGAAGCTGAGGAAATTGTGAAGGCTATGAGAAATAAGAGTTATGAGCCGGATAACATCACATACAGCCAACTCGTATTTGGGCTTTGTAAAGCTAAGAGATTAGAAGAAGCACGAGGAGTCGTAGATCAAATGGAAGCACAAGGATGCTATCCGGACATTAAAACTTGGACTATTCTGATCCAAGGGCACTGCAAAAACAATGAACTGGATAAGGCCTTCGCGTGTTTTGCTAATATGTTAGAGAAAGGGTTTGATATTGACTCTGATCTGCTTGATGTCTTGATAGATGGGTTTCTTAGCCAAGACAGGATAGACGGGGCGTATAAATTCCTTATGGAGATGGTGAAAAATGCTAATGTAAGGCCTTGGCAAAGCACTTACAAGACTCTTATAGACAAGCTGCTAGAAATCAAGAAGGGCGAAGAAGCGCTAGATCTTCTTCAGATGATGAAGAAGCAAAATTACCCTGCATATGCAGAAGCTTTTGATGGATACCTTGCAAAGTTTGGGACTTTGGAAGACGCTAAGAAGTTCTTGGATGTGCTAAGCTCCAAGGATTCTCCTTCCTTTGCAGCTTACTTTCATGTCATTGAAGCTTTCTATCGAGAAGGGAGACTTGCCGATGCAAAAAATCTTCTCTTCATATGTCCCCATCACTTTAAAACACACCCTAAAATCTCTGAACTCTTCGGTGCTGCAGCTTGAGATATTATGTCACCCAATTGTTCTGCAGAATATAACCGAGAGGTCTTCTACTGTTTAGAAGTCTTTCGACCTCTCTGGACTCTGGAGTAAAACTCTAACACTGTCTTCTCGAATAATGGCCATTCCTCTGTTTTACGTGCTGCAGGGTAATGAAGAACCAGTTTATAGTAAGCTGAATTTGTTGTAGGCTTTGTTGATGGAATTGAAGGATGTTGTGGAATTGTTCATAAACAGTTTGCATTTATTTATTTATTTTGCAATTGTTGAGTTCCTCTCTCACTTTCTTGTTTTCTTCAACTCATTATTAAATGAAATTTTTATCAGAGGATGCAGTTATGGATAGAGGTCTTGCTCAAGCCCTGGTAGGTTAGGACATCTCTAGTAAGAATTTGACAATAAGTGGAGAGCAAATGAAGAATCATTCTTCTTGCTTACATCTACATTGGGTATAACATAGAGCCATTGTTTAAAGGATCTAGATGCTTTAACTTGGAGAATTTGTTTCTAGATTTAGAATGGAAATGTATTCAAATACTCATGACTTGTTATTATGATTAGGTTGGTACCCGCACTACGCCGTGGGTTGTTTTAGATTATTTTTTATTTATTAATTTTATTTTGTATTTTTTGGAATACTATTTGTTTTTTATGTTGTTTGGAATCAAATATATCATAATTAATAAAGTTTTTTGTAGTGGTTAATAAGAATTTTTTTTGTATTCGTATTTTTATAATTTGTTGTAGTTTTCAAAGTAAAAATTGAAGAAAAAAATTAGAGTTAAACAAATTGTGGTTACTATAATTTTTGTTACACATTGGTACGTGAGTCCGCATAAATGATTTTTAGAAAAATTAAATAGTTAGATAAATAAACATTAAAATTTACTTTAATGATATATAAATTGGATGATATTGTATATAAATGTGACTTTTTATTATAATTCAAACTTACTCATTATATATATATATATATATATATCACTACCAAGTACAATATTTTTGTCAATCAAGCTCAATAATTGAAGCCATCCAATTTAGTTCAATTTTCCAATACAACATGATAAACCGGGATAAGATTTTCCTTTGTAATTATTATTAGTGGACATTGATTAGTTAGCTTGACGACTTTAGAATAAAGTGTTTGGTTTAAATCATTGTCAACTTCTCCACAAGATATCCTTTATAAAGCTTTGAAATCTTGGTCATGCTTAGAAGAACCAACAGTTTGAACCAAACATCTTGAATCACTTTCTCATATGAAGATAGCGATTCTGTTTTTACCGGTGTTCACTATATGGCATGTGTTAGTTGTTTCGTTTTGTCCATAACTCATATATTGAAGCACGCCTCCAACCATTTTAGATATTGCAACTACATAACCGATCATGATTCCAATCTATCATCTGTTGTTTGCTACAAATCAAAGATGAAGATTTTGAAATTTACTAAGATCGAAAGGGAAATAAATAATGATAATTTTCACATAGAGAGTTCTGGAGTAGTAGTAAGTAACATTTATTGTACTAAACCTTGAAAAAAAAATGGTCTAGTCGCATCAATTTGTTTAACATCATCTTCATTCAAGACCTAAGTCAACAAAAAAGAGGTGAGTCAATTTACACAAACGACATCTTTACTTCAATGAGACCTGCGATTCTAAAAGGAGTTAATGAACTTTGTCATGCCTAAGTTGCTATTTCGTGAATTTTATTAATTTTTTGTATATCAGAGGACAATTGTGTGGTTAGGGAGGGGCTTACCTGAGAAATTGATATCTCTATGTCTCTCTTCTCTTCTTCCTTCATCTTCACATCTCTCTCTCTCTCTCTCTCTCCTTTCTCCTTCTCTCTCTAATCTATCTTTTCAAATTTCTTCCATATCCTAATTTTTAACTTCGCTTCTTCTTCCAAAGAGTTCTCGATAACCATATAATTTGATTTCATAATCTGTAGATTTTGATAAAATTATTGTTCGAATTAATCAAAGGTGAATTTGGTGAGATTGTTTTGCCTCTTTAACAATGACCTAAGCTTCTTCCATGTCTCTTGCCGCACGAGTCATGTGTTTTCTTCTCTTTTTGATTGTTTCATTGAAGGCAAATCTTTGTGACGATTCTTTTGTTTCTTCTCTCTAACTGAATTCAAGAGAAGTTAGTGTGAAGGAGACGAACAGACAATTTGAGTCTTGGCGTTTTTCTTTTATTATGTCTGTAAGAGTTTATGAAGTGAAAGACAACGTGATGCGGCACATAGGGATGTCAATCAGGCTGGCTCGACCCGGTCTGGCTTGAAATATGCAAAACCCACATATATTTGAGCCCTTCTCGGCCTGGTTCAAAATATTTCGGAGCGTATATTTCAAAGTCCGGTCCGGCTCTAATAGAGTTACAAGACTTTTCGAGCTTTCCTGGGCTTATCTTACAGATCAAAAATTCAAACTTATAAGTTAGTTTATAACATGTCTTAAAAAGCAATGTTTAAAGGTACAATATAAAACAAATCAATCAAAACTTAAATAACTCATCTATATTCACTAAAACTAACTTAATCTAAAACAAATAAATAACTTAAAACCAACTTAATCTAAAACAAATAAATAACTTAAAACCAAATAAATGTTTATACTTTAACCAAATAAAAATAGATATAATTCATATAAAATATCACAGATAAAGATTTTAAAAATATTAAGTAAGGGCATCAAGTAAATATGAAAACTAAGATTAGAGTTTTAAACTTTATTTACAATCAAACAATAATGTTAAAAATATATAATTATATTTGTATAATGGCTTTTTGGACTGGTCTGAACCCCATTGGACTAAGTCCTAAAACTCTTAAGCCCGAACGGACTGAGTCCAAAAAGCCCAATTTTATGGACATATATTTAAGTCTGAGCTCAGTATTTTTCAAAGCCTTCGGACTCTCGGGCTTTTCGGGCTGGTCCGAGCCCCATTGGGCTAAGTCCTAAAACTCTTAAGCCCGAACGGGTTGAGTCCAAAAAGTCTATTTTTTTGGACATATATTTAAGTCCGAGCTCAGTCTTTTTCAAAGCCGGATCGGACCGGACCAGCCTTCGGGCTATGGGCCTAGTTGATATGTTTAATGTCACATAGTTTTTTTATTGGTTTAGAAATCTTAATTGTTTTAATTCAAATGTTTTTATTGGCTATTGATTTTAATTGATTTGTCAACACCAGCTTGAATGTTAAAGTTTCATTGTATTAATTCTTAAATCACAATAAAATTTGGTGTGATTTTGCAATGCTATTTTATAAAAGAATGTGAATTTTAGACGACATGAAAAGTCATAAACCTCTCTTATCCGAATATTAACTCTCTCTCCAAACCTGTCTCCTTCGGCCATGTGAGGTTTGTTCCAGAAGTCTGATAAGCTTACGTGTTACTTCTTCACACATGCTGTTGTCTTATTATTAGCTGAAAGAAGAGAGAGCTCACAAAGAGAGAGCTCATTCAATTTTCAGCCAAGTATTGTGGTCTTAGACATTTTTTTTTTTTTTTTTTTTAGTTTTGATATATCAACTTCTCCTTGTGTCTCCATACATTGCAAAAACATTTCACGAAAATTTTCAAAATGCTTTATATATCGAAAAAGAAAAATTATGTAACTTAAACACTATACACATAAATTGTTTTTGGATAATCGACCGATAAACAAAATATGTCATTGTGGTTCAGATTTTGGCAGTTAATAGAGGATTGATCTGTATAGTGTTGTGTGGTCGAATCAGATTGAAACTTTGAAAAATTATGGTTTATGTGGAACAAATCTTTATAAAACATATCGGGACATGTTGAACTGGTAAAACTTAGACCAATCACAGAGGTTTTACCCGAAACTAACCAAGCAGAAGATGGCGAATCTAGAAAGAAAAATAAAAAATAAGAAGCGATTTAGGATTTAGAAAATGATGCAAAGGAAACAACTTTTGACATGGAAACCGTCTATTTGATGCTTAGTTTTTTCGGGCACGTATCTAGTTTTGTGTGTTGTAGTGACACTGACACTGACATTTAACCAGTTTATTTACACCAAAGTTAGCTAAGTGTCCACTTTGGTCTTAACATTTTCTAGTCCTCCAAGTTTTTTTTTTAACTGAAAAAGGTTAGAAGATTGGTCGGCTTAATTAGTAATGTTGTGACATTGATTATGCGACTTTTTCCGGTTAATGAAATTGAAAGACGTCGAGTAGTTCGAATTCTTCAAGAAATAGTCAAATCAAATCAAATTTGACATATCATCAACAAATTACTATTGTTCACAATTTTCTTCGGTAAACAGTCTCTCATGGTATGGTCTAATGGTCACTTCAAGTTTGTTCTACTCCTTCATTTATTTCTTTCCTTTTCTAAATCTGATATTAATTAACGAATGACTGTTTCAAGCTTCAGTTCAGTCCCTTTAGCTTATGGCTGAGCTTTAAACAAAATATATTTGTCTATTTAGAATAAAAGTTTTGGTGCTGAAACCACAATTTTTTTTCCCCGTTAAAAATGCGAAACCGGTCAAAATAATTATTAACAAAAGGTACGGAATCCAGTATCGTTCTAATCACTTTGGAAAAAAAAAAGAATAATATTAAAATACTTATTAACAAAGCGACATCTAGATGCACAAACTGACTTAAACCTAACAAACATCTAAATGTTGAACATGGATGACATCCATATATATATAAAACCATCGACATGTCTTTCAATACATTCATTATATTAATATTAGCCCCCAAAAGGTGTTAAGACTAGCTCATAAATAAGTACACCACATGCATCTTCGTTTAGCATTTTTAGCTTATCTTGATTGCGTTTCGATGAGGAACTTGGTCAAGTCAAGTCCTTTCTCAGTATAGCGTAGTTTTTTGTTGTGTCTCTCTTTGGTCAATTCGTTTAACAGCCAATAACTGTTCTTTAATTAACTGTTGGGTTGGTCCTTTAAGAACCGAATTAAAGCGAAATCCGCGTTTCAGAATCCCAACTCCTCCAATTATAGGATAACAAAAATAAATAAAAGTCTTGGAATGTATTTTTTTCCGATACCGCGACAGGTATGGGCTTTATCAGATTACCCATCTCCTATTGATGGATTCCATATTAGATCAGTTTTTTCCAATATGTATTATCGGTTGGAAAATAAAGATAATAGAGGATGGCCTACACAACTAAGAAAAATCTTCCCGTGAATCCTATAGAGAATATGGACCAATAGGAACTCTCTCAATTTTGAAGGGAAACTTTATAATGCAGCAGACACTGTGGAGAAGATTATAGAGGATGTAATGGAATGGTTTGAGGCGCAGAGTGTGGAGGGTCAGGAGAAGTCCTTAAGTAGACAAGATCGATTGGTCACTCATAGGAGTAAAGAGCAAATATCTGACACTTGGAAAAAGCCACCCCAAAATTGGCTTAAGTGTAATATTGGCGCGTCGTGGTCAAAGAGGAACCAATTTGCAGGAGGAGCATCGGTTTTAAGAGACGACAGAGGAGCTGTTTTACTACATAGTAGAAGAAATTTTGATAATATTCGCTCAAAGGAAAATGCTATGTTACGTACATTTTGTGGGATATGGAGAGTATGGCTAGCCATAAAGTTGATAAGGTTATCTTTGCTTGCTCGGATAAAGTCCTTGTGAATGCGGTGATAAGACCGCGGGCATGGCGTTCTTTCAAACCGCAGGTAATAGCGATGCAAAGATTTCAGGCACCTTTTGTGGAATGGAAAATGGTAGAAGAGAAATCTGAAGTAAACAGCGGAATAAACCTTATTGCCCAAAGTATGACTAACGAAATGAGAAGCCGGTCTTATGTAGCTGTTGGACCTCCACGTTGGTTACAATTGCTCTTTACCAAAGAAAAGGGGTTGTCCCATGTTTGAAAAGGCAGAATGGTAAAGGTACTAAGGATTCAAAGGTTTGGAGGGTTAGAGAAGTAGAAAAGGTTTTTTGTGATAGTGCCTTTGAAATTAATAACCAATTTTGTGAAAACCCCACATAATGTTTTGTGTTGGAGGTTTCTTGTATAGATAACTAAGACTGGGAATGCTAGATGCTTTTTAGCATTTGTAAACTATTGATTTCACAGTTGAAATAATATATAACTACGGATGACAGAAAAAAAAAGAATGTATTTTTTTCCGTTTTTCTAATGGTTGTGTTTGTTTCAAGAATAGCATAAAAGTATAAAAACTGAGTTGGATATATGTCATCCTGACTAGAGTAAGACAAAAAAAAAAAAAAAAAAATTAATAAAACTGACGAACAAAAAACAAAATGGAACGTTAAGGAAAATACAAAGAAAAAACACTGCCGAGGAAACCAAAAAAAATAAACTCTAACAGAGGGTACACGTGTGAGAAAACACATACACTGATTCACACAAACACACACGTATACACGCATCTGACTACGACACGTTTCACGTCTGGAACGGTCGCAACGTACCACGTATTCAATTAAAAAAAAAAAGAATACTGACGTCGTACGTTTTCACCACATATCTTAACGGCAAAGTTAACGGTTCATAACCGGCCGGAATAAAAAAAAAATCGCCGTCATCTTCAAGCACCGCAAAATTCTCACTAAATTTTCATAATTCTTCATAAAACAACAACACACCATTTTCTACATTTTTATTTCTTAGGCATTATTTGATTTTTCTCCGTCAACGATGTTATTGCCATATGAGTTTAGCATCTCTGTTGTGAACACGGCAGTTACAGCAACGAGAATATTCACCAGCTGTTCTCATACGGAACCTACTGAGAAGAAGAGTCTCCGCCGGAGGAGATGCCAAACTGTACCGCGGCGGTGAAGGAGAAGAAGCCACGACGTAGACTAACGGCGATTTCGGTGATAGATCTCCGCTAGATCGTGGAGACGACATCGGCTTCGGAATCGACAAAATCGCACGGATCTTGCCTCCGTGTACACGATCGTATACTTCAACGATATTGACTAGATCTTCGTCTGATTTGATCGAGATCAGCGTCTCGAGATCTCCGTTTGGTAATTGACATTTTAACTCGACGGCGTATCCACAAAACTCTTCCAATTTCACCATCAGCTCTGTAGAAGTCAAAAAATCAACTTCGTTAAATCGAGGAGGTTAGATGGAAAATTGAAATCGAAATTGGGGAAAAAAAAACTGAAACGGACCTGTGAAAGAGATGGAGTGACGAACGGAGAGTACTCGGGTGAAACCTCCGACGTAACGGAGCTTTCCGTCGATAGAACGAGGGAGGATTCTGCCGCTGTAACTGCAGAGGAACTTGAGAGTGTTGTTGTTGTTCTTCGTTTTCTGATTCTCTGATACGGCCACCATTTTTTAGAAGCTTCTTCGAAATGTTTGTTTCTGTGTTTTTTTTTTTTTTGGTTTTTCTTAAACCGAGAATTATGGTGGTGGAAGGGATCATATTTATAGGTAGGAAATGACGTCATTGTGGGGACTCGGACTCACTCGTATATAGGGGAATTGTAAAAAATATTCGATTCATTTGTCGAATAAGAAGGGTGTTTTGGACAATTTTGTTATTTAAGTAATCGAATATTCTTTCTTTCATTGCATTAAGCAAAGAAACCGAGTTGGTGTAATTTTCAAGTAATTTAAAGTGGCTCATATTTATTGGCTATCATTATTAGTTAATGACTTCATGTTGATTCGTTGTAAGTACAATCTCAACACCAAATCTTCCCATGTGAATGAATGAATCGTGTTTTTTTTTTTTTTTTTTTTCCTTAAAGTAATGAAAGAATTATTTTATATTATTGACGGTTCATCTAATTCTAATGCATGAATATCGAACAATTTATATTACATGAAGCTTATTTAACTCTGGCTTATTATAGACTTGGAAGTTGGAACGTAGCCAGCTATTATCAAATTCTTCAGTTTTGTTGGAGACTGGAACCTGTTTTGAAGCTTTTTTAATTATCACTCATACTAGCTATGTACTTTTCCATGTGTTACTTTTATTTATTTTTGAGTATTTATTTGGTCTAGTTAAGATTTATAAAAGAATATGATTGTAGCCTCTTTAGATATTGGTAGTGTTAACTGATCAAGTGTGATATTGCTAATTAACTTGTTTTATTTACATCGAAATCTCTAATTCTCTATATCATACACTAAATAAGTTAACCAGAGAAGAGAATAATAAACCCCTGAAACCATATATAAGAGCATAATGTTTTGTTTGGGAGGAACAGAGGCGAAGAGAGAGCTACGTCGGTTTATTATTTCTTGGTTTAACTTACGCATCCGTTGCTGGGCACTGGAAGATATCATTCTATGGATCAAGTCTCCATCACCGATTCACAATGATCTCCGGTGCTCATCTTATAGTAAAAGGTAGTCAAGTATATCTATTAGCTTAATTACGGAATCTAAAAGGTGCTGTCAAAATCCAAAAGCCTCAAGAATATAATGCTAATCACATCCCAAAGCATCCAAGTGCTAATCCAAATTCCTAGTCGTGGCGTTGCACATGGTTAAGTCTCTTTGGATACATATTTCATTTATATTTAGAAAAACAAATTAGTTACTATTCAAATACAATTGTAGAATAGACATTGTTTTGTTTTCTTTTATTTTCCCCTATTTTCTTAAATAAAAATAAAAGTTAATTTGAGAAAGAGCAGTTTTTTTATACGGCTATTGTGAAAAATAAAAATTACTTGTAAAACATTTGAGGGCATTTAGGCATTTTTGCAACAAAATTATCCCTTCAATTTATAAGATGTTTGCAACACAAAGAAGCCAAACAATACTCGTTTTTGTACTATTATTTAATATTTCTAATCAACCACTAATATTTCTATAATTATTTATCTGTTACTGATCTTAACCGAATCAAATTATTCATAACTGCGTAAACCCCTCTAACCGAATAGTCTAACCGTCCCCAAATACCAAGTTAAAGAACATATTTGATTTTTTAAAGATATTAAAAAAAAAAAAGGGTATAAAATACAGAGAAGAGTAACACTAAAAAAATCAAATCTCTCATCTTGGCGGAAAAAGAAAAAAGAAAGAAACAAAAGCAGAGAATGGAAAACGCGGCGAGCTTAGCGACGGGTCCCGACGGACGTAAACGGCGGGTGAGCTACTTCTCCGAGCCAGAGTTCGGCCAACCAAGGGAACCCTACGCGAGCCATATCGCTAACAGCCTCATATACAAACACGGCCTCCACCGTCATATGGAAATCTACCGCCCAATCCTCGCCGGCGTTTCCGACTTCTTGCGGTTCCACTCGCGGGACTATATCGATTTCCTCGCCTCATTCACGCCGATGACTCTAAATGATCCTTCCTTCTTCCTTAACGTCAGGCGCTCGCGCTTCTTCAGCAATGACGTGTACATGGACAGAGAGATGAACCTTTTTGATTACTGCCGTGCCTACGCTGGTTGTTCTTTAACCGCCGCCGCAAAACTGAACCGCCGAGAAGCTGATATCGCTATCAATTGGTCCGGAGGGATGCACCGTGCCAAGAGTGATAAGGCTACTGAGTTTTGCTTCGTCAATGACATTGTTCTTGCGATCCTCGAGTTGCTTAAGAGTTTCAAGGTAACAACTCTTTCTTTGATCTTGAGGCTTAGAGTCTCCTTCTATGTTCAGATTTAGGCGGTTGATTCATGAATCTTTGATGCATCGTTGTTCAGAATCTTGATGTTTGCTTTTCTGAATTTTGTTGTTGACAGAGAGTTCTGTACATAGATATTGGCTATCGCCGTGGGGATGGAGTGGAAGAAGCATTTTACGATACTGATAGAGTTATGACTGTTTCTTTCCACACTGATTCCGACACTTTCGCGTTTTTCCGAGGATACGGATACGGATACGGAGACAGGAGAGAGTTGTATTCTCTGAATGCACCGTTAAAACTTAAAAGATTGCCTCAAGGATAAAAGTCTTCGCAATTTGTTCAGACCTGTTATCACCAAGGCGATGGAAGTTTATCAGCCAGAAGTTGTTGTTCTTCAGTGTGGTGCTGATTCATTAGCTGATAATTGGCCTGGTAGGTTCAACTTGAAAATCAAGGGTCACGGTGATTGCCTCCAGTTAGTAAGATCTTTTAATGTTCCTCTCATGGTCTTGGGTGGTGGAGGTTCTGAACCTCGCTTTGTTTCCCGCTGCTGGTGCTACGAGGTCTGTTTCTCATCTCTTTGGTAACTGTTATTATGTGTTTTTCATATCAGTTCTTTTGATGGGTTTGTTTTCCTTGGTCTTTTGTTTGCAGACAGCTGTTGCGGTTGGGGTTGGGGAACAACTTGAGAACGATCTCAAAGTCAACGAGTTTTTTTACAAGCCAAACTTCAAACAAGATTTAAACACACCAAGAGATATTGAGATTCTAAGGTAACCTCAATCTGGTGTCCATTCACAACTTTTTGCATTTTAAAATTATTTCGCATTCCTCGTCCTTGTCTTATCTAATTATATATGGAGCTATAAGACTTAACTTACTTGGTGCAAGAAAAAAGAAGAAGACTTAACTTACTTGTGCCTTTGATTACAGGAACGAATTGCTACGGAAACTTTCACAACTAATACACGTACCTAGTGTACAGTTTCAAGACACTCCATCAATGAGTCAAGCCACAGAACCGGTAGAGCTATAGCCATTCATTCATTGCTGTTATATCTCTCTCTTTCTTTTCTGAGTTACTTTTGACTTGTGATCAAGGCTTTTAAGATTCACATCTCATATCTGTAGGCGGAAGTCGACATGGAGAAGAGACAAGATCTAAGCAATTTGAGGCGATCCAAGCTGTGAATTAGACTCTGACGAGGATTGGCATTTTCTCAGATAAGGCCAATGGGGGTAATATCTCATCGGAGAAGGATTCTTCATACTTAGTTTCACCTTTTTTGTTTGTGAGTTGTTTTACATACAATACATGTAGATAACGTAACGAAGAACGATAATTGTATAAATCAAAAATGTGTGTAAGCGTGATATAATAGAAAATACAGATTGTTGTCAAAAGTCTCGGAAACATACATTATCATCAATCATCATCATCTAAGCTTTAGTATATTCCTTGATGCCGGTGGAGAAGAAAACAGAGTACGACCTTCATTCTGTAACAAGTTAGGACTTGGGACCACCATTATATAAGCTGTGTTGGTAACTATAGGCTCCATGAGATCAGTTGAACATATAGTATTAGGATATAATTGTGTATCCTTGTATATGTGTTTGTTGAGTGAGTGTAAGAATAAATTGATAATGCAACAAAAGTTGACCAAATATGAAAGGCTAATTATAGCAAAATATACAGACAAAAAAAAAAGGATTAAGATTGTTTTTTGGAAGTCAAATGATACTTATTTGATTCCAAGATATCTATGTAAATACTTTATTCAATACTATAGTTTTACCCAAACTATGATGTTGTTGACAAATATGGAAGAACTCTTTATGGCAATCTACACCATGGAGAATTTTAAGAAAATTATCAAAGAACATGAATCTTTGAAAATTTAATTTGGCATGTTGTAATAATATATTTATGTATATACAAATATGCATTTTAAAGTTAGATTACTGGGATTTGTGACTATATGTGCAGAGATCAAAGCAACTATCAACGGCCAAAAGTGCATTTCGCAGTGTATAGGTTCATACGATAATTATAAATGCAGCGTGGACTGCATACAATTGGGCTATGTGACAGGAGGATGTCGTACTCTATATCCTTCTGAACCTCCATATTGTTGTTGTTATAAATTATAAGTTTATAACTGATGATCCCTTAATTTGCCATGTGTTTCTATAGTTATGAGAAGCATGTGGTTTCCTCTCGTAATAAAAAATACCATGAATCAAACAACTAATGCAGGGTAATATGTCATAGGTGAAGGATTATTTATACTTAGTTTCACAATTTTTTGAGTTGTTTTACATACATGTAGATAACGAAGAACGATATTTGTATAAGCATATAACACCTACACCAGTAAAGAAATCAAAATTGTGCGTAAGCGTGATTATAAAAGCAGTCAAATATTATAAGAAATTCATATAACAGATTGTTATCAAAAGTCTCGAAAACATTGTCATCGATCAGACGATCATCTTCATCTAAGCTTTAGTGTATTCCTTTATGCTGGTGGAGAAGAAAACAGAGTTCCACACTTCCACCATCATTCTTTCACGAGTTGGGACCGGTATATAAGTTGTCTTGGAAAATAGGCTTTACAATATGAATTTCTAATAACGAGTTAGGGAATCCCATATAATTCTGTATCCTACTATATATTAATTGGGAAGTACGAATATAAAACTAATTTTATAAAGTGTAAAAAACTACATTTTCATGCCATTGGTTTTAAAGGCAAATGTTTATTTTTTTAGGAAGGAGAAAAATGTAATTTAAATATAAGACTAACAAAATCTTTTAAATAAATAATAGTTTCTAAAAAAAAAAATTTCTCTCTCTTATTAATTATGGAAGAAATTATTAATTAATTTTGAAAAATTGTAAACTAATCAGAATTTTTAAAAGTAAGATTTTATACCTAAGTATCCAAATTATTATTTTAATAACTATATTTGGAAGATTTTGTTAAGATTTTAAATTATGATTTTCTTATCATAAAATACATATGATAAAATATGTGTTTTTAATGTTCCACATAGGCGGGTTGGTAAAACTAAAAATTATGTAATTAATAAAATAATATTTTTTATTTGCTCACAATTATAGTATAATAATTAATAAAATTATGTGAAAAATAAAATAATTTTATTATATAAAGTATGGCTTCAAAAGTTACTAACTCACCAGATCGTGACACGTGTCAATTTCAAATATTATTAACTCATTAGATCGTGACAAGTGTCAATTTTAAACAAATTGTTAATTTTAATAGAAGAAAATTTTACTAACTCACCAGATCGTGACACGTGTCAATTTCAAAAGTTATTAACTCACCAGATCGTGACAAGTGTCAATTTTACACAAATTACTAATTTTAGAAGAAAAATCTTTAAAAAAAATCAAGAAAAAAAATTACTAATCATAACATGTGTCAAGTATACTGATGAGATGTTGACATGTATCAAAAATTATTATTTTTCAAAACAGCTAATTAAGATAATAGCATTAAATCTACATAAAATTTACATGTTTATATCTAAAAAGAAATTTCCAAAATCAAAAAGAAAAATTAACAAACTAATATATCTTTCATTGTACGCTAATTATATTATACGTATTTTCTTAATTAGATTTTGACGTGTAAAAACAAAAAAAATAATTCATTAAACATGTATATTATTATTAATCAATAAATAGGGAATAACAAATCTAAAAAGAATAACATAAGTTATGTCAAAATAATTGCTATTTTTGAAAAGTAATAGAACAGCTAATTAAGAAAATAACATTATATCTACACAAATTTATATGTTTAGAAAGCTTTGATCTTTGATTTTTTCCTGATATAGTTTTGCTTATCTATTGTGGGTCTTTTATTCGTGCAGGTTCTTCAATGGAAGCTATCATATGCAATGAAATGGAATCAAAGTATATAAAGCCCGCTAAATTAATTGAGGATGGAGATACTGATGGATGTTCCAAAAGTGATTCTACAGTTAGTAGCATTAGAAGTTTCGAAAATTAATCGATGGTAGATGTTTCTGGTCAAAATATAGAGTTTTCTCTTATGGATAATGTCAATGATTCCGGTAATGAAACAAAAGCTACTTGATCGAGTAATGGAGAAGCGATTTTGAAATTTGGAAAGTTAGAACTGTAAACCGTTTTAAAATTGGTTTCAAACTGGATTTATGTGGTTTTTTTATCGGATTTGGTTCGTAAACCTTCTAAACCCAGGTATATAGAGAAATATATGAGAACTTTTGATTGGGTAGAAATAAGTTGAGAACTTACGATTCGAGAATATTTGAGTCGAGGTCATACGTATTTCTAAGTAATTTTGGTACAATGTGATACTTCTGAGGAGTAAACAGGTCATCGATCCTTTAACGTGATTATGACAAATATCATGTTTTTGATTGTTTATAAAGTTTTTATTTTGAATTGTTTATAATTTTCAAATTTTTAATTTTATTACGTTATAGTAACTTTCTTTCAATTTCTCAATAAAAAACTTTTATTGGATTGGTCATAAAAGCTTTTATTGGATTAGTCACCAGTTGTTCATCCAAAATATCTTTGGAGTAAAAAAAATTATGGTTAAAAACATTTTGTCACAAAACAATTTTAGTAATTAAAAGAACTATAATTATGCCAAAATGAAAGTAAAGCAACATAAAATTTGTTTAATTTGTTTAAAAGACATTTTAGGTGGTGATAAAGAGCATACTTTAACAATAAAATAATTTTGGGTGTAAGAGCATATTTTTAATGGTACAACATACAGTAAAATTGTACATGGTTATTAATTATATGTTGTTTTGATGAATTCTTTGCATGTAAAATATTTTGTAATAAGTTGTGAAATGTTCTTGAAATTTGACAATAATAATATTTGTAATGATGAGTATTTGGCAAAAGTTTTGGTGGGATATAAATTAGCTTTAGATTATTGTAATTATTGTTATAATATATTTAAAATATAAAAATATAAATAAGTGAATGAAGGTAAATAGAAATATGATTTTTTCCTCTAACTAAAATTATTAAAATATTTCTTTCAAGAAATATTTTTTGTTTTTATTTTTAAAAAATTGTTTAGGGTTTAGGATTTTTTTTTTAACAATTTTAAAATCCGCACATCGTGCGGGCCCTTATCTAGTAATTTATATTTTTAAACTGTTTAGAACTTGATTTTATATATATACAAGTAAAGGTAGTGTAGCTCTATAGTCATAACTGTCAATTTATAAACAAAAGTATAAATGAACAAACTATTTTTAAAATAATAATAAATGTATATATACATATATATATATATATATATATATATATTATCAACAAATATGAAAGGCTAATGACATCGAGACAATAAATTTATTTTTTTAAAAAGTTGAGGTTATTTTGGAAGTAAATAATAAATAATATGTGTTCAATTCCAAGATTTTTTCTTAATTGCTTATTCAACTTTTGACCCAAAATATGATTTTTACAAATATGTAAAAACTCTTAATGGTAATAAAAATATAGAAGACTAGTATAGTGAGATATTTAGGATTTATGTGTCCAATACCTAGATGAATAGGTCTATAAATAGGACTTACTCAAAATCTAAAAAGTTGCATGCAGACCATTGTTTATTCAACAAAATAAAAATGGGTTACACAAAAATCTTATTGAATCTTTTTCTTGTAATTATATTGGCTGTCTCGTCGTCTCCACAAAAGGCTATGGCATCAGGTATTTTTTTAATTTGATATATGTATAATGATTATTGCAATTACAGTAGTTATTACCTAAATTTGATCATATAAAATCTTTAAAGCGATGTACAATAATTTTTGAGAAATGATCATTTGAAAATGTTATGTGGCATGTCATAGTTAGATTAATGTGGAGTTTGTGTTTGTGCATATATGTGCAGAGATCAAAGTAAAGATTAATGGCCTAGAAACTAGAATGCACTCATACATGTACACCTTCATATGATGATTATAAATGCTTTACGGATTGCCTATCATCCCGGTACGCGCAAGGAGGATGTACCACAGTGTCTCCGTCTCAACCTGAAAAATGTTGTTGCTATTAATTAAAATTGTTGATCCGTTGATTTACTTTCCTATGACTATGAAAAGGCATGTAGTTTCTCTTTGTAATCAAAATGCCATGAAATAAAAATCATATTTTTATCTAAATCACAACCTCAATTTGATTTTTTGGCGTCCGTGTTTATATATATTCTTGTATAATAACGGGGTCAACAACGTAATTAAAACAACTAAAACTACAATTTGGAAGATTGGCTTACAAGTCAAATGTTATGTGATACAAACACTAGTTTTATCATATTCAAATACTGAAAGTGCATCAGAACTCTAAAAGTAACAGGAGGCTGTGAAATGTCTCAGATGTCTGATATGCTGACATGGCGTGACGTGCTAATGTAGAGAAAGATTGTGGGACGCGGTGATAAGATGCATGAGAAGGAAGAAAGAAAAGATCAAGATATACTCAAAGATATTGAGAGTATATTTGATTAGAAGAAATAAGGAAGGATATTTTCTTAGGGATAAGTAATATTTCCTTTTAGTTAATTATGATACACAAAGATCTAGGTTAAAGATCGTTTGTGTAGGTATAAGTAGACTATGGCTAGCCACAAAAAGAGCTAGCACTCGTGGGATAAAAGTTGTGAGTTTTGTAAACCTTCAAATGAACACAAAAAGCTTTGAAGGTGAGTGTGTTTTAACTCTTTTAGATCTACACATGATGTTGTGTTAGATAGATAGAAGAGTGAGCTTAGTTTCAAGTCTTGTAAGAAACAAGAGTTTTTATAAGATTGATTAAAGCGTTTGCTTGGCGCGTTCCAAGTGTGTTATTTTTGTGTGTGGTGTTCTCTATACCTTAACAAGTACGAACGACATAAGGCGTTATATCTTAATCTTATTTACTTTTTTTTAGAATACATAATTGACTTTTTTTTGAACTTATTAAAGTACAATACATAATTTACTTTCTTAGAACTTATTAAAAAGTCCAAAAAGGTATTCTAAACTTTTCAGACCAAAAATTATTGATATAAAAAGTTTATTTTTCAATAAAATATAAAAAAACCTCTTCTTCAAATTCTCATGATTTTTATGTACTAGTAAGATTATTTTATAATTTTTATCTCCTTAAACTGCTTAAAAATTGATTTACAAATAAAAGAATAAATGGCCAAACTTTCTTTTTAAATCATTTATTTCCAATATATATATATATATATATATATATATATATATCAACAAATATGAAAGCTAATTACACCAAGACGATAAATATTTAAAAGCAACTAAAAATTTGAGATTGCTTGGAAGTAAATAATTTGTGTTCTTTTTTTGTGCCTTCTATTACATCATTAGTAGAAGATATTTGATATAATATTATAATTTTATTATAATAATATTCAAATACCTACAACATATGTGATTACGATGAGAACCTCTAAGGAACATTGATTTCAGTCTTTCACGGCGTAACTTTGCTTGTAACACTCGGATCTACAACAGACTATGTACGACATCCCCTATTGGTTGTTTGAGTAATTACCCGATATAGTTAATCGTGAGACAGTATATGCAGGGTCGAATCTACAAGGACCAATGGTACACTAAAGATTTGCGAGACTTGTAAATAGCTAAAGCGAACAAATGCTTGTTTGTTTGGTTTCAGAAATTGTAAATAAAAATGCAATAAATAAAACGGTTTAACTTATAGGATTAAAACATTGGGCTTAGGGTATTTCAGAGATCAATGATCAATGGGGAAATGAATGAAGGAATTCAATAGTTAACAACCGTTCTAGAACATGCACACAAGATTTGACTAACCCTCTTTCAAGGTATTAATCACTAAACTTGACTACTCAATTACTAAACTTCATTTGCAATCTCCTAATCAAATTTGGATTATCAACCAAGTTCACTAAGTTTACAATATCCCCTAAGGTCAACTTTCGCAGGTTAGAGAAATATTGCTCAATTCATATTTGTTCAGACATTATACTGAACACTTTTGATGCATAGAAAAACCTAAAATCTAGAACAAGGTGATCAGTCCTATTCTAGCATTAAGAGCATATGAATCAAAGAACCACAAAGAAAATAGAATTCTCAAGCAACAATTAAATCTTTAAATCATTTGATCTCTTGCTTAGAACCCTAAAACCCAATTAGGTGACTACTCACACATATTGAAAGCAACAACAAAAAGAGATGAAGAAGACATAATTAAATTGATGAAATAAAACGAGAAAAGAGTTTAGAAATATTTTCCAAATGGTCAAAGAGGATGGATATTTAATCTCTAGAAATGACTTAAAAAGTCTCAAGATGCAAAAAAACTCATAATAAAATAAAAGAAATAAAATAAAAGTGAAAATAGAAAAATTCAGAAAAATAAAATAAGTGTCTTGAACCCAGGCAGAAAGACATTAGATTTCACTAAACTTCTCCACACTTCAACAGATTTGTTTACAGACTTCACAAGATTTCACCAGACTTGTCTACAAACTTCACCAAACTTCTTCAGAATTCTCTAGACTTCAGCAAACTTGTCTATAAACTTCAGCAGACTTGTCCATAAACTTCACATGACTCCTCCAGACTTCTCTATACTTGTCTCCAAACCTCACCAGACTTCTATAGACTTGACCAGATTTCTCTAGATTTGTCCAGACTTCATGATTCAGTTCAACTTGAAGATGTCCAAAAGTTACTTCCTGCTTCTTTATTCCGATTAATCTTGAATCCAACCAAAAGACTCCAAATCTAGCACATCGTCTCCACACCTAATCACAACTTAAGAAAAAAATTAAAAAGACACAAAAAAGCATTCTTGCGACAAATGACCCAAAACAAATACTGAATGAATGACAAAAGACACCAAAAAAAAATACATCACCTATGATGGACATATTCTCCCTTTAACACAAACAATTATGCATGTACCACATCTCTATTTTGAACACACAAGACCACGACGAACAACCTTGAATGCAGCACTCTGGACCTCCCGATAAGTTTTGCATCATTAATCTGCAATAAACTGCGTTTACTGGGGTTCGATAAGTGCATATAAACTGATTCATACAATAGATAAGTTGTAAAAAATAACTAATATATGTTATATGCATGTTTTTCTTAAAGTCGACAAGAAAAAAGAGTTTACGATGACCGTGAGTATGAGAGTTAGCAATTATACAACCTCCAAAACGATTAAATGAAGAATAAAATGAGAAGTCCATATTAGTCATTCTCATTTTTTAATTTCAAAACTGAAGTTAATAGTATTTATTTTAATTATACATTAGAGTTGTACTTGATTATATTATATAAAATCACGTTTATATACGTTACATGTCTAAACTCTAAAGTTACACTAATATTTTATTTAATTGATTATAATACTAGGGACATAAGGAGTTCAATCCAGGTCCGCCAAAGTAAAAATAACTTCCCCACTCACGTCGGGTGTTTCGTGTGCAGGACAAATTCTGGAACTGGCTGCAGGTATGCAAGGTAGTCAATGATCTTCAGGTTGCGGAAGAAGCTTGCCTTGCCGTAGCCTTCCTCTGCAAAGTGGCCCGAACCCATATGCGTGGTAGTGTGCTGGCCGTAGCTGCGTGTGTGTTCACAATCTCGCCACCCCACAGTACCAACTCCGCCGGGCCATGAGCTAGATGCGTGAACAGTTTCTCCGGCCAATACCCGATCAACGATGAATCAATGATCAGCCACCAGTTCCCATCGTTAGCATCCTACGATTCCAAAACAATACATTACAACAACAAACTAAAAACTCTCAAATACCAAGATCGAGACTAAGTTTCCGGGGACGAGCATTTTAACCGAATAAAGAGAACTAACAAATTTGATTTAAATTGGGAAAAGTCTAATAATGTTCACAAACCTTCCAGATGAACATTGTTACGTCAAACTGGTTGCCGCCGTAAGAAGAGGTAGGAGAAAATGCACTACCTACTGCGAACTGGTTACTGACTTGTACGAATCCAGAGCATTCAAGATTAAGACACCCTGTCTTCTGATATGTGTCCCGCTGCAAGACATTTACACATTATTGCCAATTTGCCATAATCATAACATGAGTAATTAGAGATTGCAACAGTAGTTCCAAATATATTCACAGAGTTGCTGTTTATCAAAAAAAACAAAAATTCTCATACTTCAGACGGACATGAGATTACATTTATAGTGTTTACTGTTTACAGTATACCACAATAACTAGAAAAATTGAGTGTGCTGCGTGTGTTCACAATCTCGCCACCCCACTGTACCCACGTCGCCGGGCCATTGATTTTTGCTTTTTTTTTTCTTAGGTTTTCCTTAGGTTTTGCTTATGTTTTACTTATCTTTTTCTTATTATTTGCTTAATTTTTTCACTCTAATTATTTTTCTTATTATTTAAAATTTGTTAATAAATTTAATGTATTGAACATATAAAAAGGATACAAAGTGCAAAGCATTAAAGTCACAACTTACGGTGTGATTTGACTAATTCTTTTTTACGTTCCGATATATGAATATAATAAATAAATGTTCTGTTAATCATATTTTCTTAACCAGTCATATCAACCACACGAAAAATGAAGAATTTGGTAGTTGGTGTGGAACTATAACGGCTCGAGCTGCCTGACCAAACTATACCCATAAGGCGTAACACGGTCAGGATTAAACCATGAAAAATTATTGGACAGACGTTCGAGTTAATCAAAGGACACAAGGTTAATTACTTTTAATACAACATTATTGGAATAGTATTGTTTGGTAGGCTTTCTCGTACAATACCTCGATGGTCATCACTGGAGGCTTCTTCTACGTGGAAGCTAGTCCTAAGCACAGTGCGAGCTTGACAAGCACAATGTTGATCGGGGAGAACGAAAAAGAGGAGAGTTACGTTTGAGACGGAGGAGCTAGAAAAGGTAAAGAATCGAGTGAAAATAAAAACTCTTGGCTTGCTGGTCGAAATAGTGCATAATGCATATATATATAGAGATTTATTTTTGTGCATGACTAATGTAAAGAGTGTTTTTGGAAAAGAAAACATATGTTTTCTTTACTCCGAAGTCATAAAGTTTCTATATATGGATAAATATATTATTCTCAAACTTTTTGAGAATATCCCAAAACGGAAACTTCGAACAGAGTTCCCACGCATGCAGTGGACGGACGACACATCACACATATGCTTTCTTTCTCCTTCCAGACAAAATTGATCCAGGTAATGTTTTTTTTTTCTGGGTGTAAATGTTAAGACCATGTAATGTTATTCAGTTATTGAAAAAAAAAAATTATTCAGTTTTGCAACACCTTACCATATATTTTATCTACCATTAGCGATAGACAAATACTTAGGTTCACCTCCTATACTCTCAAGTGTGATGTGTCGGTTTGAGTTTTCAAACAAAATTTCCGTTTTACAAACTAAATTACATCTCGGTTTGCGTTTACAAATGAGTTGGTTAAGATTTAGATTTTACAATTAGAACGAAATTATATGTCGGTTAGAATTTACAAATGAGATAGTTAGGATTTATATTTTACAATTAGAATGAAATTATATGTCGGTTTGAGTTTACAAATGAAATGGTTAGAGTTTAGATATTACAGTTAGAATGAAATTATATATTGGTTTGGATTTATAAAAGAACGGTTTAAATTTTTAATTTTATAATAATGTATAAGGGAAAATATACATATTTTATTTCTTATTTTATAAGGGGGTGAACGAAGAGATTCACTGTACAGGTGAACCCAATTATTGTTCTTAGTGATATCTCTTTAATTATAAGAAAATTAGGGCAACTGATGTTGATGTATTCTGCTTTGGTTTTCAAATGACTCATATAGTCACACAAGAATTTTGATCTCACATACCAAAACGGAAGATTCTTCTCTTTCTTTCCAACACTAATTAACAGTTATGCTTTTCTTCTTCACCATCCATACATAATGTTTTTCAACTTTTTGATTTTTTAACCTTAATTTCATGGTTGTATGTATCGTTTCATATTACACTGTATTCAGTTTGGGTTTACATGATTTATATAGTTTCTATTATATATTACTAGAAGTCATCTCGTGCTACACACGAGTTTAATTAGGTTACAATGTTGTTCAATTTTAGTAATTTGGAAATTATTAGTTTTTATTTGTTACCCAACAATGATTATTTTTGTGATTTTAAAAATATAGTGATCATTTTAGTTTTTTTTGGGTTTATTTATTAAGTGTTACTTGAGTTTTCCTTTTATATATAGTATTACATGGAGAAAATTTTGATTGCATAGTAGAGTTTATGTTTTTTTTCTCCTTTTAGATTTTTAATACATATTAGAGCATGTGTATTGGTGAAAAACTCATTAAGTTTCTCATCATATAATATTATTTTTAATGTAGAGAAATTTGAGAACATCTTTCTTATATTATGTGGTCATTGGTGAGTTTCTCGTCAATATAATATTTTCATTAATTTTGTAACTTAATATTTTTAATATAATTTGCTTTGAATACTTATTTTGTTATTTTTCTTTGCATTTGATCTTAAATAATAAATACAAAATTATTAGTATTTTAAAACATATTAAATTGCTTATTAATTATATTTAATTTTATTAAGTAGTTATATTTCATATCATATATGTATTGATGTAGTATATTTCAGTCAATTAAATTATCAATCCACAATCTGCATTAATCAACTCACTAAGAATACACAAAGTTGCTTAATCTATTCTTAACATGAATTGGTTTTGTTGTAACAATCTTAACTAGCAAACAAATTAAAGAAAAGAAACAGAACACAACTAACAACAAACTTTAAATCAAGATTAAACAAGTGAACCTTGGGCAAGGTAATTGACTTGAGAGATAGCTAACCAATCCTAGATGTCCATGCAACAATCAAGAACAATCCTATGGCTAAGAACACTAATGCAAATCAATCCATTTCCATGGTAGAGATTCCTATGCTAATCAAGTGATAATCAACTTTTTCCAAAGGCAATCACAAAGCTAGCATGCACTAAGAACAAGTCTTAATACCACTAAGCACCCTAATCATCAATTTCCATTGGCTAGGAGTGCAAAGCCCTTGAATAGTGTGATTCAGGAATTTCATCAAACACCTTCTGGGCAATGGAAATCCTAATGTCTAGATTCAAGCTAGATCAAGGCTTTCCAGCATTATTAACACTAAACAAGATAGGAAACACATAAATAAGGTTCTAGACATCAAAGATTAATCATATATCTCCCTAATCTACCTAGCCCAAAGTTCTAATGTTCTACTCACTCATCATCATGATCACACAAAGGAAAGAGTTTGATCTTTGTGAAATCATAATAAGAGATTATAGATTAAGAGATTTGAAAGAGAAATTGCTATTAAAAAAACTTAGAAGTACTCAATCATTCAACAAACCAAGAGTAAATAAGCTTAAGAATCCTAAGTGGCTGCTAAACAAGAGATAAACAAAAGATCAACCAAATATAAGAGATAAGAGATCAGTCTCCCCTTAATAGGGTTAGAGTATTTATAGCAAAATAAAAGGGAGCCGGATCAACCCAGTTCAAACCGGGTCAAACCCGGATCAAAACTAAAACAAGTGTGGTGATGGTCTCACACGGCGATGCTTTGACCGATTGAGATGGCCGATTGAGATGGCCAATTGGGATGGCCAGTCACACTTTGGCCGATGGTGGTGGCCGCTGGTGTAAACGGTGTTTTCTCTTCTTGAACTCCATCGGCCATGGCTTGGCCGATTGATGAGGTCGCGTGGCTCCAACGGTCATGGCTTGGCCGATTGAGCTAGGCCGCTGCTGTAAACGATCTTCCTCTTACTGAACTCCATCGGCCAGCTCTTGACCGATTGGGATGGCCGCTGGTCTTCACTCGGCCACCGTTTGGCCGCTGCTCTTGGCCGCGTGTGGCTCCTGTCTTCACTCTGGCTGTATATACGTTCACTCAAACAGGTATAACTCTTTATACGCACATCTGATTGGCCTGAAATCACCTCCATTCCAAAGCTTACTCAATTTCCAATAACTTATATGAAGACCTCTGGAGCTAAATCCCAACGAAAGGTCTTCATACGAGTCGATCTTTGAGGGACTGCAAACTGGTTTCGAATCATCAATCATCTTGTGTGCATCCAAATGTGTGTCTTCCATTATATTACTAATTATTGACTTATTTGGCTCCAAAGAACACTTTCCTTGTACATCTCTACTCCATCATCTGAGATAACAAACTTGATGCAAAATGCAACCTAAAACAACCTGAATGCTCATGAATATGCACAAAACAATGAAGAATTAAGCTCTAAAATTACATAAAAACACAAGATATCATGTATTATCAATAATAAAATTATATATACTAATATAGTTAAAGAAAGTTTCACGATACTAATTTTTTTTACAACTCTCATAATTTGTTTAATCATACTAATATTTTATTGTATCAACTAATATTAATTTTAAATAATTAAATATATTGTTTAAAATTATGCATAATGGAAATTCTTAGAAAGCTAATTTTATTTTATGACTTATAAAAAATTTAATAATTATAAATAACAAAATAAACTATTTAATTAAGATTTTAAATTTTTGTGGATTTAGTTTATTATAATAAAATCTAGCTACTTAGATAATGACATTTGTCATTATATGTTAAACTTTGAGAATCAATTTTCTCTTTTTCAATTAAAATAATATTATTATTTTTCATTTATTTTAATTATTAGAAATTCTATAATAAACTACCAATGCAGATGGTCTTAAGCATTCACCATCGTTTTTCTTTTGTCGCTTGATTTTGCAAAATTTCTATTACCAGTTCGAAATCTACTGAAAATGTAATTTTGTAATATAACTTACATGAATACAATCTTAATATGAAATTTAGATAAACAAAAATGAACTTAATAAATATCTTTACCAGTTAATTTTTAGTGAGGTAAAAAATGCAATCACATTGCTCCCTCATGATAGAATTTATTATTTATACATTCTAATACAAATTAAAATTGTTTTTACGAAATTTTAATAATGAAAATGAATCCAAGTAAATAAATTTATGATGATTATAAACATTCAATGGTTTTATTTCATCATCATCATAGATGCAATTGAATAAAATGAATAATCATTTTGTCATAACTACTTAGAAGACAACCCGTAGAATATTATAATGTCAAATGTCATCATAATAAAATTTCTTAGAAAGTAAACTATTACATGTGAAAGTGGAAATTGTTATAGGAATTTATTTTGTTCTTTTATTTATAAGATGGTTAATTCTAAAGCTATTTGATACTAAGATTCTTAAAAATATATGATACCAATATACAATTAGCATATACTACTCAAAACTATAGAACTCAAATTAATCAGATATAGTATAGAAAAATGCAACTCATATAGTACCATGATATAAAAAGACATCACAAGCTTAACAACATGATTTTTTAAGCATATAATAGTAAACATAAAATTTTCCTTTTTTATAATAGTTTTAAATACGTTTTTTTTTGCTTAAAGATGAAGACTAATAAGAAACTAAATTTACAATGGAGAAACTTCTATGCATCGTCCAGTAAGAAGAAGGTTTATCCTGCTTTGCCACATGAATGTCCAAAAGGAAAAAAAAATGAAATTCTAAAATATAAGAAAAGAACAAAACCTAACATGCCCAACATATTAAATCATGATGTAGTTCATTTTTCTCATGACGTAGTAATGTTAACACAACCAACAAACACGACAACCCTGAAGTAAAAATAAAACATGGTTCAAGGCTCTACCCATAGGCTAAGCAAGTGAAGTTAAAGATTAGGGCATCCATTTTTTGGGGCATATTTTAGGCCAAAAGTTTAGGTTTTTTTATGTAGGGAAATTTTAAAATTAAAATTATAAGTTCAGTTATTAACTCTAATAAAAAAATTTCCATATTCGAAAAGTTTTAAAAGAATAATGAGTTATTTGGTAATATAATATTTATTTCCATATAAATATTTAAATGAACATGAAAACATTGAAAAGAGAAAGAAAAGTGTGTGCAAGCAATAAACAAACTACAATATGAAAATAATGAAAATAATTTTTTATATTACTATATTTTATAATTTTGTTTACAATAATAAAAACAGATTTTTTATAAATATTGGCTTATGACATCCAAAATTGCCGGACCGGCTCATGGAGAGTAGGAAAGACATACATAAACACTCTAATGAATAAATAAATTTGTCAAACATTCTCACATAATTTTTTTCTATGTAGTATTAATGTGAACAACAAACCATGATAACTTGCAAAAATAATTTTAAAATGATTCAAGAATACCTATTGAAATTTGGAAAGATATATAAAAATAATATTTTTTTTATAGGAACCTAATGACTGAAATTAAATAATAATAACTGAAAATTTGTTTTAAAAGAGAGTAATTAGGGATTGAATTCTAATTCCATGGAAAACAGAATGAATTCTACTTTTTGGGAAAAAAATTGGTAAGATCTAATGGGAAATAAATGAGTAAGCAATTATCAAATTACTTACGGAAAACATCCCACTATTAGATTATATAGCATTAAAGGCCATAAAGTTTGCAGAAATAAAAATCCAAAAATTTATGAATTTATAAGAGAATTTAACGAACACATTAACATCCCACAGTCTAACATAATCTAGAATTCTTTCTTGTCCATGAATCATTTATAAGATTTAAACTCAGAAATAAATTTTATATATAATTTAGAATCCGTTTTTGCTCTTAATCATACATAAGGGAGGTCAAAAAAAAATCATACATAAGATTGAAACCCATATTTATAATTTCAGAATAAACTATAATCAGTTTTTTTTCCTATGATGAAAGTGGCTTTAGATCAGAAGGGTTCTTATTGAAAAGGGGAAAAAGAAAATGTTAAAAGTATTTTGTTTGTTTTATGGGCTTCTAATTACGTAGGTCCAAAATACAAATAAATTTAATTAGTTAGGTCCAAACAACAAAAGAAGAGAAGTGTTAGATAGATAACATGCCAAGTGTCATCTCCTTAACAAAAGCTGACAAAAACCTTCTCATATTAAATAAGACTAGAAGAATACCCGCGCTATGCGCGGACTTATGATTTACCGTTTTCTAAACAATTTTGCTATCAATTTGGTTTTTTAATGTAGAGTTTATCTATTTTTTAATTGTGTAAATCTTGAAAAATATAATTTTGACTTTGATTTTTTTAATACTTCAAATAGGTTTTTCATTTTGCAATTAATTATTAGATACATGCATGAACATCTTTGTTTTGAGAGCTTAAACATTTTACAATTCTTGTCTAAAACTTCTTAAAAAAATATTCCAAATGAAAGTTTGATCTAAGGATGCATATTTTGTAATAAAGAGTTTTTTAGCTTCTTAGTTATATACTATGAAATATTAACATTTTAATTTTTCAAGATTGCAGCTTGGTTAGCTCTTTAATAGATATAATTAAGATAGACATATTCCTTTCATGTTATCTCTTCAATTTCTTGAATATAACTCTAGAATTTCATGTTATCTCTTCAATTTCATAAGTTCTATGAGGCGACAAAAAAAAAACTCTAGATTTTTTTTTTATATAAGAATTTCATTTAATTTTCTTTTTGACAACTTCTAAATATTAGAATATGAAAACCCCTTCCTCTTTGTCTCTGTATTTTGCTAAACCAACATTCTACAATTTTATTCAACTATCTTCCATTTGATAGTGAACAAAATTCCAATCTTCTTCAAAAAAATATTTAGGGACAAACTTTCATGAATTTCTCTACATAATTATTAACAAATATCTCTATCACTGCTGCAACTCTTCAAACTATTGACAAATTGTAACTCCTAAACCATATATATCCATAGATTCATGGTTTACGCCAAGTGGAAGAAGTGGCTTTTTGATTCAATCTTGATACCCTTTTTGTCTTTTGGTGATGCATCTACCTTCTTGGGATATGTTATAAGCCTCTCTAAATCTTTTATGTAAATATTGAAACTGTTTTTGTGATATAAAAAAGAATAAAATACATAAATAGGTCTCTTTGCTTTTTATGAGAATAGACAGGTGGCACTCTCTCCACTGCTGATGTGTCACTCAGATGGAGAGAGTTGACCATCTTTTATAATATTGATTACTTGAATTTTATATGAGTGACTACCAATATATATATCACAATCACTTTTTAATACCTATGTGAGATTATAAATGTCTCTTGGCACATATCAATTATATTGGAGATACAAATATAATTGGAATACGAATTAGTGACCTGTTAAGATACATACATAAATAAAATTATAATAAAACTAAAAGAAAATTGAGATGGAAGATGATTTGAGTTCGAATTCGGATTACCTAAGTTCTCATAATTCAAAATTTTAGTACTCAAATTTGTCTAAATTATTCAAAAATACTAAACCTATCTAAAAACTTAGAGTATTTTTTCTCCAAATTCACTTAAAAATATAAAAAATATCCAAAAATCTGAATATTTCGGATGCTTACATTATTAAAATTATAAAAATTACTAATATATTACTACTATATAATAATATTGTGGGTATATTTGGATATCTATTCCGATTCCACTTTATCATATTCCCATTTTCCCTGCGATTTAGGAATCACGATTGATTGCATTTGTTATTTGCTTCTATATAAACGAGAAAAGCCAAAAAGAAAAGGCAGAGAAATCTGCCGGAAGAAACTGGTGTTGTGTGTTTTATCTTTGCTTTGAGTGGGATCCTTATCACATTGCAGGTCGACATTGATTGTAAACAATTCATGTTACTACTAGATTCTTTATAAACATTGTAGTGTAGTTGATGCTTGCGCTTCAAGAAGACATATGTTGGATGATCAGTTGTTCAAAAGTAGCTCTAAATTCAAATAAGAATAGGATAATCAGTTGTACAAAATTTGGGTAAAAATAGATAGATAAAATAAATAAAAAGCAAACCTAATTCAAATACGAATTATTTATTTTAATTTTCTTATTTTCATAGTTGATGATAAATATATATAGATGAGTATACTTATCACTTATGTGTAAATTAGCCGATCAAGATTCTTAAATATTTTTGGTATGGAGACAGAGAAGAAGAAGAAGAAGAAGAAGAAGAAGAAGAAGAAGAAGAAGAAGAAGAAGAAGAAGAAGAAGAAGAAGAAGAGTTTCTTCTTAACAGAGGATCTATGGGCAACGATACTAGCGAGATTACCGATAAAAATCATCACCACTTCCAAACTAGTTTGCAAGCAATGGAACTCACTCGTTGAGTCTCCTTTATTTCCGCAAACTTTTCATGTCTCTCCATCAAAACTCGCATTCTTCATGGTCACTCATGTGCAGAGTCCTACCGGAACCGGATGATGAAGTCGTGGCTCACTACGGATGCGAGACTTGGGGTCTTCAACGATCTCTTGGATCTTATATCACTTCTTTCTTAAACCACAGATTCAATACTCAATACCCTATTATTACACTCGTCGAGGCTTACACCCATGTTGGCTTGATTTTGATCACTTCTGGTGTAAAACACACTTACTATGTGGCTAATCCGATTTCGAGACAATGTGTCAAAATCCCTCATCCTCCTCCTACACCTACACGTGGTCTTTTCTTCACCTCTGGACTTGTCACACAAATTGAGAACGACGTTTTTTTAGGTTACAAAGTGGTCTTGATGGATACAAGTAACGTGTATGTCCTGAGTTTACTGATATATTCATCCGAGACAGGATTGTGGAGTTTCAAAACACTCCAATCTTCTCTCCCTTTGTCTTCTCTGAATGGTTTCAACCCCATTAGCTTGAACGGAAGCCTTCACTGGATCGGCTCCAACAGCGACTATGGAGAGGTTCTTGAATCCCATGATTTCTACGCTACTGGTAAGGAATCTGATCGATGTCAAGCTACACCTTTCCCTGACGTTGGAACCAAAACAAAATTAAGAAGAGTTTGCACAACATCTCAAGGATTTATCATGTACATGAACTTGGTCTCCCAAGACAAAGATGATGGACATGTAAAGCATAAGTTACGTGTATGGAGGCTAAATAGCCGGGAATGGCTATTAGTATCTGAAATATCTCCAGCTTGTTGTGAGACCGGTTTCGATTACATTCCGCTGACAATAAACCCTTTTGATGCTAATACAATGTACATGATGTGCAAGATGCATCAATGTTTGGCGTCTACTAACTTCCATGAAGACAAGTTTGGGCGTCACAATAGCTTGGAATGTTGCAATGACTATCAAACTCTGAGTTTTGCCGGCGACTGTAACCTGATGGAAGGCCTTTACCACTCATACTTTTGCATGTTTGTTCTCCCGCGTTGGCTGCACAAGATCCCTTCCTCGCCTTCTTGAGCAAGGTGAGAGTAGTTTCATGGCTTTTCTGGTTATTGTTATCCTCTTATGCAAGAGAGCGAGTTGGAGAATCGTGTTTGATTTATTTTTGAGTATTTAAGATAGAATATTGTTGTGGCCTTCTTTAATAATTGGTAGTTTTAATTGACTGGTGATTGTCAACTATTAAGTACGAGAACAGAACACAACACCTGCCAACATTTAGAAAAGTATAATAACCGATTAACCGCCACCACCCAAGAAGACCATGAGAAGAAAATAAAAAGATCTGTCAAAATGGAGGCAACCATCGTGACCCTTGAATCCATGATTGTCAAGCTGAATGTGCATAGCCACCCACACTAGTAACGAAATCAACATTGTGCGTGAGCGTGATTACAAAAAAACAGTCAAATATAAATTCAAACAACGGATTGTTGTCGACAACAGTTTCCAAAACTCCCTCATCATTCCTTGACTCTTATGAAGAGTAAAACCGAGTTCCACCTTCATTTCTTACCCTGTAACAAGTTAGAAATCAGTATATAAGTGGCCTGTTGAATACTATCGGCTCCATGTGATCAGTTAATTATTATAAATGAGAAAGAAAATTATATTGTCCAGTTGTTATGAAGATAGGTTCTGCTATCCTACTTTCTGAAGCAATAGCATCTAAGATATATTTTGAATTTGGTTTGGTGTTGTAACAATTAAAAGACAATGAGTATTCAGTACCTTAAGGCGAGAAGAACGCCGAGTGGCAGACGTGGATACTGGAGACAGGAGTGGTGAATCGCTAGCTCTTTTCTGTCGCCGATTCACTTGAACCTTAGATCTCCTGTTCTCTGGAGTTGAAATGTTTGTATCAGTGGAAAATGATATAGCTGGAGCTGAAGCAGATATGACAGAGGTTTCCTGTTGCAGATGTTCTGAATGTGTTGGCACCTCTAAGAAATCCAATTAACACACAAGTCTTGGTCATATTCAACTTTATATATATATCGAAAACAATATTTCAGACTTTTGAGATTGAGGTTATAAAAAAAGGATATGCGTGAGACTATTTACCAGATAAAGTGGACTTCTGAAACGTCTCCCTCATCAGACGAACAAATCTGAAAAAGTCATTGGTTTTATTCAATTCTTGAACCATCCCTTTGATTTCATCCAATTGCAGGTCGCAATCCAATACTGATATAAGACAATGGTGGCAACAGTTTCATGTTACAAGATTCTTTATAAACAAAAAAATTGTAGTTGATGCTATCTTCAAAGAGAAATATATACTCACTATACTCACGTGTGTAGATTTCATTTCCATAGTGAACTGTGAATGAAAATTCGCGTGTCGGCCTTTTTGCATCAATGTTGGTGAATGTGAATTTAACTCCTGCAAGAAAAGTTGAAACAACAAGATCTTTTAGGGTCAAAGTTCAGAACTAAAGAAGTAGGACTGATACAAACTCAATTTTCTCTTATTACCATGTCCAGCTTCAACATGAAAACCGAGAGCCTGATTGTACCAAGAGATGGCTCCACTAATATCTGTTTTGTCTTCAGAATTATCCTTAGACGTTGACAAAGCTTTATCGGAAAAAAAAAAAAAAACAAATAGAAATATGTTAGCCTGGTCTTCAGTGAATCCATGTAACCTCTTAAAGTAAAAAATTGAAACAAAGTCCCAAAAGCATGTAGCTGAATCATGAAACTTGTATGTACAATGAAGTTGAGAAATGATATATAAAATCAGTCAAAGCTAACAAAACCTTGCATCTTTTGGGAGATCATTCTCGCACACTCTTCCTTCTTTGACTTCTGTAACTGCAAAGTTCTTCTAAGCACTTCAATCCTAGACTGACTTGCAGAAATGGAATCCCTTATCCCCATTTGCCGTGCCTCTTTACGGGTCTTCACTATACATCATCGAAACATCCCAAAAGCGGTAAGATATCCAAACTCAGCAAAACATGATACTCACAAGCAAGGAAGATAACACCAAGGAGAGAAGAGAATCTAATGATTTAAACATCTTATTTAAGAAACTGGAAGAACAAGTTCAAAGTTTAAAGCTTTTGAGGTAATGGGATGTGAAGGTGGGTGATGATACCTGCCAACACTTTAACGTGCTCATCCTCTGCTTGTCTCAGATCCGCTTTCATACTCGCTAGTTCCGCTATAAAAATCAAATAAAAATTCCACAAAAGCGCTCAATTTCACCAGTCCGATTCAAATTAGAAAACCCTAATTTCACAGAGACAGAACCTAAAACCCAAACATGTTTAAAATTTACGAGTTGGGTCATACGAAATTGATTGGGTACTATACGAATCTCGAAATTTTTACCTTGGCTTTGTGCAGTGGCTTGAGCTCGCTCCAGTAATGAGTCCATCGATCTCTGGAAAGGAGAAGCGATGAAGGAATCGATTTTATTACGCTGTTCATCTAAATCTTTCTCACACATGAGTCCCAGAGACGCCATAGTCTTCCTCATAGTTGTATCTCCACCAGCGATGCCGCTAATCTGCTCTATCACAGAGAGAGAGAGAGAGAGAGAGAGAGAGAGAGAGAGAGAGAGAGAGAGAGAGAGACTCAATCGAAGATTTTAGCCCGCCATTAGAATTTGTTTTTGAGTTTCGAAATGCTTCAAAAACGCTAGCCACGGAGATTGTAAATGAGAACCTCAAAACGTCATCGTTTTAGATTTGCTAAAATCCAAACTTATTGGGCTCATAGGTATTATCCTCAAAAGGCCCATTAGTGTATGTTTTTTGAATAAATCAAAGTTTATAGAGTAGTTTCTTCTCAATGCAATGTTATCATCACATCTGTAAATGTCGTAAATACCTTGACGGTTTACAATTACAATATCACAATAGCAAATAATATTATTTTACGTTAAAAGTGAGAAGTTTTTTTTTATCGACACTCATCATGGCCTCATGTCATGGGTAGTACTACCGTCGTTACGCTATTGTGTTAATGTCAAAGACCCTTTTATGTGCATTAACTACGTACCTTTCGTTTATGCAGTGCATTGTTTGTCTCTACTTTTTCATACTATATATGCTTTTGCGACATAGGTTGTTACCATTCAAGATCTAAAAAGCTCGATCGTAAATATTTTACTAGCATTCATGAATCTAAAGTAAGTGACTTTTCATTAATCTTAATTATTGGTGGATTTTTTTCTTGCACAACATTAAATACTAATACATTAGAATATTTGCTGATCTACCCTCCAATGTTTCTCATTCCTTCTTCACCGGCCTGCAATGGCGCCGTAAATATAAATCATTATTCAACACAAATTAAAAGATATGCATGATATATATATACGTAATATATATAAGAGGTTATGAGTTGTATATATTACAAATGAGGTGGAGAGCCACACTTCTCGTGGAGACATTTACGGAGACAAGGAGATTCAGGGACAGTTATGCGGCCACCACATTGGTCGATGCACATTTGCTTGCATGTCCATCTTAATCTTACTGCTTATCCTTCTCTTATGGTTATGGAGGCCATCACCATCACGATCACTATCATCATCATACTCCTTTTCGTCATCTCCATCTTTTTAAGTTTTTTTCTTTTGATTTCAGATAGAAGATTATGTACGTTTTCTTCTTCTTTTTGTTAGTCATAGTTGTGTGTGTAATATATATATATATACGAATGGCCAAAAAGTTAATTCTATAAAATTCAAAGTTTGACTAAACGCGAAAAGTACATGCATGAGATTGTGCTAGAAAAGAAAGAAATCTAGTTGGACAATTGAACTTAAATACTGTATACTACAATTACAAACGAAATGGAGAAACAAACAAGTATATAATATACTTTAGTACCTTTAGCAAATTTAAGGTAACGTTCGATGATTAAGTGGATTTTGTGAAATGAAATGTTGTGGAAACGCAGTGTGTGTGTATATATCAATGGTGAAATACGAGAAGATCAGAGTGCACTAGCTAGATTTTAATGGGCCTCGGCAACTCAAGATTTGAGAAAACAAGACCGCGTTTAATCTACTTAACAGTCAAACCGATCCTGGATTTGGGTTACACTTCAACTATTCAAATGATATTGTGTGATTTAATTTTTGTTTTTTCAAATGTGTGATTTAGATTTTTATAAAATTATGTAGTAAAAATGAATTATGATAATTTTTTTAATGATGGTGGTTAGTTGGTTACTTTTTGTACGTGAGAGTTAGTTGGTCTAATTAAATATCTTAAATATGTAGTTAAAATGGATTCCCGAAACTATATAAATAGTGCGCTTGTATTTTTGTTTATTTTTTGAAGAGATCACAAATGAATACATTAAGGTGAAAGCAAAAATCTACCTTGTTAATTATATGTAAATGATTAAAAGCATAGCAATTAAATAAATTTCAACAATGTCTTTAGATCATGTGACATTTTGATTTGATATATATATATATATATATATATATATATAATTTTTTTTTAAAAAACTCAAACAATAAATCGGTGGAACCAAACTGAACTGAATCGTTGTACTGTATATTAAATCAGTAACCAAGAACTCATCTAAACATCAAAGTGCTTATATATCTTTAATATCTATATATGTTTTTGGTCTAAAGATCTAAAATAATCTATTCTCTGATTCCGTGATTCTGTGGAGACTTCATCCTGCTTATATAGGAAACAAAAAGTAAAAAGACCATGTCAATTTGATTATTAAATAATTATATCCAAATAAGCAAATCTATATGAAAACAAAAATAATAGTAGGAGTATATTACTTAGAACGATAAACATTGGTAGGAAGAGAAGGAGGACCGCAGTTAAAAAAGATGCATTGGCGAACGCAATTCTTATCAGGGTTATCATAGCACCTGTGCACACACCGTTTCACACAATCCTCATGTGAGTACTCCTCAGCCTTGACCTCACCTATTATGGTTCCGACCAACACCATCATCATCACAACCATCAACGTTACCTCATCATCCCCATCACTTCTTCTTCTTTTAGGTTTTTTTTTTTTTTTTTTTTTTTTTTTTTTTTTGTGTTATTATGTATTTGTGTTATGAATTTATTAGAGAATAGAGTGAATGACCCCTTTATTATAGTCTTAAACCACCAATCAGTTATTGATTCTCAGTCATAAATATCGTATTAGTAAGTTGACCAAACGAATGTAGTATTATTTTGGGGTCAAATATATATAATGTTTTCTTTATCTGTATTAATATAAAAGTAATAATACCATTTTGAGAAACGTATATATATCATGAATTAAATTATATATCTTAATGCCAAAATTTTGTTTAAAAATATATACTAATAAAAAGTAGGAGCTATAAGCTCCTAAAGGCGTCCACCCACATAGGATTTTAAACCTCCAATTGTGATTAGACACTTCACTAATTAACATTTTTTAAAATCTCCAGAATTTTTTATATTAAAAATTATTTTAAACAACCAATCAGGATTTGACATGTCATTCATTAACATTTTTTAAATTTCCAGAATTTTTTAGAAAAAGGAAAATTTTAAATTTATGGAAATAAAAGAACTATGCACAATATCCCACATCGGCTAAAAAAGTTTTAGACAATAGTTCAGAACCAGTATAAATAAGATTAATATGCTTCCAACAACGAATGAGCAGAAAAACTTGATTTATCAGGCATCCAAGTTTAAAAGTATATTCGGTTTGATCCGGTTTTTTATTTGATCAAATTAAAACTTTAAAAAGTTTCAAAAAATAAATTATATTATTTTAAAAGTTCTTAGCTTTTAAAAAGTTTTTAAATATTATAATTTTTAAATTTTAAAAGTTTAAAATATTATAAATATTGAAACTTTTTAAAAGTTTAAATATTATAAATATGGAAACTTTTAAAAGTTCTTAGCTTTTAAAAAGTTTTTAAATATTATAATTTTTAAATTTTAAAAGTTTAAAATATTATAAATATTGAAACTTTTTAAAAGGTTCAAAATTTATATTTCGAAATCTTTTAAAAGTTTAAAATATTATAAATATTTATGTAAAACATAAATTATTTTATTTATCTACGTTTGTGCTTTTATTTCTTATGAGCTGTAAAACATATTTTTGTGTATGATTTTATAGATAAGTTGATATTTTTTCATTAATTTTTTACTTTTTATCTTATTTTTTATTTTTATGAGAAAATAAATGATTTTTTTCTTGGGGTTTGATGGATTAATAAGTTGTGTGGTAGTCTAAAAAAAGGTTTTTTAGTGGAAGAAAGTGAAGAAGTTGACGAGGATGAAGAAGAAAAAGAGTATAGCGAAGAACCAGACGGTAAAAGTAATGATGACGATTACCACAAAATTTGACAATAGAAATGACAAGAAAGAATATGAAGAATAAGAAAACATTGAATAAAAAACACGAAAAACATAGGTGGTAGCGATCAATTAGATATGAAAACGAGTTAAATTCATGGTGATAAAATTGTTTTGTTTTTCTAGTAGTCAAAGAAATGGTTTAGGATATGTGAGGTCATCAGTTCAATTCGCCTCGCGTGGATGTCGAGTTAAATTCATGATTTTTTTTATCAGATTTGATTTTATAACACAACTGATTTTTATATTTCAAAAAATTGTGTATCTGAAATTTAACTTTTTCTTTAATACTAATTTAAATTTTTTATAAGATAATATGTTATTACCGTCATCAATCATATATAGTTTTCATCAAAATATATCAAATATACCCACGCATAGCGTGAGTTCAAAACCTAGTAAAAAATAAAAAACCTCTATATAGCAGATAATCTACACCAACAGTCCAAAAATGTTGGCTTGGAAAATGAATAAAAATACAAAGCTTTTCAATATTCTTAGTCAATATTAAAGTTAATATTTTTATCTACCAGTCTAAAACTTTTTTTTTCAAGTTTTGATTGAAAATTTTCCAATAATGTAGTGGAAAACTTTAAATTTAATTCTTAGAAAATTATTACTAGTATTCATTTTCCACAGTAACAAGAAATTTGAAACATAAGAGAAATAACGTTCTTCGTAGTTGTAACCTACTTAATGCTCAATACTTGATCTTAGTAGAAAAAAGTTTGGTTTTCTTAGAAAAAGAAAGAAATCATACGCAACATATATATATATATATATATATATATAGGTAATATAATTTTTACAATTTTTTGTCGTTTTCTTTGATGCATTTCCCTTTTGAACGTTGTGACTGCTGATAATGAGGATAGCATGATATATATACCCCTGATCCCTTTTTTCAAATTATTTTAGCAAAAAACTATGGTGTTTCACATGCTACAAAATCCAAAATCTAAACTACTAAAGTGCAGAAGTTAAACATGGACATGTGTTGGATAATGAATATTATAAGCAGTTGAGTTTTAACATGATTAAATGACGTCGGTGGCATAAAATTTTGTTTTTATACTCGTAGATAGTTTAACCACGCTCATCATTCTTACCATTATATTTTTTTAATTTAATGTTAAATTATATTTAAAAAAATATTATTAATTATTATAATAGTACAATTTACCTAAATCTTAATTAAAAATGTTGTTTGTTAATTTATATATTTTTTTAATGACAAAATAAACTCCGCACGTACGTGCAGATCGATCACTAGTGAATACATTAAGGTGAAAGCAAAAATCTACCTTGTTATATGTAAATGATTAATAGCATAGCGATTAAATAAATTTCAATAATGTCTTTAGATCTTGTGACATTTTGATTTGATATATATATATATATATATAATTTTTCTAAAAAACTCAAACAATAAATCGGTGGAACCAAACTGAACTGAATCGTTGTATATTAAATCAGTAGCCAAGAACTCATCTAAACATCAAAGTGCTTATAAAGCAAGATTTTTATCTTTAATATCTATATATGTTTTTGGTCTAAAGATCTAAAATAATCTATTCTCTGTTTCCGTGATTCTGTGGAGCCTTCATCCTGCTTATATAGGAAACAAAAAGTAAAAAGACCATGTCAATTTGATTATAAATAATTATATCCAAATAAGCAAATCTATATGAAAACAAAAAGAATAGTAGGAGTATATTACTTAGAACGATAAACATTGGTAGGAAGAGAAGGAGGACCGCAGTTAAAAAAGATGCATTGGCGAACGCAATTCTTATCCTCAGGCTTATTATGAGCGCAATACTGCACACACCGTTTCAAACAAATCTCATGTGGGTCATCAGCCTTGACCTCACCTATGATGGTTCCGACCAACACCATCATCATCACAACCATCAACGTTACCTTCATCATCCCCATCACTTCTTCTTCTTTTAGGTTTTTTTTTTTGTGTTATTATGTATCTCTGTTATGAATTTATTAGAGAATAGAGTGAATGACCCCTTTATTTATAGTCTTAAACCACCAATCAGTTATTGATTCTCAGTCATAAATATTTTGGGGTCAAATATATATAATGTTTGGGGTCAAATATATATAAAGTTTTCTTTATCTGTATTAATATAAAACTAATAATATATCTCTACAAAATAGTAGTATTATTTTGGGGTCAAATATATATAATGTTTTCTTTATCTGTATTAATAGAAAAGTAATAATACCATTTTGAGTTTTGAGAAACGTATATATCATGAATTAAATTATAATCTTAATGCCAAACTTTTGTTTAGAAAAAAAAATAAACAACCTCCATATATAATCAGATAATCTACACCAACAGTCCAAAAATGTTGGCGTGGAAAATGAATAAAAATAGGAAGCTTTTCAATATTCTTAGTCAATTTATACTATGAGGAAAAGAAAAAAAGTCAATTTATACTAAAGTTATTATTTTATCTACGAGTCTAAATTTTTTTTTTCAAGTTTTGATTGAAAATTTTCCAATAATGTACAGTGGAAAATTTTAAATTAATTCTTAGAAAACTATTAGTATTCATTTTCTACAGTAATGTAACAAGAAATTTGAAACATAAGAGAAATAACGTTCTTCGTAGTTGTAACCTACTTAATGCTCAGTACTTGATCTTAGTAGGAAAACGTTTGGTTTTCTTAGAAAAAGAAAGAAATCATACACAACATATATATATTTGGGCAATTGACAAAAATAACATTATTTTAGTTTTTTTCCACAATTAGCACATGTTTTCAAATGTAAAACTAGCATAAAGTTTTATATTCTCAATTTTGGAAAAACCTAAATTAAAGTTTATTTCGTTCTTTTGAGACTCCACAAACACGATTCATCCTATACCTCTCTCTCTCTCTCTCTCCCATGTTCCCTTGAATTTCTTCCTCCTCCTTTGAATATTGTTCCTTTTTGTCTGTTACTTCACCATCTTTACTTGATTCACCGACTGTTTTACTCGTTTAACACGTTGAATTCACTTAGTTTTTTTTTTCTGATTTCTCTTCTCTAGGTTCTCTGATTTCAGGAAGGATTATATGAAATCCAGGAATGGTTGTATGAAATTCGAGAAGGATTCTATGAAATTCATGAAGGATTGTATGAAATTTGGAAAGAATTCTATGAAATTCAAGAAGGATTTTCTTGAACTTCATGATGACTTTGAAACATCAGAATGTTCACAAAAATGAAATCATTACCCCTCACTAATAGAGAAACTATAATATTTGACACCTTGAAGTAAACACACACAAAAATAGAGATTTAGAAACACAATTATTCAAATTTAGGAAAGTTACAATAATATTCAAGAAGGGCACTTTGAAATTCAGGATGTTCTTCATAAAATAATGGTTGAAATATTATATGAAGATTACATTTTAAAGTGATGATGGATAAATCTCATAATGATTGAAAACAATTAAGTGCATAAATTCATCACATTAAGGAACCACATGAATAGAAGATTGAAAAATTCATTTTTTTGAATTTAGGAAGAACTTCGTAACGTTTAGGAATGCCTTCTTGAATTTTAGGAAGCTATTCCTAAATATACATAAATCTCAAAACGGGGATAACGAGAACCAGAAGATCCTCCACCACCACCACCATACTTTGCCTCATCAACAATATTAAGCCACTCTGTAACTGATGAACTACAAACCGAAGAAGCTGAACACATCAAAATCTTTTCTTAAGTCTAAACACATACAGATCGAAACTGAGCTGCTTAAAACTCACCTTAAGCACCAATTCCATACCATCGGAGATAAAACCAAATCAACTACCACTCTTCTGCACGACGGTGGGATCAAGAGATACGACGGAATCAGCACCAACAATGGCAGCGTCAGCAATTGTATAAAAAACCGCTCTGATGCCTACCGACGAATCCAAGCCGTAGGAAGGAGGAATCGTATCTCGGTATGTGCGATTAATGAATACATCGCCACAGAGATTCAGAAGGTTAATGGTGGAAGCAACCATTGGTATCTTGGAAGTTGGATCCATGGAGATGGAAGAAATGGAGACTCCGATGAAAATGAACGGCGGAGATGGTCTTCGGCGACAAGAGCGATCGAAGATATTGATATTTTAGAGTTTCCTTATTATTAAATTTGTGCTAAATGTGGAATATTTGAAAGCAGGTGCTAACTTTGGAAGAAAAACATAGATTAATGCTATTGAGAGGTATTTCTCTATATATATAGGGAATCCCTATATTAGTAAAAGAGAAGTACAACTTACACTTCGGACAAAAATGCCCACGATGCCAACAGCTAGAACCATCTGCGAGAAGGTCAAAAATGACTTTAGAGTGTGTTGAATTGAGTTTTATTTCGAAACAAACCCGAAATTCACTAATCGGATATACTTGACAAAAAGTGGGTTTTAAATGGGTTTCATACTCTTTAATGGGCTACATAAGAAACTAACAAACAATTTATATATACATTTTTGAAGTACATTTTGGGTTCTACCCTTTTATTTGTACTTATTTACAAATTTAATCCCCAAATAATTTTCAAAAATAACATTATTTTAGATTTGGTTTCCTAAATATTTTACATATCATTCCAACTAAAAAAATACAGCAGAATCAATATGGAAATCAAAACTATGATATATTTAACCACACTTTCTATTGTGTATTGAAGATATTATATATCTAAATCATTTACAAACAAAGAAAACAACAATTTGATTCCTATCTTGTTTTCCAAAACATGTGAGCTTTGATTCTTAATGTAAAAAAAACTTCAATTCACATTTATTTAAATATTATAATTTATATCTATAAACTTAATAAAATTTTTAAAAATTATAAATATGTAAACTAATTTTTTTCAAAATACTATAAAATATAGTGATATAGTAGATGAGTTATAAAGAGGAGATGTTGGAATTAATAAAATATCATTAAACTTGTGCTAACACGGGTTAAATCCTCATTTTATTATTTGTCAACACTATTAATATTAGAATATTTGACATATAAAATTAAGTTGATTTAACTAAGATTATGTAAAATAATCATTAGGAAAAATGTGACTTATCATAGCGTATAAATGACTTACTATGTATTTCGATATCTTATTTTTTATCTTTTGTTATAATAACTAAAAAATTAAAATAGAATCTCAAACACTAAATATAACAAACAAATAATTAATATAAACATTCACCCGCACAAACGGTCATAAAATTTAGTTATTCCTCTATTTGAAAAACATCCAATATTTAACAAACGAATTAAATATAAAATATAAATAATATATTCACGAGGTGTATTACTGGTTAAAATCTAGCTAGTATTAGATTAGTCGACAACGCTTCAATTTCGGAAGCTATAATTATGGTATTTTGAATTATAAAAGTACAATTAGAGCATTTACTACGCAATATTGAATTATAGAAATATTCTTTAGTTACAAAGATATTTTCTTTCAAATTGTACCTAATTTTAGTCACCTAATTGATTTAGTTATTGTAAAACTCATTAACTACTATCCTAAACTAACAAAGCCCAAAAATATTCCATTCCAATATTTGATTACCAAATTAAATAGGGTTAATATTTAAAATTTTAGGAGAATATACCCTAAAATCTACCATAATCAAGCAACAGTTATACGTCTCCCTATGACACGTTAGTCATCTAGGTTGAATTCATTATACCTCCCATATTTTCTTTACTTCATTTCTCGATTAAGCTTTATAAGTAGCTGCCATTCTTTTTTTTTTCTTTTTTTTTTCTTTTTTTTTTAAAGTTTTTTTCAGCTCTATAAATGGCTGCCATTCTTCCAATAATAAGCAACACACTAGAAAAAAACTTGAACGCAATATACCATAAGCTTATGTTAGTAGTTTTTTTCTGTATCATATTCGTTTTCATTAGTTTATAAGTTTATATGTAAGTTTATATGTATTTTTTATATTAACATCATTTTATTTTATGCATAAATTATAGTTAGAAATTGATAAATACTCATCTTTTTCTTTTTGGACATGTCAATGACATAGAATATCCTGAATTGTACATATATAAGAATTGTAGTTGTGCTTCATGGCAGGAAAAACTCAACGGTAAAAGAGATTATGATTTTTCTAATCAATACAGTTGTATAAGTAATAATCTTATACCAAAAATCTTACTCATTATCTTTTCGTTCTCAATCTTTTTTTTTTTGCTTCAATGTACAAAGTTTCACCCTAAATTTATAAAAAGGTGAAAACAAATTGACTACATACACTGTTTGAGAACGAAAATGATCAACTACTTTCGGAAACAAATAACCATCTGAGAGCATGACAATCAATTTGAAAAATACCAAATAACACTTTGCAAAATTTAACTTAAAAACCAAAATAACTTACCAAAATACATGCAATTGGTTCATAACTCTTTGAATTCATAAAGCCAAAGTGATTTTGCTGAATTATTAATTAGGAAAATTAGAAATAAAGAAGGTTTTTTCAAACATTTGTCCATCTACACTTTTTTTTGAAGATTGTCATTTGTGTCGAAAATGTATTTATTGTTTAGATATGTTCTAATATATTTTAGAATATGTATTTTTAACTATTTAGAAGAAAAAAAATACAGAAAAATCGATTTGCTCATACTTTAACTTATCGTGATCGATTGTTTTCCCTCTCTTCCACTTTCCACGAGATTTTCCTTTACCTGATTATAATGCAAATCTAAGTTACTTATGGTGTATGGAGATTGGATACCAACAAGGAGTGGAGATTTATTGACGATGAAAAAAACATTATTTTAACCAACACTTGTATAATATAAAGATAAATGGACAACAACGAAACTGTGTTTTCTTATAATCATCAACACTTGTATAAATATTTAAGAACAAATTTTCATCAAACATGGTTTTTACTTCTTTGATTTGAGCTTGAAACGTTGATGTTTATGACCAATTTTTCACCCTTCTGAATTTTCTCTTCTTCAACAGAATCAAACACCTCAATTATTTAACCGAGAAGTCCAAAACCAATATCAATCGCAACACATAAAGCTGTAGACACAATTGCCATGAGTCATCATCCTTCAATAACGAACATACGACAAGTTTCAAATCTGTTCCCCATAATTTCTTGATAACTTGGTTTTGTTCAGTGTAGTCTCTAGAATAAGACAATTTTCATCCTATTCCATGATATTCTTGGATTATTCTTAAAAGTTGAAAACATTCAAAAGAAACTAAATAACATTATGAGAAAGAGAGAGGCTTTTTTTTTTATTATTATTTTTTTGTCCGATTTGGACTTGTAAGTGAAACCTCTGTTTTAGTTAGAGGTTTTGGGTGTAGATAAAAAGTTATTTTACTTCAATTAAGTAATTTTAATTAAGTAATTTTTTTAATTAAGGGTATGATTAGTTTTAAATTTTTCAAAAAACTTATTTCACCAAACTTATCTAAATAAAGTATAGATGGACGAACTGATACGCCCAAAATTCGAGAATCACTCAGCCGGACTAAAAAGGATAGAAACTTGCCAAGGTGCAAGGTGCAACAAGGGAGATTTGATGGATTGAGGGGTCGCATAGCAGTTGCGGAAGGCTGCTGATATTCCCAACTCCAATCACTGTTAGATATGACACACTAGTCCAGGAAAAGGAGGCTGTTGCTTCGATATTACACACCAAGAAACAAAGAAATGTTCTAGACAAAGAACAAAGAGATATAGAATCTAAAATGAAAAGGAAAATTGGTTGATTATTCTCAAATGAGATTACATGAGTTTATATAGAGATAGAAAACTTGGTCACAAAGCCAAGTATTATTCTTGAATCTAAAACACAATAAAAATAGATAGTTGAATGAAGATTCAACCCTTTGAAGTTTGCCTTCCCAAGGTGTCCTTCACAAGTTGAGTTGAACTCCATTTTCGTCATCCCTCTTTGACCACAAAACAAAGTGATTATTCTGGGCTTTCTTGGACATGAATTAGGCTCAAAGTGGGGTGGAATTGATAGGTATCATCCCCAATAGTTTTTTCCATGCTCTCTTTGGCCATAAACTCTTGAATTGACCCATTAAGAGTTTCTTTGATATTTTCTCTCTTTGACTCTTTGATCCAACTTGCTGATGAGAAACAACATGGGCTGTACCATTTCTTCACCTTGGGCTTAGTAGAAACAACACCTGGTTGCCATACATAATTCTGGAAGCTCTTAAACCAGTTGGACCTAAAACTCTTCAAGTGAACAACTAGATTAACCTCCTTTGACAAATGGAATGTATTGCAAATGGTTTTTTGGCTGGAAGAATTGATCTTCAAATTTGTTCGTGTTGAACAACGCTCAAGGATCTTCTTGGATGGTCTCATGATCATATCATACCCCTCCTCTTGAAAAAATTTCGTCCTCGAAACTGTAAGGCCATAGGTTGGAGAGTGTTGAAGTGATTCTGGTGGTTTCTCTTTGAGGGAATATATGACTCCATATTTTTGACCATGAGGCAGAAGTGCAGCCCTTTCTGTGAGACCTTTCTTTATTCTTTCAAAATCCACAACTCCCTTCATCTTACTTGACCAGAAGTGTACCGTTGACTTTTCTCTCTTTGTTGGTGCATTAGCTGAATCATTCATACTGCCAGGGTTGTTGATGATAATGCCTTCATTCGCAGCTTCCTCACTATGATCTTTGTTGATCTCTTTATACGCTGGTTCTTTGGTTTCTGTTTGCTCACTCGGTGATTTTGTTCTTTCTAACAGATTATCCTGAACTAGCAACTCCTTATGCTCCTTTGGTGATGGTAAGAAAACAAAAGCAACTTCCTCTTCCTTAGAAACAAAATGCGTCCGTTCTTGTGGGTAACTTGGTGTGACAGTAGACGCTCCATCAGTTGGTCTAGAAGTCTTCAAAATATGAGTTGAACCACGATGGTGATGGTGGGGAACAAATCGTTTCCTCAAAATATACTTCATTTCTGCCCAAGTTTCAATGGGGTGTTCTCCATTTCTCCTCCTGCTTACCACCAACTGATCCCACCAAGTAATAGCATAATCACAAAATCCAGTGGCTGCAACACGTACCTTCTTCATCTCGCAATAGTTTTGACAACTAAAAATTGACTCAATCTTTTTCTCCCTTTCTAGATATGAATTTGGGTCGTTCTTGCCTTGAAAGGTAGGAATCTTCAACTTCAAAATACCCATGTTAACATCCACTCTTCCTCTTGCTTCTCTAGCACTTCTTGGTTTCATGTGGCTCCCTCTTGATGATTGACTATTGTAATAATCGTTAGACCTTGCTACTCTAGGTTGATCTATTTCTCTTCTATGATGCAACATTTGTGGTTGTCTCTGTTGTGCCTCTGCTTCAACTACATCCAACCTCTCGTAGAGGACATTCATCTTAACACTCAACAACCATTGCGTCTCTCTCATAAGTGCTTGAAATTGTAGATTTGGAATCCCAAGCCTTCCGTCTTCGATGATCTCACGTTCTCGACGATCATTATACATTTTTTTTTTCTTTTTTTTTGCTTTTTTTTCTTTTTTTTTCCTCTTTATGTTTTTTTTTTTATCTTTTTTTTTCTTATTTCTTTTTTTTGTTTTCTCTTTTTTTTTTTTTTTGAAAGAAGATGAATAGATGAAAGAAAGAAAAATATAGAAGATGAAAAGATAGAAGAAAAAAGAAAAATATGAAAAGATGGATAGATGAGAAGATGAAAAGACAAATACCGGTTGAGTGGCTCTGATACCACTTTATATGCCCAAAATTTGAGGATCACTCAGCCGGACTAAAAAGGATAGAAACTTGCCAAGATGCAAGGTGCAACAAGGGAGATTTGATGGATTGAGGGGTCGCACAGCAGTTGCGGAAGGCTGCTGATATTCCCAACTCCAATGACTGCTAGATATGACACACTAGTCCAGGAAAAGGAGGCTGTTGCTTCGATATTACACACCAAAAAATAAAGAAATGTTCTAGACAAAGAACAAAGAGATAGACTCTAAAATGAAAAGGAAAATTGGTTGATTATTCTCAAATGAGATTACATGAGTTTATATAGAGATAGAAAACTTGGTCACAAAGCCAAGTATTATTCTTGAATCTAAAACACAATAAAAATAGATAGTTGAATGAAGATTCAACCCTTTGAAGTTTGCCTTCCCAATGTGTCCTTCCCAAGTTGAGTTGAACTCCATTTTCGTCATTCCTCTTTGACCACAAAACAAAGTGATTATTCTGGGCTTTCTTGGACATGAATTAGGCTCAAAGTAGGGTGGAATTGATAGGTATCATCCCCAATAGTTTTTCCTATGCTCTCTTTGGTCATAAACTCTTGAATTGACCCATTAAGAGTTTCCTTGATATTTTCTCTCTTTGAATCTTTGATCCAACTTGCTGATGAGAAACAACATGGGCTGTACCATTTCTTCACCTCGGGCTTAGTAGAAACAACACCTGGTTACCATACATAATTCTGGAAGCTCTTAAACCAGTTGGACCTAAAACTCTTCAAGTGAACAACTAGATTAACCTCCTTTGACAAATGAAATGTATTGCAAATGGTTTTTTGGCTGGAAGAATTGATCTTCAAATTTGTTCGTGTTGAACAAGGCTCAAGGATCTTCTTGGATGGTCTCATGATCATATCACGAACTCTTCAAAAAAACCTTTTGACTGCGGCATCGTTTTCCCGAATTTCAATTTTGTGGAAAGAAAATCACCGTTTTGGAAATAATTGATACGAAGACATGTTTGTGTTGACATGAATCGAAGAACAGAATCGAAGGGAAATGTTGAAGAATGGAAAAGGTTAGTTAGAATTTGGGGTTTTCGATTATTTGTCGAATAGAGTTAAAAAAAAATGGTTTAATTTAATGTTAAATTGAATAATTTTACAAAAAGGCCTAACTTAGCCTATATGAACAAGGGTTGTAACTTTAGTTCTCCTCAAGATCTTTATTTTCAGATTACGCTTTTAGCTTTTGAACTTTCATCAAAAACCTATCAATTATATATATGATGCATTTATTGTAAAAAAACTATTTTTCTTTTGAATATAATTTAGCATTAAATTAAAAAAGAATATAATGGTAAGAATGATGAGCGTGGTTAAACTATCTACGAGTATAAAAACAAAATTTTGTGCCACCGACGTCATTTAATCATGTAAAAACTCAACTGCGTATCATTATAATATTCATTATCCAACACCTAGGAGGAGAAGAGATAGGAACCGGTCTCGCATCTGTCTGTCCACCATTGAAATTATCCGAGATGCTGCGTTGGGTGAGTGTCCATGACGTCTGGAGTTCCGCTCGCGCCATATGGTGTAGATGGCAGTTTGAAAAAGGTAACGAACCATGAAGCACTCAAGACGATCATGCCATTGCCGGCAAACTGAGTTAAGAAGGGAAGACCAGTTCGTTGTGTACTTCGATTTGAGGATGTTTCTTGCGGTAGCTCCCCAAACCTCTGAGCCAAAGTTACAGGAGAAGAAAAGATGGTTCCTAGATTCCAGAGCACTATTGCAGACGACACATGTACCTGAAGTTCCAGTATTCCATTTGAGTATGCGGTCCCCTGTTGATAGTCTGTCTTGCACAGCAAGCCAAGTACAAAAGGAGAACTTTGGTGTGGCGTGCATGAACCAGACCCCATGATGCCAAGGCACGATCGTTGCTCCTGTGCGTATATGATTCCACGTATTTTGAATATTAAAAGTTGCTCTGTAGAGACATCATTCTTACCATTATATGGTGAACAAATCATTATATATCGCCAGTTCGCCACCATCGTCTAACAAAGGTACGTAATAGTATAATATTACTCTAGGAATGTTGAAAGCTTGTGTCTCGTACTAGTTCAACTCCTCGCATCATCTGTTAGTTGATTCTAAATTTGCATATCGATTGTCAATATATATGATATACTATAATAGAATATTATGAGTATAGCTTTAACAAAATAAAAAAATATTATGAGGATATATAATATAAATTTCATCATTAGAGTTTGATTTAAGAGATTTGGTTTTCTTTTTTTAATCCCAAAACATGATCACATTGAAATCTAAAATGCTGAAAATTTGTCGTCTGCATAAGCGTGGGAGAATATATCTAGGGGTATCAAAATGATTAATCCAACCGAACTCAACTCAACTCATTATACAATGAGTTAAAAGTTAAATGAGTTTATGAATTGACTCAACTCATTTAACAATTGGGTTGGATCAACCCTGAATCCATTTAATTAAATGAGTTAGATAAATAATTGGGTTAACCCACTACAATATAAATTAATTAATATATAATATAAATATTATTAATCTTTATCATCATTTTCACTATCATCATTATTCTTACCATAACATAAATTTTAGTGGAAAATTAATTATAGAGGAAAAATCAGATTTTGCATTTTTGGCGGGAAAATTGTAGTTTTGCGCTTTTGGCGGGAAATTTACGGGTTTGCGTTTTTGGCGAAAAAATTTACGGGTTTACGTTTTGGCGGAAAATTTACGGATTTGCGTTTTTGGCGAGAAATTTATGGGTTTGTGTTTTGGTGAGAAAATTGCGGCTTTGCGTTTTTGGAGAAAAGAAATTGCGCTAAACATATACAGTAAAACCTCTATAAATTAATAATGTTGGGACCAAGACATTTTATTAATTTATAGTGATATTAATTTATAGATATATTTTTAATTGTTTATTTTTTTTTAAATTATGAATTGGAACAATTATAGCAAAATAAGATTAAACTTTCAGATGTTATAAATTTTATGGTTTAGGAATTGAACTTGTAATATTTATAAAGCATTATTGACAATAAATTACAAATACTATAAACAAATTGACTTATACACATGACATACATAAATTCAAATTTATGAATAACAATAATATTAATTCTCATATTTTAATAATCTGTCTAATTATCAAATTGTAAATGATGCATATCTAAAAATTAAAACTTCAAAATTTAATTATTTGTATGACATGTTATAAAATATTTTAGAGATATCATTATAGTTTGAAAATACAACATTACAAATGTTCTACAGAAATGAGTTTTAGGAGAAACATACACTATTATATCAGTATATCTATATATATATATAAAAATTTACATGACTATTAATTTATGATATTATTGGGACCATATTTTACATTGAGATTTCAAAAAAATTATTATCTTATTATCTTATCGAATATTGTTAATTTTTACACTGGCCCGACTTGGGACCAGCAAAATTTATTAATTTATAGAGTATTAATTTATAGAGGTTTTACTGTAGATTTAATCAATAGTACTCATTGGTAATTTTAATGTTTACTTACGTAGAACTGCATAACTTGCTTTTATTGATTTAATTAACGATTTGGGACAGAAAAAAATTATATGCATCACAGATTTAGTCAATGTTTCCGTTTTCTATACTTTTTGGAACACTTTTTGTTTGAATTATTCTTTAAAGCCAAAAATAAAAGTTTTCATTTAAATGATGCTTTTGATCAGCTTACAAATATATCAATAATATTCTTCATGTTTCTACTCTCTGATGTTTCTCATTCCTATAGCCTCCATCCTGCAATATCCCCATATAATTAAACCATTGTCACTTTTCTATACACACAACACAAGAAAATACATTCATACGTGGATATATAGTTGTTTCAAAGACAAGTGTTTTTTTTTCTAGTAAAACGAAACACAAGTATTCAAGTTTGTTTTTGTACTTACTAATTTATAGATCTTGGTGGAATTGCCACATATGAAATTAAGCACAATTTTGCAAAGAAATAGCCCATAATGATATCTTTATTTTTCAAAATATAATTTCTATATATCATAAAATTTTTTAGTATAAACGTAAAACATAAACTAATATTTTGTGTTTAAGTTAATTTTATAGTATATATTTTTTTTTATAAAATCTCTTACGGAAAAGCATAATAATATGAAATTTGAACAGAAAAGATAATAATAACTCAAACTCAATGTAATAAGTAGTGAAGAGATTATTACTGCAATGATTGAGATGAATGACTTGGTGGTTTGTGGCAGTGCTCGCGTATACATGGGTCGATACATGTACTTGGAGGCACATAAAGGCCACCGCACTTAAGCTCGCACTTGGTCTCACATGAAATTCCTTCTGCTTCTCTTCCCGTGGTTGCTATTACTACCGCCACCAAAAACATTAATACAATGCATTTTCTGATCGTCATTTCTCTCAAGTCTTTTTATTTTATATAATAGTTTATGTGTATATATTTGTTCTATAAAAATTTGTATGTACGGTTATATATATATACACACAGATGAAACTAATGAGCAAACCTTGATTTGGTATATTATGTTTAGTTCGGAAACACTATAGGGGGGTACGTATTGTAATAAGGATTTTAGAAGATTTTAGTTTTCTGCCAAATCTGTTATTCAATTTGTGATTTTAAAATCTTTTGTCATATTCAATGTTATCTAACTTGACATTTATGTAAAATCATTCAAAATAACTCACAATATCTTGTTATTCAATTAAGAATTTTTTAAAATCATATCAAATCTACTGTTCTTCAAACTTCACAAATTATTTTCTAAAAAAATACTGAAAACTGATTTTGAGAGATTTTGGATATCTTTTTACTTGAAAAATAGGAATGAACAAATCACACCTCTATAGGTGAGATTTTGGAAAAAGAACATGAATTTAAAAAATATATCATCGTTTCTTCACACTCCCAAAAACTGGGTTTACAAAAAACATATCATCGTTCTTCACTTTTCATTTCCAGAAAAGCCAAGTGTTTACTTTAAACAAGTCTCAACATTCTATTAGCTTTGAATATCAAATTATTATGGTGCGAAAAAAGTTATATAACATCTTCTTCTTCCATGCGAATATTCTTGTATCAAGTTCTCAAATTTTTAGTGTTAATATCCATGTTTCACAAAGAGAATTTTTGGACAGAGTCGTTACAAGCTCATAAGATCATATGGCCAATTGGAAAAGTAACTATTTTATCGATTTGATTTTCTGCATCTGTAAATAGCTATCATCAATTCTGTAAGATAAGTTTTTGTTATATTGCTTCGAAGGATTATTAATAGACCACTGTTATATCTTTGACTTTCTTTGCATTAAGATTTACTTTGAATATATTTTATCCCATATAGTATAAGATATGTACATTTTATATACATAAAACTGTTTTAGAAAGTACCAAAATTATTTTCGTTTTAAAAAAATAGTAATATAATCTATTTAACTGTAAGTAAACTCTTTAGAGCCGGTCTGCAAAACACAAATTAATTATTTATAGTTTAAAAAAAAATTAAAAGACTTTTAAATAAATGTTGTTACGTAATTCATATGAAACTTAACAAAAGTTTATGAGTCCAAACATTTTAGATAACTGAAATTGTGAGTTTTAACAAATCTTTCTGAAATGTCGATGAGATTACTTTTATAAAATATTTCTTAAATTCTAAAATAAATAAGACAAACATGTTTTTATTGTCATAACGTATGTATTTAATGCTTAATTATTTTTATAGATAAAGTTGACCTCCTTAAAAAAAAAAAATCACATGCAATATTTCATAACGGATTGAATTTCCAATTTACGTTTGTTTTCTTTGATCATTTTCCTTTTTTACACATTTTGACTGCTCATAACAAAAGATAACATGATATTCCCCTTTTCTCATTGTGATCCATGCTTGACAACTTAGGAACGACTACGACGTTATTATTATATATGCACACGATCTCTCCTTAATTTGTGACCACTTTTTTTTTTTTTTTGTGAAATAATCTTTCAATCTTCTTAGAGAAAATCTTGAAAAATCCACCAAAAGTCGGAACAAGTTGAATGAAAAGAGGCGAAAACCAACAAAGCGAGTGGATTAGAATCTCTTCATCTATCAAAATAAATTTTGTTGAACCTTAAACCAATTGGAAAGCCAGCTAGGGTAAGGGAAACACTCATCAGAACACAATTTTTATACCGATGTGATCTCTTGGTTAGTCAATATTGCATTATTGGATATGAATTCAAGTCCTAAAGACAGTATGCGATGCCAGTGTGTCTATCATCTTATCCTCTATTGATGCGTGGCGAGGTAAAACAGAAACCTCAAGATAATCTGAATGCTTTTCGGATGTAACAACTGAGGCTGTGTCATTCTCGGCGTCGAATAGATTTATTGAGAACTTAACATCAAATGTTGCTTACGGGGCGTCGATTTGACTGCTAACTTTGAAGATGTAATAATATCATTTATTCCTTATCACAACCACTTACAAAACGCTAGGTGAGTGAGCTTCACTCTATGGATCTTGCACCTCCTCTACATACCTCATAGCGTCTGTCCACAAACTCAATAGCGTTTGCTTACAATCAACAACAAATACAGGCACAAACATTCGATGCGCGTAAGCAGTCCTATTTATAGCTTTTACGATATGCTATAGTTCCTTACTGCCTCTTCTGTAGCTCTTATCTGTTCAGAGCATTATGAGAATACATGTGAGAACCGAACATGATATTTCAGAAACATGGCAATGCAATATTGTACCACAAGCTAACGGTCCATCATCCTCAAGGAGGTGTTTGGTATATATAAAGAAAGCAGAGGAATTGCTTCTTTTAAAAGACAAGAGTTTATTACATAGAAAAAAGATTAAAAATAAGAGAAAGAAATTATTAATCGAGTAAGCATGTTTTAAAAAGAATTCATTTGTTTTGCACTGAGCTTGGGACATAAGAGCGTACAAGCGGGAAACCCTCCATGTATGTTGTGGTTTCTCCGAGATCCACTTTTCTATAGTAACCATTTTCTCCAATGATGTAAGCTTTAGCTGTGTCGCAGTTGAAGGGTGATGTATCTTTATCTTCATCAAAAACGACCACGGCTCTCTTCTCCTCGTCAATGAGAAAACTCCCACCAGGATAAAACCGAAAACCAGTGAGTGGATACATATTGACAGCTAAGAACTTGTTCCAGGACACAACATCGGGTTCGATCATTGCGGTAATCCAAACCTCCATTTCACATGTATCACAACTTTGATATAACACGGCAAGCTGCTCTTCTCTAAGAGAAGATAAAGTCTCATGATCGTCGAAAATAGAGGCAAAAGGAAGACTCAAACGCGGTCCAAATCTCTCTTTAGTAAATTAAAATCAAAACATAGTAAGAAACCAGGGACCTGTTCTCGTGATTTAATATTTGTAGCAAACCAATACGTATTTCCCTTCAAAGTCAAGCCGTACGTGGTAAATACTACTAAATATACGCCAGTCTGGAGTAACATCAAGAACCTTCCATGAATTAGAGTTGAACTCGAAGATTTCGTGCACATGGCTCTCTCCGGGAGTATGAGTAAATCTCAAGATTTTATGGGCGCGACACAATTTGCTATTGTCGTATCCGAGGCATGAGAATACCATCTCCACATGTGGTTACCAAAGTTGGGTTCGACGCAGATCCACCTTGTTTTCTGCCCCGTATATGGGTTCCAAACAACTAGCCTAGAGTGGTTGTTTGTGGTGCATAACACCAAACCCTCACAGTGACATATTCGAACGAATCGGAGTTGGTCTGAATCGTTAAGGCTGATTAGTTTACCTACAAGCTTTACAAATGGATCAGAAGAGTCGGTGTAGATTCCATGAAGATTGACGCTCATTACATAAAGACTTAAATCTATCAACATGATCGCCACTAACTCCCTTCCTTTGCTGCTGCTTGAGCAAGATGCTTCCTTGTAAAACCCTCATCTTTGGATAAAGTGTTCCACTTTTTGCAAGTAGATCGCACTGCTCTCGTAGATGTCAAAGGAATGCGAGACAAAATCTCTTCCACCAAATCCCTTGGAAGATTCGAAATATTCATCATTTTGTTTTCCAACACGGTCGATGGAGTGCAAACAAGTTATTCAATGACTGAATTTATAAGATTTATAATGAATAGAAAATTAAAAGTTTTTAAAGATATTAAGAAAAATGAAAGATTTTTAAACTTTAAAGTATTTGACAAATTCTATCTATATAACACCATAAATTCTATCCTCCCCTCCCCCCTTTTCTATTAGATTGTAATCAAATAACATCATCACCAAAATTAATATTGAATAACACTAGCATTTAATAGATTTCTAAAAGAGTACCCAATAAATTAAATAACAGTAGACTTTAAATGAATCTATGAAATACACAATTACATAACACAATATTAAAAAAAAAAAATTCAAATTCAATAACAATTCCAAGTTCAATAATTTAGTGTGATCGTTGTCATCACTATTATTTAATTTTTCATTGTATATGCACTTTATATATATATATTTTTTTAAAATTGATGCCAAAGATTTAACATATATAGTTTTATCTCTTTCGAAAAAAAATTCAACCAAAATTTTACATGAAATACACAAATTTTAATCTATGCTTTACAAAAATCGAGATGTTAACATTTTAGTTACGTATACTTCTCGGCCACTTTTGTGCCGGAAGATGTTGTCATCATTTCTGCTATTCCTTTAGATATGCCGACGTCCTCGAACACGCTGGGATGGCATTCCACTAAATCTGGTACTTATTCGGTTAAATCGGGATATCATATCTTACGCCAGACGACAATGCCAAGGACTATTTGCGGTTCTCACATTACACCGCTTCAGGCTTTTGTTTGGAAAATTCGATGTCCTCCTGAAATCAGGTATTTTCTTTGGCAAGCTATTACAGGATGTATCACAGTCACTTCGAATCTTTGCAAACGTGGACTGAATTGTGATACAACGTGTGCTTTTTGTGGTTTTCTGGTCGAAACATTTAATCACGTTCTCTTTGAGTGTTCTCCGGCAAGGCAGGTGTGGACTTTGTCATCTTTCCCAACAAGGCCGGATGCATTTCCAACTTCTTCTATTTATGCAAACATGGATTTCTTATTTTGGCGGGCTAAGCAGTCCCCCACCCCAGATGTTTATCCCTGGATATTATGGTATATTTGGAAAGCTCGGAATGATAAAGTTTTTCCAACTTGGATTCGAATCCGCCGGCGCTTCTGCGAATAGCAGAATAGAAATCTCAAGCCTGGTTCCGTGCTCAGCTGGATGATCCGGTCGATGTACCGGTCGGTGGTCAACACGTTGCGCACAGTGACAGATGTAGGATGGTGGTCGCTAGGCCTATTTCGGGTTACCTTTGTTTTGTCGATGGGTCTTGGAAAGCCACGGACAAATATGCTGGTCGTGGCTGGTATTGTACCTCTACTGGGGAGGAGGCTCCCACTATGGGGAACGCCAACCTTCGTCGTAGTCTTACGCCTCTTCATGCAGAGATGGAAGCGCTTATATGGGCAATGCGATGTATGATTGGTGCAGATAATCAAGACGTGGTCTTTCTTACCGACTGCTCTGACCTGGTGAAGATGGTGTCTTCGCCTTCTGAGTGGCTAGCCTTCAAGTCGTACTTAGAGGAGATACAAGCTGATCGAGAGGAGTTCCACTCTTTTTCTTTAACTTTCGTTCCCCGCGCTCAGAATGGTAAAGCTGACAATCTGACACGACGTGTTCGTACCGTTTCGCATCCAACTACGTTTGTTAACAATATTCCTTCTCATTGGCTCTTTTGAGCTAATCGTTTGTCTTGTTGTAAAAAAAAAAAAAAAGTTATGTATACTTTTAGAAAAATAACTGATACTTTAATAAATGATATTAAATGTATTAAATAATAACTACATGTCAAATTAATTTTAAACCAAAACTTTTGTAATAAGGTTAAACGTAACGTAAAGAGTTAAAGAGGTCGTCGTTTATGGTCAAAAAAAAAAAGAAAAAAAAAGTCGTCCTTTAAGTTTGTCCCTTGAATCTGAAAAACCCTGAAGGGGAATTAGGAATTTTTGTTTGTTTCGAGGCAAAAGGAGTGAGAGTTGCGAAATTCAATCAAAGCTCTATCAATTTGGCAGCTTCAAATACACCCTGTAGGATTAAGGCTCAAGTATGGATGGAGTAGAGAGGTAATTAATTGGCAAAATCGACATAACAAATGTAATCAACAGTTTTCGAACGATGTCCTTGAAGAAATTATATGCATCATGGAGTCTGTCTTCTTGATCAGATAAACACAATTTTGAGTAAGTCTGATTTTCACTCATGATGTATATATCTTCGAGTACTTCGTTCGAAGCGAAGATTGGCTCAGAGGAAAAAAAAAAAGGGTCAGAATTGAATTTTGAGAGGTAAACGTGATACTACAGATTGAGAATCAGATGGGTCTCTCTCTCTTATGTTTTGTAATAAAGATCCCAGGAGGATTTCTCCATCTTTTCAATGAAAGTCTCATCATTGATCTGAAAACGATGGTCCCATCCCATGTGTATTGAATGCTTATTGTTGGTTTCTCCTAAACACTTAGCACAACAAAACCAAAACTCTAGCATTTGTCTTGTGTTAGTTGTGTGTTGTATCGACTTAGCTGAAGAAATTTTTTTAGATCAAATTAGAAGTTTGTTAAACAAGTAGTAGTATATTATAATACAGACAGTCCTGGAATAATAATAAATTCTTCAAGAGTTTGTCTGTTTCTAGCATTAGTCTCTCTTTGTTTTTTTTTTCTCTCTCTCTATCTTCCAATCACTGTATCTCCCCATCGCTCTCATGCATACATACACTATCCGTTCCGTTATCTCTCTTCCACAGCCATCATCGACCACAGAAGCAACTACCCATCTTTGTATTAATCCTCTGCCTCTCTCTCTCTCTTTTCTTATTCACCAACACATTATCTCTACAATGTCTTCTTCTACTTTGTCCAGAATAATCCAAGTGAAGTCTCCATGGCTGTGATTTGCTTTTAAATTTTATTCTCTGTATTAATGATTGTATCATAAGGAGTTTCAAAGTTCTCTGCTGCATTTTTTGTTGGAGAAATGGGTCTGCTTAAAACTGCATGGCTTCTTTTGCTTTTCTGGGTTGTCTCTTCTCCTTTTTGCTTCAGGTTTCATTACTGTTTTGGTTCAGAGCTCTCTGTGAAGTTCTTGAAAGCACCTCCTGCTGCTTCCAGATTTAGCTCTGCCAAATTTTCCTTTCAAGCTTTTGAGGATGGAAACAGAACTTGTTCGAGCTGCAGATTCCGTTGCAAGGTAGGATTTATTAGACTCGCCAATTATAAATTTTTATTAGTGTCAACTAAATTTATTCTATATGTTGGCTGAGAAAAGATTTTGAGTTTGAAATCAAGAATTGTGTCAACTCATTTGAAGTTTGCCTTTAATGCCTAGTCACATCTGTTTTATGGGAAAAGATTGTGTTTACTGCAGCTAGATGACCATTTTAGTTTTGATTGCCATCAAAGAAAAGTTTCCTACTCGAAGTTGTTAGATGGAGATCATACACTTGAGGTCTGCGCAAATAGGATGCATGAATTTGGCTGCAATACCTATCACTGGACTGTTGGTAAAGACGCTATTCTTTCACCTCTTTGATTCTTTTCTTGAATCTTTCTTGTGTTGGTTGATCCAAGTTGTCTGTCTTGTGCCTTCTCTATAAATCCTCTTATCTCATGCAGAACACACATTTCCTCATATCAAAAACCATTGAAGGGCCCTTGTATTGCTTGAATTTTCTGATTTCAAACTCCTTTTGCTTTATTGTGTTTGCAGATACGGTTTCCCCTACAGCCTTTGTGACTGCATCAATGCCATTTACAAGTGCACAAAACGTGTCTGTTAATATTACTTTTACCGAGCCATGTGTTGGTGGCAGAGGTTTTAGATGTTCATCTGTGAATGCCTGCGACGTGAGTACGTAACCTTATTTACATTCATCTCAATATTTTGAGGTCATTCACCTTCTTGTTCTCTACTCTTGACACGGTTTTAAATGATGTAACAGATTCTTGTCTACGGTGCTGGCCAAGTTATACCGTCTTCAGTCACCGTTCTTGACCAATTTCTCAGATATTCACTGCTTGTGGGATTATCTCCTGATGCTCAATACGGAAGGATTGTGTTGGTGATGAATAAGAATGTTTGTTCTGATAAAGCCGGTAACAATTTTCAAAGAGCTTTGGGTTCGCGTTTCTTTGTCCATTTTGGTGAGTGTCTTTACCCATTTTTTCTCCGTTTGGTTTTCTTTGAAAGAGCATTAAGGAAGCCTGATTTTGAATTTTTTTGGCATCTAGATAGAAGAGATGTTTTTGTCAACCTACGGGCTCATGTCCCAGAGAAGTTACTTAAGCTAAACAACCAAACTAGGACGGTGCAGGCAACCAATGATAATGATAAGCTGAATATTTACTTGTATTTCTCGGAACCGGTACTGAATTCTTCAGCTGAGATTCTCAGACTACTAAGAACAAGCCAAGGTGATTTGCTTCCTATTGATGGAAAAACCAATGGGAATCGACGTTTTGCGTTTATGGTTTGTGCTTCTGCTGCTTTCTCTCAAGGTTATTTGGTGCTTCTATTTCGTTTCATGTTAATCCTTTAATGTAACCTTCAGACTCTTTTTCTCTCAGGTCACAAATACATCACGGCGTGCTATAGTTACAGTGACCCTTGACTCGAATTTAATAAGAAGCAGACATGGGACACCTGCATCTCCAACTGCACCACTGACTTTTCTTTATGGTGAGTAAGTTATACATTTGTTTTTCTAGCTTGTTTTCAGTGGCTCCTTGAAATGAAAAATGTATGTGCGTGATCTTAGATACCGAGAGACCTCATGTTTTATTGAACACAACATCTGGTATGAGGACAAGAAAGCACACCGTCCCTGTGTGGATAAAATTCATGAAGCCTGTGTTTGGGTTTAACTCCTCATTTGTATCAATCTCAGGGGGATATCTTGAGAGGTTAGTAATCTTGTGTTTCTTCTTTTTTTTCTCATAAAAATTGCAGTTTTGATGCTAAGTGATAATTTCGCTTCTTTTGTTTTCCAGCTTTGAGGAACTGAGCGGAAGCATTTATATTGTATATGTCAAAGCCAACACTAGTATAATTTCTGTTAAGATTCCTGAAAATGTTACTCAGGATGTCGCGGGAAACAAAAATCTCGCATCTAACATCCTAGAAGTGAAACATTGTAAGCGTTTAACTACTTAATATCATCAAGCGTACTGTCCTTTATTTTATGTTTTTTGCTTCTGCCAATGGTTTTCAAATGTTATACTTCACTGCAGATTCTGTGCCTATGCTATCTTCTGTGGTTTCTTGGGTCTCAACTTACATTTTCTTCGTGACATCTTTCATTGCGGGACTCCTCACTCTTTCAACCACAAGCCTTTATTCTCTCGGTGCATTTCCACGACCATCTCCATACCTCATATCAGACCCCACGAGGAACCTTTTCGTACGATTTTTTTACTCATTTATATAGAAAACGACACATAGATTGCCTTTGCTTTCCTGTTTACATAATTAATCCAATGGTATTGTGTGCTTTGTGGCTCCAATGCAGAGAACTGCCTGTCACATTCAGTTTTTTGCACTCACGAGATGGCTACCAGTGACATTGCCTGTTGATTACTACGAGTTTGTGAGAGGGATTCAGTGGATAATCCCTTATTTTCCTCTCCCGTGGGAAACTAAGAACAACGAACAGATCATGGTGGCATCAAGTCCTTACATTGGTTCACATTCGTTCATTTCTAAAACTCACAGCAACATGATTAATCTACAGACATCAAACAAGGCTGAGTCAGTATTCGGTTTGCCACTCACCGCAATGGAGTACAGATTCTTCTTTGAGGTCAAAAAGAAACTTATCCTCAATGCTTCTTCTTTGTTATTTTTAGTACTCTTTTGTTCATATTTTAATACTGTATGAGTGTTTACAGACCCCAAATCTTAAGCCGGAAGCAGAACATATTCTTGGTCTACCACATTCAACAGTGTAAGTCACTACAATCCTCGTTTGTACTTCCCTTCTATAAAGAATTTTGTAAAGATTTCATTTCAGCATTAGTTGCTCAAGTTTCATTTAAGAAAAGCCATTACATATGTTTTTTTTTTCATTCTTCTTTTCTTGTAGGTGGAGAGATTTCTATAGGATCATGTTTTGGATAGCTATTATTGGGGGAAGTTTGGTACTATTGCATATATTACTCTCTCTGATAATGAAGTTCAAGAAATCACACACTGAGAAGAAGAGGAGTTTTGGTGCGTTTGTCTTCCCAAGATTCGAACTGTTTCTTCTCATTCTCGCTTTACCCTCCATCTGCAAAGCTGCAAGGAGTCTCATACAAGGTTTTTTTAATACCAGCCTCGAACGTATATGTCTAGTTGGAAATTTCTCTTTAAACACATTCACTAAATTCTCTCTTTCTCAGGCTATTTTAAACATCAAGGAGCTGCAGAAGCCAGTGTCATTGTTGGCATCCTTGTGCTTTGCGTGGTAGCTGTTCTGCTTCTAGCATTGTTTGTCTTTCTATCGGTCGGGATAACGTTTGGGAAGCTGTTACAGTATAAGGAAATTCATCAAGAAGGCGAAACTTTCCACTGGTACCAAGAACTCATCCGAGTGACCCTTGGTCCTGGTAAAAGAGGCCAATGGACATGGAAAACAGAGAACTCTGTCTATCTAACTAGGTTAGGTCCAGTTTTCGAAGATTTAAGAGGTCCACCAAAGTACATGCTCACACAGATCTCAGGAAGCAATCCACTCAAGCAGCGAGATGATCGCATCATCGCATCAGATGACGAAAACGAAGATGCAGAAGCTCCTTGCATACAGAAACTGTTTGGAATCCTTAGAATTTACTACACATTTCTCGAAACTGTGAAGAGGGTTTGTGTGGGGATCATTGCTGGTGCTTACTTGGACAACGAAACTGCTACAACTCCCATAATGGTCTTGTTGAGCATCACGTCCTTTCAGCTGTTTTTCCTAGTTCTGAAGAAGCCATTCATCAAGAAAAAAGTACAGCTCGTAGAGATCATCTCTATAGCATGTCAAGTAGGTGTATTCGCCTCGTGTCTGATGCTACTGATGAAAGACCTTCCACAGACGAGCGGGAAGAAACTCGGTATCTTCATGGTTATATTGTTCTTGATTGGGTACACTGCGCAGATGTGCAACGAATGGTACTCATTGTACAAACAAACAAAGCGGTTAGATCAAATCAACAGGTCCTTCTTGAGTGGTCTCAAGATGTTTATCATTGGACTTGCTGCGTTAATCCTGCCTCAGAAAATGATGAAGAGCAAGATCCCTGCAGCTCAACTAGAAGGAAGAAGCAGCAGCAACGGAGGCATTGCATTCTCAACCCCAGAAAACAGGTACTTACATTCTAACGGAAGCCGAAGCTCTGGTAGTTTGGACAAGCCATGGTTGAGACAGATTAGGGAAATGGCAAAGGCTAGCTTCACAAGAGAAAGGAGCAACAGTAAAGTACCTAGTGATCCTTCGTGTAGCAAAAGCGGTTGGAGCAGTAGTATTTGGGGAACAAAGACAAGTGGAAGCTCTTCTAAAGACTCACCTTCTTCAGATTACAAATCCAGACCTAAAGGACTTTACAAAGATTTAGAAGCCATTTTTGCGTCAAAGTAGAAGAAGAAGAAACTCATTCTCTCTTGTACTATTTGCTCTGAATTCAATCTATGGATTACATTGTGATATTTAATAAATTAATGGGGTTTAGTATGTATTGATACGAAATATGAGGGCTGAATTCGTAATTAATAAAGAGATCATGTTTACATTATCTTTCACGAAAAATATTATTATATTTACACATATTATTTCTCTAATTTATAATTTAAAAAAAATAAAAGAAAATTTCAGAGAAAACTGTAGCTGTCGTCGATGTGCTCCATGCTTCGTCTTGTTTGGCTCCGAGAAAATTCAATTCCAAGGAGAAGAAGAAGCTCCAATCACATAGACCAAGCTAATCTACAGCTTATATCGTGCACCTAAAATCTCAGTTTCGCAATTTCTCAAGTGCTTGGGTCGATCAATTTCAATTTTCAATTTTCTTTCGATTGGGGATTTTGGCGTGCTTTGGATCTGCAGAAATTGGTGTTAGAATCTGTCTTCGTTCTTTATCAATCGATCGATTTTTGTGTAATTTATTGTTTCTGTGTAATTTGGTTGTTGTGGTTTCAAATGATCAATGGAGAGGAGGAACCATCGAGAGTTGTTGTAGATTTTTCTGATCGGTTACTACTGGAGAAGGAAAGTGGTAGAGATGTTTCTCCAGGTTCATCGTTACATTACTCGTCTTGCGGTGAATCTGAGTTTGAGCGGTATTGTAGTGCCAATTCGGCTTTGGGAACGCCCAGTATGTGTAGCTCTACAGGACCGTTTCAGGATTCGTTGGAATCTGAGTTTGAGAATTTCAGCTTGGGACCAAGTCTAATAAAGTTCTCCTCTTTGGATAGCACACGAGGAATCCAGTTTTCTGATGAGGGTGGCTCTTGTAATGGTATAAGTAGTATTGCACCCGGTTTAAACCCCCTTAAGGTGAACACCCAGGAAACTGGATATAGTGAAGATATGTCTGGTGAGTTGATGGACAGTGAAGCAACAATTGAAAAAGATTCCATGAATCGGTTAGCTGAAATGGACGATAAGGAGGTAATGTGTAGATCAGATTCACAGTTCCATACAAGTGGTATTGATAGAGAAGATGGAAGTTCGATAGATGATGAACATTCTGATGGTGATGACTCACTTAGTGATGCAAGTGATCACTCTGGTAAATATGTTCCAGGGAATGTACAGTATATAAAGGAGCCTAAAGATGAGAACGATAATCCGTTTCTCATAAATTCTTCCACTGCCTTTGGTACAAATGATTGGGATGAGTTTGAGCTTGAAGCCACAGAACTTGTTGACACTCCTTTTGACTTCAGCGGGTTTGAGAAGCACGGTGAAGCGTGTACTGGAAATGAAGGGACATCCACAAAATCATTATCTGTAGCTTTACGAAAGCTTCCTGTTGTAGCTCAAGCAGGAAAAGGGGAAGAGCATACAAACGTAACTGCGAGCACTAGACATGCTCCAGATGTAGGTGACTTTTGTGAAAATATTGGAGATGTAGTAAGATCTAGAGATTTAACTGTCTCGACCCAAAGGGAGCAAGGTGACGTAGGAAAAGACAGCATAACTGCCAGAGGATTTGGAGACCTGAGTGCCAAAGACAGAACCTTGGTGGTTCCTCAATCACTAGTAACAGATGGGTCTCTTCGTGACACTTGGCTTAGCAACAATCAAACTGAAGATACACCTGTCGTCATGAATTACCTTCAATCTTGTAGCGCTGACGAGGACTTCCTAGACACTACACCAGTTGAGTTGGGAAACGAAGAATCTTCAGGTGGGGTTGACCTAGATGCCAATGAACTACTTCACGAATCGTCTGAGAATGGAAAACAGTTAGATCCATTTGGAGAGTGCACCTCAGAACCATTGTTGGTATCTCGGAACTCTGATAAGCCATCATCTAGTGATTCGAATCCTGTACCAAATGTCTTACAAGTCACTTACACACAACCTAAGGTCAGCTGCTTCATATATAAAACATTATTTACGTTAATTTTCTTCTGCTTGTATTGTAGAATGTGTCATCGGGTTATGTGGAAGTCTATTAGATTTCCATGCACTGTTTCGGGTTAAATAGTGCATTTCAATTTATTATGCTCCTACCACAGTGCAATCTTTAAACTTCATGGATTCTACTTTATCTCCTTTTGATTTGAATATTTTATTTTTGAATGAAGATATATGGTTTCGATTTTTTCATCTTGCAGAAGGAGAACACAGAGCTTAACGACTTTTATGATGATTTTGTTCATGATATGGAAGAAATACTGCTCGACTCTGGTGAATCATCTGGGGCAAGGTTTTCTAAGAATGACAAGATGTTCCAACTACAGCTCTCTCTGCCTAACAGGGATGGGGGGCAAACTGCTACAACATCTGGTCTAGATGATTCATCTCCAACAGTTTCCCAGCGATTTAGGATTGATAGGGTTGAAGTTGTTGGGGTAAAGCAAAAGAAAGGTGATGTCTCGCTGAGTGAAAGATTAGTTGGGGTGAAGGAATACACAGTTTATGTCATAACGGTTTGGAGTGGGAAAGACAAGTGGGAAATTGAAAGAAGGTATCGTGATTTTTATAGTCTCTACCGTCGGTTGACATCTTTATTTGCTGATCAAGGCTGGACGCTTCCTACACCTTGGGCCTCTGTGGAGAAGGAATCCAGGAAAATATTTGGCACGTCCCCCAATGCTGTTGCTGAAAGGACTGTCCTTCTTCAAGATTGTTTAAATTCAGTTCTCCAGTCCCGGTTTTTTCCAACACTTCCAAATGCGTTACTTAGGTTTTTGTCCCCTCAAGATGCATGTGCTAATTCTTCTGGGTCGGGTTCTATAGTATCTCCAACAATCTCTCCTGGCATCACTGCTACCGCAACCAGTTCTTTTTCGTATGGAAATACTATCTCGTTCATTGTTGATGTTCGACCTCACAAATCAGTAAAACAGTTGCTAGAAGCGCAGCATTATATTTGCGCTGGATGCCACAGATACTTTGATGATGGAGCCACTCTTGTGCGGGACTTTGTGAAAGCTCTTGGATGGGGTAAGCCTCGGCTTTGCGAATATACTGGTCAACTGTTTTGTTCTTCTTGCCATACACATGACATGGCAGTTATGCCAGCAACAGTGTTACATCATTGGGATTTTAATCGTTATCCAGTTTCTCAATTGGCAAAATCATATCTGGACTCCATACATGAGCAGGTAAATTTAGGTCTAGTGATATTTGGTCTGATTTATTGCCATTTTTGGATACTGAGCGCTGAGGTAGAACAGATTCCTATGCAATACCTTTACTGCGCGCCTGGATTTGGTTGTCTGAAAAATCTTGTTTTGCAGCCTATGCTTTGTGTCAGTGCGGTCAATCCTTTTCTGTCTTCGAAGGTCCCTGCACTCAACCATATTATGAGCGTGCGGAAAAGAATAACCATGATGCTTCCATATATACGCTGCCCATTCCGCAAGACACTCAACAAAGGACTCAGTTCTCGGAGATACCTTCTTGAGAGCACTGATTTTTTTGCTTTGAGAGATCTAGTTGATCTTTCTAAAGGGCCATTTGCAGGTGAATTTCTTTTTTTGAACCATGATTTAAAGTTCATGTGTGTCTGCGCTCATGCTGAGACATGCATATTTTCCCTCATGCTTGCACATCTTCTCAACTGAATTACAAGTCAATTTCAGGCTGCTACTTGTTTAATGCTAAACATTTTATCTATTTCCTTGCGTTTTTAACATTATCCTTAAAAATGGCAGCACTTCCTGCAATCGTGGAAACCGTTAGGAAGAAAATCGTGGAGCATATTACAGAACAGTGCCTTGTTTGTTGCGATGTGGGGGTTCCCTGTAATGCCCGGCAAGCTTGTGACGACACATCCTCTTTAATATTTCCATTCCAGGTGAGCATTTTACAAAACACTAACAATGGATATATAACACATCTTATCTTTCTCAGTTTTGGGTGCTTGATCACCAATTTATAGCCTTGATGGCATTGGATTTTCTTTCCTCTGCATGATCATAGTCTGGATTGCGCTATCTCTCAGATGTTTTAATCCAACATATAATGAATGCAATGATTAGGAGAAAGATGAGGTTAACAAATGCCGGTCATGCGGCTCAGTTTTCCACAAGAGATGCTTAGCAAGACTCTCAACCTGCCATTGCGGAGCACAATTAAAGCCGAACAAGAGCCCTGGAGAGCTGCAAGTATCGGAGAAGAAATCAGATTCTATGTCTGTCTTGCCTCTACGACTCCTCTCAGGTTTTTTTGGAAAGTCAAAACAAGACAAAGAAACCACTATTCTAATGGGTTCACTTCCAACCAACGATCTATAGATATGATTCTTTATGTATGTTTGTAAAACTTGCCTTTTGTAATGTAAATTAAAAGCCTCTGTTTAATTGCAAGAGAGTGAACTTGTTTTGTAAACAAAACTTCTTTTACCTTCTCTCGTCTATGAGCCAACTCACTGTAGAGAACATAGAGTAAAAGAAGTAATATATTATAAGCATGTTGCTTTACATACCAAGATCCTGGTTCAATAGCAGGTCTTCTGGCGAGGTTACAGTTTCGAACAAGGATTTGTGCCTGCATTGCAATGTCTCTATACTTATTAGTACATATCTATGCATCTTGGCAATGTTCCGTACATCAGATATTTAGCTGGTTAACTCTCTAATATGATCTGATCATGATCATCATTGGCCCAAGTCAGTAGCATAGTTGATTTGTTTGAAATTCTTACTTGCAAGTTTTATAAGCTACTTACATGGATTCAATATAAAAAAGAATGCTTAACTTTTAAAAGATTTTTCTTTATATGCAAGAAAGAAGAAATGTTTGATTTTGTTACACAAGATGGTACCAAGTTTTCTATGTGACAACAAAAGTCCAACGTTGAGAAGCTTATCATGCATCAAATAGGGATACTACTTACGATTAATTTAACATAGTGTGATGGACGTTTTCACTAAAACCTAATTTACTTTTCTTTTTTAAAAAAGGAAACAATTAATTAAACCCTTTTTCAAAAAAAAAAAAAAAAAAGGGAAAAGGAGTTCAGGTGATTTTTAGGGTTCAAAAAAAGGAAAAAAAAGGAGAGTTGAGGCTAAAGTCTCTCTATATATACTATATAGTATACATTGTACTCAACACAACAATAGTCGCAACAGGCAAACACGAGAAAACCCTAAACTCTCAGCTTGTAATTTGATCGTCTCTCTCTTTGGTTTGTAACTCGATCGTCTCTCGAAAACATCGATCAATAACAATGGGGGGCTTGAAGAGGAAGATAGATACAGAGAAGAAGATAGAGGGGAAAGATGCACGTGCTGTTACATTCTCGAAACGTAGGAAGGGCCTTTTCAGCAAAGCGTCGGAGCTCTGTCTTCTCTCCGACGCTCAGATTGCAATCTTAGCCACTCCTGTTTCTGCTAATTCCCACAACTTTTTCTACACGTTTGGACACTCGTCTGTGGATAGCGTTGTCGCTGCTTTCCTCGCTGATGAGACTCCGACTCGGGACGTCGATGACGAAAATCTAGGGTTTTGGTGGGAAGACGAGAGTCTCGCCAATTCGGAGAATGCGGAGGAACTGGGAGACGCGATTGTTTCGATGAAGAGGATGTTACAAGATCTCAAGGAGTTGCAAAGAGATCATCAACACGTCGTCGTGGAGAAGGACAACAACAACAACAAAAACAACAACAACAATGCTTCTTCTTTTACTTTACGTGGAAACGACGACGTGGGTGGATGCAGCAACCAAGGGATGGAATACTTTGATCAAATATTTGCTTCTGAGGTTGAGACTCAGTCTCAGGCTATGCCGATGATCGATTACGTGGGTGAAGGATGCAGCAACCAAGGGCTCGACTTTGATCAAATATTTGATTCTGAGGTTCATGAGACTCAATCTCAAGCTGCTATGCCGATGATCAATTTGGACGACGACGAGTTCTTCTCTTCTGATTTCTTCAATGATTTTGATATTGATGCTCTATATGCATAAGTAGTCTCTCACACGTCTACAACCTTCTAATCCCTAAAATACACTTCTTGCTACTAATTTGTATTGTATTCTCTGCACTGCACTGTAATCTCTATCTGTTCTTTATGATATTTGTTTTAGTGGTTAATCTTAAAATGTATTTAGGATATGATGAACTTGTTGGTTCATACTGAATAATAGATGTGAGAAATCGTAACATCCTTAAGAGTACTTTTTTAGCTTCTTTCTTTTCACTCTTGTTTTCCCATATTTCTTTGTCAAACTGTATGATTAAACGCACCAACAAGGATGCTACTTTCTCCTGAAGCCATTCTTAAAATATCAATTGAAAACTCAAGATCGTACGTAAAAGAAGCATTAATGTAACTTATTGTCTGTTACTCCCTCCCAGGTTAAAGAGAAGGCTAAAGTAGAACAGTTTAATTAACTAATTATATAACAACAATAGAAAATTTAAAGAAAGGTCTGTACTCTCTGTTTCTGTAAGAATGTCAAGAGGGGGAGAAAAAGAATATTTACCACCATACCTACATCATCACAGACAATACCTTAAGTTAGGTCGATATGAATACAAGTAGGAGGAGTTTGACTGTCTGCAGTTGTACATAATACTAGTCACGAATTCAAAAGTGTCAAAGCAGGCATCAAGTAACATAGGCAAGATGTGATTTATGCTGTATCTAAATGCAAACTCTCCCACGTTCCGTGGCTAAGTTTAAACATTCAAGACTGATCAAGAGTGTCAGCAATGAAACATTCCATATCGTCTTTCACTTGAACATATATAACAACCAGAATCTGAAGACTTTTCTATCGATATGAATCTTTTAGAATCTTGTAATACTATTGGAATTTGGAACTATCTTTAATTAGAACTATGTACAGAGAGTAGAGACATTTTTTCTGTTACTGTAAACAATATCTTACGGTTATGCATGAATTCAGGTCAGTGACATATATTTCAATTGGTCTGAAAATTTTATGGAATTGTAATGTTGCAGTAAAACGGCTTCTAAAGTCTATCACACTTCTGTAAAAAAAAGCTTTCTCCTTCACCAAATTTTTGGATCTCTATCTGATCCCCCCCCTGGGCCAAAAAGGAAAACCATATACATAGATGATTTAAAATAACAGATGGTCAAGTTTGGCTATGACAAAAATACAAGTCACACAACATTTCAAGACCGTCTTTATCCAGTAACAAGAAAGTGATCCCAACACCACAACCTCCAAAACAAGAGAGCTTTTTGGGATTTCTTACCAGTTCAAGCCTGTGCACGAATGCACATTGTCAATGATTTCTTATCATAGTCTGGATTGCGCTATCTCTCAGATGTTTTAATCCAACATATAATGAATGCAATGATTAGGAGAAAGATGAGGTTAACAAATGCCGGTCATGCGGCTCAGTTTTCGACAAGAGATGCTTAGCAAGACTCTCAACCTGCCATTTACGGAGCACAATTAAAGCCGAACAAAAGCCCTGGAGAGCTGCAAGTATCGGAGAAGAAATCAGATTCTATGTCTGTCTTGCCTCTACGACTCCTCTCAGGTTTTTTTGGAAAGTCAAAACAAGACAAAGAAACCACTATTCTAATGGGTTCACTTCCAACCAACGATCTATAGACATGATTCTTTATGTATGTTTGTAAAATTTGCCTTTTGTAATGTAAAAGCCTCAGTTTAATAGCAAGAAATTGAACTTGTTTGTAAACAAAACTTCTTTTACCTTCTCTCGTCTATGAGCCAACTCACTGTAGAGAACATAGAGTACAAGAAGTAATATATTGTAAGCATGTTGCTTTACATAAACTACAAGCGTGCTCTCTCCCCTAATAAGTTAGACAAAATTTGGTAGCGAGAATTTTCATCTTTACATAAAGATTTCTCTATTCACAGACAAAAAATTGGAACATGTAGAAAGGACGGGGGGGGGGGGGGGGGGGGGGGGGGGGTTACATCCAAGCTCCCCAGCCAGGGAACATATGTGACAAACGATCTGTGTCAATTGCATCTTGTATTAGTTGCTGTGCCTACAGAGCAGTAAGTGTTGAGCAAATACAATCAGTAAACAACTTAGCGTGTGCTGTTTTAACCTTTGATTTATATATCAAAAACATTACCTGGCCATGTATGCTTCTCATCTCACCGCCCTCATAGCCATCAAGTTTTTGCTTGACACGCATTAAGGCACGTGTAGCATCCTTGTTCCCCTCGAATTCCTCTTGTAACCCTTCCAAGTTCAGGCCATTATAATCTTCAGTTTCCTGGATCAAAGACCTTTGTGTGAGAAATAACAACATCTTTACACTAGATATCCTAATACTGACTTGGAATCTCGTCTGGAACATGACAATGAAGTGAAACACAAAATTCAAATTATTTGCGTCAAAAAGTCTCAAAGAAAAAGCATCAGAATGGCATCTATTTAAACAACAGGCAAATTTGCATACAGTTTAAATTATAAGGGTACGAGGTACCTTCTGTCTTTGCAAAGCCTTTAAGGGGGACAAGGCCCATTTGTACAGAGGATCATGTATAAACACCTGCAAAACAAGCAATCTTGATTAAGTATTCAAAAAAGCTTTTAATTTTGAAAAAAAGAAAGCCAAAAGTTAAAATTTAAGATCTTATACTTCGACAATTGTAAGCAGCGCCTCTTTATTTGTTCGCATCACAGACAGGGTTTCTTCGCCACATCTCCTGAAAACGCCTTCTACTCCTGTGATGCCCATTCCATCAATTATGTCTCTTGTCAGTCTGAAAGGAACCTGTCAAATCAGAAAAAAATGAACAATGAGAATCGTACATAGACTTATATATACTCACAGGAAGACCAATTAAGTATGTAAAGAGAGGAGGTGGAAGAGAACACACCCTTTCAGGAGTCTTGAGCATTAATCCTTGTTCAAAGGCAACTCCAAGATCTATGTGGACAACTTCTGCTGTGGCTTGATCGATTAAAATATTCATGGCATGGCGGTCTCCAAGACCAACGATGTACCCAACCTGATGACAAATCAAATTACACAATTTCAGGAGGAGAAGGATGAATCAGAGGGAAAACTAAAGAACAGCTTCCTAAATGTATCCCACTTTCTCTGATGGCTTATTTTACGCCATTTAGTAGGATACAAATGATCTATACCGTTTCATATTCTAAAAGTGAATAAATATCATAAAAGTGGATATACTTGCCATTGAACTAGCTGCAACACTACGTGTATACGCAAGCCTCTTCACAAACCAGTCAGCAGGCTGCAGGAACTTTTCCAGGAAAAAGTAATGCATGACAGGCCTGCAAAAGGGGATGGATATGTCAGCCACCAACTAGTTCTTACGGAGTAAGTTACATTAACTTTTCACAAAGACTGAAACCTGAAGTTTGTGCAGACATCGACAAAGGCTTTGCGCTTGTCCTTCGCCTACAAGCCACCAGTCACCACAGATTAATTAAGATTACCAGATGCCAGTGATGGCCAACTAAGAAGATCTGAGAAAGGAAATGAGCTTACACTCGACATATGTTCTCGGCATTTAGCATATTTCCAGTTTCCAACGCCATAACGACCATGAGCGCCTTCACTCCTTGAGCTGTGATTTGATATGCAAAGAGAAGTTTTGAACTGTAACAACTAGGAAAAGAGATTGTTGTACCATGTTACTGTAAATATTAGTCTACTAGACCGACCTTCCTATAAGATAATCTCCAAGTGGAATTGTGCCATCGACCCACTCAAGAACACCAGCGCTAGGAGTAAAAGGAATAACCTGAGAATATGTATATACATATATATGCATTGTAAGGAGATTTCAACTTACTGAATGGATCAAATTTTCTCTAAAAAAGTAGATTGATATAGAGACATACCTTGTATGTGCGCACAGCTAATCTTCTCTTCCATGTGTCCCGGTTATTGTGTAGAAAGGTATTTACGAGGCCAAAAAACTGTTCCATAACCTGAAACAAATGGTAGACGCTTTGCATAACTAAACTATTGCATATGTAATCATGGCTAGGTCAGCATATTTTCAGTTTTCTGCCAGTACAACACACAGTAGCACACACGTTGTATCATATTACAGACATTGCCAGTAAAACTTCTGAAACTCTTACAGCATCTTGTCTGAGGTCATCATTGCCAGATTTCGCAAGTTGCTTATATTTTTGGCCATCAGATCCAAAGCATTCAACTACTTTTGGAGCATTTATACCATTCATCACTCTGCATATCATCCAAAAGACATGGTTTCAAATAAAGCACTCTTTAAAACTAGAAATGCAAAAAGTGAAAGGATTGACTGAGCAGGGGACTTACGTAACAGAATCTGATAAACCTCTGAAAAATGGGAATGTCCCTTCATTGTATTGGCAACTACGATCAACAGGAATTGTAGCAGTCACTACAGGTACCTAAAATCAAACAAAAGCGAAATAAATACAAGTTTGACACATACCTCAGAAGCACATAGAAAAAGCGAACTTGAATATCTGAACCAGAAGGAAAATGTAAAAGAAAAAAATAAATAATTCTTGCAGCTCATCTGACGAATTAACGCTTCCAAACTAAATAAATAAAAAAACGACTATATCACCATAATTCGTTCAGGGAGTTGCAACAGACACAAAACAATAAACATGGGAGCAGACAAATGAAATATTAGGATCAGAAGAAACCATAGGAAAAAATTTGCTAAACAATTTTCAAAATATATAGCTGCCATTTAATTCTTCACTTAATAGGAGTGCCTATCAATATGACCCATCTCTTAGTTTCTACGAAATTTTCTATCTTGAGCAGCAACATGGTGTCCTACGAGCTAATAGTTAATGCCAAAGCTAGATAAGAATGCAAATGAATAAACTGAAAAATGGTACTTACAAGTTCCAATTGTTTCACACTACGAATTTCTCTTGGCAGTGTTAATTTTCTATTGGTATCCTGCAAAGGAAAGAGTTCCGCCAATGTTTCAAAAAATGTTCAGCAAGCAGTATAACAAAACACTTCCTCTAAACTCAATGATCAGACCTCTCTCCTTGTTTCAAGCTCTGCAAGTTTGATGTAGATATCTACCAGCTGTTTCATCTGAAAAAATTATCAGGATTTGCCGTTAAGTAATTGTCGATGATGAATAAGATTAGGTGAAAATAAGGTTTACTTGTATAATCATAGTCCCATGATTATGTGATACATTCTGCAAGAGATGCTCTGCTGCAAGCTTTTTATCCGTATCAACCACGAAAGAATTTCTACTACGTTGGTTATCTTTGATACGGTCACCGTTTGCCAATGCCAGTAGCTAGAACCAAAATCAGAAGAATTATACGAGACATATACATTCAGCATTTACAAACGTAACTTCGAAAAAGATAGACAAAGCCACTTGTAATAATGTAATTTCGATGGCATGCTACACAGCACAACAGACTTTAATGTTTTCATCTTTTTTCAACAGATGCGAGATGTCGTAGGACATTCAAGAATTTAAACTTCTCACAAACAAAATAGAAAAGAAGAAACATAAAGAGTACATAAGATGGATAACATGTTCTTCAGAACCTGAAAGATTGTATGGTATGGATGATCAATGGCCATTTTTCTGATAAGTGACACTAGAGCAGACTGCAATTAAGAAATCGTAGAGATTAACATCACTGTCTCAAGTTTTCTACGACAGCCAAGTAAAAATGCATTCTACCTGAAAGCTGTTAGATCCTGATTCATCTCTGGAACTGCCCAACCTTGAAGCAATTTGATAAACAAGTGGTACAAATTTGTAAGACTGAACCTGCAAGAATGTTTACGGAGATGAAGAAACTTTGGATAATTAAACAAGAAACTTAGATAGAAAATCAAAGTAGCAGATAAAATCTGATCCCATCAGTCAAGTACCTCACTAATGGTGCTCAACATGTTATCAATAACATTTTTCTGGGAAGCAAGATTGAACCACATGGATACTAGTCGAAACACCTGTAAAAAGAAAAAAATAGTTCCAACAGTGATGCTGTAATTTAATGCTATAATGGAATATACCAAGTTTCAGCTAAATCTCTCAAATATGTTTCTAAAAAAGCCAGAGAAAACGTTCAATATCTCTCAGAGATAATGTGAGATAAATAGGACATGAATCCCAAATAAGAAAGCGTATAAAGGTCACTCTACCATGAACCTGAATTATTTAGATTAACATACCACTCGAACATCATACTTGTCACCAATTTCTAGACAACGTTTATACCCCTCCAATGCAAGTTTCAGAAAGTTATCCCTGTCAACCTACACAATGAAAGAGAAAGGGAAGACCACGAATCAGTAAATATCACTTATCTAGCAAAAACCATGACTATGTTTCTACAGCAGACAGATTATCGGGCAGAATAAAGAACACCTGTAGTTTTTCTGCTTCTTCTTTATCCATTGTTAGTTGCTTCTGTAGATCTTGGATCTTCAGTGAATAATCAGATTGCTCCGCCTAGTACAGTTAAAAGACCAATATGAAATCACATGAAAGACATGCATAGACCGTCAGTTACATTGTGCTTTGATACGATATCTGTTTAGGGATCACACAAATGGAAGTCAACTACTACTTGCCTTCTTTGAACTCTTGAAGCGTTTAATAAGCACCTCCAACTCCTTTGTCTGAAAAATTAAGCACACTAGTTAGTTGCCCCCCAGTTTCACCCAGGACAGAAGAAGAACTAACTTTGGAGTTGAAGCTGTTTAGAACTAGTACTTATTACACCAAAGAAAAGGATTATTCAACTATTTGTGCTCATTTCGAAGGAAAACAAAAATAGGCATAGCCTATATAAAAAAAAGTATTACAGAAATAAAATGCTTATAAAGTAAATTTGAGCAACTAAAGTGGAGGAGACCTTGTGTTTTCGTAGTCGCAATGCAGCTTGCCATTCACTGGAGGAGAGTCTTTCCTCATAACTCTTAAATAGAGCATCTGCATAATGAGCCAGATGAAACCAAGTTTGGCTCTGTCTATCTACCAGCCTTTTGCAGATCTTGGAACTCTGTGCTTCAGCAAGCGAAACTGCAGGCCTCAGATACTTCTCTAAAATTGTTCTAGAACTATTTTCAAGAGAAAGAAAAAATAAAGGAACCGAGTTGAGATTCTATAGAAGTTTATAACGAGCATAAATGGAAACTGCTTTCAACGAAAATAAAAAGTAACAACTTATTTACTTGCTCGATCTGGTTTCTGCCAGCCACTTTCCAATCACGCGATATATATCTGAAGCTTCTTCTTTTAATTGATAATTATGTAAAATGTAGCTTGCAAGACTAATGGAAACTTCATGCCGGCCTTGGGCATGTAATAGCTTCGCCTCTTCAAGCTGAAAAGCAAAAAACAGTTACTGGAAAGCATCTCTCTAGTTGTGAGCCAGATATATTTCCATGTTCTAACTAAGACGCTAAGTAACTAATAGATGTCAAAAATAAGTAATGTATGCCATCGTTCGATATGTGTCCTAGGTCACAACTGTTTTTTGACAAAAGTAGGTGTCGGCAAAAGTAGGAGTGATTAGAACTTTAGTGGTAACTTTGGTCTGACCTTCATTAAATGTGATAAGGAAAACACCTCCCCAAAAATATGTACAATTAAGGAAGAAAAAGGAGGCTATTTAAATTCCACAAAAAATGCAAGATTAATCATAAAAAGTACCTTTCCAAGCCAATCTGGAACGGGTTGTTGTCCATCACTTCTTGCACAAAGAAACTTGAACTCATGCAGAGACGCAGCTGCATGAGAATACCTTGTTCCCTGAAAGAAACAAGATAACGTGTTGCTCCACTGCATTTTTACAATAAGTGAAACTGTATCTTTTTACATTAGACATACCTTGCGAAGTAATGAAGCAGACTGCAAAAGATGTTGCATAGTACATTCCTCACATCCCAAGATTTGGAGAAGACAACGCCTAAATGCGATAAATGGCTCCAACAAATTCATGTGCAACTGAGCTTGCGTAATAATAGAGCTCCAATCCTCATTCAGCCAAGACAACTGTATTTCATAATTAAACATTGGCCTCAGGCAACAAATTATTTCACTTAGCTTCTTGGTAGTTTGCGCATATACATCCCAAACTAATCCAATTGTAAATAAAATAACATAAATTCTTCAAGCTTTAAATCATTCACTAGAAGCTAGTGAACAACCACTTGAAGAAGAAGTTACAAGGGAAAATACCTGATCCATTGTTGGAGTCACGGGGTCTGTGCATGCTATTTGTTTGACTGGATAGCCATGCACACTTTGATGTGAAGATGTCGTCCAGCGAAGATCCCAAACTAGTCCAAGATGATGAAGAATCTGGACATAATAATTCATCAAAAAATAAAAAATTAGGATAAGTCAAAACCATTGTTTTCCAAAGAGACAACAGATCTTTAGAATCAGCACATTTATAGTAATTAGGCACCCAAAGGACAATTATGATGGAAAAAGGTGTTGTACTTTAACGTCCGTTTAAAATTTCATACCTGAAGTTTCACTACTGTAGAGTATATAAATTCAGTGCTTTCTTCGCTTGCACGGGAAATGGACAGCACAAGCTCCTAAAAAAGAGAAAAAGCAAATATTATTCCCACATCGAAGCCTGGAACCTTCCAATCCGATGGTGATAAACTGAAATCATGTGTTACCTTCTTCGTATCCTTCAGTTTTGCATAAAACCCTTCGTAATCCCCTTCTTGCAATGCTCTCAAACAACTGAAAAATAACATATTAAAACATGGAGAAAGAAACACGCCTAAAGGTCGGAGCTAGTGTCGCATGCGTAATATTGAGTACTTTTCAAAGCTAAATAGGACTTCATCATAACTGACCATTTATACTAGGACATGACCCACATAATAAAGCCAGAGACCAGCAATTTCTGGAGACTTCAACTACTCTATTCTAAAACTCCTCTGTAACATATCATTCTTTTTGAATAAAAGTAAGAAGACCAGCGGCAAATTCAATGTTGATAAGATGTCACATAAATTTGGTGCAGTCGAGAGGTATAAACAGGGAAATATATATATCATGGCTAAGAATAGCATCATTGGCACATATGAGTAGAGATGTGTTACCAGTGTAGATTTTCATGATAATTATTGTTCTTGACATGTTGCAGAGGTTGGCAGTGCGTTTTCGGATAAAGTAAAGAAAAATCCCATTTGCCAGCACGCCATGCAGCCTCATACTGCAAGCAAGAATTTGAGTTATCACCTAAGAACCACAACTTACATACAACAACTGAGTATTGCTCGATTAGTTAATTGCGATGCTACTCCTTCAAGATGTCCGATTCATCATATCTTTTCTTTATCCCATGAAATATTAATAGTATTAACCAACAGCCTTCTTTAGACATGACTTCCATTTATTGGAAAAAGGAGAAAAGTTAACCAAATCAGGATGCATACCTGCAATTCGATGAACTCTGGATCATACTGAAAGCAACCTTCTCGGGAAGTCAAGCCCCGGCAATACAGATCCAGGACATGCATACAGCCTGTCCGCTGCAACGACCTTATGAGTCCTTTGAATGGTTGTCTCTGGACCTCCCCTTCACCAAAAACAGAATCCCGTGCACTAGTTGTTGGCTGAGATTGTTCCACCTCTAGATTTTCAGAAAAGCTACCTGGCACGACTGTTTTCAGTGAACGTGCTTGCAAGTCATAATACTCGAGTGCCCTTGTCCAGTTTCCCTCATGCTCAAATGTGATTATTTGAGCAGACAACTTTCAGATTACATCCATGTAACAGAAACAGAGAGTATTAGTCATATATATATGAAACAAGCAAAAGATTTTCAAAAATCGCTGTATGAATTTAGCAGCGGAATTGTGTCCGTTTTCTCATAGCATTCACAACAAAGGGGTTAATAATACCCATAGAGAAAAGTACTGACTAGCCAACCATTTCCAATAGGCAAGAGTTCCAAATGTGTGGATGAGATAGGACAGTATTTTAGTATCAGAAACAAACCTTATTTGAATGTATAACCCCATACAAGCTGTCAGGCTCGTTTATTCTTGTTATTGCAGACACAAGTATCTCAACATGATCCGGCAACTGTTAACCACAAAGAAAAGGAACTATTATAAATAAATACAAACAAAACCACTTTCTCTGCTGCATGAAACCACTTTCCCATTTTTTTAAATGGAGACCACAGAGTTTGCAATTTTGAAAATGCAGCCAATGAAAAATTCATATATGACAATAAGCAGAAAACACATTGCATATTAGTTATTTGGTTAAAAAAAATGGAAAAGAGCTAGAGAACAATATTATCTAGTTCATTGATCCCCAATTGATAACACGCAGTTCTTATAAGTACCATATCATGATAAGAAAAATCAGGATCTCCGAGAGTTAGATTGCCAAATCTCTCTTCACACCAATACTCAACATACATGGAGGCGGTCAAGTATGCACCGCATACCTGGAAAAACGAGAAGAGTTATATACTGGAAATAGCTTTGAAGTCTCGATCTTAAATTGGTTAATGATCTAAAAGGACAGTGATGACTCACTACTGCTGATCTGGCAACAACAAGATAATCAATGGAAAGCCAATAAACCTGATCAACAAAAGGCACTCTTTATGATGAAGATATTAAAAGAAACAAGAGGAATTACTGATTAGCCAACTAGAGCCACATGTAATGATACAAAAACTCTTAAAACAACAAATGTATTGAAACCTTAACACTAAATGGCTACATCATAGAAGTAGCACACAACTGACAGGGACAAATACGTTTTGCATGGTTTTAATATAATATAAAGTTACTAAACCTCAAAGTTGATCATTTGAAAGTAATCAATTCTTCTTTTTTTTTTTTTTGAATTTAAAGTAATCAATTCTTCTTATGTGACATAAACACAAAAATTATAACAATGCATATCATAATCAACAAAACTAAAGGTGTGACGCCTATCACATGTTCCTGTAAAACAGTTGGAAATCTTAGCAGGAAGCTAAAAGCACTTTGGGAAATATTTTATGGATCAGAAATGTTCATAGTCGGAACAATGCATATAGTCGGAACAATGCATATGGTAATTGAAGCTAATAAACCTTTTCCCAATTTGTAGTTATGGACGCTGCCATTCCATAAGCATTCTGCAAGGGCATCTCAAAAGTTAGATTTGAAAACATATATCATAAAAATATTTTATACAAATAAAAAATCAAAATCAAAATCAAATCAAATGATACAGATTTCACTAAAGAGATTAGAAATAGCAGATTGTCCTTATATACGACCTATGATTAGCATAACTTTCCCTGTTATTGATATTGAAGCCTATTTCTTATGCAAGATAACAATTTTTCTTAGAAACTTAAAAAAAAATTATTGCAAACAGATCAGTCAGTGCTCAAAGCAATACCCCTAACCTTTTCTTTCTTAGTTTGTCCAGAAAAAATCGATCTTTCGAGGACATAACACATCCGCAGTTCATTCAGGGTATTTAACATAATTTGCTTCGACTTTGTTAGCTTGTTTGAATCAATGAAGATATACTCTTTCACCTGCCAATGGGGATTACAAGCTTTAGCAAAAGTGACTACCAATTTTCTGTTTCTGCAACATACACAACTCTTGAGGAAAATCATGAAGCAGCCACCAGGTAGAACCTTACGGTATACAACTAGAATTAGCAAATGACAAGTATAATGCTCAGCTCATCAACAAAAACAAAGAAAACAAACAACCAAAGTTCTAAAATAGATTTAAATTCGGTTGTACAAAAAAGTCGAGGAGTCAAGGTGGGAAACAGTAAAGTATGCAAATATGTACAATAGACAAAACCAAAAAAGGGAACGCAATGGAAGTGAATTGACTTAACAAACAGAGATATCCAGAGAAGAAGCAATGCAAGCAATTAGAAAACTAAGCACTACTGGTAGGTCCAGAAAATAGAAGATTTACCTGTGACGTTATTAATTTGTGTAAATTGATATCCGTCCCAATCCTTCCTGCAAGACTAACAATAACACTAGGGAATAGAAGCTCCGAGATTTCAGCTTTCAGCATTGCTATGTTCTGGCATAACCTGTCAAACAAAGCAGCAACAATGATTCACTCAGTGCAAGACTTTACTTCAATCCTTTAATGGTAACTCTGGTAAATAGGAACCAACGAGATACCTTATCGGGACATCCTCACATAAAGCGATCATACAGTACACGAGCTGACAAATCCATCTATCAAAGTTTTTATTATCTGTGGACCACACTTCGCACTTCTCCAGAGAAAAGTTATCAGCTAGGAGGCCAAAATGAACCATTCTTGAGTAATTTAACAAAAGAGGAATGAAACATGAATGAATTATGTTTAAACAGACAAATCCATGTCAGGCGCAGAATGTAATAGCCAAAAGGAATTTAAGGCTCTAGAAAAAATTAACTACCTTTGAACTGCTTTTGGCTATCCAGTAAGATCTTTTCCACAATGTCAAGGTTCACGCTCCTGCCATGCACCTACCAAAAAAAAAAAAAAAACATATCTGAACAGGCAGAGCAGTTTTCATCTTAGGATACCCTAACAAGATTGGGAAATCCACTATACATCATTCATTTTTTTAGTCACTGAATATATATCATTATATGATTTTTGAATCAATTTTCACAACTTCCTGAAAGAACCATATCTTATATACCCATCAGCAGACTATTGCTGAAAACAATGCCTGCCTATCAACCAATGAAAAGTAGCATAAGACCAGAAAGCTCACCTCAATGGAAGATCTCTCACATGAATCGAAAGATGATAATGCTTGCTGCCCCCTTTCGGTGGAAAGAATTCCCTAAAATAAGAAGAAAGGGACATCTATAATCTATCTAGCTAATTTTTTTTTAAAAAAGTAAAGCAAAATTTGCAAACAATTAGCCTTTCAGAGAGGATACAATGAAGCACAGCCCCTACAATGCATGGAAAGCTGAAAAGGGGATTACATATGTTTTTGCCCAAATATAAATGCACATAAGACAGAAAAAATCGTAACTTTCATGAGTGTGATTGTAGATTGGTAAATTATTAACAGATCAGACATTTGACGAGGAATAAAGATGAGAAACAATGTGTTAAACATGTAACAACAGAACAAACTTTAAAGTCAATTGCAGAATAGAGAAAAAAATGCCAAATTAGATAATAGCAAACATTACGAAATTTAGAGGGACTATCAAATTACAACAGCTAAATCGAAAGATAAGACCAACCAAACAATTGACAGAAAATAAAAAAGTAAGGCCAAATCTGTGTACGTAAAAAAGTTAGAAAACTGACCCGAAGAGTTTGAGATGTTACATCAATAATCTTTACAGAGTCATCTAAAAGATACTTCTTCAAAACTTTCAGCAGTGTGATAAGAATTTCATCGGATATGCCGTTCTCAGTAAAAGATCTGAATTTTGATCCAGTATTCTGGCAAACAAATTGACGATCATGCATGGAGCCCAGCTCCCCAGGAAGACGGAAAACAACAGTGTGCGGGTTCCTAATACCAACCTTCAGTAAAAAAAATGGAAAATAAGACTATATATTCAAATTCGCCTAGCAAAAGATACTGACTTGAAAAGAGAATCACAAATACCCTTGAAAGAAAATCAGACACCAAAAGTCTCATATTATCTGCTTCATCAGAGGCGGACACACGGACAAGAGTCCAAACAGCATTTACAATTTCATCATCAGACTGCCAAAATGTTTCTGCAGTTTCTACATTTGTCTCTTCTTGAGAAACTCCAGAGGCTATGAGCTTGTTATGCAGTGCTTGGAGGCTGCATGGGAACGATAAGTTGATATAAAATTGCAGCAATGTGACAGGAGTAGAGGATCAAAGAGTAGTAGACTCTCAACCTTGTTGGTATTAAGGTAGAGCCATATCGACAAAACTGAATTCCTTTGAAATTAAAACAGACACAGAAATATAACCTTTCACCCATGAGTACAACCAAGGGGCCCACGGGCAGTGAAACAAGTAGTGCATACATCGAAAAGACCCACCCACATAAGAAAATTTAAAAATAACCAAAAACGAACCATACGTCATCTTAATTCTACAGTTAATATCCTAAGCACATCATGGCACATAGGGAAACCTTAATGCATATCTCAAGATGATCTCAGGAAAGATAGAATTGATACCTCTTGGAAAGGAATCTCGGTGGCAGATAACAAGATCTTCTAGCACACTGTTGGATAGTAGAACAGCAGAGAAACAAAAAGTTGGATATTGATAAAATTTTAACAAAAACGTTATCATTAAAAACTGCAGAGTGCTTGACCTTCAATAGATGACTCCTCGGAGAATATGCCTCGCATATTTTGATGTGTAATTTACTAATGACTTGGAAAATTTTCATATCAGGGAATGCTTCCAAATCCTGAAATCAGAAGAGGTGAATTTCTCGATTATTCCAGGCACTGCTAGGACAAAAAGGAAGGCAACTTTATAGGTAGGACGCCTACCCTGATATCTTCATCAAGAGCAGAATCTGAATTAACAACTAGCTTGTGTAGCAAATTAACGAGCTGAGATGACTTAGAACCAGAAACTTTGGTATCTGCTTCAGCATCGATGCAACATGTAACCAGCTTCGAGACCAAAAACTAAAAACCCCATAGACCGAGAAATGTAACAATTTTTGAAAAGAGTAATTAAATCCCTTGGTATTTCAAAAGTGTACCCAAATAATAACACCAAGTATCACATACCTGGAGTTGGTCACCTAGTACACTAACAATTTCTTTGGCCGGATTGCTTTTGAACGAATCCAGCAAACAGGAGGCTATGCTACAACACTGATCTTGCAATGAGGGATATCCAATAAATTGTCCAACGAGATTTAATATGTAACTGAAAGGGATAACAATCAAAGACCTACATAAGGTTTTAAATCTCGAAAATAGAGATTTACTCTTCAGTGCCACTGAAAATTTAATTTACAGATGACAATCGAGTTTAGTAGCAGAACAATGTAGCAGTGGCTCCTTAAATATCAACTAATGATTTAAATTGGAAATTACTCTCACCAAAAGAAACAGTATACAAAGTTACTACTTATACTTATAAGTACAAACGAGTTCAAGACAATAGCAGAACCGAATCAAGCACAAACTACACCTTTTAACATCTACAACAACATAGTTTCTACGCAAGAAAAGAACCCAAATGGTCAAGCTCATAGCTACCAATTCAACATAGTTTCTACTCAAGAAAAGTCTTTTTGTGTTGAAGAATTGGAGTACTAACGATCAAACAAGATCAAATAGATAAATCGAGAATTCTGCTCACTTTATGGAACTTGGAACTGAAGCTCTATGACCAAGAAGAATTGTAAGCTCCTCAAGTGCGGCCAAATGATGACGCGTATGTCGATGATGGCATGCAGCTGACATTTTATAGTGCATTTCTGTTATGAACTGCGAAACATCAACAAATTATTTTGACTGAAGTATCAAATTGATAAGAACAGTTTGATCTTGTGAAAAAGCATCGGCAAATTTAAAATTTTACCATGAACACTCTATCCGGGCGAAAAATGTTTATCCTGTCAGTTATGGCCGCATTCTTAGGATACTCAGCACTGCATAAACCAAGTAAGACCTTATAAAAGGAAAAACTAAAACAACAAGTCTACATGGAGTGAGCAAGAAATTTCACATTTCCAGAAAACCATCCACAACTGTTTGAACTGCAAGTGAAATCGTGTCACGAGAAAAAGCAGGAACTGAAGGTTCTGGTGAAGAGGAAGTGCATGATAAAATAAAACTAACAATAGACACCTGAAAACAGAGCAGGGTGTTCATTAGGGATTAAAATACGTTATCAATGAAAAGAAATATCTATTCTATTTAAAACCAAGGATCTCTGACAAAATGAAATTAAAGCATCCAAACTATTAATCGTGCAGTTGCCTATGCTTTGATCTTGGATCGGAAGGCTTGATATATTGTGACTAGCTGATCAGAGTAGCTTAATAACGGTAGCATGGGAATTTTCCACCACAAACACCGAAGACAGATCTGGAATCACGAGTCAAAGGTTATAGATGCCATACCATATTCTGCTTAATAAGCTTGTCCCTCTCATTTTCGCTGATCTCACCCACATACAATATTGAATTCTGAAGCACCATTGCACCTTTATCACATTCTGACGTTTTACTACAGTGCAATCCCATACATATTGAAAATATTGGCACAAAATTTTCCTTAAATAACACAGCCACCGGTTGGCCAGCAATCTACAAATTGTAGACACTGTCAGTAGAATATAGATTGGGAAAGTTTAAATACCACCGTAGAATGAAGATCATACAAAAACAGAAGACAAAGAAACCAAAAGTTTGTACATATTACAAATTTCACTAGAAGTCCTTACATCTTTTCTGTCCATAAAAGATGCAAGGAAGCACCCTTACCTTAGATACCCAATCAAGGTTAGTATGATCTTCATGCACCAGAAGAGCTGGAAGTAGCCAGTGGGAACAAAAGTGGATGAAATATTTTGGTTCAGTGTTTGGAATGAACAGCTGACTTGTCTGCAAATAAGCAACCATCAGATGATACGAAATGCTAAAATGTACTCATTCTACTCTTCATCTGCCACAATTGTAGGACATATTGCTAGATATCTAAAATCTCATGTCGATATTCCATTCATCCAGTAGTAATTTACTTTGATTTTGTAGTCAAACTAGGCGCTATCTCCATTATTGTAGACCCATGTGCAATAGAAACAAACGGAATTGAATCTACTTTACTGTACCACAAGTTTGAAATATAACTGCTATTTTTGGTTTATAAAAATATAGCAGAACTGAAACTCCAACAAAAAAAGTTAACATGTATAGTGAAAAGGTACGATATTACAGAAAAAAAATGATTTATCGAAACAGAGATTATCAACTTGTGGCATACCTCAACAAGACCAGTTAAACTGACGCCACACGCAATCCAGAAAAAGAGGATCGGGCCCAAGAGTTCCTCCAGGTACTGCATAAACCATTTTACAAAGAGATGTAGATGATGTCAGCATGCAACATTTACAACGTTCAGAGGTGATTAATGTCAGATAATTCTGCTGCAAAAAAATAGAAGAAGAACATTTATCATGCAGGTGTGGAAGAGATAAAGAAATGAGAATCAATAACAACACCTTGAACCTAGATGGGTAATGGAGTTGTGCTGATAGGTTGTCAAGTGCAGCAATGATTAATTCCCTAGAAGGAAAATGGCCAGATAAGTAGAAGAAGGTTTCAAGTATAAATAAAAGACAGTTTCAGTTACAAGAAAGAAATACCTCTGACAAGGTTCTATAGCTGAAACAGCGCACATCATAAAAACAGCCTGCGTTTATCCCATTATAGAATACGATGTTAATACATAGCTAACTGATTGTATGCTCAAAATGATTCTAAAATGAAAAGAAAAAAAATAGCATTACTTGCAACTCTATGTTCTCACTGTGATAAGCAAGGTGCATAAGAGTAATGATGACAGTCTCCATTTTCGGGCGAGGCTGGGGACCAGCAGCCAAAACATCCCTTGCAGTGACTAGTTTTTCCTTTGAGGAGGTTACCAGTATAATTCCGAAGCTGGAGCTGGAAAAGGAAATGGGAAAAATTAACATCTAATGAGATACTTTAATCTGACAACGATATCTGAAAACAGTGATAAAAATAAACTATTAACAACTAACCAAAAACTAAAGTAAAACATTAAAAAAACGGATACCGAGACCATGAAGCAAGTTAATATTTCAGATCTTACAGAATGCTGTTGTTCAGAACAAAGTATCAGAGAACTTTGAGAAGGTTTTCAAGAAAGATAACTAAATTTACTTGTTTCTGCCCACAACAAATACAGAAATCAGCCTGTTTTTCATTTTTTACTCTTTATGGTATGCAACAAGAATCTGTAGAAACGAGTATCTAACAGTTTGCTTACAAGGAAACACCGTACTAATAAAAAGCCATAGGAGTATCTAACAGTTTGTCTTACAAGGAAAATACCCTACTAATAAAAATCCATAGGATAATAATAAGGTTAAATAAACAAACACCAAACTTACCAAATATCTTGGAACAGTGCCTCATGGCCATCCCACGTCTGGAATAAAATTCCAATTTGTCTTGCCAGAACAAACCTCACTCGATAATCAGAGTCATTTAGCATTAATAGAAGTCGCTCAATCATTGTCTGTGTCAAAAAAGAACTCAAATAACTGTAGAACTAAATAAAATCACGAATTCCACAAGGAACCAAGTAGAACATTTGCAAAAATAGAAACTATTAGCATTAATGGTAGAACAAGGTAACTGCCCATTCACTCATATATAATCCTAAGATAAAAGACATGATTATGTACACACACTGTAAGGTTTCTTATAGTACAATAGGAATGTCTTATCTGAAGGAAATGTTATTTTTCAACTTCAATGGTATTCGACATGAAAACTTAAGTTATGAAACGTTAAGGTAGGAACATTTTCGCTTCATGAAAACAGCTCAAAGAGAAGCAGGAGGGAGGGGTGATTATCATTATTGCAAATTTGTCATCTCTTTAAGTCTGAAGAGAGAGTAATTAATATGAAAAGTAGGCACCTGACCAGTCTGAGGATTAAGCAAAACGAGATCACATATACAGTTGATCAGCTTGACACGCCCAAACCATCCCAAGAGACCAAATTCAGAAACTTTATTCACCATTGCGCCAAGTTGGGCAAAGACCTGCACGTTACTTTAGCAATGAATAGAGCAGATCATGGAAGAAAATCGAATAATCAACTTTAAAAGGGGAAAATAGTACCTGAGAACTTTCTACATCTTTTGAAGCCAAATCACAGTTTTTTCTGAGTCCAGAAGAATCCATCCCTGAGGATGATAAAGTGCGAAGTAAAACATGCAGAGCAGTGACTATGTTAAGACAGTTACGCTTGATCTTTACTTGTGTGCTAAGCATGCCATCCAAGAAATTAACCTTTAAGTAAAATAATGAAACAAAACCCCATAAATACAAAGAAAGCTTGGTCGAGATGTAGATATAAAACCCTCTATTCTTTCTCTAAATATTTCACAGAAAATTTTCAACAATTTGAATTCTATACCAATTCATTAACATTCGGCATAGACGTCAAGCATGAAAGCTGGCATAGATGATACAGTATATTTTCCAGCACCTACACATGTAAGCAGTTTGTGGCTGTAAGGTCACCAAAAAAATTGAGATACTGATATGGGGAAAAAAAAATGCTGAAATACCTTAGGATCACATTCCTTCTCCAAGAGATTATATAGAACATCCCATGTCGGAAACTGAAGTACTGGAGAAAAACATGAGATAAGTGATATCATGCCCAACTTCCAGTTCCCCGTGGAAACAGACAGGCCGGGTATAGCTTTCCCACCCGCAGTTATAATATCCATATCTTTAGTGTCTTCAGCTAGATCTAATTCCATATCCACTATCCTGCCAACTTCTGGGGAATCAAGTGGTAACGACTTTGTAGGTATAGTGTTGGATTGGGTGTTCCATGCGTGCTCAGTGTATTCTCCATAGACTTTAGCAAAAGCCCGCAAAAGGTTCTCTAAGGAGTGAATTACAGCATCATAACTAGCGCCAAGAAGATTATGGTCTCTTCTGTTGCTGAAGACGGGAGACTTAGTAAGGGACCTCAACGAAACTATTATAGAAGCTTTCTCATTAAAATCTGAGCCAAACCCCAAGGGACCGAGACTTTGAATATTATTGAGGCTCTTTAAAATTGTTTCGACAGCATGATCCAGGCCTTCTAACAAATACTGGCATGCTTTAAGAAAGAACGAACTGCTTCCATTACTCTTCCTGAGAAATGAAAGCAAATTGGAAGAGATACAATTTAAGCTAGTACATCCAGGGTGAAAAAAAAATCACGCAGAAAAATTCACAACCACAATCACTTTTGCGTCTTAGGCACCTACTCTGACAGCTACATGATGACACTACAAACAGAACAAAGACGCATCTACAAGTGGTTCTCACCATCTATCAAGAAAACTATGAAACTCTTCATATTCATATAAACTATATTATATATACACATATTAAAGGAGTGAACAGTTTCAATAGAAAAAATCTGATGCATAAAGAAAAATATCAGTTTTCACAAGTTTAAGAAAATACCAAGAACAGGATGAGTTGCCAAACCTTGTGATATAAGAACCATGCATAAAATGGCACAACAGAGCACATCCCATAAAGATGTCAGACAGTGGTCCTTTGGCATTGCTCTCCGGGATAATGCTAAGAAAATAGATATCCATGTCATGAAGCAATGGATCTCTTAATACCAGAGGTAGTTGTACAACGTCAGAAACTTGGCAGCTAGAGATCTGAAAATACAAAGAAATAAAACTACTGTCGCGGAAATGAGTCAGGAAAAGGCGAAAAATAAAGTAAGGATCCTTCACCTTGCTAAAATTTGAGCAAATTTTTGCTAGAGCCTCCACGGAGCATTCAAAGAGTCCAAATTTTCTTTCTATCTCAACATCATCTATCTGCAAAAGAAACAAAAACAGTGACTTTCAATTTTGGTATTGATACTTTTCTGAGATGAATCTATTCAATCCTCTAATAACAACCATAACAGGCACCTTCGCCACATCATTCACCTGTTCGTAGACATCCCATTCAGATGGTGTTGGAAGATGTTCCTTAGGTACTGGAAGTGAAGTATTGAAACCAGCACATAAGGAAAAAGCAGCTGCTGGTAGAAGCTGAACCATTCTCTCATTTAGTGTCAAACGACCCTATACATGTTAATAAGCCATAAGCAGGATTTCCAATATGATTGTGTGGTACACATCATTCGAGACATAAATCTACAATGCTTACTACACTCATTCGAGACATAAATCTACAATGCTTACTACACTCAATGAACCTGATAAGATTTTGAACTCTCTCTTACGATTTGAGTTTCACATATTAGGTGGAAATAGAATGCGGCAGCTCTTTGCAACTAGTTGACAGAAAATAACATAAAAGGGTGAAATTTCATTGCCTTTCCCAATAATTAAGTGCTTAACTACGGCTATTAAAACTGTGCAAGATCAATCTACGTTATGGTGCAAAAACTCAGGCTATTGGTTTTGTTTGGTCATATCTTAGACAACACCTCGTCCACGGACATATAGTTAGACATCTGTGCCATATATTCTTGTGTTCTTCTGGAAAAACAAAAAAACTACCTTCCAGCTTAGGGGGGCACAAACTGCTCTAAGAAGATTGCGTCGAAGATGTAAATCATCTTGCAGGTTTCCCTGCACAGTTATAGGACAAGACCATGTTAATGTAACAACTTTTCAAGACTTGTAAGTTTGGTAATATGTCAACCCAGAATGTAGATACCAAAACCATACAATTACTGTCAGAACCTGTTTACCTGGCAACCCATACGCGAAAAGTAACATGCAATGAAGTACAAGGCCGGCCTGAATAAAAGTAATAATTCTTTAGACAACAGAAGAGCCATTCAGCATCTATTAATAAAAGCCAACCATAGTCAAGCACAAATAATCTCGTAGCATTAAACATTTATAAAGAATAAGAAGCATAAACTTATTTTGATTTTTTTTTCTTCAGGAAAATGACGCTCTAGCCTATTTGCACTCAGGAAATAGCTGAACAACATGCTTATAAATTTTTGAGGATGAAAGGCTTACTCAGAAGGTATGTGCCTGAATAACTGATGATCCCACACTTCTTGAGGCAGAATCCCAACGTTTATGTGCTGCTGATTGAAGAGACAAGAACATTATGAGGATACAAGTCTTTAGAAAATTTCATAAAATTCATTTACTCACACTTGAAATAATTGATCCAAGGAGCACCAAGACGGCATCAACCTGCATTAAAATAGTGTACCACAGCCATGCGTAAGAAAATTCGTGGTATCTAATCAGCTAAACACAGCGAGTAATCGGAAACTGTTTAGCTAAAAGAACTACCAACCACCCTTAAATAGTATTGGGTAACCAAGAAACCCCTTAACCTTGATTTCCATCAAAGTATCTTCTTTATCTAAATAAATATCAACTTCTGACCAATTTCCAAATTTATTACAGAGTTGAAGTAAGAAACGGGAAATGGCTAAAAAGGAAACCCCTAATAAGTAAACCACTAACATTTGATCTAACACAAATCCCCGAAGAAAGCTTTTTCATCGTTCGAAGAAATGTTAAAACTCTAAAGTACAAGGTGTTGTCTGGTACCTTTCATTGCTGGAAACTTATTTGCTATCAAGTGTTCAGGGTGTTTTTTTTATATGTTCTCTAGTTTCATCTAGAAGAATACTGTGCGAAACAGGAAAGGATATAAGTAGATAAGTGCAACTTACAATTACACTCGTGCTACTGAATGTTGCTAGCCCATGGATTAAAGAACTCCAGATCAATTGCCAGCCACGATCTAGCTGCAAATAATGCGGTTTAGAAACTAAAACCTAACAACAAAGCAAATTAGATTCATAACAAGATATTATATTAATGAAATCAGGAATTCCAATACAAAGCTGAAATGTATAGGGCCTAAAAACCATTTCAGCAATCATACAATTAAAAGTAATAAAGATTTTTAGAATATCATAACAATTTTTATCAAAAATGGTCACATAATTTATGTAACATCAGTTGGTTCTTAACTTAACATAGAAAGCAAAATCCTATCTGTTGATAGGCTATTAATGGTCAGTTCATTCTACACCAAAACTGGTTGCCAATACACAAACACAGAAATATTATAAATTCTCAACACTCTCCTTGATATGATCAACGGATTCAAGTGTCATCTTATTTTAGTAACAATACCAAATCAGGTCTAAATCTCAGCAATGCATTTTTTTCTGTTCAAAGCTTGTCAGACTCACACACACAAAGGCATAAAGGCATGTAAAATACCTCACTTGAAGAAACAGGGGACTTTGATATGTCCGTAGTAGTATCTGAGAGTAACAAACCAGAAGAGAGCCCTTGCAAACTCCTTCAAATAAATTAAAGTTTCACAATAAACAAACTGAGATATAGGATCGGCGAATTTAACAACTTGAACGTTATATAATAAATAAAGGTCCCTAAGTGCCTCATACTAATTTGCATAGTTTTTGTATTAAACACCTCGACAGCTTATTACATGTATAAAAATATGAAGGAACTTGCTGCAAATCCACAATAGTGAACACCTGAACTCCATCATAAACGTACCTCAAAGTCCATAGTAGACCATCATACGAACGTCTCATACTGGCATCCTCCAGAAGTCTGTCACATCCAAGATTAAGTAAACAAAAGCAGTCCACTGTTACAGACTTTACAGATACCAGTAGTACTAATGAAATATCCAGGAGTAGCACCACATCTACAATTTACAGCTATTAGAATGCTATGAAAATGGATATATCAAATTATTAGTCAAGTTCTTCATCAGGAATTTAAAACAATAATCTGCCAAAGGTACTACCATCATAGCAGGCAACAATTGCCAAGTAACGTTGAATCATATTACTGTTCAGAAGTTGGTAATATGAGAAACATAAGAACAAATAGTAAACGCCACTCAGTCGATAAACACGTACTTTAAAAAAAGTACTATTTCAGGTGTGGTCTAACCAGGCTTATATATATGGTCGTCCCAACTGCTTCTTACGTTTTGGTTATCCAGTAAGATATGTGCCCAGGGAAGTATGTTCGAGGATAAAATGGCAATGGGCATTATTAAAGAGGATTATACCAGAACGTCCAAAATCAATACTCCTTGTTGACAAAAACATCCCTAAGCTCTTAGCTACTGTTCTCCGAGAGGTACAGAAGAAAGATCCATGTAATATTAAGTCTAACTTCCCAAATTACCTCTGAAAGTTCGTGCAGATGGCTTCAAACCAATAAATAAGGAGATCCTTATTGATGCGAGTACAATAAGTCCGAACTAGACAACCAAAAGTAGCACACCTGGGTAAAGCTTATGTACATCAGTCTATGTATACATAAAAACAAAGTTTCTAGGAAAAACAGGTAGCAAATAAATTATATAATTAGTGCAAGGACAGTATCTAGACTGACAGAAATACTACAGATATATCATAAAAGGGATACCCTTGAAACTTAACTTCCAGTATCACACTAACAAACAAATGGCGTACACTCATCAAAAACATTCTCATGATATGGCTACACACGTATATAGAAGAAAGAAAAAAACTCGCAAAGAAGACATCAGCAGCTTGAATATCATCTAGTAAATGCTCTCATCAGAAACATACCATAGCCATTTTCCTTCAGTTAGTGCCTCGACAAGACGCAACGCAACAGGTTGCCTCCGAGCTCGTTTCTCTGACACTGATGGTCTAGATGTTTTGACACATGCCTGCCAAAGTTTTAATTGTCACTAACACATTCACTCTACAGTCTACACAGACAAGCGGAGACGAACCAAAATTCAAGGATACACAAGGATGTAAGCAAAAAAACAGATTTGTATGATGGGATTCAATCGACAGTATTGATAGAAAAGTATTCTCAAAGTATATAAATCCAAATTCACTGCAGAGCAAAAATGATTCAGAAATCATAGATTGAATCAACTCAAAAAAGGGTGAAGGTAAGATGAAGCAAAATGAAGACACTGTTGAAAGTAAAAAAAAAATGGTCGGTTGAGTTGGAACTCTATTGTAAGCCATGTAAAGCTACTCAAAGAAAAAAGTAATTTGCATATAAAACAGGTACCTGGTAGAACACATGTGCAGCCAGCTCAACCAAGCTACTCTGATAGGTGCTCAATGCCCCTAACTTATCATCCTTGGTTGAATCACCCCTAATAAAATAATTTAATTAGACATAAATAACTTCACGAGATGTGTAGAATCTAAAGAAGTGCTCCTTCGGAAGAGAAAACTCAAAAAAGATGTACCATGATGCAGAACTTGATGAACTACCCAGATCCAATTCACGGATAACCACGTCCAAAAGTTGTTCCACCAGAGAACTAGATTGACTAGCACCCCTTGTCAAATTTAGCTGTAGCCTTCCATAAGAAACAAGTATCTCCTACAAGGCAGAACAAGAAAATAAAACATAACATAGACCATGAAACTGTACTAAGAAGAAAAAAATCAGATGATTAACAAAGGGTTACAACAAAAGCAAAAAAAAAAAACAAAACACCTTTAAGTTTTTATCATGGGTTGTTAGCCAGCAACGGAATACAAATTGTTCAACCGCATTATGAATATCAAGTGACAAAGAGCCTAAATTAGGACCATCCTTCAGCAAGAAGGTATTTACACATTCGATAAGCTTGCGTGAAAGCTTTCCCTCATCTCTGGAAGAGTTAAAATAAATTAGTATAATTTTTATGACTGTTTGCAAAAGAGGGTACAGATCTGAATGAGAGACTGACTAATAATTAAATCAGACCTTACAGAAGAGAAGATATGAATGAAGCCGTTCACAATTTCTTCTCGAAGGTCATCAGGAAAATCTCCAGAGGAGTTCTCTAGAAGTGACTGAAGCGTAAGAATATGGCGAAAAGCTTCCTCCTTCTGGCTATGTTGACCACTGCTTTTCTCGCAAAACCCTGCTTCAGCCCATTCCATGTACAGCAGCACCAAACCTTGCAAAAACATTATTTTTAAAAGAAACCCAACACCAGCATACCAACATACGCTCCAGATCCATGACAAGACCAGACAACTAACATATCTATTTGAAGAGAACTCACTGGAATATGTACGCTTCCTCATTTGGAAACGGTAATCCCTAATTTCCAAAAGATGTCGGAGTATGGTACCATACTCGGACTGAAAGCTTGGTGTATTGCTCAAGATATCATGTACATGTGCGAAGAGGGTTTTGGCCATAGATAGCAAAGGACAATGTACACCTGAGACCATTAAAACAGAGAAGTTACATAAATATGAGGATGAATTCTTGATTAGAGAAAATGCACTGTCAAAGTGTAAGCATTAAGATACATTTCTGCGAGACAACAACAAACATGTAGAACAGACAGGCACATGGAATATTAATAAGACGAACATCAAATTTATTACGGTTCCATAGTTAATACTATTGTCCACCAATGTTCATGTTCTTCCAGTTTATTCTTTGATCGTCTTCTACAAATAAAACATGGCACTTTTCCGGTTCCGTTAATTGACTGATAAAACCGAATGGCTTTTTTAAGCTGACTTGAGCACATAGTAACTATACGGAACACTAAATCAGATTATTACACGTTTCTGACCAGGAGACTTGATATTCTGCAATTCGAATCACATCATGAAGCATCTTTGCAAGCATAAAGAAATTCCAGAAAAAAAGCAAAAGCATGTTACTAAAAATCTCATTCACCAAAAAATTAATCTATCTCTCACCAGGAAACCTAGTTTCTTCTGTTCTCTGAATAACAACTCGAAGCGTCTTTGCAAAAGTTGGTTTAGGGAGACGTCTCTTGCTACCTGACACCTCCATTGAGACACATTGAATGAGAAGTTTAACCAAAAAGGGCCATGTTTCAGCTGCAATGAGAATTAAGGTTACTGGATTAGCTTCAAAACTTGATGCACTGCATAGTAGTAGCACCAATGTCGCAGAAGAAAATAATCACTACCTACCATTTGGAATCTCGTCCAAGTTAAGTTTAGCTGTGTTTTGTGAAAGAAATATACAAAAGGTAATTGACCTTTCCCCTTCAAGCCATGTATTCAGTAACTTCACACCATCCTGGATATACAGATTATGTATGAAATTCATCAACATGAGAAACCTTGAAATTTAATTTTTCCTTTTCTCAGATTTGACACACAACGAAATAAGTATATCAACGTTTTAAAACCAAACCCACGCGAGATTAATAGAAACCGAGCCGTATTGCAAGTATAAGGAAACGCTAAAGCATCGTTGTGAAAACCCACAACGAAATCAAGATAACAAGCCACATAGATACACCAAAACCCTCAATTTATCAACCCCTTTTCCCCCTGAAACCCAAAAACGATTAAAAAAAGGATAACTGAAAAGCTTTACTTCGCGAGTCTTGGCTTTGTCCGACGAGAGCTTGGAGACGATCTCATGAACATCTCTCGAAGTAACCATGGCGAAATCGAACTAGCGCATAATCCGAGAATCACGACAATGTTACAAGTGTCACCACCGGTGAAATTGATTTTGAATTGACCGAGGAGAACAGGGTTTAGTTCAGGGTTTACTGTGAAATAGACGGGACTCACCGACTATAGCAATTTATATATAGGCCCTTATACTTTTGTAACTTCCACAGATTTACCCTAATCGAACCGTTAGATGATTATTCAGCCGACCTAATTTACATATAAGTCCCTACGCTTTATAATTTAAAATTTAAAACGTATTTGCCTAAATCGAACCGTTACAAGCTGCGGTTTTCGTGATTATATAATCCAATCGAACCGTTATGCTATGGACTCACCAGCACAGCCACAATTTGACTATTATTACATAAAGCCCCTATATTTTCCAACTTACACGCATTTGCCCCAATCGAACAATTATAGTCTCTTCTCTTGATCATACTCCAATTGAACCAAATTATGACTATGTAGGAGTGAGACTAATCAACTGACCAGTTTACCATTTCACTCATTTGCTCAATCCAACAGTTATCTTCGATTTTTTGTAATAATCTTCCAGTGAAACTCTTCGATTTCTGGTAGTTTTGGTTCTATCTTCCCTACCATTCATGGACAATTCCTTCCCCTTCATATATATATATATATGGGTTCTCCTCAAAGCTTCTTTCTTGTTTTATCTCGTTGATTTGTGTTTTGTAGATCATAGAATGCAGATGAGCCACTCGAGCTAATGATTAGGGAGAGAGATTAAGTTATAAGTATGTCACTATTTCCAACAGAAATCTTGATTAAGGGACTTAATATAAGATTAGGGAAAGAAATTACGTTATAAGTAAGTTACTGTGGCTGTGTGATTGAGGTGGCCTCTGAGTGTTCTTTTCGGCTTTTGTACTTCTATGTTAATACACAGTGAATTAGGTAGAAACAGAATAGGGAACTTTTCAAGCATATCAATGTCTCTCTACTTGTACATACACAGTGACTTACAACGGAAATACGTCAGATCTTGATGGAAATTATCAAGTAGGCAAGAACTACACTGAAGGATGGAGATTACATAATCTAAAGAGCTTTAAGCTATCAAGGAAAAAGTTATTAGAAGAATATTGCCAACATCTTCTATTATCTAATCTTAGTCTAGAACTACCGTCAAACTAAAAGACTGGAAACACAAGAACCCAGTTCATAAGATGGAATCAAAAGTTACAACACATGGTACACAATAGAAAGCCTGAGAAGATCACATTGATGATGAATGTTAGGGATCATTCAGGAAGAAGAAGAGCTCGGCATAGAACTAACCTTCTCCAAAAGCCCAGTGATCTCGCTTTTCAGTTTCGCCTTCGTCTCTCTTGATAAACTATCACCAGATTTCTCCAGCATTGCTGTCATTATCAACAGATTCTGCCTCATTGACTCCACACTGGTAGGTATGTTGTTCGCTATCGGTATGGGACTAACATGTGAGATTACCGGCATCCGCGGGGCTATGTTCCTTTGAACGGTTATCAATTTTTGCTGTAACCTGAAACTCACTAAGGTTTCACCATAAGGGTTAGCTTTCTCTAAGCTTTTAACTGCTTCAATCGCATCGGAACTACTCACAAACGCGACCTGAGCACCACTAAATTCTTCTGAAACGTGTGTTTCGGAAGAATCCAAAGGACCAAACGCAGAGAATCTCGAGGTTAGGTCGTCCCTCGAAGGCATTGACACTCGGGAGGAAAAATTCAAGAAGAGAATTGTGATTCCTCTGGTTATACCATTAGATAACTCCTCTTTCCTCCGGCGTCTTCTGCGCTGAGTAGGCTCAACTTGAGGCAAAACCGAAGCTGGCTCTGTAATCATCCCATTTAAGTCAGGTATACCAGTAGTGGAATGTGCAACTATTGGAAGCTCTTGTGCATTCTTCCGCTTCCTTCCTCTCTTCTTCTTCCCTGAACCAGTGAAAAGGTCTTCACTCGTGAAGTGTCTGAATGAAGCTGGCTGGCTAGAAACAAACTGAGTTCCTGAGACTTTGTTGGTTGAACAAGGAGATGTCACCTGAAAGTTGAGTATCATAGATCTCGGTCTATTCTCCTCTTGTGGGCAGACATTAGGCGGCATTAACATCTCAGGTCTTTGAAAATGCTCATACTCTACAATATCTAAAGCATTGCCTCCGCTGTTTAGGTCCGGTACAAGTGTAGCAGCAGTGCGGCTGAGTGTATCTCCCATCATAGTAGGTCTCCCGTCTGGAAATCGAACCAATGGTGTTTCTTGGAAATCTTTCGAAAGTAGCTTATTAGCAACAGAACTAGAAGAATCGGAGTGACCAATGATATGATTGATCTTTGTCTTCCCTGAATTCTTTGACTTGGAGGCCTCTTGCTCATTATCTGGAGTTGAAACACAATTAAGAGACTCGATCTTTGACTTCTCTGATATCTGCGACTCGAAGGTCTTCTTCTCAGTATCAGCAACTGTCACACCACTGAAAAGCTCGATCTTTGACTTCCCTAATTTCTTTGACTTTGAGGTTTTCTGATGAGTACCACGATTTGCATTTCTAGCTAACATCAAATCCTTGAAACCAGCCATGTTAGCCAACTGCATCTTGTAAGCATTTTCATCATGAAACACAGAAATTCTGAATTTGGAGAAGAACCACTCAAAGAGACCAGTATTTTCAGTCTCTTGTGAACAATTCTGGTCCACAGCAAGCAGCTTGAGGTTAGATATCAAATCAGAAGGAGGCACATTTACTAGATGGTCTCTGGCAGACACATTGTCAACCTCACTTACAAATTTCCTAAACCATTCTTTACGAAACCTGTTCCTGCTATTACCTGCAACAACAGATGGAGAACCGATGAACTGACTGTCATTCATCTTAGCAGTGAAACTTTTCCTACCCTCATTTTCGTGTAGCTGGTTCATTGGTATCTGCTTATGTCCAAAGAGAGTATAAAAAGCTGATAACCGACAGTGCATAACTCTAGACTCGAGTACCCCAGCATTCGAAACACATTTAGCAATATCCTTCAGCTGAGTAACAAACTCTTTTGGTTCCAACCGATCTACCGAGAATTCACGCAGTATCAAAGGTTTGCTCTTCCAAGTTGGTACATTTTTAGCTGACACTATTCCATTCCCATCAGCAATGCAAGAGCAAGTCATATCAAGCGTCAACGAGTTGCTCAACAAGGACATAGCTTTCTCTAACGCAGCGAAAAACCCAATATCGTTTCTATGATTCCGGACTTGCTCAAAGCTCTCTTTAAAAGGCTTCAACTTTGAAGATGCAAACCACGAAACAAGATGGCTCTGACCAATAAACCTAACCATAAAACTATCCTTTGCGTCAGCTTTGAAATCAACCACTTCTCCTGGCCACCATTTCTTGTATTTATTCATGACCCATACAAGATTCCCAATCAGAAACTCCTGAGTTTCATCCTCTCTGTACCCATTTCTTTTAACGAGACTCTCATTGACACAACTACCTTTAGACTCAAAGACATTGTGAGAAGAATTCCCAGTTAAAGAACCACTAAAATCAACAACAAGAGATATATTCCCTCCAGAGACTTGAATCTTCCTCACTTTATCACCACCTTCTTCGTCTTCTTCTTCCATTAATGCCTCCTTAACCGAAAATTTCCCATCGCATTTCAATCCATCCATACCGAAATCTCCAGAACCTGAAGCCACCACTAGACTAGATTCCTGATTAAAGGCTCCTCTTAGGGTTTTCTTATCTGGGTTTTGTAATTTCATCACTACACCCAAAAAAACAGAAACAAAAAAAACCATCTTTCAGAATCAAGAGACCATCTTTCTCATATATCATCATCACAGAAGATCAAATTTTCAAGAAAAAAAAAAAGAGAAAACATCAAATCAGGAAAATGAAACCCTTGGAACAAAAATACCAAACTGAAACCCCAAAAAAAAAAATGTAAAATTTTTTCATGGAGATGAAATTAACAAACAACAAAAGTTACCTGTGAGGCGAAACAGAAGAAATTTGGATCAAATGTCTTTTTTTTTTTTTTGGTTTCACACAGTTAAATCAAGCAATGTGACTCTTGTAGAAGCGGAATAGAAATTGTGTGAGAGTGAGTGAAGTGTGTGAGAAAGAGATAGAGAAATAAAGAAAGAGAGAGAGAGGTGTGAAATGTACTTACTGTATGTGGTCGTTCTTCGTCTTCGTTGTCGTCGGTGAGAGATTCGTTTCGACGTATTACTAACTCTCGTTCATCTCATTGGTCTCTCAAGTACACAGTACGTCAGAGTCAGAGCTATATATAACTTAAACCGGAAATTAATTACCAAAACCGTAGTATTTAACAGTAAACCGTAACAGTCTCACCGATAAACACGAGGCTTCAACTGGATTGATTCCCTTCCATTAAACACGCAATCTATTGTTGTTTGTTTCTGTTCCTTTCTTCAATTCATTTAAAGCTTTTTACAAAACAAAATTTTAAAAAGAAATAAAGCACTAAACTAGTGAAAAATCTTTTAAAAATATTATAGCTATAAAAAAAATTTGTAAACATTAAATAAATTTACCAATATAAATAAACCACAAAAATTGGGAATTTTGATTTAAAAAGACGTTTTTATAAAACTTGTCCATCTATGATTTCTACGGCAAATTATTGATTATACCTAAACTACCTTTTAAATCAAAGAAACTACATTTTAAACAATTTTAAAGTTTAAATTCCCTAAAAACAAATTAACAAGTTAGAAAGAGTAAGATTTAAGGTTGGCTCAAAGGTGTTTTTGATGAAAAATGGTGTTTTAACATTGAAAAATATTGTTCTGCAATATTTAGAATACATCTTCTACTAATTGTATATATTCTGAAGATATAAGATTATGAATTCTACGCACTATACATGTTCTAAGTATGGTAGGTTACAAATTCTATGCATTGTACTTGTTTTGTAAACTTTAGAATAAATATATATTCTAAAACTTTTAGAAGTCAAATGTTGTATGTGTTCTACTATAAGTAGAATATATATTCTACACATAACTCTATGTTCTACAAATGTTAGAATTTGTTTTCTTCACTTTATACATATTCTACAAAAGTCAGAATATGAAATCTACATTTTATCATGTGTCCTACAAAAATTAGAACACTGATTCTACACTTAACTCTATGTTCTTCATTATTTAGAAAGTCTATTCTACACAGTTTACAATTATGTTAAACAAGTAAACTGAATCCTAAATTAAAGGAAACAAAATATTTACGTAATCCCGAAATTATGCAAATCATATATATTCTTAAGATTACATTCTAACACGTTTAGAATACGTGATATGATAACATTATTAACCGATCAGGTTAAAATACTTGGGAGATTTTTTCATTCTTTTCATTATTTTCCTACGCTTCTGTACTTGTTAACCTAAATTTTTGTTCTTTCATTCAAGAGTTCATTCTGCAATATGTTGCAAATTTGTGTCACATGTGGTATATGGAGATGTATCGGCCAAAATGAATGGAGATTTATTGTTGATGAAGAAAAACGTGGGAGACTTCTTACTTTTCAAGCCAATTCAACTCTTGAAGAGATAAAAATGATGGTTTTGGAAAACTACGAAATACAACAAAATATGGTTGATGTGGAATTCAGTTATTTACCCTTTGATCTCAGTGTTGATTCTCCTCCGGTTGTTATGATGAATGATCGCCAAGTAAATTTTTTTGTAGCTTATTGGAAAATGAAGAACAACATACGGTTGTGTGTGAGGTTTAAAGTCACCATGAATGATAGAAGCAATATTGATTTGAATAAGGAACCAAGCGATTCAAGTGACAGACGTTGAAGGTCTTCTGCGTGAAAAACCGCCAAAATCTGTGAGCAAAGCAAAATCGAATGATTGTAACTTTAACTTCGTAGGACGCTGAAGCTGGTGCTAGATCTATGATGGTTGATTATATGGTAAATAAGGGGCAATATTTCAAAAGCAAGGAAGCTTTACAGGCAAGTTTAAAAAAATTTGCGATGAAGTATAACTTCGATTACAGAGTTACAAAATCTGATACAAGATTATGGTGTCTACGCTGTATTGATAATGTTTGCAAATGGCGTGTTCATGCTGAGTGCTTAGAAGGGTCTACGTATTGGAAAATCAACAAGTATGTGGGTAACCATACATGTGCTCCTTCAAGGAAAAAGAAATTTGGTAGGACAACTTTAGCAAGAACAATCAGGAATCTCATCAAACATAATTATGAGGGTGTCAAGGAGGGGCCTAAACCCAATGAGATCATTAATATTATGCGTACACATAATGGATGTGAGCTAACTTATTCCCAAGATTGGGAATCTCGTGAGTATGCAGTTAACGAAGTAAGAGGAATCCCAGAGAAAAGTTTTGGTAAGATACCAAAATACTAGCACATGCTAAAAGAGGCGAATCCTGGTACGCATACAAATTATGAAATTGATTGTGATGGTGGATTCAAGTATCTATTCATTTCATTTGGTCAATCAGTAAGAGGGTTCTACAAGAAAATTTGGAACGTAATTGTAGTTGACGGAACGTTTTTAAAGAGCAAATACAAAGGAGTTCTACAAGTTGCTACGACCATAGATGGTAACTCTAGTTTGTATCCAATTGCATTTGGGATTGTTGATTCTTAGAATGATTGTTCGTGGGAGTGGTTTCTAATGCAGCTTAAGGTTGTTATTGCGGATGACAAAGATTTACCTTTTGTGTCAGATCGACATATATCGATTGGGAAAATGATTCTAAAAATCTACCCATTTGCTAAACATGGTATTTGCATCCATCACTTGATAGGTAATGTGGTAACAAATTTTATAGGAAGAGGTATGGCTGGTCGTGTTGCAAAAGCGTCAAAAGCGTATAGAGTTGCTGAATTTAAGAAACATTTTGCAGAAATTTGCAATATCAGTCTGGCGATTGGAAGTTATCTAGAGGATGTCGATGTGACAAAGTGGGCTCGATGTCATATTCCTGGTTATAGATATGACATTAACACCAACAAACCTGTTGAATCAATAAATTCAGCTTTGAGATCACCGAGAGAGTATCCAATAATTCCTCTGTTAGATAGCATTAGAGAAATGCTAACCCACTGGTTTTATGAGCGTATGGCATTAAGTGCGCAGCAGAATGACCATTTAACCATTGAGGTGGAGAACAAGATTTCTAGAAGAATAGAGAAAGCTGAAAACTTTAAAGGTTATCCTATTTCTCAATTCAGATTGCAGATTAAAGGTAAAGGAGTAGACTATATTGTTGATTTGGAGAAGATGACTTGTTCATGTGGAAAGTTCGAGATAGGAAAAATTTCTTGTAGACACGCCATCAAAGCATCTTTTAGCAGTGGAAAAGATTTGTACTCATACGTTGATGATCTGTTTACCACTTCTGCATGGAAATCATTGTATGAGGAAACCATTAATCCTATTGGTGTTCTTGAAGATGAATGGCGTGTTCCCGAATCTGTTAGTGATGTAAAAATTGTACCACCTTAGACAAGAAGAGGAGCTGGTAGGCGAAGAAAAAGAAGATACGAGACAGTGGAAGAAAAGATAAGATCTTCACAAGGAGCGAAGAGGTGTAAGTGTGGCCGTTGTGGTAAAGAAGGTCACAATAGGTCGACATGTGAAAATGCAATCTAATAATCGATTTGTGCAACAACTTAAAAAATTCAGACATCATTTCATATTAATATTTGAATTTCTTTAATTTAACATTCAATATTGTTTTTTTCTTCTCAGGCTGGTCTTGTTAGTAAAATGGATACCAAATAAAATGGAGGTTTAGAAGCATGACACTACAAATCTTTGAGACTTTATAATGTCGTCTTCTTCGTCTCTATCTTGATCTTATTTTCTTATGTTTCTGGTGAATGTTATTGGAATGTGTGAATTTTAAATTAACAGTTTTCTTCAACGTTGTATTTGACTTAATCCGTACATAGAGAAGACGTGTTTGATATAACTATGTACAACCAAATAAATAAAGAAATGATAATGTCAATAAGCAATAAATAAATAAAGTCACTACATCAACGTCAATATAAAAGATCAACATGAAACAAAAATAATCCTAGAAAAACAAAAAATTTAACCAAGGTCTATAATATGAGGCGAAACATATGGAGGCTTATACTTTTCCATTCGATCAATGAACACAAGATCAGATGCTGCTTCCCACAAATCAACTGTAATCTTCACACGAGCTTTTTTAATGTTGTCATCGTCAATCAAACTCATATCTAGGTTAAGCATATGACACTCTATGTATTTAAGCGCATACACTCCCCAGTCACAACATGACTTATTAAGATTTGGTGGCACCAAAGCAAAAATGATAGAACATGGAGCTACATGTAGATATTTACCGTAGGCTTTTGTCTCAATTTCCTTAACAATTCGAGGAATGATGATTGCAAATGGATCCACATGATTTATGTGGGTGTGACCAGAACAATTAAAAACTTTAACTGTTCTTAGGCCAAAAATAATGCACAAAGATATCCAGTGATTATCATTGACGAAGACAGGAGCGTAAACTCTGTCGAAGTCTAATGCCCATTTCTTTCATGTCTTTCCATGAGAAGGCAATTCACCGTTGGCATAACCCAAGATCATAGAATCCCACTTGTGGCCTTTTTTACTTTCTCTAAACTTCAAATATTCATTTTTGATTTGCATGCTAAACATACAATTCATGAAGCCAACACGATTTGACTTCATTCGGCCTAAAGATGTATTCTCACGGAATATATACATCATAACATCTATTTCCTGGAAAAAAAATAATTGACAAAAAACATTTTTGCACATAATAAACAATATTTAAGTATTACATACCATTACTAACAAAAAATATTGAAACATACGTCATTCCGAAGCCAAACGTTGCTTGTCATAACTCGACTTAGTAATTCATCATTAATTACACTTGGACCCAACTTAATCATTCTGCAAAAAGAATACATTGTGCATAAGCATCAAAAGAGCATAACTCTGTAACAATTATAGGAAAAATATAATTGAACAACTTACCCCCTTGTTCTATGCCACGCTGCAAAAGCATCGAATCGATAATCAGAAACGAACACCAAAACAGAATCCTTGTCAGTTTCACCCGCGTTTCGAGGACTCAGTTTTTGAAGTTATCTTTGCACAATACATTCTGTGTAGGATCAAACTCAAGTACATCTACTTTTTGAGATAGGTGTCCTACTGATTTTTGTAAAAATTCTTGTGAATCCAAATTAAGATCTATTTCACTATGATGAGTGAAAAGATCATCAACTAAAAACGTTTCATCCTATCCATACAAAAAGTTTAACAAAAATATTAACACTTATTATTACACCCACGTACATACATATCCAATTACATATTCTTTTAGAGACTAATAGAAAAAAACCACAAACATAGCATAAAGATTTAAGTCTTACGTACCACAAATTTACTCTTCTTTTCTGTTGGAATTGATGGTTGCTCAACCGTGGCTCTTGTGCTTATTGTAATTCCAGCTGAAGGTATAGTATCCATCAACATTGGGACATCCTTTTCTAGTTTTTCCAATCGACTGTCAACCTTCTTCTCAAAACTCGAGAAACAAGTCTCAAACACACTAATAAAAGACTTCATTTGTTCATCGGTTGTGGCTCACTGTGTTGTTGCTGCTCGCTCATAGAGCAGTTTCTTTTTCCTCCTCTCGGCATCATGATCAGGTTGTCTCGTCCTCTTACAACCTAACACTTCATCATAACCAGCTTGCGTACCCTCACCACTCTTCGATAAACTAGACCCTTGATTTTCTTCGCAAACCTCACTGCCAACGTCATCTTTTTCTTGAATATGTTCACCATCCACATCATCAACTTTTACAGTTCCCCAAATATGGTCTCAAAAATCATTTCCAACGCTGATCTTAGCTTTCAAATTAGAGTAAACATCTCAAAACTCCCTCTTAGAGTAAAACAAATCTCTTATCTCCCTCTTTATTCTCTATACCCCTTTCTTATTTAATGAAATATGTTCTGACTAAAATACCCTTCCTTCTATTCTTTCATTTTTTAATTAAAAACAAAAAACAAGAAAAAAATATAGATCTCGATCCTCTCTTCCTCTCTCGCCGCCGTTCTTCGCCGGAACTCTCCACCGCTGCTGTTTCATCGCCAGAGCTCTCCATCGCCGCCGTTTCTTCGCGACTATGGAGCTGCATCGAGCTCTTCTTCAAAATCCAGATACCTTCTTCAACAAAATAATCTAACAATAGTTGATTGAATTGGTTTTTCTCTTGGGTGTTTTATAGATTTGATTATGCAATTATGCAATTATGCAATTCACATTGGCTGTTTACCATAGCTTATGGGTCGATTGAGCCTTTAAATTGATAACAAATGAATTTCAGTGGTTGAGTTGTAGTAGATTGTAGAATAGAACCCGAAATCATCCAATTTGAGCTTTTGTAGTATTAATGGTAAATGTAGTAAAACTGGTACTACTGATAAATGTAGTATAACTAGTATTATAGACTGAGTTTTTTTTTTTTGGTATTGTATTTGTAGGATACAATGAGCAACAATGTCAAAATACATTTAGATTGTTAAGGTCACATGGATAGTTTAATGTTGAAGACATATGTGGGATATGATGAACAATTTACTATTTATGATGATAAGGAGCTATGTGTTTATCTAATCTAACATCCATTGATAATGAGAACCGTAGGTGTATTTTGTTTGTGGAGGTCATCACTATTTCGGAGCTGTTTAAGCAAGTGCGGAGAGCAGACACAAGAATTATGACAAGTTCCACTCAAAGGATGATAAAATCGGGCCTAATGCCATTTTTTGTTCAATAAAAATCTGTAAATGTGGTTTACAAGTTCGAAGAATTGCAAAGACACATATTTCTCAATTACAAACTGATTTCAATAATGTAATATTTATATACTAGTTTTTTTGGCAACATGGTAATACTGGTATAACTAAGGAAAAACATGTATAACAATTATATTTTTTTTAACAAAACCTAAACGAAAAGTACTTAATATACTTACTGTCTTCGTAAACTTTAGAAAAAATGTTACAATGTGTAATAAGAAAGAAGTTGCAAAATTATGTTGTTATGAAAGACTCAACACAATATATTCCTTATACTTTTAAGGTCAGTTTGTAAATAATAACCAACTAAAGATGAAAAAGTTGCATAAATATTTGTTTTAAACATTTGAATGCATAAAACATTCATAATTATATGTTAATAGAATTTAATCAACTGTAAAACTAAAAAATATAATTTTAAGAGTGTGTAAAACTAATTAAATGGAAAAAACCTAAAAGTAGAACTATTTACAAGTATGGTACAACTACTATACTGGGTAAAACTATGTGTGAACACTAGGTGTGAACACACATATTACACACGTGGAAATACATTTCGGATTTTTATTTTTATTTTTTTCCCCACAAATATCAAAAATGTTGAAAATCTCATATTTTCTAAAATCCCAAAATTCCAGATTAGTTTTACCTAATATTTCCAGTTGTACAGGACAAAATCCAAAACAAAAAAAAAACAGATTAGTTTTACATAGTAATTGCAGTTGCACACAACTAAATTCCAAAAAGTAATATGAATCCAACAAAGTTTTACAAGTAGTTCTACAAATAGAAATAAGAAGAACATCCAAACACCCACAAAATTAGTTCTACATGTCCATGACCTTGTAAAGACTCTTTTACTACGGTTATTGGTGTCTTCCTCCACGGCAGTCGGTTTAACACCCTTCTTTTTCTTCTTACCAATGTCTTGTACCAACATCATCTCATGGATATTACATCTCGTCGATACTTGATTTTCTTGTTGTACTCACTTGAGGGGAAGTAAATTCTAAGAGGCTATAGTGGTGTCGAGGAGGAGGATTCCTGCAACAAATAGTTATACCAAGTATTATCAAGTTATATTGTTTCAGAAATTCATATTAAGACTCTTCGTTCTACCTAGTTATTCTAGTTTTACACACTAGTTCTACCTAGTTATTCCAGTATAACAAAATACTAGTTCGTAGTTATACTTTTATATACCACAAAAATTTGATTCCGAGAGACATCAAGAGCAATTCCAACTAGTTTTATTTATTTTACATGTTCATACGAATCCAAACTTACTATTGAGTCGATGGTCTCGCTCTCACTTCGGCTTCTACTTCTTCTTGAGTTTGTTCCCAGCTCGAACTACTTGATTCCATAAAGAGGGATTCTTCGTTATCTCCTTAAACTTCATCTCGATTACTTGATTCTGGAAAGAGGGATTCTTCGTTAGCTCCTTCTTCTACGACCGCATTGGAATCCCTCTCTCCCTCTTCTTCAACCACCGGATTCAAAACCTCTTTCTACCACCGGATTATCTCCTCCTTGTACCAACGGTTCCGAACCCTTCTTTTACCACCGATTTTGAATCTTTCTCTCCTCCTTCTTTTACCACCGCTTGCGAATCTTCCTCTCCTTCTTCTACTTGTGTGATCTTAGTGTTTTTTTTCCCCCACCTTGTTCTTACCATCCTCGTTATCAAGTATGAAGACAAACGATGAAGGAGAACGAGCGGTTTGTATTTTCTTTTTTAATTTAGGGATTTAATCGAGTTAGAAAGAGGAGAGAGAGAGAGGAGATTGGGTTAGATCCGATTTTGTTATGGGTGGGTGGATAAAACCCTAGTTTTCTTTGTAATTTTTCTTATTTTTGTAGGGTAAGAGAGTAAAACACTAATTTTTCGGATTTTAAATAAATCAAAAATAAATTTTAATTAGATGGGGGAGTTTTGAGATTTTCGATTTAGTTTTAGGGACTTTGGAGACGATTCCTCTTCAAATTATCTACTTCACCATCGCTAGTTTCGTCAGCCCATAAAAATTCAATGGAATCAACAATGTCAAAATCTTCAGTAAGAGAAATGTATGGATAAACAAAATCCTAAAAAAAAAGGAGTTATAAGTTAAGATTACACAATGACATCAACTATTATTAACAAAAAAACATGTGATAACAGTTGGTTTTGGAAAGAAAATACCTTTGGTCCAAATGTACTTTCTATTTGGATGATATCATCATATGATACTTTGGTTGCACCTTTCCAATTAGAACATCGAGGAGCTTCTGTAAATTCTTTGATAATCTTTTCTCCCAACAACTTTCCAATGTCTGGAATCGCCTCCATAACTCATATTTGAAATGCATATGAGAAACCATCTAATGCGTAGCTGTTGATCTTCTTCAAATCTTCTCTTCTTTCTATGATAGACTTAACTAGAATTTTAAAAGCTTTAAGACCCCAAGGATAAGTCATCACCTTATCAAGATCCATTACCATCTGGATGTCTTTGAGTGGAATATACTTTTTCTCATCCTTAGCCATAACCAACCCAGCTATCACAAAAATATACACCAAGCGGATTTTATCTACGTCATTCCATGTGTGAACTAAAGGTAAGTGCACATCTACCAAGCTCTTAATGCTAATCGTCGTACCTTTTCTCTTCATCAATTTGCTCCAAAACCCACCATCGTCTTTTCAATTCTCTAAATCACAACTAAAATCATCAATGCATTTGAGCACAGCCACAACATGAAATTCTTGCATTGAAAATCTGAGTTGTTTCCCTCCAAACACAAACCATATCTCTCTTTTTTTTTCTTTGTAACCAATTGCCTAGACATCATATTGTGTATCAACCGCGCTGAATACCCTAAACCCTTCGTAGAGTGCAAACACATGTGAAAAGACATGATCTTTCTTCACTAGCTCGTACTGTATAGGCAATGCTTGTTTGACTTTGCTCAAGATAGAAGTTCGATAGGAATTGTTTATCTTTTTTACTTGTGGCTCAAATCCATCTCTAAATAGGCGTTTTAGAAATTCTGTTTCCATACCTACACAAAAAAATTAAGAAAAGTGAAATTCATTAGTATGAACCCAATTCTCAGAAAGATACAAAGTTCAAATTTACAAACATGAATTTCTGAATTATGGCTAATAACATATCTAACAACAATCCGGCTCTATTCCAAAAACTATTCTCATACATGATGAACATGAAGCATTAAGCATACTAACCAAAACTATTTTTAAGTTTACAATCAATGAAGAAACACTAAACAAAAATTTTAAATGGCTCAAAAAATAACAGACGACATACATAAAAACCAAAGTTATTTTCATAAGGCTCTCAAATCCAAAAAAACGATACCTTGTTGTGATATGGTTTGAACGATACCTTGTTGTTAATATACAAATCCAAATCAAATTTTAGCAATCATGGATGTGAACTTAATTTCAAAAAACAGAACCACAACACAAGTCCACTCAATCGATAAAAAAATTACCAGCAAGCTAGATCTGATTTATTTTTCAATGAAAGAGGCATGTAAGAATTACCAAATGAATGAAGCTGCTGGAGATTAAAGTCTTCGGCGAGTGACGTTGTTGGAGATTAAAGTCGCCGGCGAGTGGAGCAGCTGGAGATTGAAGTCGCCGGTTGAAGAAAACTACCGGAGTTTAAAATCGCTGGTGAGTGAAGCTACCGGAGAACTGAAGTCGCCGATGAGTGAAGCAACCAGAGAACTGAATCAAGGGATCAACGAGTTTGTACTAGATCTGTAATCGGCAATAACAAATAAACAAAAATTTGGAATTTTGATTTGGGGAAAAAGTTGTGTCGATAGAGAGAGAGAGCGAGAGAGAGAGAGAATATTTTCTGATATTTATTTTAGGAAATATTTGTCAAGATGAATTAATGGAATCGAGTATTGGTATATTTGAAAATCCTATAGTTTTGCAATTAAGAGTATAATAGAGTATTTCAATTTGGTTAAACCTAATATACCAAACTTCTTTAAAAAGAGCATAGTGGGACAAGTTTTACAAAAAACGTCCTTTTAAATCAAAATAATTTTATATAAATATTACCAAAATAACCTTTTTGCATGATTAACTTCCACCTCCTTCAACTACCTCCTCTGATTACCACCACCGCTGGCCATCATCTTTTCTAGAAACCGTCTTAAGCCACCACCACTTTCAGCCACTGTCTACCACCACCTCTGACTACCACTACCTCTGAACACTACCGTCTCCGGCCATCACCTACTCCGGTCGCTGGTTGTCGACCACCACCTACTCCGGTCGCTGGTTGTCGACCACCACCTACTCCGGTCGCTGGTTGTCGACCACCACCTACTCCGGTCGCTGGTTGTCGACCACCACCTACTCCGGTCGCTGGTCGCCGATCACCGCCTACTCCTGTCGCTGGTCGGCGATCGCCGGCCACCACCTACTCCGACCATCGGCCGCCGGCCGCCACCACCACCACCAAGCACCAGGTCCACCACACCATCCAAAACACTATAATGGTAATTCATTATAACTTTCATCTTATTTTTTAAACTTTTTTCAAATAATTAGCTATATCTTTCAATTAGTCTTTGAATTTGGTTATTGGGCAAATTGGCCCAAAAAAGAAAAAAAAAGAACAAAATAAAGTAATCATCTAGAAGTCTAGAACTAGGAGTACTAATTATACAATATAAGCCATACATTTTTAAAAAGGTTATATTGAAACATTAAATGTTAGCAATATAGTTTAACCTCTTTCAGCCCTGGCGTTGATTGAGTGCAAAAAGTGCATTTGCACCATATCCGACCCAAATTCAATATATATATTTTTTTTTTACCCTAATTATTTAATAAAATTTAAAGTGAACTAATAAAATTATTTACCCTTTAACCTAAACCTAAACATATTGTTGCCTTTCTTCTTATTTTTGGCAACCCATGCTTACTTTTTCAGTTTTCCTCAAAATCTGGTAAGTAATTCCAATATCCAGTAGGTAAAGCTTTTATTTTTCCTCCTAACAATATCTTATTTTTCTTAGAATTTTATTATAAAATCAGTTATAAAACAATCTATTAGTTAGAATGAAAGGATTGGGTATAAAATTTTTTTGACAATGATGCAAAAGGACTATCGCACCGGTGTGAGATGGGAAAGCGAACTTCTCTTCCCGGAGTGTTTTTCGAATGGAGGAGCTTACCATATTACTAAACAATTGATTTTGTTGCGAAGGGAAAGTTGTATTCTTATTGCTTGTAAAAAGTTTTTCTGTCCATATCCGTTAATCACGCTCTCCACTTATGGCTGACAATACGAATCTTTGACCATATCCCTGAGCTGCAGAATCACTTTCCTAGCTCGATGTAACAACAGCTCGTCCCCCTAATCTGGGCCTCTTCGGTCCGACGGGCTAGGCTGTTTTTCCCTTCCGAGCCCAACTGATTTACTATGGACGTACCCCTCGAACCGAGGTGATTAACCGCGGTACCAACAGTTGCCCCCCCCCAAGTCTCTCGGACTGATTAGTTCGGGTGACTTTTGATGTGCCTCTGCACACATTGGGAAACTAAATATACTCTAAATCTTCTCAAATCTCATGATTTGTTCGTGATAATGATGGGATTTGCCTTCCCGAACAAGGAGTGGGTCCCGCCCGTCGGTTTGATTATCAAGGATGACCTCGACCTTTTGTTTCACCAGGTCATCATTGCTCTCCCCCACCTCTCCTCGGCTTATAAAGGTAGAGTTTCTTCATTCTTATTTTATTTTCAGAACTTGTTACTGTTATTCTTCCGCTTTCGTCTTTTTCTTTGCTCTTGCCGTTTGCTGGAAAAATTTCCACCTTTCCTAATTGATCTACACCGTTCCAAAGTCTACTCCAAGTAAAACCACTAAACCGCTTATCCCTAGGGTTTTTGGTCCCCATCCCTCGTTTATTCTTTCTGACGAAGACGTAGCAGAGATAAGAGTGTCGTGTGGGATTCCCCCAGAGATTGAAATTCGGTTCCCAGAGGCAAACCAAGCTTCTGGAGAATCCTCCACCTGGCTATTGTTGCACGTTTGAGAAGTTCTTCTCTGCATGCGGGTTGTCCTTTTGTCTCCCAGAACTCATCATACGGATGATGTTCAAGCTGGGTTTTACCCTTCCTCAAATGTGCCAGAACTTCGTTCGGACTGTCTTTTGCCTCCAGACTCTAGTGACTTTCTTCACGTCTATACCGTAAAGATGGGGTGAACCCTCTATGTTAGACCAATCTCCAGAATCAAGGCCTTTGACGACCTACCCGAGAAGGACAAGAAATAACGGAAAACTTTTTTCTTTTTTCCGGTTAATGAACTCACCTTCGGACACCTGACAGGCTCATTCGTGTAGAAGTGGGCTTTTCAAATTGCTAGCACAGAGCACCTCGTGTGATGAATAAGTTCGTTTTTTGTTGTTTTTTTTAAGACATTTTGATGTTTCAATTCCAGCTCACTTCGAGCGAGGCCAACTCTCTCATACCTTCGCGGAATACTTATCCCGATTCTGCAGTGGTCAGATCGCTAGGGATCCTTTTTCGTGTGAGAGTATCAGAAAATCCGGAGTGAGGCTCAGAAAGCGTTCTTACGCTCTCTCATCTCCCCTAGGAGTTTTTGACGCTTCCTCAATGGGCTACAGGGGAGAAAGGGTTTACAAGAAAGAGCTCTAAAATGTCGAGAAGGAGGCGAAAAGGTTGATGTTTGTTGCTAAAGGAAAAAGACGCTAATTCCCCAGCTCCTGAGGTGAACGAAGTCCCGGCTCCGATCTCTGAGTCTTCCAGGCCTCCCTTAACTATCCTCATGGATTCTACTGATGAATCCAAAGAGAAGGAGGTTCCTCCCCCGGCTGCCGATAGCGGTCGAACTGAGAGCAACTCGCAGCGGGTCGAGCAATCAAAGAAGAGGAAAGAGCTTTAGTCTTCCTCCTCTTCCCGTGAAAAGACCCAAGCTCGAACTAGCTCCTTTGGGGATGAACGGGTCAAATCCGGCTCGAGAGAAGGAGTACCTCCCGAGAAGAAGCCCGGGGATGCCAAGGAGTCAAGAGGCCTCTCAAGCAAACTACCTCCAAAGGAACAGTGCTACTCACCCTGTGGTAAGTAGGGTCTTTTGTACAATGGTTACGAGTATTTGCCTTAGGTGGAATAACCAAGTTAATTTAATGCAGCTCCCCCTGCTCCCCATGTGATCAAAGTGCTGGACCTTGGGATTGCTAACAAAGACCTAAGGGGGAAGCTGAAGAAAGCGGGCGAACTCTATTACGAGGCTGCGAAGAGTGAGGAGGCTGCCAAAAGCAGACTACAAGAGGTCGAGCTTCGCAATCAGCTTCTGGAGGCAGGGAATAGCTGCGAGATCAAGAGGGTCCAAAGAGAGCAGCGACAGTCACTGTGATGAACTTTGCGCCCTTTGATTGCGGATGTGAGGACGCACTTTGAGGAGAGGGAGCGTTTGGCCCCAGCGCTGATCCGAGCTGCTGAAATTAAGACTAAATGGATGTTGGTTGAAGATATCTCGAGGAGGGAGATCAAAGATATTGAAGCTGAGCTGATGTGCTGATGAACAGAAAGCCGAGTGCGACGTCGCAAAAGTAAACCTCTGTGACTTTGATCTTTCAGCATTTTCCAGCCTCTTGGCGGACACCCCCCCCCCCAGAGCTGTTGTGCAATGAGCCCCAATTGAAGATCACAATTGATGAATCCGGGACCAGGAATTGCAAGTTATTTGAGCTAACACAACGTTTGAGGCAGACGCACCCGAAGTGATCCTATTTGATCTTTTTCCTGAGATTCCCGGAGCTACGGCTGAACCCATGATTTTAATCAGGGGTTGTTTTGGGCCAGGTCGCCCCCCTTTTTGTTTTTGTTGTTTAGACTTAGTTCGGGAGTTTTTGGTTGCGGTGACCCTCCTGAACATATTTTTTTTTTGACAAGTTCACCAGTTTTATTTCACCTCGATCTTCCTGCTTTCAGAGTTAAAAAAAAATCCTCTTACTGATGGATTGAAACCTTAAGTTTGCGAAGACCTATAATAAATGAATTTACGAAAAAGAATTATAACTCTGAAGGATTTGTATTGCGGAGTTTACGAAGTTAACTGAAATCATAAAAAAGAAGTAAAACTCAGGTTTATCAGATAACCCACGAAGTAAAAACCCCTTTAAAAAAAAAGAGTTTACGAAGTAAGACTTCGGTTTAGCGAGTTCACTGGACCAATGAATTAGAACTTCAATTTGGCGAGTTTAAGAAGTAAGACTTCCGAATTACGAAGCGAGAGTTTGGTTTTAATAAATTTACAAAGTGAGAATTCTGCTTAAATGGATTTACGAAGTGAAACTTTGGTTTAAATGAATTTACGAAGTGAGACTTCGACTTAAATGGATTTATAAAGTGAGACTTCCGTTTAAATAGATTTACGAAGTTAGACTTCGGCTTAAATGGATGCTCAGACTGAGTGAATATATACTTCAAGCTCTTATGATTTGTAAACACCTGCACATTTGCACCATAAAGATAAGATCTCCAAATCTTCAGGGCAAAAACTACAACAGCCATCTCCAAATCATGAGTAGGATAATTTTCCTCATGCTTCTGCAACTGTCGCGAAGCGTAGGCAATCACCTTCCCCTGCTGCATCAACACACACCCCAAACAAACTCTATATGCATCTGTATAAACCACATAGAGTTCTCCCTGCTCTGGCAATGCCAATATTGGCGTAGTAGTCAGCATCTCATTCAGGCTTGCAAAGCCCTTATCGCACTCCTGTGACCAACCAAAAGGAACATCCTTCCCTGTCAACCTAGTCATCGGACGTGCTCTGCTCGCAAACCCCTGTACAAACCTCCTATAATAACTGCCAAACCCAGAAAACTCTAGATCTAAGTGGCATTTTGTTGTCTAGGCCAATCTCTGATAGCCGGAATCTTCTCCGGATCTACAAAAACTCCCTCTGCAGAAACAATATGAACCAGAAACCCCATTTGACGCTGCCAGAGACTACACTTGCTCGACTTAGAAAACATCTTCTGCTCCTGCAGCTTCTCCAAAACTGTCCTCAAACGCATTGCATGCTCCTCAAGACTTTTAGAATAAACCAGGATGTCGTCGATGAAAATGCTGACAGACACGTCCAGAAACTCTTGAAATACTCTGTTCATCAATCTCATAAACGTTGTTGGCGCGTTAGTCAACCCGAAAGGCATCACCACAAACTCATAATGCCCATATCTCGTCTTGAATGCAGTCTTTCTCACATCTTCCTCATCTATCGGATACTGATGGTAACCCGATGCCAAATCAATCTTGGAGAACCAAGTAGCACCTCTCAAATGATCCAACAACTCATTGATCCTGGGAAGAGGGTAGTTTTTCTTCACAGTGACCCGGTTCAGAGCCCTATAATTAATACAAAAGCGAAAATTCTCGTCCTTCTTCTTAACGAATAACGTCGCCCCCCCCCCCCACGGTGTTACACTAGGATGAATGAATCTCTTGTTCAATAGATTCCAGTGCTTCTTTCGCTCTTCCATCTCTGTTGGAGCCGTCCTGTAAGGAGCCTTGGATAACGGCGTCGTCCCTGGTTCCGAGATGGTGGTAATCCCTACAATGACTGAAACTCATCCTCAAACTCCTTAACAACCTGGATACCACTAATCGTAGACTGTCCCACTGACTCCGGCATTGATATAGTAACCAAATAAGCCTCACGGCCCTTCTCGATCATCTTCCCAGCCTGCATGGCCGAGATCACGAGACTTCCTGATGTCGGATTCCCTCAAAACCCAACTTCCCTCTTGGACGCTCAAACTCCACTCTACCTCGATGGCAATTAAGATGAACCATATGCTGATGCAACCAATCCATCCCTAGCATAACATCATACAACTCCACTAGGCTAATAAGCAAATCCGTTGGCCACGACTCTCCTACGATCTGAAGATCAACTTCCCTTGTTCATCCAATGACTCTTAGAAACTTGCCTCCCGCAACTCTGACAACTCCCGCCTGCTCTCCGGGATCCCCTATGATATTAGCACTCTCTGCACACTTTGGGGTAATGAAGCTATGAGTATTTCCAGAATCAAACATAACATGGGATTGTAACCGGCCCACGAACAAGGTCCATATACAAACCTCATGTGTTGAGAACCTAACACTTTACCACAGACAAAACATAAAATCTAAACTTACCAAAATTCACAAAGTTTGAGTACCAGAAATTATACTTGTAATCACCCCGACATTGATTCCACAAGTCTCTACAGTCGTGTACACCCGTGGCGCCTGCTTAATCCGTGCCACCTGCTGCACCACCTGCTGCACCACATGCTGCACCGCTGACACTGCCATCTGCTGCAACTTGGGAAACTTAGGCTCCAGCACCCGTGCTAGCAAGTCCGCAAGATCAACGCCTCCTCCAGGGACTCCACCTGTTGGGACTCCCACACCTAGAACCCTAGCATCATCGGCCACTAGAGCACCAACATTGCCCCCACCGGCCACACTCATGGACCCCTCCTAGAAGCCCTGCGACTCGCCAACATCCTTAGCTGTCACACTCTGGTCCACAGTACCACTAACTGTTGGGCCTCTGCCCCTACCACGACCACGTCCGCGTCCACAACCAGCAACAACATCACCTCTAACCATCTGCACTACCATGAACAGAAGGCTAAGCAAGCAATTTAAATAGAACACAAAAACATAAACTCACCGTGGAATCACACAGTAGGCTTGAGGAGGATGTTCTTGGACTTCATGCCACACACAATTGACTAACTCACATAACCAATCAAAGCATGCAAATCCCGAACATATACATCACAAAACCTAGTGAACCCAAACCTTGAACCGTAAGGGCTCTGATACCAAACTGAAACGACCGACCCATTTTTTAAAAAATAATAAATAATAATAATAATAATAATAATCTAAACTAGTGGTCTCATACCCACTAGCCACCTAACTACAAACATACAACATCAGATAACAAAACCAATAACATTAAACCATTACTCCAATAACCATTATTAATTCATAACAAATAACCAACAATCCAAACAACATGAGTCAAGAAACCAGCAACCTAACCACATTCTAATGACTCAACTCTAGAAACATAGCAAACTAGACAACAACCAATCGAGTCACTAGAACATCCTCCTCTTCATCGCCTTGATTCCACGGTCACACCTTGCCTTTACCTGCACCACAAACACAAATTGAGATGCATGAGTATTTGATAAACATTCAGTGAGACAATCCTCCCATCTACTGGGCTATACACCTAAGAAACTGAGATACCAATGTCCAAAACAATCAACAAACAAATCATGCAAACCAGGAAACAAGTATCGTCTCGCTGGAAGGGAGGTGTCGACCGACACCGACAAAAGGTCGACCGACACAGGCTATTGGTGTCGACCGACACTGGCTATTGGTGTCGACCGACACTACCCCTCAGTGTCGATCGATGCTGCTCCATGGTGTCGACCGACACCCTCCTGGTGTCGATCAATACTGACTCTGAAAACGTGATCCGCTCGAAGCCGAGAGTCGAATCTCGCTTCTCATCACCGCCAATCCGTCCAAAACTCAATCCCAAAGCCATATGAATCTGTAGGAACCCTATAGCAACCATAACAAGCAAAAAACACCACAAACAACACCAAACAAGCATGACAAAGGAAATCTTAGGCTTAGATCAGCCATGGTCATGCACTCACTTCTTTGCAGGAAGATTCTGACCAATAGATGACGAATCCAACACCTTATGAAGTTTCTCCTTCGTCCTTAGCTCTAGATCTCCACTACACATGAACAGATCTCCCAAAAACAGCCAAGAAATCTCACAATCTCTCCCAAAACCTCAAAAACACTCTTTTCTGTCTAAAAACTGTGGAAATGGCGACAAAATAACACTTCCCAAAACCCTTTCATCGACTTTCCACTTAAATAATCCGGTTCTATGGTTTCCTCAAACCAAACCGACCCAAATCGACAGTTAAGTCAATCTGGTCGAACCAGAAAATATTGGTGTTGATCGGCATCCCTCCCCAAAACTCACATTTTGGTTCGAGGATATTACAGTGTTACCGCGCATGACTCATTAACTTTTAAGATTGGATACAAGAGACGAAAAGTTAAAAACATTAAATATGAAATGGGCGATGTAGTTGGGGTAAAGAATGATGATGCTAAGGTGTTTCCCTTACGATTACAGATTTCAATTGGCAAATAAATCGAATTTGACTGATAACAGGGAGACGGAAAAGGTGGTGATATGACAACTAACAGTCAGCCAAGTTGCTTCCTTTATGTCAACTCTTTCATTGTAAGAAGTTGATGTTGAAAATTTCTTAGTCACCCACAGTTAGACGGTTTAATGTCATAATTAATTGTTTGAAAACATGTTACTTATTCTGGACTTTCAATAGTAAGATCTTCGTAAAATAGTTAGATATACATTACACATAAAGCAAACTATGAATTTGGTTCTCAAGTTGTCCAACTGATTAAGTGGAATATTAAATATGATCGTTATCTCGATTATTTATTGACCTACTTTACCCGAAACACTAGTCATTTCCTTGACAAATAAAATTTGGCAATGCCTGAAGTTGGTACTGATTCGCTGGTCAATATTCTTCAACGTGTTGCTTCTGATCGGTGGTGGTTACTAGAACCAATCCTCAAAGCTAATCGTAGGGGTCGAGATTTGGTGTACCATGACGATGTCCTCAAGGATGCATGCATATTCTCACTATGTTCTGATCCCACTGATTATTACACATACGAAGATCCGACAACCCATGTTGTTGAGGAGGGCCGCTACCGGCCATTCTTTAAGCGGTGTCTAAAATCAGGAAACAAGAAAGCAATTTATTACGAAGGATTATGAATACTTGCTGAAGAATAGGACGTCGTCCGAGCAGTAGATTTACTCACTATTATTGTTTCTGACGAAGGTCATGCCACCTTTACCTGTGGTATCCTATCAGTTTTATCTAGAGAAGAGGAAAAGGCTGAACACTACCTTCAAGTATTCAATGACTCTCATCAGCCGTAGTGGATTGAAGGTATACGGGAATATGGCGAGGATTTGGTAATAGAGTTCAAGGCGTTTTGTACTCAGCCAAGGAGGTCATACGTCAACACATTCTGTTATCGTAGTAGGACTTCTCCACCTGACTTTGCTAGAGTGTGCAAGGCAAAGTATGGACGTTTTGAAAACCAGTGCAATGACTGTTATCTATGGTGGGTTTCGATGCAAGTGTACAAGTTGCTCTAACATTGTACATGCAGCTGTGTACGACCACAAGTAGAAGCAAGGTTTGATAATGGACGAGGTGGTCAGCCGATTACCCTTCACCAACATCTTATTTAGGTATGTAGGATCCTTCTTCCGAATGTACTCCTTATATATAACAATACTAGTTTTCGTATGTTATTAAACTTCTCAACCCCTTGTACTTTGTCAACATGTTTTCTTAAATCGTAACTTCATAAGTGATATAAGAAGATTGTAATAGCGAGTCTCTACTGATTTTGTAATATATTCAAATTAATGTGAAATATGACAAGGTTATATATAATATACGGTTTCAAGTATTCCAAAGTTATAAATTTGTGGCTTAATAAAGTGAATATTAAACAACATGTTAATATCACCGAGCAGTGTAAACCTTTAGGATACTTCCCATTTTCCCCTTTCAATTCGTTTCTAATTTTCACCGGAGCCATGGCCGACAATAAACGCTCGAGTTCACCTACGTTTGCAGAACTTGTCGCGGATTCAGAGAAAGGGCCTTTTAATTCTAATTTCTTTGACAATCCATCATAGGTCTGGGCATTTTAACCGAAACCCAAACCCGACCCCGACCCAAAATAAGCAGTTTTTTCCGGATTCGGGTGTTATGTAATACCCGATCGGAATCGGCTTTGGGTATTATTCGATATTCGAATAAGATCCGAACTAACCTGAAAAATACAAAAATACATCTAGATGGATTCAAACCCAATACCTTAGGTACTTATTTGTGTATCATAAACCATTTTGGCAACTTCGTTATTCTGTCCTAATATGCAAACATTAAATATTTATCTCTATATTAATATCTATGTATTCTAAAATTCCTAATTGACTTATTTTTTCATTATTCAGATCAATCTTTAAGAGAAACATGACAAACAAATCTAAAAGAAAAAGAGTGATAGTTTGTGGAGTTTGAGTAGTGAGTAAGGTTGGAAAGAGAAATAATTATGAATCATACCAACTATAAATACTGTTAGATTTAGTAGGGGATTTGAAGGATTTGGTTATTGAAGTGGTGGCCATGGATGAACAAATCTAGGGTTTTTGGCTGAAGAATAGAGAGATAAAAAAGAGGGAGGTAGAAGTTCTATTTTTTTCTTTTTTTTTTCTCACGAAATATATATATTTTTTTTTGAATTCGGGTATACCCCAAATTACCCAAACCCGAATGCACCCGATCCAAACCTGACATTATAAAATATTCGATCGGGTTTTTATATCTCTACATCCGAAAACCCGGAAACCCGAACATCTGAATCTGAACCCGATCGGATACCCAAATGCCCAGGGCTAATCCATCAAACCCATATCATTTGCGTGGGTCTTCAACACATGAAGAAAATGCAGCACCTTCACCGGCGGAAGCATGTGGAGCAGCTGACTCCGCGGGAAATATATATATGCTTTCATAACACCGGTGAGCCACCTCTGATGGCTTATTTGGATTTTTGTAAGCGGTTAAAGAGAATATATATTATACCCGGGTTAATTGGTCCCATCACATTTCGCGATTGGTAACTGCCCTTTGGGGGGGATTTTAAAAACAGTTAGAAGATCATACATGAATGAAGACAGCATTTTGATGATCTCTAATAGGGATACACTACCTAGAAGACTATTTCCTCCGGGGCTGTACCCTCGTGGAGGAGATTGAACATCTACTCAAAACCGTATCTAATTGGAACATTGGTTTCCATTTTGGGTGAGGAGAGTCAAGAAATGGCAACATTACGGGGATCACAGTTTGGTAAACTTTTCACCCTCCCCGTGCAGAGGTCGTAGACCTCTTAAAAGGTCATAAATGACCTTCTACCGCGACAACTAGTCAAGAAGAAGAAACATAGAATGTCGATTGTATTTGGCGGTAAGAATTTCAGGTACTCTCTACGTGTTGACGGGTTGCTTATTTGCTCAAACAAGACACAATGAATATCACCGGAGTTCGTGGAGATGTTAGCAGACTAGGAATCTTTCTTTGCTTATCTGTGGCGAGATCGTCATTCAATTCTCGAAGACTTTTGAAAGGTACAGGCCTCCACTATTAGACCCAACCATGCCAAGTCGTGCGGCAGATGTCATTTCTAGTTTGAGGTAGTCGAACAATGCACGTTACGGGTTCCCTCTTCCTTTACAAGTGTTAGCGTTTGAGGCAATACCTTTGCTGAAGATAAAGATACCGGACGCGGAAGACGAATAATTGTTCCTAGAAAACTCAACTGGTTGTACATTAACTGTGACACTCCTCACTAAGGAGTCAATTTATGACGTTGAATCTAGTCTAGAGGTATGTTGTTATTAGACTATACAATAGGAAATAAATTAACAATTATACAATATTACTCGTACCCCCTAGATTTTAATGTTAGCTTGCATTTATTATGTAGCTCGTTGTACACCCCATATTAGAGGCTGTGGAATATATCAATGAGTTGGAGTTGTTATGGGAGGAAGAGACAACAGACAGCCAAGTTGACCTCCTCCAAAATTATATTGCACTCCAGCATCCATTCACGGTACTTTGTTGTTCAAGCCAAACAGATGACGTATGCGACAGAACGACAGTAAAGAAAAAGGCGTACACCAACACAAAAGTCTAACGTAACCGATCTGGTGGTTTAGACCTGGGAGGTGTGTCTGTATCCAGGGTGAATGATAAAAAAGGATAAAAATAAGAGAAAGGATCCTTCTGTTGAGAGCATGGGCAAAGATAACGTACCCTCATCGTCAGATCAGGAAGAAGTGAGTAAGTTGCATAAGAGAAAGAGAGTGGAAAAGAAAACGGAGCCGCTGAGACGTTCCTCTATAAAGAAGAAAAAAAAGAAAGGTACTTCAAGAGTAACCTTACATCTTTCAGACGGCGATATGGCAAAATGATAATAATACGACAAGTGGAAGGGGACCCAAAGGCTGAGAGTAGTAGCCGAACCCATACTATTGAGGACACGGAAATGACAAAGGTATGTGAGCGATCCCCAAAAAACTAGTAATGAGTTTTCAATGACATCTGCCTGATTAAACTGTCGCCGATGATTAGGTGGCTGATATTGATGATGGTGTGGAACCCGCATCACAATATGAGTCTACTAGTCCGGATGCATGCATAGACTCATCAAAGTTGATTATTGAAGAAGATACTAGTGAACCGTCATCACAATGTGCCACAGAAGTTAAAGTGGTGAACCCTCAGGACAGTTTGGGAGCAAAACATTTGGTGGTGAACCCTTAGTAGAGTTTGGGACAGAGACCATGGGGTTAGAAACCGCAACACCCTGTACGACAGAAACTCAGTCCAATAAAACAGTGGGAAGTCAGGTACACAAGATGGTGATTCATGTATTCCATGTTATAGTAACAGATATATATATATATATATATATAATCAATAATAGTTGTACATATATATATATATATATTGCAGAAAGCATATTTAACGGATGCTGATGATGTTGTACCCTCATCTGTAACACTGGGAAACAGTAAATGGGTGAACATTGATTCCGTTGTAGATGAAACAATCAACAAAGTAGACGTAAAGTTGTTGTAGTCTACTATGAATGGTAACTCACCTCAAAGCCGTGTACATATCAGTATCTCACTATAACAAAATTTCCCTAATGTGCAGTTGATAATCCGTGTACACCTCAGATCAGTACCACCAGATCATCCGAGGAACCAGATCCAAATTCTGAAATTGTTCATGTAGCTCTAGCAGTCGAACCGATATCTATAATACGACCTATAGAACAACCTAGAAGGGGTAGGAGGAAAAAATACACCTCCACAAAGTTGGGATCTAACTTCAAGGTTTATCCACTGTTGTCAGGTCTATTCGCTAGGCGACCTAAATCAGGCGACTATAACCCATTAGCTGGGGTCACAAAGGAGGAATGGAAAGTGCTCTTCAAAGCACTTAAAGCAGATCAAACTACGTAAGTAATTATTGTTATAGTCGTGAGTATATATATATATACTAATTTAGGTTTTATTTTGTTGTAGTGAGAATGAAATAATCACAAGAAACGTCATAAACAATGGTGTCTTCCAAACACTGGCCAAGAAAGAAAATTGGGTTATGACTACGGTAAGTTTCTCACTTTACCTTTTTTGTTTTGTCCCATATGAATAAAGTGGTTAAAACATTAACAAAAAAATTACCCCCAATCAAGCATATGGAGGTCCTTATGGCTCTGCTGTGGAGGAAACAAGGGGACATCTTAATACAGAGAAGAGCTGCATATATAAACCCTTTGTTCACCCAGTTTATCAAGAATAACTATGACCAGTTCGAAACAAAGCCAGATGCAGAAAAAGGCAAATTCGCTTGGAGTCATAATTTAAGGCGATTCATTTTAGGAAAATCAATTGTTTGGGAAAATTAGCAGGAGGAATTAAAACAGAGTTCACTAAGAAAATCGATGTACTTAAGTCCCGATGAACTGGGGAAATTAGCATTGGGTTGGCCTCGTAATAAATATGGTATCGCGGAAAGTCTAGATATTGAATCTTTTCATAAAGTTTAACGAGAATCCAAATGTGGTAGAGTCTTTTATGGAACCAGTTCTGAAGGGCCTCTCATGGGTACTCAATTCATTAGTCCCAGAGACATGGGGGATGTCGACTGACACGTCGACGTACACTTGGGAGCGCATTAAAGGACTATATCATAACGTACGCACTGGTGACTGTGGACCTGTTTTGTGAAATTCCTGGAGATGCACGCTCAGAGATATTGCATAGAGGATATGGGTGATATAAGAGCATAAATATCGGTGGTATGTTAATTGGGGGTTGTTTTTTTTTTTTTTGTCATCTCGGTTTTTCATTAATAATCGATAGGATTACATGTAGTAACTATGTAAAATTACTAAACGAATAGTGATTAAACAACCATCAACATATCCCTCCAAAAAATATAGGCTCTAAAACCTGCTTGTCCAAAAGGAGAGAAAAAATGCCTAAGTTAAAAGAGAGAAAGAGAATCTCTCATAATCAAAAAGTTCCTACAACCACAATGGGTAACTGATGGCAACATACGATTGCACTAAGGCATAATCTGGAACGCTTTGAGCGATGAGAGAAGCTCCTCTGTTTTGTTATGGCTTCTCTAATAGTACTCTCCATTCTGGAATTCTATTCAGTAGGATCAACATTTCTGATTGTTGATGGGCAAAGTTTAGCCAAGCTTTTGGTCTTAAAATTCCACCCACTAACTCAACAGATTCGGAAGCAAAGATGATCGTTGAATACATGTGACTGATCATGCTCTGAACTGCCCATAGAAAACCTTCCAAGTTTGCTTCATCTTTATTCCCGGATACCGTAAGGGCTTTTCTACTATGAAGGATCACGCATCTAGTATCGTCTCTTAGTACCCAGGCGGCACCTGATTTCTTGTTCTTTTGGGGCTTAGATATACCGATATTGCATTTTACCCAGCGTGCAGGAGGAACATTCCAAAGGGAAGCTTGATCTAGTTCTTCAAGTTCTTCCAATTCGTCACATTCCAAGTCCACTTGTTGAGATAGACTCCAAAGAGCCTCATTTTCTCTTATCTTTGCAACTGTATCAAGGCGATCAAACATTTTGGCTTCGAAGAATAATGAGTTTCTGTTTTTCCATAGACGCCAGAGGATCCACGGAAAAAGTCTTTTAGTTTCCAAAGGTACGCTCGAAGATTTGGAGGAAGTGTACACATAGTGGAAGTTAGAGTGAACCGACAGCTCATCAAAACCAGAGGGAGGCGAGGGATAACCGGACATAGCCCAGATTTGTCTTGCTAACGTACAGGTGAAAAGGACATGGTTGATGGATTCTCCTTCATTGCCGCAAATTTGGCATCTGGTATCCAGCTTAACACCTTTTTTTGAGATTAAGTCTGAAACGGGAAGAGCATCACAGACTGCTCTCCAGAGAAAGGCTTTGATCTTGGGGACAGTTTGCAGTGTCCAGACCTGACTCTTAATGCCATTCAGCAAGGGCAACATATCCGCTTCTTGGAGTAATTCTTGATTCTTCAGGGTGCTAGCCAACCATCTACCTGATTTGACAGAATATTCACCACTCCTCGTGTGTTCCCAACCCCAGAAATCATCCTTACCCGTAACTGGTTTCTGTTTTTTGATGCAAAGGATATCATTGGGGGAAAAAAGGATTCCAGAGTTTCAGATTCCCAAGTTCTTGACTGAAAGTTGATTAGTGAAGAAACTTTCTGTGTCCAATCAAAGAAAATATTCTTCCTGTAAGGAGCTCTCCATTCATGATCAAAAATCCAGGGGTCCATCCACACATTAACTGAGTAGCCATTACCAATTTTCTTTCTCAAACCTTTAACCAAAAGGTCTCTCCCATGTAAGATGCTACACCAACCGAAAGAAGGTCGATCTCCAATACCTGCATTCAAGAAATCACCATCGGGACAATATCGACTCTTGATCACACGTGAAAAGAGACAGTTAGGCTCTTGAAGAATTCTCCAAGCTTGTTTGGCTAATAAAGCCTGATTAAAATCCTCAAGATCCTTAAACCCTAAACCTCCATTCTCTTTGGATAGGCACATTTTCTCCCAACTAACCCAATGAATTTTCTTTCTGTGCTTAACTGCATTCCACCAAAAATCTGACATAGCATTGGTGAGATTGGAAAGAGTAGTTTTTGGTAACTTGAAGCAGGACATAGCATATACTGGAGTCGCCATTGCCACCGCCTTAAGAAGAATCTCTTTACCACCAAGTGATAATGAACGAGCAAATCAGCCTGAGAATCTTGATTTAAGACGCTCTTTGATGTAATCCAGCAGAAGGATCTTTGAGCCACTGAAACATTCTGGGAGGCCCAAGTATGTGCTTGCCCCACCCTCAGCAAAAATACCTAAAGTCTCTTGTAAATCCTTCCTCTTTTCCTCCTCCACCTTATCGCCAAAGGTAATTGAGGACTTGATAACATTTATGCACTGACCAGTTTCGATACCATAAGCATTGAGAATGTTCTTTAGAGCTTCACATTGGGGCAAATCAGCTTTGCACAAAAACAAATTGTCATCGGCGAATAGAAGGTGATGAACAGATGGACCTTCTGGTGAGAATTGGATACCATTGATGACACCATTGGATTCAGCTTTGTTCATTAAGTGGGTAAGCCCTTCTGTGCATAACACAAAAAGAAAAGAGGATAAAGGATCCCCCTGTCTTAATCCTTTTTTGGGGGAGATTAGACCAAAAGGTTGATCGTTGATGAGGACCGTATATGAAACAGTGGTTACACATCTCATTACCCAAGAAACCCATAGTGGACTAAACCCTAGAGCAATAAACAACGATTCAAGATATTTCCACTCAACCCTATCGAAAGCTTTTGACATATCTGATTTAATGGCCATAAACTCCTTTGAAATGGTTTTATCAGTTCTCAGACTATGAACTAACTCATGAGCAATAAGGATATTATCGGAGATAAGCCTATCTTGAACGAAAGCTGTCTGATTTGGAGATACTATCTCATTCAGGAGGGGTTTGAGGCGCTTTATGATGATGTTAGAGATAATCTTGTATAGGACTGAACATAAGCTGATAGGACGAAGATCTGACATGTGCTCTGGGTTCTCCTTCTTTGGCAATAGACAGATCTGAGTATAATTCTATTTCTCAGGGAAGATACCTGTAGAGAAGAAGGCTTGAATCTCAGAAGTAACCTGAGCCCCAATGATAGGCCAATATTTTTGGAAGAAGAAACCAGTAAAGTCATCTGCCCCTGGAGCACTTGAGGGCTTAATGGCGAAAGCAGCTTCTTTCACATCCTCAACCGTAACCTTCATGCATAGATGGTCATTCATGGAAGCAGAGACTCTTGGTTGAAAATCATGGAAAAATTCTTCAAAGGAGTCCGGATTTGTTGATGTGAAGAGATCTTGAAAGTAAGCAATTGCCACGGAGCCTTTTGAAGCTTCTGCTTTTTGAGCATTTCCATTGATATCTATCAATCCGTCGAGTCTGATCTTCCTCCTATTCGCTTTAACAGATGAGTGAAAATACTTAGTATTTTTGTCACCTGATTTTGACCATTTTTCTTAGGACTTTTGCTTCCAATAAGATTCTTCTTCTTTATAAGCAATACACAAACTTTTCCTCAGTCTACTCAGCTTAAGGGTGTCAGGAAATCCAGAGGATTTTTCCTCCTCCAAACTGAGTTGAAGCTGATTGATTTCTGTCAAAGCATTTGTGTTATTCTCTTTTTTCCACTGACTAAGAGCTTTTCTGCAACTTATAAGTCTTTCTGATACTACTCCATTTCTGCGAAGATTATGTGCATTCCAGGCACTTGAGATTGCTTGCTTGACATTGGGCTTGTTGAAGCATCTCTTGTCAAACCTGAAGTTGCCTCTGTAAGGTTCTTTAACGGAGGTAAGCTTGACTAGAACCGGCCTGTGGTCAGATCCTCTTTTCTCCTAAACGTTTGATTCGATATAGGAAACCTCTTAAACCATTCCTTATTGCCAAAACATCTATCGAGTTTGCTTTGGATCCAAGAGGTTCCTCTCTTGCCTCCCCAGGTGAATCCATTCCCATAGCTTGTTAGCTCCACCATGTGACAATTTGCAATCATATCCTTAAAAGGTAAGAAGGAAGCTTCTCCCCTTAATAGACCACCAAGCTTCTCACCATTGTGTAGAATGTCATTGAAATCTCTCATCATGCACCAGGCTTCAGAACGATGAATTCCTATTTTTGTGATTCTTTCCCACACAATAGCTCTATCACTGACCACATGATCGCCATATACAAAGGTAACAAAAAACTCCACTGAGTCGAAGCTGACTTGAAGGTCGATCATGTTCTTATCATAGAACTTAATATCTAATGACTCTCCTTCCTTCGAGAATAGTGCCAAACCACCACTTAAGCCGACTGGATTTACGGTAAAAACTCTTGCATAACCCAACAAGCTTTGAATATCAACTACTACATTACTATTATTCTTAGTTTCACACACTAACATGACCTCAGGGAAGTGTTCTTTACGCATTTCCTTGAGACGAGGAATCGTCAGATCATGAGGTCGCCCCAATCCTTGACAATTCCAGCTGATCATGCTCATTACCACTTGGACTGCCCCTCAATTGGGGCTGCCTCGTTGGTTTTGCGCTTAGCGACTTTTGATGATGATTTAGCCTCATCCGCAACCTTTCGTTTTGTGGAGTAAACAATCAGCTTCTTGTCTTCTCATGTTCCTTGTACGACCTCTTTTGAACTTTGAGCTTTGTATGGTCTTCTTCTTTGTTTAGACTTTTTCAAAGTAGACCCGGAACAATCGGCTACAGAGAGGCCTGCATTATGATCCGTTGGTAAACTTTGAGAAAGCAAAGAAGAACCATAAAGCCCTTGATCTACCCCACCATATGACTAAACTTAAAGCTGCTCCCATTTCAAAGACATGTTGCGAAGAACTCGGACCCTCATCGCAACTCATTGACTGGTTTTCGTTGCCACATAACTCAGACTGGACTGGTTCGTGTGGAAAGCTGAAAAAAAACCTTTCTGCTTGAGAACATCATGAGAAAGCAGAGGAGGCTTCTCCAATCTGAGGACTAATCGTGCAGGCATCTCATCAATAACTTCAGCAGCCATTCTAGGTCGACCCGTAATAGGATCAATTCCCACTTGATCATCTCTTAGAACTCCAAAGAGAGGATCAGAGATAGGAATTAACCTGTTGTGAGCAGCTACGTCTTCTTGCTTCTTTAGAAGTCGGGTCTCTTTTTGTTGTGAGAGCTCTTTCTGTTTAACTGGACACTTGCCCTGTTCATGAGTAAGCCTTTGGCAGGTGAAATAGCGTTTCTGGACTCTTTCAAAATCGAAAAAAATCGTGACAACTTCACTCTTAAAGGTTACAACCTTGGATCTGCAGAGCGGTTTAGAGGCATCAAATTTGATTTTGACTCTCACAAACTCGTTTATCTGTGATTGGGACGGGTCGAAAGCAACTTCGAGTACCTGACCCAGGATTTCACCCAGAGCTGTGATAGCCTGCGTGGTGTAGTGATTCACTCGGATGTTCCGGATTTGGACCCAAACTAGTAAATATTGGAGGAAATCTGCTGGAGGAGATTCCACCCATCTGTCCGATGACAATTGCCCATTCATTGAAAGTATGTACTCCTTTCTCTAGGATTCTTTCAAGGTCGTGTTCATGTTGGAATATGAATTGGAAATGTTCCTTTGATAAAGCTACCCCTCTAACTCTGTGATATAGTTGCCATTTCCTTGGGAGATCCCTGACCATATTTGAGACGGATTGGCAGTTAGGATTAAGGATCTTACCCATTAAGCTTATGACAGTGTTTTCGCTTGAGCAGAATTCTGGGAGATCTGGCATGATGAACGGGACATCTTCCTCTTCTTCCAGGGACATCCCTTGTAGAGCTGAATCTAGTTGATTCGACATATCTGAGGGAGACTCAAGAATTTGAGACTGAAAATAAAATTGGGATGAAGAACCCTAATTTTTCGGAAAGATAAAACAGGAACTGTCGGGATCTTTGGAGCAAAAGGATGTAAAAAGAGTACTAAACAGGTACGACTCTTACTCAGAGGGAAAGTTTACCCTACGCTGACTCTCAAAAGTTCAAGAGAACAGATACTCTAATTGAACAAGAGACTACTGAGCCCAAAAAAGGGAAACGGAAAGGTGTTAATTGGGGGTTGTTAAACACTGTTTGAGTATTATATGAATTAATTGTGTAATTTTTTTATTTTAAGAACCCATGATCTCTTAGTAAAAAATTTCTTCTCCAATGATAGGTTCTTATTTTTGAAAATATTGTTTTTTTAAATTTAAAATTTTAAATAGAATAGAAGTGGTATAAATGTGTAAACATTTAAGATTTTTTAAAATTAGAAAATATTGCATTTTAATTAATTTTCAAACATACAAAACATAATAAAAACATTAATACATATTACAATAGAAGTGCAATTCATAAATGGAGAAAAGGATCTGAAACACAAAACAAAAACAAAAACAGAGGTCAATTTCAGTAAAACAGAGGTCAATTTCTCAGTCTCTCAAGATCATAGCATAAAAACTAAAACAGAGTTCAATTTCAGTAACATCTGCATGCATATATAGTATCATAGTTGATATATGGTAGACGATCAACAAAACACAAAGACCAAAAAAACAGAGCTTTTAAGAAAACAAAACAGCACTCGTATATCTCTACCTCTTATTCTTCTTGACAGTGACAGGAATCGAAACTAGACTTGAAACATACACATAGCTACAAATCAACGGGTCATTGTAGCCAATCCGTCGATGTCTTCCTGTCACAATTTGTTTTCTGATCCCACCTTCACCACCAATTTCGTAAAACTTGACGCAAACTCAGGGTGATAAGGTAGCAGCATCTCAACAATCATTCTCTCGTGCTCAGGGCTTAGCCTATCTCGGTTTGCATATCTGCACGATTCAAAAGCCACACACCATTGAATAAAAAAAGAGAATTTCCTCATGATTCATGCGGGCAGCTCAGAACAAAAAAAAAAGCAGCAGCAATTCACATCTAATCCATACCGAAAGCAGCTAATCTAGACATGACTCATGCAAGATCAGAAGAACAAGAACAAACACATGACCATATTAACCACTAAACACTCAATTAGAACAACAACTGTTAAATTCCCCATGTAGACTATAAACTTCAAATTCCTCAGCAATGCAGCTATAAAATCCCTAAACCACACTAGTACTCAATCCAATAGCTCCTTTAGAAATCTTCAGAAATCAAACCCCAAAACTAAACCAAGCTTCTGATTATTGAGAAAGAAACTCGCAGGGTCCATCAATACTGTGTCATCATATCGATTTTTTTTCTGATCTAGAGACTGGCCAATATATGAAATTTTGAATCAATGGGATGATCACTGCTATTAACACTTGATTCAAAGAAAAAACAAAGGCTTTCTACTTAAGTATTCAAGACCCCTTTCAGCTAACAACATTCAATAAATTCAAGATCGATGTGAACAACTTACTGTCATACACGAAAAACGGATTGAAGAAGAAGAAAGAAACAAATCTCTTCTGGAGATAAGATGGATTCGAGAACGAGGACCTTCAAACATCCAACTATCTTCTTCCAAAGATTTAACCTCTTTGTCAAGTTCAGCCATCAAATCAGCTTTCAGAACTACACACCATGACAGAAAAGAGCCAAATCTATTAAGATGATAAGTCTTTCTCAAAAAAACACTTAAAAGCAATACAAATCATTTTTGAGTAACTAGCAATATAAACGAAGTCACAGTCGAATCAGCATATCAATCCACCCGAACAACAACCAAAATTGAGATTACAATTTTCAAACTTTTGCAATCTTAAACAATGGAGATTTGAAACCAAACCTCCCAATCAAAGAACCCTAACAATGGAGATGTGACATTCGAAATTTCTGATTATTGAGAAACTTCATTAGCGATTCTTACATAAAACCCTAATTTTGCGAGACCATAAGATTCGCAAACATGAAAATGGGAGAAACTGTAGGGAACTGACCTCGGTTCTGTAGGGAACTGTGGTAAACCATTCCCTTCGAATCCATGGTTTCAGTTGATTCCAGGTCCTTCGGTCGCAACCGAGAGAGAGAGAGAGAGAGAGAGAGAGGAAAAAAGAAAAAATCTCGTCGGTTTCAGTTTTTTTTTTGCTTTTGTATTTTACACTCGACCAACCACAACCTGACACGTATCGCCCCTTAAACCAATATTCAGTCTCTTATATAACGGGAGATCTAAGATTTTATTTTCCTTTCTGATTTATTTTTTTTGATCGAAACTCTTAAAACTTCCCTATGAACCTCCTATGAACCTCCCGATAAAGATGCTCTAACATATGAACACGTCAACCAGTTCCGGAAAAATATGCCATGAATTGCTATGACGAATTTGTTGACAAGTTTATTAATAAATGAACAATGTCTTTCTTAAACGATAACGTTTTGTAATATTGTTAAAATAGACGCGACAAAAGTTTATTTTTCTATGTTTATTATGTATTAAAATCATAATGCTGAGAAATTGTGATTCGATTGTAGCGTTTATGGTTGTATGTTTATGCTTTCGCTTAAGTGCCCCGTAAGACCTTAGCTCTTTCACACACTAACATATTTACAAATTGCGAATCAAACATACTTAAAAATTTCGTTATTTCATCCAAAACATATTAAAAAGAGATGGTGGTCCATAGGAAGGAAAAATGTATGCTGACACCAAAATAACTTACATCCTTTAGTAAGTGCTGATAAGAGCATCGTCTAAAGTAAATGATAAATTAGGAGTACATTAGCTGCTGACCAAAAGTGAAACTTATATTACCGATAAGGAAGACTCTGACACTTTTCCGCATTGAAACTAAAACTACTCCCCTACATATTAGTTGGACACGTTGTACGGTTGTAACCAACTTGTTGACATTGAGAATAAGCATGCAATTTACAGGGTCATTTTGTCTCCAACGTGACATCCAAAGAAGACTTCATTCTCAACATCTTTGGCCTTCCTAGAGGATTCCTAACAAAAGGCTGTTTACATTTGTACGATGTAATCGGAGTAGGAACGATGCATGACACATCTATCAACATTATCGACTTCTGATAACCACTACACATGTTGTCTTTTACAATAGTATGCATGAAAATGGTGTATACGGGATTTGTTAGCCTTCTCTGGGCTGTGATAGCATGTACGCATGGAATCCTCTCCAGATCAAAACGCCTACATGAACACATCATTTATCTCAAATTGAGAACATGCATAGAGGTATCACCTGTGACTTGAAATTGAAAGACATCAATTTCTTGAACATTTCAACGCCTTGCATGTTCAATATGTGCCTGTAAAAAAAATGAAAACGTATATGTTTACATAATCAAAACAAAGACAATTTTCAACCTAAACAAACATAATTTTCCACATAAACAAACACAATATTTGCCAAAACTCACAAACAACCAACAGAAACAACCACACAACACACAAAATCACAGAAACAGAGATCTTAGCTTAGATAAGCCATGGTCATGCACTCACCTTTACCAAAACAATGAGATCTCACCAACAAACGATGAAAACACACCACCACAAGCTTCCTACCACGTTCCCAGCCTTGGATCCACACTCTCCAGGAAGAAACTCACCCCACAGAGACAACGAACCCAACAAAACCTCAAGAACTCTCACAAAGACTTGTGTTCTCTTCTCTCTTCCTTCTGAGATGTGAAAAAGCAGCTCAAGGACTTGGGAAGTCGAGTTCCACGACCTAAACTCGTGTATAGGGCTTTCTCTAAATTAACCACGCAAACCGGATGATTAAAATCGAACCAATCAAACCGTCCGCAACCGGTGTCAACCGACACCACAAGCAGTGTCGATCGACACCCCTACCAAAAATCTAGTTTTTGGTTCGCAGGTGTTACAATTTGCGAGGGAGTTGCTAGGAAATCTTCCCTCGCAAATCGCTTGTTTTCTTGTAGTGATTGTATCAACAAGACTACTATTTCCCCCCAAATAAATAACATATACATTTATGGCCTTGTTTGTCTTATGAATTAGACGGAAAGCATTGTGCTTCGGTCATGATAGACAATGGAAAATAGGAGTCGTCAATTTGTGAAGGAAACTGTTTAGCAACCCAATAAGTTATGGAGAAGCAAACCAAAGTTTTTGAAAAACCATACGCTTCATCCACAGTGGACCGGAGATCCTCAACTCCACTGGTGTTACTTAACTATAATGACCTACCACCACGAACGACGTCGACTTTGAATTCCCACCCCACTTTATCATTCTGAATCCATATATGTGAATTCCCACTCCACTGGTGTTACTTAACTATAATGACGAATTCATCCCCTGACACCCAGAAGTTTTATATGTGAATCTCAATACACGAAGATAATAATGCGCTGAAATGTTGTTTGGTGTTGATGTGAGATCTATATCCCATTACTTTATTTACAAATGAATAACTTGAATACCTTTTCTAGATCATTCACTAGGGTATTATTTTAGTGTCTCGAAACTTAATCCTTACAAAGGTTAAACACCCAACATGTTGACCAACCAGAAATGTAAATGTGTAAGTTTGACAAAGAACGCAATTTTTTCATAGTGAACTCAAAATAAACAACTTACAAAAGGTGGATGCTAAAAAAATTATACAGTCGCGTTCAAGGGTACAACCCAACAAAGATAACAATACCAATAACACATGTGTATAACCAACTAAAGAATTGGTCCTAATCTGAACCCTGCAATAAACAAAACATTATACCTAAAGAGTGTACCAACCGCAAGGAGCTATATGAGTGGCCAAATAGAAACATTACAAGTGCGGATGTCGAATAATGTAAGAACGATATCCACATTTGTTATGCCTAACCAAAATTATGACCTAACCCCCTTCTTCAATTTTCATCCGCGTCCAAGCAATCTAGGAATCTAAACTTCATAATCGTTCGGCTATACTAATACATATGTAACCTAACTTCTTAAACTTTTTGATGCCGAGATGAACTCAACCTCGCTAAAATCACAGCATATCAAGGAGTTATCTAACATTTTCATAAAGTAGTCTATGTCTGGAACCTCATCAAACACTTTTGCCGCAGGTTTCTTCCTAATGACAGGCATAGCCACGTCAGAGAGGCCTTCAAATTTTAGTCCCAGGGCTAAACACTCAATGTTGTTTTCACCCTCTAAATAGTGAATGATGATGCCCCATTTTTCTCTTTCTTGTACTGTTGCGAAACTGCCTGCATCAAGTGAGGAATCATTCTAGTGAACGGCTTACAATGTTTGTTGAGAACCTCGTCAGTACTACTGCCGTTGATGCTATCCTAAACTTTAATCTTGCGCTTCAATAAGTATGTTTCGAGGGCAACCCAATGCTTGTTATCGATGTTGTGTGCGAAGTAAAGGATGTCTAAATCGTCAACCCATTTCCTGTGTGTCATACCATTTATCGTTAATCTCCCCAAGTACACCTCAAAATAACTTCTCCAAACTGCCATTTCTTATTGGAATAAAAAATGGTATTCTTTTGCCTACAGATTAACAAACCACGGTTCAAGGAAAGCAATCTAATCGGTTACAGAAGGGGATGACTTTTTTATGCCCCTTCAGCGGAACGTATGCATACATGCGGACATGTGCTGCAACACAAAATTAATGTTGCAGTGAATAGTCCACTATATTTAGATAAGATAATTTAGCGGACAAAACGTTCAAGCTTACTGCATCACATAACCAGTCGTACACTTTATCACCATATGGCCATAATTGTTTAGGGGTCATGAGACGCAAATAGAAATTTGCATTTCCAGTGCTCGGAACTTAAGACATGAATTCCACTGTTTAACAATCAGTTATACATCCTATTCGATAAACAAAAATAAACATTTGCCACGTTTGAATTCCCAAACAACACTTAGAAATCTTCGGTTAGGAACGCCTTCAACTTTTCCACTTTTGCAGCACATGACTCAATAAAAGGATTGTATACTTCGGGTGAGAGGACTATCTCAGGGACAGCTCGTCTTGGTAATGCAAATCGTATAGATTCTTCATTATGACTTCCACCTATGTTAGTATCCATACATTTTCTAGACAGAAAATCATCCTCTCCTGAGGAAGGAAAAAGGTTTTCTAACGGATTGCCCAATTTACTATGTATCTCATTTTCTTTTTTTTTTTGAAAATATTGGGGTAATGTACCCTTTGGGTAAATCAGTAAAACCTTCACCAGCAATTGTCGGGTTTTCTAAGGGGTTTAGAAAGTTTGAGTAATCATACCCCTCCATTTCCTCGACACTTTCGTTCCCGCCCCGAGGCGTTGATATAGGGTTACCAGTACTTGGGTTAACTCCACTTACTGGATGAATAATATTTACAGTAATGGGTTTTGCATTAACTTTGTGTCCTCTGTCATTAAACTTTACTCTATTAACACATTTCTCTGTCTGGCCGCTCTGTACTCTTTTTCCACTCTTTACACTGTTTACCCTCTATAATGGCTTAAGCGGGGTAATTCGATCAACACTCTCTGCTTCATTAAGTTGGTCATATGGTTCGATTTTAATAGTTGTTGAGCCCATGATCCTTTTCTTTGACGCTTTAGGATTCCTAACACAACATGCAATTGGGTAACCATCCGCAACCGAATCCTTCATCTGTAATATCCTTGACTTGAACACAGACATGTTTTTAATGTTATATACACCACTCAACAAAATTTATAAAAGGACATAAAATAAAGAGAAACTAAACACTATCAAATATGTCTGTGAAAAATCCAATGAAAAAGTATACAAATAAAAAAAATTCAAAGTATACAACTTGACAATTGTAAAAAATAACAATTATTCTTCGAATAAATACAAAAACTTCATATTAGCTTTTCTCCCCCTAACGATTACCAAAATTATGTATCAAAAACCATCGTATCATAGTCATTTAATGAAAACTATAGAATCATATCATAGTCATTTAATGAAAACTATATATAAATATATATATATAGGTATATATATAATTTGAAAATTACGGTTAAGAGTCCATACCTCCTCTTCCTTAGGTTTGTCATATCCAATTGTAGACACTCCTTCATCCATTGACTTGTTTAAAATTTTCTTAAAAAGTTGAACATCATTCTCAATGTTACCTATCTTATTCTCCATCCCTTCAAGTTTCCTGACAACGAGACCTAGTGATCTAGCAAATGTTAACTCCATATTTTCAATTTTCGACCATAAATCTTCCACTTCAGTCTCTATCCTCCACACTTGACATCTTATCTATGACATCTTCTCGCCAATACATTATTTCTTGTCTCTCACATTTTTGGGGACAATTTTGATATTCATTGGCGCAACCTCAACAAAATCATCGTCACTATCCCCTTCAACATATTGCCTCCTCTCTCTCTTCTTCTTAACTTCAACCTTCCTTTTGATATAGTCTCATTCTCTTTCATCCACTACCCCATTAATCACATCAAATAACAGATTATCCAGTTTATTTTTACCTCCTTCCCCTACTATGTACACTGAATTCTCTTTTGGCCATTATGGATATATGACATGCAAAGGTTTTGCTACTAGATGCTTCACCTCAAGCTACATTTCAAATACAATAACATACATATAATTCTATTAATAAATCTTCTAATCCGAATTGTAAATCAAATTGTAGGAATACCTCTCCGTTATACATATAATTCAGTCTTATGGTCCACATCCTGCATCAACATGTAAAGCCGCCCATAATTCAGTATGATCCTCTCCACACTCATCTTCATCTATTTCTCACAGTTCAGCCCACTTATTTCTTTATATTCATATAAAGAAAACCTCAACGGCTTTCTTTCAACCAAAAACCATAACTCGGATGGCAAATCTATTGTCAATTGATTAGCTAATAGATAGTGGATAGTCTTGTTACACCATAAGTAATTGGTTTTCACTAGCTTTAGTGACACTCCCAATTGCAATTTTTCTCATATTTGGTTGTACACCACATCACCGACGAAATCTTTCAACTCTCCAATATTTGACAAACTACAATTGTGGTGCAAGCTTTTTTCTGCATTGAATATTTCCCATCCAAAAACATCCTTCTTGGATACCTCTTCGTATCATTGATTGACTTCATATCTACAATAGAAGCATTAGTTTGTGTAAAAATCATCATCACAAACATGTACAGCTGATAATAAGTATATCAACAATTGAACATCAACTAACAATATATACGACTACTAACTAACCTATGCATATGTTAACAACTTCATTTGACTAAATTAATCGTCGACAACTACTTTTAAGTCAATTTATGCAATACATAATCTATCAAACACAGCCCGCAACATAAAGAACTTACAATTATTTATACTCAACATCTTACTAAATATTGTTCATAATATCGTCATATTAAATTTCACTTCCCACAACTCCTAAGCTCAATATTCTCACCACGATAACCATATATTGATTAACCATACGCAGATAAGTACGATAATATTACCTCCTGCTCAACTTACGTCCACCTCGCCATCAACTCTGCCGTAATCCCGCCGTCGTCCTCCTGTAATTAAAATTTTTCCCCAAACCTTCCCACAGATAACCTCTTCGAAACAGATAACAATAACTATGACAAATTTGAAACCTTTATGCTAATAACCCAATTTTCGAATACGGAACTTCAAAACCAAAAAGATTCATGGATTATGGGATTCTCTCGAACTTAAGTTAGTAATTAAAGTTTGGGTTATCATATCAACTAACTTTTTAATTATAAATGCCAATGACACATACTGTAAATAAACAGAGAAGAACTGACTTACAAGTAATGTTCAGACTTTTATGTATTGTTTTAGTAAGAATGCTTTCAAACGTATTACTAAAGTAATTAGGCAACTTTTATGTATTATTATAGGTAATTTCCCATTATTAGTTTAAAGATTACAATCTAAAATATCAAACTCCACAAAATTTTCCTCCCGAACCACCATAATTGAAAAAGAAACCGAGTCGTTTACTATGAAATAATTTCACCTTACCAATTCTTATACCATAGCATTTTGGACTATCAAACAAAATCTTCGTAGGAAAAGAATTCAATTTATGACTGCTATAGTTGGAATCCAGAACTTCAATATTTGTAAACATTGCTGAATTTTTATGGCTTCCAACTGGAAAATTACCATTACCCATCGGAGGACTTGAGCCAGTATGGGAAGCTTGAACTACACCTGCAACTCCAACTTTATTACCACCATTGTTCAAAATGTTAAATAGTTCTTTTGGCCAGTATCTAATATCTACGTTGGGTGCATTTTCTATCAGTAGTGAAAGCCACCAATTTCCTGTTGCTTTATCCTTTTCCATACATCAAAAGATAAAACAAACACATTTGAAAAAACGAAAAGAATATGTGCTACTAAATTAATTTTAAAAAACTTTTATTATATAATTAAATATATGTCGATCACTAATATGATTCATAAATAATTAATTTTAAATTCAGAAAAATTTCATGAAAATAAATAAATAACCCGTAGAAATACCTGATGGATAGACCAACACGACCAAACAGATTCTCCTGGGTTTATGTTTATGGGTTGGACTATGGGAACTTTCCTTGATACCTGAATAAACCCATCACATGCTGTATTGTAACATCCTTTTCCATCTTTACCCTATTGATATTGTGTTTAATATACACATATTATTTGATTTAAGGATTAAGTATAAATAATTTAACGTAAAACTAAACTTTAAAATGTCACACCTTAAAATATCCATATGTCCAAAGTTGTCCGGTGCCAAAGAAACTTGGCTTTATCTATCAAAACGAATTTGAATACTTTAATACTAACAAATATTTTTTTTTGTGAACCTACTAAGAAATATTTATATACAAATTTTACAAAGAAAACCACTAAAATGTAGAACTTACAATATAACCCGCTTGGATACAATTGACTTGGTTATTCAACCAACTACCTATAGATATTACACTATATGAAGTCTGATCTTTTTCGATGGATAGCGTATATCCATTATACGAAGCTTATACACCACGATATGGACCAATACTTAACCTTACTCCAACAATCTACTAAGAACCAGTCATATCGACATGTATATAGACTAATAATTAAGATATATATAAAACATAATTAGATTTAATGTATATGGAGAGAATGAAATGTTTACATGTGTTCCAGGATTATCGACAGTTAGCGGATGGAAATACTTCTCGGCAAAAAGTTGTGCCTTGGTTTTGTATTCATTTGAGATTCTCAATATAGGAACGGTTCCATCTGGACACCCTATTTCACTTGAATATGACTTTTTGTTATCAATGTGATTCCTTAATTCATGTCTTGAAACTGATGGTTTCATCTTTTCAAAGAATAACTTATACGTCAGATTCAAAAATCGCATTTTATAAAAGTAATTTCAAAATCATGTAGGAGACGGATATTTGAAATGTCAATGTACCTGGATTGTGTGGTTTTGGAGCAAACGATGACCAAGTCCTGGTTGGTTATTAATATCAACGCAATCGTATGTAGCATTTTCCCCTATCTACGAAAAAAAAAGAAGACATGAGGTGTTTTGGAACTCAATACATAATTAAAAAAAATGAAGAAGAATATGATAGTGAAGTAGTTAAATAGATTAACATAATAAAAGAGACATGTGTCTCAAGTTCTAAAAATATCAACGCTAACCTTGAAGGATCTGATAGGCAACACACTTTGATCAGAACGAACTGAGACTGTTGAGAACAAAATATGTAAGAGATTCAAAACCAAAACTACAATAATTAGTGAAGACATTTTGTTTCTTCAATAATGAAAATGGCTTGTCCATAAAAAATAAAGCTATTTATAATAAAAGAAATATAAATACAGATATTTGACTGGAATTATTACTTTGACCAGAAAGAGAAAATAGATTTATTTTTACACTATGAATGGTAACCTACCATCACGAAAACAGAAAGAAAATCTAATCAATATGTTGACCGAGTAACTTTAAAATATATATATAGTCAATATCAAATTGATTTTATAATTATCTTTTGTGTATTTTAATTATATTAATGTGTAGCCTTAATATTTATCTATGAATCTTATATAATAAAGTAAAGTTTTATTTTGACAAGCTTTAAAAAGTTGCCATTTGGTATTCTCTTCTTGTGACATGTGTTTTATTTTCTCTTTAATATTTGTATTATATCTTTCAATTGACTTTATATGAATACATTACATTATTTATATTTATATTTAAGAAAAAATATAATTTGATATTATACATTATAAGATGTTCAATTTATTCTGTAATTAGTGTAACATACTGTCCAAAATAATGATTTTCTCTTTTATTTCTTAACTTAAATAGAAATAATTAACACGATATAATTATTACATTTTTTTCAATTTGACTCTAACTAAAATAAACTAAAGTATATTTAAATATATATGTATATATATATATATATTTGATTATAAATATTTAGAGAGAAATAACTAAAGTATATGTCTTTTAAAGAAAGAAATGAATATATATCTATATAATTATAATTTGTTTTGCTTGAAATTCCTATCATATATTATTAGTCATAGTAACTATTTATATTTGAAAACAATGTATTTATTTATGAACCTTCTCACATATTTTATTAAACTTCATATTTTATCACATATTTTGTAACTCTTATATTAATTTGATTAGGTTGAACTTCCTATCATATATTTATAGTTATATTAACCAAAAATAATTAATACTCAAAACAACTAATAAATGTATTTTTGGTGAAACTTCTTACATATTTTAGTAAATTTAATACTATATCACATCTTTTGTAACTCTCATATTAATAATCATATCCATCATTAAGGTACAAACATAATATTATTGGTATTGTAATGAATGACTAATAACAATTAGAAAGCATAATAAATATTAAAATATATTAATATGTATTTATTGCATTTTGTCACTCTCATATAGCTTATGTAACTTCTTATAGATATAAATTAATATAAGAATTAGTGCATTAACTACCCAATGAAATAATCAATTTATGATAGGTTCCTAACTCCAAATTTTCCTATAAAAAGAAAGACACACATCTCAATAACCCTCATATCTCAAATCTCACATAAGTTTGTAAATTCTATAATTTTTTGTATTCAACTAACATTATCTTAGTTTGTAAATTCTATAATTTTTTTGTATTCAACAAACATTATCTTAGTGTATTTTTTTATTTTTGTATAATAAACTAAGGTTTCCACAAACTCATACTTTAAAAAGCTCACAAGTGGCACTCATTCCTCTCAAGATTATATACATAAAAAATATCCTAAAAAAATATCTTAACATTTTAGCAATATACTTTTAGTTATTATATATATATATATATATATATATTTCATTGATCAATATTTTATATACTTACCATAACATTATAATTCCTCAAATAATAATTTGCCGATAATTAAAGAATAAAACATTCATATAATAGTTTTGAAAAATTATAGTTAAGATAGTGTTATTTTAAAATAATTTCAAGATAAAAAAAATTAATATAATATTATAATATTTATTTGCTGACAAAAAATATAATATTTGGTTTACAATTTTGTGCCAGAGGATCAAATCATTTTTCTAGATAATTTCAAGATTTTTTAAAATATGATATTTTATTTTTTCTCAATATGATATTTTGATTTTTCCTCATCCCATGAAATTTTTTCTAGTTATACTATATTTTTGAATTTCAAATTAATACTAGTACAGTAGTACACTATACAATACATTAATAATTTTGACTTTGGAGGGTTTTGGTTGACAGAAAGCTAAAACAAATTATTGAGGTCGATGTTCGTCTCTCTATTTTTTATAATAAAACTCGACTTATATAGTCAATTAACCTAATGATGTTATATAGTATAGAGAGTAAATTGATATCGAATTTATGGTAAATAACGAAACTAAAATATATAGATATTTTAAAAAGAGAATTCGGCTAAGAATGCCATTTTTCCACAAAAAGTTATTAAGAATGCCATTTTTTTTTCCTTTTCTAAAATGTCAGTTTTTAACTGGGAGAGAGAGTGAGAAGACCAAATTACCCCTGTCCAAAAAACTGAGAAAAGCCCAGGCAGGAGAATACCAAGTGACGTGCGTTTTAAAACGAAGACAAATTTTATGGAACTAGACAAAGACATGATGAATCTCGGGTGGACCAGATCCAATGCATGCAAGATTAGTCCATCCAAAATTTGTCCTTCAATCTCTTAAGTGGACCATATCCACTTGGTTGGACTCAAGTTGTTTACTTGCATGTCTACTGATGCATGTACCGATCTTATTGTGCCTCCAGTGGACCATACTAAATGCTCGAACAGGTTTTTGTCCATCACATTTATGTCATTCGGTCTCTTTAGTAGACCAGATCAGCTTTGTTGACACACTTGTCCATCCCAATTATGTCTTTCGCTCTCTTAGTGGACAATATATGATTGGTAGACGATACTTGTCCTTCAATATGAAACTATTTTTTCCACCCTGCAGTAATGCTGACGCATGTATTAGTCTTATTAAAAAATATCATACTCAGCCTTCAAGGAAGAATATTTAGTCTATCAGATCTGGTCCATCATAAATATACTGATCTTATTGTGCCTCCAGTAGACCAGATTAAACGCCCGAACAGGTTTTTGTCCACCATATTTATGTCCTTCAATATCTTTAGTAGACCAGATCCGCTTTGTTGACACACTTGTCCATCCCAAATAAAGATATTTTCTCAAGTTTTTCTCTATTTAGTAACCCATGATAAACAATAAAACTATAGGATATATTGTATTTTTGATATTGTTTGTCACATATACATTATAACTATGATAAATCCATTATCACTTCAAAAATTGTGTGAATGTGTCCCAAAATTTAATAGGCAGATATTTAATAAGTCAGTTTAGAATATAAGTATCTATAGAATAGATAAACTGTATCATAAATTTTTTTTTTTTAAGTGTCACACACCAATCAAGAAAATGTTTATTATAATAAAATTCTGATTGGTAAACAATTGAATGGACAGAGTATGTCATATGTGCAAAAAAAAATATTTTAAATATAGTGAATTTAGAGTACTTAGTTGATTTGTTTTTAACCTTTTTTATTCTCAAATGGTTACCAATAAGACCTAAATAAAGTTTTATCATGCTCATAATTAAATATTCAAACATAAATAATCTTAAACATTGTTTAATACTGTATTACTAAGAAGGCTGACATTTTAGCACTTTTGAAGGGAAATTCCCAACTTCAAGAAACCTCATTTCTTTCCTTTTATCCTTCTCAATTGTTTTTCTTGGTTGGTATATATATATATATATATATATGTTCAAAACAATTGGCAGAAAGATAACTGCATTTGAGGTTACTTTTACAGGAAAATACCTCATTCTCTCTCTCTCTCTGGTTTCAAGGCACTGCCTTTCCTGATTTCATGATTTTGATTCCTCTGTCATTACCTTTTTTTTATTGTCTCTCTGACTCTCATCACTTTAAAATTTGATATTTTAAAAAAGGATAACTTATGGCATATACAAGGCATGGACTGCCAAAATTCCCCTCTTTAACTAAACCCAATAAAGCTTATGTTTTTTTAAGTAGCAAATATAGTAATCTATTTATTCCCCAAATACAGTCACAAATAGCCTTTTCTTTCAGTCAGTAAGTTTAGTTGACTAGAACTAGAAAGACAAAAACATATTCCTTCCGAAATTTAATAAACTTAAATAATAAAAATATATATCGTGAGAGTTTGGGTAGGATCAATAAAATAGTGAAATATGGTATTGAGTAAAAAAAAATATTCATCCCTTTTTTTTATACCCGGAATGATATAGTTTTAGTTTTTCGATTAGAGTGTACAGGTTGCTAAATCTGGTTTGCACACCTAATTGATGTTGACATGGCTAAGAGTACATTTCTAGTTGGACCAAATCATTCTAGTAGCGAATAAACTGAAACATTTAAACTAATTGACTGTTAACATGACTCATCAACTATTAACTAGTTTGAGTGAGCTACTGAGTTTGAGCCCATTAAAATAACTTGTTCAGAGTTTAAATGTACATTTTATTGTAACATAGTAATTGTTGTTTGAGATGAATACTGATACAAAAGTAAAACTAACAAAGATTATGTTAGTAGCTTACAAATTTTAGTAAAAAATATACAGTAAAAATTATAACCACCTAGAGAATAATAGCCAATTGAAACTGGCGTGCACTAGACTGAGGACTACATCAGTCTACAGTCTACTCTTACTGTAAATTGTAAAACTCGAACAAAACAATAAATTTAGCTATAGATCTTAATACGATTTGACGCAGTGGCAATTTAGCGTATTTGTTGTAATTACAACTTAGAAATTCTACGACGACATGTCAAGTTTGGTGGAAAGAAACCTTTAACATAGAATATTATCGATATTAATCAATTAAAAGTAGGAAAAATAAAGCAGTGAGATTGAACTGAAAAAGTTGGTTAATGGACATTCGACATAATGTTTTTGCATATGGAAAGAATATCCATGTGCTTTTAGAGTAAGCCCGATCGATCAAAAAGTTCGATCCATCCTTTAACTTTTTCTTTCGTTACTTTTGAATTTATATGTAACTTACAAATAAGTAAATAACACACATTGGTGATCCCTTGGACTAATATGAGCAAACATCAATTGTACGTACATTGAAAAAAATAAAAAGGAAACATCGATTTGGAAAAGAAAAAAAAAACAAAATACGTTGCGTTGAGTGTAAATTTTGTAAAAAGACCAAACTATCTGCTTCATTTTGAAACCAAACATTTAGCACAAGCTCTGGCTCGTAAATATTGGAGACTGAAGGATTTGTGTTACTCCACACTTTCGAGTAGAAAGTTTCCAAGATTCCATAACATCAAGAAAAAAATATTTAAATTCTTTTTAAGATTTATATTTGTGGTACGTAACACGATTTTGTTGGTTAGATATCTTGATTATATTTTTTTTCTTCTATATCCATGCATCATAGATCTTAGACTAAATTATACACTAATCCATGAAGGTGTCTAAAGCCAGGGACTATTTTGTTACTTAAGACATACTACGCGCAGACAGTGGCAGGTCAAAGAAATTTGCTCCTGAAGACATATATATACGTACACTGTCAAGAAGATTTCTTAGAGCCAACATGTTAGTTATGAATATAGTAGAATTGAACCTATATTTCCACATATGGAATATATTATATGTTTACATAAATTATTAAGCTCAATTCGATCAAGTTCGCTTATTTAAGGAATGCAAGAACCACAACAACAACAAAATAAATTAGACGACACAAGTATAAAATTATTATTAAAAAAACAAATAATGTTATAAGTTATTAGTTAAACACTTAAACTTAATTGGTTGCAAAATCGAAATTAAGTTGGTGAAGTTTTGAAATGATAGATAAATTATAAATCTTGTTTATTGAAAATATGCTATTGGTCTAAATTCTTAACTATGATTTCTTTTTTTGGACATCAAACTGAATCTTTTTTCTTTTGCATGAAATTAATCCAAATATGTGATAAATAAAAGCATATGTACAGTTATGGATAGACCCTAAAAGAAAAGGTAAATGTTAGAGAATATGTAAAAATAAAATAAATTAGATATTAATACTTTTACTTTTCCCTCATGGAACATTAAATAGGCAATTGAAAAAAGTTGTACCCCTATGTCGCAAAGGCATTTCTGTCTCTCTATCCCTCTCCTCATAAATCTAGAGAGAGAAAGGCTCAAGGGCATAAGATAGGGTTACGATATTTCGAAGCCCACCAAAAAAAAAAGGAATAAAAAAGAGAAGCTAGAAAACATTTTGTTCAAAGTAGTAATGATAATTTTCCTCCCCTACCTGTGACTTCTCTTCATCCCTCATCATCATTACAACCTCACTTCTCTCTCTCTCTCTCTCTCTCTCTCTACCTACACTTTATCATGATGATAGTGATGATGGTAATTCATGTTCATCTTCGTCGTCTTCTTCTCCTTCTTCTTTCTCTTCACCTCCCAAGTCCCAATACCCAAGACGAAGACATCAACACACAAACCAAAGATCAAGAATCCCAAGAAAAAGAAGATGAAGTAGTTGATTCTTATCATCATCAAGATTTTAAGATTAGGGTTCACCTTATCTCTCTCTACTTTTTCATTTAGATCCGTTCTTGATCATCATCTTATGTTTGTATCTTCATCCACGTGTGCGTACGAGAACCAAAAGGGGAATCAAGCGTCTCGGTCCGATCCTTCGCTGCTTCAAAGCGATCTTCATCTTGAAAATCACCAAATCAAGTGTGTTTTTTAATTATCTCTTTCTTGTCTCTTTTTTTTTTTGTGTGTTAATTTCCTTTTTTTGACTACCTTTTGTATTTCTATTTACTTCTTCTTTTGTCTTCCAAATCTCTTTTTCGATTGCTGTTTTTGTTTAACTAATTTAGATTTATGAATCTACATGTATCACTATATATCCCTATGTTCTTTTTCCGAATAATTCTACTCAAGAAATTATATCCCATATATAATGGTTATTTATCATGTAGTAATTGCTTGGATGATTGGATCGATAAAAATCTAACACGATATTTTCATACATACTAGAACATACGAAAAGCGATTCATTAAGAATATAGAAGTATGTATGTGGATGAATTCGTGGAGTTGTCATTAATGATGCGTGTAAACACAATTATACACAAGCACATGTTTCTTAAAAAAATTAAGAAGATGAAGCATGTTCATGTCATATGCATAATAGTATATCTTATCAATATAGTAATATAGTAGATCATTCCTTGCATACAAATGATTGTGTCTCTTGGTGTACAGTCCAAAAAGTTATGATGGCTAAGGTGACGATGAAATGTTGACGAACATAAATGCATTTCTCATTGTTTTCTCGTCTATCTATATTTGAAAATAATGCACAGTATATTTTTTTCAGCATTTTATTGCTCTTGTTTGTTTTTGTCGGTTTTGTCTCTGCACTCAAGCATCGAATATAAAATAAATGTTTTTGTCATTGATCTCTCAGTTTAACTTTTACACAACATACTTAATTATATGATTGTATATCCACACGGTACAATATAATGTGATGCTCGAATTGATATTTTGAATCACCATAATTAAAATTAAACACAAACTTTTGCATAATTAAGCATAACTTATGTAGTTTTGTTTTAAACCTTGTATGGCCTATTATTCCGTTTATCGTGTGTGCTCCCTTGTCGTTTTGCTTAAAGAATCAGCTTGCTTCTGGTAAAATCAATTGATAGTAGAGGCACTTTTTGGTTAATAATTTGTCCTTCTTGTATAATATTAGTATAGGCAATCAGGTTTCATTTTTTCCGGTTTAAGCGAATCACATTTTGAAGAGAAAAAGTTTTTTTTTAAATGGCGTTTTGGAATTTGGATGATTAAAATGACTAGTATCAATTATATATTTATATTTATATATAATAGTACCTTAAAAGAGTGAGACTAGAAAAGTTATTGTAGACAATACCTTTAAAAAGAGTGACTAAAAGTTGTTTAGTGTCTATACCAGTTAATTTGACCTGTCTTGCCAAATGTTTTGATTAACAGAAAACTAAAACTTCAAAAGTGAATCATTTCATATTGGACAAGCAGTCAAACACAATGCACAATTTTTAAACTAACTAAAGCGCATGTAATGTCTTATATATTAACAACTGGTAAGATACAAGAGATAACATCATAATTTTTGTCTAAAAAATATCAATAATGATAAAATTATCCACTTTATTCATTGAACAAAATGGATTTTAATACGTTTAGAGAATATATACATATACTTTTGGAAAATAGCCAGATCTAATTTTTAACTATTCATATTTATGTCTTTCGGAAAACTGTAAATATTCAGATCTGTAAAAATAATGAAAAATATTTTTTATTAAAATATTAAAATGATGAAAAAATAAAAATGTAAAATATGATAACATACAAATAATGAAAATATATTTTAATCTCATTATGTGTTAAAATTTATTTATATAATATTATTAAAGTATTCGGATTTTGATATAATGAGGATATGAATCCTAGATTTAGAGTATCTAAATCCGGATTCAGTCATCTGAATATCCAAGTTTACGAAACGGATTTCAGGTCAGATCTCAGATCCTCGAATATAATTACACCCTTACTAATAGCCATACTTTTGCAACTCACATTAATCTAATGGTTTTTGTTTATATGATACATATAAGTCTACTAAAAAAATTGAAACATTTTTACATGGATCTTTTTTATCTTCTTTCAATTCAATATCTTATCACTATCTAATTTTGAAGTGTTTAAGCTATCTTCTAATGTTTTGGTTGATGTAATTGTTACACTTCTTTACTTAGATGTAAAATTTATTCGGTATTAATCTTTGCATTTGAACATATTGATTGATATGGGGACCGGACAAAAAATTTGTCGACCTTGCAGATTTTGCACCGAACTAGACCAGGCCTGGTTTGCCTGATTAACCATAACTATCCATGTACTGTAGGAGCAACTAGCAAATATGTGAATGAACCCCATAATGGGATGTTTGATGAGAGGCCCACAGTTTTTACTTAACCGGCCCCCTAATTAGTGACGTGTAGATAGAGTTGGGTTTTTGCTAATCAGGAAACAAATTTGTAGAAAAAGGGATTTACTGCATTTACAGAAGAAGTCAAAACTAAATTCTAAAGAGGAATAGACTCCAGAAAGTCAAACAATCAAAAGATCCACAAAAGAATTGCATTAATTAAATACTTAATGTACACGAAATCTAAATAGACAAGATTTACTTCTTCTATGGTACTTTTAATTTAATGTACACCAACGTCACCAATAATTAAGATTAGCTATTATCTTTATTTTTTGGTCAAAGATTAGCTTTTAATTTGTTAACTAATTTATAAGCATTAAAATTACTTCTCTATCAAACCAAACCCTATAAAACGTGTGGCTTTGTTACTAATCACGATTTAATTAAACAAATACATTGTCTCACCTAATCAAATCTTTTTGCTCTCTCTCTCTCTCTCTCTCTCTTTCATACAAAATGGAGAAAAATTCTTGGGCCGATCAGTGGGACAACAGCAATCAATCGTCGGGAAAAACAACGGACGTCGGAGGCGCGTCGGGGAAATACAAAGAGAAAGTGGGGGCTGGATTAGAGAAGACTAAAGCGGTTGCGAGTTCGGGGTTGAAGAAGGTGAAGATAGGAACGTCTTTGGGTTTTAATTGGGTTAAAGACAAGTATACCAAAACCACCACTAAGAATTGATTCCGTATCTTTTTCTTTTTTGGAATTTACATATTTGTCTTCTTCTTTATTTTTTGTAACAATAAAATAATATGTCTTGATTCTTATTTTCTTCTTAATGATCGGAGATATTTAAAGACTTATGAAAAATTGATTCGGATTGGTGTGTTATATATTTTATGGTTCCGTGGAAATGAGGTGATCAATTGTTTGATTTGTGAAGATTGGAGAATTTTATATACGTTTTTTTTTTGGGTAGAATATACCTTTTATTTTAATTCGATTAACAAAGGTAAGGAAGAGAAACAAAAATCTGAATAGTTTGATTATATTGGCAAGACTTTTAATAAACTTAAAATTTATGAATACTTTAGATATATATTTCACTTAAAAGTGGTTTTGTGTTGGTTTTCAATATCAATTTTTTTAATTGTCAAAATAGATTACCTTGGAAAGGTAGAAATTAAACTAGAACAGATAAATTTTGCTCATAATGAGCAAACCCAAAATCTTTGTAAACGTTAAATCAGAAAGTATCATACACATTGTTTACAATCCATAAATCGAATTTAAACTACCAGAATAAAAATAACAGTTAACAAGGTTATGTGTTTTTTTTGGTCATTAGAACGATTTGCATTAGTAAAATAATTTTTTTACTTGATATCAATAATGAAATATCGGAATTTTTTTTTAAGCGGTGAAAAATAGATATAAGCATATTAAGTTTGAAAGAAAATTGATAAATATGTATTTTCATTACAATCATTTTTATGCTTGGAATAGGAAGGCCAAAAACACTATGGTGTTTGCTACATGATACTTGCCACTTGCTAGGGACCAATATTGGATTTTGGACGGTCAAAGCACTATGATGGTGGTCGATGGAGGTGTGGTGCCGGATTGTGGACAATACGAGCCAAAAAGGCTCCCATAATTAATAAGAGTGTCACTGTCACCTCTCAGTCGTATTATTTAGGGACGCAAACTACTTGTACCACACAACCTCTAGAATTATTGGATTAATCATAGCTTATATAATTGCTCTATAAATTTATCTCACAATTGTATATACTTATTTCATCACTTTAAATAAAATATTTATTAAAACATACTTAATACTTAAATGGATATAAGCAACCTTGAATTGAGATAATCTTTTATTATTACACTAATAAACATTTAGATAAATACAAAAATGTTAACTGCAATTTAACAAAAAAAATACTGAAGGAAGTAGTTAAAACTTTGAAAACTTTAAAATTAATTTACAATCTTAACAATTCAATTTTTTTCATCAAATTTATTAAATTATAAGAGAAAACGTGTCAGATAAAATCATCATCTATATAGAACAAAAACTGAACCATCCATAAACTGTATTTTTTATTCTGATCCTTCAAAGCCACCTGTCTGGCCACAGAGCAAAAAAAAAAAGAACAAAAACTGAAAAAAATCCTCCCTTACCAAAAAAAAAAAAAAAAAAAAAAAAACTGAAAACAATCAATCCATCATTACATTTTTTCTTTCTATCACGAACTCTCTATCTAGTAGTAGCAGCAGAGTAACAATAATGGCGATCACGGTGCCGAGACGCCAACTCTTCATCGGCGGTCAATGGACTGAGCCCGTTCGCCGTAATTCTCTCCCTGTTGTCAATCCCGCTACCGAAGACATCATCGGTACTTTTTCTAATCATATCTTATTTTCGGAACATTTTTTTTTTTTGTTTGTTTTGCTCACTTTTTTTTTGAACTGGATCAATCCGAGTTTCCGATTCAATCCATCGATATCGGAACTATGCATTTCCAGATTTTACTTTAGTTCGCTAATTCATAGAGTGAGATGATCGTGATTTCTTATGTGATAGCTCGCTTCGTGTTTTTTCTTGTTTATGAACTAGATCGGAACTTGTTTATTGCGGTAGATCTATGGAATTTTATATGTAGGTTAAGTTTTTTAAACTGAGATTGGTGGTTGTTTTTAGGTTATATTCCAGCTGCAACTTCTGAAGATGTGGAGCTCGCTGTGGAAGCTGCTACGAAAGCATTTACTAGGAACAACGGAAAGGATTGGGCTAAAGCTACTGGGGCTGTTCGTGCCAAATACTTGCGTGCTATTGCTGCTAAGGTTAACAATGAGTTCGTTAATGAAATCTGTGTTTCAATTCTCTGTTAGCTGTTTTTGTTGTCATATGTAAATTATCCATATCCAGGTAATTGAGAGGAAGTCTGAACTAGCTAATCTTGAGGCTATTGATTGCGGTAAACCTTTAGATGAAGCGGCATGGGACATGGTATTCACTCACACTTTGCTTTTTGTGTACATTTGGGAATTTTTTTTGTGATTCAAATGTCATACGGTGGTTGCTTGTAACCCTTTGCAGGATGATGTTGCTGGATGTTTTGACTATTATGCTGACCTAGCTGAAGGCTTGGATGCAAAACAGAAGGCTCCTCTTTCTCTTCCGATGGATACTTTTAAGGGTTATGTTCTCAGGGAACCTATTGGTGTGGTTGGGCTGATTACTCCATGGTATGTTTCGTTGACCATGTTCCTAAAACTACATTTATGGTGACATATTTGAATGTAACCGAACCCCTCAAATTATTGTATATAATTTTTCTTTGTCGAGTTAGCGGAGTTAGCTTTACATATTTAGATCACATTGAATTGTCAAGTATTCTTTCTTCCCTTTTAGACAGACCGTATGTTAGAAACACTACCACGTATTAGGCAGCTAATAATTTATATTTGTGTTGAAGGAATTATCCGTTACTGATGGCTGTCTGGAAGGTAGCTCCTTCACTTGCTGCTGGGTGCACGGCAATACTAAAACCTTCAGAGTTGGCCTCCCTGTACGTATTTGATATTTGTTGACATCATATCTAGCCAGTTCAACTCTTAGTTCATGAACTCGCCAATCTGATCCGGTTTTATTTCAGGACATGTTTGGAGCTCGCTGATATTTGCCGCGAGGTGGGTCTGCCACCTGGTGTTCTTAATGTTCTGACTGGTTTAGGAACTGAAGCAGGTGCTCCACTGGCATCGCATCCACATGTTGACAAGGTCTGATTATAGTCAGTTTTATCTTTACCAGTATCCTGAAAGTCAAACAATTGTAGATAGAGCAGTTATTCTTGCTTTTTCTAGGTTAGTTGAAGTATTGATAATTTAGCCTTTACCAGATTGTATTCACTGGAAGCACAACAACCGGAAGCAGCATTATGACTTCCGCTGCCAAATTGGTTAAGGTAAGTCCAAGTGTCTGTGTTGTTTTCCTTTGGAACTAGTATCTATCTGGGATTTGTTTATCTTGACCTATGAATTTTAGGGGTATGTGCATGATTCTTGTATTTTTCATTCCACAGCCTGTTTCCTTGGAGCTTGGGGGGAAAAGCCCTATCGTTGTCTTTGATGATGTTGATATTGATAAAGGTGGGTACTTTTGGAACCTTAAGAAAACCATTCTATATGTGTTCTGAACTATTAGTGACTACACTTCTGTTCTAAACAGCTGTCGAATGGACTATGTTTGGTTGTTTCTGGACGAATGGGCAGATTTGCAGTGCCACATCTCGACTTCTCGTGCATGTAAGTGAGCAATAATCTGCAATAGTCTCGGATCTTAAATTCTCCACCGAACTGAACATGATATATGTTATCCTTTATCACAGCCAAAACTGCTCTCTAGAGAAGTTATATGTTATATAATTGAAGTTTTGCTTTGGAAATTAAATTATAATTATGTAGTCTACTCTAGTCATAAAACAAAGTTCCTTTACATGAAACCACCAATGCAAAGGTAAACAGTTTCAGTCTATGTTTAATTGTAAGACTGGTCATAGAAATGATAAATTGCGGATTAGTATCAGTCATCATAGGACCTTGGAAACCCCTGATATAAGTAGGACAGAGAAGCTTTACTATACATTTTGTGAACTGTTATTTTCATGAAACAAAATCTGGGGAAATGTCAGGAAAGGATTGCTGATGAATTTTTGGACAAGCTGGTAAAGTGGACAAAGAACATTAAGATTTCAGATCCTTTCGAAGAAGGCTGTAGGCTTGGTCCTGTTGTCAGCAAAGGACAGGTAATATTGCTGAACAAAATTGAAATTCTCAAGAATCAACACCTTAATCCCCCAAAAACCCTTTTATCTGTCAATTTGGGTTAATCACGAAAAAAATTTAGACTCTAGGCGAGCCTTACATCTTAATCCTATGCAGTACGAGAGAGTTCTGAAGTTTGTCTCAAACGCTAGGAATGAAGGTGCAACTGTCCTTTGTGGAGGAGTTCGTCCCGAGGTACATTACAGATGTAGACTAACCTTCAGTGTATGTCCAAATACTATCTAGAGCCCGTAGCATTTACAATGTTTTTTTTGTTTATGTTCTGAAGCATTTGAAGAAAGGATACTTTGTTGAACCTGCAATTATTTCAAATGTGACTACTTCAATGGAAATTTGGAGAGAGGAAGTCTTTGGTCCTGCTCTATGTGTCAAAACATTCTCCACCGAGGATGAGGCAATCCAGCTGGCAAATGACTCTCAGTGAGTTTAGATTTTTCTACTTATCTTGACGTAGAACTTCACTGATGATGTATTAAATCTTATGCCTGACTTTATTTGTATTTTGCAGATATGGATTAGCCGGTGCAGTATTATCAAATGATCTGGAGCGGTGTGATCGTGTTAGTAAGGTGTGTATTTACTATCAAAAATAAGAATCAGTAACTGCACGGATCTCATGATTAAACTTCATCTCTTAAGTTAAATCGTAATCATTGCGTTTTCAGGCTTTCCAGGCGGGAATAGTATGGGTCAACTGCTCTCAGCCATGCTTCTGCCAAGCTCCGTGGGGTGGAACCAAACGCAGTGGATTTGGCCGTGAATTGGGAGAATGGTAAGTCTCTTTCTTTTGCTATCTATGTCAAAAGATTACCAGAACATTCAAAACAATAGCTCCCTCTGCAATTAGATGGAATTGTATCCATAGTAACTTAAACCTTGTTAGTTACAAAATTTGATTATATTTTGACTTGCTGTTGAAATTGAAACATATTTGCTTCATTGCAGGGGACTTGAGAACTACTTGAGTGTGAAGCAGGTGACTCGGTATATCTCTGATGAACCATGGGGATGGTACAAACCTCCTTCCAAGCTCTGAGACGAACACTACTTCCTAATATTTCCTTAGAACATGTACTAATGAGTGTATTTGTACCAATAAAAGCAAGAGACCCTTGAGAAACGGAATTGCTACTTTAATAAATTCTACAAAAATGGAAAATAAGATGAGATGTGATATTTATTTTTGTTTCTTTTAAAACGATATACCATACATCTTTGAAAAACTGGCATCATAATCAAGCAAGAGATGAGCAGTAACTTCAGAAGGCAAAGAGGGTATGCAATCTGTGAATTAATATCGGATTCTTGCAGTTACAATTGTGTGGAGAAACTAAACCACAGTGATCAAAAGAAACGACTCTTGAAGCTCTATTCGAATGATGATGTTCAAAGGTAAGAGAAGAAGAAGAAGAAGAAGATCTAACGGCGTTGTGATGTATTAGGCAACGGATTCTTCTGGATGACTTCGCTGTACCATGTGTTCCAAGCATCCATGTAATGGGAAAATAGGTCTTTCAAAACTGAAATTGGTTAAGAACAGAGTTAATTTCATTGTGTTCGTTTTATAGCAAACTATCAAATGGATGTGTGAATAAACATGCACCTTGGTTTTGGTAAGAGGGATGGTGATCCGAAACCAGATTCTCAACATCAAAAGCTCTCCTAGAGTTGTCCTCCAAAGCAGCTGTTGGATATGTACCAGTGCCTGGAGCAAACGGACCAAACTGGTAACCTCTTGATCCATGTCTTGATTCATGAAAACCAAAGCTTTTGTGATAAGAACTTTCTGGTGTTGTGTGTTTTTTCATCTTTAGCCTTCTCTCTGTAGCATTTTCTTGGGACGAAGATGATGATTTGCTTCTTTTGACATTGACATTTGTCAGATCAGTTCCAAAAGCTCTTTTTCTCGACTCCATCTGCAGCAGATCGCTGCTCAGTGTGAAAGTAGGTTCACCATTGTATCCTAACCACTTGAAAGCTGGTTTCCGAGAATCTAAGGTGTGAGTCTGTCACCAAAGAAGATAAGTAATTAGACTAATTAACAGCTACAATAACATAGATGGTGGTTCATAGACGTCGAAGCTATGAAAGTTTTTGGTTTACCTTCTCGATGAGAATCATAGATGACAAGACATTCGCAATATCATAAAGTCGCCTCACTTTTGCTGCAGAAACGTAATTAAATGTGTCAACAAAAACACAGATCAATTTGTTTCAAGCGAGTATGCAACATAACAAAAAAAAGTAGTCCAAAAGTCACAAGATGAAGATAATTACTTCGCATTATTGATGTATTGTGGGCATCACCAAGCAGTAATGTCGCAGCCTCGTCAAGGGAGATGATCCTAGCCTAAACAGTTGAACACATTTAAAACAAAACATTTAGTAACATTGGTGCAAAACACTTTTAGTTGATAGATTGAAATCATTGAACTTTCTCACTTACTTCAGAGCAAATAAAGAGCTTGATAAAGTTCTGCGTAAGCAGTCCTAAAGATTTCTCTCGTCGGTTATCTATCACACATAACCAACCAACAAAAATGTCAAGGAATCCACATTATATCCCATAAATCATATCTGTTCTTTGGCATAAAAGAACAGTTCCACATATATATATGACAAGAAAGCTGATATTAACCTATAAATTAGCACATATGTGAATCTAATTGAAACTAAACCCAAACACACAATAAGTACAGAACATAAAAAAACAGTACCTATTTTTGGGGAATCTGAAGATTGGGATAAAGAGCCAGGTTTTGAACTATCGGTCTGGCTACTAGAATGGGGCTGAGAAGACTCTTCATCATCATCCTCATCATCAGATCCCTGAGAGTACGGAACTTTAAGCATTAGAAAGCCTGAAAGACATCAAAAGAAATTAAATCCAACGTCACTTACTTTAACATTCTCATTGACATAGAAACGGTGGAAAGTGTCCTTAACCCCCTCCTCCTGCATCATGAACACGAGTACTTCATATCAAATTGCTACAACTTACACAAAATTGGGATTGAATGAGATTGAATCCGAATACAAACAAACGAAAAAGACTCACTTGAAGCTCCTTCAAAGCTGCTGGAATTGCGGCAAACCCTTTCCACGTATACTGATTCTTTGCTCTTCTTGTTAAAACCTAAATTAGACCAAACTCGTTTCTAAGCAAAAAAAAAAAAAAAAAACAAAACATAACAAAACAAAACAGAGATTTAAGAAAATTAAAAAAGTGGAGAAATCAAATCTCACCCCAACACTCTCGAGAACATTAACAATATCATAGATTCGTCGTCTCTCGACTCCTGTAACAAACCCCAAATCAACAACAAATTAAAAGATGTAATTCAGAAATGAAAATAAAAAATTCAAAAACACTCACACAAAGTGGGGCAATACCTAATTTGGAGGCGGCGTCGTCAAGCCCAATCATTTCAATCCCATCTCGATTATACAAAGCTAAGAAACTGAGAGAAACAAAATTAAAATCAGACCAAACTCAAACTCAAAAAAAAAAAAAAAAAAAAAAAAACTTGATGGGTATTGTAAAAGAAAGGAACAAACTTGGTACAAAGAAGACCCAAAGACTTCTGTTTCCGACTATAAGAATGGTGTAACTGTAAAGAAGAAGATGATTCCGGCATGTAAGCAGGTGAAGAAGAAGTAATCGGCACAATGGATCTTTCCGGCGGTAGATCTGACATGATTGACGGAACCAATGGATGGGGTTGAGAATTTGGGATTTGAGAAATTTGATGGAAAATTTTGGAGGGATTTTAAAAACCCAAAAAGAATTGGGGGGGGGGGGGGGAAGAATTTGGGAAGATACGTTAAAAAAAAGCTTGAGCGCCAATTTGAATTCTTTGGCTGCTCTCCTTCCTTCTTACATTTTTACTCTCACTCCTCCCAAAATTTTTGGTAAAGCTGAAACCTTTACGGTTTTGTGCTCGGTTCAGTTCTGAAATTTTTCGGTTTTTTTTCTTTTTGTTAATTTGTTTGGTCGGTTATGAAAATTTCTTACCATATATTTCGGATTCTGTTCCAACTTTTGTTATTTAAAAATTCCATAATTAGATTAGATGCATTGAAATAACACATTTTGAATCCAATATTATGGTAACAAAATATAAAGTACCTCTATTTTGGATGTATTTTCACTTTGAATTCGAAAAGTAAGTACATACATGTAATGTAAGGGATTTTGGTTTTGTATAATTTGGTCTAAATTTCGGTTTTGGTTTGATCTGGTTTTTGGAAAGTTTAAACCTTTTGATTTGTAGTCAAATTCACTCGGTTAAATGCACCTCTTATCTAAAATTTTGAATTGGTGATTAGTAGCTTACTTGCATAAGCAAAATCAGGGTCTTTGTTTGACTAATTATATTACCATTAATTCAAAACTTAGATTGACCAAAAAGAAAATGTTTTTTTCCCTCCTCCATTAGCTAACTAAACGATTATCGGTGGTGTATTCAACTTAACATTTTAAGTGAGGATTATTGATTTGAAATTTGAATAGAGTTTTAAAGATTTAAAATTTTTATGTGGAATTTGTTGTTATTAGATCAATGTTTTGTTAAAACTCTGTTAAAGTTTAGTGTTATTAGTTTGTGATTTGTAAAAAAAATATTATAAGTCTTAACAATTTTGGGTTATTTGATTCAGACTTTTATAAAATCATTAAAAGTTTTGTGTTATTCAGTTAAAACAAAAGAATCTAGGATTGTTAATGGGTTTAATTATTATGTTATTGGTTCATGATTTTAAACATTTTTTTACAAAATAAAGTCATGGAAAGTATCATAGAAATACAAAGATTGTTTGGAAGACTTTACAAGATTCTAGAAAACTAATCAACAAAACTCTCCAGCAATCTTTAACAATCTTTCACTTATTCACTTATTCACTTTTAATGATTTTGTTGAACTCTTCAAAAATCTTTATAAATTAGAATCTAATACCACCCCCTAATTGATTGGTGTAAAATTTACAAATCTTATGTTATTCAATAATGGATTTTAAAAAGTTTATTAAAATTCATTGTTATTGAACTGATGATTTATAAATCTACTTTAAAATCCAATGTTATTCAAAACAGTTTGTGGATTTGGATTTTAATGACTTTTAGGGATTCTGAAGGATTTCAGAGAATTTGTTTAGTTAAAAATACAGAAATCCAAATCGCATGGTTTTAGATGGGATTTGAAAGAATTTTACAAAAATTCATATCAACTTCCCTAAAATATATCAAAATTCCAAATTTCCTAAATCTCATCAAATTTTTTAAAATCATAGTTTCAATACACCCTGTTATTTATTTATTTATATAGTTTTGGATACAATACTTATTTTATTTTAATATTCTACACTCTTTCAATAATCCAGTGATATGATACCTAACTAAAATGCAATGTGAAAACATTTGTGGATATAAAATAGATATGGGCCGCAAATGGTTGCTTAAAATTGAAAAAATAGGTTGAACAAAATTGGGTTGAATAATATTCAACTCATTCATCTTCAAAATAATGGTTAAACAAGTTGAACATTTTTGTTGTATGATATTTTTTCAACTTTTTAAGTTTAATGGGCCTATTATTGAAAGCCTTAAGTTGAATAGTTTTTTCTAACATCTATAACCTTTTCAATGCAAATGGTGAAAATTGATTGAATAATTTGCACCCATGATATTACAGTAAAACATTGTGTTTTTTTTGTGTGTTTGTTTAATGGGCCTATTGAAAGCCCTAAGTTGATAAATGGGCCGACTAGACAAGTTCTCTCTCACTGTAAATTTCAAAATAATTAAGATTGGAGGGAGCGATTGTTTCTGAAATCTCTCCTCCACGACGAAGAAGAGATCCTTCGATTGTTTTGAGGAGGACTACTTAAAGTTAAACACTGTCTCTCTGCTTCTGCTATGGTCTCTAAAGAGAATTGCCGCAACGAGATCCGCGCGGCTATCCGACAACTTAGCGACCGCTGTTTATACTCCGCCGCAAAGTGGTTCGTTTCCTTAAAAAACCCTAATCTTATGCAATCTCGACTTCGCTACTCCAGTATCTTTGATTAAAAATTAAACTCTTCAGTATCTTTGTGGTTTTGCTCTGTTTTTTATTAACCCTGGGGAATTTTTAAGTGAACGGTTGCCAATTTTTTGTTAAGCAGAATCGATTCGAATTTCACTGTTGTTGCGAATTTGGTATTAGATACATTCCAATTCGGATTAATTTTGACCTACGAGTTTGTGGGTTTTGTGTTCTGATATGTTTGAGCTCGACCCTGATTGAAAAATGTGTATTTTATAATGTGAAATTCTGATTTCGGTTCATTCTCATTTGTGAATTATGAGTTAAAGTTTCAGTTTTTAGGTTTTTACATTGTTATGTTATGAACTATTAGATATCGGACATCTCCTTGGGTTTCACCATTGCAGGGCAGGAGAGCAGCTTGTGGGGATAGAGCAAGACCCTTCTAATTTTACACCTTCAAATACGAGGTTCCAGCGAGGAAGCTCGAGTATCCGTAGAAGGTTCAGCACCAATGAATCTATTTCAACACCTCAACCTTCCGTTGGCTTCTCTCAAGCAGCTACTCCTCTCCCGGAAGAAGATGAAACTATTGATGGTGACCTTTACCTTTTAGCAAAGTCCTACTTTGATTGCCGAGAGTACAGACGGGCTTCCCATGTGCTTCGTGATCAGAAGAGCAAGAAATCGGTGTTCTTGCGTTTCTATGCCCTTTATCTGGTATGTTCTGTGTCCTCAGTCTCTTTCTTCTGATTTAGCTAGAGCTTCTATATCTAAAATAGAATGATGACTTGTTAGAAGGTGGCTTCAATGGCTTCTTGAGGGTTTTTTTAGCCTTCCAAATATATGCAATATATGGCATTAGTACATACTTACAGGATTGAGCCTCTGATTCACAACTCTGTTAATAATCGCTGTTCTGTTTTATTGGCTTCTTGAGGGTATGCAACTGATTATAATAAAAATACGTAAATGAGTGAAGCTTAGTTTTCGTCCTGTTTAAAGACTATAATGTGTAAACGTTTATGGCAATTACTTATTGAGAGGGTTGTTTTATCCCAGCCTATTTACACCAAAACTGATAGTACTCTATGATAAGTCATTCACTTTGTTATCGTTTCAATGAAGGCTGGAGAAAAACGGAAAGAGGAAGAAATGATAGAACTTGAAGGCCCTTTGGGTAAGAGTGATGCCATAAACCGTGAACTGGTATCTTTGGAGAGGGACTTATCAGCTCTGAGGAGTACAGGAGCAATTGACTCTTTTGGATTATACTTGTATGGTGTGGTTCTTAAAGAAAAAGGAAATGAAACTCTTGCTATTGCAAGCCTCGTGGAATCTGTGAACAGCTATCCATGGAACTGGAGTGCCTGGTCAGAGCTGCAGTCTCTGTGTACTTCGATCGAAACCTTGGATAGGCTTAATCTAAACAACCACTGGATGAAAGATTTTTTTCTTGGCTATGCTTATCAAGAACTCAGAATGCACACTGAGTCTTTGGCGAAGTACGATTATCTGCAAGGTATTTTCAGCTTTAGCAATTACATCCAAGCTCAAACTGCAAAAGCTCAGTATAGTCTTAGGGAATTTGACCAGGTTGAAATCATGTTTGAAGAACTTCTGAGAAACGATCCCTATCGGGTGGAAGATATGGATTTGTATTCTAATGTTCTGTATGCAAAAGAAGCATGTGCTGCGCTGAGTTACCTTGCACACAAGGTGTTTTTGACTGATAAATACAGACCTGAGTCATGCTGCATTATTGGCAACTACTACAGTTTAAAAGGGCAGCATGAGAAAGCAGTTATGTACTTCCGGAGAGCTTTGAAACTGAACAAGAAGTATTTATCTGCGTGGACTCTTATGGGCCATGAATATGTTGAGATGAAGAACACTCCTGCTGCCATTGATGCATATCGACGAGCTGTTGATATAAACCCTTCTGATTATCGAGCTTGGTATGGGTTAGGACAAGCATATGAGATGATGGGGATGCCTTTCTATGCACTTCATTATTTTCGCAAATCTATATTCTTTCTTCCAAACGATTCTCGGTTGTGGATAGCTATGGCTAAATGTTATCAAACCGAACAGCTTTACATGCTTGAAGAGGCCATCAAGTGTTACAAAAGAGCTGTGAACTGTACCGACACGGAAGGAATAGCTCTTAATCAGCTGGCAAAGCTTCACCAGAAGCTTGGACGAAATGAAGAAGCTGCGTTTTACTTTGAGAAGGATTTAGAGAGAATGGATGCTGAAGGGTTAGAAGGACCAAACATGTTTGAGGCTTTGGTATTTCTTGCTACACATTTCAAAAATCACAAGAAATTTGAAGAAGCAGAAGTCTATTGCACCCGTCTTCTTGATTATAGTGGCCCTGTAAGTTTTCTGCTCTAGTTTTCTCCATGTGTTAACCACTTAGTATACAAGGATCTGAGTTGTCTCCTGATATACTTTACTACACTTTTAGTCTGACGAGATTGCATTAATGTTTTCAGGAAAAAGAAAAGGCAAAGAGCTTACTAAGAGGGATAAGAATGGCGCAAACCGGTTTTCCTTCGATGGATCTGGAGCATTTTCCTATTTAGCAGTATTGTACCCAATACTCAAAAGCTCTTTGAGAGAGAATGTCTCCCATCATGTACACTAGAAACCTCTGTACACCATAAATTATCAATGCATCAGTTATGTCACGGCAGATTCTGGCTGTTTGTAAGTTTGCAACCTAATTCCAGATTACAAATTTCATCAAGATGACTCACTTTCCGTTTTTCACTTTGTTTCATTGACACATTTAGAATTTGATCCTTCTTATGGAACATTGTTTTCGTACTTTCTAATTGTTGGTTCAGAATACGACTTTGTCCACTGCATTGTGAAAAGTCATGACATATTGAAGAAAGCAAGTGCTTATTACTCTCTCAGATGAGAGATTGTGGTTATAAAGTTAAAGCTGCCAAAAGAGCAATAGTTATTATCTGCTTAAAAAGTGACAATATAATAAGCCCACCAGCATTAACAGGTCTTCAGCTGGAGGATACATCAACAATGTGAAACTGACAAATGAGGTTTATATCACAGAAGATTCAATTCCATAAAACAATACGACGAAGCTGAGGGGGTGCAAGCAAAGGTCTTGGAAGATGATGATGCTTGTTTTTCAGTATTTAGGATCAGTGAAGAACTTGTTGATTCCAGGCATGATCTCAGGATGCTTGTTGCGAACAAACTTCCGAAGGAAATTTTCCTTATACTTCTCTCCCTCTGCAAAGTTATCCAAAATTCCAGCAGCCCTGTTCTCCTTTGTGCATCTGCAGACGACGATTCAACAAAACAAAACCCTTTATTAGAACACTCGATCCAGAAAAACAAACCCTAACGTACAAGTAACTTGAAAATAGCTTGAAGGTTGTTTTTGTTCCATTACAAAGAAGATGATCGATGACAGTAACATAAATCAAAATCCGAATTGGATCCAATCATTGTAAGTCTTAACGAATTCTTTAACGAATAATAAAAGTCTATGAATGATCTGCCAAAGTAATGAATTTTCCTATTCATAGAACTGAGGGCCAAGTACGCATTTCGATTATATATTATCTTTGATAAAACGACCTCGTTTACTAATAGCAAGAAGGTTGCTTTGTGCCCATCACAAAGAGATGATCACATAAATGTAATATAAATCAGAATTGCATTAGTTGTATCCAGACCAAAATCATAATAAGTCAGTGAATGATCTGCCAAGAACTAGGGATAAGTTTCCATTTCACAAATGCATTAATCTGGAGAAAACGACTTCGTTTTAGTATTACACCAATATCATCACATCACATCACATCACGGCTAAAAGAACATACAGTTGAAAGGGGAGTCTCAAGTAGGTAGCAGGGATTAAAACAAAAACAGAGGAGACAGGGAGATTAGAACAAACCTGACTTCAGGGTTTCCGGTGATGTTTCTGATCAGCGAAAACGCACAGATCCCAACGGCAACTCCGGTGGCAGCGAACAAAGGATACACCTACCCCCCCCCCCCCCCCAATCAAAAACAAAATATTAGTGATTCACACACGAGCTAAATCTAAGGAAGGAACGAATCCAGATCTAAACACTAGAAATTTAAACGGTAGTCAAAGGAGAATCAACGGATGGATGGATTCGATCCGTTACGATTCAGGGGAAAAAAAAAATCAAAGATCGACGATGAGAAGTAGTAAGGAAGGAGTACCTCAGGTCTCAACCAACGGCTCGACATTTTGTGGAATCGCAGAGAAGATGAAACGAAGGAATCAGGAAGAAGACGGCTTCTCTCTGGAGACGATGTAGATTGTGATGAGACCACTTTCCCCTTTTTATTTTGACTTTTTAGGTTTTACGATTTTTTCGGGACGACAATTGTAACCCCAAAAAACAAAAAATTAAAAAAAAAAAAAAAAAAACAAATACAATGAAATTTGGAATACTGGTTTCTGATTGGCAGCGAGGTGACCAGCTTGTAGCCAATGATAATTTGTCATCTGTCGATTTAGAGTTTCGAGACACCGTTTCTTTTTTTCTTTTCTACCTTTGTTTAGCTGTGTTTTTGAAGCGATATATACTAGCAAATGGGCAAGTTATCTTCTTTTTTCACCCAATTATTTTAATTTTGTTTTATATTCGTCATATCTCTAAATGGACAAGTTGTTGTAAGATACTATGTGAGTTATTTTTAGCAATTATGTGCATACAATCTTTTAAATGTAAAAAATAACGATAAAAACCTAGTATTTGATAAAAGTCTAAAAGAATGTTTGTGATCGAAACGGTTTTTATGATTTACTATCCAAATTTGTATTGCATGATATTTTTTATTTAACATAATTTACAATTTTGTTTGTTTTTAACATATTTACAAAATTTGGTTTTGATATCTTAAAATTAAACAATAAATATATTAAATTTCTAATATGTAAAAGGAAATAAGATTACACTATATATATATTTGTAAAGTATAATTCTCATCTCTAATGGGTTTGTTTTGGACTCGGCCCATGTAAATTATTAATGCCTTACTATGCAAGGACATATATAAAGGAAAGGTTCCAACTTCCAAACCTACTTTTCTGTTTCCCTGACGCAAAGAAATCTGTTACCTGTGAAGATCTCTTCTCTATACTTCTTGTGGCCTATCTCGAGTGAGTTCTATTATTAGCTTTAGCTTAACAATATATCGATGATGAAGGCTTCTAATCGTTCTTTTCTTAGTTGTTGTTAAGACGTATCGATGAAGGGCTTGTAATTGCTCCTTTTTTTTCTCTTTTTTTTCTTCTTCTCTTAATTCACTTTTGTGTTCTGGCTAGCTCTTTGGAATTTTCTAAGTTCATTGTTTTGTTAATTCCGAGCTTTCTGAGATTTTTTTTGGTTAATTATCGAAGGTTTTAATTATGTAGAAAACCTGTAAATCACCTTGTCTATATTATAAAATAGAAGCGTGTTTTGGATCTGTTGATAATAATACTAGTCATTATTTATTTTCATTGTTTTGTTGGTTGAATCATGAATGTTAGATATATAGTATTGACATGTTTACGATTTATCTTCCCTAATTTTTTTTAGGTGAAAAACAATGAAGCATTACATGCCTATTGTCCGTGAGAAGCCAACAATCGAGCTTGTAGAGCTCACTTCAGACATGAAATTGTTTGAAGCTTACAACACGATTCGTCTAGCACGTTCAATGAAGAGACATGCAGGTGCTAGAGCAAAGAGAGCTTCAAAAGCTGAGAATGAAGAGAAGAATTGACAAGTCTATTCTTCTCAATGTAGAAGAAGAAACTTTCATCTTTATCATCGTTTAGAGTTACTTTTATGTATCTGACTTTTTTTCTTTATCTTGGATTTTGCTGCTCTACCTATTCAGTCTTTATGGAAACGACCATCTCTTTTCTTCCTTAGCCTTACATTATTGATTGAAATTGCTGATACTTGGATTTATGGAAAAATATATCTAATAAGCTTAGACGACCGCTTCTAACCGTATCGATGATTAATCATCCTTTTCGCATTCAACCTAGCAATTCTGATTTCCCCCAATAGTCTAATGATAATCTCAAAATAATGCTAGAAGTTAAAAATAAATCGTACGACATCGAAGGGGTAATCTCTATATAAAAAAAAAATGTCACGTACCCAAAACATTGGAGTTATGAGTAAAATCACTATCAAACAAGAACAAAATTTCTACTAGAAAAAAAACGATCGATACATTGTAAGGACCAACAACTATAAACTACATTGATCTTCATGACTTCCATAGTTCCATTATTTATAGGAACTTCATGACTTGCGAGCTCTGTCTCGCCAAGATCCTTGCTGTTTTGCAAGCACCTAAACCACAAAGTATGGGATTAACAACAAGCTAACCTACGGACCCTGAAATGGAGCTCCAAGAATCGAGATTGCTTTGAGAGCAAATGAAGAGAAGAGATTTTTACCTTTTCACTTAGAAGACTTATCGTGCCACTGTTGCTTTCTCCTTCATCGTCCTTAACATTAGTATTCTCTGTCACATCACATTCGGCGTTATCGGTATGAGTTTGGAATGTGGATGCTCCAAACATGGCCTCGTCGTGGGCGGCTTTTAGTTGCTCTTCCCTTTTCGCCTATAAGTTTTTATTCAACATATAATTTGTTTGAGGCTCTGATTTAAAGAAAACTGTGACTTGTTTAAAGATCGAAATTGTAAGCTAATGACTCAGTATACCTCGATGGCGGAAAACCTAAAACTCTGTCCCATTCGCTTGACTAAGGCAGCGTCGTCATCAGTACCTGCAATCATATAAAGTTTTTAGCATCAAGAGTACATACATAGTAAGTAAGGATGACTTTCTGCTTTTAGCTCCATGAAAACATAAGGAGTAAATGTAGAAATTCATGGGAAACTGACATTCTTCTACTTCCTCATCGTCAACTGGAGCATCTTTGTCGAATTCAAATCTCTCCCATCCTGCACCCTTACTGGTATCTTTCTCAGCTGCAAATTTAGAGCATCATTAGACTTTGATTTATGAGATAATCCTCAGTCATCTGACCTAATCCGCAACCAATACTGTAACATATTCTCCTAGCTCAGCTTTACACCTTTATCCCCTTAACTAACTATGATTCACTACAAAACTTCTAGGCTAGCAACAATAGTCTTGCATTAGACTAATAAGAAATCCTTATCCACATCATCAAGACTAAAACACATCCCACCGTTTTACAGTAACATTCCAAACAGAATCTCAATGTAACCTCTCAAATGGGACCCGACTAACATACCAGTTTCATCAAGCTGGAGCTTCATCTTGGCCTTCACTTTTTCAGCAGCTGACTGTTCAAGAAAGCAACAAAAGAACGCAACCCTTATGATACCAATGGAAATGAAAAATCACACACAAAAAACAACGATAACAAAGATACAGATTACAGAAACAAAGAATGGTTGAGCCAAATTTAGAGCTCAAGGCTTTATCATCTTAAAACATCTATTCCTGCTTTACCAAGTAAATGTGGGTACATGAAGGCAATTCCTGGTTGCAATACCAACAGAAGCTCCAGGGATGTTAAGCTAATTGCTATGTTCTTGTTACCCTAACGCCCAAACTCTAGAAGGATTCTAACATTACGAAGCTGATTCCGGTAAATTAACAAAAAGTTCATCTAAGTATGGTAACCATGAAGGCTAAGGACGATGAGAGAAAGAGTATACCATATCATCATAGCCTTTGATTAGCCGCGAGTAATCAATCTTCTTCTCCTTAACATCTTCCCTCCTCCTACTTTCTCTCCTCGGCGACGAACTCCTGCTCCGGCTCCTCCTCCTCCGACGACTATCTCTATCTCCATACCTATTACGCCTCTCTGAACTCCTACTCCTGCTTCTCCGTCTCTCTCTATCTGCATACCTACTACGTCTCTCTGAACTCCTGCTCCTGCTTCTCCTTCTTGTATGGCTTTTATCTCTCTCATCCCTCTCTCTACTCCGATTACGACGCCGTTCACTCGATTCTCTGGAGCTCCTCTCCGGAACCCTAAGATGTTGCTGATCCTTCTTCAATTTTTCTCTGATGGATCGGATCTCGGAATCCTTGTTGTCAGTGGATTTAGTAGGGTTGGAAGAAGCCTTGACGAACTGGTTGAGAAACGAAGAGGACGATGCGATCGCCGATCCTCTCTCCGGAGCGGCGTTGGCACCGGAGGAGAAGCCGAGGCCTTGCTTGAAACGAGCAGCTCCTTCTCCTTTACGCGTGAGCTCGTCGTAGTATGCCGCCGCTTTTTCCTCTTCCATAACTCAGCGCCGTTTCTCACTTTGCTAAGTTCGCTTCTCTCTCGATGGATGTTTGTTTTCCCACTAATTATCTTAATCCATTGTTTTCATTTTAAATCTTATAAAATGAACACAAATCACTAAAAAGAAGATGTGTGTACAAGTGATAAATTGAATCTTCTTATCGAGTTTGTGAAAGGTTTAATTGCATAAGTTTTAATTTGAACACAACTATCTATGTAAAGTTATGAATGAAACAAAGAAAAAAAAAACATGAGATCAATGATTCCTGTGGGGATTATGAAACAATTAAGAGAACTCAAAATCCGGGCAAAAATGAAAGGTCAATGACTCCATTGGGAAGATTAGCAATGTTATTGAGCAGAGCGAGTCTGTTCTTCCTCACTCTTTCATCTTCCTGCAAATCATCAAATTCAAAAACTTCACTCTCGGTCTACAACAAAGCTCGAGTACAGTGTGTGGACAAAAGCTTCAACTTACCACCATCACAAACACATTGTTGAAGAAATCCTCTAGTGGTTCCACCAATTGCATCGATATCTCAGTGAACTCCTCGATTTCTATACCTGAAATTTGGAAGCATGTGAGAAATTTGTTTGTTTGTTTGTTTGTTTAAAAGAAACCAGCTGTAAAGAAGAAAGTGGAGTTACCAGTGTGAATTTGATCTTTGATAGAGGTGTAAGTGCTCCACAACGCTCTCTCTTGGGTAGTCTCAAATGCTTTCTCATCCACCTGATTGCATCATTTAAGATGTTAGAAGCTGCAACTTTGCACACATGCTCTTTGATTCAGACAGAAACCTCAAGTACCTCAACTCCAACACCAACGTCTTTTCCACGGACAATGCGTGTGGGGCGAGAATATGCTTCCACTATCTTCGGAAAGATCTCACCTCTGCTTAGCTTTTCCATCTGCAAGGTATCAGCCAATGCACCAGTGATGTTATCTTTTTCTTTCGGAGCAAAATTATTATGACACAATAACATTCAAAACCACAAGATAATCAAGTTTTTAGTCCAGTTTCTAATCTCTAATACTAGACAGCCAAGGAGATTTAACCAATTAAATTGAGATGTATCCTTCTATACTAGGCTTAATCCAATCACCAAAAGATCTGACTTGTAGGAGAATGATGCCCACAGGCTCCTCAACTAATAATATTACCTGATTCCATATCTAATCGCTATTGGATTATATCACAAGTCACTTACCTTGTGTGCAGTACGCGCTGCCAGACAAGGATAGTTTCCACGCTCTGCTAGGACAGACCTAACTACTTCAGGGCTTACTCCGTTGTCAACCTGTAAATAGGAAAGAACGTTGTTTCAAGAACCGGACCTTCAGGTCTTTCAGTTTAAAGAGCCGGGAACTGTGTCTAAAAAATTAGAAAGCAACAAAGATAAGCATCACAAAAGTGCACGAACCAGTAGCTGTTCCAGTCTTTGAGTAACAAATTGATACACCTAGAAACAATAGACCAATTAATTATATCATGAAACAATTCAGATGACAGTTTACAACCTGTAAAAATGAGAAAATAGTATATGACGCCACTGAAGCTATGGGAGTAGACTTGATTCTCACATCTTCTAAAGTGTTTGCCTCAACCTTCGTTGGTTGTACACTGGCCGCAAGTTCTAGAGCACTTTTGAAGTTGACATTTTTATCCTTCTCGACCAAAATCTGAACCTGTGTTATACATACAAAGTAAGTATAACTTTGCCTCCATAACTTCATGCAACCATAAAATGGCAAATCATAATTGCTCGTTTATTAGATCAGCATATATATATATACTTACTAAGCCATATGATATTCTTCTAAGGCCAAATGGGTCATTTGATGAATTTGGCTGGCAACCAGCAGCAAATAGACCAACAAGGCTATCTAATCTACAAAGTCATAGAAATAAGCATAGGTGTAAGTATATAGGATCACAAAAATTCAAACAAAATCATCATATCAGAAGTATTATGCAATTTAGTTCTGCGCAAATTTAGAAACATGGTTTTGTGTTCACAAGACAAAACGTTTGGCATATCAAGAAAATAAGAGACACCAAAATTCTAGGCTTTCGATTTACCTATCAGCTATTGCCAAAACCATTCCTGCATCTGTTTTTGGGATGACATCTCCAGAAAATTTAGGAAGTGTAATCTCCAGCAAAGCTTCTGCTATCTGCATCCCAGGAACATGATTTCATATCATAATAAAGCACATGCTAATGAATATATACCATAGTAAACTAGTAGCTTAATCTATGAAGCAAAAAAGAAGCTGCCACAAGGGCAACTTAAGCCCATAAACATACACAGATACACTTGAAGAATCCACTACCTGCTCTGAATAGCCATCTCTGAGAGCATAATGGCGAGCCATTATTCCTGACAGCGCAGTAAATTCTGTAACTACAGCAGTTGCAAGGTCTGACATAGCAAGAGAGGCAGCCTCCTCCACGACAGGAAGCACATCTTCATCAATTTCGAGGGCCAAACAAAGCTTAGTTACCATCTTTTGTAGACGGTTCATCTTATCCAGCATCGTCCCCAGCTTTTCCTATTAGTTCACATAAAGATGGATTAGAAGCTTGTGCTGTATGTGCTACTGAAGTCAATATTAAATGATTTGCATTTTTTACTTGTAACTGAAACCACAATGAGACTACTGGCGAAAAAAAAAAAGTACGACAATTTGTTGTATCCAACTTTTAGTTAGTATAAAATATGTACCAAAAGAAAACTTACATGGAAGAGAATTCCCTGCAGCTGACCTCGGAAATCAGAAAACCTTTTCCTTGTGTCCACCTCATAAAAGAATTTGGCATCTTCATAACGTGCCCTGCAAATGTAAAACATGACCTTTGAGAGCTATTAACATGGAGCACTATCAAGACTTGACAGCATATAAGTAGGGCAATGCAAACAGATAGAACAGTAAGGGATCTACTCTTATCTATCAATTGAGTATAAATTTTAGCCACTTATAACACATCTCAACCTGAGAACTGCTTCATTTCCTTTCTTCACCACGTCCTCATTTATTGCACCATTGGCAACCTAAAAAATTCGCACTCTGTTTCATCAGCTATTAGAAATTAGTTTTATGCCATTAAAAATGAAAAAAAATGAAAATATATGCAACAGAAGACAGTGGAAGGCTAGCGTGTCATACAGCAATAAAGTAAGGCAATAGATGTCCACTATCATCAATAATGGAAAAATACTTCTGGTGCTTCTGCATAACCTATAGGGTATAACAAGGCTTGAATTAGATAAGCATACTTGCTGATAAATCATAAGAAAGTAAATAGATATTATGAGCAGGTTACACGGTATAAAAACCATTCTTCGTTTCTGAGGAGCTTACAATAGTTAATAGCTCCTCTGGAAGTTCTAAGAATGATTCCTTGAACTTTCCGATTAAGGGCACAGGAGCTTCGACGAGATTTGCAACCTAGCAAAAACCCCAAATTAACTGGCTTCTTGGTATCTTGAGCTAAAGATAGCCCTTTGTAGAGCATATCAATGAAAAAACATCACAAAATTACCTCGTTAAGTAAGTTCTGTGGGACAACAAGGCGTCCATTCACACTCTTTGCTAGTGCATTTGACTTCTCAAGAATGATTTTCTTCCTTTCCTATATATTATGGTAACTAATGAAATGACTACATAAATCCATAACTAAAAATATAAAATGAAAGAAATCTGACACCCTACTGAAAGTTAAAAAGATTTTTATAAATATATAATGGATAGAGAAGAAAATATGAAGGACATGCCTCAATTTCAATATTGATTCCAGAATTCCTCATAGTATCTTCATAGGATTCTGCATTCTGTACCTGCCAATATTTAGAAGACGATAAGCAAACATCTGAAGCATGACATCCAAATATGTCTACAGACGACAATGCCAGGACATTCTTACCAATAGTGATGCTGAAGCAGTATTGCGAAGTCCACAAGATACATTTCCACTACATTCCAAAGATGAAACAGATAGTTATATTATTTACAAATATTTTCAACATCTTTCTATAGCATATCTGTCAAATACAAGAGGGAAATTCGTGCCAACTGAAGCCATAGAAAGCATGGAAAAGTAAGAGTAGCCAAGTAAACGTACCTTGAGATGCCAGCAAAGGAGAATGGCACAACCAGACCCCCATGTAAGGCCATAACCCAGCGAATTGGCCTGCTAAACATTACCTGCTTATCACAGCACCAGATAAATAGCAGTGATTAAAACACCTTGTTTTACAACTGAACCTAGGCAATATGAGTATTAGTATGAGTATACAGATATAAGTTACATACTGAAGAGTTCCAGCGCATTGACTTTGGGAACGATATTTTAGCCAGCATAGCAGGTAAATCTTCTGATAGAACCTATAATAGACAAGATCCCAGAACGAAAACGTATGCTTAACAAATAGAGGACTTAGGACGCTAAAAATACGAGGTATACCATACGAAAAGCAAGAGGAAAAATGTGAGCATTTAAAACATGCTAATTAAATGGATATACTATGTCTTTCATGAATTTCTGTCATAAAAGATGAAAATAACATTGCCTTAGCATAACAAAAAGAGTAAAGGAAAAGAACCTCCAAAGCAAGTCGAGCTGGCTCTGTAACTAGTGCATGGACATATTCTGTCTTCCCTGAAAGATTTACAAAAAAACAAAAAAAAAGAGGTTAAAAATGAAGAAAAAAGCAGAATTGCAGCCTAGGAGACAAAGAACAAGGAATGTCATAAGTTAAGAAATAGGATCCTGCAAACAGAATTTGCTAAAGTGGATGCACCTACCAGAAACTTTTCTGTACAATTTTTCCAATGGAACGCCATGTCTACGGCTAAAACCATCTGCAGCCTGGCAGGGAAGAACAACGAGAAAATTTATATCTACTTACCTTTAGGCAGTCAATGCACGCACAAAACATAAGGGGACATACATAAATGAACCAGATACTATTTCGATAAGTTCCACCAATGCCTACCAAAATACTTTGTATACGTTGTTAATTTTAATATCCTTGACCAAAAGGACTAAAGGAAGACAAAATAACCTTCGTAGGATTTCCTTGATCATCAAAAGCTTTGGAAGCAGGGGGTCCTCGAACTTCAACCTCCTCTTCCAGCTGCCTCGAGGACATAGCATCAACTAAAACCTGAAAAAGGGGCCTTCACTTAAAACTGCTTAAAAGAAGAAGAATTCCAAAAAGCTTCAACGGTACTTCAAAAACCCAAAACCTTCAAATACGTCAAAATAATTTTTACATCCTCACATAAAAAGCCAGCTTTAAATAAACCTCATAAGCGAAAATTTTAAAAACGTACAAAAATGCTAAAGAACAAAAAGGAGATTCATGCTTTTATAGAGTTGACATCAGTTAAGAAAAATTATGTAAATATGTAATTACCACGAGCCTGCGAGGTGTGCCAAATGCTTTCACAGCACCATGCCGCAATCTTTGATTCTCTAGTAATTCTAGCACTAAGACCCTGAGCTGCAATATTAACAAGGACTATTACTTGATGTGCAATATATCAAAAGAACATAGCAGAAAGGAAAAACAAGAAACAAATGAAAAAAACAATATAGGGATGATTGTAGCATGAGCGAACGGCCTTCAAGTGTTCATGAGTGAGTGAGAGAGAGAGAAATATCAAGTTTCTCCAAATGAAATATAATTTTACTTGTTCACTAGCGTTGATAACATCTTGAGGTGGCATCTCTTCAGTCCCTATCTCAATAATAAACGATCTTGGTTCTTCAGGAACCTGTGACAATTGAACACCACATAGGCAGCAAATCAGGAAACTATCTTATTTGACACTTTCAGAAATGTTTTCATCTATAAAAAAAGCCATCTTCACAGCTCATCAAAAGGAAATAATCAGCAACAAAGCTCCAACTGTAAATTCTCTAATTAGAAAACAACCCAACCTTTTCAGCCACTTTTTCTAAAGCCTCTCTGTGACAAACGGGTGGAACTGATTCGGAGGCAACACCAAGAGGATGTCCAAGAGACTCGCGTGTCTTTAACCACAACTGGGCACATTGGCGAGCCAAGCTATTCTTTCAAAGAGAATGCACAGAAGCAAAAAGTGCACATCATAAATATATTTACAAGTAAAAACTTGTCTAAAAGTATTTCCTCTCCGGTTAATCAAGCTTCTTGGGTTGCTCAATAATACACTTTAAGAAGGAAAAAAAACTGGAACAGATCATACCTACGCATTCGACCGAAATAACGAGCACGTTCAGTTACGCCAATGAAACCTCTGGCGTCTAAAATGTTAAAAGCGTGTGACGTCTTCAGAAGCTGGTCATACCTAGCATGCCCCCAAGCAGCAATTTGTTAAATTTAAGAGGCAGTTGTTAAATATGGAGAAAAAAATGGATGATCATAAGTATGTGATAAACATACGCAGGGATTGGAAGTCCTAAGGCAAGCAAGGAACGTGCTTCTTCGTCAAAATAATCGAAATGCTTTTGAAGGCGATCCACGCTAGCATGCTCTAAATAATATGAGCTCATTTCCTTCCTGAAAAATTCACCCGTATCTAAAACATGACTAACACAGAATAATTTTGATAATGTATGATGAAAAAACCATAAAAGAAATAGTCTTTTACTCGTTTTCCAAGAAAAGCTCCCCATAGGTGATACCATCAGCATATAAGATCTTTTTAAAATGATCAACTTCCTGTCAGTTGAAACTAAAAGGTTAACTTAAGCCAAGCAAAGGACCTATAACGAACATGTTTACATACAATAAGGGAGTATAATACTAACCTGAAGCAACATGATGATGCGCTCAAGTCCATAAGTTATTTCAACAGATACTGGAGACAACGGAAGACTTCCAGCCTAGAAAGAAGCAAACTTCACAATTATATTGTTTTCTAGCAACTGAAGCAGAATATCTACTACAGAATCAAAGATAAAATTGACCCTAAGAAAACGAAAAAAGCAAACTGTAATCTATAGTTCATTTTTAGAAATGTTTAGATAAAATGAAAATTACCTGCTGGAAGTAAGTAAATTGTGTGATTTCCATACCATCCATCCAAATCTCCCAACCCAAACCCCACGCACCAAGCACCTGAAAACAGACACCGCCAAGCTGAGAATATAGTGAGAAACTAAAAGAGATGGAAACCCCCATAAATACGCGGTTTCACACATTACCGGACTCTCCCAGTTGTCTTCTACAAACCGAATATCGTGTGCAGTCACATCAATACCTATAAAGAACGCATACGGCAAACAGTAAGGGATGAAAGAGTTTTCCTCAGAAGCAGCTTTATGTACCATAAAGATCAACTTCACATAATCAAATCTTTCAGCAGAATATACCAACCGAAACCATCGCAAGGAGAAAGATTCAATCAATCTATTGCACTAGAGTCTCAAACATATAAGTGGAAACATAAAGAGGAAGCATTGTTCAGAATAAAGGGGAAGGAGTAAGTTTTTGAGTACCTAAAGCAGAGAGACTGTTGATAAAGAGCTGTTGAGAGTTTCCAGGGTCAGGTTTCAAAATGACCTGAAACTGAGTATGTCTTTGAAGCCTATTGGGATTCTCTCCATAGCGAGAATCATCAGGACGTATGCTTGGCTCAACATATGCAACATTCCAAGGTTCAGGACCAAGAACCCTCAAAAAGGTACAAGGATTCATGGTACCAGCTCCTACCTCAGTGTTACTAGGTTGCATAACGGCGCATCCAACGGACGCCCAATATTCCTAAAAAGTTCTCAGTTAGATAAATTCAGTCAATTCGCCGAAATTTGGAAGGAGATGATGGGGAGAATGGAACCTGAAGGCGCTGAATCGCCTGTTGGAATGTAGGAACAGACGCGGCGCGGGTGGTGGGATCATCGTCGGGCTTACGATAAGACTGGTGGTGAATAGAGGCGGAGGAAACGGCGGAGGTGCGGTGAAATCGGCGGCGGGAGAGAAAAGGGGTATGGGAGAGAGAGCGAGGGAGGAGGAAGAAGCGACGAGAAGCGTGAGGACGAAGGAAAGAGACGATAAGAGGAAGAGAAAGAGTGAGGATGGCCATGAGTGACCAGAGAGACCCTTGTGAAAGAGAAAAGTCAATGTTGTTGTGGATTTTGGAAGACGAGACACAGAGAGAGAGGTTTTGTGTTATCCTTTTTTTTTTTTTTTTCATTCTCAAATTCGCGGTTCGACCTAAAATTACATTTTTAACTACGGTACAAAAAAATATAAAAATTGGACTGAGATACTTTATAAAAGTTTAAATTTGATAAAATAAAAGTGTTTTTCTTTTTTTGCGATCATAACAAAAAAATGTTTAAGAAAAACATTTGAATACATAAAATATAAAATACCAGATATACTATAAAATATAGTATATTAAAAGTAAGACTCCAATAATTGAGATTTCGAATACTGTACACTAGGTAACAACCCGTACATATTGTGCAATAAATTTTCCTGATAAAATTAGGGTTATGAGTAAACTTATTTTTTGTGATCTAAAATTTTGTTACTGTAAAAAATATATATATATATAATCCGTGAGAATATGTTTAGATCGAACTAATATATATCAACTAAATATATCTATAACTCGCTTTTTTTTCAACCTATGCAAGATTTTTTTTTTTTTAAATCATTATTCTGTGTAAGTATGTTTCACCCGTGAAATATTATACCAATGATATGAAATAAGTCAATTCCCTACAATAATGATTATTGTGATAATTTTATTTTAGAAACTTTAAATATATAAATAGTAATCAATTTTTTTAATATATGAATAAATTCTGATTTTGAAAACGTTTTACATATACTGATTTTAAATTTTAATAATTAAATCTGTTATAAAATGATTAAAATAAATTTAAAAATTGAAATGTTTGATTTTTTAATTAATTGTAAAGGAATATTCCTTAATCATTCAATAGAAATTATGTGTAAATTTCCATAAAAATGAGGCCAATAAATTCATTGTTGTCTCGAGCTCTCTAACGACGACACATCAGCATTTTTTTGAGAATGTTTCTCTATTAATATATAGGGGATAATTAAATATGTTATAAAATGATTAAAATAAATTTAAAAATTGAAATGTTTGATTTTTTAATTAATTGTAAAGGAATATTCTTTAATCATTCAATAGAAATTATGTGTAAATATCCATAAAAATGAGAGCAATAAATTCATTTTTGTCTCGAACTCTCTAACGACGACACATCAGCATTTTCTTGAGAATGCTTCTCTATTAATATATAGGGGATAGAAGCAATGAAATAATTAATAATTTAAAATTACGGTATCAAAATATATAAAGGCCGATATCAAATTCAGACTCGAAATATAGTTATCATAGGTAATTTTGGAATAATGGGATATGAGCTTCTTGATTCTCATTCTCTAACATTAATTACCTTAGATGATTTTGGAATAATGCTATATTAGCTTCTTGATTCTCCTTCTATAACATTCTCTTCTACACTTGGGTTTTTTTGTTTTTTTGGTGAAGTCTTCCACACTTGTGTTTAGGAACTGTATTGTTCGTATTTTATTAATCTAGGACAACAACATGCACGCACCAGATCCATTCCAAAGAGAGCCAACACAAATTTAATTAGTTCTAAACCAATAAAAAGTTTATATTTCTTCAGCCCTAACTTATAAGCTGTTTAATTTGAGGGCTAACAACAGAGAACATTAGGTAACTCCTCATCTCGAAATGGTTTGACCTTTGGTGCTAAACAAAGTCACCTGTATGGATTGGCAACTTTCTTCGACCAAACAATAGTAGTTTTCGCAATCCTTACTATCAGAGACACTAAGCTTTGGACGCGCAGCCAACAACTCGTATTAAAATACTTGAAAGATAAATTATACAAGTCTTGAAATCCCCATGCCACGAACAAATATATAAAAACTGGATCGGTACGACTATCTCTGCCTTGATTAGGAGGAGAAATGCTCAATGCATTGCTAATAATTTGAGAAGAAGAACGTTGGAACGCATGGAAAAAGCGAATTAAAAATTCAAGTAATATGAAAACAAATACTAGATTTTTTTTTTTTTTGGGGGGGGGGGGGGGGGGGGGGATAAGTAACAGTGAATTTAAAATGATATTGTCATGAAAACTTACTATTAAGCTCATCAGTTTCATGCTTTCAAGGATCATGTATTTACGAGAATAATATCTGGACCTTTGTCAAAAAAAAAAAATCTTATAATGGACAAAAAAACAGCAAGCTAAGTAGAGAAATAATGATTTATTTTTCTTTCTAAAAATACAAATACGTACGGATTTTGGTTTTTGATCTGATTGCACAATTACAGCAGATTGTATCAACATTAAAAAAATCGCCCAAAAGCATATCTACAATATTATACTAGAAATTAAAAAGCTAGCTAGAAAATGAAACTCGACTCTGGCCTTCACATGTCAGCTAACTTTTCCAACAATGTTCATTAATTTAACATCTCCAAAAGATTTTTAGATTGAAATACAAATCTTCTCTGTGGGTACATTTCTTGAAAAAATCAAGAAAATAAGAAAGTATCGAAAATATTCACCCCAAAAAAAAGAAAAAAAAAATCAAAAGTTGCCACATGATCTGAAACAATAATCGAGAGAGATCGTCATGATACGATTTTTCCCATCCAAAAATGATTTTATTTCCCTTCCCAAATATTATCATATCATATGATTTCACCACTCACCATTACTTGACTATTCTCAACAAAACAATTTAATAAATTAAAAAACTTTATGACTTTGATTTTATTTTATTTTGCCAAATTTGAATAATATGACTTTCTTGGAAAACAGAAATAAACTAATAATTTGCCACGCGCTATCAGACAGACAAAATCCCACAGATATGCAAAGATCTCTTAGAATCCTTTACATATCATATCCTCTCTTTTTTTCCCTCTCTTTCTTCCTTATATATCCCATTTTTATCTCCTTCTCTCAAATCCTTCATCGTCTCTCTATGCAATATCAAAAACGCTCTACACCCTTTTCCTCAAATCCTCAAAGTTTATTCTCTCTCGTTGATATGGCTGAGGTTTTACTTCCAGAGATGTTGGATATCTCCAACGACACTTCTTCATTAACATCTTCACAGGAGCTTCTTCATGTTCTTGCCGTTGATGATAGCATGGTTGATCGTAAATTCATCGAGCGGTTGCTAAGAGTCTCTTCTTGTAAAGGTATAATAAGGTGTTGTTAATTGGGTTGTTTTGTGGAATCTGTTTTTTTTTTTAGATTTCAAGAAACTAACGTTTTGTTTTTGTCTCATCAGTTACTGTGGTCGATAGTGCGACAAGAGCTTTACAGTATCTTGGCTTAGATGGAGAGAATGGTTCAGTTGGATTTGAGGTAATAGATCTGATCATCTTAGTGTTTTTTTTTTTTTTTTGGTTTTGAGAATGAAATTCAAAATTTGGTATTGAAGATTTTGTTTACTTTCTTAGGATCTGAAGATTAATTTGATAATGACGGATTACTCTATGCCCGGAATGACTGGATATGAACTACTCAAGAAGATCAAAGTAAGTTTTCTTATAAATAAAAAAAAAATCTGATAATATGGCAAATAAAATGAAGTTTGATCTAATCTTGTTTATGAATTTTGAATTTGTACAGGAATCATCAATTTTCAGAGAAATACCAGTGGTGATTATGTCGTCAGAGAACATCTTGCCTCGGATCGACAGGTATATTTTCATATATTATCTTAATTATTATGATCATGTAAGAGCAAAATTTACCAAATATAGTAAACTTGATAGATTTTGTGCATTTATAACTTCAGGAGATTCGGGTGATTAGATTTAGAGGGTATTGTTTAGGAAACTTTTAAGTAATCGCACTTTATCTAGGATTTGTGAAAAAGGATACCGTTAGGCGATATGGTATTTGACTAAATTAAATTGTTGTATAATCATCAGATTTGTTATGATAGAAAAAGTTAGTATTATATGATTACTTTAACCATCATGGGGTAACTATGGTGGTGGTTGTAAATTTGATTGGATCAAGCTGAGATTTTGGTGTTTATTTTTAGTGGGTCCTTTTTATTTTTATCTGTAAATTTTCTAATGGATCTTAGGAAGAATAAACAATATAAAATTGTTTCTTGTGGCCATAATTTTTTTAGAGAAGAACAATCCCTTCATAAGTTAAGCAAGATCTCCTATTGAGATTTGATTCTATAGGCGGTGACATGTTAGGTCCCCCATAATGATATGTTTGTTTAATCGTTTTGCATAATCTTAGGTAGGGTCATTATAAATCTCATCCTCGTGATAGACACCTCACATGCTTTTGTTTATTATTATTAGTAAAGAACCAACCCTCTTTTACCAAAATTAAGTCTAATAATTATCAAATATGAGCTGGCCATCTTCTACATCTAAAAGCTATGAAGAAACAACTTTATGGAATTGGATCACTAATAATTTATTTTTAAAATTTATTTTTCAGATGTCTTGAAGAAGGGGCTGAAGATTTCTTATTGAAGCCTGTGAAATTGGCTGATGTGAAGAGATTAAGAGATTCTTTAATGAAAGCTGAGGAAAGAGCTTTTAAGAATATGATGCACAAGAGAGAGCTAGAAGTTAATGATATATACTCGCAGCTTAAACGCGCAAAGATCTGAGTTTATCATAGTCCACATGATATCATCTTTATAAGCTCAAGGATTCATACACACACTTAAGCTTGTCCCTGATTCTTTCGGCTTACAATTTTTGACACATCACAGCTTCTTTAGCTGAGAGAATGAGGACGACTGAGAAGAGTAACACAGATGGGGTTTTCACAAAATAGATATGTAAATTGTAGACTGGGGGGGATTCATTAGAGAGGAAGAGATACTTTTTTTTTTCTTTACATATGACTATGAGATATGTAAAATGGTGTTGTTATTTTTGGAAGTTTAATAGGAACGACTCTTCCTTTTTTCGTCTTCACTTGCGTGGAAATTGCGTTGTTTTACATATGAACACTCCTATTATTTATAAATGTCAAAAGAACTTAAAAAAATGATATTAGGAATGGATTAGTACACGAAGATTTAGCTAATCTTTTGTCTAATTAAAATAAAGCTGTCAACGTGAATCAAGTCCTGAAGTCCAGCAAGATAAGTTAAAGTTATTTTAAACGTTGGACCACTTTGGATGGCTTTTCTTAGAAATTTCAATTTTCCACAAGTTGGGTTTAAATAAAGAGAAGACCAAGAAAATCCCAAGTCTCCTAGACTTTCATTCTATCCGAAAAGCATATAAGGTTCTGCAAATTCGGTTTAAGCAAACCAAACTAAAATTTTAGTCCAAATGTTCGCTAAAAATATTGATTATAATACTAAAATTTTCCCTACGGGAATTTTAAATATAACTTATAATCAGTTATATATTTTTTTAATATAACAAATAAAAGTACATACGTTAGATTTGTTTTGCTATATAGAGAACCAAACCTAACCGAATAAAATTTGATTACAGTCCGGTTCATGTAACTCAGATGAAACAAGTAAAAAAAAGTCGAATGGGACGCATCTTTGCTGAAACAGATAAGGCAAGAAGGTGTAGTTTAATTCGGTTTAATCTTCAGCTGTGAGAAATCGAACCGGTTTGATATCCGGCACCGGTTTACTTCCGATTAGAACTGGAACAAACAAGTCCTCCAGGCTCCAGCTACAAAAACTAAACTCCAAGCGAACAGATTCTTCAACCAAAAAAGCAATAAAACAACAAATCGTTTTCCGACAAAAGTGAATATCTTTGAGTTACTGCGAAATCTCAACCGAGAGTGACGTCTGAAACCAAAAGATGGATCCTATATTAAAAGAGACGAAGACTCTGAAGTCAAGCTGCAAAAGTTTCCAAGCAAGAAACCAAACAGAGTAAAACTTTCCGACAAAATGTGAATGTTTATGTCTCTTTATGAAAGTTTCTGCGAAAATCTCCAGTCATGTCGGATGTACAAATCCATAAAAACCCGACACGTGGACGGCTAAGATTCCTTCCTTTTCGTCATGGGTCTCCAATAGTACAGTAAACATTTGTTTTGAAATATTCCGATGGGTATTTTGGGTAATTACTCACGTCTACATCTCCGTAATAAATTAACAGAGGACTAAAGAAGCAAGACGACTCAAAAGAGAAAGAGAGAAGAAAGTCCACAAAGAAAAAAGAGATTAGATTAAAATGGCCTTTGAAGCTCTTGTGGGAATCAATGGTGATATCATCACCAAATCATGGATGGTGTCGAAGGGAGCTTACCAAACCGAGCCCTTTATCAAAGAAGAAGCAGGGGGAATCGTGTTTTTCGCCTTCCGACCATCTTTCACGGCGAAAGATTTGTTCGCTACGGGTAATAAATCTCCATTTGGAGAAATCAAGATGAAGCGTGTTGAGTTTCCTTGTATGAGAAGCATCGGAAACAACGTTGACGCTACTGTTAACGAAGCTTTCCTCAAGAATCTTGAACTCATCATTGGTCCAAGAACCTCATTTCATGCTTCTGTAAGTAAAAAAAGAAACATTCTTGAAATGTGTTTTAATCGAAAAGACTGTGTCTGAAACTTGCTTTCTTCAGGTGCAAAGAGCGGTTGATAGAGGACAAGTGATTGTGTTCACAGGACATTCTTCAGGAGGAGCAACTGCAATATTAGCAACAGTTTGGTATTTGGAGAAATACTTGATACGCAATCCGAGTGTTTTCCGTGAGCCTCGTTGTGTGACATTTGGAGCTCCTTTGGTTGGTGACTATATCTTCAAGCACGCACTTGGGAGAGAGAACTGGAGCCGGTTCTTCGTGAACTTTGTCACAAGATTCGATATTGTCCCTCGGATTATGCTTGCTCGGAAGGCATCCATAGAGCAAACACTGCCTTGTGTTCTTGGCCAATTGGATCCTACAAGAGTTTCTTCAACCCAAGAGGACGACGAGGAAATAACAGAGTTTTACAAAACGGTGATGCGAGACACATCAACTGTTGCTTACCTAGCTGTCAATCAGTTGATTGGAAACGGTCAAGCGTTTCTAGAAACTCTTTCTAGTTTTCTTGAGCTAAGTCCTTATAGACCAGTAGGCACTTTTGTCTTCTCTACAGAGAAAAGATTGGTTGTTGTGAACAACTCAGATGCCATTCTTCAAATGCTGTTTTACACTTCTCAGTGCAGCAACGAACAAGAATGGTCTCTGATTCCATTTCGAAGCATTACAGATCACCATGGCTATGAGGGACTGGTACAATCGATCGGGATTAAGTTGCTTAATCATTTAAATCTACATAACCTGCTTCTGGATGGAGAAAACTCTATAGGCTCTGCACTCAATGACCTTGGAGTGGTAAAATCTTACTCTATTTTCAGTTTGTGCAGCTTCATAACTCCATCCTTGCATGCTTTTGCAATTGTTTATACTACCATTCATGTTTCCTTTTTTGCAGAGCACAAGAGCCAGACAGTGCATTCATGCTGCATTAGAGGCTGAGAAGCAACGGGAAGAAAATCAGAAGAAGATAGATTCCAAAAAAGATAAAATTGTTGATAGACTAAATTGGATAACGGTTGAATACAAGCCGAAGTGTCAAGCTCATAAAAACGGGTATTACGATTCTTTCAAAGTTTCAAATGAAGAGAATGACTTCAAAGCAAACGTCAGGAGAGCGGAGTTAGCCGGTATTTTTGACGAAGGGCTTGGTTTGGTGAAGAAAGATCATCTTCCAGATGGATTCGAGGGGAGGGAAGACTGGATCAATTTAGCTACTCGATACCGCAGATTAACTGAACCTCTTGATATTTCAAACTACCATAGACATTTGAAGAATGAAGACACAGGGCCGTACATGGTAAGAGGAAGACCAAGCCGTTACATATACGCTCAGAGAGGGTACGAACATTATAAATCGAAGGCAACAGGCAAGTTAGCAAAAGATGTGCTTTGGAGCAAGGTAAATGATCTTAACTTAGGGTTACAACCCGAAGAAATACAAGAGATGCTAAAGATATCAGGATCAGAGTGCGGATCATGCTTTTGGGCTGAGGTCGAAGAACTCAAGGGAAAGCCATATGAGGAAGTTAAGGTAAGAGTTAAGACATTAGAAGGGTTGCTTGACGGATGGATCACAGAAGGAGAAGTAGATGATGAGGATATATTTCTGGAGGGTTCGACATTTAGAAAGTGGTGGACTACACTTCCCGAGAGTCACAAATTCCAATCACCGCTGCAAAGGCATATGATGGATGAAACAAGAGCTACCTGAACCTTGGGTGGTCGATTATTTAAGCTATTGGAGCACTGGCTAGTCTGGCTTCTTCATTTGTGCAATAAGAAACGTAATAGCACTCTGTTATATTGTTTATCAATCTGGTTTCCTCTTAACGATGATCTTAGGATGAGAAACATGTTTTATGATCATTGTGAAGTACTGTCATAGTTCTCTATTCTAATGCCAAATTTGGTTTCCACTTTACAATGATCTTAAAAATAAATACATTACTCTAAAGCCTAAAGCCATCTCAAATAGCATGAACCAGCAACAAAAACAATCTTTTTTAGCGTTGACAGTAGGGAGATATACAATGAAAGAGGACCAGAATGTCATCAGAATGGAGCCTGAGGTTACTCAAATTAATTAAATCGTTGCTAACCTCTAAACAATTGGCTGTGCAAACGCTCCAAGTTCTAGCTACAACATAACCAAATAAATTCCTGTAAGATTTGCGTACCACCAGAATCCAGCATCGATATAATCAACTCAAGGATGCATACCATATAGCTGAGGAGGAAGTAAAGTAATTAAAAACAGAATCAGAGCATAGAAATAATCTTCATCTCTTTCTCTTTTTAATAGAGCCGGATGTCAATTTTATATAACCAAACTTGACTTTCAGGCAGCTGTCTTCAGTCGCTCAACAAAGAATCAAGTAGGAAGATATAACATTTATGGTCCACTTTAAAATAACAGAAGGTATAAAATGATACCTTTAGAATATTACAGATAAGCAAGGGTTCTCGGAGGCAATGAGAAAGAGACTTATTGCAACTTCATGTATTTGAAATCCGTGTACCACCTTATGTACTCACACACAACTCTACATAACCACCACCACATGTTTTAGACGAAGAAGAGTCATTGACATAGAAGAACATAGAACATAGTTCTCAGTTGCCAAAAGACAAATCCTATACCCATATCTAAAGAGTTTTAAAGACAGGTGAAAAACGTAGTAACATGCGAGGAAAATAAGAAGAAGAAGAGAAAACAAACAGACACAGGCCGGAGAAACGCCCCATCCTTTTCCTTCATGACCTGCAAAACATGCTAGACGAACGAGCAAGCCGAATAGTCAGACCACCACCTTGAACACTAGCCTCAACCTTGATAGTATTCCTTTCATATGGCTTTCTGCAACCAGGACAACGCCCATCTCCATCGCAAATCGTCTTGTGGCAGAAAAGACAAAGCCGGAACCCACAAGGACATGGTAAGAAGTTAGAATCCGTCAAGTCCAGATCTTCGTAACAAATGGGGCAAGAAGATGGCACTGTCACAGAACTAAAATGCAAATTCATAACTGGAAAACTACGCTGCTTTTCCAAATTAGGCAGACCCTGAGGACGGAGCTTATCATCTGGCCTCCACGCCTGGTTACTCTTTTGCTTCCTTGACATTGTTCTCGAACAATCCGGGTTCTCTTTTGCATCCCTTACAGCCACATCAGATCCATCCCTTGGCAAAGCTGATTGCTTGATGATACTCTCACCCTCTTCACAAGACTCAAGATGATTCTCTTTCTCATGCTTCTTCTCATCATCAGCTGCTAAAGCGTCAGCAATAGCCTCCCAATCATCCAAACAATCATCAGCATCATCCTCTTCTTCTGTTATATTACCAGAGCAAGAGCCACCACTTCCACTGCTGCTACTGCTGCTAAAATTAGGAATCGAATTCATGCCACTGAGGATACTGTTAGGGCTATTAGAAAGCGACTCAATAAAGCTCTCATGACGATGCTGTGTTCCACTGTTATGATTCTCTTCTTCTCTATCTCTACCCTGCACATCAAAATTCTCAACCGGACGATCTCTCTGAACAGGCTTCTCAATCCTAATTCTTCGATTGGAATCTGTTTCCTCCTTATCCCCTTTGTTATTAATCATCGCAACTAATTAAAAAAAAAAAAACCCAAATCAAATTACAAGAAGCTAAAGCCAACCATGTAAAAGATTAGATCTTTTTTTTTTTTGAATTAATGATAATTAGTTACCTTGAGAAAGCCATTGCTCACGACGAAGACCTAGCTTGCTCTGTTTCAATTTCGCCGACCTGTTCGTCTGCAAACCCAAAAAAATGCAAACCCCGAAGTACAAAGATTCAAATTTGAAGATAGAAATGATATTTGAGGAAAGATTCAAAGAATTTTACATTTAAAAGAAACATACCCGTTTCTTTTTTCCGAAATCCCTAGCGCTAGGAGCTGCAGTAGCAGAAGCGTTGGTGATCGAATCAGAAATCATGGTGATTTTCACAGATGATTTGGATTCCGAAACCTCAAAATCAAACAACAAGAATTTACGTAAAATCACAAAATGAAGATTTCTCAAAAACCCTAAATTCAGATTTGTTTCGCGAGAGAGAGAGAGAGAGAGAAGAAACGTGCGATTTTTTTTATTTCTTTGTTGGTTGTGTCTGTAAGAAGAGAAAGAAAGAGAGATAAAATATAAGGGGATAACGGAAACTCCTCTTCTCCGCTCAGAACTTTCCTCGTGACTAAAGTACCCTTCGTTTTGACTTTTGTACACGCGTTAACGTAAGGGTGTTTTTGGAATTGTGTTAGCTACGCACGTGTGAGTTGCTTCTGTTCATTTTCAAAAACGGTGGCGTACGGTGGACTACACGTGAGTAAAGTTCATATGATTCACACATTAAGTACATATCAAAAGCTTCTAGATCAATCAGTTAGGTTTCTTCTGGTTACAAAACTTAACAATTTTACACAAAATAAACATTATATAAATCAAAACCACAAAGTCCAAGTTGTGTTTTCTTTTTTGGATGATCAATCAAACATCTTTTTCCTAATCTTTGATGACGTGAAGCATCTCAAGAACATCAAAACATGAAATTAACCATGTAAAAATAGTTGATTAAAAACTGATTTTAGGAGCTAGAGTTGAGAACTCCATTTAAGTAAAGTTTTTAAACAATTCATAATTAATTTATAGCATTTTTAACTCCATTTAAGTAAGTTTTTTAACCAAATCAGAATTAATTAATTGTATATGAAAACTCATCAAGCAAATTTACAAATTAAATTAACTTTAAACAAAAATTATGATTAACAGAATAAGAAAGATTTTTTATCCGTAGCACCAATAAATTAACGGAGTATTATTATACATCTATATAGTTTGAAGTTATCATCGCAAATGCGCAGGATGATGACAATCGATTTTCTAAAATTACATGTACCTAACTTGTAGTAGTGGTGGTCAATATTATGTAACTTGTAATGGTGAATCAATAAATTATAACCACACTTTAGAGGTAGATAACTTCAATCAATGAACCATTCAAGATAGTGATATATCATGTGCATTAAGAGATGTCAATGGACCTAATTGGCAAAAAAAAAAAAAAAGAAAGAGTATAAGCTAGTACTGTTTGAGATTTACATATAATACAAGGATATGAATTTACTCCTTCAAGCAAGTGCAACAATTGCGAAGTCACGAAGAGAGATTATCAATATGATGAAGAGCTGAAACATGTGGAATGTTTCTTTTATTTCCAAATTTGTCCAAAAAGAACTAAGCTTTTATGACTTTATAAAGCTAACAACACTGTTCAATATGAAATCAGGAAAATAAAAACTGAATTTAAAGAATAAGTCTCGAAATAAACAAACCAACACAATGGTTCAACAAAACAAAAAAAAAGTGAAGTTGTGTGGAATCTCTGACTTCAGTCTTAACACAAACAAACAAACAAATACCCACAGAAAAATATTCGGGAATCTATAACTGAAAAAGAGAGCAAAGAAACGAATCAGTGAAAAAGACTTTTATTATGGATCAGAGACACAGAGATAAAACAGAGTTGTGATACGTTATCTCACATCAGATGCGCAGTTTCTCGTGTACAAAAGGTTAAGCCACACTCTCTCGAGATGAGAGAGAGTTTTTCTCATTAAATCGAATAAAAAAAGTATGTTTGTTTTACTGCAAAACTCGAGGTTAATACAAAAAGCAAACGTGCATATGTTTGTACCTCTGTTTAAACATTCTAGTGTACCAATTATATTCCGTAAAATGGATAGGTTTATCCTGCCTAATCGATTACTCTCCGTTTAATTTTGTGTATATCAAATATAAATCATTTTTTTTTGTTATTTAGTTGGATTGAAAGTTTGTGATATTGTACAATAACTAAACTATAATCTTTTAATGAAAATCTTAAAATTTTGTTTTGAAAATACATTTTTATTTGTTTATCATAATTTTTAAAAACAATATTATAATTTTATATTTTGTATGATGTTTTTCTTTTATTGTAGATAGAACTATACATATATAGATTTAATGTTATATTTTTTTTCATAAATTTAATAAAATATTCTTAAAATTAGTCCCGATTAACCTTATTTAATCTCTAATTTTTTTGCTAGGCGATAAATCCATCTCAACTGCCCTACTACTGCCTAGCAATTTCTTAAGCAAGAGTTTGTACATATCTTTTTTGGTAGACAACGAATGGTCAATTTTGGTCAAATAATTTTACATTGTCATTAGTCTCTCAACTAAGCAGTTTGCTTATATATTCAACTTAATTAATTGATAATCAATATAAAATGCATATGTAAGTAATGAATTTTTGTAACTCAAAATCGTCAAATTTATATTCTTACCATTTTAATGATGTTTTTTTTTGTTAATCGGTTTATCCCTCGATTGGGTCAAAAATCATAGATCAATCGTTGACATGTCACAACACTTTGCTACTAAAAATGCATACAATGGTACTAAAATATCTAAATCATGATCAAATTAATCAACCCGGTTGTGGTTAAAAAACACAACACATGCTTATAGATACATATTCCATATCCTAACAACTCATAATGAGTAATGTGCAATGTTAGAAAGTATGGTTCGTTTTCAAAATCCACCTAACGGTTGGAATAACCCGAAATGTACATATGAGTAGTTTCCTATCTATATATAGAGCGACATGCATAATCTTTGATTGTGACACTTATAAAGTAATGATATAGAGCAAAATAAAGGTTGGTGTCCTCGGTAATATTTCTTTGTAATTGCAACTCTGTGTTTTGTTTGTCTAATGAAAGTGATGTTTAAACGAGACTTCAATTAAGGGAAAACATATAAATTATATATTCCATCTGTTGGTCTTAAGTAACATATCAATCATATTAACAAATTAGTCTTAACCTCTTAGGGTGATTGGGATGGTTTCTGGATTAGTGTACTTATTAGATCATGAATTACAAATATGTTATTCGTTTTTGTGGATTCAATTGCCGATTTTAATATTAAGGGAATATGTAATAATTAGTTAATTACTGATTTATAATAACGATACAAAAAATGAGTAAAAATAATATTTACTAATATTTTGCCGATACCTGTTAATACATTATTATACTTCGAACAAACTACATCTTTTTAGCACTAAGATTACAAACACACAAATCAAAATCTATCTATGTTGTCTAATTTATGTGCAGTTGAGAAATGATTATGAGTGGTTGAGACATTAACTAACCAAGTTGTACCGATAAATTAGTGATCACCGTACTATTATAACACAACAGTATACATTATCCATCCATAATATACAATGCCTTAAAAACCGGATTGAGAAGAAATTTAATCGAACAGAAAAATGTCTATGATACTTTTTTCTTGGTTTATTCCGGTTCTGCAAACCGATTTGCCTAGGATCAATTTTTATTTTTTAAAAACAGAGAAATAAAGTCAAAGGACTAAGGAAACGTGGTCAAACCGTCCGTCACTCACCCACCTCTTAATCTCTCCAGTCCCTATGTCACCTGAAAAAGATTGGAGATGACGTCACGCACATATTGTTTTATCATTTAAGTCACCGCGCTGTCACGTTATCTTTGCCCCCTTTCCACAACTCCTCCCCCCCTCTCTCTAACCCGACCCCGATCCGCCCGAACTCTCCCAAGTCACCTTTCCTCTTTTCGCCCCGTCTCTCTCTCTCTCCTCTTCGATTTATTTTGCTGGTGTTTTTGTTCGCTTACGCGATTTCGCGAAAAGGAAAAAAAATCCGTATAGCTGGATCGTAACAAGGAGCTGATTCGATTACTCGCTTGGTTGCTGCTGTTTGTTTTTGGATCTGTGTTGTTGTGTTCGGATCGGGAATTGAAGAAAAAAAAAACCCTAGAGATTTGATCCATTTCGTCGCGAAATTAGGGTTTTGTTTTTTAATTTCTCTGTGTCGCCGGTGGGGTTTTTTTGCTGTGGATCTAAAGGTAATCGAATATTTTAGTCTGGGGGATAAGGGAAATTTTGAGGATTTTGTTCGGCTGAGGAAGGAGAGTTGTGTATTGATGTTGTTCGAAGGAGAAGATGATAGAAGGCTATGCATGGGAGGGTTTGTGAGCGGAGGGCACAAAAGTCGTCGTCGGCACATGTTGATATCTTCCTCGCGTGTAATTGCGTCTGTGGAAGGTGGTGGTTCTTCTTGTTTGTCCTTATCTTCATCTACCTCGTTTTCTAAGGTAAATTCCAATTCGATTTCGATTCTTTACCAGCCGCTCATTTTCGTGTTTTGGTGGATGGGTTTTTGCCCTGAGTGTTGAAATTTTGATTGTAGTTTAGGATTCTAGTGATGGATTCGGGGAAATGAGTGTTTTTTTCTTCTCTTTATCAGTTTCTAGCCTGATTGAACAAAGAATTGATCACATCAGTCTAGTGATTTAGGGCTCCTTATTTAATTTTTACACCTTTGGTGTTTTTTTTTTTTTGGTTGGCTCTTCGACTTATAGTTTTTGATTTGTGTTTTGCTGTCACTAGCAGGACGGGCGCAAAATTAGTGTTGGTGACTGTGCTCTTTTTAAGCCACCACAGGATTGTCCACCGTTCATTGGGATAATTCGCTTGATCATTGCTGAGAAAGAAGATAAGTTGAAGTTGGGTGTTAATTGGCTTTATCGACCAACGGAATTAAAACTTGGCAAAGGCATCCTTCTTGAGGCTGAGCCCAACGAACTCTTTTTATTCCTTTCACGAGGATAATATACCTGCTGCTTCCTTACTACATCCTTGTAAAGTTTCCTTCCTTCCAAGAGGTGTTGAACTCCCTTCTGGTATCTGCTCGTTTGTCTGTCGGCGAGTTTACGACGTTACAAACGAGCGCTTATGGTGGCTGACTGATCAAGACTATATTGATGTGAGATTATAATTCATCCACCAAACTGCCTTCTTCTGTTTGGATTTTTGATCTTCTCTGGTAACTAAGGCATTTTTTTTTTTCACTTTGCAGGATCGACAACTAGAAGTAGACAAGTTATTGTGTAAGACTCGTTCAGAAATGCATACAACATTACAGCAGGGTGGTCGTTCTCCCAAGTCCATGAATAGTCCAACAACATCACAAGCGAAAGATGGCATCCAGAATAACAACTCTTTTTCTCTCTCAGGGGTAAGGGAAGGAAAAGAGAGCGTATGGATCATGGTTCCGAGTCTGTTAAACGTGAACGTTCTTCCCGGGGTAGATGACAGTGGTTCCGGTCCTCTCAGAACAGAAAGCGGTTTTAAAGTCTGAGATTTCAAAATTTACGGAGAAAGGTGGTCTGGTGGATTCTGAAGGAGTTGAAAAAATTGGTGCAGCTTATGCTGCCTGAGAGGAATGAGAAGAAAATAGACTTAGTTGGCCGTGCGATTCTTGCAGGGGTTTGTAGCGGCAACAGACAAGTTTGATTGCCTTAGTCGTTTTGTCCAGCTCAGGGGATTACCCGTGTTTGATGAGTGGCTGCAGGAAGTTCATAAAGGGAAAGTTGGGGATGGGGGGAGTCCTAAAGACGGTGATAGGTTAGTAGACGATTTCCTCCTAGTCTTACTTCGCGCTCTTGACAAGCTACCTGTGAATCTCAATGCACTTCAGACTTGTAACATTGGAAAGTCTGTTAATCATCTACGGTCACATAAAAATTCAGAGATTGGGAAAAAAAGCAAGGAGCTTGGTCGACACATGGAAGAAACGAGTTGAGGCAGAAATGGATGCGAAGTCTGGATCCAACCAAGGTGTATCTTGGCCTGGAAGTGGAAGACTGACTCATGGGGGAAGACATTCAGGTGGTTCCGCGGAGGGAAACAAGACATCATCATCACATCTACATGCTTCTAAGTTAGTCTCGGTCAAACAACAGGTGGAAAGCAACCTGAAGTGTGTAGCCACGTCGCCAGGCTCTACGAGATCAGCCCCATCTCCGGGATCAGGTGGTACTGTTTCTAAAGATGGACAGCATCGAAATGCTGGTGCTGGTGGTGTATCTGAAGTCCTAGCTGCAGTAAAGGATGAGAAAAGTAGCAGCTCCAGTCAGTCCCACAATAGCCAGTCTTGCTCGAGCGAGCATGCTAAAACAGGCAATTTATCTGGAAAGGAGGATGCAAGGAGCTCAACTGCTGGTTCAACTGTGAAGAAGTGCTCCAGTGGCTCTTCAAGGCATCGGAAATCAAACAATGTGTTTCAAGTATCATCTTCGTCAGCTTCCCCTAGGGAAGTTGGTTTAAATCGAACCTTCTCATCACAAAGGAATGTCCCTTCTGAGAAAATTTCTCAATCAAGTTTGACATCTGATAAGATTCTTGAGGTTCCTCTGACTGAGGGTTGCAGTAATAAATTGATTGTTAAGCTGCCAAATCGGGGTCGCAGCCCTGCTCAAAGTGTGAGTGGAGGCTCTTTGGAGGACCCTGCTCCGGTGAATAGCCGAGCTTCTTCTCCTTTGCATGCGGTGAAGCAGGAACTCTGTGAAAATAATGTGAGAGAAAAAAATCATTCTTATCGACCTAATGTGAGCTCTGTCTTGAATGCGGAGTCTTGGCAAAGCAATGAATTAAAAGATATCTCGCAAGAGGCAGCTGGTTCACCACTTGTTGCTGGTGATGACCGCGGCAGGGCTCCTAAAGATTCTGATAAAGGAGCTGGAAATGTTAAAGGCACATCTTCCTTAGGAAATGAGTTCAAATCTGGAGAAAGGCATGGCGGAACACTCAGTTCAATGAATGCTTTGATTGAAAGTTGTGTCAGATACTCCGAGACAAATGCCTCTTTGGCTGGTTCAGATGATGTTGGAATGAATCTTCTTGCTAGTGTAGCTGCTGATGAGATGTCTAAATCGCCTGTCGCATCACCCCCGGTATCTCAGCCATCAAATTCCTTGATGAATGAAAATTCTACTGTAGGGAACGATGCAAAGCTAATTACTTCGGATGGTTTGCCGCACGAGCAACATCAAGGTGAGCAACATGTTAGCAGTAGTGGCACACCGTTGGTGGAGTCAGAGATAAAAAATGAATCTAAGACTGGAGATCTTGATAAGAGCTCAAATTCAGAGACCGAAGATCTACAAAGGTTGGTGGATCAGCGCCTAGAGAGCAATGACAATTCAGATGATGTCGTTGCTTCTCCTGCTTTACCCACAAACGCCATCAAGGAAAAGATTTTGGATGATAGTGATTCTGTGGAAGTAAAGGATAGGAAGGCTGATGTTAAATCAGAGGCAGATAACTCATCAGACTCAACGAAAAGAGTAGCAAGCACAATGATAGCTGAATGTAGAGATATTAGTCAAAAGGTAGATTCTGTGGCTGTTGAACACGCTCCCTTTGTCGGTGTTGATGATGATAAGAAAGTAGAGAAACCCCCAATAGTGTTGAGTTCTGAGCTAGTTAAAAAAGTGGAAGATGTACCAGTCTCTCCTGGGATTTCAAGGGGTATGGATGCAGTAAGCACTGATAGACCTGGAACTGAAACGGTCAATAATATGGCAGTTAATCAGATAGACCAAAAAGATATAAAGAAAATTAAGCAGGATTGTGATGCTTCTGGGGCTGCTATAAAGGATGCCGCAGCTGGTTTGGACTCATCTGTAACTAAAGGTAAAGTTGAGCCTGTGGAGGGGAAGCAAGAAAATATTGAAGTAAAGGAACGGTGCTCAGGGTTAAGAGCTACTCCAGGAGTATCACCGAAAGATGCAGAGGATCTTAAGAGACCGAACGGGCCTAAAACCAGTGATGCTGATGGAGATGAAGCAGAGGAGTGTACGTCTGCTGCCAGAGATGCTACTTCCGTTTCCGCCGCAGCTTCAGCTGGATCAGAGATGGATGCCAGAGTTGAGTTTGATCTAAATGAAGGTTTTGATGGAGACGATGCAAAACAGGGGGATTCAAATAACTTCTCTGGATCTGTATTTTTGACGCCAACTCCTCTACAACCAGTTAATACCTTACCGTTGCCGGTGGCTCCTATATCTAGTGGATTTCCTGCATCCATTACTGTTGCTGCTGCTGCAAAAGGTCCGTTTGTTCCACCTGACGATCTGTTGAGAAATAAAGGGGCTGTTGGTTGGAGAGGATCTGCTGCCACTAGTGCCTTCCGCCCAGCTGAGCCAAGAAAAGCTCAGGATGTGTTACTGAGCATTAACAACACCTCTACATCTGATGCTTCTACATCTGCTGGCAAACAGACAAGGACGTTTTTGGATTTTGACTTGAATGTACCTGATGAGAGAGTCCTTGAAGATTTGGCTTCTCAAAGATCTGGAAATGCCACTAATTGTACATCTGGTATCACCAATAGTTTTGACCGAGTACGTTCTGGTGTCATGGGTTCAGCGCTTGATCATTCTTCTGGGGGCCTTGATCTTGATCTAAACAAAGTTGATGATTCAACTGATATGAACAACTACACAATGAGCAGTAGTCATCGGCCAGAGTCATCTTTTCAGCAGGTTAAATTATCATCGACTGGTGGTCGTAGAGATTTCGATTTAAATGATGGACCTGCAGGTGATGATTCGGCTGTTGAGTCATCTATGGTTCTAAATCAACATTCACGAAGTGGCTTGCCATCACATCCATCTCTCTCTGGAATACGAGTGAATGGTGAAAATATGGCTAATTTCTCATCTTGGTTTCCTGCTGCTAATGCTTATTCAGCAGTGAGCATTCCTCCGATTATGCCTGAGAGAGGTGATCAGCCTTTTCCAATGATTGCCAATCGTGGACCACAGAGAATGTTGGGTCCTACAACTAGTGTTTCCTCATTTAACCCTGAAGGGTACAGGGGTCCGGTTTTGTCGTCATCTCCAGCCATGCCCTTTCCGTCCACAACGTTCCAGTATCCTGTCTTTCCTTTTGGAAACAGCTTCCCCATTTCCTCAACAAATTTCTCTGGTGCCTCTACAGCACAGATGGATTCTTCTTCAAGTGGGAGAGCTTGCTTCCCTGGTGTCAACTCTCAGATATTGGGTCCTGGAGTTCCAGTTCCGTCTAATTACCCAAGACCTTATATCGTTGGCCTCCCAAATGGTGGTAGCAATGGCGGAGTTTTGGACAATAGCGCGAAATGGTTTAGGTCAGGACTTGACTTAAATTCTGGTCCTGGGGGTCTTGAAACGGAGGGAAGAGATGAATCATCACTTGTGGCAAGGCAATTATCCTCATCTGCTTCCTTACCATTGAAGGAGGATCAAGCAAGAATGTATCAAATGTCAGGTGGTGTTCTGAAGAGGAAAGAACCGGAAGGAGGATGGGATGGATATAGGCAGTCCTCTTGGCAATAACAAGCGCAGAATCTCAGTAGGCCACATGAGCTTGTAAGCCCTCGAAATCCACAAATCTTACTGTTTCGTGACCGCACTTATTATTTCGCTCTTGCTAACGTTCCAGTTACTTTTCTTTTTTTACTGTAGTTACTACGAGATGGACTGATTGTTGTGATGCCACAAGGCTTCATTGGCTGGCCTGCTCTGTTTAAGATGAGGAATGGGTGAGTCAATTTGCGACTTCGCAGTGGTCTCAACCTTTTTAAGAACACAAACCTGACCTCTTGGTTTCATCATCATGTAGATCTTCCAAAAACAGTCTCAAATTCACTTGCTTGGCCATTCTCTTTCAGAAAGAGTCATCAACAAGGTTCTCAGCGAGAGACCCGCATTACCTCCTGCCCACAAATTGTTTGAAAAGGTGAAACACACTTCTTGGTCATTCTCTTTTTAACATGCATGTGTGTATCTCTATACACCGGTATAAAAGAGTAGAGAGATGAGATATAACAAATGTTGGTGGCTTTGAGTGTGTTTTAACTTGTGATCATACAAGTCTTTGGCAATGTTCTGCGTTAGGTGGTGGGATTGTATTATAGACACAACAAGATTAGTTACTTCTTTTTCTTCTCTTTTCAGTTTGTAGATTTATTACTTGTGCTAGTTCTGTTTGAAATTTACATGCTTCTTTGTCACGCTTTTGTCTATTGGTCTCGCATTCATAATAAGACCTAATCAATTTAAAGGATTCAACCTTCTTCGAAAGAAGCAAGTAAGAAGCTGCGAACTAGAATGATTTGGTTTTAACCAAGCTCTTCTCTATATTCTTAATGGGGTCTTCGGCTACATAATGGCTAAAACAATTCTATAACCAAACTCGAAACAAACAAAACATCACGGCACATATACAAACAAAAAACCGAAGAAGCTTCTATCGAATTGATGCTTCATCTCTGCCAACTCTATGTATATTCTGACTTGTCAGAACAACAATAATGGACTTTTAGAAAGAAAGAAAAAAGAAGTGAACGATCCATCAGGAGTTGAGTCATCATCATTCATCAGTGTTTCCCGCAAAGAACGTGGCTGCCAAAGAAAGAAAGCCAATCTACAATCGTTAATGACTATGAGAGACTTTACATAAAACATAAGAAAAACTGTACGAAGCTAAAGGTGAGTTTTTGCATAACCAAATTCTACAGTTTCTACATCATATACATTCTAAAGTGAAGATTATTCCAACTTACGAGAGACATCCATTGTGCTGCTTTTGCTTCTTCTTCTTTTCCTTTGGTTTCACCACTGGTTTGATTACCACTTTGATAGCAGCATCAAATACGGCTTTCACATTCTACAAAAACCATAGACCAAAGAAAAGTATATTTGTCATATTTGTTCAAGTAAAAGAGTAAACTAACATGAATGATTCCTAACACACATGCAGCTGCACCTGTTGAGTTTTTGAGCTGCATTCAATGTAATACGTCGCTCCAATATGCTTGCGGAGTTCCTCTCCCTGTCACACATGGATGCTTATATCATTAAAAAAAACCCAAGCAGAAGAGAGGGTCAACATTGGTTACGATTTCTACAGGTTGAAAAACCACACCTGTGATGTAGTTACCGGGGACAGTCCAGGATGATCAGACAAATAATGTTTATCTTCACGAAGATCTATATATCGGAACATTGTAAGATACACTACACATACTAAAAGTCATTTTCAAGCACTACAGAAGGGAATATGTTGGTTCCACTCTTATAGCTATCTTACCCATTTTAGTACCAACAAGTACAATGGGGACTCCTGGTGCAAAGTGCTGGAGTTCAGGGATCCACTGACCAAAATAAATACTTGACAAACATCAGAAAATCACATTTCATTATTTGTTTACCCAATAAGAGAAAGAAGGAATCACAAACCTTTTTGAAAACATTCTCGTAGCTAGCTCGGCTGATCAATGAGAAAGCCAACACAAAAACATCTGCTCCTCTGTAACTCAAAGGCCTTAGTCTGTTATAGTCTTCTTGCCCTGCAAACATGAAAGGATAACCCATAAATCCAAAACTCTAAAAAGTCACCAATCTTTAGCGCACTACAAATATCTCTATCCAAGGACCTCAAATCGAAAGCTATCTTGCTAGTTGTTAGAAATGGCGACGATGATTAGAACTACTACATAAATATTGGTGACTTAGTTATTGAAGAGAGGGATACAAAAAAATGATACTTACCGGCAGTGTCCCAAAGGCCTAAGTTGACAGTGATGCCTTCAACCACAACATTGGCACTAAAATTGTCAAAAACTGTTGGTATATAGTCCTGATACATTTCAACAACTCAGCTCATCTTTAACTTCAATAGATACATATATAGCAGTAGAGTAAGAGCACTATGAGGAAACACACACTGGTTAAAAAAAAAGGCAAACAAATGCTAACTTTACAATGTAAGAGTTTCAAAATCTATATATATAAAGGATCTTTCATACAAAATCCCTAAAAAAGGAGCTAACTTTGAAAAACCCTGATGAAGTTCTCGTAAGAACGAGCTGAAATTTGATAATACCGAGAAGGATTTTGCAAAAAAAAAAAAAAAGTAACAAAATTGGAGATGCCCAGAAGAACAATTTGATGGAAATCGAACGATATTAGCTACGAAAGCGAGATGAATTTTTGCTGATCGATTACAAAGGATATGAGGGGCTTACAGTAGGGAATTTGTTGCTAGTGTAGCAGATGAGCATACAAGTTTTCCCAACGGCACCATCTCCAACAGTCACACATTTGATGAATTTTGAAGCACTCGAAGCCATTCTAGAGAGACAGCGTGAGAGAAGGAGAGAGAGAAACGTAACCCACCCCTAGGCCCAGAGTCAGTCTCTAGAGATAAATGAAGTGATTATTATTAACTTTGAACCAAGTCTAGCAGTAATTATTAAAAAAAAACCTATTTTCTCTTTTCCTCTTTTCTTTCAAAAGTTGTTTTTTTTTTTTTTGTCTCACTCGTTTTTGGTTTGAACTTTGAAGACTGAAGAGAGGGAAATAAGAACGGCGGCTCCTCTCACATGATATTGCATCGATCATCCAGTCCCACATGAGTCTTTAAAAAGATACTAATCACATTCCTTTAGACACCTGAAAGTTGCTTTTCCTTGGTCCTTCTTGTTTTATTTGCCATTACATTTTCATCCATATTTCTTACATTTTCCCCTTCAATTTTTTCTTGGTTAGATTCTCTCCCATTACCATTTAAATTAACATTTTACTTTGGTTAAACACAAAGATAGTTAGAGAAGGATAAAGAGATACCTTCCAACAATCAAAATCATAGTTAGAATCTTCTTTCCGTCCTTTTTTTATTTTTACAAAGATATAATTAATCAATGGATTTAAAGTATTTAATAATCTTGGAATGGAGCCAGGCCTGTTCACAGACCTGCGCCTCGTAGGTCTTGCTAACTCCGTCACTGACATCCAGAACTAACCGGAAATTAATACCGGCGACGACCTGCATGTTGCCGGAATCAACGGTCTGAAACTTGAGTCCCGAGTTGTTCTGTTTGTTGAACTCGGAGACGGCGAACTTGGCGATGACATCAAAGCGAGGGTCCTTAATGTCTTTGATGGGAAACCAGCCACCACAAAGAGTTCCTTTCTCCCGCTCCTTCATCATCTCTTCTTTGACTCTCTTCTCATGATCATCTATTTCCCTATGCATGTTTTTTTTTCTTTTTTTCTTTTTGTTTGTTTGTTTGTTACGTTTGGCCTTCCTCTCGATCGGATTGTCTATGTTATTAATCGTCAAGGGTTTGTCACGTGTCGGCGACGATCCAAAAAGATCGGGCAGTTACAACAAAAGATAGGATCACCATCGGAAATTAATTAAATATTTTGAGTACAATTATTGATAAATCGAATAAACATATCTACTACAAAGTACAAACCAAATTAAATATATGTTTGTGATATATTTTCAATAGATTTTGTATCAGAGATTTAATTGTATTTTCTAATATATTTTTCTTTATTTCTTCCAATGTAATTAGAATAAATTTCTGATATATATTTTCTAATAGTTTTTTTTTCCGTCTAACATCAGGTTAACGTTAATTAATAATTATTTTTGAAGCCCAAATTACTTTTTGTCACAGAATTTTCTGTTTAAATTACAATATGTTATACATTTTTAGAACGAACATATATGTGTATTTAATTATATTATAGAAATATAGGTTAACTACAATAGGCATATTATTTTCTCCCCAATATATTTCGCTTAGGAGTAGTGGTTGGCGGTTACACATAAGTAATTTCTTTTGCTCATATTTTTCTTATGTTTTTTTTTTCATCTTTCTTATTTTTGTTCATATTTTTCTTAGTATGCCTAAATATCTATTGAGAAATTACCTAAAATAATGCATACTATAACAATACGTTTGAGAACGAGTCTTACTAAAAGAGTATTTAAAAATTTCAACATTACTTATAAACCATGGGTTGATTGTTTTATTACGCTTTATGCTATTTACATTTACAATAATTAATTGATGGGTTTACCCACGATTCTGAGAGAAATATAAAACTCAAAATTGAGATCGCGTAAAAGATTCGGAGGTCGCAGGACGGCGGTGGAGATAAGTTGGGTTCCAGTGTGAAGTTTGGTACTTTCGGCGGACGACGGGTGAGGTCGACGGAACTTGAGGTGGAGGTAAATTTATGGATCTTCTCTGTGTAATCTGGTTGTTAATCTTGTTTTAAGATTTGAGATTTGGCGTTCTGTGAAAATGAAATTAAATGGATGACATGTTAATCTGTTTGTTAGGTTGATGTTAATCTATTTGTTAGGTTGATGTTCAAGCGTTGATAAACTAATGATTTTATGTTTGTGATGTTGAATTAACACAAAAAATTTGGTAATGTTTCTATCGTAGATATGGGTTCAAGTAATGATGTCATGTGGTATCCAAGTAGGTTGTATCCGGATGGGAAATGTCCATTGTTGAAAAGACTTCCATTGTTGAAAAGAAGTCTGCACCACGCTTGTAGTTTGTCCAATATCGCCGAGTTGAAACATTTTGCTGGTGATGAGGTCTACAAAGAAATAAGAGACAAATCGCAACTGGGAGTGCTACTTGTTCTAGCGGAAATCAACTAATTATTTTGTGGCAAGACCATTCACTATCTATTAGCTAATCAATTGGCAATAGATATGGCATCTGAGTTATTGTTTTTGGTCGAAGGAAAGCCATTAAGGTTCTCTATATATGAATATGAAGAAATTAGTGGACTGAAAAGCGAGAAATTAGATGAAATAGAGTGTGAAGACGATCATACACTTTTATGGGTGGCTTTGAAAGTGGATGTTAGTGTTGGACCAAACTATAACGAGATTCATGAAGGTTTGAGAAGGTGTCGGGGGTGGTCTAACGAAATCAGGACTCAAATTGCTCGGTTGTTTCTTGTACATGTAAGAGTTCTTGGCATATCTAGGAATAGTAGGATACCTCTCCAATATGCCAAAAGGGTCTTGAATGAGAATTCATTTGATAGTTATCAATGGGGTAGGGTTGGATTCAAGAGTTTAGTTGATTCTATCAAAGTGCTTGGGTTACATAACGATGCCTATACCCTCCATGGATGTGTCCATGTATTGCTGATATGGGCTGGAGGGAAGCCAAGGAAGGATATCAAAGCCTTCATATCTGGGAGCAAACGCATAAATAATGGAGAGGTATTTATTCCTACAATTTTAATTACAATTTCGGGTTAGCAGTTGTTATAACAGAAGCATATTTAATGTTATTGTTTTTGAAATGTAGCTTCAGGTGAAACATCTAGTTCCAAAACCTATGGCGGTCATATATCCAGAATGGCCTGAAGAGAATTCAGTGTACGGTGTAGGGGATGGGGGGAAGAAGAAACTTGATAATCTGCTGTTTGACGTTATCAATGGAGTTGTGGATGAGAGACAATGGGATTGTTTAAACAAAAAGAAGGGTGAATCTACGAAGAAGAGAGAGAGGAGAGAACACGTTGAAGGGAATAGTGAGGATGATTTCGCTGAGACTGCCCCAAGGAAAATCAGGAATGTCCCGAAGATTGTGAGAGAGAAAAAAGAAAGTGTTGGGGAGAAGATGTCAGTAGACAAGATTTCAGGAGATAAGATGTCAGGGGTGGAGGGTGAAGATTGCAGTGGAAGGTTCATAATTATGGTTGAATCATTAAGTGAGAAAATAGAAAAGATGGAGTTATCATTCGGAAGATCAATAGCCATGGTTATCAAGACATTTGACAGGATGGAGAGTAAGATAGGAAACTTACAGAATGATGTACAACTTCTGAAGAAAGTTGTTATCAAGTCAACGGATGAAGCAGGTCGTTCAAATGGCTCTGCAGAACCTGAAAAAGCGGAGGTATGATCTCTTGACCGTAATTATCAATATATATATTGATATATATATATATATATATATATAGTTTCCAGTAAAAGAGTATGATACGATGGTTTTGTGATGCAGAATTTTGGTAATCGTTAGGAGGGGAATCCTAACTATGAAGTCTTTGTATTTTTCTTTATTTATTCGAAGAGACAATGTTATTTTTCACTATTGTGAAGTTGTATATACTTTGAAAATAATTGACATTGGATTTTTTTACTGACAAATTGATAAGTGTTTAATTTCTCATTATTTTATAGCGTTACACTATATGAGATATTTCGTGTATATAACGTTAAATACATGTGTGTGTTCAAGTTATGGCTATTTCAGATGCCGTGTCCCCCTGGGGAAGATTTCGATGTTTCAAGGGTTATTAGGAATCCAAAAGCGTCAAGGAAAAAGATCATTAGGTTAGCTAGTATTAAAATCGAACCAGAAGACCAAGTTTACGTAGCCGAGAGTGTGGAGCTAAATCGGATAAAGAATGTAGAGAGTGTAATGCGTGGAAAAGGAGTACAGAGGTACCAGACAGGGGAAGGTGAAAAAAGGGTAAAGTTTAATGACAAAGTAAACGGAGGAGGTGTACAACCCATACATATTACTCCTATTAATACTTTGCATCCTAGTGGAGCTCACCCAGTTAATTGCGACGCTGTACCCTCGTACCGTGGGGTCGAGATTTGTAATGATTTAGGCGAGGGTAGGAGTACCCATGTGTCGAGAGAACTTACTGAAAACGAGAAACACAGTTATTTTGGAAATGTATTACAAAAGTTGATTCCTCCTTCAAGAGAGGATGATGATCCTCCTTCTGGAGATCCACTGGCCAGTATCTTTGGTGGAAGCCTTAATGTTGAATCAATGCGATTTGCTTTACTCAAACGAGCAGTAGACGACATTGTTGTCCTATCACCTGACGTGTACGATCCTTTCATTGCGGCATGTCCTGCGAAAGTAGAAAAGTTGAAGTCCTTCCTAACTGATGATTTGTAAGTGTACCCCGTGAATTATAATCAGATTTGTTTATATTTGTTTATTAACAAGTATTTATAACTGATGTTGTAATTTTTGGGATTCAGGGCTAAATTTCCAAGCACTGGAAATGCCGAATTTTATTTTGGCTGCTGACCCCTAAACAATTGTGGCCACTCATTGATGAGAAGTTCGGCTGGTTATGGGATGCGGTAAGGTTCGAAGTTGCCCGTAGTTGGTACTTATCTTAAGATTACAATAGTAGACTAATGACTGGTTCATTTAATTCGTGTTGCAGCACATGAGTACATGTGTCCAGATGTTCCGTCAAAGGGCGACGAAGTCGCCATCCCCATTTCTAACAGATCAGATAGCTTTCCTTGACCCTTGTTTTGTTAGTCAGTGGGCAAAAGATTTCCCTAGTTGAAGCATCTAAGAATTGGAAATTTGGAGAACCTTATTTTGAGATGTACATGGGGAGATTGCCCAAGTATGGAGTGACAAACAAGGTTTGGGTTGAGGATGTAGACACCCTGTTCTTCCCATACAACATCGAAAACAAGCACTGGGTTGCCATCGAATCTGACTTGGTAAGGAAAAAAATTAATGTTTACGATAGCATAGACAGTGGTACTACCGACGAGGTTATGAAGAGTCATTGTAATCCGTTCCGGAGGATGATTCCCAACTCGATACAAGCATTTCACCGGAGGTACAGGCAACAAAAAACCGGGGGAGCTGCATTCACTTATTACAGAGTGAAAACTGCTCCCCAAAACATTCAAGTGGGTGATTGTGGTGTGTATGCGCTGAAGTTCATAGAGTGTTTAGCCCTTGGTCTAAATTTCGAAGGCCTCTGTGATGCGGCCATGCCTGTGATAAGAAAGAAACTTGCTGCAGAAGTGTTAGATGAAGTTCCAGACCAAGACTGCTTTCTGCAGCTACTGGATCCTGATGAGACAGATGATTATCCGGATGAAATCTTCATCTCGAGATCAACTAATTAATGATGTTAACGACTTATATATTTTACAAAACTCGTAGCAGTTTCAAAGTTTGAAGTTTTAGAATGGTTTGCCGCGAGTGGATATTGAAGACGTGTGGGTTAGGTTAATTTTTTTGGTACACGTGTGGGATGTGTGGATGTCGACTCATATTTTTTGGTAATATGTGGCATATGTGGATGTCGTTGGGGTTCATTATTCGACATCCGGTCACTTGTAATGTTTCTATTTCGCCACTCAGGTAGCTATGATCGGTTTAAACACTCTTTAGGTATAGTGTCTTTTATATTCTAGGGTAAGTTATGGTCGCATCATTATGCTGGTTAACTATCCTGTGTATTTGGTCTTTAATCACAGGGCAACTGTACCCTTGAAAGCCGCATGTATTTTTTTTGATATATATAATATGTTTCTACTTACTCTTTCTTAACAATCGGCCTAATTCCTTATTTATCATATAATATTGCCAAATTTCCCAACTTGATTAGAAACAAAGTTGCTTCGTTTAGGGTTTAGTATAATATTACTCTTTCTTGTATATTTCACAGAAAAATTTACATTCTGGTAAGTCAATTATAACTTTGCTTCGTTCTTTAACGATATCACTCAAAAAATACGAAATTAAAAATAATTTTGATAGAAACATTAGAAAACACCATTAAATGGTGTTAATCATTTGGCCAACTAGTAACAAGTAATATTTATTAGTAGCCAACTGAATGTTTCCAATAATGATGGGTTGTACAACTACGTTTATCTAAGTACAACTGAACAACTACATGCAACTATGTTCATCTTCCTATGATATACATGGGTCCACATAAGGCAGTGTGAATGGAGATATAATGTGATTGGGTCCCTCATAAAAGCATTACATAGTGTGAATGGAGATATAATTTGATTTGGTCCCACAACTAGTTCAAAGTAAGCATGGTCGTGTACCGTCATCATATTTGGGCGTCGTCTGCATACATTGTCTTGTTTTACCATCTTACGTATATTTATAAATATTCCTCAGATCTAGGATTTACTCATTTTGGGATTAAAAGAGAGATAAAACATAAAAGTTACGAGACGGCGACCTGGTTAAAATATCTCGTCAACTAAGGTAAATATACTAATAGCTACTGGATGACTTCATAGCTACTTTATATTAGATTACATGATTCGTTTTATGTTGTTAGCGTCATGCCATTAAGTTATACTCAAAGCTCTTCATCTCAACCAAGCATTGAAAGTGGGGGCGCAAGAGCGGATGGTGATTTTGGTGTTCCTAGTAAGTTCTGGTGTCGTGAACGCATGAAACTGGAAGTTTCAGACTAGGGCTAAAATCAAGGTAGAAAAATATACAAATGTCCAAAGAGCGAGGTGAGAATTTTTTGTCCGTTGCCAATATAATTATTATGTTTTATTCATGTCATGAATTTTTCCTTTAAATTTTATGAAAACATAGGATGGTAAGGAACACCGAAGTAAGTGGTGGGACGATGCAGTTGATGAGAAGCTAGAACACCTAGATATCAAAATTCGTAGGCAGACAGAGTATATTCATCAGGCTTACCAAAATCCTATATTGGAGTCAATTAGGGAGACTATGCGTATAATGCGTGACGAAATTGAGGAACTGAACGCGCTTTAACTCACGCCGATTGCGAGATTGGTAGGTTGAGGGAGCTACTTCAGAAGTGGTAGTCACATGTGTTATGTTCTTCCAAGGAGGCCTATTTGGTTGTAATTTTTCTCCAACCTGTTTTCCGTCTTTTCTCTTCTAATTTCTAAATTATGGTAATACTGGTAACCACTTTCTCAAACTTGCTTCAAGGATACATTATCTTCTTCACACCTGACCTGAAAATATCAATTTAAAGATAGGTGTACCAATTGAACACATGATTCTACAAAAAAACTAAACAAGTGGGTACGACAACTAAAAATAGATACATTATCTTCTTCACACCTGACCTGAAAATATCAATTTAAAGATAGGTGTACCAATTGAACAGATGATTCTACAAAAAAACTAAACAAGTGGGTACGACAATTAAAAATAGATGTTACATAACTATACATAACATAACATAACCATAGTTGTACCAATATAACACTTAGTTGAACATATACAAAAGGTATATATTGTTGTACCACCATCACAATTCTTCCAAACAACGATCAAAACAATGTAAACGCTTATAACTTACAGCCCGTTCACAAGCAACAACACAAACAAAAAAGAATTCTTCAAATTTTTTTTATCCGTTTCGGCTCCGCTGTTGCGAAGGGTGTCCTTATGTGCCTTGATGGTTGTCTTTTACGCTTCTTCCCAATTTCTATTATTACTCCACTCACCTTCTTGTCCTTCTTCGTCTTCCTCTGCTTCTGCTTCTCCGGCTCTTTCTCCGGGACCTCATCCTCAACCTCTATCTCTTCCTTGTTTTCATTCTCCATCTTCTTCCGGTTCTCACCTTCATATTGATGACCAGCAGTTCAAATCTTAATTAATCAATCAATACAAAAACTGATATAAATTTATCGAACTAAAATGAATTCACTACTGTCCGCATTATTCGGACCAGTTTTGTCGAGGATTCCACTATATACAACCAAAGTCGTTGGATGATTAGTCGGAGTCTGTACAGTCGGACCAAAATCCATTGGTGTTCCAAACTGTATCCCATCATCATCTCCTTTTTCCAGCTGCATTGACACATATATTTCAAGAGGTTCCACTCTCTTATTGAGGTCATTTACCTTATCCACCAAGTTCTCAAAGCCCTTAGTCATTGTCTCTTTTAGTGACCTAATATATGCCTCAATCCCAGCTACGTTTTCACCGTGGTCAATTTCAGTTTCAGGACATTCTTTACCATTATCCGGGAATTCATCAGCAGTTAAGCCTACTATACGAGAGCGTAAGTCCAACTCGTACAGATTTTCCCACCATATCCTCTTCTTCTTTATGGCTAGACGTTCTCTCCAGCAATCAACCATTGGATCGATAAAACCAATCCCATCATCAGAATAATCATCTACGATACAATGCAACAAAGACTTTTCACCAATACCGTCGGGTTCCAAGATTCTTGTAATGATCTGTGAATACATACAGACACACTATATGTCTTCAAAATTTGTTTATAATAAATAATTATAATACCATCTAACAAACTAATCTCTTGCCTTACTATCTCCAAGCTCTTCATATATTTCATCCAAAGGAAACCCCTTCGTTGAACTGTCAGTGAATTTGTGTTTACACATCTGTGGACAGTCCTCCTCTGCGGGTACATCAACACTAAATTTCCTCCCCAGTTGTGGAATACATTCAAACGCCAAAATCTCCACATACAGTTTCAAGATTTTAGTATTAATTTCAAAAACATACAAATTCAGAAACTTACAATCACTAAGTAATCATACATACCTCTAGAGGAACAATGAATCCGAAAAAGGTAGGTTGCGCTTTTGGTTTGAAACCGCCTTCCAACTTCCTCATCATATTTCGGATCCCTTTCATACACTCGTCAAATGAATAACGTCCCCAGGGAAAGTCCTCACAAGCGTTTAAATCATCAACAATACGTAGAAGAAAGGAATCTATGTTTCCATCACCCTAAGAAATACAGTATAGTGAGCTTCCTCCTCTCCACACAGCTCTTCTTCATCATCTTCATGAGCTTTTTTTCCACATCTTTAATTTTTATGTTTTTACATATCCCAAACATGCTTGACACAAATTTTAAGCTTCCTAACTCCTCATAGCCACACAGGTATTCATGGCAGTCCATTCCGGTTAACAACGCATGCTCTTTCAACCCATACCGGATAGGCACTCCATTAACCACAAACCAACACTCCCTTTCCATATCCGTACGAGCTTTGTGAAGCAAAAGCATCCACATGCCTTGAGTCATGTGGTTTTTCTCCTTAGGCATGTGGAATATATGCCTGAACTGGGAGTGATTTCTGAACCAACAGACTTCATCTGGTAAATTCCCTATCAATGTCACTGTTTGGCTCACACTACACCTACTGATAATCTTACACCCCTTCATGTACTCAGATGCTTTAAAGAACATTTCTGGCTGAACTGGTTGGGAATCTTCATCCTCGGAATCAAATTCATCATCAGTTCTATCCTGCACATTGAAACACATCGATTGAATACTGCCACTTCTAATAGTTCAACTACTACAAATTGTTAAGACTGCTTCAACTAGTTCGACTAGTTCATCTAACTCTCAAACCTACTATCCTAAAGGGCAGATCCTTAATCTACAAAATAATGATTTTCCCTCAACGTTATCGGCCTCTTGATTCTACGAATACTTGGGAAACCGTTGCTTGTATGCCTTCTTCCGTTGTTGCAGCCGCGAAATCTCCTTCTATGTCTTCTCTGGTAATCGGCGATTCAATTCCAATATCGCGTGTCGCCGAATCTACGCCTTGTAGGTCTTCGTCGTTTATCATGGTTTCGGGTGTTGTAACAGTCTTCGAAACTAGCTCTAACTCCGGGTGTAATTCATTCGGCGTTTCTCTCATTAAATCAGTCATACGACCATCTTCGCTTCCGACTTCCTCGCCTCCTTCTTCTTCTCTCAGCGTGGCGGGGTTTTCAGCATTCAAATCATACTCCCCACTTGCATCATCCATATCAGGAGCCATTTACTTTCGGCGGCGACAGAATTTATTTGGTGGATCAGATAGGTAACAATAAGGAATACACAGTTCCAATCGACGGTGAAGAAAAGGGTAAAATCAGGTTTATGTTTTATTTGGAAATTATGTTAACTTTGTAAATTTTGAAAAAGGATCCGAATTGGTCAATGGAATCCAATGGCATATGGGCTTGGATCGGATTCTTTGCTCGGGGGTTTATGTTACTTAATTTTATGGGCCTAATTTTATTCATGGTTATCCTCTATTGAAGTTCTAAGGCTTATTGCACTAGAATTATAAATTTGGTCGGATTGTGACTTTCTTGACGATAATTTTTATAAATTTGTTAATCTAACAATACCCGCAAGTTTAAGTGATCGTTACATAAGAAAATGGATATGGTTCCAGAAAAGGTTTGTAAAATAAGGGTTTAGCATAAATTGTGACATTAGCTGCATACTATTACACAACCAGACATCCGATACTTTAAGGCCAATATAATTAAACAAATCGAAGTCGAAATAAATACAGAGAACACAATGAAACCCTTCAGATGTAACTTTTTATGAAGAAACACATTTTGTACAAATACACTACAAGATCTCAAATATAGACTGAGCTACCCACCAAAGGCCACAGTCGGTACACGACATGTCATACTCTCGATAGTTGTTGGTGTAGAAATCATGGTCCATTATGCAAAATACAGCAAATTCCGGAGAAGGGATCATCAGACTAGAAGGATACACAAAAGAATCCCTGTAAGTGTTTTCAACCGTCGTCTTAAATCTACACAACACGTTGAACACCCCTGACAAATACGCCTTGCTCTCTCTGATTTTAGTGGATAGTGGACTGTTGTGAAGAAAATGAACCGCAATCTGCTCGTTCCCTTCTAGCATATAAAAAAGTCCACATGCTAGTGTGGCATGTGGATATGTGAGAACGTTACGAGTTAAAAGTGAAATCCCTCTCTGAATGTCTCTCTCCTCGGCAACAATCCGGAGACCTTTGTTGTAGATTGCAATTTTGTTACCTAATTCAATGCATCTTTCGAATTTGCGCCGATTCATCCCTTCTTCTTGGACGACACCATTTGGGTTATGTGATGTTTGAAACCATGAAGGGTCCCAACAGATGTGGAAGATGTTAGCATCCTTTAGGATTTCGGGGCTAAGTGCTGTTTTGCGTCCTCGATGACCCGCCTTCAATATTGGAGCAAGGTACGACAAACCATCAGCTGCGAGATGTCTGAAGATTTTAACCAACATCTTATCATGTAGATCTGGGTTTCTTTTTCTCCCAGACGCCATATTGTTGGGATATTTTTGTAGAGAGGTCATTATGATGAGTAATCAGACGTCCTCAAGGGTTATGGATGGAACTTTAAATCAACAGGTGTGTCTACTGGTGCCGCTTTAAATATAATTCTAATGGTAACCAGATCTAAAGTCTATATATTTACAACTACTATGATTGTTGGAAAAAAGTCGGTTACTAGACTAAAGTAACCAATTTAAAAGGTTTAATAACATCAGATATAATTGAATGTCATCGAAACACAATGATGAGATATGTAAATCACGTCTATAAGTCAAAGTTATTACAAATTTCTTCCTCTATATTCTGACAGTGCTCATAGTGTCACGTCTAAGTAAAAGTTATTACGACCGTAGTTGTTGTCTTTGTTGAAGATTGGGTCGACAATTTATATAATAATAAGAAGGGGTACATTCTACGGAAGTATACCATTCGAAGTCACAAAAATAATATTGGAAGATAAATTTTAGAGCACAACAACAGAGACAACAACTACGTATCTGAATGAGAGAGTCACAATCCTCTGATGTTTGTGATTCTGAGTTTTGGTGCAGCTTTGTGTATAGAGTTTTTTTGGTATAGGCGTGATTTCATATAGGCTTTAATCGGTAGGAGTAGTTAGTTCCCTGTAACTGACTAAAAGAAAAAACTAAAACTCAGAACAGTGTAAGGGTTAATCTTTTGACATATTAATATAAAACAACAGATGACAAAAAAAAAAAGAGCACAACAACAAAGACAACAACTACGTTACTGAATGTTCACATTTAGCGTAGTATTAATGATTCATGAAATACCGATATGAAATAAACGTAAGTACCCCCCTTTGTACCACTAGTACAATGAGAAAAATAGAATATATGCCACAACCTAGTTCACTTCTTCACAAACTTTTCAACAAATTCCTTACAGCAATCCATGGCAAATTGCTTTCTGAACCCGCTGACATCTGCATCTATTATAGAACCGATATCCCGTACATTGTATCCCCGCGCATGCATCTCCAGGAACTTGACTGACAGTGGGCCAGAGTCACCAATGCGTAAGTTCTCGTATATTCCTTCAATGCGTCTCCAAGTGTACGACGTCGTGTCTGTCGGCTGTCGAGCCCTGTCAACTTAGAAAATTCTTGTAATCCAAAATTTATTGGATGACCACCAAAAACAATCCACATCTCATGCCGTTTTTTGGTCACCAACTCACGGCAAACTAATCCATGGATAAGCTTTCCTGAGAATGAGGCCTTGTTGGCAGGGATACGAAAAGCTGCCCAAATGGAGACTTTAACAAGTTTTCCATTTCTGTTGGTCCATTCAGCACCTTTGATATTGTAGCAAGATACTCCGGTCTAGAATACGCATTGATCTTGGTTTCGAGAGGGTAATGGCCAAGAGAAAATAACCTTCTCGGTAAATCCAAACTCCTTGGAGGAACATTCTCTTGTTCTTCCAGATCCATCCTACAAAGAACAATTTGGTATATATTAGTCTATACGTGCACAAGAACTATGAACCAAAGTTCAATGTGTACCATATATCCAATTTATACCCAATTACGGTTCTACTATTTAACCCCATCCACCCCGAATACATAATAATCAAGAGAATTCATAAAATTACGGTTCTACTTTGTTACCCCGCCCCAAATACATCATTAATATAAGAGAATTGAATAAATTTTTAATCTAACCAATTCCCTCTTATTGTATTTATGGAACTCGGAAACGTAGGATTTCACAGCCAATCTCATTTCAATCAAATGGGAAAATCAATCCAATCACTTACCTTCTTAAGCTACTCCGGTAACCTTGCTACTTTGCCGCGAACCTTCAATCTCTTCCTCCTCTTCTTCTTCTTCTTCTTCTCGGTCCAGATTTGATTGACGGTCTCCTTCTTCTAAACGGACTTCTTCTTCTAATTCTTGTTGATATTAAACAATAATATAGTGTGAGACAATTCGCTCGTACTCTTAGTACCCTTTACTACGGATAATGAGGTCCTGTACTCCAGCACATGGATTGATGGTATTAAAAGGAAATCAACAACTTTATAGATACTAAAACGATGAAATATTATTACACATTAACTGTACTCCAGCACAAGGACCATAAATGCAGTACAGGGTACTCTTAGTACCCTGTACTCCAGCACAAGGTACCATAGATGCAGTCCGGTAGATGAATAAATGACAGAGATAAATATACCGTAGAATCCCTTACGACATTAATATGGCGATGATGATTCCAAGAACCGAAAGCGTAAATGCACAGGCGGATAGGAGACCATAGTAGAACGGGTTTTTCTTCCAGGTTGCTGAAATCGAAGTATGTACACAATTATTTGTCTCCAATTGGTCTTCGCTGGTAGATCTAAGCTGCTTATAGAACTGCAATCCAGTCTTCATTTTTCGGATCTGGTCTCTTGCGTTAATCAAAGCCACTTTTTGCCACCCATGAGGTGACTCGCTATCTACCCAGGCGAAGAAATTAAACCCTCTGTTGAATCTGCTATTGATTAGGACACACTTGTAAAACCGACGCCCCAGGTTAGCGTCAGTCCACGAAGTCATTAATGCCGGAATATCGCCACAATCACACAGGGGAGACCCTAACGGTGGGAGGGACACTGAACTAAAGCTAGGGTTGCGGTGCATGACAAAATATGTGGAAGTTTCGTTTTGTTATATCTTCGAATGATAACAAAGGGGAAAAAGGGATACTTATTGAGTGGGGGATATAGTTGGGGGCGAGATTAGTGATTGACACTTTACGAGTGTGGACTTAAAATGGGAAAACATATCTACTTTGCAGAAAATAGGGAGACGGTGGGAGGTCCTGATATGATTATTGACACAGGAGGACAAGTGGTGTGCCTTTATTTATGTCAACTCTAAAGTCATATAAGTTGAGGCTGAAATAGGCTTGTCACCTACAGTAGACGGCTTACTATACTAATTTATTGGTTGAAAACTGTTCCTTTTACTTATACATTACACTTACGGAAACTATCACCATAACACCTAATTAAGTGGGTCAAAATACAGCAGACCTTTTTTGTTAGCATATACCCACCCGCCACACCTACTACTATGGCAATGCCTGAAAGCTGGACGTAGGGGTCGATATTTGGTGTACCAAGAGATGATCTACTGCTCAATATTGTTGAAAGTTGGAGATGATCTACTACTCAATATTGTTGAACGCGTCGCCCAAGATCGTTGGGGTATCTAGAACCAATCCTCAAAGCTGGACGTAGGGGTCGATATTTGGTGTACCAAGAGGATGTCCTAAGAAACGCATCCATATTATCATTGTGCTCCGAACCCACCGATTATAATACTAGCAAAGATTCGACGACCCATGTTGTTCCGGAGGGTCGTAACCGGCGTTTATTTGTGCGGTGTCTGAAAGCAGGAAACAAGTGGGCGATTTTTAAGGAACGATTATGGATTCTTGATTTACTAACAACAATTGTACCTGACGAAGGACATGCCACCTTTACATGTGGTATCCTATCAATTCTATCAAGAGAAGAGGAAAAGGCCGAACGATACCTTCATCTATTCAACAAACTGCACCAGCCTTGGGGGTCTGATGGTGTACGGGGATATGTCAAGGATTTGGTAGATTTCGTACACGAGTTTCGTAGATCACCTACGTTTTCATATGTCAAAACATTCCGTAATCCTACTAGAAAAGGATTTCTTCCTCCCCCTTACTGTGTTAGAGTCTGCAAAGCAATTTTAGGGTTGGGGGAAAACTACTGCAATGACTGGTATGTATGGTGGGTTGCTAGGCGAGTTTGTAAGTTATTGTGAAGCACGGAACATTCATGCTCGTGTACGAACATCGACGATTGCAAGTTAGGTTACGTGTACGGAAGATGTGTCGGGCATTTATTTTTACTATAATTATGGGATTTTATTAAAAACGGTGGTTACCCATGTACTTGGGAACATTTTCCTAATATCGTAACTTACTATGTATTTATAGTTTGGGTTTTTGAAATTCCAGTTTGGATCCAAAGAAACGGATTTTGGAAAATTAACGGTATATATGTAAGCCCAATTTGGATCCAAATTAACGGATTTTGGAAAACGAAGTATGAGACATCTCCTGCGGGTTATGTCGTAGATCCGGAAGGACAATATTTGTTGTGTTCCTTAATTCTCAATTTCTAAAGCCATAATCTTCATACTATCCAGGCCGACGAAACAACGTTTTGCCATATTAAAGGGGTACTGGATAACAAGTGGGTTTCCTTATTTATAACGGCCCAATTAGTAGCCCATTAGACATCTCGTAAGGACTTGTTATGCTTTCGCTTAACTACCCGTAATATCTGACATCTCTCACATACTCACATAGTTACAAATAGCAAAACCAAACATACCTAAATATTCCGTTTGTTTCCAACTTAACATGTTACAAATAAGCTTCCAACATAAATGGTGGTACTTAGGAATGACGAGTAGTATCATCACACCACTAAAACTTAGTTACGTTTCATTTACTACAAGATGATAAGAGGTGCTGCTCCCCACATACAAAAAGATAAATTATGAGTTCTCGCTGAACCATATTGAAACGTACTTAACGTACCATACTGAAACGTACTTAACAATTTGCATAGTGAACCGAACTAAACAGGTTCTAATCAAAAAAAGCGGTCGCCCCTGCCTTACATATTACCTGGACATGTTGTATGGTTGTGGCCAACATGTTGACATTGAGAACAAGCATGCTGTTTACGGGGCCATTTCGCCTCAAACGCCACCTCGTGGAAAGACTTCATTCTGGACATCTTTGGCCTTCCTAGAGGATTCCTTACGAAAGGCGTTTTACATTTGTACTCTCTATCTTTAGTAGGAACGATGCAGGATTCATCACTCAGCATTATCGATTTCTCATAACCAGTGCAGAGGTAGTCTTTACGAAAGTATGAATGACACTGGTGTATACGAGATAGGTTAGCCTTCTCGGCGGCTGTGATGGCATGTACGCATGGAATCCTCTCTAGATCAAAACGCCTACATGAACACCTATTATATATCAGATTGACGACATGCAAAGAGGTACCTCCACTTACTTCAAACTGATGTTCATCTATTTCTTGGACATTTAGACGCCTTGCCTCTTCAATACGTTCCTGTAAGAAAATGAATGAGAATGCCTAAATGTTAATAACCCAAAGAAGCAACTGAATATTTCCACTAACATTTTATAGTTTGAACAAATACAATATCACCCAACTAAGTGTACCCTTAAAGAACATATATCTCTATGGATATGTTAATGAATCTGATACCTTTAACAGGTTCTCCACTCCTTTCGTGAGTACATTTGGCATTGCGGCAGCTTGTTTTCTCCTAATGACAAACCAACGTGTCAACATATTCCGAACCGCTTCTAGTAACTCCACAATGGGATACGCTCTCGCGGGACTCAATACTTTATTTATCAATTCTGCAATGTTGCTTGTAGTGAAGTTGTACCTATCACCAGAAAAGTGAGCCCTGCTCCACTTGCATACATCTGCACGCACCAAGTATGCATGCAGCTGCGGATTCGATTCTTGAATTTGCTGGAAGAATTGATTGAAATCAACTACACAGTAGGCTGCAACTGCTTTTTTAACGAGCCGGAATGTTTCACTTCCGCTAAACCTCTGAATAATATTCTTGTGAAGATGATAAGTGCAGATTCCACGACTGGCCCTGGGGTATATTTTACCGATAGCTTTACCTATAGATTTATGACGGTAAGATATCAGTGCAAGACCTTCATCATCAGGAATTACACAACTCAATTGCGTGAAGAACCATTCCCAAGACTCGTCGTTCTCTGTATCAACAACCGCATAGGCCAAAGGAAATATATTAAAATTCCCATCTTGTGTTGTTGCTATGAGTAGAGTCCCTTTGTATTCACCCTTCATAAATGTTCCATCAACAACAACAACTTTTTGCATATACTTGAATCCTTGAATGCAACGAGCAATCGCAATGAAAACATACTTGAATCTATCTTCCGCATCAACGAGCAGTCTCGTTAGGGTCCCGAGATTAGAACACCTAAACCTGTATAAATATGAAGGTAATTCAGCGTATCCACTTTCAGGTGTACCCCTAACATATTCTCGCGCCTTTATAAGTGTACGATGTGCCTTCCAGTAGCCAAGCTGGTATATGAAAGTGTTCAGTAAAACACATTAGCATTGAAGAACATCCAGTGGACCCGAATTCTATATATGTGTAGTGAACCCCATAAAAATCAACAACTAATCTGGAAAAAAAAAATAAGCATCCACTACTACAATTCACGAGTTGTTATTATTCCAACTATGTCGTCAATAAGTCTATAGACAATTATATCTATACGCTCTGTACCCTATTACAATTTGTTATTAAATGTACCCCATACAATTATAGCAACACTGTCTGTGAATGACAACAAAACGTACACCTTTACATATTAGTTCATCCTATACATCCAAATCGTCCAATGATCTGTACCCCATACAAAATAAAACTGCATTATGTTATAAATATTTCTGACTCCCACCTGTATACCATAGCGTAGGTTCAGCCCTTCTCCCACAAGTTTGGCAGAACCGAACCTCCGATACCCCCAACAGAATCCTTGTATAAATGAGCTAGGATTGGTGGTGTAGCATTACGGGTACAGGCTGATCGTTCCGTAACAGAGCATGTATGTTGACCACAATATTTGCGAATATGAAACACCATAGAATCCCCAATTATTGAAGCTCGTAGTCTCCATTTACAACCTCTTACCCAACACTCAACGATTAGCAAACGGGGTCTTGATTCACGAACATTATAATCAAATTTCTCTAATACACATAGAACCTTCAATCTTGCCACCAACGAGGCTTTGCTTTCATAATTTTGCCCTATCGCTAAATCACTAACTCCGATTTCTATTTTCCGAACCTCCTTCTCAATAGCAGACTTAGTGTTGCGGGTAAGGGACTTTGATTCTGTTTTAAACACATTTTCCTTTGTACAACACCCCCCACCAACTCCGTCGTCCAATGATTCATCTCCTCCATCCGGTGCGAAATTGGAGTACAGACGATAGTCTTCATCCCCAGAACTTGCGCCATCGCTATCGTCACAGTAATCAAATCTACTGTTCTCCTCGTCATCTTCTACTTCGTCTTGTACATCCTTTCCTCCGTTAACTTCACTGTCAACCTTCCGACTCTCATACTCTCCATCTTTCTTTCCCAATTCCTCTGCCTTTGCAACGAAATCATCTACAACGACTTCTGGAGTTTTGGCCTTACCCTCCGTGGTGTTCGGATAAACTTCCTCGAACAAGGTTTCACGACATTTTTCTTCACTCTGAACACATAGCCGGACGGGTTCACCTCTGCACTGTCTGAGATAAATTTGAAACTGCAGATCATTATTAACAAACACCGGTGGGATATCACTTCAACTTTTTTTAAATATTTCTAACATATAGCTCAGCTGTATTCTAGTAGTTGCTTCACATAAACCAAAGTCGTCGAACACCATAGCAGCAAAATCTTCAAACTTCGTTTCCATATCAGCATTGATGATCCTGCAACCTTTGTTATTATCAACATCAAATAACCATCACTTTTTGTCTACCCTCCACCTCCCACATACCAAAACAATATCTTGCATTTCCGTCACTAAAAGAAGGATATCGGGAACTGAGAAGCTAACGTGTTTAGCTACAGAAGTAGAAAACGATTGATCAAGAAAAGAACTATACTGGCTACAGAAGTAGAAAAAGATTGATCAAGAAAAGATCAAGAAGCAGTTTCAGATGATACAAGTTTAAAATCTCATAAAGGTTCCCACATAAGTCTATAACTAGAGGTGTCAAACGGGCCAGCCTGCGTCCATATGGGCCGTCCGCTGCGGGCAATTTCTATTTTTTGGACCGTAACGGGCCGGCCCGCTAAGCCCGCGGATATAAAAGTTATGTCCAGGCCCGCCCCGCTAAGCCCAGCGGGTTAGCAGGCTGGCACGCGGGCCTAAATAATATATTAAAAAAGAAAATAAAATTAATAAAAAATATATTAAAATAAAGTAAAAATTATAAATAATAATTTTTAAAAACAATTTTAAATAAAATCAATGTTTATATTAATTTTTTATAGATGTTTTAATTTTTTTACATTAAATTATTTGTGTTACCACATACTTTTAAAATATATATAATTAAAATTATATAAAAATAGTTATGTATCTATATTAAATATTTATTTTTATTTAATATTTGAAGACCGCGGGCCGACCCGCCAACCCGCTAAAACCCGCAATCCGTTTGGGCTAGGTTTGCAAGGCCCGCTTTTTAACGGGCTTAATATTTAGATCATGCTTGACACCTCTAGTCTATCACAACTCTATACTGGCTTTTTAATATCTCTAATAAAATTAGTATTATTCTAGTAAGACTTACGTCTATCGAAATAGTCTACCATAACTACAAATAGTTTTCATAAATCTATTGTAACTACATATAAGTCTATCGTAACTACGTAACCGCTACTTAATCTACCATAACTATCACTTTCTCTACTACAAATTGTAAGTCTACCGGTACACTTTTATAAATCTGTCAGATAGCTATGTTAGTATACCAAAAATATCTACTAAGCACTAAGTCTATCACTTATATCTATTGCAACAGGTAATTACTCTACCATAAATATCTTGCCTACATATTAAGTCTATCAATCTACCCGCTCAAGAACTAAGTCTATCATCAAAGACAAATTGCTCTACCAAGTTAATCTAACATCATATATATATATATATATATATATATATATATATATATATCTTACTAATCTACTATTCACATAAGTGTACCATCACTACAAGTCAATATACCATTTAAATCTACCTTACAATATAGTCGACCAACTAAATATACCAACTTTTCTTACCATTTTTTTGTACCGCATTTGTATACCATCAAAGAACTGATAGACTTTCTTACACTTCCCAATGTTTTTTTTTCATTAATGGCATTTTTCGTAATTGAGTTTTTTGTTTACATTGCTTCAAGGGGTACGTAGGATACACAACTTTTTCTAGTAATTACCAACATTTTTGATCTAATCCTGTAATAAGGAAACTTTTATCTATTATTATAGTAACTGACTTATATATATTTCAAGAACTGAAAGAGATTTAAACCAATAATTCACAATTTTAAACTAACTTGTTTGCCTTGTCTATCAAAATGATGTATAATACATAATACACAAGAATATCATAGAAATGGTAACTTGTTTTTTTTCTTAATAAAAATTTGGTAATAATACATCATAAATTTTTTTGGATAATGTGTTTTTTTTTCGCTCTTGCTATTTTGGTTAAAAAATACAGTTTGATGGAGAGAAACCCTTTTCTATTTGCCGTAACAAAAAAAAACACATTTTAGTTTCAAAATAAATTAAAATAAAAACTTTTATGCTATTAGTTTTTATTGTTTCAAAAGTCAGTTCATTATTGGATTTGAGCATTGGTTAGTTTTTTCTATTAAAACAAACTTGAGATCAGTTACATGTATCGTATAATTGCATATGTAGGTCTAAATAAATATATGTTTATGATTTATTTTCAATATTTTCGCTTAGAGTAGTGGTTAGTGGTTACATACACATAATATGCCTGATGAACTTAATAGTTAACCATCAGTTAGATCATCATATTATATTAATTTAGAAATACAAATATAAAACTAACCTTATAAAATGTAAAAATTACATTGTCAGGATAAACTAACCTTATAAACCTTATAAACTTATTGGTTTTAAATGCAAATGTTAAATTTTTTAGTAAGGATAAAAAAGTAGTATAAATATAAGACTAACAAAATCTTTTAAATAACTATTAGTTTCCAAAAAAAATATTTTATTTCCCTAATTAATTATGGACGAAAATTATTAATTAATTTTAAAAAATTGTAAACCAATCAGAATTTTTAAAAGTATGATTTTATATCTAATTATCCAAATTATTAATTTAATAATTATATTTGGATGATTTTGTTAAGATTTTAATTTATGTTTATCTTATCATCTTTCTTTTATTTCATTTAGAAATTGTTTAAATTATCATAAAATACATATATATGATAAATAAATATGTAGATTTGTTTCTGCATATGTTATGATTTGAATTTTTTTTAAACGAAAACATATTTCTCAATCTATGATGAAAAATGTGTGTTTTTAATGTTACACATGGTAAAATAAATTATGTGGTTAATAAAATAATAAAGTTTATTTGCTCATAATTAAAATATAATAATTAATATTTAAATTAATTCACAAAATAATGATGCCAATATAACCCACAAACAATATAAAATTATAATATACATCAAAATAAAAATACTGTAATATTCTAAAATAATTAGTATTTAAAAAGATATATATAGATTTAACAAACAATTGCAATTTTAAAAGTAAATATTGTCTCAAACAAAATAAGTTTTTTAAACAATTATAACAATAAATTTGATTATTGTATTATAATTTTTGTTAAAAATGTTGATCTCGGGATATATTCTAATGATATTGTAACTGTTGCACATATAATCTGTGAATTGTGATGAACCTAATAGTTTACCTATAAATGAAAGTTTAAGTTCCTCATCAAGAAGCTTTATATATCCAAGATGTTTCTTGTCTTGTATATTAAGATCTCTATTCTTCTCTTTTATATTATCCACTAAAAGCATTTATTAAACAAAGAACATGTTCGAAATATTCAGATACAATGGGAAGTATAAACTTGGCGTTGTTTCTAAATACTTCGAATCTGTTCTCTGTTTATAAAAAGAGAGAGAGACGTTTATAACGCGAATTACGTACATGATTAGCCGGAAAAAAAATCTCTAATTACAAATCGCTCTTGCGGATGCAGAAGCGAGCCCAGTGGGCTTCTTTATATACCATATTGGGTTTTTACCATTTCAAACACTCTCGAATCCGACCCGTTTCACAGAACCGTAGACCCGACCCGTCTCGTCGTCGCACACAGTCTCTGGTGACGAACAAGGCCACGCACGCCTGACTGCTTTTAATTTACTTCGCTCTCTCTCTCTCTTAGTTTCGTTTCTCTTTTTGGGGCGGTTGGGTTCGCATTATAGATGGTTGTGGAGAAGATGAGTGCGGTAGAACCAGACATGGAAGATCTGTTCCAGGAGAAGAAGCGTGTCAGGAATCCTCTCGTTCCTCTCGGTTTGTGTTTTTTTTTTTCATCTCATTTTCACCAAAAATTGAATTTTGAATTTTTTGGATTTCAAAATGTTTATTTTTTTTTTTGTAAGATTGCTGTTGATTTTAGTTTCTGGGACACAATTTGATTCAAAATCAGAATCAATGTTGAAATTCAGAATTTTTGAGATCCCCAACAATAGGCTCTGAAATGATTAACAACAAGTTATGTAATTGAGATTATAATTTTTGTGTCGGTATGTATGATTTTTGTGGTCTTTTTAGAGACTCTCAAGTATGATGGTAGATGGTAGAACTATAGAGAGAGATTGTATAAACTATATTTGTAAGTGATATGTTGTGGAGCTGCAAAACATATTTGTTTGATGATATCAGTTTCTTGAACTAGTCTTTATTGTTGTTCCCCTTGCTTATTATTATCTTTAAAGGTTGTTCCTTTGGCACAAATTGTATGAAGAATTTGTTACTTGGACCTTAGCTAGTAGCAAAGCCATGATTCTGCTGTTTCTATAAACGTTGACAGAGACAAAGATTATAACTTTATACTGTCGTCTTGGTCTATACTGTTAAGACATTCAAAATTGATGAATTTTCTTGTGAATTAAACATGTAGGCGCACTTATGACTGCGGGAGTGCTTACGGCTGGGCTGATTAGTTTCAGAAGAGGCAATTCTCAGTTGGGGCAGGTTTTGATGAGAGCTAGGGTGGTCGTCCAAGGTGCTACTGTCGCTTTAATGGTTGGTACCGCTTATTACTACGGTGATAACCCCTGGAAGAAATGATGAGCTATACAACTACTTGTTCGTTTTTAAAAAAAACGTTTTCACATAATTGAGATGGCACTCTTCAGTATATCTGCGGGCTAAGGTGTGTGTGCACTGCTCTCTCGCTTTGAGTGTAGAAATCTGTGGTCTTGCTAGGATTCATAACTTGTAAGGGGCACATTTCATGATTTGAATAATTTAAAGAACTAAAAAAAGGTATCGTTGTATCTTGATCAATTGGTTATTATTGATTCGAGGAAATTCTCAGAAAACCATCTTTCACAATAGCTAAGTTTGCTTACGGTTATGATTGAGTTTTCAAAAATGGCTTGCGTTTCGAGGAAATTCTCAGAAAACCATTTCCAAAAGATCCTTTGTGAAAAATGGGACAGTGAATCATCATCACAAAAGTATTATACATAGACTCCATTTTCAAGATATATAATAACAAATGAGTGGGAGTGAATAGATTATGTATTAGAAGGCAAGCTATGTTTAATGATTTAAGAACATCTAAGTGGAAGACAATGGTGGTGGGCCTGATAAATTTTGTTTTCCATAAGTGTAGTTTTCCTAATCATAATCATGTTTTCTTTTCCAGCTTATTGCGGTTCTTGACCTTCTAAATGTGAAATCCTAATCACATTGTGTGGTCTTTTTAGCCAATAGTGATTATGGTTTAGCTTAAAATCATGTTGAATCAGTCACCAACATATAAAGAGGGGGACAATAAGAAGCCTTTTAAAGCGTGTCTTGATCTGGAAATAAACTAGACAGTACATGTGTGAAATCTCTATCAGCTTTTTTTATCTCATTACTATATATTTTTACAGCGAGTGATCACGGAGCTAAACTCAAATCAGTTTCTTCTCTTCAAACAAAAAAATGTGTAGGATGCTTTTGTCTGAAATCCATGGAGCAGAAGCTCTTTCACCTAAAACTTCATCTGAAGCGGCAATAGCTCTTCTGAACCAGAAAGATTCATCTTCAAACTCTATAATCTCTGTTTTATGTTTTGTTATCTCTGTTCTTGCTCTTATCATCATCTTTCTCGGTGTCCTCCACTTGGTCTTTAAATTTCTCCGCAAGTCCTCAAGTTTATTTCCATTTCCCAATTTCAACCCCAACTCAGATCCCTCTTCTTCCTCCTCCCCTCAGCTCCAACACCTCTTCTTCCTCCACGACTCTGGTCTAGATCAGACCGCTATTGATGCACTTCCCGTGTTCCTTTACGGTGATGTAACTATGAGTCTGAAAGAGTCATTCGATTGTGCCGTCTGTCTCAGTGAGTTTTTTGATGCGGATAAGCTCAGGCTACTCCCAGTCTGTGGCCACGCGTTCCATCTTCACTGTATCGATATGTGGCTTCTCTCCAACTCTACTTGCCCTCTCTGCAGATGCTCACTCTCAACCTCAAACTTCTGCTTCAACCACGCAGAGACTCCTGGCGCCCCCTTGTCCGAGCATCAGCAAGTGGACGAAGGCAAAGTATCTATATCGAAAAGTGTCTTGTCTGTTCGTCTCGGTAGATTCAAAAGCACGAACGGGAGTCAAAGTCAAAGCCAACGGCATGAAGTCAGAGGTGAAATTGGGGTGGGAGTGCCAAGAAGGTGTTACTCAATGGGCACGCATCAGTATCTTGAATGCAATCAAGATTTTGTGGTGGCTCTGTCTTCATCTCCTCGTGAGGGAAATACCAGTAATAAGTAATAACTGCTCCGTTCACGCGGGTAAATCAGTAAACAAGGACTCTGGTGGTTTGGCTAGGTTCTAACGTATTGTAGTAGAAAAGAGAGTGTCTATGTCAAAGATCTTGTTTTGGTCGGAGAAGGAGAAGAGAGTAATATGGTTCGGTTTAATAAACAAAATAGGTGGTTTTTTTTTTTTTTTGGGTTGCTTCAAGGAGACAATACTTGAGTACTTTGTCTTCCTAGTTACTAGTAAATATAGAGTAAACCATCAACAAAGACCTTACATGGATATAAATCCAACAAAACTTAACTTAATATACAGTTAAACGCAACTAGCGGTCACTTACCATAATCTTTTGTACACACAATGAAACTATGTAACAAAAAAAATTATATACCGTCCTTCTTAGTAAAGACAGAAAAATTATAGAATCAAAATAGGTATAAGACAGTCGTGATACATTTAGATGACATATAGAAAGAGGAGTACGTTTAAACGACAAAATAATACAGTAAATCAAACTAAACAAAATAAATAAGGAGGAAACGCACAACTCACGCGAGAGACTTTTCAAACGCCTATCGTAGAACTAGTCCTGACAAGAGGCATCGCCAATCATTTCACGGCGTCGACAACGCTGATATCGTCGGTATTACTAGAATCAACGGGGACAGAAGCGTAGCGCATGGAAAAGCTTCTGACTCCACCAAATCCAGTTTCGTCGTTGTCGTCATCTTTGTATTCATCTTCGAAACTCAAGGTGTAACTCAAAGGATCATATCGGAATTTGGCGCCATCGTCCCAGTCGCGGCCTTGGCGTCGATCCCGATTAAATCTGCGTATGAAAGTCTTCCACCGTGGTCCAGCTACGATCTCCGACCACTCTCGGATCTTTAGAAACGCCCGTACCCACCAACGTGGCTCTTGAAGGTGGTTTCTGTGTATTCGCTGCCACCAGGAGGGTTTAACGGTGGTGGCTCCGAAGCCGGGGAGGCAGGAACCGCAAGACGACTTACCGACAAGTGGATCGGAGGTGGTCGCTGGCTCAAGATCTACTTGTTCAATTTCCATTGCAAAAGGATCGAAACAGAGTTGAAGGTTTCTGGTGTAAGATATACTAGACAACACGAAACTGTCTTTAGCTGTAATGAAACCATTGGCTACATTATTATATTGTAGTTATCATAGACTAAGTCATATTTAAGTCGAAAAAATCCAATTATCCATCCATATATGTAATATTCAAATGCATATTTAGTTTTAAACATCTCGATTACAAACTAGGTTCTATCGAAACGGAAACGGATACGCGGAAACGAAACGTTTCGGAAACGGGAAACGATTTTTTTTCAAAAATTAAATAATGGAAACGTGTAGGAAACGTATATATATCTATACAGATATATATATCTATATATATATATAGATATAATAAGTCTCCAAACATAAAAACCATATTAAAAAAAATCTGAAACAACACAAATTCAAAACAGAAATATTAAATAATTTAGTTAAAAATAAAACTGTAAAAAAATAAACGTTCAAAATCAATTTTTTGACCAGCATCGCCATATATTTAGGGATTTTAACTTTTAAGCTACTAATTATATTATTTTGTTTTTCATTATATGTATCATGAATACTTATATTTTCAAATTATTTATTTCTTAAATTTTGAAATTATAAAAAAGAGTTTCCGTCGCGTTTCCAAAACGGAAACGGAGTTTCCATCGTGTTTCCAAACAGAGATTTTTAGGAATCGTGTTTCTGTGACTTGTTTCCGAGTTTCCACGAGTTTCCGTTTCCGAAACGTTTCAGAAACGAGAAACGCACCTCAAAAAGAGTTTCCATGCAACATAGATTACAAACATCTTTTCTAAATATCTATATACCTACACCACATCCTTTTTATTAATTTGACACAAATATTATAAGACATAATGATTAGATGCAGGGACTGAATTGTAAAAGAGAAAGTCACACGTGTGAGGAGGGCTAAATCTATCTGGGATCATGTGCAACAAACTTCACACGTGAGAGATGAGACAAGTTGCTTAGGAGGCTATAAATAAGAAGTTTATTAGGAAGAGAAGGATATGATGAATGTTGTGAGGGGTTAGCCGACATGAGGCTGCTTGGGAACAGAGGAACCCGAGGGATGTGAGCGAGGGTTGCCTCTTTCACTTTGTTCTTCATTTCTATCTTGTAATCTGAGAGTTATTGAACCTTTTGAGTTTGTATTTACATGTTAATGGAGGTTTAATGGAGTTTCCCTAAGGTTAAGCTTTTATCCATGGAGTTTACTAGTTAGAAGCTTAACACATAACCAAGAGAATATTGCCGGATCTGCCATACACAGTGACAATGGCACTTCCCACAAAAATCCCCATAAGCCATAACCAATTCTCTCTGTTTTTGCCTCTGTATTCTCTTTGTATGGGTGTTTCCAAACATAATATTTGAAAGGAAAAAAAAATACAATTAAAACATAATATTTAATATTTGTTAAATATTTACTCGATAATTTTACTTTTCTTGTAACTAAAATAAGTTTTCTAAAATAAGTTTTCATAGAGACACAGTCTCTCTCTTTCTCCTGTCCTTAATTGTCTCCAACATCATCTCATTCTTTCACTCCCACAAATCTCTCCCTTCCATAACTTGAAACACACGCAAACCCCAAATGAGCAACCTCCACCTCTACACCTCCGCACGGTTCCGCAATTTCCCGACGGCATTTTCCCTCCGTCACCACCACAACGACCCTAACAACCAACGCCGTAGATCAATCTTCTCCGAGCTCCGTCACAAAACCCTCGACCCGGGCGGTGACCTAATCACGAGATGGAACCACATCTTCCTCATCACCTGCCTTCTCGCTCTCTTCCTCGACCCTCTTTACTTCTATCTCCCCATTGTCCAAGCCGGTACCGCATGTATGTCCATCGACATCCGTTTCGGCATCCTCGTCACCTTTTGCCGAACCCTAGCCGATCTCTCCTTCCTCATCCACATTCTCCTCAAATTCAAAACCGCCTTTGTATCTAAATCATCTAGAGTCTTTGGTCGCGGAGAGCTCGTCATGGATCGCCGTGAAATCGCTGTCCGTTACCTCAAATCTGAGTTCTTCATCGACCTTGCAGCCTCGCTTCCTCTTCCTCAGGTTCAATTCAATTTTGTTTTCTAGGGTTCCGATAGGTGACAATGGTGGAATCGTAAAAACAAATTGATCTGTTCTGTTCTTTAAATTGAAATCTTTCTATTTTTTCTCAGATGATGATTTGGTTTGTGATACCAAATGCTGGAGAATTTAAATACGCAGCACATCAGAACCACACGCTTTCCTTGATCGTCCTGATACAGTACGTGCCTCGCTTCGTCGTCATGCTTCCTCTCAATCGACGGATCATTAAAGCCACCGGAGTCGCAGCTAAAACGGCCTGGTCTGGTGCAGCCTACAATCTCGTCCTCTACTTGCTTGTGAGCCACGTAAGTAAACCATTTTTCTTTTTCACATGACTTAAAAAGACTGTTTCACAACTTGGTTTCCCTTTTAGGTTCTTGGATCGGTTTGGTACGTTTTATCGATCCAGAGACAACACGAATGCTGGAGAAGAGAATGCACTAAAGAGATGAACGCAACGCATTCGCCATCTTGTTCTCTCTTGTTTCTAGACTGTGGATCGTTGCAAGATCCAGGAAGACAAGCTTGGATGCGGATCACTCGGGTTCTGTCAAACTGTGATGCACGCAATGACGATGACCAGCATTTCCAGTTTGGTATGTTCGGTGATGCGTTCACTAATGACGTAACTTCTTCACCTTTCTTTGATAAATACTTCTACTGTCTTTGGTGGGGTCTCCGTAACCTCAGGTTAGGTTAAAATTCATCAGTCTTGAATCAAATAAAGCAGCAGTTTTTTTTGTTTTCTCCAGCAATTTGCTTATTGATCTTTGATTTGGTTTGTGTAGTTCTTATGGACAGAGTCTTGCAGCGAGTACACTGAGTAGTGAGACTATATTCAGTTGTTTCATCTGTGTTGCGGGTCTCGTTTTCTTCTCTCATCTCATTGGAAACGTTCAGGTAATTTATCAAATTTTATATAATATTTTCACTCTCCTTCCATAGGTTTTAATGGAGTCTAAGTGATTTCTCCAATTCTTGAAGAACTATCTGCAATCGACGACGGCTAGGTTAGACGAATGGAGAGTCAGAAGAAGAGACACAGAGGAATGGATGCGACATAGGCAATTGCCAGAAGAGTTACAAGAGCGTGTAAGGCGATTCGTCCAATACAAATGGCTAACAACTCGTGGAGTCGACGAAGAAGCCATTCTACGGGCTCTACCGTTAGATCTTCGTCGCCAGATCCAACGACATCTCTGTCTTGCCCTTGTTCGCCGTGTATGCCACACCAGGAAAACACCACATTTTAATCACTTTTAGTTCAAGTAACAAACCCTAAATTTTACGTTCATTTGATTTTTCAGGTGCCGTTCTTCGCGCAGATGGATGACCAGCTCTTGGATGCGATATGTGAGCGTCTAGTTCCATCCTTGAACACAAAAGACACATATGTGACACGCGAAGGCGATCCTGTAAATGAGATGCTTTTCATCATTAGGGGTCAGATGGAGAGTTCAACTACAGATGGAGGACGGTCAGGATTCTTTAACTCCATCACGCTTAGACCCGGAGATTTCTGTGGTGAAGAGCTCTTAACCTGGGCTTTAATGCCAGTCATTACTGTTAATCTCCCATTGTCCACAAGAACCGTCAAGACTCTCTCAGAAGTAGAAGCTTTCGCTCTCCGAGCAGAGGACTTGAAGTTCGTAGCTAACCAATTCAGACGTCTCCACAGCAAGAAACTCCAACATGCTTTCAGGTAATACTCTTTTATCGTCTCAAAAGCAATAAAGGTTTCTTGCTTGATACGCTATTAGGTTTCTTGATCTCTATATTTTGACTCTGATCAGATACTACTCACATCAATGGAGAGCATGGGGAACTTGTTTTATACAAGCTGCGTGGAGACGATACGTGAAGAGGAAGTTAGCAATGGAGTTAGCAAGGCAAGAGGAAGGAGATGATTACTATTATGACGATGATGGAGACTATGAATACGAAGAGATCATGCCCGAGAGTAGTAACAACGGTGACGAGGACAGCAGCAACAATCAGAATTTGAGTGCGACGATATTAGCGTCCAAGTTCGCGGCTAATACGAAGAGAGGTGTGTTAGGGAACCAAAGAGGGTCTTCAATAATTGATCCTGATGATCCATCTTTGAAGATGCCGAAGATGTTTAAACCGGAGGATCCAGGATTCTTCTGATTTTTGTTGTTGTGACAAACGCATTTAGGATTTTCAAACACTGACTTGATTTTGTTGTAACCAAGAATATTAGTTAGGTATATAAAGAGACATGATTACGTATACAGTTTAAAAGCAATTGTGTCGGACAATGACACAGATGTCCATTTCTATCCAACTCATTTCTGGCTCCTACAGCGTTTACTGGTATGGACATCTCTCGTGATAGTAGTAGCCTAGTGGCTAGTAGTAGGTTTTAATATATACCAGACTAATTAAGTAGTGTCTTGATACATTTTAGGGGGAAATTTGAAAGACCGGAGTATCTGCAGTGGTGAAAGACTCATGTAGTCTCTTACCATTATAATAATATTATTTTTAGTAAACTTTAGTGCTAGAACTTTTTCATTATTTTCTACCTCCAATGATGTTACAAATATAATAATGGTCAGTTAGCGTTAAAAGCTTCCTTATTACAGAATACAGGATGAGATCAAAAATGTAGGTAAATACTAGAATAAGATTTGTATCCTTCGTACCCCTTGAACCAATGTAAACAAAAAAACCCAATTACGAAAAATACCATTAATGAAAAAAAAACAGGGGGAAATGTAAGAAAGTCTATCAGTTGTTTGATGGTATACAAATCGGGTACAATTAAATGATAGGGAAATTTGGTATATTTAGTTGGTAGACTATAGTGTAAGGTAGATTTAAATGGTATATTGAGTTGTAGTGATGGTACACTTATGTGAATTGTGATACACAATAAGTTTTCGCATTCAGGAAGCCATAGTTTTGCCTCCATTTGTTGCGCTGGCTATTCGTCCCAAACCTGGTGTTAGGGAATATGTCCGTGTGAATGTGTACGAGCTGAGCGTAGATCATTTAACTATTTCTGAATACCTTCGGTTTAAGGAAGAGCTTGTTAATGGCCAGTAAGTAAATCCTTTTGTTGCAAAGTTTTTGTGTGTATATTTCTCTGCTTAGATGCATAAAGTGTCAACCTTTTTAGTCAGTGCCAATGGAAATTATCTTCTTGAGCTTGATTTTGAACCTTTCAATGCTACATTTCTTCTTCTTCTTCTTCTTCTTCTTGTTCCAGTCAGTTGTAAGTTTTTACAAAACAAAGGTTAGTTTGTTAAAAGACTTTTCTTTTAATAGTAGGGATGCTAATATGTGGCATCACTTATTAGATATGATGCTAACTAAACATGTAACAGGTTAAGGTTTTTTAGCTGTGGACCGTTATAACTACGTTTGTGTCTTCACCTCTAAATATAGTAACCACTATTAGCTTTTAGACACCAACCAGTGAATTATTGTTTTTGATATTAAGAAAACAAACAAAACAACATGAACACAAACAAGTCCAAAATCAAACCACTCAAGGAAACAAAACCCAACAACTTTTATTTTACATAACACAAACAAAAGCTCTGAAGAGAGTCAGAAAATGGAATCCAACCATGTCATGCTCAATTCTCATCTGTTGCCAGCGGGATTGAATTGGCCTGCAAACCAAAAGGGACTAAAGTGATTCTAAGATTCAGAAGAAGAGAAGTTTTTTGGTTTAAAGAACAATGGTATCAACTAAGGCTTCTGTAATCTTCCTCTCCAGTTCCTTTGGGTCGATCCACAATGAACTCTGCTCACGTAGTAGCTTCTTTCTCTCTTTGATCTTCTCTTCCCTTTTTATACCCATCATCTTCCAGATCTCTAGCTTTTCCGCTCTTTCTTTCATCTACAATTTATTATACACAAAAGACAGGTCTATATAAATCATCATGTTTTGAATCGGTTTGACAACTAGAAAGAAAAACACTATGAACCATTACTGCTCCAAGGCTGTGACCAAGAGAAATGAGGAAGTCAAACTAGATTTAACCAGGGAAAGTAATCTTCTCAATCAATTTGCAGACATAAGTACGTGGAATCAATTTATGAATCAGAGAATACTACTTTGGTACGTGTGTGCGTGTACAATGTTTCATCTACCTACAGCTAGAACATATGAAGCTACTAACTACAATAAGTTTCACTTTCCTCAAAAGAATTCCCACTGAAAGCATCAAGAGCAAGCATCGAAACCTATCTTATGTTTGATACAGGCAAGATTCCAAAGCTGTAACCAGAACAACAATAGCTATTTTAGAGAGACCATTATGATCACATGATTCATACAAAAATCTCCACTTCTAAGCAACGATTATCCAAGCTCTTCTCCAAAGTTTTCTCTTCAAATCACAAACACCCTTTTATATATTACTACACCTTGAACCATAACTATGCAAAGTTCCCAAATTTGCAAGAGGAAACAACACTTTGTTTCGCCAGATGCCAGACGAATCTTATCCAGACAAACCCTTTTCCCCATTTCTCCAAGAATCATCTCACACTAAACTAACTTGATTTATTCAACATCTATCATAGCTCCTATACAAGGAAGAAAAGAATTGAGAACAGAGAAAGTGAGAACTTACCAGGGTTTGCCTGAACTCTTCATCAGCAATCTTACGTTCCTCAGCCCTAACCTTAGCAGCCTCAGCCTTCAACCGTCTCCTCTCCTCATTCGCAGCTCGTTCAGCCAACAACCTAGCCTCATCCTTAGCCTGCTTCTCAACACGAAGCATCTCAATCTCATGAATATACTCTTTACGATACACTGTAACTTTCTTTGCGTAATCTCTCCTAAGCTGTGCAAGCTTCCTCTTTGCATCTTTCGGATCCTTTGGAGCTTCCCAGCTACCAATATAGCTTTCTGGCTCAAGAAAGTTGTGAGTCTCCTGGTGGTATCTATGGTGAGTGGCCTCAGCAGAGAAAGACCTGATAGACCCAATCATGGAAGCGTTCTCACTCTGCCTCACGAGACGGCTTAGCTTATTGCAAAAAGCCATTTTTTTTTTCACTGAATCTGAAGAGAGAAAATGAAAAACACAAATACAGATTAAGATTCAAGGACACATACAGAGATTGGTTTTACTCATATCTTAATCCTACTTCTGTTCTTACAAAGATCACACTTAAAAAAGTAATTAACAATTTCGTACAAAAATCTCAAGCAAAATCATGTTCCAAGGAAAAAAATGATTCAGAAAAGTTCACCTAGCATTGAACATCAATCCCACTATTTCTTAAGACAAAGGGATACAAACCCACAAATCCAAACACAAAAGGACACAAATCCACAAATCCAAACACAAACCCACAAATCCAAACACAAACAGACACAAATCCACATATCCAAACACAAATCCAAACGATTTAGGGTTTTAGCCCTAATCAGAGGGATTCGAAATTAGGGTTTCTACTTGATGCGAGGATTTAAAAAAAAAAAAAAAACTGGGTTTCGCTACCTAAAACATGACAATAAGATTTGATTCGTAAATTCTAAAACTTAGAGATTGTATCCAGAGAAATCGAAACTAGGTTTTACCGATCTAGTTACTCAATTCCAAGATCTACACGAAACTTTGTACCCGAGGAGGAAGGACAATCAAACCTACCCAAAAAACTCCAAGATCAATGGATTACGGTCGGAGGACGAGGCAAGCGTGGACGTGGTTGCCACAGTGGTCGAAGATGATTGATCCAAAAATAGGATAGCTAGAGGATTATCTTTCTCTTTTTAGCATACGCTTCATTGTATAATCTTCCATTGCTTTACTTTCAAAAACTATATGATCTCCAAATCATATCCCTGTATTACTTTTTTATGCATTTTAATTGAAAGCCTTTTAACAAAAAAAAAAAAAAAAGAAAGTGGAGAAAACTTACAATTTGTTTTGAAACGAGAGACCACCAAGAGGATGCTTGAAGGATGGTGCTTTGTTAAGTTTGGGAGGGGGGGGGGGGGGGAATTAATGGAGAAGATTGAGCCAATCTGAGAGAAACAGAGAGAGTGAGAAGGCGGCGTAGAACTCCAACGTAGACTATGGAAATTTACGAAGATAGCATCCATACTTAGATTTTAGGTCCTCTCTATCTTCACTTGTGGAGGAAAAGATACTACAAGAAGTAAAAATCCACAGTTTCAACTAAAGATTGCGTTTTTTTTTTTTTTACAAAAATGCAATTGCAGAGACTCGGACCATCAAATTGTCTTCAAAACATATATTGTGGCTATTCACAGTTTCTTCTTTTTGTGGACAGCTTTCTATACTCAAAAAAAAAATTAGAGAAGATATACCAAAAATCCTATCTATTGTCGGGGATGTTTAATCTCAACATCTCTTTACATCTGCATGTTGTCATTTTCTTCCATCTACAACAACTATTGCTGTATGTGAAGACAATGAGCAGAACTAACAAAGATGTTGAGGCACTACTTGACAATATTGCAGTAAGAACATATGTGAAGTTCCGAAGTAGTACATGAGGTAGTACGTCAAGTAGTACAGGAAGCCAAGTTGTGAGAATACTTTGAAGAGTTGGAGAACAAATGTTTGGGACAACTTGGACAAGCCAAAAAGGTTAGATATATCAGAGGATGTATCAAACGTCTGAACCAGTTCTTGTATTAGTCCGACGTTAATACAGGAAGTAGTACAAGAAGCTGAATTAAAGAGTTTGAGTACATAAGCTTAAGACCGACTTGGACAAGCCAAGTGGCAGCTGCTGAGCTGGATGAACATCTTGAATGGAAGATTCAAGATGAGATCATGGAGATAAACTTTCCTTATCCAAAAAGAAAAAGGAAAGTTCTCAATTTCCTATTTGTTGTATAATAGGAAAGTTGTCAACTCTAGGGGTTCGACAAATGATATAAATACCAAGAGGGCGCTTCATGAAGACCTGCGCGCTTCAAGGTAGTTTTGAGAGATGCACACAAGATGTGTGGTGTCGCCCCATCAATAAGATAGAGAGATCTTTTGATGGTTTATTCATCTAGAAAAGAATGATAGGCATAGTAGTGCTTGTATCATATGCAGTTGTAATTGCTATCTTGTTCTAGTGAATTTGTTCTGGACTAGGTCCCGGGGATGTAAGAAAAACCGAACTCCGTTAACAAATCTTGTGCGTTATTTATTTTATGCTCAAACAAAATTAAAGTCAATTGTAACTACACTTAGCCACAAATATGCGTTTACAATTACTGTAGGAAAAATTTTCAAAGTAAGAGTTTAGATCGAGGAATGATACCACCTCATATTCCGTTTTGAAATCCTGGATGGAAGGCAGGTGCTCAAATGAAGCTAACTGGTCCCAAAATGTGCCAATTACATATTTGGCCAACACTGCATTATTCTGCACACAAAACAGTAATCTGTACAGAGGAACACCCCTAAAAACTGAAAGAGAAAAGGATGAAAAATTAGGAACCTTGCATATGTGCACAAGAAGCGCTAAGACAGCAGAACTCAGCAGATTGTCTCGGTGACCATCGGCAGCAAAAACATCTATAATCGGTTTCAGCGTGTTGTTCTCGACAATGTAATTCTGAACATTATCATTCTGAAATAGAACAATATTTTAGAAATTGCATAACTTTATTGTCTTCATAGAACTTTTTGTAGCCATTATAGAATCTATTCTCATGTTCGTGCAAGTGGTAAAAAAAATCTCAGTTTTAATATGACATGCGACACTGAAATTGAACCTTACCAGAGTAATTTTATGTGATGACTTTGGAGCACATGTTCACAAGAATCATGAACTACCGTTAAAATTATTATTATTTTAAATTACAAAGACCTCTGACCCTTAATTTTCAGCCTTAAATTACAGATCTAATAACAAATATTTGGCTTTTGGTGTTTCTATTATAGACTCATAATTAAGATAAACTAGATGAATTTAAAATTGTCACAAATATAATAAAATACACAAAATACATAATGTATATCACATTTGGTACCAAAAAGCTAACGACACAAAAATATATAATGTAAAATAAAAAATACATCACATAAGACACAAAATTTGGGTACCCACAGGTTTACCCAGAAGACTAAAAACCCATTCGGATTTACCCACAAGACTTAAAACCCATGCGGGCGTTTTGAATTCGGGTTTTTTAGCGGGTTTTTTTTGGGTTCAGACTGGGTTAAATTTTTTTACCCACCACAACATCCCTAAATTGTATGATTAGAACCTCTAAATATTCATCTTCGAACATTAAATAAGTATATGAAGCCATTTTAATCCTTACAGCAATTTTTAATTGATTTTTGAAAATTAACTTGTATTACGCTACACATTTGATAAAATTTTGTTTATCCCAAAATCTTTTAAAATTATAAAATTTATTTCTTCTTTTTAAAGAATTTATAAAGTCCTTTTTTTTTGTTATATCAGAAAGTAAATCCCCAGACTTATGGAGGGATCTAAGACTAATCTCTTTAGGAGAAAGGTATCCCACGGGTAGGGCTCCCCAGGTATGCAAATGGACCGTAAGCAATGGACACATACCATGTGGTCAAAGTGATAAATCTGAGCAATTCTGCGCTTGGGCATAATCGATCCTTGTGCGACTCTTCCATCAAAACTAGAACCACTAGCCCACCACCTCATGGTTGAATTTATAAAGTCTTGAGACGTGAGTTTCTATAAAACCGGGGGAAAATGACGCTTCTGAATGAGAGCGTTCATGCATGGTTTGTTTATGACACCTCAATTCTTGTGTTGTTGCAAACTGCAAAGACAAGGGAGGATATGAAGTGCACTATGATTCATTTGGAGAATATGAGTATATGATATGAGTGCATGCATCAAGATTCACTTTGTGTGGATTAAGAAGTGTCCTTGATAACTTATATAATAATCTTGAAATTGTTATATAAAGCAATTTAATTTCAAACGTATGACGTAACGTGTAAAAGAATATAACTTCGGATCGGGTTTGTGTGTGATAGCATAGCATGACCCTCCAACTGATGTTACCCGGACGGCAAAATTTTCATAAGTCTTATGGAATGGATCAAATTTAGATTTGTTATCAAATTAGGTTCGGTTTCGGGCCCAACCTTGGCCTTATCCTCTTTTGTTTTTCAATTTTTTCTTCTCCATTGATTTGACAAATCTTTGTTTTAATTGATATCAAAGATTTGAAAACAGTTTTGGGCTTGTTCTCCATTAGTGTTATAGATTTCTCAGAATAGTAAAGACCCATTAATTTTACTTGTTTCTATAAATTCTAAAATTGGTAAACGTTATTTAAATATTAATAAATAGTATCCCCTACATGTTTTCAAAATTATTTTCAAAACCTATCTTATTATATAAACCTTGATTCTCAAAGTTAGTAACTCACCGGATCGTGACACGTGTTAATTTTAACGATTAAATATTAAAGTTGGTAACTTATCAGATCATAACACATGTCAATTTTAACGATCAAAAATCACAGTTTTAAAGCTGGATAAAAGAAACTTAAGAAAGCATAAGATAATTGTAATATTATAATATTTAAAAAAGAAACAACAAAGATAAATATACTATGTTCCATCCATATCAAAGTCTCACTGTTACAAAAGATTCTCAACCACTACATGGTAAAATAAATATACTATGTGTCATCCATATTTGGTCGTATAATTATACTATATAACCTAACACATTAAATTTTATGTCATTTTTTGCACAAAAACTAAATAAATAAACTTTCTATCTCTATGGTTAGCCAATTTCGAACACTGAGTGCTGCAACAAGATTTGTGAAGGCACATGCGAAGAAAACGAAGAAAATGAAAATCATGAAAAACCGATTGGCAGTCTTGAGAAAAAAGCTTCAATTGAAGTTTGAACTATTTTTTTTATTATATTAAAAATCTTACTATATAAAATAGGGTTTTCAAATTAGTCATTAACATGATCATGACACATGTCAAGATGACTGATGAGATGTTGACACGTGTCAAAAATATTATTTTTTAAAACAGATAATTAAGAAAATAACATCAAATCTAAATAAAATTTACATGTTTATATCTAAAAAAAAATCTAAATCAAAAAAGAAACAAAACTAATCTATTTTCCATTGTACGTTACTTATATTATACGTGTTTTCTCAATAAGATTTGGACATGTATAAACAAAAAAGGAATTCACTAAGCATGTATATTATTAGCTTATTAATAAATAAATAGTGAATAACAAATTTAAAAAGAATAACATAAGTTATATCAAAAGAATTATTATTTTTGAAACATAATAGGACAACTAATTAAGAAAATAACATTATATATACATAACATTACATGTTTCTATCGAAAGCTTTGATATAAGATATTTTTTTCTTATATAATTTTGTCGATCTATTGCGTGGGTCTTTGATTCGTGCGGGTTTTTGAATAGAAGCTATCATATGCAATAACTGAAATCAAAGTATATAAGCCCGCTAATTTAATCGAGGATGGAGACACTGAAGGAGGTTCCGAAAGTGATTCTATAGTTAGTAGCATTATAAGTTTGGAAGATAAGTCGATGGTTGATGTTTTTGGTCAAAATTTAGAGTTGTCTTTTCTGAATAATGTTGATGATTCCGGTATTGAAACAAGAGCTGCTTGATCGAGTAATTGAGAAGCGGTTTCAAATTTGGGAAGTTGGAACATTATACCATTTTAAAATTGGTTTCAAACCGGATTTATGTGATTTTCTATCGAATTAGGTTCCCAAAACCATTTTAACCAGATATATAGAGAAATATATGAGAGTTTTTGATTCGGATAAAAATAAATTGAGAATTTATGATTCGAGAATATTTGAGACGATGTCATAGATTTAAGTTGTTTAAGTACAATTGTATATTTCTGAAGAGTAAATAGGTCGTTGATCCTTAACGTGATTATGACATATGTCATGTTTTGAATTGTATATAAAGTTTCTATTTTGTATATATGAATTATCTAAGACTTATATGTATCATCGTGACTCTAATTTCAATTTATTATATTATATATATATTTTTTTAATTTCTCAACTTTTATTGGGTTAGTCATAAAATCATTGTAATCGAGTAGATAATTTTCACCAATTGTTCATCCAAAATATTTTTGGAATAAAAAAAACTTCATGGTTAAATAAATTATGTCACAAATTTTTTTTAGTAATTATAAGAACTATAATTATGCCAAAATGAAAGTAAAACAACATAAATTTTGTTTAATTTGTTTAGAAGACATTTTATAGGTGGTGATAAAGAGCATACTTTAACAATAAAATAATTTTGGGTGTAAGAACATATTTTTAATGGTAAAAGATATAGTAAAATTATACGTGGTTACTTATTAAATGTTGCTTTGATGAATTTGTTGCATGTAAAATATTTTGTAAATAAGTTGTGAAATGTTTTTGAAATTTGGCGATAATAATATTTGTAATGATGAGTATTTGACAAAAGTTTTAGTGGGATATAATTTAGTTTTAGATTATTGTAATAATTGTTATAATATATTAAAAATATATAAATATAAATAAATGTATGAAGGTAAACACAAATATTTTCTAACTTAAATTATTTATATATTTACTTTGGGAAATATTTTTTTTTATATATTTTCAAATTTTTTTAAAGGTTTATGATTTATTTTCTTCAACAATTTTTAAACCCGCACATCGTGCGGGCCCTTATCTAGTGTATTATAATATAATAAAAATTATAACATGAGATGTAAAAATATATATTTACATCATATTTTCAAAAATATAAATAATATTATTTCTTATTGTTTAAATTTTTTTGACCAAAAGAAAATTGAATATAATTTGGAATAATAGATATTGGAAAATATTTTAAAAACAGTTTGACGGCATCTTAAATTTATTTGAAACTATAAAATAACTTATGCAAATCCTAATTTTCAGTTTTACGTATAGAAAATTTCTGATATATAAGACTAATGTATATTAAAGATTCCTTAATTTTAAAATTAACATATCAAAAAATATAAAATCATATATATATTTTAATATTATTTCTAAAAGATTTAGAGGGACGGGTTTTTATAGACAAGTTTTATACAATTCTCATTAATCACTAATTCGGTAAACATTAGATTCAGGTATGTTGTTTTGTGAATCTTAATTTTATGCTGAAACATTTATTATTTCAAAAATCACAAACTGAATGAAAACAAACTAATATAAGTTTGAACTGTAAATGAGTTAACAAATAATTATATCTATAAATGTAACTCTATGTGTACATAATATATTACAAACTTTATAGTAATCATAGTTTTTGAAATCAATCATGCACGTACGTGCAGGTCCATACCTAGTTATTCTAGTAATTACTCAAATTTTATATACTATTCTAGGTAATTTCCCATATAATAATCTTATTTTAAATGTAGATGTTTAATATAATTTAACTGTTTATTTCAAATTCTAAGACTTTTATGTAATATTATTAGATCATATCAAATTATTTTTTAAATATATATATATATATATATTTATATATTAGTTATGTCTCTTAATATTATTTATGATAGTAGTAATAATAAAATAGTAAATACTTTTAATACATTACATTCTCTTAAAATAAATCATAAACTTACATAGCATAAACTCATAAGAAATAAATTTTAAATGCAACATAAGTTTTTATAAATTATTATTCAAATTTTAATTAACTATTGAAAATAATATTAACATATAATTAAAACTTATGCATAATGGAACTTATAATATTGATAATTTTATTTTATGATTTTATAAAATAAATAAAAAAATAATGAAAACATATAAACTATTGATTTACCTATAAAAACTATCATCATAAACTAGAAAACAACTAAGGAAAGACGCGTGTAATATTTGGGGCGCACATACGTAGTTCTTAGAGTCTCTCGTTTCAGAATCGATTCTCACTCTTTTTTCTAAAAATTAATTTTTTAATATTTTTTATTTACTTTTAGTGGTGGGAGACTCTGTGAGAGTTCTCCACTATACATGCTGTGATTAATTATAGAGTGAATTTGGGCAATGACCATATTTTGGTCAAAAATAATGAGAATATTTAAAAACCTTATATTTGTTTTTTTCATATATGCCAATTTAAAGAATGTATGTGATTTTAATTGGTCACATAGAATGAAATATGAAAAAGTATTCCAAATACAGATCATATAATGAAATCATATAATTTTTTCTAAACTTTAATCATTTTCTTGATTAATTACATTTTGGAGCACTATAATATTGCTATTGCACTAAGTACCACTAGGGGTGTCAATCGGGCTGGCGCGGCCCGGCCCGGCCCGAAATCCGTGAAGCCCGTTTATGTTTGAGTCCAACCCGACCCAATTCGAGATATTTCTGAGCCTATATTTCAAAGCCCGAATCCGGCCCTAACAGGGCTACATGAATTTTTCGGGCTTTTTCGGGTTTTTCTTACAAATCAATAATTCAAACTTATAAGTCTTTAAAAACAGTGTTTAAAGATGAATTGTAACAAATCAATCAAAATTTTAATAACTCATCAATATTCACTAATTACTACAACCAAATTAATTTAAAAGAAAAAGTTTAACACTAAATAAAATTTTATACTTTAACCAAATAAAATAATAAATAATTCATATAAAATATCATGGATAAAAATTTTAAAAGTATTAAGCAAGGTTATTAAGTAAATATGAAAACTAGATTAGAGTTTTAAACTTTATGTACAATAAATCATTAATTAAATATTGCAATCAATAAAAATATTAACAAAAATGTACAAATATATTTGTTAAAGGGCTTTTCAGGTTGGCCCAAGTTCGGTCGGGCTAAACCCGAAAAACCCTATAGCACAAATGGGCTGAACTTGAAAGGTCCAATTTTTCTGGACATATATATTTAAATCTGAACCCGGTATATTTCAGGACCGGACCGGACCAGACCGTGGGCTTTGGCCCTAATTGACATGCCGAAGTACCATCAAGAAATTGTCCTTATTTATAGTAGAAGAAAAAGTATCACATAAATTTTCTTATTTGTGGAAAACACTTGCAAAAGGACCACAACATCACAATCCACAAAGTAAACCTATGTTTACAAGAAAAGATGAAAAAACATACCAAATAGATGACACAACCCACCTCTTAGAAAACGACGTCACACCATACTTGCAATTAATTCATTTATCTCTATCTTCATTTCATTATCCTTTACATATTCCCCACACAAATATAATTTCCAATTATCTGCATTTAATTTAATTGTTTTTTATTTTTATTTTTGTAGTTGGAAAAAATGGAAGAAAGAATATATAATATATATTTTGTTGATATGAACACACATATACAAAAAAAAATCAGAAATCACGGCAAGGCAAACTCATAGTTTTCAATCTGATATAATGGCTTATTTTGTCTTTCATATTTGAATTCTGATTCGAAAACGGACAAAACAAAACGTTAAATAGTCAAAAATAAGCCATTCAAAGTACGGCAACACGAACCAAAGAGAGTTCAAGTTAAAGCGACATGTGTGAGAGATTGCGTTAGATCTCGACCGTTGGATTCTTTCTCCTTCAAATCATAACAAAAAAATACAAATCCCATTAAAGAGAGAGACTAGAGAAGAAGAAAATCCCAAGAAAGGAAAAAAAAAAAAAGATAAGAAGTTTGACGTTTTTGAAAGCTTGTTGTGAAGCTGGTTGTGAGCTTTTGCATATCCATCCATGGCGGCTCGTAGAGTCTCTTCTCTCTTATCTCGATCTCTGTCTGCTTCCTCTCCCTTATTGTTTCGTTCTCAAGGTACTCCCCACACGCATGCTAACAAATCATTGTTCGATGTTTCTGATGAATCTCTCAAAGTATCTATCTTCATGTTTCAACTTTATTAGATTCATTATGATGTTCTGATTCGAGTATATCACTCAACTTATGTTAACTTCCCCAAATTAACGTTATTTCCAATGAAAATTAGATTCTTTGATTAGTGGGTCTGTGGTGAATCTAGGGTGTGATGTATGATATGAACATGATGACGATTTTGTTTCAGGGAGAAATTGTTATAATGGAGGGATCTTAAGGAGATTTGGAACCTCTTCTGCTGCTGAGGAACTCATTAGTCCCTCGGTTCAAGTTTCTCACACTCAGCTCCTTATCGATGGGAACTTTGTTGACTCTGCTTCTGGTGATTAAAGTTTTCATTTTTATTTGTTAAAAAAAAAAGAAGCAAATTTTGAGTCTAGAGGTTCCAGTTCCATGAGCAGTAATAGTTGATCTTTGGAATTGTTGATTTTAGGTCAGACGTTTCCGACTCTTGATCCACGGACAGGGGAAGTCATTGCGCATGTAGCTGAAGGCGATGCTGAAGATATCAATCGGGCGGTTAAAGCTGCAAGGAAGGCTTTTGATGAAGGACCTTGGCCTAAAATGAGTGCTTATGTAAGTACTCTTCTGGAGTCTTTAAACTTAAAATTTATGAGCTTTGATGTGATATGTTCTCATTTGGTTTATGATTTGGGTTTTCAGGAAAGGTCAAGAGTAATGCTGAGGTTCGCTGATTTGGTTGAGAAACACAGCGAAGAGCTGGCTTCTCTAGAGACATGGGACAATGGCAAGCCTTACCAGCAATCCAAGAACGTCGAGATTCCAATGTTCGCCAGATTGTTCCGTTACTATGCTGGTATCCAGAGAATTAATCCCTAGAGAAAGTTTCTTGCTTTTGGTGTTACTTTCTGTGAAAGAACACATTCTTGGTTTTTCTTTGGTGTGTTAGGTTGGGCGGATAAGATTCATGGACTAACAGTTCCAGCTGATGGAAACTATCATGTCCAAACATTGCATGAACCAATAGGTGTAGCTGGACAGATCATTCCATGGAATTTTCCGCTTTTGATGTTTGCTTGGAAAGTTGGTCCTGCTCTTGCTTGTGGTAACTCCATTGTCCTCAAAACCGCTGAACAAACGCCTCTTACCGCTTTCTATGCTGGCAAGCTTTTTCTTGAAGTAAGATTCACATGAGCTAGATTCTCTTAATTCATCTTCTGCTTTCCATTGTTGCTACGAAGTAACAGTGTTTCTTGAAATTTATGATAGGCCGGTCTTCCTCCTGGTGTTCTCAATATAGTTTCTGGATTTGGTCCAACAGCTGGTGCTTCCCTTGCGAGTCACATGGATGTAGACAAGGTAGAGATATCTATCTCATTCTTCTTAGCTTCTTTAAGTAACTAAATTTATGTTAAGTATATGTTCTTCTCTTTTTCCTGCAGCTTGCTTTTACAGGATCCACTGATACGGGCAAAGTTATACTTGGTTTGGCTGCTAACAGCAATCTCAAGCCGGTAACTCTGGAACTTGGAGGGAAATCACCGTTCATTGTATTCGAAGATGCTGATATCGATAAAGCTGTAGAGCAAGCACACTTTGCCCTCTTCTTCAACCAGGTTTGTCTATACTATAAGAAATACCTTGAACTAATCTTTCTTCATTATAGCTCTTGAGCTTGCAGTTTTTTCAATAGTATAATATACATCTTGAGGTAATGTTTTTGTAGGGGCAATGTTGCTGTGCGGGATCTCGGACGTATGTTCATGAGAAAGTGTATGATGAATTTGTTGAGAAATCAAAGGCACGCGCATTGAAACGTGTGGTCGGTGATCCTTTCAAGAAAGGCATTGAACAGGGTCCTCAGGTAACACATTTACACATTCCGTACATTAAAAAGAGTTTAGCCTTTTCTACCAAAAAAAAAAAAAAAAAGAGTTTAGCCTTTATATTTTCCTGATGCTTTTGTGAGTTTTTTTAATTATATTTTAAACTCTGTATAGATTGATTCGAAGCAATTCGAGAAAGTGATGAACTACATAAGGTCAGGTGTCGAAAGCAATGCTACTCTTGAATGTGGTGGTGATCAGATTGGAGACAAAGGTTACTTCATCCAACCTACAGTCTTTTCTAATGTTAAGGTAAAAAATAAAACTCTTCCAAGACGTCTTTAATGTTCTGATCTGTTTCAATTCTTCATGGCATTAATCTTGAACAAATACAGGACAACATGCTTATCGCTCAAGACGAGATTTTCGGTCCAGTCCAATCAATCTTGAAGTTCAGGTACGTACTCATGAGTCATGATGGGATATGTGATTAATAAAAAAGTAGAGATGTTTAACCGGGGTAAACCAAGCTAATCTGAATCCAAAAAACCGATCCAGTAAGCAAATAAGTCACAATATGCTAATAATAGTTATAAGATATCTGATAGACTGAACAAAAGTCTGAACCATGGTATATTTGACTTAACGTTGGTTACTATTTTACTATATTTTCAAAGGCCTAATACCAAAAATGTAATGTTTGGTTCAGGGATGTGGATGAGGTGATAAAGAGGGCAAATGATACTCGGTACGGGCTAGCTGCAGGGGTTTTCACAAAGAGTCTTGACACCGCAAACAGAGTTTCGAGGGCTTTGAAAGCTGGAACCGTTTGGGTAAACTGCTTCGACGTCTTCGATGCAGCCATACCATTTGGTGGTTACAAGATGAGTGGGAATGGCAGAGAGAAAGGGATATACAGTCTCAACAATTACTTGCAGATCAAGGCAGTCGTGACTGCTTTGAATAAGCCTGCCTGGATCTGATCTCTGCAGTTTGTATGTCTCATCATAAATGCTCAAACCAAAGGTAGAGAGACTCTTATAAAGTTAACAGTAATAAAAGTAAGGCATGGGTTTGTATTTTGTAACTTGAGTAAAAGGATTGTGATACTTTCTTTAATAAATGTGTATTCAAAGTTCTTTACTGTTATATTTTTTTTCTTCATATCAGCTATAGCTGTTTCTCTTAGACATGGCGTTCATTTGGTTTCTTTAGCATTGTTTCCATCGAAACTGAAAATGTAACAATAACTTAATCAACACTAGAAGACACATATTTCTAAGTATATTTAAATGAGAAATCAATTAATAAAAATTATAAAGATACAAAAAAGATATTAAAATTAATTTCTAATTACTGTAAACAAAAACTTTCCTATGTTTTCTTTATAAGTATAGTTTAGTATTTTCAAACTAGATATACTAAAGTTTCCTATGTTTGTATTTTAAAAAACTTTCCTATTGTATTTTCTTAAAAACTTTCCTATGTTTTGTATTTTAATTTATTAATTGGATAAGTATATATATTTATATATATTCGTAAATAGTATAAATATACTTAAATTTGTAGTTTGTGTGGTTTTGGTGAAACAGTAATGTTGTTAGTTGAGACTTGAGATGTATATAGCTAAAATTATGATAATTATTATTTGCTGTAAAATACATGAACCTAATTAGCACATAATCTACTTAATTACAAACGTTTAAGTAATTATTGACTCAGTTTTTGATAAAAAGGTGTAATGTAACTACTAAAAATGACGAAAGTAACTACTAAAAATGACCAAATCGTGAAATACTTCTTCGTCAGCCAGAAGTTTCCGTTTCTCTCTTTTTTTTTTTTTTTTTCTTCATCTCTCTGAGAGATTCTTTCTCACAATTTTGCAACTTGTTGTCTTGTTGGATCCTCCAAATCCCTCCTTTATCTCCCTTTCTTTCTCTCTCTCTCTCTCTCTCTCTCTCGCTCGATCCTAATCCCGTAATCCGCTTTTAGATTAGATACTGCATCATCATCAGCTCACGATTTCGAGAATCGATTCCACCATTTTTTTGTAAAATCTTCAAACCTTTCTTAGGGTTTCTCACTCCTTCTTTGTTCTTTTTCTTTCCCAACAACATCATCTCTCATGGCGATGAGAGGTGTCGATTTCAAGTGGTGAGTTTCTCTTCACTTGGGTCGATTTAAAGGAAACAGATTTCGATCATTCAATTACCCATTTTTCGAGTATTTTTGGGGTTTCTGATTTTTCTTTTTCTTTTTTTTTTTTTTTTTGTTGTTGTTGTTGTTGTGGGTTAATAACGTTTTATGAATTGTGCAGGTATGATGGGTTCTTCTTGTCGATGCTTGCCACTAGTGTGTATCCTTATTTAATCTCTATGCTAGTTTTAATTCCGCGAATTTAAAAATTCCGGTATAAATTTGTGTTCTTGCTTCGGATCGAGCTGAGAATTCTCAGTTCCGGAGATGGTTTCTCCAGTTTTTTTCGATTTTGGTATTGGTTGGGTTGATCAGAAGGAAAAGTAGAGTAATTTGTACATCTTCTTCTTTTGTTCTCTTTGAAGATTTGATTTTAGTTTTTGGTTCTTTTGGAGTAGAGGAACTAGTCTGAAATCTTACTGAATTAAGGTGATATAGATAACCCTCTTCGATTTCGTTTTCCTTAAATGGTTTTTGCGTTGTAGAATCATTGTAGCTGTCAATTGGAATAGATATCGTTCTTGCCAATACCCTCTGCATATATGGATTGTGGTAGGTGCCAGCCACCTCAGTTCTACTTTTTTTTTTTTTTTTTTTTATCAGTTTCGGTTCTTTTGTGTTCCTTCCCTTGGAATCTTTAAGTTTTTATTTTTTCCCCTCACGGTTTTGTTTGTCTCTATGACTTTCAGGTCGATTACACCACTGTGTTTCTCTTCCGTGTCTTCATGTTTGTTGACAATGGTCTTGCTGCTGGACTTGGATTGTAAGTTCCATCTATATCTCCTAGTTCCTAGAGTTACAGTTAATTTTAAGGTTCTTACCTTTTTTGGAATCTTCCTCCCCCGGTTTCCCAGAGTTGTTGTTATCTCAAGAAGAAACTTTTCTGTGATCTTTTCTTTGCTATCCTTATTCCTTAGATAGGCATGTAATTCATTGAGAAGGATTCGACTATGATAAATATATGCTAATTGGGAAGCTTAGAACTTCTTTGTAGCTCCAGTCGAATAGGCTCTTTGAGTTGCAAGCTTGAAAGTAGCTAGTTGCAACGTTTCTCTATCTCCCTAGGTAGCAAAGTTTTATGAATATCTAATTATTTGTGTCACAATAATTTATGGTATGAACATCTGTTAGGGATTTTGGAAGTCAACAGCGGAACGCCATGTTTTGTGGAAGAGTGGTTGTCCTGTCTGTCCTATCTCTGATGCTGTATCCATTTTTATGGGCTTGGACTGTAATCGGTACACTATGGTTTACAAAGGCGAAAAGATGTGTAAGCATTATTTACAATCATGGCATATATGATTATTCTTGTTGTAAATCTGTTGCTGAGTTAGTATGTATTCTCTTGCGATAGTTACCTGAAGAAGGCCAAAAATGGGGTTTTCTCATCTGGCTGATGTTTAGTTACTGTGGCCTCCTCTGCATTGCTTGCATCTGTGTTGGAAAGGTAGATTTTTATCTAGCTTTATTTTTGTTTGGTTCGAAGATGGGACCCAAGTTAATATGAGTTTACTTGATAGTGGTTGACAAGAAGACAGGTACACTTACTACGTGCTCAGCAGGGAATTCCGATTTCAGAGTTCGGGGTAAGTTTCAGGATCTGATTGTTCAACTTCACTTCCTTTACACATTTGCGGAGTTTGTCATTATGATTTTTGTTTCTAAGTGCTTTAAGTTGCAGTTAGTCTCTGACACTTCTGAGTAATTTTTCAATTTCTGTTTCCTGGTACCCAGATTTTAGTTGACATGATTAGGGTACCTGACTGGGCATTTGAAGCTGCAGGCCAAGAGATGAGAGGCATAAGTCAAGATGCTGCTACATACCATCCTGGACTTTACTTGACTCCAGCTCAGGCAAGTCTTGTCCTTTACTGTCAATACCTTAAGCTTTTAGTAACTTGTGCATAACATAAATATGACTCATAGCTACTCTATCCGTGGTTTTAATCTCTCCTATACGAGTAATCCCTTACTCAACAATTATGTTTCCAGTACCTATGGACATATTTTTTTAGAGAAGCAAAAAATCTTCTTTGCTAATGATGTCCAAATTTACTTTTACTATATTTCTGTCTCAAGATTTCAAACATCTAATGCTTGATGCTTTGGTTGGTAAACAGACAGAAGCTGTTGAAGCACTCATTCAAGAACTTCCAAAGTTCAGATTAAAAGCTGTCCCAGATGACTGCGGTGAATGCTTAATCTGCTTAGAGGAGTTCCATATTGGCCATGAGGTACTGAACATCACTTTCCTAAATTTTCTCCATTGCTAGGGATTAGCCAACTTATTATTCGTATTTTTGCTTCCATAATGTGCTTGCGTGCTTTTCTCGTCTCAATACGTTCCTTGATAAGCGGAATTTGTCTGAATTTTACAGGTTAGAGGTTTACCATGCGCCCATAATTTTCATGTGGAGTGCATAGACCAGTGGCTGCGTTTAAACGTGAAATGTCCCCGGTGCCGGTGCTCGGTTTTCCCAGACCTAGATCTCAGCGCATTATCCAACCTCCAGAGCTCAGGAGCAGAACAACCCTCACAAGTGAACACAGAAACAACAGAAGCTCGGTACATAAGAAGCCAACTTCAAAGCGAGAGCTACTTTTTGAGACTTCAATCCCTAATCCACCCAGTCCACACAGACACCGCTCTGGAGACTGCAGAGAACGGTGGGGTTCCACCCGTCCCGACTGATATATCTCCATCTCGGAGATGAGAGAAAGAAATGAGCCTGTGAAAAGTTCTACCCAAAACACTAACTCTTGACTGATTTGCCCTACCCATTCCTTAAAATGTAAATAAATCGGGGGTTTACATTTGGTAAGAGGGGTTCATGTCCAAACTCTGTAATGATAGGCATTGTTCAGATACCTTATACTTGGTTATGGTTCAGGTGAAGACCAAATTTTCAATGTTATAAACCCTAAAGCCAGAGAGAACCAGAACCACTGAAATTGCCAAAGCCTAAGTGAAGTACTTAGACCAACTTTTTTCTGCACTAACGACTTTCGTGACGATTGGGTTTTTGAGATACTGCTTTGAAAAGAAAGAAAAGGGTGTTTTTTTTTTTGCTTTCTGCTTTAACTTTTTCTGCATGGTTTAGCTTTAAACTTTGTTGAAGGGTCTTCGATATACTTGTTTAAAATTTTAAATACTAAAGATTTCACAGTAACTGAACAAAAACCTTTTTTTTTTTTTTTAAATACAAACACAGAAACACTTATCAAAATAATTAACTAAGTGGCACAAACTTAACAAAAAAAAAGTAGTCAAACGATAATCCGTTTCATCATCCATTCTTAAAGTTTTTATTCGTATTCGTACGACTAAAAAGATTGATATGAAAAGAAAATTGAAAATAACAACAAACTAATTAAAATGTCTTTTTAAAATGATTTATGAAACATATACAATGTTTGTTTCGATAAGTACTGTTGGTATAACATCTAAATATTTCATCACCAATCAATTTCTCCTTGTATATAAGCATAGCAATTCTAAATTTTCTACATAAATGTAACACGATATACAGATTTTAAAGATCAATATAGACCAACACTCTTTTTTTTTTTTTTTTTTCATAGAACAATGTATAACTACTAGATATTGGAAAAAAATCCAAAAACCCTATGTAAACATATCGTTAATTAGTATCTGCTTTGAATATCGAAAGTTTTGTTCGGTGCCACAAATAATAATTTTCTTCCAAGTGAAGCAAAATATTCTACATTCTCCCATGCGTATATATATATATATATATATGTACGATGATACATTGATACACATTATTTTGTTGAAACATAAAAGATCAAAAACGGAAAAGAAAAGTAGATCACTACAAGTTTCGTGGAAACGTATATATATATATATATATATATATTTGTATATGTATTCATATATATACGGGTATGAAAATACGTCGACCATCTACTAACGTCTAAACATGAACCAAAAATCTTCACATGCAGGATCTCTCCTCCACCAATACGTGTTGTATAGGTATATATATTTATAAACATGTGTCCATTTTTCAAAATTTTAAGTTTTCCTTCAGGTAACACACTATCTCTTGCTGCAAGAACAAAAAACAAACACACAATTAATATCTAAGCATATAGGTTTGAAAGCAAAAGAGGTAAGCAAATATCATGTACTTTGAAAGCAGAAAGGTAACTTACGAGGAAGCAGAGGAGGATACAAGCGGCTGCACCTGGGAATAATGCGTACCAAAAGTTCAACTTATGTAACTTTGCTCCATCTATGAACAATAGTGGTAAACTCGCCGCTGTATGTTTTTTTTTTCAAAATCATATGCAAATTTATATCATTCAGCTATTTCAAATCCTATATAATACATGAAAACCTGAATTATATTATCATTGTTTAAAGTGTACTTCAAGTACTATTTTCTAAATTATCCTTCCCATATATATATATATATATATATATATATATATCAAATATGATATATGAACACATATTTTTTTCATTTCCGAATATAGCTCCCGTAGCTTCCAACTTATTTCTACCATATATTAAGGTCCCATGGTTCTCATATCCCTTACAAACGACTATAAGAAATCTGATTCTTTATTTTGGCTAGGTAGTTCAAGATTTTTGTTTTTTATAGTATAAAGCTTCCAGAAAAGAAGAGTAGGATTGAATTACCTGGAGGATGATTGGCACGAGCGATGACCATGAACGCGATGGAAGCTGCCAGAGCGGTGCTGCGGGCAAGCCAGCCTGGCCCAAAGACGGAGAACGCCAGCACCCCAATGGCTGCACAACCTATTTGAGCCATGAACATATTGTATTTCTGAAATAAATACACATGCACCCATCACCATGCTGATCAATCAACACAACCTAGTGTTTAAAGCTAGCTGTGTTTTAACATTTCAATCGAAGTAAGAAAAAAAAATGCGTTTAGGAAATTACTCGAGCAGAGGGAGCAGAAGGGGTGGTGAAGAGTATGGCAGAGACGGCACCAAGTGGTGCAACCGACATGGAGATCCCTTTAGGGTTTAACATTTGATCTAATCTTCCCATTATCGCCATTGCCGCAAACGCTCCTTTGATTTTCACATACAAAAAAAAGTAACAAACATTTCAAATCTTTTGAACATATAACTAATCTGATCAAAACGGTTGTAGATTCAAGGTTAAGACCATATATTTGTAGTCAAATTATTTTGCATGCATGTTCGGGAAATTATAATAACATGACCTAAAATGATAAATACCACAGTATAATATGATTTTATAGACTATGACTAATTTCTAATATTTATAACCCTTATAAAATTCATAAATCATTTCCTTACATTTCTCCAAGGATTATAGTATGTATATATCAGTAATTATGATTTTTACTAAACTTGAGAATCGGTCAACCTCAAACAATTAGATTCATATCCTATTATCTCAATAGCTAGCTATTTGGTCGTTGGAAGAGACACAACCAATCTGTCTCTCTCTCTCTCTTCCCTTGTCTTCGGACAAAGAAACTTGCTGTCTAAATATATGTTATTTTTATCATTTCTATATTAATATGATTTTTTTTTCTAAACCCCAAAATAGGACTCGTGGACTCATAGTTTGCCTAATATGAAATGAGATGCATATATTTAGAATCCAGATTAATATCAAGTAGACGTAATAGAAGAATATATCAAATTAATATCAACTCTTAATAACAAAGTGAGCATAAAATTATTTCTACGGTACACAGATTTAATAACTAATTTAGTTACCTGCTGCAGGCCAAATGACGTCACTTAGCGACGGAGCTAAGGTGTTCTTGTCAGGCTTCCAAGATTCCCAAGAAACCGCAGGCAAATCCTCAGCCGAAGCAACCGACATAGACACGCCGGCGCTTTTACTTACCCGCCGACGGTTGTTCAACGACCTAAGGCTTCTCATATGCCTCACAGATTCATCAATACATAGATAAGAAGGGACTCCTAAGATATGCTGCCTTTTGAAACCGGCGGATATCATCGACGGGGGAGTAACGAGATTCCAGTGAAGAAGCTGTAAGTGGCCGGAAGGTAGAGGCTTCACCGGAAACGAGGCCATGGTTGTTGGGAGGGTTTTTCTTTTTAATGTAAATATTCCAAATAAAGACTCAAAATATGTTTCCCTCTTTCTACTTATATCAAAAGTATGAGAGAGAGAAGTGGACAATGATAATATATATACAAACACTCAGATTTGTTTGTAATATATTAATGTAATATTTTTGAGTTAATGAATCATACAAGTCATATATACCAAGTTGAAAATTGTATGTTTTTATTTTTTTTATGTTCAAAAAAATCAGTACATGATATTGGATTTGACCTAAATAAACATATATAATTATCTAGCTAAGTCTTATTTTTCGTTTTAATTAGATTAATTTTCTAAAACTACCGACTAGTTATTTTTGTGGTCTATTATTTTTAAGCTATTCTGCCACCAATTTCGCCACTAACTTCAAAAAACACTAAAATGCCCGACTAGGTTTTTATTTTCTGGGACCAAACGATAAATTGTTCAGATGATATTACTTATAAATTAGGAACAAAGGACCTACATGTGTTATAGTAATAGTTAATAGAGGAATGACTTTATATAATAAAGTGATAGATGCAAGTGGATATGCCAAAAAAAAAAAAAAAGCAGTGGCTATATAAGAGGGGCATGGGGTTCAAAGGTGAGTCTGTTTGATTAGTCGAAAGGCCATTGGATAGCAAGAGTGGCTTCATATACTACTTAAATTTATTTACATTCATTGTTATTTTATTCGTTTAATATGCCACAAGCAGGGATTTGTACTTGTATGTGTTATGTATATAGAAGTTGTCGCCTTCACATGCAGACTCATGTTCCATGTTTCTAATCGTGAACACCAATCATAATAACTAAACAATATGCAAATATGATTAAATATGTTTTTTATAATAACCCAAAATTTGTGTCCTCTGTTAAAGAGGAACGAATCTTCGATTACCGGTTTAAAATGTCAATTAATTGATTGGTTATCACTCATTACGACGTCTTAATAAAGTAACTTTTGTAGACATGAGGAGTAAAACCAAAAATTTATGTTAAGATTAGCTTACTATACTAATTTGGACAACGGCAGACAAGGATCACAAGGCCAAGTCTTTTTTATTTTTGCCAGCAACAAGGCCAAGTCTTTGGGTATAACTTATTGTATAACAAAAAAAAAAACAGACAACAAAGGTACCTGAATGAAGTCAGACAAGATTCTTGACAATATCATTAATTAGTTGTTCTCCGACTAATGAATACGAGCTTCTCCTTTTAGAAAAAGATGCATCTTTAGTTAGTCTAGACGCCCCGTTTTGAAGCATCATGGATATCTTTTTTAGATTGCTTGAGCTTGAAAAATTTTGGACAAAGAAAAACGATAAAGCTTCGAGTACCAATTTCTTTTTGATCTGATGCGCAAAGACTTGCGTGACCATGAAGGTAAAACTTTGTAACAAAGCCCATTAAAAAAGCCAGTTAATTTTCTGCTCATTTACATATAAAAACGATTCAATTTCAAAGTTGTCTGTTAGGCCCGTTTCTTTTCCTTTTAAAGGTTGATTTAGTTATATACGGGTTGGGCTTGTGCTTGTAAAAACCTGGGTTGGTAGAGATTATGTTTAAGTTTCAAGAACATATCACATATGCACTAAATAAGAGTATTCTCGGTCATGCAAGGAACAGTATCGAAACATAGGATGTCCAAGGCCCGGCTTAAGGGGCAGATGCCATGGGACAAAATTTTTTTTCCAGAAAAGCTTAAGCATTTGGGGTCCAAAAAAAGAAAAAAAGAATTATATACTGAAAAAGGTCCAAAAACAACTGTACGCCTAGGGACAAAATTTTTTTTGAGACGGGATCCAATAAGATTTACCAAAAAATTAAATAGGCTGAACAGAAGAAAGAGAGATGAAAGCAAGAGATGATTCCTCCGGAAACAACTAGACCCATTTTCCATTAGGTTATATCATTCCCTCAAAATTCTCAAATTGGATCTAATTCTGATTATTTTTTGTGGAAATTATTTATAGGAAATTATCTAATACGGCTTTTGGAGAATGGGTTTTCGGGTGGACCGCAGCAAATTGTAGAGCGTTTAGGGGACAAACAGTAGTATGCGGTGTGTCACACATGTTCGAAGAGGACGTGCATGTCATGACAGATAGACGGACGTGTCTCTCCGTGCACGAGTCTACTCGAATTGGTCGCATGGGATGCCGTGCATGCATCAAGCGATTAACGAACGGATAGTAAAACTCGAGTAGAAGCAAGATACATGTTTTTGGGAGGATATTTGGATGGTTTATTACCCTCTCTAACCGTATCTCCTTTTTTAAAAAGGTATTCACATGCATGTCGTTGGTTTTTTAAGTAGCTGAAAATTCATCAAACCATTTTGTAGTTTCGCTGGCCGATGCGGGGATCAGAGATTCGGAGTGGAGAGTAGTGTTGATGCGTTTGTATATGAGAGAGCAAAGACGCATGTTAGCTCTAAGAAGCATTTTGCTTGTTGACAAACAAAAAGAAGAAGAAGCATTTTGCTTGATTGTTTCTGATGATTTTGATTCTTCCCTACTTCCACATTCCACTTGTCAGAAGAAGAAGGGACATGCCAATTCATTAATGAAGGTGAGTATACAAGACAACAAGACAATGTTTAGTTAAAAAAGAAAAAAGGATGCAGTCACAAAGGATAGGTTAACTAAAGATAAAATTAAGTGGACTGAAAGAGCATAACAACACTAAAAGGTAAAACAACATAATCAAACAATATTCTCAAATCGAGGAGGTTCCACAGTACAAAAAGGGTTAATCAAACTAAATTAGGCATTGAACAAAAAAAAGTGACTATACAGTCTATCTAATTAATGATTGCACCTTTGAAAGTGGTTACATGTGTGGAAGTGTTATTACAAGACTATTTACAAAATATTCCACTGTCATGGTGACTACTCTACACAGACACACTTACAACAGAACTACCATTAGAAATAGTTGATCTGTATTGCCACTTTGGGAATATATAATATTATCATAAAACACTAAAAGAAATATACCATTATAAATAGTTGACCTGTATTGCTACTTCGACAATATATAATTATTATAATAGAATCTTACTGTTTCTCTCTTGTTCATTAGTTTGTACTGTTTCATCTTCTAAGTTCATACTTATGGCGTCTTGTCTCTCAGGTAATCGTTTACTCCATCTGGTCTGAACGAAATAACCGTTACCACAACACGCAACACCACCACATATCATATTCAAGATTCTGGACAGACAAATTCGTGACGCCATACTTGCAAAGAGCCACCGCCGTAACTTCAAAAGATAAATGCAAGCTTGGCTTCGGTACCTTTAGATGATGCTATCATCTACTCTGTTTTCCTCAGATACCCTCTTGTTTTTATTTTTTTTTGGGCAAGAGCGTTCTACGGTATGAAAGTCATTGTAATAATTACAATTTATTTTCTATAATGAAAATTCACATATTTACAAAAAAAAAAAAGTTCATAGTTATGGAGAATATGTGGACAAGCCTACATCGAGCAAGTTGACATCGAGAATTTGTGGTAAATCATTGTGTGGGCTGTCCTTGTTAGGTTGGTGTATTACTCAATTCGCATTTGGACTTCCCGTTGGTTATATTTTAAAACTATATAAACTACTGTAATACACTAGTGTTTAGACTGTAGTACTAATTATTATTCGGCTAGTAATGTTATTTTTAATTAAGTCAATATCCAATCATTATCACTTTGTGGGAAAATGGCGGCACCATAATGTTGTCTTCCAGTATATTGGGCCAAAACTACGAAGTAAATATACTTGCTAGAAGTTTCTCGTCCAAGTACATCTTTAAGTTTTTTTTAGCCAACTTCTAAAGCATGCATTATGCAAATATCATACAGTTTTGTATAATAATTCGATCTATTTGTTTATAATTGTAGCTAATGTTCTGCCTGTCTTATTCGTTTATAATTTTGTATCGTACAGTTTTTGGATAAAAGTATATATATCATTAAAAAACAATCCGGTTTTCTCTATATAAATACCTCATGTCTGTGTATTCTTTCAAACACCGAAAATTTTGTATCTATTTGTAATGATTGATGAAGAAAATCTCAGAACCTATCACTAAAAGAAAAGATACCCTAGAACATTGTTGAGGCAACAACTCCATAGGATTCATGTTTTTCTATAAATAGAAAAAGTAAAAAATAATCAAATTCCCTAGCTAAACTCAAGAACAATATAATTTGTAAACTGCCAATAAACAAATAGTGAAATATCCGGATTAACAAGCAATATAAAACACGACCAAGTTAGGAAAAAAAAACTGCGCAAAAGAAAATCTACGTAATATCGTATCGGTATCTTCCATCACAATCGTCAACTAAAAAAAACAGAACAAAGTTGCAACTAGAATTTGTTTCAATCATATAATAATATATTAAAATATTGTTGTATGAAAATTAGACACGTATATACCACGAAATAAAAAATCAAAACGTTGACTTGTCGAGTGCTCGAATCGTCCACTAGATGGGTGGGAACAATTAAAAATATGGCTCAACCACCTCCTCGCCCAAAACGTTTAAATGATATCATTGGCTACCCTAAAAACTTATAAACTTTTCAAATGGGTCAAACCGAATAAATTAATCTTTTTATGTTGTCAAAGAAAAAATTTATAAACTTTAGAACGTAGTAGTTGAGAATTACCAATCAGAGCTTTATGTATAATAAACTTATTTACTTAGGTAGGTCTCGTCGACAAAATATTGCACTTTTCAATTTGAAGAAGCTCAAGTTAAGGGCATTGACGTCGAAAATTCCGATAAATAACGTTGTTTTGGTTGATTATACAATTTAAACATGTTTCACGTGAAGCCATATATATAGATTTTAATGATCGTGTTTAATTTTGTATTCAATGTAAACTTTTAGTGCGTGCGTACATTTGTAGGTAGTGAATAGTATTTTTCCTCTACCCCTTGTGTATATCATATGAATATATGATATAAGGATTAAGGAGTGCATGCGTACTTTTTTGAGGAAACTTAAATAAAAGCTTTGAGGCTTTTAGCAAGACTGGTGATTATAAAAAATATACGGATTGAAAAGAAAAATGTGATTCTCTATTTGTATGGTAAAATGTGCAGTGGTTGTTGGATGATTTGAACGACATAATTAAAAACATAATGGGACAGACAATCCATAAAAATACTCTTGCAAGTTACATTTTTTGGTCGAATTCACCAACATGAGAGCAAAAGATGCGATATATGTCCATGTCGCAAGATAGACAATCTCTTTTCTCACGACACGAAAATAGAAAATAATGGATATTATTAGAAATTTGTACAATTCAGTTATATTTTACAAATATCGCGAGATAAAATAGCAAAAATAGTTCTGATGCACTTTTCATACAAATCTCTTATTCAAATCAGGTGGATGATAATATTTGTTGCGGCAAAAAATTGAGAACAGATGAGATTGACGGTAGAGGCAGAATTAGGGTATATATATATGATTGTGGCGCTGATCAGAAGAGTAACGTAAGTTATCAGTAACATTGAAAAAACTGGTTAAGTTACCAATGACATAAAAAAATTGGTTTGGATGATCATTACAAAGAAATGGAACAGAAAAAAAGACATCTAGAAAAAGAAAAAAAAAAGATGGAGATAAAAGTGTGTTTTCGTCCAAATTTGTCTGATTTTCTTTTTCTGTTTGGTAAGGAGAAACATCTTTATTGCTTTTTTTATTTTTTGGATTAAATAAACATTGCAAAATGTATGGACTGTAAAAATGACAATTATATTGTAATATATTTCATCATATAGTTTAGAGGTAATTTTAATTATCTATTGAAAAAAATAATGAAATTCTATGTTCGTTCACTAGTGCATGTACTTATGAAGAAAGGCAACTTGTCTTTTAATTTGCTCCATGACCTCGTAGGGTATAATAAAGTTAATTTAGCTATTATATACATACATATACATATATACACATATACAGACAAAAGTCATACTAAAATCGGATGGGTCATATTCAATAATGTGAACTCGTATAGTCAGTCATCTATTTGTAAACAACTAGTCCAAGTGTTGGAACCAAATTTAGTGTCGTAGTCTGTCCATCAATGATGAAAACTAAACCGCCAAAAGAATACAATCATCCAGTATAACGAAAAGACACGTGGTTAAGACTTTTATATGATAAAAGATTAGACATAAATCATACAGTTCCATTCCAGTAAGAATTTGAAAATCCAAGTTTATAAGAAAATAGTAATTAATATAATAATTCTCCTCATTTCCACTAGTTTCTTCAAGCTTGCCGGTCCAACTAATAAAATATAAAAATTGGTCTACGTGACAAGGATTGGCCATTTAGTTTGGTTCGGTTTAGTATTATTGGTTCGACCAGGTTTTAATCTATAAGAAATAGTGTCCAAAGTGAAAGAAATCCATTCGTCATGTGTTGGTTGTATAGAACTTTTGTAATAAAAGTATGTTGTAACTGTGTTCAGTTTTTAAAAAGGTTATATAGTTTGGTTCATAAGAAAACTTGTCCAAGTAAAACCGGTATTGGCCATCCAATTTGATTGCTAGATTTGGTTTATTTGCGTATCCACTATCTACATTTATCCACTATCACACAAACACACCCGTGAGGCCGTGTGACGTGCATATATGGCATGAGAAGGTTGACCCTTTGTAATGTTGCTTTCTACAATTTGATCAAATCACTAGCTAGTTACCAAATAAACCGCGTCAAACCCAAAAAGTATGGAGGATACGGACAATACACAGCAACATACATCACCATCTTTATCATTATCATCATAAACTCTTCTCTTTTCATATGTTTTTTTTTTGGCTTGTATTAGATTAGTTTCTTCGTATACAATAATTTAACAACCCAATTGAACTGAGTTCTATTTCGATATAGTTTATTTTTTTCTACCTTTTAAATATTCTTTTTATGTGTGTGTGTCAAGCATAATAATTTAAACCGAAACATAGCTACTTAAGCAAAAATAATTATAGGGCCGAGACATTTTAACCAAGAATCTCTTCTTTAAAGCTAATGGGAATTTTGTATACGAAACCAAGAACGAACCAATCCAAATTACTACCAGTTCACATTTGATTCATTAACCAACCGAACCGAACGGAACCATACTATTTAGCCATCACATAAACCATGTAGGTACGTAAATTATTTTACTGCAACAACATTTTTTCACAATTAGAAACATGTGCGTTACACTGTTGACGTACCATACATCGTGTTTGTGTAGTGTAGTCCACGTATATCCTACGTACGTACATACATATAATCTGCACACGTTTTTTATCCTACTCAGGATTGTATTATTTAACCTATTTAGAAAAGCCTGCTAAATTAGAAACTTTTTGCAATGTTTCCCATCGTAACATATTTTTTTCTCTTACCAAGAAATTTCTTGTTCAGACCATTTTGTTGGAATTATAAAATGGAATTGGGTATTGCTTATATTTCTAATTATATATGTAAACTCCACTCATAAGAACTGGAAGCAAAAATGTGTGTACTGCAGTGAATTCACATAGAAATGAAAAGATTGATATACATTGAAATATAAACCAGATATGAACTGGAAGCAAAAATAAATGAAAAATTAAATAATCCCATTAATGCCCAAAACTATCTTCTTATTTTCAATAATAATCGGTTACTTGGATTGAAGTCCATATTAAGTTTCTTACATGTGTGCAGCCAAGTTTTTTTTTTTTTTTTTTGTAATCTTCTGAAATCTTCTTTCTTTGGTTTAACGTAATATTAGTATTTAATTTCATTATTGTGTGAACACTGAAGTACAAATTAAATTGGACTTGGAAATCTTTCAAGTCAAGACCTAGATTGGAAAAGGAAGAAAAATTGGTAATATCTATGACTTTTTTGGGTCGGCTTAAAAACGGAGTTTAGGACTTTATAATTTATACGATTTATCAGCTGGCACATTCTACATGTATCAAAACTAGAATTTTCAGAATACGAATTATACAATCTAAATGCTTATCTGTTATATTGTTATCTTGAACTCTATTAAGAAATATGATAATCAGTTTTTAATGCAACAAATGTTGTGTACAGATAAGATTTTGGGCCCCCGGTCTTTGTCAACAACAATGGCTTGCCATCATCGCCCATGCCTAGCAAGTTATAGAAAATTATGAGAGAATACTATTGAATAATTCATATGTTAAAACAACATGTACCCGTTAATATCTTGTCATGTTTCTCATCCAAATGTCTACACCTATCAATTATTGGAGGAATCTTTTCAGAATGCAGAAGAGGACAATATAAGGTTGAATCACCTATCAGATCATATATATATAACCAAACAAATGATAGTTAATGTTAGAGAATATTTGAGAGAGTAATTAGTGTATATTCAATGTATATGTTTTGGTAAGATTTAGCTTGGGGAGAAAGGTGAGCATTGATAAGATGCAATCTTCTTAGTTTGGTAACTAGATCTTTCTGTATGTATATATATTTGAGATTCGATGAATAAAAGGGAGAAGAAAAAATTCTACAATTGATACCCTGTTTTACATGGTATCAGAGTCTTTTGGCTAGAAAATTTGAAGATTAAAAATGTCGGAAGAGACAAAGGCGATCATGAAAACAGAAGGTTCAAAGGCGGCAGTTTCAGCGTTTCAACTGGCATCAACCGAGAACCCTGGCGCGATCATAGCACAAGTTCAATTTAACGGAGAAAACTTTGATGAATGGGCTCAGGCGATGCGGACTGCACTGCGAGTCAAGAAGAAGTACGGTTTTGTTGACGGAACCGTCTCAAAACCGGGTGAAGATGAAGCCGACTATGAAGATTGGTTATCGGCAAGTCGATGGTAGCACTTTGGATTCTCAACACAATATATCCAAAGGTGAGAAGAACTCTGGCAAACAAGGAAGATCCAAAGGAGCTTTGGATGGAGATAAAAGATCGTTTCTCTGAAGGAAATGGACCAAGAATTCAAGAGATTAAGACGGAACTTGCTTATTGCTGCCAAGGAAATATGAGTGTGATTGAATACTATGGGAAGCTGCAGATGTTGTGGGAAGATCTGGCTAATTATGACAAGGTCATATCTTGCAAGTGTGGAGGATGCTCCTGCAACATCAATGTCGAACTGGAGAAGAAGAGAGAGGATGATCGAATCCATCAATTCTTCCTTGGACTTGACACGGCTTTATATGGAGGAGTGAGAACTTCGATCATCAGCACTGATCCTCTTCCAAACATGAATCAAGTGTACTCAAAAGTGAAGTCAGTGGAGCAAGTGAGCATTGTCATGAGAGGAAGAGAACAAGAGAACACACAAGTAGCATTCGCAGTTCGAGGAGAAAACCACATGGGTGGTAAAGAAGAAAAGGGAAAGATGGTGTGTTCAGTATGTAAGAAATCTGGACACACAGTGGATACTTGTTTTCAAGTGATCGGGTATCCAGAGTGGTGGAGTGAGCGACCTCGAGGCATTGGAGGATTTGCACGAGGAGGAGGTCGCCAAGGAAACGGAAGAGGACGTGGCGGAATGGCTCGTGCAAACGTGATGGTTGCACAAGATGGAGCCGAGACGAGTGGGGAAGCTGAGAGGAGTGGCTATACAGGGCTAACAAACGAGCAATGGGGAACACTCGTCAAACTCCTTGAGAGCAGTAAGGGAAACACACCTCGTCTCAGTGGTAAGTCTCTCTCACTTGATTGGGTCATAGACACTGGAGCTACAAATCACATGACATGTTTTAGTGATTTGTTGTTAAACCGAAAATATATACTGCCATGTACAATAGGGTTGCCAAATGGAGAAAATAGTTTGGCAAAAGAAAAGGGAACAGTGAGTTTTGATGATGAGTTTGAACTGAGAAATGTCCTGTTTGTGCCAGGACTGAAATGCAACTTGATATCTGTGTCACAACGTGTTGCCGATTTAGATGTGGTAATGCAGATTGCTAATAAGGGGTGTGTGATTCATGACCGTATAACGAGGAGTGTGACTGGAGCAGGAGAACTTAAGAATGGACTGTATTTCTTCCGTCGATTGAGAGAGTTTCGAGTCTTGCATTTGAATAAAGATGGAGCTGAAGATCTTTGGCATAAAAGGCTTGGGCATCCTTCCAATGGTGTTTTTGATTTACTTCCTGTTGTTGGTAGTAGGAATAAGGATTTTTCAGTTTGTGACATTTGTTTAAAGGCTAAACATTGCCGTGAGGTTTTTCATACCAGTGATAATAAAAGTGATGGAGTTTTTGATATGATACATGTTGATTTATGGGGTCCATATCGACGTCCAACTCTGTGCAATTCTTACTACTTTCTGACTATTGTGGATGATTTCTCGAGAGGAGTTTGGGTTTATTTGTTGTGATAGAAGTCACAAGTAAAAGAATCTTTGATGAACTTTGTGGCATTGGTGTCAAGACAATTCAACAAATATATAAAAGTTGTGCGGAGTGATAACGGTACGAAGTTTATGTGCCTCGCGTCTGAGTTCCAACAGATGGGAATGATACATCAGACGTCATGTGTTGGGACACCACAACAAAATAGGAGAGTAGAAAGAAAGCATCGACACATTCTGAATGTGGCTCGTGCTTTGTTGTTTCAATCATCACTTTATGCGAAGTTTTGGGGAGAGAGTGTGTTAATTGCTGCTTATCTCATCAATCGGACTCCATCACGGCTGTTAAAAGGGAAAACTCCATATGAACTTATTTATAACAAGGCTCCAGCATATGAAAACTTGTGAGTGTTCGGTTGTTTGGCCTTTGCGCACAAGCAACGTCTTGGAGGTGACAAGTTCGAAGCTCGTAGACGAAAATGCATTTTCCTGGGTTATCCCTTTGGCAAGAAGGGATGGAATATGTTTAACTTGAAAATGGAAGAAATGTTTGTATCACAGGATGTATTTTTTGTTGAGAATGCTTTTCCGATGAGCAGTGAGGTCTTGGTGAACATGAGAGCTGAAGATGCCATTTCGGATTTTGGCTGGGAAGACGAGGACGAAAGTGAACAAGTTTTGGAGGAATCTTTGGGGTTACGTGATATTCAGGTTATGCAAGAAAGTGATATTGAGACAGTTGAAACAGAAGATCAGCCTCTTGTCGAAACAGAGGATCATTCGCTTGTTGAAACAAAGGATCATCCTCGTCCTGAAACAGAGGATCATCGAGAAGAACAATTAGAGGAGATTGTTGTTCTTCAAGATAGTGAATCAGAAAATGAAGATAGTGAATCCAAAAATCTTGTGCATGTGGAAAGGTTCGGGCCTGGTTTGAGAGTCACAAAACTGCCAAGTAAGTTTAAAGATTATGTGATGAATACCATCATCAAGGTTGAATCCGATGACAACAGTTTGTATCCATTATCCGACTATCTCGATGCAACAAATTTTTCTGCTCCGTTTCTTGCTTTTCTTGCCACAATGAGTGAGAATACGGAACCAGAAACATTTCAAGAAGCAGTGGTGGATAAACATTGGAGAGTTGCTATGTCTAACAAAGTTGGTGCAATGGAACTAAACGAGACGTTTGATCTGACGGAACTTCCTCCAGGCAAGAAGGCTATCGGTTGTAAGTGGGTGTTTAAAATTAAGTATAACTCTGATGGGACAATTGAGAGGTTCAAAGGTCGTTTAGTTGCACTTGGAAATCGACAGAAGGAAGGAGTTGATTATACAGAGACTTTTGCACCTGTTGTTAAAATATCGACAATACGAATTTTCTTGGAGATCGTTGCGGCAAAGAACTGGGAATTGAATCAAATGGATGTGCATAACGCATTTTTGCATGGAGATCTAGAAGAAGAAGTCTATATGACCTTACCACCTGGTTTTCGAACAGGAGGTAAGAACATGGTGTGTCGACTGAAGAAATCAATTTACGGTTTGAAGCAATCACCACGATGTTGGTTTACGAAGCTACGTGGAGCTCTCTTTGAGTATGGTTTTTGTCAGTCAAGAGCTGATTATTCTCTGTTTCACTTGCGACGAGGACACTCGAAGATATATATTCTGGTTTATGTCGACGATCTGATCATTGGAGGGAATGATTCTTGCCGAGATAAGCAAGTTTAAAGGATATTTGGGTGAGTGCTTTCACATGAAAGATCTAGGTCCTTTGAGATACTTCCTATGTATCGAAGTTGCAAGAAGCAAAGAAGGTATATTCTTATGTCAACAAAAATATACTCTTGATATCATCAATGAAGCTGGCTTGTTGGGAGCGCAGCCTGCTAACACAACATATGCTTGGTCTCTCTAAAGCACCACTTATGGATAATCCTGAGAAGTACTGACGGGTGGTGGGACGGTTGCTTTATTTGTTAGCAACACGACCTAATTTGGTGTATTCCGTTAATGTTCTCTCGCAATTCATGAAGGCGCCTCGTCACGATCATTGGCTCAGTGCTTTGAGAGTAGTTCATTATTTGAAAGGAACACCAGGCCAAGGTATATTGTTGAAGTCTGATTCAAATTTACAGTTAGTTGGTTGGTGTGATGCCGATTATGTTGGATGTCTTGTATCTCGTAAATCTGTTGGTGGTTGGTTTATTACTCTCGATGATTCCCCGGTGTCTTAGAAAATGAAAAACAGAGTGTCACCTCTCGTTCCTCGGCTGAATCATAGTATAGGTCCATGGAACTTACGGTTTGTGAACTGCAATGATTGAAGGCATTACTCAAAGATCTTGGTGTGAGTCAAACAGAACCAATGGCGTTACATTGTGACAATCAGGCGGCACTGCATATAGCTGCAAATCCCGTCTTCCATGAACGTACGAAACATGTGGAGGTCGACTGTCATTGCATAAGAGATGCACATGAATGGGACGATACAGACCAAGAAAGTGCATACTAAAGATCAGTCGACTGTCTTTACTAAGTCGTTATGCCAGAGTGAGTTTCATTCAATGGTTTCCAAGTTGGGCATTTACAATATGTACACTCTAACTTGAGGAGGGGGGTGTTAGAGAATATTTGAGAGAGTAATTAGTGTATATTCTGTGTATATGTTTTGGTAAGATTTAGCTTGGGGAGAAAGGTGAGCATTAATAAGATGCAATCTTCTTAGTTTGGTAACTAGATCTTTCTGTCTGTATATATATTTGAGAGTGGATGAATAAAAGGGAGAGGAAAACATTCTACAATTGATACCCTGTTTTACAGTTAAGCTCGAACAAATATAGAAACTCAAAAAGATAAAAGTTTTGACGAGAAGCTTTAAGAAACAAAAACAAAACAACAAAAGAGAAAAAAAAAACTACAAAATATTATAATATATATACAGGAAGTTACTTCTATATATTTATGATGCGCATGGAAAACAGAGAAAAATGAAGCAAAGTAAGCCAAATGATTTACTACATGAGTGCATCAAAACGTCTCTTAGCTCTCGTTCTTTAAGGGTGGCGAGAGAACTGACAGAGATTGATGGAAGACAAAGAGCTAAAAGAGAAGTGGATTTCGTTTCAATTTTTAGGGTTTTGATGTGATGATTTTTTAAATGAAATAAAACAGAACGCTCAACGTGTTAACGTGGTTGGTGTTTACTTAAGATTAATTTGGCAAATATGTAGTAACTTTGGTCTTAAACTCTCTAATGAGATATATAGTTTGACATTGTTTTTGACCAAAACTAAAAATTTTAGGTGTGTTTTCTTTTTGGCTATTTTCCACTATATATGCATGTTTGTGTTTAGGTTTTTGATATAAACTAGCAAATTCTGTGGACAACAATACTCATCGTGTTTGCCAAACTACGCAATCACATCAGTAACCTAATAAATGTGAAGTAAATAAAGTGGACCCTTTGTCTCTCTCTTACAACTTCGTTAGATTCCGTTCATAAATGGATCCACCCTATACCTTGCATTCCGTGCCACCGTTTCTTCACCTTTTTCGAGTTGTATCAAGCTTTCCTTCAAAATACAAGTGTGTTCTTCAACATAAGAATAATTTTTTTAATGAATAGGGTTAGGTTTTGGATGTTGGAAATTTAGATTGGATTTTGCTTGAGATGCTTAGCAAATTGGGTGTTTTACCATGGGTTATGGGTCGATTGAGCTACTTAGTTGATAAGAAATGAATTTTGCTGTTGAATCGTAGTGAATTGTAGAGATTAGAATGCCAAACTATTCAATTTTCAGTTATCCCGACTGGGTAAAATTGGTAAAACTAATAATATTAGTAAATGTAATATAACTAGTAAAACTAGTAATATTGATTAATGTAGTACAACCAGTAAAACTAGTAGTATTACTAATTGAGTTTTTTTAGAATTTTTTTGGCAGGATAAAATGGGAGAGAACGTCAGCATATATTTTAAGCAAGAATGTCGTATATATAGTATAATGTTCAAGACTCATGTGAAGAATATAACTTTGTTGATGTTAAAAACAAGAATATAAAAGAAGCTTGAGTTTGTTGAAAGTCACGTTAAATTACAGTTGAGCAACATTCAAAGGATGATGAAATTGCACCTAACACCATTGTTTGATTCATGTTTGATCTTTTGGTTTGTACTACTACTTTCTTGGTTATGTCTCAACTATTGTAAAACTTATTTTAAAATTTAGTAATGTTTGATTTTCCTTTCTCTTGATGTGTATATTTGCTCTGTCATAACAGAGTAAACCATCTATAACAAAGATAAAACTGATAAAACTGGTAAAACTGGTAAAACTGAATTGAAAATCCATAAAATGATTTTATAGATAACATAATAATGTGTGTACTAGTAAACGTCAAAAGTAATGTTTAAATGTTTACTAAGAATGAAATTTTAAAAAAATATATGAATTTTGGGTTGTTATGTAAGAACCTAAACAAGTGTTTCCTTATACTTTAAGGTCACTTTGTAAATAATAATCAAGTTAGAATGACAAAGTTATACAATTGTAGGTTTTAAACATATGAATGCATAAAAAACTCATAATTATATGTTAAGAGACTTTAATCAACTGTAAAACTAAAAAATATAATTTTAAGAGTGGGTAAAACTAATTAAATGAAAAAACTCCAAAAGTAGAACTATTTGCAATTTTGGTACAACTATTATACTTGGTATAACTATGTGTGAACACTAAGTGTGAACACACATATTGCATACGTGGCAATACAATTCAGATTTTTTTTTCAGCTGCACGTGTGGTTTTATTTTTTTTGTCTCTGCAACAAACGGTTAATTACAAATAAAATACGACAAGTTTTATCTAGTTTTATCAGCATTACAAAAACATACTAGTTATACCTATATATACTAGTATTACTTAAAACCCTGAAATTCAATTATAAATAAGATGTAGAAGAAACAAATCATGAATCTCTTTTAACCAAACCGAATGAGTTTTATCTAGTTCTACTTGTTCAATCAAATCCAACTACTTATTCATGGAGTCGATGCAGTCACTCACGGTTGGCTTGTACTTCTTCCTGAGTTGGTTTATCGCCGCCGTCATTCCGGATTTTCTTATTATTATTGAGTCGTTCATCTCCGCTGTTTCTTCTTCCTTATTTGGTTACAGAGATCGCTCGCCATTGATTTTGCTCATCATCGTTGAGTCGTTCATCACCGTTGTTTCTTCTTCCTAAATTGGTTACAGAGGTCACTCGCAGTTGAGTTGTTCATTGTCGTTGAGTCGTTCATCGTCGCCATTGTTTCTACATATTATTGTTGAGTTGTTCGTCGTTGTTGAGTCATTCACTGTGAATGCTGCTGAAACTATTTCATCTCTACACTACTGAATGATCCAAATTCTCTAATTTACCGGATAGTTTTACATACTAGTATTACATAGAAAATCTTACTAGTTTTATCTAGTTCTACTAATATTTCAAAATTACACTAGTTTTACCTAGTTATATCCATAAAATCAAATACAAACATAAACCCAAAAATCACAATTTTCATTCATCGTCGTTGAGTCATTCTCTGTGAATGCTGCTGAAACCATTTCATCTTACTAGTTTTATCTAGTTGTACTTGTATTTTAAAATCACACTAGTTTTACTTAGTTATACTAGTTATACTCTGAAATTCAAATACGAACATGAACCCAGAATTCACAAATTATAATCTCAAAGTTTGTATTTTAGACCCATCTTGATTATCAATTGAACACCATAACAGAATATCTAGTTTCTCAAGTTTTACAAAATCGTTTTTGAGATTGCAGTTTTAATTTCAAAACTTTCTCAGCTTTTAGGGATTTGATCTAGTTTTGAAAGAGAAAGAATGGAGCCGTTGTTTCTTCTTTCTGGGTTGGTTCCAGAGATCGTCCCCCTCGCCGTTGTTGTTCATCGCCGACACGAAGAAAATGAAAAGAGTTAGAAAAAAGAAGAAAACGATGAAATTAAAAAATTTGTTTAGTTTTTTTTTGTATTTTTGTTTTAGTTTTAAGTATATTTTTTATATATTTTGGATTAAATCCAATAGATCTTGGGTGGGTGGATTAAATCCAGGTTTTCAATATAATTGTTTTGTTTTTTCTAGGGTAACATAGTAAAATACCAGTTTCTGGAATTAAAAATAATTAAAAAAGAAAATCTTTTTATAAAAGGGAGTTTTGAGATTGTCAGAAAATTTTTAGGGACGTTTGAGATGATTACTTGAAAAGATACCCTACTGACTTCTTCCAACTCAACTCTTATATGCCCATGGATCATATAAGTCCAAAGAAAATTACTACCATAATTTACATCAGCTTATTAATTATTTTTTAAGACTTGATATTTATTTAAAAAAATGTCTAAATTTCGTTATTTATAAAACCAAATGTAAAGAAATTATAGAATCTAATTTAATAAATATGTCATATATATATATATATATATATATGATGGTTAATCTTCTAAATTGTATGGTTTTGATTTTACAAGTTTTAGAGTCTATGATTCAAATTTTAGTGACTAACAAAATGCTCTAAATTTTATTGACTAACAATTTTTAGAGTCTATGACTCTTCCACAAAATAGCTTTTAGCAAATATAAATCTTGAACTTTGGAAAAAACTTTTTTTTTTAGTCTTTCAAGGTTTTAATGGATTAGCTTATTCAAACCATCTATATATACATTTTTGAAATACATTTTGGGTTCTACCCTTTTGTTTTTACTTATTTAGAAAGTTATTTACAAAGTTAATCCCTAAAAGTTTTCCAAAAATAGCATTACTTCAGATTTTATTTCCTAAATATTTTACAATCCATTCCAACTAAAAAAATTACAGCAATCAATATGGAAACAGAAACTATAATAGATATATATATATTTTTTTTCAACCACATATTTTATTGTGTTTTGAAGATATTCTATTTCTGAATCCTTTGTAAACAAAGAAAACAACAATTTGATTCCCATTTTGTTTTCCAAAATCTGTGAGATTTGATTCTTAACGTAAGAAGAACTTCAATTTACATTTATTTAAATGTTATAATTAATATATATATATATATAAACATAATAAATTTTAAAATATTACGAATATATAAAATTAAAAAATTTTAAAATAATATAGAATATGGTTATATAGTAGATGGGTTATAAAAAGGACATATTGGAATTAATAAAATTATTAAATTTGTGTTAACACTGGTTAAATTCTTATTTAATATTTGTACACTACTAATATCAGAATATCTGACATATAAAATCAAGTTGATTTAACTAAGATTGTGTAAAATAATAAAATCATTAGGAAAAATAACCACAACTTATAAATTACTTATTATGTATTTAGATCTCTTATTTTTGTTATAATAATTGAAAATCAAAATAGAATCTCAAACACTAAACAATACAAACTAAATATAACAAACAAATAGTCATAAAGTGTATTGCGGGTTAAAAAATTAATATAAATATTTAGCCGCACAAAAAAACCAAAAATTTTAGTTATTTCTCTATTTACAAAATATCTAATGTTTAACAAATAAATAAAATATAAAATATAAATAATAATTATTATTATATACACGCGGTGTACCGTAAGTTAAAATCTAGTGTAGTTAGTCATAAAGCAAGTCTTATTATTCAATAACAGATAGTTTAAACACACAAAAAATGATAATTAGATCATCTAAAAATTAGTAATACTTATGAATATTATAACTATTAATAGTACATCCTAGGAAAAAAAAGAAATACTAAAACCTACATTTTTAGAACATAGAATTGACCAATTTGATAAATCAATAAAAACGGTTGACTATATTGATCTAAAAATCATAAAATTGGTTCAATAAAAATTTATAACACAGGGGTTTTACACACTATTATTTTATAAAATAATATATATATATATATATATATATACATGTGTGTAAAAAAATACTAATTAACTTAGAGTTTGGACACAAAATAAGGTGATAATTGACTAACTTAGTCAAAATAGAGGGAAGGAGTGTAAAAATGGGCCTACATCGAGCACTAACCTCAGCCCACACTTGACCAATAATTAAAAATGAAACGTTTTATTTAGATTAGGGAAATTAATTAAAAAATAATAATTAATGAGGCACTCACACAGATGTCTCAATCATTCACAGCCAAAAAATTCACCAATCTTTAATTTCTCATTTCCCCCTTTTGTTTAAGATTCCGACAAAATCCACTCTCGCTAGATCCACACCACTATATAAGGAAGACCGAAGCATAGAGATGAAGAGCAGAGTCATCCTTAACCATAGAGACAAAAGGGATAAGAATAACAACAACAACAACAACAACAGCGACCTCTTCTGTAATTACACACAGATTGAGACTATGGAGAGAAAGCCCCTTGAGGTTGAGACTACGACAACGAACCACCATTCCGCCGTCGATGATGTTACATCTACGACGGTCGATTCATTCGAGGAGGATCAGAAAAAACTTGTTTATAGAGGATGGAAAGTCATGCCCTTCATCATTGGTAAACTCACCTTTTTTTTTTTTCTCTTTCGGACATATATATATATATATATATATATTCTTTTGTTGTGTTTTGTCGGAATTTTAGAAAAAAAAAAAGAAATATACTGTAAAACATTTTGTCCGTGATATTATTAAATTTTCGTTTTTTTTTTTTTAATTTACTTGTCTTAGACTTGACTTGTATCCAAAAATCTCGACTTTGGAGATTTTGAGCGAAAAAATGGTTAAAACAAAATTAAGATTTGGTTGAAACCCAGATCGAAGGAGATTTCGTACATTTTTTCTAGATGATATGTAAGATCTATCTATGAAAAAAAGATAGTTTAATTTTTTTTTGTTTTAAATTAATTTTCCGTGGAAAAAAACAGACTTTGAATCAAGCAGTTAAGTTTCTGAAAAAAAGTAAGATAAGAATTTTTTCTGGATAAGACAAAAAATGATTAACTTCTGGGAGTTACAGAGCACTCAGAACCAAAAAAAAAAAAAAAAAGTCAGAACATCATCGAAAGTCCAATCTTTTGACTTGTTGTGTATTTCGGTTTCGAAGTTGTTACATTAAATGCAATAAATACTTTGTAACTTTATGAGAAGGTAGTATTCTTTGTCATTGATTTATGTGGTGATATTGACAGGTAATGAGACATTTGAGAAGCTTGGGATCATAGGAACATTATCGAACCTTCTTGTCTACCTAACTTCTGTATTCAACCTTAAGAGCTATACAGCTGCAACTATCATCAATGCCTTTAGTGGCACTATCAATTTCGGGACTTTCATCGCTGCTTTCCTCTGTGACACTTACTTTGGTCGCTACAAGACTCTCTGTTTCGCTGTCATCGCTTGTTTCATGGTACTTACATATATGTATATAATCTTTGATGACTTAACCTAGCGCCAATATTTTTCTAAAACATTATCATCTTTGGTAGGGATCGTTTGTGATACTACTGACTGCTGCAATTCCTTCATTGCACCCCGTTGCTTGCGGAAACAAAAGCACATGCGAAGGTCCAAGTGTGGGACAGATAATGTTCCTGCTCATGGGTTTAGGGTTTCTTGTGATAGGCGCTGGTGGTATCAGACCGTGTAATTTAGCGTTTGGTGCTGATCAGTTCAACCCCAAATCCGAATCAGGAAAGAAAGGAATCAACAGTTTCTTCAACTGGTATTTCTTCACGTTCACGTTTGCGCAGATCGTCTCACTCACACTAATTGTGTATATCCAGTCAAATGTGAGTTGGACCATCGGTTTGACTATCCCTGTGGTTCTTATGTTCTTGGCCTGCGTCATCTTCTTTGCTGGAGATAGATTGTATGTAAAAGTGAAAGCCTCGGGTAGTCCTTTGGCTGGTATTGCTCATGTTATAGCAGCCGCGATCAAGAAACGTGGTTTGAAGCCTGCTAAGCAGCCTTGGGTCGATCTTTACAACCACATCCCACGCAACTATGTAAACACTACTCTCAAATACACCGACCAGTTCAGGTAAATCTCTTTATACTTATTTGTTCTCTTGATTTATGTTTCTGGCTTTTGTTTTTTTGCTGAAGTTTGTTGCATGTGTTGTCAGGTTTCTAGACAAAGCAGCGATTAAGACCCCGGAGGACAAGTTGAACTCTGATGGAGCGGCTTCAGATCCATGGAAGCTATGCACGTTGCAGCAAGTGGAAGAAGTGAAGTGCATTGTTAGAGTGATCCCAATCTGGCTTGCTTCTTCGATATACTATCTTGCAATAAGTATGCAAATGACTTATCCTGTCTTCCAAGCACTCCAGAGCGACCGGCGTTTGGGTTCTGGTGGCTTCAGGATTCCGGGGGCAACCTATGTAGTGTTCTTAATGACGGGGATGACAATTTTCATCGTATTCTATGACCGTGTTCTTGTCCCGTCGCTCAGGAGAGTGACCGGGTTAGAAACTGGCATAACACTCTTACAAAGAATCGGAGCAGGGATTGTGTTTGCGATATTGAGTTTATTAGTGTCTGGATTTATAGAGGAAAGGAGAAGAACCTTTGCGCTGACAAAACCAACACTTGGGATGGCGCCTAGGACAGGAGAAATCTCTTCCATGTCAGCTATGTGGTTGATTCCGCAGCTAACACTTGCTGGCATAGCAGAAGCTTTTGCTGCCATTGGACAAATGGAGTTTTACTACAAGCAGTTTCCTGAAAACATGAGAAGCTTCGCCGGTTCTATCTTCTATATTGGTGGTGGGATTTCGAGTTACCTCGCTAGCTTCTTGATCTCAACTGTTCATCGAACAACTGAGCATTCACCTACAGGAAATTGGTTAGCTGAGGATCTGAACAAAGCCAAATTGGATTACTTCTATTTCATGCTCACGGGAATCATGGTCGTTAACTTGGGTTACTTCTTGTTGATGGCTAAATGGTATAGATACAAAGGCAGTAATGATGAAGACATCACTGAGATTGAGACCAGTGAAGAAGTGACCAAGAAACAGCAGCTACAAGACAAGGACTCTGTCTGATATGGAAACTTGTTTTATCTTTTGGTCAACGACCTCAGTTTCTTCTTTCTCGTTGTACTTTTTTCTTTACTCCGAAGTCAATCTTGTTGTACTTTCTATAGATTAAATGAAGAAAAAATCGCTTCATCTGTATTGACATGTATTGTAGAATAAGATTTTTGTTACTAATTCAAACTATGTATCAAAGTTTTCCTACGTCTTTCACCACAACAACTAACTAGGATAGAACAGACCACTAGCTAATAGAAGAATACAAGAATTCGATATTTACATGCAGTATGTAGTTGTACTAACTAGAGACACATTGAGATCAAGTTGCTCGTCGTCTCTTAGACAGTGTAAGCTTGTTGAATGGTTTCATAAAACAGAGAGCAATAGACAGAAAGGAGAAGTTTTCAACTTTGAAAACTAAACTTGATGTAATATGACTACAACAAAATACTAAAACTAAGGAGAGGTTTATATTTAGGTAAATATTGCAAATGTGAAAACTAAAAATAGGAAATTTATATTATCATCTTTTTATAATTATTTTTTTTCTAATTTTGAGATAAATATATAACTTGGCAGGAAAATTCACATTTTCATTCTCTACGCTCACTAAAAGAAATGCAACTTATATATTTTCTACATAACAAGTATTTTAAAAACAAAAAAAAAGAACATAGGATATTTCTGAAAGAAATATACCTTAACAAAATAAGTTTTATGGACAACTGTAACACACACTTCAAAAACTTACAAAATAGCACTATTTGATATAGTTATAATATTTTAAATTAATTTTTAGTTTCAAGTCCATCATTACTGGATGTGTTGTTCCATCATTACTAGATATATACAACATTTAAGATGCATAAAATTTATAAAAGCAATTATGAGAAAATAATGGTCTTTGTAGAATTTGTATTATAAAGTTAACAATTAAAATTTGTCATTTTTAATGAGGCAAAACTATTTTTTTTCTTCATCAATTCTCGTCAATATTTCTTTCCAATTATCTTCAATATTAGAATTGGTGTACATAAATTTATTATGGTATGTAAAAATATATTAAAGAAATTATGTACCAGATTTTAATTACGACAAAGACAATTAAAAATGGTATTCAATACTAAAAAAATCCATGAATGTGTAGATTTACAAGGACAAAAATGTTATTATAGAAATGGCAAATGAATAAAACCATTAAGAAAATGGATATCTATAAGATTTAGGTAACATAATGGTGCCTTACCATTGTATCAATGTATTTGTCTATGGTATGTTGTAAGATTGAAATACCATTTGGTATTCTACCATTTTAGTTATGGTTATTTAAAATTTTATTTACAGTCTTAGTCCCTAAAATGCCAAAAAAAAAACTTAAATATGGTAAATTGACCAAAATAAGATTATTTAGATTTTCATTAAATATTTAACAATTATCAGTACCAAAACTTCTTTCATAAAGTATATGTTCATTTTACTTTTAATCCACCAAATTTTACTATAATTGTGTTTTCCACACCAAAAAATTATTATCATATATATATTAATAATATAGAGATTAGGCAAATTTTAAATCAGTATTCAAACTAACCTGCAAAATGCCCAATAATATAACACATTTATGTTAAAAAAAATCTTTCTTAAAAACTAACAAAAAATAAACTATAAACTATAAACTACTACTCCCTCTGTCTCATAAAGATTGATGTTTAGAAACTTTTACACATTTTAAGAAAACAATGATTACTGAGTTTAAATATATTTTTTCCTTTGACTAAAGAGATATTATTTAATTTTAAACCAATAACAATTCAAAATTTTAAATATTTACATTGATTAATTCTTGAAGTTTACAAAACATCAATTTTTGTGGGACAAAAAAATCCAAAAACATCAATCTTTATCAGACAGAGGGAGATTTTGAAATTTTGCAACATTAAAACAATAAAAATTAGGAAATTTTGCATCCTAACACACTTTTCAAACATTTAATTGTCCAATAACACACTTTTTGTCCAAAAGGCACTTTTTGCCTCACTTTTACTCTGTTCACTTCATTTCTATACAATTTTATCCCTCAGCTACTTCAAATCAAACTATACTTTTCTAACTACACTTATTTCAGCAAAATAATCTCCTCCTTCCAATTGTAACTAAAAATAAATGATCATGCTTTTATGACTTACATGTGTCTAGTTCCTCAAATAAGATGTTGGCAGCCATATATAAAGGTTTCCTTTTGTGTGGATAAAGGAGACAAGAAGGAATAGGGTGTTGGTCAGCCGAACATGGCGGCCATGGTATTTATTTCTCTTTGACGTTTTTTGGTTGTTTTTTGTGGATTGCATTATTGGTTTTGTTTCTTTTATGTGAATTGCAATTCTGTGATATATAAACCAACCAATGTTTTTGGTTGCAGGTTGAATATTGTATTTTCCTATGCGGTGAGTGGGCTTATTCTGTGGATAGCGTTTGGAGGTTTGAGGTGGATAAGTTTCTCGTTTCGAGGGTCGTTTCCCTCTCTGAAATTGTTACGTTAGCGGAACTTGAGGATGTTGTAAAACTCGAATTCAGCATTGTGAAGAAGAAGGCTTGTTTCAGCTTTTGTCCTCCTAACATCATGCTTTTCATGACGGGTGAGAAAACTCCTCATGTACTGGTTACTACCGATGTTGGCTTAGACTATTTCAAGCAATTGTTTCGGGAGAACCGTCAGTTAAATATGTTTGTCAACTTTCAAGAGCTTAGAAACAGAGGTACAAACACAAATGAGTTAAATACATGGGTAGAGATTCTGATGTTTCTGGTCGTGGCATTCCCCTCTCCGGTAATTCGCCTGGATGTAGTTTTGGAACAAGCGATGATGAGTTGGCACCATTAATTGATACCGCTCTTGGAAGCCAACTGGATGATGTCGTCGTCGCTAATCTTTCTGAAATGGAGAAAAATTTCAAGATTGGAATTTGTAATGGTAAGAGTGGGAAGCTTGTATCTGTCGGAAGTTCTTCTGGTTGTAGTTTCGGTAACGGTAAGCGTGGAAAGTGTATTTTTACTACCAATAACCCTTTAATTGATGTTGATGTTGCAATGGAAACAATTGTTGGTTCCAAATCAACAATCCCCATTATACCTACCACCCAGGTTGATCCAGCGCTATTGGCTGAGGTAGCTGAAATAGAGTCAAAGTATTGGGAACGAGGTTGTAATGTTGTTCGCCAGGACGGTAGTATTGAAGATTGGGGTCATAGTTTTGAAGAAGAAGAAGACGCAGACGGAGAAGAAGAAGGACCAACTCAGGAGATTTTTACTCCTAGAGGTTATGATAGAGAATTTTGGGAAAACTTTGTGGGAGATCATTTTGGTCATGCAAATCCTGTAAAAATATAGGTCTGCGGTGTATAGAAATTATTCTATTGTAAGATTGAAATATTATTAACAAAACATAATTTTTATCTATTTTAAAATAAAAAGCAAACTTTAAAATTTGTTCATTTTTTTGTTCAATTAGTTTCTCATCAATGTTGGGGAGAAATGTTTTTGTTCTATTATTCCTCATTTTGTGAGAAATGTAGATGAATGATGTGGAACAATATTACTTTTAGATTTTAAGAAATTTGAGGAATGAAGAAGAATATCACATTTCTTCTTATTGTTTTTCTAAATTATGGTTATCAATTAAAACCTTTGAATATTGGATACACAAATGTACAAGAGCAGGGTGAAAAAAATGTTTAAAGATAGGTTTTGGCAAAATAATTAAAACATATTTTTTCATAACTTGTAATCGAGAAGGCACATCACGGTAATCAACTTTCTAGTCGAAGACGTGGTCAATCCTCATCATCATTGGTCACATGTCACGATAATGAAATGATGAATATAGTTGAATAATTTTTTTTCAAGGATTGGGCACAGTGAATTTGTTTTACACTTCACTAATATCATTTGTGAGAGATAATCAAATGGTGAATAGGGTTGTTTAGTAATTTTTTTCAAGCATTGAAAATACTGAATTTGGTTTACACTTCTCTAACATCATATGTGACATAAAATATAATAATAATTATAGTTGTTTAATAATTTTTTTCAAGCATTGGAAATAGTGAATTTAGTTGAACAATCGTTTAGATACGTGAAGTTTGCTGATGATGATGATGTGGATGATGATGCTTAGTTGGCGATGATGAATTGATGATGTTGAGTAGTTGGTGATGATGATGATCATGATCTCTCTGTTTTCTTACGTTTCGATTCTCCTGTGTGCGACAACGTTCATGTAACTCTTTGCTTCTTCTCTCAATTCAATTCCATAACCTTTGAACAATCGCATCAAGTTTTTGGATGATGATGCTTAGTAGATGATGATGATGATGCTTTCTTGTTTTCTTTTTAGTGTAATATAAGTAATTGAAATAATTGTTTTGTCATTTTAGATTATTTAATAATTTATTAAAATTGGAGAAATAATAGACAATTGTTTCAAAAATATTATTTTAATAATTAAGCAAGTTTGATAGAGGTTTTCTAGTGGAAAGATGATTTTGCTTAAAGTTGTTAGTAGGTTGTTTTAATTAGTTTAATATTAATTATATGATTAGTTTAATTATGAGCAACCTAATACAAGTTCTCTAGTGGAGATGGTCTACGAACTCTCGGAAAAATACAAATCTCGGAAAGAACAACAATAGTTTTTTTAATGGACTTCAATCATTATAGACCTCTCATATCATGGCTCTATCATTCTTAAGAACAGAATTTGGAAATCAAAAAGTCTTCGCAAAATACAACATTTTCTTTGGAGAATATTATTAAAAGCCTTACCATCATTAACAAGATTAAATTCTCGTAGGAAGAATATAGATCCAGCATGTTCAAGATGTTTCTGAGCTGATGAAACAATAGAACACATCCTACTCTATTGTCCACATGCAAAACAAATATGGGATCTTTCGAACATTCCAATACAGACACTTATCGGCAATGATAGTGAATATATGCTCACAACTATACTAGACAAGAAACACTTAACTGCGATCGATGAAGCAACAAAACTTTTACCTTTTTGGCTACTGTGGCATATCTGGAAGTCAAGGAACAATTTCATCTTTGAAGGTGTCTCTGATCAACCAAAAATTATACTGCAGCGGGCTCAAAATGATGTATAAGATTGGCTACACCACAATTCATTGGTACAACCACCTCCTTCGAATCATACTCAAGAACAAGTCACTTGGAGACGACCGTCAACAACAATGTATAAATGTGTGATACAGCCTTTGACCATCATACTAACCAAGTAATAGGAGGTTCGATTATAAGAAATGAAAATGGTATATCAAATGGATGGGGATCCATAAAACTGGCCACATCAACAACTCCCTTAGAGGCGGAAGCAAAATCTCTTTTATCCACTTTACAACACTCATGGATCAAAGGTTTCACATCAATTTGCTTTGAGGGTAATTGTGAAGTACTAACTAAAATTCTAAACAATCCAACACATTGATGTATCTATTGATGGAATCATTCGAGATATTAGATTATGGGCAACACATTTTCACCATATTGTTTTTAATTTCACTAAAAATATGTTGTAATATTGTAGCTCATCTTCTGGCAAAACATGGATACTTTCATTGTAATTTCTATTTTGATTGTTTTTCTCTTCCTTTTTGGCCTCTCCAACAATTGTATCAGGATAATCATAATTCATTAATGTAATTTTTTTTGGACGGAAAAAAAAGATCTCTCATATCATTTTTTAAAGGCCATATTTTAATTCTTTGTGTGTGGATGTTTATAGTAATCTAAATGTTAAACGCAAACAAAAAAACATTAAATTGTGTATTTTTTTTTAGACAATATTGTTTTTTTTTTCTCTAAAAAAAACATGCTATATTTGTAGTTTAATCCCTGTTTTGTTTGGAAATATATATTTCTTTAAAGTATTACTATGAATTTATGATATCGTTAAGCAAGTTTGGAAAATATAAATAAGAAAATGGAAAGAGACGAAACTATAGTAAGCTAAATAGGTAATACTAAAATAGAATAAGATTATAAGAAATGTAAGAAATCTGAACATTTTCCATATTTATAAAATTAAGAGCCAACAACAGATACAAATTTTGGTTAAATAAAAAAATAATTGGGATTAAATAAAGATAGTAAGATTTTTTATTAATTGTTTTAAGTTTTTGACGTTACGTGTAAAGACCCTTCCCTCTTCCCTTTGGCTTCCCCCAGTCTCCCACGCATCTGTTTCGCAACTCCTCCTTCTTCCCCGGCGACGGCCATATCATTTCTAAATCGCCGGCGAGGACTAGACTCGTTAAAAATTTGATTCAGTCATTGTGAGATTCAGAGAAAGATGGGTGTAGATTACTACAATATACTGAAGGTGAATCACAACGCGACGGAGGATGATCTCAAGAAAGCTTACAAGCGTCTCGCTATGATTTGGCACCCCGACAAGAACCCTTCGACTCGTCGCGACGAAGCCGAGGCGAAATTCAAACGGATCTCCGAAGCCTACGACGTTCTCTCCGATCCTCAGAAACGTCAGATCTACGATCATTACGGCGAGGAAGGTCTCAAATCTGGCAAAATCCCTAATTCATCCGCGGCGGCGGCGACTTCTTCATCTGAGGCTTCTTCGTCTTCTTCTTCCTCTAGGTATTCGCACTTCCATCAGCATAGGCAGCAGCATCCGCCTAACGCTGCGTCGTTTCGTTTTAACCCGAGAGATGCGGAGGATATCTATGCTGAGTTCTTTGGATCTGAAGGCGGAGGAGGAGGAAGCAATGCTGGTGGGAGAGGAAATAGAACGTTTAGGAACGGTCATTTCAACACCGGCGGTGGTAATTACGGTGCCAATGGTTATAGCGGTGAGATGAGGAGAGCTCCAGCTGTGGAGAATCCATTGCCTGTGAGTTTGGAGGATCTGTATAGTGGTGTCAAGAAGAAGATGCGTTTATCTAGAAATGTCTACGATGCTTCTGGGTATGTTTTACTTCTTTCTCCTTTAGGCATTGCAATTGTAAACGGCTAATTGGATAGTTTTGGTGATTGGTTTGGCTGAGGGAAGCTTATATTTTGAGTCTCTGGATGTTATTTTGAGTCTCTGGATGTTATTGTTCTGCGTGATCACATCGAAGTTGTTGGAAAGAAAAAAAAGGTTACTTTGTTTGTTGGAATTTAGGAATGAAGCTTTATGACAATAATGGCATGTTTAGGTTTTGAATCTAGGTACTGATTAGTCTATGAATGAGACATTTCCTTGGATTGACAGAAGGAGATACTCGTACTTATGTTGGTTGAACCGTAAGAATATGTTTGATTTGAAGGATTTTAAAATACTGTTAATGATTTGTGTTGCTGTTTGATCTTGTAGAAGAATGAGGGTCGTTGAGGAGATATTGCCTATAGATATAAAACCCGGGTGGAAGAAAGGAACAAAGCTCACATTCCCTAAGAGAGGCAATGAAGAGCCTGGAATCATACCAGCGGATATTATTTTCGTGGTTGAAGAGAAGCCACATCCTGTTTACAAGAGAGATGGAAACGACCTTTTGGTCAATCAAGAGATAACTCTACTTGAAGCCTTAACTGGTAAGACCGTCAACCTGATCACGCTTGATGGAAGGACTCTGATGATCCCGCTAACCGATATCATCAAACCTGACCACGAGATTGTTGTTCCAAACGAGGGAATGCCAATTTCTAAAGAACCTGGAAAGAAAGGTAACTTGAGATTGAAGCTTAGTGTGAGATACCCGACAAGGCTCACAACGGAACAGAAATCGGACCTGAAGAGAGTTCTTGGTGGGGTTTCATGAAGAAGTCAATGATGAATGTAGATAGCAAAAGTAGAGGAAATGATAGATTGTGAATGATAGGAGGGTTTCTTCTAAGGAGGCTTGGATTTGAAAGCCGAAGAACAAACACAAGCTTTGCTTCTGTCTTTTTTTACTTCTCTTGTTTGAAATTAGACTTTCTCTTCTTTGTTTGATTATTTCATTGATTTGATTTGATTTGATTTCGTTGCCTTATAATGTTAGACAGTGTTACTTTAAACATTAAGGTATGCTTTGTTACCTATTAATCTTATTTGATAAATATATACCCACCATTGTTGCTTGTCATAACTAGGTATGATAAGCTTAGAGTAGAGAGCTGAGTAATGGGAGTTATGAATTTCCTTCTGTTTGCTTTTTGCATTGAGATCATCAAGGCCATGGAAAGCTTTAAGAACTAAGCCTAATGTTTTTAGTGGAAGAGGTCTTAAACCAATACAATACCTACCAATCCATACACAAGCCAAGACATGCAGCCTAAACTAGGATCGGATTGGTCATCCCTATAAATTACACCTTTGGTGGCTGTAACAGCCACACCAACTTGCGAAACTGAGATTTAGGAGTCAGAATAAACTCAACAAGAATGAGAAAGTGAGGAACAGATTTTATTCATAGGAACTGTGAAGAGAGTAGTAAAACTCAATGTACAGTTTTGGTCACAAATATATTGGCATCACTCATTCCTTACCCTCTTCTTAACAACACTTATCGATGCAATAAAAAGATGTATAGGATCCCAAAAAGAGGATATAACCTATTGATGAAAATGTTTTAAGCAGCAGTGCTGGAGACTGGGAAGAGCTTTTCCACCATGTTGTTGGAGAGGATTCTATTTGGGTCCAGCTCCCTGCGTGCTTTGTTGTATGCATCCACTGGGAAACGTTTTCTGAGTCTTCCTTGTAGGGCTTCAAGTTCCTCTTTATCCTTTGGTATCTGAATAAATAAAGATCAACCCGAAAACTTAAGAAATTGTCTATATAGTAACCTCAACAGATGCTCATCTCCTTATACAGAGACTTTGGGTCCGTTTAGTTACAGTAACCGATCTAACTAAAATACTAATTTTTAGGAAGGTGAGTGAATCAGAACTCAGAAGGACATGAGTTAAGTGTAAATGAATCAAATGATGGTATATGTGTGTTGGGATACAAGAATCCCGTATTTAGATGGAAAATAAAAAGTTACCTCAATTTTAGCCCAATGTTCATAGGCAGAATATTGATCCCACAATTGTTTTTGTGTTAAATGTCTATAGTGGAAAAATTCGTCTGTAATGTCCTTCCTCTGGCGAGGGTCTGCTGTTGGGAGATACATAATTATACCAACCTGAGACAAAATGTAGTGTAGCACATTATAAGTGTCGATGAATAGCAATTAAGAGAGAGAAAAAGTGGCTAACAGGCAGTGCTGGAACAAGTTTGGTAAACAGCAAGAATCTACCAAGTGAAACAATAATCTAGCTCTTCCCCCTAAGAATACACTATGTAGCATCATTTCTACTGGCTTCTTCTTTGTCTATGAACATATTTTAACATCAATATTTCAAATGTTTTCCTCACCACAAAGGCAGAGGGTCTCCAGAGATTGACACCAAGATCTCTTCATACTTTCATGAAAGTGAAAGAGAAGTAAATGAAAGAATAAAGAACAACAGAAAGCATGAGTTACCCATGAGAAAATGTCATCCTCTGCAGTGCTGAATGCAGGACTTATGGGACTCTTACTTCGAGCTGTCCATCGCTGCTCTATTGGAGCAGGTGCTGGTATTGCTTCCTTTTCTATTAGTTTTTTCAGCTCTTCTATGTATTCAAGGTCTTTCATGCTAGGGTTGGCGAGGGTTCCAGCTGGAAAACAAGATTCTGATACCCACTGTTGACCACCACAGTCAAAGCCCAGAATTTCATCACTCCACCCTACTCTATATCCTTCTGATTTTTTCCAAAACTCTGCCTCAGCTTGATTTACTTTTGCAACATGAACATCATTGAGAGGATCGAGGGCAAGTAACTTATCTCTCAACTCTGTAAATGAAAGTTTATTTATGTTTGGCTCACTGCTGGCAGGAGACTTCTTACTAGAGTCCTGGACCCTATACACAGTGGTGAGAAATTTGTATTTCATTCAGTCCTCCACATTAGAGAAAGCAAGTTAGACATAAGACTTAGCATAACGATACCTATACTTCACAATGCTCTCTCTATAGAGATCACGGACATGCTTTACAGCCTCATCTGTAGTGTACTTTGGTTTGTCCTTAGGTGGCCCACTCCATTTTGATACGGGGTTGCATGTTACAACCACGACTGTATCGGTATAAGGAATATATAGGTACTTAACATGCTTGTTTGCAGAGAGCAATTTTCTGGACAGCCAGAAACAAAAACAATCGTTACACCCTGAGTCAATTTATGGGATCAAGCTGCTCCATAGTATAGAGAGTGCGTTCCAAAATACTAGAAATGCACTTTGCCAAATGAATGGGGTAGCAACTAGAAGGTGAACAAAATTTAAAGTTCTTGCATCAACCTAATACTTCTCTGATAATATAACCAGAAGCAAATTTGTATACTAAGCATGATTTTTCTTGGCTGGAGGCATAATATCGGGACTAAAATAGCGAAAGTTAGCAACACTTAACTTGTGATTTTTCTTGATTTCTTGCAAGTTAGAGACGTATGTGTGCTCCACAAGTTCATGTCTATCAACACATTGGAGGGTGACCTCAGCAACAACTCCAAGTCCACCAAGGCCACATCGAGCTAGGTGAAAGAGCTCTGGATCTTTGTCCTTTGAAAGTTCAATTGTTCCCTTTGCAGGAGTGACCAGCTTCATGCTGATCACCTGCTCATCAATAGGAGGCAATCTAGCACCCGTCCCATGTGCCCCAACCTGAACTCAAACAAGAATTTAAAGCATAAACCTCAAAGCACAAGACGAAGACGAAGAAACAAAGCTGTTTCAGACTCTCCATTAGTTTCACAACCCAAGAATCCACACAAGGGAGAGAAGAGTATGCAAACCTGAATAATGCCACCAATCTGCTGCTCTCTGATGGAGGCAAAGTTCTGAAGAGTCAAACCATAGTCCTTAATGGCGTCAACCAATTGCTGTACTCTTATCCCAGCCTGCACCGTAACTCTCTTCTTCTCTTTATTTACTTCGAGAACTTTATCCATGAGCGCCAAGTTCACCATCCCGGAGCGAGACAAGCCAATCCCATTGGGCGAGAGACCCGATCCAACGGGTCGAATCCTTAACTTATTCTCATGAGATTCCTTGACCAGCGCTTCGAGATCAGCAAGATTCTCCGGTTGATTAAAGTTCCTAGTCTGTACCTCATGAGTACCACTCCAATTAGAGACAGTGTGAAGATCTTCAGGCAATGGAGCGTAACGGAAGATTTGAGCCTTCTTGTGCTTTGCATTTTCAGGGAACGGAAACGAGAAATAGGTAGCGAATCCGCTGAATACAGCGAGTGCTGCGTATCCGGCGTATTTACGGAATTCGGCTTCTGAGGCCGTGGACGAAACCGGAGGCGTAGGACGTGGCGGCGGCGGCGGTGGTGGAGTCAATGTTTGGCCGGAAGTGCAGAGATTACGGAGAGGCAAAAATGGATGACGGATGGTGGATGAAGACGGAGATAGGGTTCCGAGAGAACGGCCGACGGAGCGTCGGAGAAGAAGTGACCGGAGCATTTTTTGTTTTACTTCAGGCGATCTGAACCTGAGGGAAAGGTTCTTTGTACAGTAGAAAGGATCGGGTTTAGTGATTTAGGAAAGTTTCCACTTATGTCCTGATATTATTTCTATTTTCATAATTTGACCCGTTATAATCAGTTTTATCAGATTAGCCCTCAAAATCCCCGTGAGTAGTATATATACTCATGTACAGATGGTTCGGATTTGGTATCAGATGGTCTTGATTCCATATGAACGAAGAAGCCAGATACTCCGGATTGACTACACAAAAAGTAGCAAAGCCACCTCATTTTTTTTTAGTCTTAAGTCATTGCAATTGTAGTTTTTTCTAAAAATAATATTTTTTTGATAATATTCGAAATTCTAATAGTTGTTTTGTATTATTTTTGTCGGTTTTTGAAAGGATTTACTAGGTTATTAATCCAATTACGATATAATTGATGTATGTACAAAGAATCAACTAAACATTCAATTAATATGATGTACATGAAAACAAGTTTACCTTAGCTTGGAATCGTATTGTGCATATAAATCGCTTTATTTTGGATAGTTAATATGAGATTCAGATATAATTCGTAAATATTGTTTTGTAGATGATTCGATCATACTATTGAACAATGTAAGTTTTTGGTATTTTGAAATTCATATATGGTTAGCCAAAAAAAAAGTAGACGATTTAACCGCAATCATCAATTGTTGTTTTTTGTATTTCATAAATTAAAATTGTTGATTTTGTATAGTTTTCATTCGTTGGAAGTGATTGAAACAACAACTATGATGGATACACACTATCTACTACTCAATAGCCGATCATCATACATTAAATGAACTTGTACTCAAGGATAAAAATAAAATCTTCAATCGCGCGATTTTAGATGGTTAAAGATTCAGACGGTTCGACCGCACCGCTGAACAGACAAACCAAAAAGCGAACCGGTGTGTAAACCGCAGTGTAAATAAAAAATGCCCTTTTATCTCCCATTTTACCTTTTCGATTTAATGATTATTTTTTTCCCCTGGCTTTGGCTTTCATATACTTCCCCACACACAGAGAGCACAAAGACGACTCTTTTGGTTCTTCTTCTACTCTCTCTATCTTGTGCCCTACACCAGCTTTCTCCGCCGATCATCCGCCGTACTTCGCTGCCGTAATCTCCGACGAAACGCCTCATGTTGACTGTAATTTAATTTCCGGTTTGGTTTGACTATCTTTACGCATTTGCTGGGGCTTTTATAACACACACACACACACGCACGCGCGGAGATACATGAAGATAAAATTAGGGGTTTTGAGCTGAATCGTTAGATGGGTCAGAAGAAGAAAACCCACGCGTCTCGCACCAAACAATCTCCGTCGTCTGCGGCGGCGACGGTGACAGTCGCAGAGGTTGAGCCGTCTGAGATTTCCGCTTGTAGCTTCTATGAGAGGGGTTTTCCCGGACCAGACGCTAATGTGGAGCCGTTGGATTCACCTGTCGTCAAGCTGGAATGCGAGAAGGCACTCAAGTCGTTCGGGCGTGGGAGCTACAACAAGGCGATTCGTCTTATTAAGGATTCCTGCTCTCGCCATCAAGACTCTGCCCTAGCCCACCGTGTTCAGGGTACTTTGTGCGTCAAGGTTGCTGCCGTCTACGAAGACCTAGCTACCAAAAACAAGTATCTTCGGAATGCTATTGAATCTGCTAGGAAGGCTGTGGAGCTCTCTCCCAACTCGATTGAGTATGGGCATTTCTATGCCAACTTGCTTTATGAGGCTGCCAACGATGGGAGAGAGTATGATGAGGTCGTGCAAGAGTGCCACCGTGCTCTCTCCATTGAATATCCTATTGATCCTGCTAAAGGGAGTCTACAGGATGAGACTCAGTTGAAGATATTGACGCCTGAGGCTCGTATTGCACATGTCCAGGATGAGCTCAGGTCTCTGATACAGAAGTCTAACATTGGTTCGTTGTCCACTTGGATGAGTAACCTGGGCAAAGGTGAAGACAAGTTTCGGTTGATTCCCATCAGGAGAATGGCTGAGGATCCTATTGAGAGTAACTTGGTTCAGACCAGGAGGCCTAACGAGATTAAAAAAGCTACCAAGAGTCGTGAAGAGTTAAGGAAGGAGGTTGAAGTGAGGGTAGCTGCAGCTAGGTTGATACAGCAGAACTCAGAGTCTTCCCCGTCGGAGAATGTTGACAACAAGGGATCAGATTCAGCATTAGGCGCGGGGCAGAGAAACGGGGAGAGGAGAAAGCATGGAAATGCGAGGAAAAACAGCTCCACAGTGGACAGAAGGGATCGGGTTAGGTCGTACTGGGATTCTGTGAGCAAAGAAATGAAGAAAGAGTTGCTTAGAGTTAAGGTTAGTGATCTTAAGAGTCACTTTAGTGCTTCAAAGGATGGGCAAGCAAATGAGATTATAAGTGAGGCACTGTCCTTTCGTGAGGGCAATAAGACTTGGAGGTTCTGGCTTTGCTGCCAGTGCAGTAAGATGTTCATGAGTTCTGAAGCTCATATGCAGCATATTGTGCAGGTGCACATGTGTAATGTCATGCCTAATATGCAAATGGTTCTGCCTCAGAGTGTCGACCCTGATAGGATTGATGTACTTCTTAGTTCCCCATGGAAACCATTGGATCTCTCTGCTGCGGTGAAATTGCTTCCCAGTCAGCAGAAAATCCAAAACTCTGAGTTTAATAACTTTCACTCTGGCGATAATATGGAAGATGGTGACGACTGCTTCGAGGATGCATGGAATGATACTTCACCAGAGAAGGAAAGCCTTGGAGATGCTTGCAACGGTTGTGATGAGAAGGAATCTGAAGAGGTTAAGCTGTCAATTGCATTTCCTCCTCCTGATGGATGGCCATTATCTGATGATCCTGAACGTGCAAAGCTCCTTGGGAAAATACGTGCAGCCTTTGAGCTACTTATCAGACAAAACTATTTGGCTTCTAGCCATCTTGATAAGGTGATACAGTTTACGTTGGATAAACTCCAGAATATACCCGCAGTTTCGCAATTCGTAAATCGTAGCTTGAATCAGTCACCCATATGCATCTGCTTTTTGGGAGCTTCCCAACTCAGGAACATTCTGAAATTCCTGCAGGACTTGTCTCATCCTTGTGGACTGAGTCGATATTCTGAACAAAGTAATCCCATTAATTTTGGCGACCTTGGTCGTGAAGTTACAGAGGAGATTCTTTTTGATGCTGAAGATTCATGTCTTCTTCTGGATGAAAAATTGCTTGGCACTGAGAGCATCCAAGAGAAATTTATGGGCTCAGCATTGCATAATGTAGTTATAGCAAGTTCTGGAGATATTGCTAATGGCAATAATGTGTCTTCTAGTATGGATGGATTTCTTTCATGGATCTTCACAGGACCCTCTAGCGACGAACAAATTGTGTCATGGATACGCACAAAGGAGGAGAAAACAAACCAAGGGCAGGAGATCATGCAGATCCTTGAAAAAGATTTCAGTCACTTGCAGAACCTTTGCGAGAGAAAATGCGAACACTTAAACTACGAGGGCGCACTGCAAACTGTTGAGGACCTTTGTCTTGAAGAAGGCCGGAAGAGGGAGATTTCAGCAGAGTTTACCCATGAAAGCTTTGAAACTGTTCTGAGGAAACGAAGAGAAGAGCTAAATGAGAGTGACCATGAGTTGGTGTTTATCAGTAGTAGGTTTGAATTAGATGCTATAACAAACGTTTTGAAAGATGCAGAATCTCTTAACCACAATCAATTTGGATATGAAGAATCATATGGCTGCGTGAGTTCTCAGCTACGTGATCTAGAATCTGGTGAAACTGATGAATGGGGGATGAAGGATTCCTTACATGAGGCTGATAGTTTCATAGACACTGCGATCCAGAAACAAAAAGAACATTTGTCCGCAGAGGTAACCTTTTCTATCTTTATGCCACACGGCTCCGATAACTAATAACTGCCTTTCTGCTTTGAAAATACTGTGTACGTTTGCTATCTCAGCTTAGCAGAATCGACGCGCAAATGATGCGAATTGTCACGGGGATGCAGCAATTAGAGCTAAGACTTGGACCAGTTTCCTCCAACGATTATCAGATAGTATTGTTACCGTTGGTGAAGTCCTACATGCGGGTAAAAATCTAACCCTTAAGCCCTTGTTACGTTTTCTTCCATTGGTTGCAGTGTTCTTTCAGGTTCTAAGTGGCATTCCGTCTTAATTTCTCCCTCCCTCTCTCTTCCCCCCAGGCACATTTGGAGGTGTTGGCAGAGAAAGATGCCACTGAGAAGTCTGATGCTGCAAGAGAAGCATTACTTGTTGAGCTTGCTCTTGATTCTAAGAAGGACGCTCGAGGAAGAAATGACAATTCAAAACACACGCTGGAAAAGTCCAAGGACAAGAAAAAGATTAAAGACACTAGGAAACTGAAAGATTTGAAGGTTTGAACTAATCTAATCTGTTGTCTACTTTGTAGGTATTTCTTGTATATATTTGTAACTATTTATAATGTTTTGTTATAGGCTACCATTGGAAATGACCATCGCTCCAATGTTGATTCAATTGAACACAGGTGAAGATCTGCTTTGTAAATTTTTTGTTGAGATGGTGTAACCTGAAAAATATTTGTTTCTGAAAATATTGGTGGTGAATGTTAATTCACTTGATAATTTCTTGTTCCAGCCTCCTTCAGGGTGCATCATCTGGTGATCATTCAGAGGCTGACGTTGTTTCTGAAGCTGTGGAAGCTTTAAAAGAACAGGAAGAGGAATATAGACGCCAAATAGAGCTAGAGGAGGAGGAGCGAAAACTTGAAAAATCTTTGGAGTATCAGAGAAGAATTGAGGATGAAGCCAAGGAGAAGCACATGGCAGAACAACAAAAGAATTATAGCTCTTCAGTTCCCATGAATGTTGCAAAGGCAGTGTATAATGTTTGCACAGCCACAGATTATCTAGTTGATGATTTAGATTTACAAGAAGATGCAAAATCCATAAATCAGGTAACAATAGAGTTACAAGGTAGTGGAGATGTGGTTTTTTAAAGCAACACTTGAAATCAATTTCTGGGTTTTTTTGCTTTACCAGGAGAAAAGGAATGGACGAGTTGATGACTTGGAAGGAGCCAGAGTGAATACAAATGGTGTTTTCCCGTCAACAAATCCTTGTGTGAAATCTGATACTGCAAAGGTGCTGGATATAAAATCCCAAAAAGGTTGGTGTTGGTCTTCGAATATGAATATATGTGTTTACTGACCTTTCTGTGGCACTCATTGTTTTCTTTGTGTTGCAGTAGTGCCTAATGGCACAGCTATGCAAGCTGGTGATCAACGCACTGGGAGGAGAGGTAGACGTCACAAAGCTTCAAATAAGTTAGTTGATGGAAAATATCAGGTCACACCTTCTGAGACAGAGAATAGTAAATCTCAGTGGTCAGGTACCGACGGTGAGAGACAATCTGAAACTCTGCGTAGCAATGGTGGTAAGTCCTTCCTTTTTTTCTTTTTTTTTCTCATTTTCCTTCTAGGATCATTGTCGTTGGCTCGTGTTTTCAAAGCATTGATAGTTGTGATGTATAATGATTCGATATAGAGATTTTTTTTCTTGAGCTTAATGCTTTTCTGAACTAGACATATGAAACTGCTTTCATCTGTTGGAACTAATGAAACAGTTAGATTTGTTAAAACTGATACTTCTGTAACTAGTGTAATTTGTTTTTAGCATTTGTCAACGAGGAATGACAGTATCAACATTGATTTCTTGCAACTGTTTTCTAACATCATCCATCTTTGCATTCCAGATGTGGGAACAAAGACATTAAGACAATTACAAGCTGAAGACGATGAAGAAGAAAGGTTTCAAGCTGACCTTCAAAAGGCAGTGCGTCAAAGCCTTGGTAGTTATTCAAACATCTCTATTTACATATCATGCCTGACTGTTAACATTTTGCGATATCTTGTTAAGTGCCCATTTCATGACTATTCTCTGACTGTTATGCCATTTGTATGAAGAATGGGTTATTGTGTATACCCCTTTTTTTCATCTCAGGACACATTTTTAGTATCTGATTATTTTAGATGTCTTAAATTATTTTTCATTTTTAATTATGCAAAAGCTACTACCTTCTCTATATTTTCATCATATTGTTCTGTGATCATTTTGTGCTGACAAAAGCCCTTATTATGAAGCATCTGACACCGGAACATTGTGTTTACCCAGATGCGTACCAAGGAGGTAGAAATATGTCGACACTTCTGGAAGTAAACAATGATGGGGGTTTATCTTATGTTACAACGGAGTCTTGGAGCCCAACCGGAGTTCCCATATTTGGCACAGGTCTTCAGAATGAAGTTGGCGAATACAATTGCTTTTTAAATGTTATCATACAGGTAACCTTTACTTTTCAAAAATGTTTGATTTCTCGGGTATTCAGTATCTATAGTGTCCAGCACAATAGATTTCTCTTTGCTGAAAACTATTTTGTTTTAAACTTAGTCTCTATGGAATCTGGAGTTGTTTCGAGCTGAGTTCTTACGGCGTTCAACACTAGAGCACCATCACGTGGGAGATCCTTGTGTTGTCTGCTCTTTGTATGAAGTTTTTACTGATTTAAGCGTTGCTTCGAGTGAATCACGAAAAGAACCTGTGGCTCCTTCATCTCTTAGGATTGCTTTGAGTAACTTGTATCCAGATAGCAGTTTTTTCCAAGAGGTAAAGGAATTGATCTCTGGTTTTACAGAGTAAGCTTTTTGTTTTCATAAGGATCCTAAACTTGGGTGTCATATGGTGTACAGGCTCAGATGAACGATGCGTCAGAAGTATTAGCTGTAATCTTCGACTGCCTTCATCGCTCGTTTGCTCAAAGCTCAAGCCTGTCTGACACAGAATCTGCTGAGAGCAACAGTACAGGTTCATGGGACTGTGCCAATCGCACATGTATTGCCCATTCTCTGTTTGGAATGGATATTTTTGAGCAACTGAATTGCTACAGCTGTGGGCTGGAGTCCAGGCATATGAAGTACACTTCCTTTTTCCATAACATCAACGCTAGTGCCCTACGCACCATGAAGGTAAAAAGAAATGCTAATTATATAAATTATTCATTAGACTTGAGTTTTCACATATTTTTAGATAACTCCCTGTTGTATTCCCCACTTTATGCCTTGTAGGTTACATACCCTGAGAATTCATTTGACGAACTTCTAAATCTTGTCGAGGTGAACCATCAACTAGCCTGTGATCCCGAAACTGGTGGGTGTGGGAAACCCAACCATATCCACCATATTCTAACCACCCCACCAAATGTTTTTACAACAGGTAAAACTTGTTGTGTTAAAATTTTGAGGAATGCAAACTTTTTTTTCAGATCACTGATTTTTTTGTCTTGACACTAATTATTTTGGGGCTGGCAGTTTTAGGGTGGCAAAACACGTGTGAGACTGTGGAAGACATAGCAGATACTCTTGCAGCCTTGAATACAGAGATAGACATCAGCATCATGTATCGTGGTCTGGACCCTAAGAGCACATATAGCTTAGTTTCCGTGGTACGAATTCTACGAATTCTTCTTCTTCCCTATGACATTAGCAGAAGAGTGGTTTGAACTTAAAACCAACTGTGCTTTGTATTTTCCTCCTATGCTTTTACCCTAAAAACTTAAAGGTAACGTTGTTCTTTTGCTATTTCTGTAACTGCAGGTTTGTTATTATGGACAACATTATCATTGTTTTGCATATAGTCATGAACACGATCAGTGGATCATGTACGATGACAAAAACGTTAAGGTAAGACCATCAATACAATGGGCTTTGCAGGCAGATACACTCATCAACATTGTCACCCATTTGATGTAATATCTTCAGGTGATCGGTAGCTGGAGTGATGTTCTTACAATGTGTGAAAGAGGACACTTGCAACCACAGGTTCTCTTCTACGAGAAACGTTAAATCAAAAGAACCAAAAGAAAAACAGAGCCAAGTAGAGTTCTGTTGCTACAGTTTAGGAGATCTCGCAAGTACATACTACAAAAGAAGTAAGTACGTTTTTTTGACATTCAGAACGAAAACTCGAGAGGAAAGGATGTAATTTGCTCATCTCAGTCGTTCTAAGAGAGGATGGGGAAGAAGATTTTGTCTTAAGATTAAGCAAAAGTATTTTAAGCGGAAAGGGTCTTAGAAGACCTTATGTAGTTTTCTTGGTTAAATCCTTGTCACATTAAGGATAATTATATGTTCATATTATTATTACATAGCCTTCTATTTCGTCGGTCATCTCTATTGTCATATACTATCTTATATTATCTTAACAACTAATTTAATTGAAGTTAAAAGTTAGGATAGAACTTGGAGAAACCCTAATACGTACAGTGAAATACCTATATGTATCATCTCTTAACATTTACTAAACTTGTTAATACATTAGTTGAACTTTTAAATTCATGGCTTTGAATGGTTGCATAGTGTGCGTCAGACCAGACTAAAATTGGACTGGTCCGCACTTAATTTACCATTCACCATTGCGTACTAGTATGTAACAATGCATATTAAAAATCTCCATACTATTACGCATTTCAGCATATATCTCCATACCATTGTAAATTTACTATTAGTCTGCATTTTTTATTCCGCTTCTCAAAAGCTCCTTACCATTATAAAGTCCATACTATTTTGCTACATACTACAGTCTAATATAACTAATATAATGCATACCAATATAGTCCGATCTACACCGTACTGTACAACAATTCAAAGCCTATGTATCCTTCTTCTGTTTCTCTTGATCTTTTGATTTTTAAGTAAACACCAATCTAACTCGATCCTAAGATTAAACCGTAAACGGTATTGTTAAAATAGGATTGTAGTACTTGGAAGATGGGTTGAGGAAAATGGAACGCCTCTTAAAAGACGAATTTTGGGAATGTTCCTTGGAGAATGACGAAATTTGAGGGATGTAGGTGAACTCGCGGGTGAGAAAGCAAACAATTGGTGGGGTGTATGACAACCTCATGCTACTTGCCGATCTTGGGGAGTATCTGTCACAAGTCGCAAGTTGTGCTAATAATGTAGTCTTGATACTTGATAGTATTCAGGAGGACGACTGGGAACTTTCAAGTAAGATGATTATTTAACTTGTTGAAACATAAGAAAATAGATAAAAAGAGGTATATTAGTAATCGTCCATATTGTATTTCAATGGATATGACATAGTTGAAACTTTAAACTTCCATGCATGCTAGAGATGAATAGTGACTCAGTGAGCGGCTCGAGAGAGTCAAAGATGTTATCCAAATGGATCTATATATGTGTATCATATATGTCGTCAACGGTTAACGTAAAAGCTCCCATAACAAGCTCTTAAACTGTATAGTACTCCAATGATAACTATCAATCAAAATTGTACCTAGACTCTCGGAGGGGGAAAAAAAAATTATACATTTTTTGTGATAAAAAGTGTTATATAACTTATAACTAAAATTAGGTATATATTTTTATAATAAATTATAGATAAAACTTTATGTTATATACTATAAATATATATTATTATACAATTTTTTTTATCTATTTTCTTAAGTAACACTTTATATCTACGAAAATACTATAATTTTTAAAAGTATACTATATATCGTAAAATACTAAAGATAAAATAGCAATACTTTTTAATATATTAAATAAAATTTTGAAACTTAAGAAAAGGAACATTCAAAATATATATTTTAGTAATATATCAAATAATTATTTAAATTTGGGGACCAAAAGGCCAAAAATTCTTAATATTAGGGGTCTAGGGCAAATGCCTTTTTTTTGTTTTGTTTAACCTACTCATATATAAACTCACTTATATCCTAATTAAATCCTGAATAAACTCATTACGACCGCTTATAGGTTCTGGTATGCGATCGAATAAACTCATTACGATTACGACTACTACTCTGTTCCTCTCTCGTATACGACCGATGGCTCCTCGATCGAAGTGCTGTGTTGATGATGATAATGATTGGAAGATGATGAAGAAAAAGGTTTCGTGTGTTACACTCCCGACGACAACAATCTCCATATCTGGCCAGAGCCGCAAGAGAAACCACAAGCGCTAACGCAGCTGTTGGCCAAATTCAATGCGTTGAGTGATCACAAAAGAAAGAATAATGCTTGCGATCTCTACGACTTCCCTGATACGAAGGGTTTGTCGCGTGAGGATTTGAGGAGACATGTCGAAGACCTTGATTCTCACCTAGTTGGAATCAAGCAACGAAAGCTAAGTATATTAAGAAGAGGAAACTCGAAGAACCCTAAGCTGAAGGTGACGGGGAAGGAGGAAGAAGATAGGGTTTCAGATCGATTAGGGTTTGGCAACGACGTCGTCTTCGGTGGCTACCACGAAACAGCTATGGGATCTTGTGCTGCTTCCGAGGTTTCTAGGGATGTTGGTGTTTCGGATTCTTCTCTACTCGATCCTTTCATGTTAGGCTTTTCCGGCAGCGATTATTTTCCGACAGATAATTTTGGGGTTTGTGCCAACGGTGGTGGTGCTTGGGATCTTTCTTGGATGGATTTGGATTTTTCTTCAACATTGTTTCCTGCAGGTTACGATCCACTTCTGGGAGCCACTGATGAGGCGGGCACTTACCAAACATTGGTCACAAATAATTTAGGATCCGTCTTCTGAGATTACGACTTTAACGGCATGATCACTAATTCACCTATATATATGTATTGTATTCTCAGTGTTGATCATTATTATTAGTAGTATGTATTAACTTGTACGTTTTGCTCCAACGCAAATCCATGTTTGTCAAGTTTTCTCTTATTGTATTACACAAAAGTACTTCCATGTAAGAAAACAAAGCTTTCTTTTGCCAGAAACCCAGAACATAAGTATATTACCATCTATGATCTATATATCCCTTTTTCTCAGCTCTCTTCAACCACATGCTCCTCTGTAATCCTCTGTTTTGGTAGTCTCTTTAGTTTTCACCACATGGAAACAGTAAGATGAACACAAATCAAAGAAGAAAACAAAACCGGAGAGAGAGAGAGAGAGACTCTTACTGTTTTAAGCACTCTTAGAAGGTTCTGCTTTGAGATGAAAAACCCACTTTCCCCCATAGTTAACAGGAACAAGAAGTGCAGGTTTGAGACGCTAAAGATGGGAAGTGTTTTTGAGACAAAACTGGGATGTTATTGATGGGTTGTTTGTTGCCTCTAATGGCTAAAGAAAGAAAACAAAAATCTGTGTGTATATATTTACACGTTTTCGTCTCTGCTGTGGTAACTACTATGTGTGAAAAAATCTGTACTGTAATTTTGGCTACCAAATGCCAATTCTATTAAACAACTGATCTCTGCTGACTGTTGAGCTGAGTTAAAGACTTCGCTTTCGCCTAGTCTCATTCCGTTGGTAAGGTCTTCCCCAGCTTAACTTTCAAAAGCTGGGGAAGGTTGAGAAAGACTTGATTCTCCTTGGAGCTACTGCTGTTGAAGATAAATTTCAAAATGGAGTAAGCAAAACCACTGAGGACATTTTTACATGACTAATTTATATGATTGATGAATTGAAATACTCAAATCTTTTCCCTTTTAATCCTTTGATTTCTTTCAGGTCCCTGATTTCATAGACAAGCTTGCTCAAGCAGGAATAAAGATTTGGGTTTTGACCGGTGACAAAACGGAGACTGCTATCAATTTCTTGGTGTCACCTTAATATATTATGGAGACTGCTATCAATATTTTGCATACTTTTTTATGGAGACATGGTATCACCTCTTTGAGTTTCTGCATACTTTTTTTTTACTACTGTCTTTCCACTCTATGAACCCTTTTGTGTAGTTTGCTCAGACAAGACATGAAGCAGATCATAATCAACTTGGAGACCCCTGAAATCCTCTCACTGGAAAAAACTGGAGAAAAAGATGCCATTACGTACAAAGGTAAAGATAGCCAAGAGACATTTGATATGTAGCTGAATAGTATTAGCATTAGATGAATGAATCAATCTGTCTAATTCTATCATGCAGGCATCAAAAGAAAATGTCTTGTCTCAGATAATTAAGGGAAAGACTCAGTTAAAGTACTCTGGTGGGAACTCTGATGCTTTTGCTTTAATCATTGATGGAAAATCACTTGCTTACGCGTTGGATGATGATGTAAACCACATCTTTCTTGAGCTAGCTGTTGGTTGTGCGTCTGTCATCTGTTGTTGTTCATCACCAAAACAGAAAGCTCTGGTTAGTTCTTGTTTTACTTATTCTTTTGTATACTTTTTCCTCTATCAAGATTTTCTCAAGAATGAAATGGCAATGCAGGTGACAAGACTAGTAAAATTTGGAAATGGTAAAACGACATTAGCAATTGGTGATGGCGCTAATGATGTTGGAATGCTTCAAGAAGCAGATATAGGTGTTGGGATTAGCGGTGTGGAAGGAATGCTGGTTCAATATAGATTTGTATAACTCATTTGTGTCTTTTCGTTGTGTGTTGTTTCTTTTTGTGGGCTAATCCTGATCCTTGTTCAGGCTGTAATTTCCAGCGATTGCTCAGTTCAGATATCTGGAGCGTTTGTTACAGTCCATGGACACTGGTGTTAAAGGTGGATCTCGACAATGGTAAATATCATCCCTATATCTTCAGATTGAGACCAGCCTTTTGTGGCATGAGTCTTTAATATAATCATTACTTTTGGTTCTAACTAGTATTCTCTTATTCACAGATTTGCTACTTCTTCTACAAGAACATTACATTCGTTTTCACTCTCTTCTTATATGAAACATACACAACATTCTCATCGACACCTGCCTACAACGACTGGTTTCTATCTCTTTATAATGTCTTTTTCTCATCCCTTCCTGTTATTGCTCTTGGTGTCTTCGACCAGGATGTCTCTGCACGGTATTGTCTAAAGGTAAACTTATTCATTGCATTATTACAACAAGCTTAATCTTTCTTACCGTCATAAAGTTTGTACCTAACTTCTTTCTTTTTCTTGGTTATGCAGTTTCCGCTCTTATACCAAGAAGGTGTGCAAAATGTTCTAGTCAGCTGGCGCAGGATACTTGGCTGGATGTTCAACGGATTCTACAGTGCTCATGTTTTCAACTTTTCCATTCCGTGAAAAAGAAGAATATACTTTTATCAAAATTTACTTTTTTCTTTGTAAATAAATTAAAAAACAGAAAAAAAAAAAAAAGGAAATTGGGATTGTCATTGCATTATACATTGAAGTTTCTCGTTATAAGTTGAGACTCTTCCTCCCCAAGCTATTTTTTTTTTCTCTCAACTTCAACTATTCATTATCCAAAAGAAAACATCCAAATTCAAGGTACATAACATTCACCTCTATAGAATTAGACCAAATGCAATGGGTCGATCTAGTATCACCCTGAAACACTAGCGGATCCAACGCTATCTGATCGAGAGACATTATATTTTTTTAACCACAATGAGATAGATAACACTCCAAAACTCAGAGTGAAATCATCTCTTGAACCACCTAAATTTACCCTATGATACGAAAACAAATACTAACACAGAGAAGACCAAAATCTATACTAAAGATCAAAGCAATTCCAAGCTATTAGTACCTCAAGATCGGCGTGTAGGACTTGTCCAATTAGTATCGACACCAAAAGGCGCAACATCAGAAAGACTTGATTTTTCCGACTTTCATTGTTCCGAGCCTAAGCCAAAAACGGACAATACATCCGACTGACCCGACCAAAAGACACAAAACAAGACCCGCATGATCCGATGCTTCTCCGAACAACCACTCAAAGACGAGGATGCTAATCACCTAAAGATAAGAGTTTCGAACACAGATTAGCATAGCTTCACCTCACGATGCATTTTCGGATTGGCCATCATAACCTCTGCCTCCCCAAGCTACCTAGAAACCCTCAGATTAAAAATAATTCTTCATATTAAAAATTACAGAGTAAAATATTCTAATAAATATTTCTTTATTTTTGCATAATATATATATATATATATATGTTTTTTGGTCCACCATTATTTGTATATAAACTAAGATCCGCAACTTTAATTCTTTACAATGAGTTTCAGATCTTGTTGAAATTCAATGAGTTTAAAGTTAAAATCTGAATAGTCAAAATTCAGATCTCCGACGATGAACACGCCAAGTCTCTCTACAACGAGTTTCAGATCTTGTCGAAATTCAAGGGATGTTCGAGAATTGTCCAATGTTATTCTATAATCTAACTAGAGATTTTAGAAATGATTACAACAATATAAAATTTCAGTTTTAAAATATAATTTAGAGTTGCGTCTATTTATCTTAACACTTTGTAGAATATGTATTTTATTTTTAGAAGTGGTGTATTTTTACTATAATTGTCCTTGATACATTTTCACTAAAGATTAAATATATTTTATATTTATAATTATTTTGTTAGAAAGTTACATTTACTCATTACAACAATTCATTCGATATTCTCACTTAAAATCACTTTTTATTATCGTTTCTTATTAATAATATAAATATTAATAACTGTTATAATAGTTGCAACTCTTTATCATAATTCTTTGCAAAATATATTATATTTATAATACATTAAACAAAAATTTTGGTAAGATTGCTTCGATTCAGTATGACTTTTTACTATATAATTTTTTTTGAGTTATGTATTTTTGCCAAAATATTTTTATATTATGAACAATATTTTTGATTTTCATTTTGATGGTTGTGTTTTTATTAACAATTTATGTTTAACATTTTTGTAGTTTTAGTACTACTTATTATTTTCTCTTTTTCTTAGAATCACATACTTTTAAACTATTCTATTACTTTCAAATAAATTTATAATATATAAGTTTAAGTTTAATTTTTTTTTTAATTATTCCTCCGCGACGATATGGCGAGGGTCTGAGTCCTAGTTATATTAATCTCAATTGGTTAAAGGGCACATTTTGTATTACATACATCATTTTTTTGTTTAACTATACATACTTTATAGAATATGTATTTTATTTTTAGAAGTGTATTTTTACTATAATTGTCCTTGATACATTTTCACTAAAGATTAAATATATTTTATATTTATAATTATTTTGAAAGAAAGTTACATTTACTCATTACAACCATTCATTCGATATTCTCACTTAAGATCACTTTTTATTATAGTTTTTTACTAATGATATAAATATGAATAACTATTATAATAGTTGCAACACTTTATCATAATTCTTTACAAAATATATTATATTTATAATACATTAAACAATATTTTTGGTAAGATTGCCTCTATTCAGTATGACTTTTCACTATATAATTTTGTTTTGAGTTATTTCTCTTCGCCAAAATATTTTTATATTATGAAAAATATTTTTGTTTTTCATTTTGATGGTTGTGTTTTTACAAACGCTTTATATTTAACATTTGTGTAGTTTTAGTACTACTTATTATTTTCTATTTTTAGGATCACATACTCTTAAAATATTGTATTACTTTCAAATAAATTTATAATATATATGTTTAAATTTAATTTATTTATTTTCTTTGAAATTCTTATTCCGCTCATACCTAGTTATATTAATCTCAATTGGTTAAAGGGCACATTTTGTTTTCTTAAATTTCATAGACATCATTTTTTTGTTTGATCCAAATCCAATAGAACAGAGCGGTTCAGTTCGCAAACCGATGATTCCGCTCAGTCTGGTTAAACCAAAAATACGGATGGTTTAACACTAAAATGAGTGAACCGGTCGTGTAATCCTTTTTCGGTTTAGTGATTTTTCTGCTCCATAGCGAGAGAGAGAGCGAGAGAGAGCAAACAACGACTCTTGTTCGACTCTCTCTATCTCTTTCCCCTTCACCAACTCTCTCCGCCGTATTGCGTTGCCGGAATCCCAGAGGCGACGCCGTCTGTAATTTAATTTCCGATTTGAACATCTTTGCGCATTTGGTGGGGAGGGCGTATACATACAATATATCTGAGTGTATATATTCTTCATGCCGATTAAATTAGGGGTTTTAAGCTGAATCGTGGATGGGTCAGAAGAAGAAAAGCCCCGCGCCGTTGGATTCGTCTGTGATCAAGCTAGAATGCGAGAAGGCACTCAAGTCATTCGGTCGTGGGAGCTACAACAAGGCGGTTCGTCTCATCAAGGATACCTGCTCTCGCCATCCCGACTCTGCCCTAGCCCACCGTGTTCAAGGTACTATCTACGTCAAGGTTGCTTCCGTCTACGACGATCTTGCTACCAAACACAAGCATCTCCGCAATGCAATCGAATCCGCTAGGAAAGCTGTTGAACTCTCTCCCGATTCGATTGAGTTTGGGCATTTCTATGCCAACTTGCTTTACGACGCTGCCAACGATGGCAAGAGAGAGTACGACGAAGTTGTGCAAGAGTGCCAACGTGCTCTCTCCATCGAGAATCCGATTGATCCTGCTAAAGAGAGTCTTCAGGATGAGACTCAGCTTAAGATATTGACACCTGAGGCTCGTATTGCACATGTTCAGGATGAGCTCAGGTCTCTTATACAGAAGTCTAACATTGGTTCGTTGTCCACTTGGATGAGTAACCTGGGCAAAGGTGAAGACAAGTTTCGGTTGATTCCCATCAGGAGAATGGCTGAGGATCCTATTGAGAGTAACTTGGTTCAGACCAGGAGGCCTAACGAGATTAAAAAAGCTACCAAGAGTCGTGAAGAGTTAAGGAAGGAGGTTGAAGTTAGGGTAGCTGCAGCTAGGTTGATACAGCAGAATTCAGAGTCTTCCCCGTCGGAGAATGTTGACAAAAAGGGATCAGATCAAACATTAGGCACGGGGCAGAGAAGTGGGGAGAGGAGAAAGCATGGAAATGCTAGGAAAAACGGCTCCACCGCGGACAGAAGGGATCGGGTTAGGTCGTACTGGGATTCTATGAGCGAAGAAATGAAGAAAGAATTGCTTAGAGTTAAGGTTAGTGATCTTAGGAGTCACTTTAGTGCTTCAAAGGATGGGCAAGCAAATGAGATTATAAGTGAAGCTCTGTCTTTTTGTGAGGCCAACAAGACTTGGAGTTTCTTGGTTTGCTGCAGGTGTAGTGAAAAGTTCATGGATTCTGAAGCTCATATGCAGCACATTGTGCAGGTGCACATGGGTAATGTCGTACCTAAGATGCAAATGGTTCTGCCTCAGATTCTCGACACTGATAGGATTGATATACTTCTTAGTTCCCCATGGAAACCATTGGATCTCTCTGCTGCAGTGGAATTGCTTCGCAGTCAGCAGAGAATCCAAAAATCTGAGTTTAATGACTTTCACCCTGGCGATAATATGGAAGAAGGTGACGATTGCTTCAAGGATGCATGGAATGATACTTCACTAGACAAAGAAAGCCTTGGAGATGCTTGCAACGGTTGTGACGAGAATGAGTCTGAAGAGTGTAAGCTGTCGATTGCATTTCCTCCTCCTGATGGATGGCCTATATCTGATGATCCTGAACGTGCAAAGCTCCTTATAAAAATCCGTGCAGCCTTTGAGCTACTTATCAGACACAAATATTTAGCTGCCAGCCATCATGATAAGGTGATACAATTTACCGTGGATGAACTCCAGAATCTACCCTCGGTTTCGCAATTCGTAAATCGAAGCTTGAACCAGTCACCCATATGCATCTGTTTTCTGGAAGCTTCCCAACTCGGGAAAATTCTGAGATTTCTGCATGACTTATCTCAGGCCTGTGGATTGAGTCGATATTCTGAACAAAGTAACCCCAATGATGAAATTAATTTTGGCGACCTTGGTCGTGAAGTTACAGAGAAGATTATTTTTGACGCTGAAGGTTCATGTCTTCTTCTGGATGAAAAATTGCTTGGCACTGAGTGCATACAAGAGAAATTTATGGGCTCAGCATTGCATAATGTAGCAAGTTCCAGAGATATTGCTAATGGGGATAATGTGTCTTCTGGTGCGGATGGATTTCTTTCATGGATCTTCACAGGACCCTCTAGCGGGGAGCAAATTGTGTCATGGATGCACACAATGGAAGCGAAAACAAACAAAGGGATGGAGATCATGGAGATTCTTGAAAAGGAGTTGAGTCGCTTGCAGAACCTTTGCGAGAGAAAATGCGAACATTTAAGCTATGAGGGAGCACTGCAAACTGTTGTGGACATTTGTCTTGAAGAAAGCCGGAAGAGGGAGACTTCAGCAGACTTTACGCATGAAAGCTATGAAACTGTGCTTAGGAAACGAAGAGAAGAGCTAAATGAGAGTGACCATGAGTTGGTGTTTATGAGTAGTAGGTTTGAGTTAGATGCTATAACAAACGTATTAAAAGATGCAGAATCTCTTAACCACAATCATTTTGGATATGAAGAATCATATGGAAGCATGAGTTCTCAGCTACGTGATCTGGAATCTGGTGAAGCTTATGAATGCGGGATGAAGGATTCCTTACATGAGCCTGACAGTTTTATAGAGATTGCGATCCAGAAACAAAAAGAGCAGTTGTCTGCAGAGGTAACCTTTTCTATCTTTACGCAACACTACTGGGATAATTAATAAATGCCTTTCTGCTTTAAAAATACCCTGCACGTGTGCTATCGCAGCTTAGCAAAATCGACGCGCAAATGATGCGAATTGTCACTGGGATGCAGCAATCAGAGCTAAGGCTTGGACCAGTTTCCTCCAACGATTATCAGATATTATTGTTACCGTTGGTGAAGTCCTATATGCGGGTAAGGATAACTCTTTAGACCTTGTTCCTTTTTCTTCCATTTGGATGCTGTGTTTTTTCAGGTTCTAACTCTTTAGACCTTGGTACTTTCTCTGCCAGGCACATGTGGAGGCGTTGTCAGAGAAAGATGCCACTGAGAAGTCTGATGCTGCAAGAGAAGCTTTACTTGTTGAGCTCGCTCTTGATTCTACGAAGGAGACTCGAGGAAGAAATGATAATTCAAAACACATGCTGGAAAAGTCCAAGGACAAGAAAAAGATTAAAGACACTAGAAAACTAAAGGATTTAAAGGTTTGAACTTATCTGTAGTCTGCCTTTTAGTTATTTCTTGTATCTATCTGTAACTAGTTTTAATGTTTTGTTATAGGCTACTACTGGAAACGACCAACGCTTCAACGATGATTCAATTGAACACAGGTGATGATCTGCTTTATAAATAATTTTTAGTTAAGATGGTGTAACTTGGAAAATCTTTGTTTTATAAATGTTGGTGGTGAATAATCTGCCGTTGATGTTCCTGCTGATTTCTTGTTCCAGCCACCCTTCTGTTGCATCTTTTGGTGATCATTCAGAGGCTGATGTTTTTTCTGAAGCCGTTGAAGCTTTAAATGAACAGGAAGAGGAATACAGACGCCGTATAGAACTAGAGGAAGAGGAGAGGAAGCTTGAAAAAACTCTAGAGTATCAACGAAGAATTGAGAATGAAGCTAAGGAGAAACACATCGCAGAACAGAAAAAGAAATACAGCTCTTTAGTGCCGGTAAATGTGACAGAGGAAGTGTATAATGATCGCATAGAAAATTTCGTTGATGATTTAGATTTACAAGAACATGGAATCTCCATAAATCAGGTAACAATAGAGTGACAAAGTTGTGGAGTTGTGGTTCTTTTTATCATCACTTGAAATTAATTTCTGGGTTTCTTTGCTTTACCAGGAGAAAAGGAATGGAATACATAACGACTTGGAATTAGCCAAAGTGAATATAAATGGTGTTATCAAAGCGACAAATCATTGTTTGATATCTGATTCTGCTATGCAGGATGTAAATTCCCAAGAAGGTTAGCTCTGATCTTCAACTATGAAATTATGTGTCTACTGCCTTTCTGTAGCATTTACATTGTTTTTTTTTTGTGTTGCAGTATTGCCTAATGGCGTAGCTATTCCCGCTGGTGTTCTGCAATCTGATCAACGCACCGGGCAGAGAGGTAGACGCCAAAAAGCTTCAAACAAGTTAGTTGATGGAAAATATCAGGTCACACCTTCTGGGAGCGAGAATTGTAAATCTCAGAGGTCAGGCACCGAAAGTGAGGGACAATCTGAAACTCTACGAAGCAATGGTGGTAAGACTTTTTTTGATTCTTCTCTGTGTCATTATTTTTGAAGCATAAATAATTGTGACGTGTAGATAGATGATCTGATGTGGATCTAGCTTTGTTTTCATCAGCTTACTGCTAATTCAAACTTATATTAGATGTTCCTGGGAAGACCATTAAGGCACTAATGAACTGCTTCTATCTGTAGAAACTAATAAAATAATTTAAATATGCCTGTGTAACAAGTGTCTTGACTTTTCGTTTCTGTCAACAAAGAATGACAGTATTTGCACTAATTTCTAGCACTTTTTCTCTAGTTTCATTTACCTTTCATTTATTATGTTATCCTGGTGATGTAGATGCGGGAACAAAGACATTAAGACAATTACAAGCTGAAGACGATGAAGAAGAAAGGTTTCAAGCTGACCTTAAAAGGGCAGTACGTCAAAGCCTTGGTAGGTTTTCAACCATCCTTTGTTTATATATTATGTCTGGCTGACTATGTCATATGCATGGAGAATGGTTATAGTATATACCACTTATCTCCATCTCAGGACACTTTTTTATATGATACTTGTAGGCATATTTATGTAGATGTCTTAAACAATTGTTTTTATTTTATTTTATTATGGACACCTTCTTCTACCTTTCTCTCAAAATTTTCAACATATTTGTTCTGTGATAATTTTGGGGTGATAAATCCCCTCGATATGAAGCATCTGACACCAGAAAATTTTGTTTAAACCCAGACGTGTACCAAGGAGGTAGAAATATGACTTCATATATGAGGACACCTCTGGAAGTAAATAATGATGGGGTTCTATCTGATGTGACAATGAAATCTCAGAGTTCGACCGGAGTTGCCATATTTGGCACTGGTCTTCAGAATGAAGTTGGCGAATACAATTGCTTTTTAAATGTTATCATACAGGTAACCTTCAATACTTGATTTCTCATAAACTGTTTGATTTCTTGGGTATCAGTGTCTATAGTTTCCAGCTTAAAAGTTTTCCTTATGTTGATTTTTGTTTTTTTTTGGTTATGATCGTAGTCTCTATGGAATTTGGGGATGTTTCGCGCTGAGTTCTTGCAGAGTTCAACACTAGAGCACCATCACGTGGGAGATCCCTGTGTTGTTTGCTCTTTGTATGAAATTTTTACTGCTTTAAGCGCTGCGTCGATTGAAACAAGAAAAGAACCTGTGGCTCCTTCATCACTCAGGATTGCTTTGAGTAACTTGTATCCAGATAGCAGTTTTTTTCAAGAGGTAAAGCAATTGATCTCTGGTTTTACAAGACTAAGCTTTCTGTTTTCAAAGGTTCCTAAACTTGAGTGTCATATGGTGTACAGGCTCAGATGAACGATGCTTCAGAAGTATTGGCTGTAATCTTCGACTGCCTTCATCGCTCATTTGCTCAAACCTCAAGCGTGTCTGACACAGAATCTACTGAGAGCAACAGTACGGGTTCATGGGACTGTGCCAATCGCACATGTATTGCCCATTCTCTGTTTGGAATGGATATTTTTGAGCAACTGAATTGCTACAGCTGTGGGCTGGAGTCCAGACATATGAAATACACTTCCTTTTTCCATAACATCAATGCTAGTGCCCTACGCACCATGAAGGTAGCATATGAGTGTTCATTAGACTTGCGTTTTCATGTATATTACAATATAATTCACTGTGGTTTTGTCCCACTTTATGCCTCATAGGCCACATGGGCTGAAAATTCATTTGAAGAACTTCTAAATCTTGTCGAGATGAACCATCAACTAGCCTGTGATCCCGAAGCTGGTGGGTGTGGGAAACCCAACCATATCCACCATATTCTCACCACTCCACCACATGTTTTTACTACAGGTAGAACTTTGTATTAATGTTTTGATGGTTGTAAACTTTTTTCCAATCACTGATATCTGTGTCTTGACAATAATTATCCTGGGGCTGGCAGTTTTAGGGTGGCAAAACACATGTGAGACTGTAGAAGACATAGCAGCTACTCTTGCAGCCTTAAATACAGAGATAGATATCAGCATCATGTACCGTGGTTTGGACCCTAAGAGCACATATAGCTTAGTTTCCGTGGTACGAATTTCTTCTTTTTTCCCTGTGATATTACCAGAAAAATGGTCCCAAACTTAAACCGACTGTACTTTGTGTTTTCATTGTTTGCTTTCAATCTAAAACCCTCACGGCCTTTATATTTTTGTTGCTATTTCTGCAACTGCAGGTTTGTTATTATGGACAGCATTATCATTGTTTTACATATAGTCATGAGCACAATCGGTGGATCATGTACGATGACCAAACTGTCAAGGTAAGACTATCGTTACACCGGACTTTGCAGGCAGATACACCTGTCAACATTATCTCACCCATTGGATGTAATATCTTCAGGTTATCGGTAGCTGGAGTGATGTACTTTCTATGTGTGAGAAAGGACACTTGCAACCACAGGTTCTTCTCTACGAAAAGAAACGTTGAAAAAAAGAAAAAAAAAAGACAGCAAGTAGAGATACGTTGCTACAATTTTGGAGATCTCCCAAGTACAAACTGCAAAGAAAGTAAGTACTATTTTTTGATAATCGGAAACTGGAGAGGAATGGAATGTGTGATTTCGTTCTAAGAGAGGATGGGGAAGAAGATTTTGTCTTTTAAGATTAAGCAATAGTGTTTTCAGTGGAAGAGGTTTTAGAAGTGTCATTTATAGTAATCTTTGGCAAAATCATCGTCACATTTAAGCATTATATATGTTCATATAAATCTATACGACCTTCAAGAAAATAAAAATGATAATTTCTTGCAGCCTTTTTTTGGTAGGTCGTCTCACGTCTGTATAGATCATATCATATTTTCTTTTAAAAAAAAATTATTAGTATATGGTTATGATCTTGTGGGACTTTTCAAACAATGTGTGTTATGTCCGAAGTTCAAAAACAAATTCATACGTTTCTTTACATTGTTCAACGTCCATCGTTTATCTTTTAAAAAGGGAATAATTGAGATTTTTTTTTTGTGAATAGAATAATTGAGAATTTAATTTCATCATAACAACTCAAATAGAAGTATTCGAATAAAAAAGAAAAAATCGTGAAGTGATTTTAGTGCATCACAAATGGTAAGTCTTTAATACACAAGGTACCATCACACCATGGATCGAATCCCGCTTCCTACGAATGTATCGTAGGGATTTGGCTAGTAGATCCGTCTGTTGTGGTCCAATAGTTGATAAAAAAAAATCTATATAACTGATATATAATCTAAGAAAATTTGATCAAATATAACTTCAGATTTTGTCAGGTTCAACTATGATAAGACTGAAAACAATTAATTCAATTTAAAAACCTACATAAATTGACCCAAACATTTGTGTTATAGTGAGATGATCAAGACAAAATTCAAAAAAATGATCCAATCCAAAACTTAAAAAAAGATTTTATGCTTTTCCTGTTAAGTAAAAACAAAATAAACTATTCTTAGAAAAAAAAAACAAATCATAAAAAAAATCTCCCCCTAAAATATCGTTAGACGTTTTAAATTTTAATATTAATCTGTATTTTACTGAGTCGTCTCTACTCTCAGCAAAATCCGGCTTATATACCAGACTACATCTCCTTCTTCCCTTCCCAATTACCAAAAACCATTAACACACAACCACTAACTCACACACGTCTCTTTCAAAATCCTTCCATCTCTTTCTTTTTTTGTCTAGTTTCTTGTTCTGTTCCCATCGAATGAGCCACGTAAAACACATCCACAAAGGGTCACTGGAGAGGTTTTTGGATCTCCTCTTGATCGCTCTCGTTGTTTTGATGACTCTTAAAGGCGGCACGAGTGGGGCCTGTGCCGCGTGCAAATACCAACGTAGACGGTGCGCCTCAGACTGCCCCCTCGCGCCTTACTTCCCCGCTGAACAGCCAAAACTGTTCCAAAACGTTCGCAGGCTATTCGGCGTTAGAAGCATCGTCAAAATCCTCGAAAGACTCGACGAAACTCAAAGACCCGAAGCTATGAAATCTATCATCTTCCAATCTTATGTCCGTGACCGTTCCCCTGTCCACGGTTGTCTCGGCGTCACGCAACAGCTTCAATACATGATTTGGCTCGCTGAAGAAGAACTCAAAGCTGTCAATGCACAGCTACAACTCTATCGCTCTCAAAACGACGGTCAAAACCAGCAAAACCATAATCAGATGATGATTAATGACCTTGGTGTTGTTGTTGATAATAAGCAGCAACAGGATGATGTAACATCGCAGCTAGATTTAGGAATGGGACTTAACGTTAACAATAACCAAAGCAATGTGGTAGCCCCATTCTTTAGTCCGTTGCCCGTATCTGAAACACAACAGCCTCAAATGTCTTACACTTATAGTTGTAGTGAGGTCAATAACAATGGCTATAGTCCTCCAGCTTATAATACGGATTCGGGCAAGGAGATTATGACAAACAATAATAATGTTTGGGGTGTTCATAATCGGTTTCTGTATAACGACAACAACGGAGGAGGGTTCAACAATCAAAACGAGAGCTGTCACGAGATGAAGAGCAATAACGGTGTAATGGGAATACAATCACAGCTCGTTAATCTGCAAATGGCATCAAATCATCAGCAACAAGAAGAAGAAGATGATGCTCATGAATACGATGAAATCCTCAAGGTATGTGATTGTTTTCCTCCATTTTCTTATTTTAAAAGTGTGAAAATGTAATGAGAAGTATAATGATTGAATTTGAGTATTGTTTGGTTGCAGCTCTGGTGAAACGTTGAAGGAACAGATTGATGAAATTGGAGAGAATGAATTGAGAAGTGCAGCTACTTGCTTCAGTCTAACCAGTGTGAATTGAATTGATTTATCAATTCATGATCTTTATTTACGTTCTTTTTTTCCACGTCGTCTCTGAAGTTTTGTTATTCTTTTGTTTGACATTTTCTTTTCTTCGTATTTATTAGACAGAGACGTATACTTTTCTTTTTTTTTTCTATTTCTAATTTCTTTTTTCATATAATAAACTATCTGTTTTGGATCTCTTTTAATATAGTTATTCATTTAACTTTAATATTTTACTACAATTTAACTCTTTTTGCCCTATTTTTTCTTGGTTTTTTTAATCAATTTTTTAAATTATATAATAACTATCTTCAAGGGACGTCATGTCATGAGTCACGAGTTTGATGTTAATGATGGCATTACAAGTGCGGGCGGCTTGTTGTGTGTTCAAGGAGAAGGAGCTTATATATCACTCAAGTTCTTCTGTGGAGATACGTGGTTTTACTGAGAAGGAGCTTATCACTCACACGTTCTTCTGTCGAGATAAGTGGTTTTACTGTTATTGTTGAGGCTGAAAGACCAAACTGTTAGATTGAAAATATATTATATCTATTTTTAAAGGTTTTTTTCTTTACGGTAGTAACACCATATTTATCAACAATTATCATGTGTTTTTTTACAAGAAATAAATATAAAATAGATAGATTTTTTTTTTTTTGTAAATGGATATAATCTTTTTAATGAGAAAATTAAAGATAATTCATTTGTATTTCTCTAAAATTATTCACTATACATATTCACAATTAGTACATAGATTTATTCTCTTTACATTAGATACACATACAATATAATAATTTATTTCTCATAGAATAATAATAATAAAAACCAGATATCTTGTTCAAAATTTAAAATATGGTTTTACCAACTGTAATATTCCTAAATATCTCTTAAAATCTCAGAATATTTTAACTGATGATTTATAAAAATATATTAAATCAAATTTTCCTTTGAATTTTTGTTTGAAAAGTATTAAATTATTATTTTCTTAAAATATTAGCAAAAACTTTTGCCCACAATTTTTCCTTTGAATTTTCGTTATGAAATGAATTTTCTTAAATATTTTAAAATGCAAAACTTATAATATCATTTAGATCATATTTCTTGAAATAAAAATAAAAAATCACATATGAAATTCATTCAAAATCCTTAAAATCATAAAAGAAAAGTTGAAAAAGACTAAAGCCCTTATAAAAAAAAAATTATTCTTCTTGAAATTTATCAAAAATGTTTTGATTTAAATTATATATAAAGTGTTGTAACATTTTGGGGAAAATAATATTTATATAAATTACTGGTTACTACTACAGTAAAACCTCTATAAATTAATAAGGTTGGAACCACGAAATTTTATTAATTTACAAAGGTTTTAATTTATCAATAAAATAATAAAATATTAATTTATGAAGAGATTTTTTCATTTTCATAGTTTTGAACATTTTTTATTAAAAATAAAATACTTTGTTATAATTCACACTTTTATAAAATTTTCTTAATTTATAATTTTGGCTATCGTAATATGATAGATGTCAATAATTTACTAGATTATCCAAGTGAAAATGATAAATGTTTAGAAGTTCAGAGTTTAGTATAAATATTGTTACTATCCTTCATGATGAAGTTCAAGAAAATATTGCGGTATATTTAGAATCAATTATATGTAAGGAAGCAACTATCGCGTCTAGGACGCTCCACTTTTTTGATGCAATTTGAGAAAACAACACAAAAGTTTTTGATGTAATGACAAAAATTATAGATGAGCTCAAACAAGAATGCAAATTCAATAATAAGCAAACAACAATAGAATCATATTTCACTAAATTTTCTTAATTATATATATATTTATTTATTTTATATCATTATTAATTTATGATATTTATGGACCATATTTTTACATAAGATTTCAATAAAAAATATTATCTTATTATTTTATCGAATTGTGTCATTTTTTACTTGGAACCGGAAAAATTTATTAATTTATAGCGAATATTAATTTAAAGAATATTAAGTTATAGAGGTTCAATACAGTTGTTGATTTATGTTGCCCCCTTTACAGCAAGTTGAAAACGACACGGGAGAAAAATATCAAGCTCCCAACCTGTCAACATTAAAAAAAAGAAAAACAAAAAACAAAAAAAAACACAAAAATCTGTGGCGACCGAAACAAGTTGAGAGAGAGAGAGAATGGTAAGTAGTAGTATAAGCATCTCGAGACCAGTTTTTTCTCATGGCTTCTCTCCACCTGCTGCTACTACGACATCAAGGTAGGATTTTTATATATTGAACCCTAACAACTAACTCTCCGATCAACCTCAAGTAATCATCAATGCATAGAGCTTCATTTTTTTAGTTTTAGGACAAAGTAACAGAATCAGATCCTGGAATGAAACTGTCTCCGGTTATGGATAGATTCATTCAAGGTTAACTGACCTCAGATTTCTGTTATCCCTTGTTGTTTCTTTGATGAAACAGAAGATGTTCTCTGATCAGGATAGACAGGAAATCTCATTGCTCTGTCACAGTCAAGTGCTACTGTTCTTCCACAGGGTTTCTTGATTTAAAATGTTCACTGCAGAAGCCAATTGGAAACCTGGCTTTGAGAAAGCATCTAGTTTCAGGGTTGGCAGCTATTTTGCTTTTATCTCAGGCAGGCCAGGTATGCTTGAGCCGACATTGCAATTAAGCATGTCTGATTGGGGAGCAACAAGTTGTTTTAACCTTCTGAGTTTCTTCTGGCAGGGTGTTGCGTTGGATCTCTCGTCTGGTCATCAGAACATTTGCCAACTAGGCAGTGCTGCTGTGGAAGAAAACAACAAGCTGACTCTTCCACTTGAAAATCCATCTGATGGTGGTGACCCGGAAACAATGATGATGATGAGAGGCATGACTGCTAAGAACTTTGACCCAGTTAGGTACTCTGGAAGATGGTTTGAAGTAGCTTCTCTTAAGCGTGGCTTTGCAGGTCAAGGCCAAGAAGACTGCCACTGCACCCAGGTAGTTTGTTTCTTCAACTAGACATTACCACTCTCTATAGTGAACTAATGCTATCTTGACGCTCTAAATTTCCAAAAATTGTTGCAAGGGGATATACTCGTTTGATATGAAGGAACCAGCCATCCGGGTAGATACATTTTGTGTGCACGGCAGCCCTGATGGTTATATAACAGGAATCAGAGGAAAGGTTCAATGCGTGGGAGCAGAAGACCTGGAGAAAAGCGAGACTGACTTAGAAAAGCAAGAGATGATTAAAGAGAAGTGTTTCCTTCGATTTCCAACTATTCCTTTCATCCCCAAGTTGCCTTATGATGTCATAGCCACTGACTAAGACAACTACGCTCTAGTTTCTGGCGCCAAAGATAAGGGCTTTGTTCAGGTGATTCAAAAGACAAAGAACTCAAAAGAATTTGAGATATCTCTTGCATTCTTTCTATATAATAACTTTCAATGTGTTTTGATATGTTAGATATACTCAAGGACACCTAACCCAGGACCTGAGTTCATCGCCAAGAACAAGAACTACTTGGCACAGTTTGGCTATGACCCGGAAAAAATCAAAGATACACCACAGGACTGTGAGGTGATGTCTGATGGTGAGCTAGCTGCCATGATGACCATGCCAGGTATGGAGAAAACGCTGACAAACCAGTTTCCAGATCTGGAATTAAGAAAGTCAGTCCAGTTTGATCCCTTCACAAGTGTGTTTGAAACCTTGAAGAAACTTGTCCCTCTCTATTTCAAGTAGACAAGCTACTTCTGTTGAAGCTTTTAAAATTCTTGTGTATATGATCACTGTGTATATGGTTATACACTTGACTGAGTGTATATACATCTTCTAACAGTCTTCTGATTATATACTTTGAGTTCTTATCAACCAACCACAAGTAAGGCAAAACAATGTTCCTTTCTTGAAGCTTTCTTATTCAACTCGTATCAGTAACACAACCACCGTCAACAAAGACAAAACCATCTCTCTAATTCTCACAATACCATACATTTAATTAAACCAGTCGTTAGCTTCATAACTAAGTGAAACCTTCTGCTTTATTTATCTACAGGTCACACTAATCTAATAATCTCTTCAGTTCACACATTCGACAAAATAGCTTATCACCTTAAATGACAAATCTCAACACGAATCAATACCTGCCACCACGAAACCAAGAGACGCAGATCGGCGGCGGCGTAGCTTCTTCGCATCTCTCATCCGCCGCTGGCAGTTTTACTTGTCCGATGGAAATAGTTTTACAGTGTTTCCGCACGTGCTTTGTTTGTCCATTGACTTAATGGGCCAGTTATATGGGCTTTTCCATAAATTATAGCCCATTTGTATCTGTTAAAATCACATACTTACACTCCCCCAACTTCTTTTATCTATCTATTGATCTATTAACAATGTACATGCATTTGACAAAATAACATTTATGTTATACTTAATTACATGGAAGATCATTGAAACCAAAATATTTTTCCAAATTTATGTTGGGATTTATGAGACAAAGCTCACAAGAGAGGGTAGACAAACACTTGGTGAATGAATCCCCCTTTACCCACAACAAACTAACTCATTCTCAAGGGGGAGGAGAGAACATCAACTTGTGATGAACTCCCCATAAACAAGCTAGATAGAACCCAAATACTAGAGAGTAAGCGGATCCTAACTAGGAGAAGCACTAGTTTGAGACTTATCCTCTTCTAGTATCACAACACTTAGAGTTTGTGTACTTAGGAGAAGGAGGATTAAGAATCAGTAATCTAGGCTAAGTAAAGCAGTAAATAAGAAGAGTTTAGGTGGATTTGAGAAGAGAATAGGCTGCCTTAAGGGCAGCCCTTAACCGCTAATCCTAAACTCTCTACATTGTTAATATGAAACAAGAACACAAGTATAGAGAGGAAATCGGTTTCTCTTCTATTGAATAATATTGTTGATGTGTTACATATGAGAGTGTATACAAAGCTTAATATAGAGATACAAATGCCATATGACCGTTGGAGAGAAGAAGAGAGTGATGAAAGTGACATTCTCGATTTGGTGTTGGTGAGAGTGACCTTTCCTTCCTTCACCAACCAAGGGCACATGTGATCTTCCCATAAGCCTCTCTCTCTTGTAGGGCCTCGCTTTCCTCCTCTCAAACTCGGCCTCTCTATCTACTGGACCGAGCGCAGGCCTAAGGGCCGAGACTGTACGGACGGGCCTTCTCTTCATCGTACGGACGGGCCTTCTCTTCATCGTACGGACGGGCCTGTACGGACGGGCCTGTACGGACGGGCCTTCTCTTCATCGTGTTCACGGCCTAACTGGCCGCTCACCGGACATGGGTCCGTTCACGGACACGGTACATGGTACCGGACACGGTACATGGTCGCTCACGGACACGGACATGGCCTTACCGGCCTTTACATGGCCTTTCCGGCCTTTCTTCTCTTCTTCCAAGGCTCGGCCTTACCGGCCTCTCCTCTCTCCTCCTTGGTACATTCTAATACTCCCCCGCACGCTTGATCGGTGGGACACCATGGGGACCAAAGATCAAGGGTGGACTAGTGTCATCTACCTCATTAAAAACCTCAACAAAGAAAACCTCTTGGGATAAAACTTTGTTAAGGGAAAAAGAGTATAGACTCCACTATCCATGATGTCCCTTGACCTTGGTTTGCAAAGAACTAGCTCCCTTCTCTTCATGATTTGAACCGCTCCTACTCCTTAGCCCACCTTGCCTTTAGCACATTCCTTATGATCTCCATCCTTGTTCCTTTAGAATTCCTTTGAGGCTCTCATAGTCTCCTTTACCCTTAAACAAGTGATAAAGAAGAAAAGAATAAGTGTTTGCTATGAGGAATATCAAAGAAAAATTCTAAAAGTGTGACAATTTAAGAAGAATCATATTAAAGACTAAAGACTAGTAATGAAGCTAAGGTAATGAATTTATGAATTAAAATAGAGAAGGGTTTAGAGCACAGCCTTTATGGTGTTTTGATGGATAGGAAGGAGAGAGTTGATCACTGATGCGGTTTGGAATTCCTCCTTGAGACCGCTTTTCTAACCATGGTTTTTAAACCCGGCCAGTTTTATCGTCAGACTGACATATGCCCACTGAATCGGACATAACTTTCGAACGGCTGCTCGGATTGGTATGATTCTACTTCCACTGGCAAGATGACTCCATGGTCTCGAACTTTGTTGAAGAACGCGGAAGCTGAATCGCAGTGGAAGGGTTTCGTCCGAGTCGATCTTTGAGACGCTTCGGCTGAGCTTTAAGTAAAAACTTTTGCTTGTGGCCGAGCAGAATCTGTGAGGTACGGTCTGAAGTCACTTGATCTCCCCCGTAACCTTTACTTGATGATGGGCTGAAACCTCATCACCTCAGTTGAAGCCTTGTGCATCACCGTTCTTGTGCACATCCAATCAACAGTTGAAACCTTGTGCATCACCTTTCCTAAAGACCATTGTGCACATCCGATCAACAACTTGGCACTAACACACATGCTCTTGGACTGATTCATCACCTTCCACCAGCTTAACAAAGACTTGGTGGCCCTTGGTTCTAACTCCAGGCATTGTGCTGCGCTCTTACATGGCTATCTTGTAGCCTTCAACCTCGCCACTTCTTCTCCTTGAGATAGTGAGCGAGCTCCACACAATCTTCAATGCTGAAACTGAAACCAAAAATCAATGGAACAGATTCTAAACAAGAGATTGTTAGAGATTAGAGAATAGAGAATATAGAATATTACTGAAAATAAAATAGAATTTAGAGAATAAGTAACCAAGTATAAGTAACCAAGAGAATAAAGTATAAGAGAGTATAAGAGAGAATATGGGCGATAGTATAAGGTGAATGGAGAGTAGAATAGAGCTCAAGAGTTCCTATGGACAGAGTTAGACTCTGTTTTCTTGAGTTTGCAGAAGCTTTGACAGCCAAGAACAACCAAGAAGACAATCTCTTTTGGTGCTTTAATGGCTGAAACACATGGACCTTATGGAAAATTAGTTTCTCCAAAGGTTTAGGACACTTCTCATGGTAGAATCACTTAAACAGGTGTTCTCCAAGAGTCTAATGCCTTCAAGGATCACGAAAGAGCATATAGAAGATGCTTTCCATGTTCAAAATTCAAATAAAAGAAGAAACACCTTTGGAACAACCTTTTGTCCATTGGTTAAAAGAATGCATCTTGGACCAACTTGAATCTATTTGACCAAGCGGGCCATACATGCTAAAAACAAGAACTCTCTCTTCCCCAAACTCGAATCTGGACACACCATATGGCCAGAGACAAAGCTTTCTCAACCTTGAGAAGAAGAAGAAGTGATTTAGTAATTAAACTTTAAAGGAAATTTAACAAAAGCAAAATTAAACCTTTAAAGGAAAATTAACTAAATCTTAAGAGAATCCTAGGAAAAATCCTAAGGATTTCGTGGCTCATACAAGCACACAAGAACCGTGAATCCTCACCATGAACAACACAATTTGCTCAATGGTTCATCACTTCCCACACATCCCAAAATAAACAAAGCTATTACCAAATCGGTAAAGCTTAAGGATGGGGCTTGTAAAATCGATTTCTTTCCACACACTTGGTCTACAAATTCTAACAAGACAAGAGACCAAGCTTACTCAACAATGAGCTGCTAGAGAATCGATTTAATCAACAAAAGCAAAATTAAAGCTTTAAAGAAACTAAGCTAAGCGATTTAACACCTAAGCAAAGTCTAAAACTTTAACTAAGCTAACTCCTAAGAAAACGACTTTTAGAATGAGTTTAAATCACCAAGAACAGAACCTGCTCTGATACCATGTTGGGATTTATGAGACAAAGCTCACAAGAGAGGGTAGACAAACACTTGGTGAATGAATCCCCCTTTACCCACAACAAACTAACTCATTCTCAAGGGGGAGGAGAGAACATCAACTTGTGATGAACTCCCCATAAACAAGCTAGATAGAACCCAAATACTAGAGAGTAAGCGGATCCTAACTAGGAGAAGCACTAGTTTGAGACTTATCCTCTTCTAGTATCACAACACTTAGAGTTTGTGTACTTAGGAGAAGGAGGATTAAGAATCAGTAATCTAGGCTAAGTAAAGCAGTAAATAAGAAGAGTTTAGGTGGATTTGAGAAGAGAATAGGCTGCCTTAAGGGCAGCCCTTAACCGCTAATCCTAAACTCTCTACATTGTTAATATGAAACAAGAACACAAGTATAGAGAGGAAATCGGTTTCTCTTCTATTGAATAATATTGTTGATGTGTTACATATGAGAGTGTATACAAAGCTTAATATAGAGATACAAATGCCATATGACCGTTGGAGAGAAGAAGAGAGTGATGAAAGTGACATTCTCGATTTGGTGTTGGTGAGAGTGACCTTTCCTTCCTTCACCAACCAAGGGCACATGTGATCTTCCCATAAGCCTCTCTCTCTTGTAGGGCCTCGCTTTCCTCCTCTCAAACTCGGCCTCTCTATCTACTGGACCGAGCGCAGGCCTAAGGGCCGAGACTGTACGGACGGGCCTTCTCTTCATCGTACGGACGGGCCTTCTCTTCATCGTACGGACGGGCCTGTACGGACGGGCCTGTACGGACGGGCCTTCTCTTCATCGTGTTCACGGCCTAACTGGCCGCTCACCGGACATGGGTCCGTTCACGGACACGGTACATGGTACCGGACACGGTACATGGTCGCTCACGGACACGGACATGGCCTTACCGGCCTTTACATGGCCTTTCCGGCCTTTCTTCTCTTCTTCCAAGGCTCGGCCTTACCGGCCTCTCCTCTCTCCTCCTTGGTACATTCTAATAATTTATCTTATTTTCATAAATCTTTGTATCTAATTCAAACATAAATATATGATTCTTCTTTCACTTTTATTTGATCTTATATTTATGTTAATTTAAATTATTATAGAAGCATTTACTTAATAAAATTTGTGATTTGTCTGCATATGATGTGATTCAATTTTTTCAAAGGGACATATATTACTCAATCGATAAATTAAAAAAAAATGTTTACAATATCCCACATCGTTTGGAAAAATAGGAAAATGGTTCAGAGTTATAATATAAAAGGAATCAAAATAATTCTGAATACTAATGAATAGACAGCTTTATTTATAACGCATTCAAATTCATAATTTTTATTTGGTTTACTCTGATTTTTTATTTTAAATAATTTAAATTTTTTAAAAGTTAAAATATTATTAACTCGATGATATACAAGTAAAACATCATTTCATAATTTTGTTAACATTGTCAATATTAAAGTAATAGACAAATCTGATTAAGTTGATTAAGTTAATATTAATATTAATTCATAAAAACTGAGAATGAGATAATTGAGATGCTATTTTCATCACCAGATTTCATGGGTTTCTTTTGGCTGTTCAATCTCTGATCGGTTTGTTCAGGATCCGGTGCATCCATGGTTAAATATGATAACTTGTTTAACATGATAATTATGCATTTAACAAATAGAACTTTTACGCTACAATAGTTGTTATTTGTTAACATGTTAATCAAATAGTTATCACACAAATGATATACTGTATATGACTCGTTATTTTATGTATATGATATAACAAATGAGTTACTGCGATAAATATAAGTTTATCACATCATTGATAAACATATCGCGATATAATTTGATGTAACATGATATATATGTAAACTTATTGATATATATATATATATATATATATATATATATATTGTTATCTTGTTAACTGATTTGATGTAACACGATATATATGTAAACTAATTGATATATATATATATATTTTATGCATATGATATAACAAATGAGTTACTGCGATAAATATAAGTTTATCACATTATTAATAAACATATCGCGATATAATTTGATGTAACACGATTTATATGTAAACTTATTGATATATATATATATATATATATATATATATATTGTTATCTTATTAATCCAATTAATAATCATCTAACCATAATATGTTCTTATTAAAGCATCAAAATTTCATTAAAATATATGGATATCGATATGTATATTATCCTGATATCATACTATTTAGCATGATAAATAAATAGTTATACACTAAAATCGTAAAATGTTTTACTATATCAGATAATGATTAGTGTTGGCAATCTCAGATGAACAGTATTATTGGCCGGAACAGTGTTTTTGATCGGTTTATGAATCATATAATCAACTTTATAAAGAGATAAAATTATTTTATGTTCAATGGCATTTCTGTAGTTAACATAAAAAAAGAAGGATAACTAAGAAAAAAAACAAAGAGAGGAGAGAGAACTAAATATGAAATAAAGACTTTGAATGGGGTGACAGATAAAATATAATGGATCCATAGCTACAGTTCTCCTGTCGTAAAAGCACCACTTTTTTGTGAACTATATTATAAGCTTGGAGATAACAAGATGAACAAGATATTTATTATGAGAAGGATCAAAGGAGAAGAGATCTAGAGAGATGAGTGTATGAGTGTATGAACTTTCGAGAGAAGCTCGAGAGAAAACTAGAGAGATAGAAAGCTCTCTCTATTACATTTTTCTCTTCTACATGACTCATATTTATAGAGGGAGGAGATAAAGATAAGGATAGAGAGGTTGGTGACAAGTGGTGTACAAATGTTACAAGTGTTACATGCATTGCATGAAAGGGAGACACTTGTTGTATGGATTGCCTGAGGAGGGACACTTGTGCAGGTGATGTATACTCACACTAATTCTATAACACTCCCCCTTGAGTATCCATCACCAGTGATGAGTTATACACTGCCTCATTAAAAACCTCATCATGGAAAAACCCAATGGGATAAAAATCATGATAAGGGAAAAAGAGTACAATAGTGTAAACTCCCCCTCGAAAAAACTTCACAGATCTTGTAGATGCCGCATTCCAATACTATGAATATGCTTTCTGAATGTTGAAGTAGGAAGTGCCTTTGTAAACAGATCTGTTGCATTGTCACTTGAGCGGATGTGTTGGATATCAACTTCCTTCTTTTGCTCGAGTTCTTGAGTGTAGGAGAAAAATCTTGGAGGTATATGCTTTATTATGTCGCTCTTGATGTAACCTTCTTTGATTTGGGCGACACAAGCATCATTGTCTTCAAATAATGTTGTTGGCTCTTTCTTGGTGACTATTCCACTCGATTCTTGTATATGGTTAGTCATTGATCTAAGACATACACATTCCCTCAATGCTTCATTAAGAGCAATTATTTCTACATGATTTGAGGAAGTGGCGACCAAAGTTTGTTTCTGTGAGCGCCATGAGATTGCAGTTCCTCTAATTGTGATAACATATCCAGTTTGGGATCAGGATTTATGTGGATATGATAAATATCCTGCATCTGCAAAACCAACTAGACCAAACTTGGGGGTTCCAAAATATATTAAACCCAAGTTAATCATACATTTGCTATAGAAGATACGTTTTAACTCATATCAAAAATCTACTCATAGAGAATAAGTTATATGGTGCAAAAAGATTAGTAAAAAAAATGATATGCACAATTCATAAGATGTATAAATGCTCGTCAGCATTTATATATGATCTTAAATGACTATATATATATATATATGACTTCCTTTAGAAGTTATTTGTATAACATCTATTTCGAAAGATGTTTACAAGATCTTTTATTCAAAATAACCCTTTAAGGGTTTTGATGATCATCAATGAGTTTTTGAGAACATAATTATGATATCATATATCTTTCGGGATAAGCTCTTCAAGCATCCCATGAGATGTATTTCAAGTCATCATATAACATCAATTTTGATTGATATAGGGTACTTTAACAAACATGGCGCGACACACCATTTTGTTATATATCATTATACCCTTTTGATACTTAGACCACTAGTCCAAAAATTACTCGTCTTTCATACGAGTTTAATATAGACTTGATTACGTCTTTTTTGGCCAATATATATATATATATATATATATATATATATATATATATATATATTTATTTATTTATACGCTCACAAAGCGGAGATTTATGATCCTCATTAATCACATTGCGCGATATAATATTTTTATTGTCGACATTATGTCTTTGGTTCCATATTTCCTGTAATGACATGGTTAATCCAGATCTCTTTAATCATTATATAAATGATTTTATTCAGGTACCTGATTTCGTTATTAACCATATCAGCCGGTTTCTCTACTCTTCTTGAGAAATATCTTGCTCCTCTATAGGAGTATATTTGCTTTTCTCTAGGAGTCTATTAGCTCTTCTTAAAGAGTCTATCTACTCCTCTTTAGGAGTTCATTTGCTCTTCTTTTGAGAGTATAATCCTCTTTTTAATTTGCTCCTTTTTTTCGAGGATTTTATTTATCTTAGGAACCAAAGTAGTCTATCACGTTTCTTATATATGGGTCATAGACTTGTATGTCATCCGTCAGAGACATATTTTTATTGGAGCATTTTTAGCTGGGATGTGAGATTTCTCAGAACTACAAGTTCATATTCATTTATGTGAGGATCAATAATTATATGAAATCTCATCCATCAGCTTTTTGCATTTGATTTGCAATATATATCTTGAATAATGATCTGTTGAACTTTGAACTTTTAAGTTCATATTCATTATATTCATTTGTTCAAAGATTCAAATTATTAAATGATTCTCCCATAATGAAGGGGAACTTTTATCATCCAACTTGATGATATGCAAATCTTGCAATACGCACATCTCTCATAAGATGACTCTATATTATTAGAGTGGAGACTCATCTCCTGCATCTATATATTTCATCCTCTTTGGATGGTATATTTTATGCGGTGTGGAGGAGCATTTACAATATATATCACACACCCATAATATTCAAAATGAGAAATATTTAATCTCCAACCATGAATATATAACATGGGAGAAATATTTTTTTCAAACTGTTGGCCTCATATATAATATTTATTACATACAAAACTGCATGTTTCATGTAAAAACAAAGAGATTAAATCACCATGAATCGTTTTGCAATATCTTGGATTTGCACTATGAACGATTCATCATAGCTCATTTCAAGTGTGAACATCATGGATGTTTCACTTTATCACATGCGACATATATATATATGATAAACTAAAGGATATGACTTCACCAAAGTTATATCGCTCTGGGGTGTCAAATTCACCAAAGTTTATCGACTTATTGTCCATGTGGGATTCCTTTAATTCTTCCACTCGAGATGATAACTCTTGGAGTTCATTCATCTCGTACTGAATCCCACTTAAGGATTAACAACATACCGGTTTTGGTTATGTCTACTATCATAGATCCTTATAAGATGTGAGATTAGTATTACCCCCTCTCAAGATGATGACTTTTATGTCCATTCACCTTTGACCGAATCTTATTTTTAGATCGGTGATATTTGGGGTTTAATTTTGGGATTTATTAAAGAAATCAAACCATCAAATATATACAATGAGCTTGTTAATCCAAAAGGATGGTGAATGGGCCAACACTATATGATTCTGGAGGCATAGCCTACTACAAAATCAAGGAGGAGGTATATAACCATCAACTTCATAAACAATAAATAGAAATTTAAATAAACTCAACATAAATTAGATGTTACCTGAAATATGAATGAAGTGTAGTGCTTACAACCTCTTGAAATGTGAACGGGGCCATGCAATACTTTTGAAAGAACTTTTGTTCCCTTTTGTTCCTCTAAACAAATTCTCAATGATTTTTAATATCATTGATTGTCCGGGATGGCTTGAATGGTAACACTATGCTTAAAGCATTAAGGAATTTCATATTTACTATCATTTTGCCATCTTTCTTTTTGCATGATATAATCATATACATGCGTGTCTCCAATATGGTCGATCTTGCGATACCATATTTATTTATAATCTCAACATAATAATTTTATTAAGATAAAATGTCAGAGTTTCTTTGAGACTTTGGAGAACACTAGACATCGATAATTATGAATCTGGTGTCTTTAGAAGTCGAGACTAACTCATCCAAACCTTCCAATTATTTTTGCACTGTATAAAATATATGTACAAGTGCTTTATATATTCTCATAAGAGAAATATATTTTTGATTATAAAGACATTTCATTCTCTTTAAATCTTATATAACACATATAATTATTCTTTATGAATAAACAAATTAAATAAACAAACTATAAATTCAGAAAATAAAATAAGAGTTATAGCCTTATATATAAGAATTTAATAGAAATAATTTTTCTTTGATCGTAGAGTAGGCAGAGCCTATCATATATAACGATCAATTCGGAAAAAGGCATAATTTCATGATGTATATAATATTTATGTTCTATAAACATATATAGAAACAATATAAATCGTGCTGATAACGTGTTGTGAACTATATTATAAGCTTGGAGATAACAAGATGAACAAGATATTTATTATGAGAAGGATCAAAGGAGAAGAGATCTAGAGAAATGAGTGTAGGAACTTTAGAGAGAAGCTCGAGAGAAAACTAGAGAGATAGAAAGCTCTCTCTATTACATTTTTCTCTTCTACATGACTTCTATTATAGAGGGAGGAGATAAAGACAAGGATTGAGAGGTTGGTGACAAGTGGTGTACAAATGTTACAAGTGTTACATGCATTGCATGAAAGGAAGACACTTGTTGTATGGATTGCATGAGGAGGGACACTTGTGCAGGTGATGTATACTCACACTAATTCTATAACACATTTAACATTTTTCCTTCTTTTTAAAACCAATGCAGTTTCTCTGTCCACGGTTTAAATTTTGTTGTCTTTTAGCTATAAATGCAGGAGAAACACCAATTAATTGGCCTACAACATTTTTGCAGCTGTTCATCGGCAGATCAAAACTTTTGCCCACAGATTCAACACATATACTCTCTATATAACACACCAATTCTTCACTTTTACAACCAACACAAAACAAATATTTCAAATTCCTACCAACTCTATTTCCATTCATTTTCTCTCCATCAAAGATATTTTTTTTAATAAATAAACACATTTTTTATTTTTTATTTTTCTATTTATTGTAACATCAATTTTTTTTTTACATAATTCAAAAGACAATCAAAGTTTCTACTCTATCACCCCTTGTTTCCACATTTTTTTTGTTGAAAGGTGTGTATTTTTATTTCATAAATAAATATATTTATGCTATATAATATGTTAGTATTTCTATTTATGCTATATAATATTTGTTGTAACATCAATATTTTTTTTGTAAAGAATTCAAAAGACAATCAAAGCTTCTACCTATCACCTCTTGTTTCCATATTCTTTTGTTGAAAGGTATGTATTTTTATTTCATAAATAAATATATTTATGCTATATAATATGTTAGTACTTTACCATATTTATTCATAATTGTTGGGTATATTTTCTCCTAATATTAGTATATAATATGAATGTATATTGTATAAGATTACATGTTTAGAAAAATTTATTTACATAAATCTTTATTTATTCAGATTTAAAGATAGATAATTATTTTTATTATAGATTAAAAAATGTGCTATGAACTCAAAATTACTATTAGATAATCATTTAGAATATTGTAAATCTATTTTCTTAGAAAATTTTAAAGCTTATGAAATTTTTTCAGTACACACACACACACATATATATATATATATATAAGTCTCCTATACTGAATATATATGCATATGTCTCACATAATTTTGTAGATTATTTATAAATCTCACTTAATTTGTAGATTATTTATAAGTCTCACTTAGTTTTGTAAAATATTGTTCTAAAAAAAATTTGGAATCATTTATTTTAATCATAAGTAAAATTTACTATAAGATTTATTGTTTGATATAATAGTTTATCTAAGTTAAGGTAAATAAGTTAAGATTACTTTATCATATTTATTCATAATTGTTGGGGATATTTTCTCCTGATATTAGTATATAATATGAATATATATATTGTATAAGATTACATGTTTAGAAAAAATTATTTACATAAATCTTTATTTATTCACATTTAAAGATAGATAATTATTTTTATTATAGATTAAAAAATGTGCTATGAACTCAAAATTACTATTAGATAATCATTTAGAATATTGTAAATCTATTTTCTTAGAAAATTTTAAAGCTTATGAAATTTTTTCAGTACACACACACATATATATATATATATATATATATATAATTCTCCTATACTGAATATATATACATATGTCTCACATAATTTTGTAGATTATTTATAAATCTCACTTAATTTGTAGATTATTTATAAGTCTCACTTAGTTTTGTAAAATATTGTTCTAAAAAAAATTTGGAATCATTTATTTTAATCATAAGTAAAATTTACTATAAGATTTATTGTTTGATATAATAGTTTATCTAAGTTAAGGTAAATAAGTTAAGATTACTTTATCATATTTATTCATAATTGTTGGGGATATTTTCTCCTGATATTAGTATATAATATGAATATATATTGTATAAGATTACATGTTTAGAAAAAAATATTTACATAAATCTTTATTTATTCAGATTTAAAGATAGATAAATTTTTTTATTATAGATTAAAAAATTTGCTATGAACTCAATAATTACTATTAGATAATCATTTAGAATATTGTAAATCTATTTTCTTAGAAACTTTTAAAGCTGATGAAATTTTTTAAGTACACACATATATATATATATATGTCTCTTATATTGAATATATATATATATGCATATGTCTCACAAAATTTTGTAGATTATTTATAAATCTCACTTAATTTGTAGATTATTTATAAGTCTCACTTAGTTTTGTAAAATATTGTTTTAAAAAAGAAATTGAATCAATTATTTCAATCATAAGTATATATAATAACTAAAAATCAAATTAAAATTATATTTGTAGGTATGGCTAACCGCAGACAAAACAGAAATTCATCCGTGCAAAAAGATACAAATTTTCCTACAGAAACATTAGCACGGGTATAATATTTCACATTTGTCTAAGTTTTAGTTAGAATTTAAGTATAATAAATTTTAAAAAAATTTTAAACTTGTAGACTGAAGATAATTTCAAATGGACTTATAACCGAGAAAGAATATTTATTGATTTGTACGATCAAGCAATTGCCATGAATGGTTACCGCTTCAAAGATCCTACACCCATTGGATCAAATGCCAGAGAATGATGAAGGTGACATGGAGACTACGACTATTGCTGATGGAGATCAAATGACAAACACTAGAGAAAATATTGCAGATATGTTATGGAAAAATCAAAATAATTTCCATTAAACTATTGTAAGTTTTATTTTTGTTGCATTTGGATAATTTGTGTTTAATGTTTTCAAACTATGAAATTATTTAGAAAATATTCTATTAAAAAAAATTATGTTTATTTTATAATAATTTTATCATTTGTTTAAATATATTTGCTGAATTGGATGTGTTTTTAAATAATTTACAGTTTAATATATGATTTACACTGTTTGATATACTTTTACCATTTAAGCATATAATTTGGACCGCTCAATCAGCACAATCTGCACTTTTTTTGCATGATCTCCACAATCTGCAACGCTCGAACAGATTTTTTTTTTTTTTCTGGGGTTACAGATTAATATAGCCCTTTAAACAAAAGAATCAGGGCGCAACTGTCTAAAAGCTCTTCCTATTCTGGGAGGGAAGTTTCGGGCTTTGGCTTGTCATCGATTCTAACACAGTTGCGGATTCGTTTGCTCCGAGTCCGAGGTGAAGCCTCAAACAAGTCTCCCTCTCGCAAACACCAGATCTACTAGTTGGGCTCCTGTAGTTGTTCAACCCATACTGTTTAGATCTCTTTTTCTGGTGCTATTACTTTGTTGCTTTTCCCTTTTGTGGCCGTGTGAATCTCCTCCCAATTTGCTATATTTAATAATAAAAATAGTAATATTAAAAAAAAAACCCCTAATTAATATTAAAAACAAGAAACGAACGCTCTTCTCCACGATATTAAAAATAAAAATAAAAAAAAGAAATACAAGCACAAGAAACGAACGTTTAAAACAATTTTGGAGAAGCAAAAAGGAAAATTGGGAAAGAAAAAAAAAAGAGGAAATTGTATGTAAATTGACCCGTTAAAACAAATTATAATCAGAGTTTTGCTTTATTGCTAAGTATATAAATAGGGCTAAACCTTAAACATAATAACATTACACCGCACTTCTCCACAATTTCATCTTTCACAACAATCTCTCTCTCTCTTATTCCAATCTCTTTTACGACTCTCAAGTCTCATCCATCTCTCTCTTTCTCTAAATTCACTCCGATCGATAATAATGGAAACCAAACCAGTCGACGTCGATGTTCATGTATCGGGTTGGTCTCATCCCTTGTTAAAGTTCTTAAGCGAAGTAATAATCAGTCGAGACAGAAAAGTCGAGGAACTTATCATAGACAAGAACGATGACAGTGTAACGAGTTTCAGATCTTACCCAGACGATTCTTCTCCTTCCGACCCACTCATCTATCTCAAGTTCGAAACCTTCGAACCAAACTACATCTATCAACTTGTTCTCAGCGAACTCCACGATCGTCTCATGTCCAAACAAATATCCGATCAGATTCTTGTTAAAGCCCAACAACTCAGAAGTCAATGTTCTGACTTGACACCACAACAACCCTTATTCATTACAGTCTATATCACATTGACACACAAGGAATACATCGTCGTGCCTTGTAGCTCTGGTCCGTCTACAAGTACAGATCTGGTGGACAAAGAGAGCGAAGAAGAAGAAGAACCGAAGACTTGTGCGATTTGTTTGGAGAATTTGTTGGAGTCGGGATGCGAGGTCGATCGAATCTACCCTATGCCTAATTGCTTCCATCTTTTTCATGAAGAATGTGTCATCCAGTGGTTGAATCGACAAAAAAACTCATGCCCTCTCTGTCGCCAACCTGTTTACACGTAACAAATTATTGAAACAGAGTCTAGTTAGGGTTTCAAAACATGTATTTTTTTTGGCTGTGGTTGTAATTAGGGATTTAGTTAATCCGCGTGTCCGAAGTCTAATTAGGGTTTCAAATTTTGTTATTATTATTTTTTTGTTGTGGTTGTAGACGTGTAATTTTAGTAGTGATAATTTAGTTAATCTAGGGGTTTCACAATTGTAATAGTGCTGGTGATTTTAAGGTACTCATAATTAGGGTGTATTGTTTATTGAAATTTTATATACTCTTGACTTGAAATTCACACTATTAATTCATTCCTATATTGATTTTGGTATGCAACACAGATCTTTTAAACTTGGACTTTTGCGTAGAGATTAATGATATATAAAAAAAAAATTAAATCACCAGAGAGGAGAAACAATTCACTATATCTACCAAATAACAACTTAGAGTTTAGAGTTTCTAAAGCAACCTGCTGGCACGTGAGTTTGAGTTTACTCGCGGCTGTTGCAGCACCTAACTATGGTTATTTTGTTCACTGCAGTGCAAGAGAACAGGGGATACACATTGATGAAATGGTTCAGCAATTGAAGATTTCAAAGAACAAGCTCTAGTACGCTCTTTCTCCTTAAAACATATATCTCTCTTTACTCTGCAAATTTGTTGAGTTCATGAGTTTGCTTTTTTTTTTTTTTTTGGTGTTATTCAGTCATTGGAAGGTGATGGTTTAATATACTCAACAATTGATGAGTATCATCACTTGAAACATGTCGAGCTTTGAATGGATCACCAAAACCAACAGAATGTGTAAGGCTCATATGTTCTTGCCAATGACACAAAATAGTTTAGCTTCCTTTTTCCTCTCATGCTCAATCCTCTTCCTTCGTTGTCAATCACTCTTTCCTGTTTTGTTATTGTGTTTGATAAAGAGGAAGTGAAACTCTCTAAGGAACTGTGGAATCTCATACGCTTTAAGTCTATCACTGTTTCTTCCAGTGGAGAGTCACAAAGATGTTGATGAGAGAGGTCCATCAATTCACCAACTCGCATGGGATTCGAATGAGATGAAGAAGTGACATTGTAAACTTTGAGCTCTGGGACACCACAACCATGCTTTGCCATGGCTGCTATTGCAGCGTTCACAACCATGTCAACTGGTATAACGTCTAATAAAGCTTGAGAATCTCCCAAGAAGTCAGCAAGTTGGCCTTTGGCATAGGCCACTATGATTGGATTCTGTTTTTTTTTTTTTTTTTTTTTTTTAATTATTATTATTATTATTAAAAGCCAAGTGTTAATTTTCAGTTAAAAAAACACAAGCTAATCTATTATAGTTCCTTGTAAAAAAACAATTTTTAAACCTTAATCCTTGGATCCAGCCAGTGGAAGGCTCCTTGTAAGAGCTTTCGATAATACTAGGCCTTATGATCACCACAGGCAAATCTCCTCGATTGCTGTTAATTATAGTCTCCCCTATGGCTTTTGTGAATGTGTAACTGTTTTCCCACCCATAGTGTTGAGCTCTGTTTCTCATAACATAACAGACATATTATTTCAGATTTTGGTACATAAGATAAAAGCATAGTAGGTGTTGCGGAAAGTAAAAATTTCACGTGTATTGTCACCTTTCAAGCCGAGTTCTTTCAGTTTCTTGTTTTCTTCGCAGCCATGGAACTTTTTTACATCTTTGGAAGCTAGTTTTAGCTCTGATTCGATGTTCAAGTCAGAAGTTATGTTTTCTCCGATACAGTGAGGAGTTTCTAGTACTGTCCCCTCTTTCTTGCCAGTCACGTAAGCTACATATCCCCAAAAAAAAAAGTTTCTCAAAGTTCTCTACAAAAACCTCTTATACTCAGCCAAAACAATTTTAAAAACTCATACCAGTTGAAAAATGGAGGAAAAGTTTCAAATTTTTGCATTCTTTTCCGAAGCTTAAGAGCCTATCGGGTCCAAGAGCATTGACATTTAGGGCAGAGTCGTATCTGTTTCCGTTTGTTTGAATTAAAAGCAAAGTTATTAATTAATTTCTACGGTTAATTTGCAAGCAGTGAATAATCGAGCAAGAAGAAACAGAGGAAACACCTGTCGTCGAATGTTGTACGACCACCACAACTGATAATGACATCAATCTCCCCACTAATCAATCATGTCTGCTATTTAAGGTTCGATCCCTAGATTGTCTTCTCCAATGTCTCCAATTACTGAAATTAACTTGCTATTCCTGAAGGCTTCATAAGAGCTCCCGTGCATCTGCTTCAGAAGCTTGAACAGATCCGAGCTTATGATCTGTTTGAAAAATGAAAAAAGGGTACAAAAATGTGATAAGGAACCAAAATTAAAATGGTTGGGAATGAAAACGTTTAAAACAAACCTCATCGTAGAGTCTCTTGTTTGCTGATTCTCGATCCTTGGAACACATCAGAAAGAAGATCTTCCCAATCTCAGGACTTTCCCTCAACAATTTCTCAATCAACACTGCAACAAACAATTTATAACCCTAAAAGTAAGTTTAGTTGGATAAGAAGATGACTCTAATTTAGAGTTTTTACTTACCTTTGGCAAGAAACCTGTTGCACCAGTAACGAGATAGCTTTTTCCTCTTAAGAAACGGACGATTCCAATTCCGTCACTGTTAGGACCTGATTCTGCCTTAGGTTTCATTGACGACGTCGCAGCTTTCAAAGACGTCTGACGATAACAACACGAAGTTTGGACTCTAGGGGTACTAGTAGTCTGCGACCAACAACGAGCCAAGTAGCAGTTAGGTTTGCCGGTAAAATAGGAGAAGAAGCTGACACCATTCAATTTGACGGCGTTGCTCGTGGCGAGGAGATTACTGGAAACGAGAGTTGCAGATCGGCGGCGGCGTAGCATCTCCGCATCTCTCATCCGCCGCCGGCAGTTTTACTTCTCCTATGAAAATAGGCTTACAGTGTTGTTATTCCGCACGTGCTTAGTCCAAATGACTTAATGGGCCAAGTATGGGCGTTTTTCATTAAATTATAGCCCATTTGTATCTGTCATTAAAACACTTAAAAAGCACATATATAGGGAGGAATCCGAAGTTCATCAATTGTGCGATCAAGGGAAGTAAAAGTTACAAATTCTTTTTGGGATTGGAATTGGAATTGGAATTGGGGAAAGAAAAAGCGAAGATGAAGATGAAGATGAAGAAGAAGACGAAAGGAGGGAAGGCGATGAACCCTACCGATGTCTTCCGCAAAGAGCAACGACAGAAAGAACTGTTCCGTGTAAGTTAGGGTTTATTTATTTATTTTTTTTTTTTTGAACAATTCTATTAGGGATGCTTATTTGTAAAATCGAATTGCTGAATGGTTTTAGTTTTGGGTTGTTGTGAGCTTCTGGAGCTCTTGTTTATAACATGAAATTTTGAAAGACGTGCGCAGTATAAAGTTGTCATAGTTAGTGTTTTTGAACAAAGAGATTAATTTTTTCATTCTATGGCTTATAAATTTGTGAAATAATGTGTTTATTGCCTAGCTCTGTGGGTTAATTATACTTTTGTTTTTGCTAACGCAGAACAAGTTAGTGAGAGATAAAGTAAGAGAGGTGGGAATTTTGAAGAAAGATCCTGAACAAATCAAGGAACAGATCAGGAAACTCGATATGTCAAGTATGTCATCATCATCATTATCCTATAGTTTTAATTTGCAATGTCAATCAGCTTATAAGCCACTGACACGGAGGTTCTAATTGATTATGGTGTAGAGGCTGAAGGTGCTTTGGACAAAGCAAGGAAACATAAAAAGAGACAACTTGAAGATACATTGCAGATGGTTGTGAAGAAGAGGAAGGTATTATTTTCATTGGTTGATCTAAGCCTCAATTCCTTTTGGTTTCTTATTATGAGGAGTAAATTTTTGGAATTTAATGTCGTCTTATCCTTCTTTCTCTTGTGTTTTTTTTTTTTTTCTTTTTCTTTTTCCAGGAACATGAGGAGAAAATGAAGGAGCAGGGGAAGCCTACAACCTCTGTTATGTTCAGGTGAGTTGTTGGATTCTTTAGTTCTATCAATATTGACAGTTTAATATGAGATGCCCTTGGCTTCCTATGATTTATTATCTTGTTTCTTTTGTTTCTATATAGCCACCTACCCCAACAACGAAGAACTGGCGAGGAGGATGCAAGATCAAGGAACCTAACACCACAAGTACTTACTTAGCTTCTCTTCGTCTTTGTTTCTCTTTCCTGCTTTTAGATTTCCCTTACCTTACTATTGTATGATGACAGGATTCTGTTTATTATCATCCTACATTGAACCCGACTGGTGCCCCTCCCCCTGGAAAGCCACCCATGTATAAATCCTCAATAGGTACTCCTTTTCTTTTGTTAAATGCTTCTCTTTACCCATACAAAAAAAATTGTATTGTTTCCTACCTTCTTTCTCTTAAAAAGATTTGTTGATGTCGCAGGACCTGGAATCCCCTTAGATGGTGTTTCCTCTATCCGTGCTGCATCGTCTTCAAATACAGAGTCAGAAGATGCCGAAGTGACTGCTCCCCCGCCTCCACCTCTCGTAATAGATGGCAGTAGCCCAGGCTCTACTTTGCCTCTTCCACCTCCACCTCCGTTGCCTCCAAACCCTCCTGTTCCAACTACAGGACTTGCTTTTCCACCACCGCCGCCTGGTCCCCCACCAAATGAGCGGGTTTCGGTTCGTCCTCCTCTTCCGCCACCTCCTCCCCTGCCTCAATCTTCCCAACTACCTCCACCTGGACTTACTGGAAGTGAAACTGATAGTAATGTCCTTCCCTCATCAGATCAAACCTTCAGCGACCATAAGGTAATTTTGCACTGTTACTCATTCTAGAGTATATACCAATCCTAATGTGTGACTGATAGCTTTCATAAACTTTGAGGAAAATTTTTTTTTATAAGTTTGGACAAAGCAAGTTTGTGGATTATTAAAATTATGCATTAGGTTGCCAATAATCAAAAAATGTCTAATGAAAGTTACATATCAGAGAAAGATTAAAGCGAGATTTATTTTGTGTTCCCATCGTGCAGGTCTCTACTGTGACTTTTATCCCTCCTCCTCCGCCTGGGCTTCCCCAGAAACCTGTAAGCAATGGATCTGATGGTGGTCCATTAAATTCTGATACTACTAGTAGCAATCTTCAAGATGCTAACTTCTCAACAATGGTTACACCACCACTCTTACCTCAACAGCACCAACCAGCTTTACTCTCTAATTTACAGCCTGATCTTCTGCATCCAGGGATATTACACTTTCCACCGCTGCCTCCAGATATGTGTCCCCCTCCTGGACCCGCTCCTCATGGAATGTTGGGTCATCAAGGAGTCCCAAGGCTGCCTTATGCTCGACCACCTCCTATGATGAGACCGCCACTTCCTCGAGGACCGCCACCTAATGTTCAAGATGGACATGCAATGAGTAGGCCATATGTGCCACAAAAACCATCTTATGTAAAAGCTGCTGCTCCTACGGTTGTCAAGAGACCACTTGCTCAGCATACACCTGAGCTTACATCCATGGTGAGTGGACATGATTTACAATAATTAATAGTGCATAAAATATGGCCCGTTTATCTGTACATTCATTTGGATTCTGATTTGTTTTCTGATATTCAGGTCCTTGCATCAGTTCGGGTCAAAAGAGAGTCAGCAGCTACAACCAAACCAAAGCCAAACACTCTGAGAGCGAGCACCCTGGGATTTACACCAAGGACTATTACAACTTATGCTGCCCTGGTGAAGCCAGCGTCGGCCACCAACACATCAGCACCGTCAAAGCCACAGAGCATCGACGCCTCTTATTCTGCTTTCTTGGAGGATATGAAAGCTCTAGGAGCACTTGATGGCTAGAATAGAAGCTATGAGACTGCATAAGGAGATGAAGCAATTTCTTTATGGATCATATTATTAAAACATTTCAGTAGTAAAAAATGAAACTAGACGACCTCAATGATTGTAGATTCCACAGGAGAAGTAAAGATTGTTTATCTTCTTCACCTTTTGTATTCATTCACCAACTCTCAAGAGTTTGCCTCTCCTGATATATACAGCAACTCTGAAGAGTGCCTCTTAAAAGATGTTTTCAAGTAAAAGCTAAAACACTTTGAGAATATTTTGGGTTGGGTGACCATAGAAACGGACCTTCAGTTCGAATTTGGTTAAAGTATCAGAATCAAAATAGCATTATTTGATAAAGGGGAAAAAATGAATGTGAATGAATGATTTTTTTATTGTTTACAAGGATTCATTGACTACACAAAAACAGCAAAGGCGCTTATTTTCATGCAACAAAAGCTGTTCTCATTGGAAATATAATTCTTTTTCTCACGACCAAGCGATATAAACATAACAAAACAACGCAATGTTGTGTCATCTCAAGTTGCAGCAATGAGGTTTACCCGTCAAGACCAATTTGTCCCACAAACAGATCATCTGTCTAGGCGATTGGTAATGCGCTGTTAAGTAATTCTCTATGCAACCAAACTGGCAGAATTTAAAGCTGTGCACATAATCCACAGACTTCACGCTGTTGTTGAATTGTTCCACCCACATTCCCATGCTCACGTCTTCCATTTTGAATAACTAAACCAGAATGAAAATGATGTATATTGCACATCACATAGTTATTAATTGTCTCTAATACTCTTTTTAAAGCAAAGATGATTGGTTACCCTTAGTTTGTGTTGCTCAAACTCCTTTACGATGAAGCGGGAGATATCTCTTGACAGTATGTAGCCAGGACCATTGGCATAAGGTGGATAATCTTCCTCAGGCCATTCCTGTAGAACTCGTTGAATAAATTGAGTAAGAGTTTGAGTTTTTTTACATCTCTGGAACAAAGAAGCAAAATACCGGATTTATCATTTTTCTTGTTCTTTAAATATTACCTCATATGAAACAGCCCATTTCCCTTGTCGAAGAGGCTTGTGATAATAATTGATGTTGCCAACGTACAAGCTTCTATCCGTAGGTGTTTTCTTCGCTTCCCTGAGAACCGCATCTATGCGGACAAATGTGTCATCGTCACACTTCATAACGTATTTGGTCGCCAACTGATAAGCCTACAAACCAAAATGTTGAATCACTGAAAAAATGACACCAAATTTGTTGATTTGTTGATTTGTTGATTCTTAGAATAAAAACCTCACCCCATACTCGCAGATTGCAACAGTTTTCAGAACGACCAGGTCATAGCTGTCCATGTAAGGTACTATAACTATGTCCCCAAATAATTCAGCTTCCTTCTTTAGCTCCACATTGACTGACTTCCTCGAGTGCTACGTTTATACCAAACACTCAGGCCTCAGCATCAATTTGTTTGGAAAAGTTACTGATTCCAACCCTTATCAAGAAGAATTAAACGACTAGCCACTACGCTAAACTTACCAATGCCACAAAGAACCGAGCAACTACTTTGGAAGATTTGATGAGTTTATGCTGCATCCAAGACTTCCTGACGGCCATCCGCTCAGCAAAATGGTTACCCGCAGAAAGAACACCAATGAATAATTCAACTTCTTCATCATGTATTGATGGGGCCTGCCAGTTGCTTGAGAGCTCAAGATACCTCTGAGGAGCAAAACTAGGGTGCGAGGTTGGGAGAGAGCCAGCAAAAACAGAGTCAACATCTATATCCCCAGTAACAGTTAGACCAGTAGCATCTTCAAGTGTAAAACCCTTCATATAGCCAAAAAGCACACACAAATAAATATCATTTTCTGATCTTATATTACTGCTCAAAAAAGCAATTCAAAGAGTGTTCTGAAGCATCACTTACAGTTCGAAAAGGAAAGGATGTGACATGCCTCCCATCAACACTAACGTGATAACCCTCCAATCCAGCAGTTAGTGTAAGCACGAAGAGCTTCTCCTCAGTGAATGGAAATGGCCATTCTACAGTTACTTTCTTACTCCGACGTATAAACCGACTAAGCCACCATGTTGCCTTGTTATGCTCTTCTTTAGAAGATATACCATTTTCTCCAACCCATTTCTCACACTTAACCTGACCATCAACTGTGAAACAAAGATCACTCTATGAACCTTTGTCTGCAACTCAAGCAACTCTAACTACTAATCAAGTAAGACAGTACATTGAACTCACCTGTTTCTTCATCATCACTAGATCTCCAACCTTCACATCTTTGAGCCGAGCTCCACTGCATCCTGTAACAAGTGTTCTGCTCAATCACAGGCTTACCACTCCAATCACCTTTAAGCCTTGGATTAAAGTGAAGAATCCGAGGTGGATCTTCCCCTTCTACTGCCTTCAACCCCTGCAGCTCCAACATAAACTGTGAAACCTTCACAGCTTCATCTTCTTCCTTCAACATTGTTATCTTCGGGTCCATCTCTGAGTGAGCATAGCGTGGCTTCGCCACCAACGTGATGTGTGATCCCAAAGCTAACCCACAAGGAAGCTCAATGAGGTTCCCACGAGCCAAAAGATCCGACCCGGATAACGAAACAGAGAGCGGGCAAGAACTCGAGCCATGTTTCTTCTTCTCCTCCTCCTCCTTGAAAGCTTTCAAGGTTTTCCCAGATTCAAGCTCTTCCCATAGCTTCCCACCAACTTCCCAAGCTACCTTGGCCGATTCATGGAGCTCAAAGGACTCATTTTTACTACTCGGGTCGAATCTTTCCGGGTCATAATTCAACCCGGATATAATCCGTACCGTTCTTCTCAGTTCTGAGCTAACCAGAGCTCGAGCAGGCGCTTCCGATTCCGTTTCTCGGTAGATTAAGCTCCTGAAGGGACGACCCGGAGCTGGCCTCTCTTGCAAATCCCACTCGCTAAGGAGCTTCTCGGGTCGGGTCAACCGATCCTGTGATAAAGTATTGAACCCGTTTCTGTAGACGACGGGGATTTCGAGCGTGGTGACTAGAAGTATGTACAGTAGTAGACCAACCACCATTAGTATCTGAACCCATCTCTTCTTGCTGAAAGAAACGAACATTACGAAATTTTCAGTCTTGTTCGGTTTTGATAGCTTCGAGTTCCTCATTGCTTACTTTTTTTTTTTTCTCGAATTATCCACATAAATCAAAAATCAAGAACGGATTCAAATCAATTTCACAGTGAACTGATTTGAAGAGATGATGATGAACAAGTTTGTTTATTCAGAACTTGAAAATATATGCCTTCTTCATTACTACTACTACGGACTGATGCTGACATTTACATAAACTTTTTTAAAAATATTTTTTCAAAATTTAAAGATTGTTGGATTTCTCTTTCTCAACGGCATTATTTTAAAAACCGTAGCCATAAAATGTTTTTATTTATTTAATAATTGAGGAAAAATAGTGTTTACATCTCCTCTGGGCTCTAGGCTCTAGGCTCTAGGCTTTCTTTTGTTTATTGAATAGTTATGGGCTTATTTTTGGGCTTTCAGCGGCCTAATTTCGTAGTTTGTGGTTTATTAATAGAGTTTACTTTTAAAAAAAAACGACGCACGTTTCTCACCTCCCAGAGCAAAACGTCATGCAAGTCGAAACCCCATCGTCATATGACCATGGAAACAGAACGAAACGGCGAATCCGACGAACGGAAGCCCCGAAGAAGACGATGGTGGCGATATCAATGTACAGAGGCAACCTCCACAAGGTTCCCGACGTGAAACGCGAGTGGAGGATGCCGGACCATAATCTCTCTAGAAAGGATTTCAAATCTCTCCTTCATCGCCGTAAACGAGCCCTTTCTCGTCTCCCCGTCGATTCCAACCCTAACGCGAACCTTGCCGTCAAGACTGAATTGGTTACCGATCAGGAGGATCCGATTCTTCTTCCATCTGGAGAGAACGGTTCTTCTGGGAAGCAGAAGCTAGTTGAGGTGAAGAGAGAGGAGGTTTGTGGGAATCAGGTTAGGGAAGATGAGAACGACAGAGGTTTTGAAGGAACTAGACCAGACGGTGGAGATCTTCCCGGAGGAGTGACGGAATCGAAGGAAGCTGATAATGTCCCACAGGAGGATGCGGCCAACGAGAAGGTTGAGGTATGTTTAGGTTCCTTTGATTTCAACTTTTTATTGATCCTACTATGGGATTTTTGAGTAGAAATTAGCTGATTTGAAGCTGAAAATATCATGTTCATTGAGAGATTTGTGGTGAGCTAGGTGAAGTAGATAGGAATATTGGGAAAACTATATCAGTTTAGGTGAATTTATCAATATTAGTTGCGGATTTGTTGAATTGTAGTAGAATAGCCACTGTTGAAGCGAAGCCGCCATTGTTACAAGCTTTGACGTGTGTCTTCAAGTAGTTAAAGTTGCATTGATGGATGTTGTTGTCACGTAACAAGTCTTATAGATGAAACAATTAGCCGCAACAGACTTACCAATATGGGTCTTTGTTGTTATATGTGAAGTTGTTTTGTTTTCCTGTGTTGTAGATGCCATCAATCAAAAAGTCTATAGCTTTAATGTTTTGCGTTCGTGACTGTATTCTCTCTTTGCGAAACAGGCAATTGAAACAATCGAAAAAGTACCAACCGAAATAGAGATTAAAAGGAAAGAACTGGAGGACAGATTACAAGTGTTGAATGCAAAGAAACACAATCTAGTACAAGTGCTTAAGCAGGTCAGTCCCAGTGTCTCTGCTCTTCTCTCTATATAAAGTTTCAGCTCTATATATCAATATGGATGTAATAATAGATGTGAAATTAATTAACGGATACACGCAGATATTAAATGCTGAGGAAGAATTGAAAAGACGCAGCTACATGCAACAGCAAGGAACAACAGCAGCGACTCGTCCTGCTCTTCCACTCCATGTGGATGTCTCTAATGACTCGGGAGGTAATGCTGGTGCTCAAATGGAAGGTGGAGAAACCGATGATGCAGCAAATCATAATAATGCTCAAACTCGTACTGTGCAACGTCTTTGTGGTGCTTCTTCGTCATCAGAATCTCCTCTCAGAAGAGCAGCAGCCTTTTCACAGCACAATATGGTAAATTTTCAATTCTCCTTCATCTTATACAACAATATAAACAAACTACTTAGAATCATTGGATCCAAAATAAAACCTGGGCTCTATTTTCTTCTTGCTCAATCTCTTGTTTTGGATTCACATAGATATGATGATTGGTTATTGTTACTGTTTCCCAGGTTCCACATACTTCTCGATGGAGCCCACGAGTGGCTCCCTCTCAACATGGTGCTGCAGTCACTGTCTCTGCATCTGGAACAAACTACATTGCTTCATCTCCTTCACCAGCTGGTTCTGGTGGCACTTCTGTTTTCAGAGAATCACGGCTTCAGAGTCCATGGAATTAGCAGCTTCTCCTATGCCTTTTTGTTTTTCGTAGCTGTAACGTGTTCATATTGATTGATGTATAAATCAGACTCATCCATATCTTATTAGTATTACTGCAAAGTGCAAACTAATATAATAAGGAAGAATCACCGTTTCTCGAAGGGTCATTGTTTTTTTTTTCACGTATATGAACAAATCCCAAAAGCTCTTTTTATCGCACAATCAAACCTATGAGCATCTGCACCATATACTACTAATTCCAAGATATTGTATATATCTTCATTTTGAGGATGGAGCCGATCGCCAGATACAAACGCTGAATCGCGATCCTGAATCTTAATTGATGACCATCCCGGCTCTTTGATCACGCCTTTAGATTTCATATCTCTCCTTACCTTTGCAGCTTCTTCCAAGTTCCCTGTGCCTGAATATATATTGGCTAGTGTTACAAGTGCAGTTGCAGAAGTAGGATCCAGCTCTAGAATCCTCTCGGCCGCCCTTCTCCCACGTTCAGTGTCTCCTTTGGCCCTACACGCAATGAGAAGTGTGGTCCAGACTACATCGTCCTTCTTCCATGGCATGTCATTGATCATCTTCTCTGCATCACTTAGCCTTCCTGCTCTACATAACAGATCAACCATACAACCATAATGTTCCTTGGCTGGTCTCATATTATACTTCTCTTGCATCAAGTTGAAATAGTCAAAACCAAGGTCAAGCTGTCCCGAATGAGTGCAGGCGGTGAGAACGCTGATGAAAGTTACAGAGTCAGGTCTAAAACCAACCTTTAGACTCTTCTCAAACAGATCAATAGCTTCTTTGCTCTTTCCATGTTCTGCATATCCATTGATCATAGCTGTCAAGGAAACAATATCATCTCTATCTGTTTCTTCGAATATTTTTGAAGCTTCTTTGATACTTCCGCACTTCGAGTACATATTAATCAGACTACTACGAACCGTGGGGTTCTGTTCTAGACCAAGATAAAGAGCAAGAACGTGAACTTGTCTGCCTCCCTCAAGAACTGTCATGTTTCCTGAAACACTCAACAAACTAGCAAGAGCAAAATCCGTTGGTTTTGTCCCCGCTTGTCTCATCCATGAGAAATACTTAAAAGATTCTTCTCCAAAACCGGCTTGAGAGTATCCTCCAATAATCGTGCTCCACGAAATAATGTCCCTGCATCTCATTCCTTGAAACAAAACAGAAGCAGAATCTAACTTCCCACATGTTGAATACATCTTCATCATCGAGTTACTCACTGACAAAGAATCACCTAGACCTAGTGAGAATACATTACAGTGGAGCTGCTCGCCCCACACAAGTCTAGAAAGACTCGCACACGCAGAAAAAATCGACGCAAAAGTTTGTTCATTAGGAGGTACTCGAGAATTTCTCATATTTATAAACGTATCCACAGCTTTTTCTTCTTGCCCCATTTGATTGTAAGCTACGATAAGGCTTGTCCACGAAAAGACATCCTTGTCACTGATATTTCCAAACAAACAAAGTCCGTCCTGCATTTCCCCACATTTAGTATACATGGTAGCGAGCGAGTTAGCCACACAGAGAGTATCATCAAAGCCTCTCACTACCACATGAGTATGAATCTCCTTACCATATTTAACTTGACGTAAACCAGCACAAGCCTTCAAGGCACTAGCAAATGTAAAAGTATCAGATGGTTCATTCAGTCTCATCATATTCGAAAAGTACATAAGCCCTTCCTTGTAACGACCAGCGAGAACCAAACCCGTTATGACTGTTGTCCACGTAACAGCGTTTCTAAAAGGCATCTCACTAAAAACTCTGCAACTCTTGTCCATCTTCCCAATTCTCTTGTACATCTCAACCAAAGAACTTCCCACGAATACAGAGCTGAGAAGCCAAGTCTTCACCGCGTAAGCATGTAAAGATTCTCCATACACAATGTTGGAACTTTGACCACAAGCCTTGAGTGCAACACTTAGCACAGAGGTATCAGGTGAGACGACAGCAGGATCAACAACACGACGCATAGAGGAGAACAAAAGCAGTGCTTCGTCAGAGTCGTTAGCAGTCACGTATCCCTTAATGATGGCTGTCCATGACACAACATCTCTGTGTGGCATTTTATCAAACACTTGGCGAGCATCTCGTAAATTCCCGGCGTTGACGAGACTTCGAAGGTGATTCGAGATACGGTTCTCCAACACCGGTTCCTCCAGTAATGAAATCGAAGCTGTACAAAACCGTTGGATCGTGCCGCCGTTTCTCACACTCAAAATCATGTCTTTAGTTTTTTTTATTCACCTGTAGAAAACAAAACATTGATCAGTTGACAGAAGAAGAGTCCAGTCAAATTTAACGTAAAACGGCACGTCGTCCTTTACAGAGAGAGAGTCTTGGATGCTAAAAACGGCACGGTGTCCGGTTACAATGTCCTCTTTGAGATTTTTTTTGGATAAAGTGATTTTTGGATACAGTGACTGATTGATTTATCCAAAAACCCAAACGGTAACGCTAAGCTTCTCCCGTTCTCCGTATTCCCAAGGTTCTACTCCGATGTCGGATCCGGAGCTCGTAATGGATCCTCCGGTAGTGAACGAGTCATCCTTCTCTGAGATTTGGCCATTCTCAGTGAACTATGGTATCCAATTACCGCTTAATTTGGGCCAAGACTTCACTTGTCGAAGCGAATTATTCGGGTATTCCGGTAACAGTTACATATCGGCGGCTGAGGAGTCTACGGTGACGGACCTAACCGGAGGAGGAAGAAAGAGACGACCTTTGACCAGCGTTACTCGATTGGTGAGCTTTGTTTACATTTCATCACTTGGCTTAAGCTGGTTCTCAATTTCACAGTGTTAGCTTGGGATCTAGGATTAGTTGATGGTAAAGTAGATAACTTTAATTAGACGTAATTCTCTGGAATTGATCTTTATATAAATATGACTAGTTGATTCCATATGCTCATCTTAATGGTTGTTGCTGTGACTATGAGTAATTAGTTTATTATGTTAGTACAAGTGATGATTTTGAACTCAATGGTTGTGTATGTGTGTAAATTTGAGCAGAAAGAATCAAGGAAGAAGAAAATGAAAGTTTGTGGATCTGAAGGAGAAACTGAGGATGGTTTGAGACCTGAAGATGAAACAAGTTCTGGTGGTGGAGGCAAAGAAACAGAAGAAAAGAGTCCGGCAAAGGATTATATTCACGTGAGAGCAAGACGAGGACAAGCTACTGACCGGCACAGTCTAGCAGAGCGAGTATGTTCCTAAATTTAACCTTTATATGACAACAAAGATTACGGCTTTCATGATAGAACAACACCTTCATTGTTTGGTAACAAAATGTTAGGTTTGAGTCTTTTGACAGGGGTTTATTACAGTTTTTTTTTTCCTTTTGTTACTCATAGCAGTGTTATGTTCAACGTTTTATCTGTATACTGTTTATCTACAGCACGGTTTTATTCCACAGGCTAGAAGAGAAAAGATCAGTGAGAGGATGAAGTTTCTTCAGGATTTGATTCCAGGATGTAATAAGGTACCTACTAATAATAATCCTTTTGTCTTGCTCCTGTCCTGTACATGAAAATGCACTTGCTTCATATTCATTGCACCTGCTGTTTTACAATTGAAGCCACTGTTACTTTATGCTTTAACACCTTCGGAAATATTTATGAGAATGCTTCTATGATTCAGATCATAGGCAAAGCTCTTGTGCTTGATGAGATTATCAATTATATTCAGTCGTTGCAACGGCAAGTTGAGGTATGGTAGTCATTTCTGTGTACTTTATATCTTTCTTCTAAATGCTGCACCTATTATTATTGTTAGGCTATAATAACGAATTTGGATGCAGTTTCTATCGATGAAGTTAGAAGTCGTTAATTCAGATGTGAGCAGTGGTCCGGAAGTAGGAATGTTCGCTTCTGGAGATGTAAGCCTCAAACTCCTTTCTTTGGAAATTCTTACGATGCTACTAAAATTACAGTACTTAGTAATTGTTGATCATAAGGTTTCACCACCAATACTAAATTTGCTGGCAAATATCAATCTTTATACTCTGTTGTCAATACAGTTCCGTGGTCCATATAGTAGTTTGGTTCTCTTACAAACGTATGATTTCGTTGTTTGTTCATCTGTGGCTATTGGTTGGATAGAATTAACTGATCTTCATAACAAAAGTCAGCCTACAAACTTGCTTGATCTTTGGGATCAAAAAGAGCCACTGACTTTTGCATGAGTTATTGGTGTTGTATTTTACAGCTTAATACTCTGCCGATTGAGGTTCGTCGAACATTGTTCGATCAACAAGAAGCTGACAAAGCCCTAGGGTCTCAACCGGACTGGCTCCATATGAGAATTGATGAAAACTTCGAACGAACTGCGTGATTGATCTTCTTAAGGGTTGTGTCTTATGTGTAGAAATTAGCAGATTGTACTATAGAAAAATGCAGGTTGCAGGTTTGTGTAAAGAACAAAAGATCAAATAAGAATAACTCTCTTATTATTAGCTCTAGAAAATCTCTCAAAACTAAAGCTCTCTCACAATTGTTCTCTCTCAAACTCTTAATCTCTATATGTTAATGTCATAGCTCGACATACATATATATAACAAAACAGTCCTAGTTCTACTAGGAAAACACCAAATAGAGTTTGATCCTTATCCATTCACTAATCATAACTTGATTAGGAATGCTCTGCCTTTTCCTTCTTTAAGTTCTTCTCAAGCTTAAACCAACATTCTCCCCTTTAAGCTTGACTTCACTCTTCACAACTCTAACTCCAATAAGGTCTCTCATTTCTTCGAACTTAATCCTCCCAAGAGCTTTAGTCAATATGTCAGCTTTCTGCTCGCTTCCTGGAACATGTTCTACCTCGATCAATCCACTCTCGACACATTCTCTTATAAAATGGAACCGCCTATGTATATGTTTACTGCGACCATGAAACACAGGATTCTTTGTTAATGCAATTGCAGACTGATTGTCGAGACGTATTGTCACCTTTTCACATGGAGCTCCGGTAACTTCACTAAGCAGTTCTTGTAACCAAATGGCCTGTTTTGCCGCCTCTGTTCCAGCCATAAATTCAGCCTCACAAGAAAATAAGGCTATGACTTCTTGCTTCTGTGAACACCAAGTTATCGGACTTTCTCCTAAGTAAAATATATGTCCAGAAGTGCTTTTGCCATCATCTGGATCGACATTGTGACTACTGTCACTATATCCTATCAGTTTTGGTATCTTTGTTCTCCCAAATGTTAAACCGTGTTCTGTAGTTCCCTTTAAGTACCTCAAACATTGTTTCATAGCTGCTCCATGAGATTCTCTAGGACTCTGCATATATCTACTTAGAACTCCAACACAAAAGGATAAATCAGGTCGTGTATGGAGCAAGTAGCGAAGACATCCCACGTTTTTCCTGTATATTGTTGCATCAATCTCTTTCTCATTCTCTGCTTTAGACAACTTTAGTCCAACCTCCATCGGTGTATGTACCAGATTGCAGTCTCGCATCCCTGCTTCTTCAAGAATCTTTTGAGCATAACGAGTTTGATTCAAGGTTATGCCTCCTTGATGTTGTAGTACCTCGATTCCCAAGTAATATGTTAGCATGCCTAAATCACTCATTTCAAACTTTGATGACATCTCCCTCTTGAATTCGTTAATAATCTTCAAATTTGTGCCTGTCACAAATAAATCATCAACATACACACCAATGACTAGCAAGTGCTCACCAACTTCTTTGCGATATACAGATGGTTCCTTCGAGCACTTAACAAATCTTAAGCCCAGCAAAATTGTGTTCAATTTGTTGTTCCATGCTCTAGGTGCTTGACGCAAGCCATAAAGCGCTTTGTTTAACTTGTATACCTTCTCTTCACTTCCAGTCTTTAGAAAACCTTCTGGCTGTGAAACATAAACTGTTTCTTTGAGCTCACCATGCAAAAAGGCTGTTTTAACATCAAGATGATGTATCTCCCATCCATATGCTGCTGCAAGATCAATAAGCAATCTAATTGTTTCAATTCTTGCCACTGGAGCAAAAACCTCCTCAAAGTCAACTCCATATTGTTGCACATATCCCTTTGCAACAAGTCTAGCTTTGTGCTTGTTGATACTTCCATCTGAGTTTCTCTTGAGTTTAAACACCCATTTAAGCCCGATTGGTTTTGCTCATATAGGCAAATCAACAAGATCCCATGTTTTCAATCTCTCAATCGAACCAACTTCTTCTTTGCAAGCGTGTATCCATTCTTTTGAGTCTTTTGCTTCTTGAAAGTTTCTTGGTTCATTGTTCAATACTAAAAGTAGCATTTCTCCTTCTTCTTCAGCTAGCAGAACGTAATCCTCAAGATATTTTGGAGCATGTCTTTCTCTCTGGGATCTTCTTAACATAACGGGAGATAATCTTTCAGGTGTCCAATTATTCTCGTTTTGTTCGTCCATCTCTTCACTGTCAACTCTGTCTTTACTAATCTCTGATACTCCTCTGTTTTCACCAACTTGTTCTATCTCTGATTCCTGAACATCCTCTTGAAGTCCGTTATTTCCAAACCCATCAATCATAATCTTAAAGCTTTCATTATTATTTCTTATAGTATCGACACCATTCCAGTCCCATCCTTTTGTTTCATCAAAAATAACATCCCTACTAACACTGATCTTCTTTGTGAGAGGGTCAAACAATCGATAGGCCTTCGATCCAGGTTCTGTTCCTAGGTGAACAAGGATGCGACTTCTGTCATCAAGCTTCCTAAGATGTGGTGAATCAACCTTTGCATAACCGATGCATTCGAAGACACGAATGTGTTCAACATTTGGCTTCTTCCCTCTAAACAGTTCATACGGTGTTTGATCCTTAAGAGACCGTGTTACTACTCTGTTTAAGACATAGGTCGAATGTCTTACAGCCTCTCCCCACATGTAGTTAGGCATGTACATGTGTTTCAAAATACTTCTTGCCATCTCCATTAGTGTTTTGTTTCTCCTTTCAACTACACCGTTTTGCTGTGGTGTATAAGGTGCTGTGAGATGTCTTTGAATGCCATTCTCCTCGCAAAAACTTCTAAACTCATTTGATAAAAACTCTCCCCCTCTATCTGTTCTCAAAGTTTGTATTTTGCTCTCTGTCTCCTTTTCTATCATTGCTTTGAAGCTTTTAAATTTCCCAAAAGCTTCTCCTTTCTCGTGTAACAGGATCGTCCACATGTATCGGGAGAAGTCGTCTATAAGGACAAAAACATATCGTTTTCATGCACTCGTACTTGGTGTAATAGGACCACAGAGGTCACCGTGTATAAGCTCAAGCTTCTTCGTTGCTCGATATGATGTTGCCTGCGGAAAAACTCGTCTCGTTTGTTTACCAAGCAAACACGAACTACAGAGTTCTTTTTCAAGTGTACACCTTGGGCCTCCATGAACAATCTTCTTCTCAATCATAGTATTCAATGTTTCAAAGTTCACATGACCCATCCGTGCATGCCACTTTCCTGCATTACTTATTTCTATTAAGTAGAGGCATGTATTATCTTTCAATCCCATTCGAACCTTGTAAAGTCTGTTTGGTGATCTCTCTGCTTTCACAAGAAGTTTTCTTTCACGATCTCTCATAGTTAAATGTCCGTTCCTTAATCGAATGTCACATCCAGCTTCTGTTGCCTCACCAAGACTGACTATATTACTTTTCAATCCCGGAATATAGTAGACATCAATCATCTTTCTTGGCTTTCCATTCAGATCAACAAAGGCTATCGTGCCTTTTCCTTTAATATCAATACGAGAGTCATCTCCAAATCTAACTTTTCCTGTGACTGTCAAATCGAGTGTGTCAAAGTATCTTCTATCTCCAGTCATGTGGTTGCTAGCCCCATTGTCAAGATACCAAATATTGTCTCCTCCTGTGTTTGTTTCGAATTGACTAGGTACACATCGTTTTTCATTCAGGAATACAACCTCATGTAGCATAAGTTCATCTGCAGTTTCCGTATCCTTCTCCACTTCTTGAGTTTCCTGCAATTTCAACAAACGATCTGGACAACTGCTTGCATAATGCCCCATCTTGTCACATCTGAAACATGTAACCTGCGAGGGATCTCTTCCTCCGTTACGTCCACGTCCTCTTCCTCGATAGGAGAACCTTCCTCCTCTGCCTCTTCCTCTGTAGCTTCCGTTGTACTCATGTTGATGTTGATTAGAATAGCTTGCTTGCGTATCAACATTAGAGATAGTATTAGCATACATTAGCTTGTTCTGTTCTTCTTGTGGTTCTTCATCTTCGAATATTCTTTCTTCGTAGGCTTTAAGTCGGCCCACAATTTCTACAAAGCTTGTTGTGTTTAAGTCTAGTACTTGCTCTAAAGATGCTACAATATGAATGTATTTCTTTCGAGGAAGAGTTTTAAGAAACTTCTTGACTAGCTTGGATTCTTCGATTATTGTCCCTAGTGCAGCTGATTTTGAGGAGAGTTCGGATATTCTCCCAGAAAACTCATCAATACTCTCTGTATCTTTCATCTTCAGTCGATCAAAATCAGTCATCAGTGTTTGTAGTCTAGCCTCACAAACTCTCTCAGCTCCTACATGTCTGTTTTTGATTGCTAACCATATCTTTTTAGCTGTATCGAGCTCTCCTACCTGCAAGATGAGTGCCTCTGGGATAGATTGAAACAGTAATGCAATAGCCATGTCATTCTTTTCTTCATCTATAGTTTCTGCATCAATTGTCTCCCAAACTTTGTTGACCCTGAGCACAAATTTCATCTTCAGTGCCCAAACTGTATAGTTTGTGGTTGTTAGCATCGGACATGTGATGGAGGAAGATCCTCCTCCCTCTGTTGGTTTTGTGATCACAATAGCACTTTCCCCTTCGGTCATTGTTTTGCTCTGATACCAAATATAGAAAAATGCAGGTTGCAGGTTTGTGTAAAGAACAAAAGATCAAATAAGAATAACTCTCTTATTATTAGCTCTAGAAAATCTCTCAAAACTAAAGCTCTCTCACAATTGTTCTCTCTCAAACTCTTAATCTCTATATGTTAATGTCATAGCTCGACATACATATATATAACAAAACAGTCCTAGTTCTACTAGGAAAACACCAAATAGAGTTTGATCCTTATCCATTCACTAATCATAACTTGATTAGGAATGCTCTGCCTTTTCCTTCTTTAAGTTCTTCTCAAGCTTAAACCAACATGTACGACTAGGAAATAGAGACGAAGCGTGACTGTTATCATCAGAACTCAGAAGTAAAGATTTAATTTAATGCTCGAGAGTTAGTCCTTAAAAATACACCAACTAAAGGATTTGTAAAAGTCATTACCTGATGAATCGACGTAGTAATTAATAGTTTTAACTTTTAAAGGCCCAAACGGCTGCGTTTTAGTTTGGTTATCTTATTTTTACCTTGTTTAGTTTACAGTAAACCTCTTCGTCAAAAAAGAAAAAAAAAGTTTACACCTCTCAAATAATTTCGTCCACGTAAATAATGAGTTATATCGGATCAACAACAACTTTAACATTCTTCATCAAATTTGAGCTCAAGATTCACTTGAAGTGATTGGATTGTTATAATTTATCCAAAATTTTAGTAGGATGATGGAGAGACCAGATTTGGGGAATATTATGATTTCTTTCAAAATGTGTACATACAAAGCTTAATTAATACACTAAATATATTTTGCTAAGACTTTCTCTACTGGTTATCAAATTCTAAAATACCAATTTCTCAATTTTCTCTCTAGGCCAAAAACATACTGTATTGATTTTAGAATTTCACATAATTTATGTAAAATTTACAAATCATATGTTATTTAATTATAGATTTTGTAAAAAAATCTAATGAAATTCAGCGATATTAAACTAGTGATTTAAAATCTACTTAAACATTGTTATTGAAAACAATTTAAGAAAAAAATTTTAAATAATTTTATAAGATTTGTGAGGATTTCTCTAGTTAAAAATACAAAAATCTAAATTTCATAGTTTTATGTAGAATTTGATTACAATAAATCTTTATCAATTTGTCTAAAATCATCGAAATCATATAACAACTCAGTAAAACTTAAATCATTTAAAATACTGGATTAAATACACTCCTCATCGTTTTGAAAGAACAAAAAAAATCACATTTTCATTTTATTCATTTCAGTAATCATTTTCATTTTATGCTGCTAAAGAGTAAAAATTACAGTGATGATTAAGTCATGGAGAAAAACACAATTAAAACAGGGTTTGATTTGATCTTCTTAATATATTGACTAGCAAACTCAAACAAGGTCATCAAACTCATCTAAGAATTATTATTTTTCTTGTAGCATCCACCACAATAATTTGTACTTATAGCAATACAAATATATACTCATCATTATATATATCACAATCGTTGTTAATATTACACACAACCAATATTTCTTATTTTGTTCAGTCAAACATAACAAGAGTTTGATTTGTACTATATTTTACTTAGTCTCGGAAGTCCAGGATATAGTTTAAGATTTTCTCATCTTTCAAAGCACATCAGTCTTTAAAGCTTCCTAAACCATCAAAATATATCAATTGCATGAGACGTAATAGTATTACATAGCAAACGAAAAAATTGTGTGAAAACTTTTTCAAAAAAATCATGTAAAATATTAATTAATGAAGAAATTCATATGAATTTAATTAACCAAAAAAAATCATATGATTTTACTAGCGAAAAATTCAATCATAATTTTAAAATTTATTATTAATCTTTTATAGCTAAACGGTTTTTTTTTATATGATAGTATTCGTGTTGTCTATGGCGTACCATGATCTTATTTGACATTCTAAACAAGAAAAAAAAAAAGAAATTATTAAATATATAACTCACTTTCACAATCATAACGATGTTGTATTTATTGGTTGGTTCATTCTTCATTGATTAGGAATTAGATGTTGTTGATACGACAAACTTGTTTTCTAACTGGTAGTATAATTTGAACCATTATGTCGGTAATCTAAATGTGACTTTGTTTAAACCGGTTAGGTAATAGTAGTAGTACACTAGGAACAAAATAAACCGAATCCAAACCAATCCAATCAATGCGAAGAAATCAATAATTTTGGATTGAACCGGTACACATTTATATGCATCGAACCATAATAAATCTCCGGTGCGGTGGAGCTGAAAAAAAAAAAAAAAAAAAAAAGTAAGAGCAGAGAGAAATGGGGATAGTGACTAGAGCTGGAGATTGGTCGTTCAAGGCATTCACTGCGGGGCTAGGGCTCGCCACCATATACCTCACCGGAACTTTCTCCTTTAATGTCTATCGTGGTCTCTCTTGGCACAACGCTCAATCTGTATGTTTTCTTCTCTCTCCCTTCACTTGTTCAATTTGGGGGGATCCGCGTTTCCTGTATTTTCGCTTCTTGTTAAATAATTGAGAATTTTTTGGAAGTATGAATATGATTCGAACATTTGTACAAAGATTCTTGTTGAACGATACTGGATTGATGTTGAAGCTGAGTCCCAAAATTTAGGGTTTAAGGGAGTTTCTATATTGTTGCTAGCTAACCAGTTATTAGGGTTTTTGTTTGATAAACAACAACGATTATATCTCTCTTGAGATTCTTCGTTATAATAAGGAAATTTCTAATCATACACTATCTGAAATTACTCTAGTTCTCTGGAAATGATGATATCGAGATTACTGGTTTTAGATACTCAGTCTTTGTCTATGCAATGGATCAGCTGTGCTAATGATGTCTTTATCTTTCTAGTAGCAAGATCTTGTCCCATTTTGGATATAAGATATATGTTCTAGGTGATATAGAAAGAGCCTTTATGTGAAAAAGATGTGAGCAATTGTAAGAGATATATAGATGATAGAGTTATGTTCATGATAGGAACAGAATTTTTTGTATTCGACCCATAGAGACTTGATTAGTGAGAGATTCTCAACCATTTTACCCTGTTAGTTGTCACTCAGTGCTCTCTAACCGACCATGACATCTTCAATCATAGCATCAGTACACATTAGACCTATACCTGAGAAAGTGAGAGTGAAGCCTCTGAACATTAAGGCTGAAAACTACAGCCAATCAACAAAGCCTTCACATCCTCTTGTCTGTGTCTTGGATCCAGAGCAATAGTGTGTATTGTATTATTAGGTTGCTAATATTGTTGCCATGGCTAATATTCATTCGCCTTATTCAGTAAATTACCTACAATAGTATCAAATGAAAATTTCATGGTTGTTTATTTTGTTTTCTCAAGTTTTTTTATAACTGTTTATGAGAAATTCAATGTTCCTGTCAAATCTTAAGAGAACTCAACTAGTAGATGCGATGGGGTATAGTCAGTTATTTTTATCCCTTAGACCTTTCTTTTATTCTCGGTGTATACATACTAAGACATTGTGTTTGTCCTTCTGGACTTATAATTTTCAACCCTGTTAATGTCTTGTCCAAAGCTAAATCCGTTTTGTGTATCTTACCAAAAAAGTTTCTGTTTCTTTTCCTTGCAGAAGCTGGAGTTAGAGCAATCTGAAGAACAACCCGAATGATCCAAAGTCAGTTGCTATCTATCTTTCAAACAGCAGATGCTTCCTTGAACCTTTGTTGTGCGTGTTGTTTCTTTTCATACAATTACTATATCTTTGTTTCGATTATAGGAGCAATAAAATAAATGAATTTTTTTGGTTAATACCATCACTGAATTTGTAATGTGATTCCAGAAGTTCCATAATATAAAAAGAACCAACTTTTCGTACAATAGTTCCTCTAAAGTCTAAACTACTGATAAATTGTTAAGGTAATATAGAAACTGCGAATCCAGAAACTGGCTTGATGACAGCAGAAGAACATGAACCTGGAGGACGAAGAATTGAACAAAAGCAAGATAGGTAGCATATGAAAACTATACATTTCAATATTGTGTCAAAATTCTACTTTAGTTTCTCAGTATCAGTTAAACTCTACAACACAATACTATGAACCATCAATCATGCCTGCCTCTACAATACAAGAGAAGAAGAGCACAGAGAATGCTTCAGTGTTACAGCATCGACAGAATTTCAATTTGGATTGCAATAATCTATGAGCTCACGTGATACGCTCGAGTCTGACTTTTATGATTCATGTAAAGCGATTTGGGTTTCTGGAAAACAAAAATACAAGGTTTCTCCATAAGACGATTACGAAATCCTTTTCGTTATTTCACTTATTACGTAAGCCAAACAAGAGTAACAAGATGAATTTTTGAGATTGTTAAAAAAGGGAGATAAAGAAACTCATGAGCTTCCTCCTGCAGCAGCCTGATCCTTTCTCATCACTGCTCTCGCATAGATCTCATAGCAACATCCTGAAACAAGCACACATCAAAAGGCTATTCAACTCAGCACTATGTCATCGACATCAACCCCTGATTGTATGAGCTACACACACTACTCCACTAATTGCTGTTCATATCAAAACTGAGGATGCAATAACAATTCAACTCAACACTCACAATACTATGCCATCGATATGTACCCCTAACTATATAAGATACACAAAGTAGTCTACTAAGTGCTGTTCAGATCTAATCTGAGGATAAAATAACATTAATTCAATGGAGATTCCATTGGCTGACTATGCAATTCCCAGCTACTATATTACATACTATTCCGTCCACTACTAAAAAGAGAATACGATGGGAAGCAAACCAAGGATACTTCCAACTGCAGCTTTAGCAGAAAAAGCAGTAAATCTCTTAATGAAAATAGCATTCCATACCGGCAATAACAATAACTGTGAGCACATCTCCAATCCTCTTCAATCTGTGCACTCCTTTCTTATGCGACTTGAATCTCCTCAAAGAGGCATCCTCAGCCAAGAGCTGCAACAAATACAACCATGAAAGAAAAAAACAGGAATCTCACTGAAACAATCAAGAAAACAAATGTTACAGGAGCCCTATCCCTCTTTGCCTCACTAATTTCAGATTACACGCTTGCACACCGAGACTTACAGAACAATTACACTACCTTCTTCAATTACCAATTTGACATACAAAGATCCTTCCAAAACCAAACTTCAAAATGAATCATTGCTCCTTTTCTAAACAATTTAATCTGACCAAATCGATTCCGTGATCCCTAACCTCAGAACAGAGATAAATGTAAAGATACTTACAGATTTCTCGCGAGCACCTAGCTCCACATGGAATCCGCGACGAGATTGAGCCAAAGCACCATCCGTCTTCTGCAAAAAAAAGATCCCGTCGTAAATCAAAAGAATTGAACACCATATCCGTTAATCAGATTCGATTCGATTCAAAAAACAAAACCTGGGAAGAAGATCGGAGATGAGATGAAATCAAAGTGTTGTTGAGTAGAAACGCCATTTCCGATGAGGAGCAAAGATTTCAGCAGTACGAAGACGATTGGGGGTACCAAAATTAACAAAGACGGATGAAGAAGCTCCTCGTAAATAATAATATAAGACTTAAATTTGTAATTTTGCGTTTTTTACTTTTACCCCATGTTTAAGAATAAATTTCATTTTGACCCCAAAGTTATATTGTATATACAATTCTTGTAGACTTCTTTCCTTGTAATGTCACGAATCTGCTATTTGATGCAAAACGAATGCGCTCGAGTGTGTCGTATATACACAAAACTAAGAAAATCATAACACCGAAGCAAACTGAAACAAACGAGTTCAAGTCTGGTTATCTAGACTAAATCAGTGAAACCCACAAGAGGGCAATCATCAGGACTAGAAGATGCCACTTTAGCTTTAGCTTTTGCTTTTTGGCTTAGCAACATTCTTCTTGCAATTGCTGCAGAGCTTACCATGTGTATATAACAGACAGTTCAGATCAAACTTGAGCTCATCAGGGATCATGCGGTTGAGATGAACGTAGGTTTTGTTCCTGTCTGCTGTTTTCGGGACCCAACCTAACGCCTTTGCGATCTCAAACACCTGGTTTCAGTCGGTTTTGTATCTCATTTTCTATCCGCTTGATCCACAGAAAAACACAATACCAAACCACCAAGGATTACGAGAAACACTCACATGGGTGTCTACTGGGAAATCATTTTGCTGGAGATTGAACATCAGAACACAAGAGACCTGTCAATCATCAATACACCTCCCATGTCAGTTTCCAAAAGTGACTATGTGAGTAACGGTGGCTCTCAGAATAAGAAGGTTCTTAAAAATGTTTCTTTCGAATAGAGGGGGCTTTTACCGTTTTTGGTCCTACTCCTTTAAACTGAGAGAGCTCAGTTTTCACTTCATCTACTGATAAACTACGCAGATACTCCAAGCACAATGCGCCTTTTTCGTTCTGCAAACGGTTCAATATGTTCTTGATACACACAGCCTTTTTCGGGGCCAATCCTCCACATCGTATAGCATTCTCTATTGATTTTGACTCAGCAGCCAAAACCTACAATGGAGGCACAAAGAAGTATCAAGATCAACACATATCTTTACCATTAAACAATGTCAGTATTCACTTTCTCAAAACATTTAATCAAAGATTCCTCAATTTTTCCAATAACATACTTCAACTGAACAAAGGAAATATAAAAAGAAGAGTGACTAAATCTGTCCATGTATAGCATTGATCCAAGTTAGAGCTTAACCTAAACTCATAACTATATCAAAATCATAACACTTCACAAACCTAAACTATGTATATGCATTGATCCAAGAATAGAGATTAGCCTAAACTCATAACTATATCAACATCATAAAACTTCACAACCCTAAACTATGTATATGCATTTATCCAAGATTAGATTTAGAGCTTACACCAAACTCATAACTATATCAACATCACAAAATCACAAAACTTCACAAACATATAACTTTGAATTCCCAAAACCTTATGTTAAGAGAACTTACATCTTCCCATTTCGGGAACGCAGCTTTGAGCGAAGCGAAAGCCCTTAGTGAATTGCTCTCAGTTGTATTCTGGGAGAGAAGAATTTTAACCAGACCATCAAGCACGCTCTCTTCCTCCGCTTCATCCAATGGCTCAGGTTTCACCGTACATTGTGTACCGCGATCATCGACGGCGGAGAGTGATCGGAGTCTCTTACGGCGGTAACTGGCGAACTCGGGAGGGAACCCATGGAGAGACAACAAAGCATCTCTCACGTCTCGGCATTCTTCGGCGGTAGGTCTGAGAAGTGCGGGGTAAGGATTGTCGCCGTCGACGGTGGATTTATTGGTCGGAGTTTTCGATTCGCCGTCGTTTTGGTTTAAGCGTTTCCTCTTCTGGGCTTTGCTCATCTCGAATGAAACTTTTACCGACCGGTGTAAAAATCGGATCGGTTTACTCTTTTCTTTTGTTCTGCGCTTAATTTAATCCACAAGCGTAGTGGAAATTGGGTCGGTTTACCTGAATGTTGTGTAAAAATTACTTCCGGTTTCCTAAAATATCATGCATATTTATTATATTCCGGTTCATTCCGGTCTTTGGGTTAGTTTGGTTTTGATTACATTTGTTTCCGGTTCATTCTAGAATTTATGGTTTGATTGTAGGCGGTGGAAACCTACATCATCCAAACCAAAATCACACCAAAATGTAGGCTTTTTTTTAACGCCTTAATAACTTTATTAATATGAATCAGAATACATAATATTATCAAGATTACAAATACAACAAAAGGTTTTTTCTAACGAAAATGATAAAGCAAAATTAGATCTGCTTTTCATAGACAAACTTGGGATTTGCTTCGAAAGTAGCTGCTTCAGTTTCAGCCACTCGAATTTTCGATATTCCTTTTTATTTCTCATCAACCTACGGGAGGCAGCAGTAAGCTCCACTTTCTTAGATAAAAATTTCATCGTCTTCATCATTTCCGTCAATTTGGTGTGATTTTCTTGTTTGGGAATCATTTTTTTTTTACTGATGAAATACCAGTAACGCATTTGAAAATCATAGACAACGATTCATCTGTTACATCGCAAAACTTTCCAATTGGTCGAAACTCTCCTGTATAAAGAGATGTCATTGATCTTGGTTGCACTTAAAACCCATTTGTGTGGATATGATATAAACAATCTTCTGATTCTCCTATTGGCCTTTAACTCCTCCTCAACAAATTGCTTCCATGGTGGTTTACGTGCTGGTCGATGAGTACAGATCAAATCCAAAAGGATTTGTATTTGTCTTCGAGATGCCCACAATAGATCATATTGACGCCTAGGAACAATCGCATAACTAACATCATGTGTTAGTATGACCAAACACACAACCAAACAGACCGAAAAATTCTTGGCGAAATGGCCGGAGATAGGAACACAACGGTTGATTCGGATCCACCGGTGACGAGACATATATTCTCTCTCCGAACTTGGTTGTATTTGGCTAACGGCTAAAACCACTTGAATCCAAATCAGGTCCAATAGACTCTGAATATGATCAGGCCAAACGACTTGTGCAATCACCATCACAACCGTCATTACGAGAAAGATAAACAAAACTGCAAGTAGACATTGTCCTTGAATACATAAAGTGATCTTCAATTCAATCCATGTAACCATCTTTAGAAAAGATGGTTTATATGCACGACACTAGAACTTGGTAGAAAAAATGTTCTTTGTCGGAGTGGGAACTATCATGAACAAAGATTCAAAGAACCTTTTCAGATGTCGAGGAAGTGTCGATCCTTGTAACCAAAGAGATGCCATTATAAACTAACTAAATCTATATAAAAGTGAAAAGACTACAGATGGAAAATCGACCGACACCGGAAGAACCGAAGTCGGCTGTAATTAATGGTTAAACAGAGAAGTTTGTTGGTAATTGAAACGTTGGAGAAATCGCCTTTGGCGAGAGCAGTTTTTTTTACCAAAATGTAGGTTTATGCGAGAAAAATGGTAAATGTAGGTTTATGCGAGAAAAATGGTTCGAGTTTGGTCCAAATGATATAGGTTAATGGATTGTTTTTTTTTTTGGATATTTTTAATGTTTAGAGTATTTTCAATTATTTATAATATTTTTGTCGGGTATTTCTTGGTACGAAATATTTTGGTTCGATTCCAATTTTTTTGATTTTGATCTTTAGGATCCTTTCAGGTATTTTCTAATCTTGGTTTGTTTTTTTGATTCAGTTTCACTTTAGTATTTTCGGTTTAGTTAATTCTCCCAAGACTACTAAAAAGTAAAAACAACAGAAACAAATGCAATTGATTTTCTTTAGTTTTTTTCTTCTTCTTTTTTTGGGCTAGAGACAAAATAGGTACAGATAAGTAAAGTTTACAAAGGTTGCAACTTGCAAGCAACAAACATACAATAATATTTCTTAGCACAGAGTTCTGAACCAAAAGATTTCCTCAAAATAAGAAGACCGCAAGTCAAATTTAAATTATCCATATATCCTGTGATGATAGTTTAGTTGTGATCTTTGGTTCTCTTAGTACATTAGGTAATAGGTATACACATCTCCATATCAATGACAATGATAGCGATGCTCAATAACGTGTTACACCATCAATAGAAAGGTTTATAAAAAGAAGTCATGAATGGTTTAAGTTAATCATTCAAGATTGGTCGATAGAAACTTGTACATCATGCACCATGGTTTCCAATTTTTATAACATTTTCTTTTCTTTTCAATTTTATCCTTTTAGCATTTAGGTGTAGAATAGAATGTATCACAAGCTCAGCTATTCTCGTAAACATATAATTATATAAATAGGGAATGTATGGTTTGTGTCGGTATGACGTGTTCGCATGACGAATCGCATGGTGGTGACTGGATCACATGACTTCAGGGAAAACAAATGAACGATTGTAGATTATTCTAACTTGTAACGTTGACCATATAATTCTATGACCAACAACTAAATCTTCGTTCCAAATCTTACATTTTACATTTTTTTTCTAATATCAATAAACACTTCATTTTTTTTTACAGATAAATAAATAGTTTTGAGATTTTTCCCAAAAAAATAATATATATGTACATAGTTTTGAGATGGGACACATAATTGACAATATACACACCACCCCCCTTCTTGAGAGGACTTTTTGTTTGTCAACGACCTCACACAAGTCACCCATGAAACACGAGTAACTCTAATACAAACATTGTAAATTTTTGTCGATTCATTAGAAAAGACAAGTCAAAGAAGACTAAAAATACAAATTCACTCCCAAAATTATAGTCACTAGAAAAAGAAAAAAAAACATTACAAAGAGTGAAAAAAAAAACAAAAAGAAACTTTGAGAAATTGTTTTTACTTTTTACCAACAAGAAAATAAAATAAAATAAATAATATAGAGCTAAAATTGAGACGAATAAGCGAAACCCCCTTTTTGCCCTCCTTGTTGAAACTGAGACCGGCTTAGCCCACTCGCTTCCAACATCTTGTTCCACTCACGCGCCTCCGCACCTTCACCAAACTCCCTATCTCCGCCTCTCATTGTCTGCAGAATCTTCGCCGCCTTCTCCTTCAACCTCCCGCTTCCGCTCTCGCTTTCCACAATCTCCGTCAAAACCTCCTCCAATCCCACCTCACTCGCCAATCCTCTAAACCTCATATTCCCAACACTCAACGTCAACAAAGCCCCCACGCAATTCTCACGCGCCGCCGCCACCTCTGCCTCAACTCCTCCCCCACCACTTTCTCGCAGTTTCCCGACCAATATCGCCACCGCATTCCCGTCAAGCATAGCTCCTTTCCCTTCCGGACAAGCCGCTATGTTACATAGCAACAAAAGTATCCTACTCGCCGATTCACCGTTTCTGATCATAGACAACATAACCGGCACCGCACCGGCTTTAACCAACCTATTCCGGTTATTCGGAATCAACGACAGATGATAAAGCGCGAGCGCAGCATCCTGACGCGCTCTCTCACTCTCCGACGATCGAAGCGCGTGAAGAAGCGGCTCAACCGCACCGAGAACTCCAATCACCATCTTGTTCTCTTCCTCAACAGCTAAACTAAACAAAGCACCGATCACATGCTCTTGCGCCTCCGTCGATCCCGATTTCAAAACATCGATCAGCAAAGGAACGAACCCTGACCGTACGATTTTCAATTTGTTAGGTTTCTCCAACGAGAGGTTGACCAACGACGCGGCGGCGTTCGTCTGCACGACGTTGTACCGTGAAACTATCAAAGATCGGAGTAACGAGAGGATCCGATCAGTACAGAGCGAGATTCTCGTGCTCTCGTTTGATCTCGTCGTCTTCCTTAGCTGAATCAGACCTTGCTCGTGATCGATCGTGTCTACACTGCTTAATTTGTTGTAGATCTCTTCTTCTTCCGGTGACATCGGAGGAAACGATGAGTAATCCGATGAAGAAAACGAGGTAGGATTCCGGGTCGTCGAGTGATTAACGGGTCGGGTTTGGTGAAATGGAAGAGAATTGCTTGAAGATACTGCGTTTCTTGAACGAGATCGAATCGCTCCCATCACAGAATCATAATCCGAATTCGAATTCGAAGCCAGCGGTGGTAAAATTTCCGATTTAGAGATCCGATGACCCGGACCCGAACCCGAAACCGTATCCATACGGGTACGAACAACACCTTCGACGTAAGCGTAATCAGGAGGACGAGGGTGGTCCATTTTGTTTCTATCGCAGTAGCTGAGAATCGTTGATCTCATGGCGAGGTTTGGGATTACGGTTGATAAATCGGGTTGAGTACCGTCGTGAAGCTTCGGAGCAAACCCGAGGTTACGGCAAACTTGGACGGAGACACGCTCGAAGGTTTGACCCGAAGCGACGACTACGGGATCCGACATTAAAAACCCGGTGATGGGACAGAGGAACTCCGTTGGGGTTTCGCCAGGGTTGTTGTTTTGCTGAGGCATAGATGTGGCGGAGGCTGAACGGTGGTGGTGAAAAGAGAACCATTTGTGTCTACCGGTCTCGCCCATTTTGGATCGAGACACAACTTGAAGAAGCGAAAAAAAACAACGAAACTAAACGAATCTGAGAAGTTATGTAAGAGATTTTTGACTTCAACGTTTTGAGATTTTTGATCGAGTCCAAAAGATTCTCTCGTTGATACTACTAACCAGACTCTCTTATAATTACTCGTTTTTTTCTCTTACTAATAAAACTTACAGTAGTTAGTATATTTAATGATGACGATAAAGTGATAATGATTGGATTTTTTGTCGTATAAAAATAATATAGGATATTCGGATTTCTTTTATACAATACTACTACTAATTATCTACAAAATCAAAGTTATTTTATGATTTTCGATAATAATTTCAATAACTGATGTCATAACTATTTTATCTAAACAGTTTTTTTTTTCTGTGGCTTGATTAAACAAATTTGAAAATCTGATAATGACCATCTGTGTCGTTACATTTCTAGATGACATTCACAGTTTTTAGTTTCCACAATAAAATTGTAGACCATTGAATAAATCTTGTAGTGGACAAAAAAAATAAGGATTACGGAGGGGGAGGAAATATAAAACTCTATAGATTATGTGCAATTTGTGTTTTAGTAAGTCAGAATGATTGTAAGATATAAGTAAATTGTCGTTGACGAATATAAACAAATTGAATTGATTCATGCGCAGCATCATGATGAGGTGATCGACAGTTCAAGGCGTGTTTACAAGTTCTCTACCCCGTTGGATAAGAAAAGGTATTGAATTAGAGATTTTTTTTCTTCTCATGGTTCCATTGTGTTGACTATATTATTAATGAAAATAAAATGATTTATAAGCTTTAGTTTGTCGTCGTCTCTGAGAGAAATCATTTAAACACAAGAGGGAATAGAGAACGAAACCAATACCCGAAGAAGAAAGCAATCACGATTCACAAAGCAAAGAAATTAAATAGAGATTTGGACGTGGAGACCATCTTCGACCTCCTTTCCACGGACCACGGTATATAACGATTGATTATAATTTGTCTCTCTTATATCAGTTTGAGCAATAAACAAGGCACATCTATATGTTAATAATAACATGTTTAAATCAAGAGACTTCACCAACAAAGTAGCTGCCATGGCCAACAAGATATACTCTTCGAAGATATATATCTTGGACAGATATTGCCATTTTTTTTAGTGTTCCAAATTTTGGATTAGGTCCTTACAATATGTAACATAAGAGATTGACCTTGATTGATTCTATGCGGATTGTGAACTTCAAATCTCAGAAACCGAAATGGTGTTAGACAACTTCAAACCTCAAAAATCTATTTTAGTAAGAAAATGATACTTTAAAAAAAAAAAAAATACTTCTTACATAATAGAATCTTATAATAAAATATAGCATGTTGCTGTGAAATTACGTGCCAAAGAAATATGCCACAAATTAAATGTTTCATCTGTTTCATGTTTCATGCCATATATTGTTCGTCTTGTTTCATGTTGACGACCTAGGGGGCAATTGTATTTTTTTTTCTTGCCGATAGTGGGAAAATATTATCTATAACTTGAAGCTTTCCTGATAATTTTGTATTACTGTTTTGACAGAATGTATCAAGGCAAGTGGTCTATATAATGTTTTTTAAAATCACGTGGAGAATTAAAAACAAGTTTGTAGCAAAAGAAAATAATAATAGAAATTGTCAACTGATTAATAATTAATATACATATTGCATTCATCCATTTCTGTCAAAAATATAAAATTACAATTCTCTGTACTGAGATTCTTTAGACATTCAAGAATATACATTGTTTGTACCAAAAAAGAGTTCCTATAATTTATGTTTAGAGACACAAATTCGTGGAATGGATCTGGTGTTTATACGGATATCTCATTTGATATGTATAAAGATGAGGAAGCTTAGATGATTGGAAGGTTGCTTTACGGAGACTTCATCACTCTCTGTTCATTTTAGAGGCTTAGCCTATCAGGGCATTGTCGACTCTGCTTATGTAGCCGATTTTAAGACTGATTTTTCAAGACAAATTGTGGTAACCATGTCAATCCCCCATATTAGATCACTGTTTGTGTTCTTTGTTCCCCAACATTATCGTTAGAACGATTTGAGAAAAGTGATCTATAGTGTATGCAACTGTTTTACTACTGCATGTAGGTTATTTTTCAGTTGGAAATTAAATACTATGAAAGAAAACTTAATGTCTTTTAAAGAAATGAAGGATAATTGGACAGTTAATTACTAATCCTAAAAATAATTGTATGTAATAATATATTCCTTGTAGAGTTAAACACTTACAAAAATTATTTACCAGTCTTAAAAAGAATTGTATGATAACCCTAAGGAAACTATACAACTAATCACTAATTCTGAAAGAAAAACATATAATTTTTCTTTTGTGAAAAAGACATATTGTAAGAAGGAAACTATACAATTACTTACTAACCCCTAAGGGGAAAAGTATTATTATTACTCTTCTTTTAAACTGATAAATTTAATCTGAAAGGATTTTATTAATATTCATTTTAAAAATATATATTTATATAAGAAAATTATATAATTAATTACTAATCATTAAAAATATAATAACAAATTATCTTTAAGAAAACTATACAATAAATTACAAAACTAAAAGAACAAATATTATTATTACCTGTTTTTAATGAATTACTTTTATAAAAATGTTATAAATTACTATAATCCCAGAAAGAAAAGGATTATAAATATTCCATCTCTATATTAAACAACTAAAGTTACTTCATAATTTCTCACAAAACAAAACAACTAGGTTACTTCATAATAACATCATCCGCCCTTCAACTTCGTTTTCTTGGTATAACTTTTCTTCCTTTTAAAAAATTGTTGTTATTTTCATATGATCATGTATAATTCCATGGTGGTGTCAAATTTTACATCCGAATCAATCACCATGATCATTAGACAAAACTTTTAACTTACTACTACTGGGAAATGATAAAATTTGTTCTAAACACTTTCTATATCCGGTTTAAATGTGGGTTTGGTTTGGTTCTACAAATTCGGCTACGGATGTGATGAAACCGGGTATCATACGGCGTCGTGTAGTTTATGTTTCTTTTGCTGAGAAAAAAACAAAAAATAAAAACGAAACTCTAAAGAGCGATCATGAGAGAGAGAGAGAGAGAAGAAGAAATAAAGGATCTTCTTTTCCATGGGCGATCGCTGAGATCCCCCTGACGAACATAGCACAAAAATTGTCTTCAATCACGAATCTGATTCGATATTTTATTTGAGCCCCTGATCTGGTAAAAGCTCGATCTTCTTTAGTTGCCGCTTATAACTTTGGGCCTTTGGGGGGGAAAAATCATCTACCTTTGTATTTCTTCTGTGGTAAGAATCAATTAACAAGCCTTTAGTCTCTTCAACGCAGCTAGTGGTGAAGTATTTGTGTTAAACCACATCTGGGTTTTGTCTTAATTGTGTCAAAACCAATTTTTTTTTTTTTTTTTTTTGTTGGCTTTGCTTTGGCACTAAATCTTATTTAGGTTCGATTTTTGTGAAAGAATTTAACAGTTTTAGTCTACTGAAACACGTTGGTGTAGTGATTATATTGGAAGGAATTTGGAAATTATTCCACAATTTTTATTGTTTGATCTCTCATTGACTTTTGGTGTTTGATATGCTTCTCTACCCAGATTCTTTATGCTTTAGTGTCACAAGTGATAACTTTGATCTTTGATTGGTTTTTGTTTTTATTGAAGGTTTATAATTTATAGTGGAAGTTTGGAATGGTGCTGGTATTGGCATTGGGGGATCTCCATGTACCCCATAGAGCAGCTGATCTACCTCCTAAGTTCAAATCAATGCTTGTCCCTGGGAAGATTCAACACATCATCTGCACTGGAAATCTCTGCATCAAAGTAGGGTTTTCTCAAATTATTAATCTTTACATCTCTATCATGCTTTGTTTTGATTATATAAATTTTGGTTAAGAGTCTATTTTCGTTCTGAATACTACAAGTTTGTCTTGTTTGTGCGTTGTTTTGAACTACATTCTTACTTGGTAGTTTGAGATTTAGCGGAAAATGGAAAAGGAGACTCAATTGTTTGATGTGGAGCTTGTTCTGCATCTTATGGATTTTGCAGATTTTAATTTATACCTGGTAGTGTGAGAGTCGTCGAAAATGGGAAGAGGAATTTCATTACTGTTTTGGTTGGATCAGTGTTAGTTTTAGATTTGCTTGAGCAATGATGGACTTGTGAAGGGATTAACTCAGCAGTGATTAGTTGTTTATGAGAATTCAGTGATGCCCTTTTAGTTGGAAGATGTGTAAAGAAGTTTGTGAGGCGTTTAGTTGATAACCCATCTTAGAGAAGTTGCAGACCTGATTTGTTCTTATGCTGTGAAATCTTTTCTGGTTTATGTTTGTGGTAAGCTTAACATTTTGTGACTGTTTTAGGAAATCCATGATTACTTGAAGACTATCTGTCCTGATTTGCATATAGTTCGAGGGGAGTTTGATGAAGATGCACGATACCCTGAGAATAAAACCTTGACTATCGGTCAATTCAAGCTGGGACTGTGCCATGGCCACCAGGTTCAGTTTTTCTTCTCTTGCACATTTCATTGTGAGCATGTTGCAGCATATCAATATTCCCTAGTTGTATCATACACCATCTGTTTATCAAAATTTCGATTTAAAAACTAAATTTTGCTTGCCTTTACTTCATTGCTTTGTTGGTTTGTGTCCTTACCCAGTGAGTTTCAGTTTTTGCTCGCTTATTGCTACATGCATGATAATGTAATCAGGCTCTGACTGTCACATCAAATAGTTTTTCTCTCAGTCTTTACATTGTCATATGATAAACAATGATACATTGCTTTTGTCTAGATGCCTCTAATCTACACTTGCCTATTCATGATAAAGAATGTGTTTAAGAATAGTAAACGGGAAAGTCAGTTTAAGCACCGTTGATTTTTCATGTCAATGTTTTAGACTAAAACTATGAAAGAGATGACTCGTTTAGGGTTTGATTCTCTATGTACTCATTAAATTTTGTTTTCTGGTTCTTCCACGTTCCTTAGTAAGCAATGGTTTATTAAACTTTATGAACTTACTTGCAGTGGTATGAAAAAGAGCTTCTCTATTTTGCTGTATGTACAGGTAATCCCATGGGGTGATCTAGACTCACTCGCCATGCTTCAGAGACAACTCGGCGTTGACATACTTGTAACAGGCCATACCCACCAGTTCACAGCCTACAAACACGAAGGAGGAGTGGTCATCAACCCGGGATCTGCCACCGGAGCTTACAGCAGCATTAACCAAGACGTTAACCCAAGCTTTGTCCTTATGGACATCGACGGCTTCCGAGCTGTGGTTTACGTCTATGAGCTAATCGATGGAGAGGTTAAAGTCGACAAGATCGAGTTCAAGAAACCTCCCACCTCCAACTCTGCTCCTTAGTCCATTTAAAAAAAAAAACCTGAAACCGTTTTATGTTTTTGTCTGAACTCACTCCTAAAAAATTTGGTACTTTCTTGTGAAAAATAATCTTTTAATTTAACAATTTGGAAATTGAATCACATAGTACAAATATTATGAAAAAATTAATATTTAATTTGAAAAAAATGAAATAATTTGCTGCAAAAGTCGAATAATTTTATTGTCATTACCACGAACTTGTCGAATTATTCATCTACAAGAGATTAAAAAGCATAATAAAATCGATCCCCAAATTTATTATTAATCGTGATAATTAAAAGCCCTAAAAACCCGACCCGATTCGATCTAACCCGACCCGATTAATGAGCGGTGAATCTGAAGAGCATAACATGCAAATAAGTCTCGCCGGGGTTCACAATCTGCGTCGGGAAATTCTTGTGATTGACGGAATCTGGGAAGCCTTGAGTCTCCAAACACAAACCTCCGTATTTCCCATAAACCGCTTTACCTTTTCCGACGACGCGTTTCAACATGTTACTCGTGTAAAACTGAACGCCAGGCTGGTTCGTCCACAGCTCCATCTTCCTCCCTGTGATATCCTCCGTCACAACCGCCGTTTTCCTCAGATGTTTCCCGATAGGTCCGTCGATGATGTAGTTGATGTCGTAACCGCCGGGTAGCTCGTGGATCCGGCTCCCGATCTCGCGTGGCTCGAGGAAATCGTAAGGTGTTCCGGCTATGGAGGTGATTTCGCCGGTTGGGATGAGTGTGTCGTCGACGGGAGTGATTTTATCGGCGAGGAGTTGGATTTTGTGGGAGAGGATGTCGCCGGAGTTGTGGCTACGGAGGTTCCAGTATGTGTGGAGGGCTAAGTTGATTGGTGTTGGTTTGTTTAGTGGCTTTGCTTCCATTTTAACTCAGAGTATGTTTTTACCGATCATGTACGTCACTTTCACCGTCACGTTTCCGGGGAAACCTTTTGAAAAAAATAACCAAAAAATTAAAATTACATTTCAATTGGTTATATATTTTGTTGGTAAATTGGAGAGAGTAATTTTATGGGTTAGATGGTACTTTTTGGTTTTTTTTTTTACCTTCTTCACCGTCGAAGCTGTCGTATTTGAAAGTAATGTGGCTAGTGGGAACGTAGCTTTGGACTGACCAAATCACATCACTGAATCCCTTTGTACCACCTGATTTTTGTAAGAAATTGATTAGTGATAACGTTTTTAAATAAACATAAATGAAATTTCCAACAAAGGAGTAAGTGAGTGAGATCAAATTGAGATAAAAAGTAATAAATACCATGGAGAGTGTTATAGCCGTCGTTGGGACTGGTTTTGTACAGTTGACCATTTAACTTGAACTGAGCACCTCCTATTCTATTAGCCACTCTTCCCACTATTGCTCCAAAATAAGTTGTATCATTCTACAATAAAAATATCCAAAACCGAGGAAATTATTATTACTAAATTTGTTATTTCTAACAGTAAAGCCTAATATCAACGTGGGTTGTGATGAGTCATTGGTTTTGGATTTTAATTATATAAGTGGAGGATATCGAATAACGTGACAATGCTTTTTGAGCCGAACATCTAGGTTCTATCTAAAATTAAAACCCAAAGTTTTGACCAAAAATGTGATATAACAACTAAAAGATCAGGAAAAAGTAATTAATTAATTACCTTGTAACTATCAAGACTATCAAATCCAAGAACAACATCATCTTGCTTTCCTGTGAATCATCATCATAAGAAATATCAGATTTAAAACAGATAAAAAAAAATCAGAAGAGGCAGAGAGGAAGAAAGAGACAGAGAGAGAGACCATGTCTGTCAGGGAGGAGAAGAGAGGTCATGACAGCACCATAGTTAGTGAAGGTAACACTAAAGTTTCCTCTGGTGAGCTTATAGGTTTTGATCTCCTTTTCACAGAGACTGTAATCAACACAACAACATAACAACACCATCAAAACAGATACACTCAGAACGTGTAATGACGACGATGTCTTCTTCACCATTTTTTTCAGATCAATCAAGATCTACTATTGAGTGATGAGAGAGAGAGAGAGAAATGGAAAAAGAAAGAGAGATAATTTTGGATTTTTCTTCTTGTAATGTGTGTGTATCCTATTTATATTACTGTGGATGAGAGAGATGAGACTATTATATTTTTTTTTTATAAGAATCTTCTTTGTAATTTAGATTTGCTCAGAAGATATTTTAGTTGACAAAATAAATTAGTCATTTAAACCATTTTTAGTATTTTTTAATTGTTCTATATTATTTTGTAGAAAAATCTATATTATTTTGTAGAAAAATAATTTTAAGATGTATGTGTGCGTGCTCGTCTCACTGTATTGTTTGAATACTTCTATTTATTTATTTATTTATTTATCACGATTAGATTTATTCTATTTTAGTATATACACATTTTCTCTCTTTTTGAATGTTTCTTTCGTTTTTACTTTTTTTATTTATTGAGTTTTTAGTATGTGTGCGTGCTCGTCGTGGTCACGAACAAAGTCCCCCATTCATAAATGCCTCCCACGGAGGCACGGACCACTTGCCTAAATGGTAAAATTTCTAGAATTTTGATTTGTACGAACTCTCTGGTTTGAAAAGTATATCCGAAATGAATTTGTAGTTTTTGGCAACCAGAGTAAGTTTTAATTTCCAAACCATTCGTTGAAAATTTTAACCACTTAGTTAATTATAAATTATCTTTTAGACATAACTAAAACATTCTTATGCTTATGCCTCTCAATTGTTGGTGAAGGTTTTGTTTTGTATATTTTATACCAAACGTTTTTGAACTTAGCTCCTGCAATCGTATAGGTTTCCTCAACGTTTGTCTCCTTATTATTCAGAAAGAAAAAAAAAATTTGACAAAGTAAATTTTATTTTGATCGATAAAGGAAGAATAGACCAAGAAGCATAGGAATAGGGACAAATGAGAGTTAAGAAAGCGATAACAAAGGGATAAGATGAAGAGACTCGTTTATTATTCGTGGAATATATTACGTCTAAAATGAAGACTATCATGATCATTGAGTTTCCCTTTTTAGAAGTTCGTATTAACTCTTTACGAAAATAAATGATGCTGAATTTTTTTTTTTGGTCGGAATAAATAAATGATGCTGATGCGTAAGATATAACTATTCTTGTTTTTTTTTTTTTTTTTCGAAAAAGAACTATTGTTGTTAGAAATAACAAATTTAGTAATAATAGTTTGGTATAAAATATTGTTGTTAGAACTATTGTGAGTGTGGAATAGTTTAACAAATTTATTATCAGGCAACTTTTGAGTTGAAAATCTTAGAAAGTGATAATAAATCAATTCAAAAGTTGCCTAATCGAACTAGTGATAATAAATTTGTTAAACTATTCCACATTCACATGTATATTAAAATAAAATTATTGCATCAGTCACAAATTTGTTTAAAATTTATAATGCATTTTTTGATTAATGGATTAGTCACTATATATATATATACGTATATACTATTTTTATCTGCCATATCTTTGAAGTGATGAAATTTTGTCGTATTACTGTAGTTTTTAATAACAAAATCATTTAGACAGCAAAAACGCAGGTGAGTAATATAAATTAATTGAGAATCTTAGAAGTGTCACGTCAAAAATATCAAAAAACGACAAGATGAATTTAATAATTTGATTAAAAAAGAGTTGTTTTCTCTTAATCACAATCATAATAAAACTAGTCATTGTCAAAAAAAAAAAAATCATAATAAAACTAGTTGACAAATTTTCTTAGTCCGGTTGTGTATATACAATTATGCATGCTTCCTTCGTATTAAGAGCATATAAGTGGCTAGAGACAGTTATATGAAATATAATTTGTGACTTTGAACTTGAGATAAGACGTAGAAAAGATTGAGATCGATCAAGAGAGGACATTGAAAACATTGTTAGTTAAGAAGTTTGGGTAACCTTTACAAAGACATCTTCAAAAGTTGTCTGCAAGTTTCCGAGCCACCACCGGAAACATTATCTTTACCCTCTCCAATGCATGAAAAAAATGGTTTCTATTAAATCATCCACAAACAAACAGGTTATAAAAAATCTCATAAGATATTTGTAAAATTTTATATTTTGTATATACATTTAGAAGGTTACACACTTATTTGAGTGTATCTCAATATTTTAATTTGTTTAATAAGGTTATATTGAAAGAGAGCATTTAAAAAAATTGTTGTGGGCAAGTGACATTCTAAAAAAACTTATTTTTCATGCAATTTAATACCATAACAAAATAAATACAGTGATGAGCTCTAACCTTGACAAAATGACTTTTCCTTTTATAAAGTTTTAGGAGTCAGAAAGTGGACAAGATTTGACATTTGTAGAACAAAAATATTTGTAATAACAAAATTAATTAGAAATCAAATAATATAAGAAAAATTAGAAAATCAAAACACTGTAAGTAAATAATGGAATTTTGTTGAGTTATCAATTGGAGTAATAGTTGTTTAACATAAGATGAAATTAAGATTGAGATTGGTCAAGAAGATATAGAAGACATTGAAAACGTTGTTAAATTAGCTAAGAAGTTTGAGCAACCTTCACAAAGACATCTTCAAGAGTTGTGTCTGCGAGTCCCCAAGCCACCACCGGAAACATCATCTTTGCCTTCTCCAATGCTTGAAAGACCTCTGCGATCTTCACCTCTTGCTTTTGAAGCTCAAACTTCTGAGTCCCCGCCGTTCGATATATCTTCTTTGCATTCTTAGAAATAGTATCCACTAATTGCTCCACTTCTTGCTCGTGTTCCTCTGAAGTTGTCACAGTCAGTATATAGGATCCTCCATATCGACCCTTCAACTGTCATTAAGGTTTTAGTTAAAGACTGGCTCAAGTTCAGGTTTTGAAATAGGTCGTTAATTCAGTTATTCTCTGTTTATAACGATTTTTAAGTATATATATATATATATAAGATGTGTTTTCGTTATACAGTACCTCCTTTGGATTGCCTATGCATTGCAAACTACCATTAACGAAAATTCCAAGACGATCACATAAAACTTCAGCTTCTTCCATTGAATGTGCTGAAACATAAAACCAAAGCTGAAGTCTTTTTGTATGTTTGTATGATGACATTATATATGTGGCAAACCAAAGGGAGATATGAACACTCACTCGTGAGTATTATCGCCCCTTTTTGTTTAGCCAGTTTTACTACATCCCATAAACTCTTCCTCGAGGCTGGATCAAGCCCGGTGCTTGGCTCATCCATGTAAACAACCTTGACAAACCACAAAAGACATTACAGAAAATAATCTTATCATAGACGATCTTAGATACCAAAAGAGGTTTTTCAAGTTACTTTGGGGTTTCCTATGAGAGAAATGGCAACGCTGAGCCGTCTCTTCATCCCTCCACTGTATTTCCCAACTTGTCTCTCACCAACCCCTCCATGGAAAAGGTTGACACTGCGAAGCGACTCTTCGACAGCCTAATTAAACCCGAGAAAACGATCAATCAGTTTTTACTTTTATACACAAGTCATTCACAAACCAATCTCGTCAAAACATAAAAGTTACTTGTGTCAAGACAACCCCTTTGAGATTCTTGAGCCTTCCATAAAACAGTAGATGTTCCCTTCCACTCAGTTTCTCCCACAAGAGACTGCAGAAAAATCAAATGAAATGGACTAAGAAACAGGACAGCCTCAAAGTAAAAGAAAGGAACAGAGATTATATATAGAGATATTTACTCATGTTGTGGACAGACTCCAATTGTTGTATATATCCGGTCCATATCGGTTAGTATGTCAAGACCTTGGACAAATGCTGTGCCAGACGATGGTTTGATGATTCCTGTCATCTACACAGAAACATTAGTACATATGCCAAAGAGGTTGTCTAGACTCTAGAAGATGCGAGAGATTGCACTCATTAACAGTTGGAGTTTATTAGACATAAAAGATTAATATTCAAACGTACGGACCATGTTGATGAAAGAAGTTTTGCCTGCTCCATTAGGACCAAGCATGCCAAAGCATTCTCCTTGATGTAAAGCCAGAGATAATCCTCTTACCGCAACTTTCTGAGGATTGCCATCCTTACCTGAGTACACCTTCTTGAGATTATTGCATAAAACCGCGCAGTTTGCCGATGATTCAAGTAGATGCTGCTCTACTTTCTCCCTCTGACACCAAAAAAAAAAGATGCATACAAAATCTTACTCATCCTTGTCAATGTTCAAACTGAACTTGATCTTCTTATCTCTCTTAATTTACCTCTTGACACACATCTGGTTTTTCCATTTCAACGACAACTTTTGAAGTTTGGTTGTTAGAGAAGTAGTGATGTTGTTTCTTCTTTGAAGAGTTTTGTCGTAGGAAGAAGAAGAATGGATGTTTCCTAGAGTAAGTGCTTTGATCAATGTAATATGCTGAAACAAGAAGTAACAACCACTCAATGAGCATGATACAAATAACTTGTTTCATTCCATTATTCTCAAAATCTCTCCATCGCATTCCATCAATTCCGCGGTAATCTCCCTCAAATGCAGACTGTGATAACTCATATAGCCCGCGGTATAAAGTAAATCCAGGGTATAACTCCATTGCAATTATCCATCCTCCTAGAGTAACAACAAAAAAAAATCACATGATGAATCATAATATATAAATCTAGCGAATGGTCTGATTCGGGTTTAAGAACTTACTTGGAAAGAGAGGATCTTCCAAGAAGAATTGGAAAAGAAAGATTCCTAGGAGACCGGTTCCAAAGACATATATGTATGCGATAACTGAAATTTCAAATGAAAAATGTAATAGTTCTTAACGAACTTGGTTAATTTGACGAATCTTGAATCATAGCCGGGATAAATACTAAACCTGTAGCCGTTTTAACATCTGAAAACATTGCAGAGGCTAAAAAGGCGAGTGATATTTGAAGATTTATGTATATCAGGAAGAACACAAGTTGGATACTAAAGTCGTTAAGCCTAAAGAAGTTTAACCCTGCAGAAGACTAAAAGCATCAAGAACTGACAAGGAACATTATAAGATTTCACAGGTAACATATTGGATAGAGTTTGAGTTATTCTTCTTACCAATGGCTGAACCGAATATAGCGAAGCACAACATGTAGAGAATTGATACCAGAAGAAAATAAGTGTATGAAACTATCCAGTAAGGAACATCACCAAGTCCATGCATTTTCATCATGATTCTTAACCTCTGTTGTTTCTCATAGACCAGTGTTGTTAAGATCACCTATAATATGATTCAACCGATCAAAGCCGAGAATGAAGAATGATTTAAAATGTTTTCATTCTGATAGTGTAAAGACTTACAGGGAATAATAACAGAATGACCCATGTGAAGAAGAGTGGGCCGATTAGAGAGGCGATATCTAGGCTCAGTTTAGTCTCTGGTTTAGGCATTTCCTTGACATAATCAAATAGTATCTTTGTCTCAGAACCTTTTAGGAACTCAAGATATGCATTAGATGCCTGAAAACGTTACAGAAAAAGAAAAAAAAATACAAATATGAGATTAAGATTGTGTGGTAATTAAATGATAACATCTATGTTTGTGTAAAGGGTTAAGCACAAAATGCACCAGATTAACTAAGCGAGGGACTCGAATCAGAGCCATAGGTCGAACCACTGTATCGTTCTTGTATGTGGAGTTGTACCAAACAGAAACATTGAGATTGTTGCCATTTGTGTTCTGAAAATCAAAAGCTATAAAATGCAAAGAAGTTAAGACATAAAACACTAGCTATTATTACAAAGAAGTGAGATGAGGTGATGAGAATAGACCTCCAGGAAACTCATTGATCTTCTTGTTTGGATTTCCTTTTCGGTAGCCCTTAAAAAGCTCGCTGTTCACATCGGAAGAACTATCCACCCACATATTTAAGCCTTGGACACATTTTACCTCTAAACATAAGAGAGAAATCCTCTGTTTTTATAAGAGCATTCTTGAAAAGATTTTAAGATTTTGATATTGTAAATGGGAAGTTGTTTTGGTATACCTTTAGGGAAAGCAAGAGGTGATTGGTGAGTTAAGGTTGAGAAAGAAGAGTTTGGTGAGCATTCATGTTGGATGTTATAAATGGGAAGATCTGAGATGAAAGCAGAGTCCATATGATTGGTGTATGCAGGGAAAGATGATGAGCCCTGCATATCTATTATAAAGTCAGAGAACGAGAAAACACAAAATTGTATAACCAAGATGCTACATTGCACTTACCAAGACATAATTGGCTAAATTTCCATCAAATTCAGATGATTTGCTTTGCATATTTCCCATTAGAACTGTCAAAACAAACAATTTCATTGTCACATAAGAAAATAAAATTAATATCCCATTAGGGTTTATACCTTTTCCGAGGGACTGATTCTTTCCGGTGAAGAGAAAAGTTGCAGGAAAAGAATGACTCGGTTGTGGGGTCCTGGCTCGGTATTGAGGAGCTGGGATTTGAAGTAACGGAGTCCATTGTGGTGGATTAGGAATGGCGCAAAACGCTGCTTGCTCTGAAGTGGAATACCTTAAGTCACAAGCTTTCTCTTTGCAGCCACATTGACCATGAACGTCGTTGAATTGTGTGTCGAAGAGCATTTGGACAACAAGGAGAAGTAGACAGAGGAAGAAAGGGATCGTGATGAGACGTATATTGCTCCATATGTTCCGTCTCTGCATCAAAGATAAACGAAACTTTATTGTAAAGTTCTTACTCTGTTTTAGCCATTTTAGTTGTTTAAGTATACTGATACCTGGAAAACTAAATTCTTCCTAAGTAAAGCGTCGGCTTGAGTCAAGAAACATGCAGGAATCGAATCCGCCATTACACTGAATGTGAGAAGATTTGATGGACTCGAATAAATTTTCAAGAATCTCTATTTCTTAGATGTGCATACTAATCTAGTAGCTTAATAACAAAAATATCAAGACTTGAGATAACACGTTACTGAAGTGGCATATAGGTATTGGACAATGGCACTGTATTTTCTTGTTAGTCATTGCGTCTAGGTCAAGTAATTTTAATTCTTGCATCTTCTCACCCAACAAATTTACTCTTTACCAAACCTATATAAACATGAATATAATAAAAACGAAAATTTGGCTTTTTTTATGACTACAATTTAGTTGTTTATTGCCACAATTTAGGGTTTTCTTAAGGATCTCGGATTAATCCCAATTTTTATAAACCGTTTATGAATTTCGAAACAGAGTAAGTAAACCAATGCTTAAGCTTTAAAGGTTGTTGTGTTGTGTCACCTGCTTAAAGGAGCTCTAGTATTCATTTCATGTATAATCTCATTGAAAATTCACGAGCTTTGTATAATATTTTCCAGTAATATACATGATATCTGTGGTAGCAATTTGACAAAAACAAATATTATGGACAACACAAGTATGAATCTAATAAGATCAAGAGAACACATTAAAGGCTTGACCGGTTCTAGCAACCTTGATGAAGACATCTTCAAGAGTTGTATCTGCGAGTCCCCAAGCGAAAACCGTGAAGTTTCTCTTGGCCTTCTCCACCGCCTGGAACACCTCTGAGATCCGAACCTCCTCCTTTGGAAGCTCAAACTTCTGAGTCCCTGCGATGTGATATATCTTCTTGGCGTTTGGGGAGACTTCTTGAATCAGCTTCTCCACTTTTTGCTCGTGTTCTGAAGATGTTGTCATTGTAAACACATAAGATCCACCGTACCTTCCCTTCAGTTCTTTAGGGTTGCCAATGCATTGCAAGCCTCCGTCCACGAAAATACCCAATCGGTCACATAGAAATTCTGCTTCTTCCATTGAATGGGTTGTGAGGATTATCGCAGTGTTTTCTTTAGCACGCTTGATGACAGTCCATAGGTTCTTTCTCGAGGCTGGATCAAGTCCTGTGCTTGGCTCATCCATATAAACCACCTTCATAGGCAAAAGAAAATGAAAACGAAATCCTTAAGCTTCAAAGAGATCAACTCTCTAGGTGTACTACTTATAAAGGTCAATGGTTACTAAGTGTAACAAGGGATTCTTAGACAATGGTGTACCTTAGGATTCCCAATAAGCGATATGGCTACGCTCAGGCGCCTTTTCAGACCTCCACTGTATTTCCCAGCAGGTTTGTCGGCAACACCTCCGTGGAAAAGGTTGACACTCTTAAGAGACTCTTCCACAGCCTAATGTGAGGTCAATAACGATGAGAGATGGATTGAGCAACCGTAAAATTGTATCTTTTGATAACTTTTGGAGTAATATAGAAGGGAAGTAAGATTGATAAATTACTTGGTCGAGATCAGAGCCTTTGAGATTCTTAAGTCTTCCATAAAACAGCAGATGTTCCCTTCCTGTCAGTGTTTCCCAGAGCAAGCTGCACAATAAGAGAATGATTACACAATCACAATCACAATTACAATTACACAATGTTAGTGTGGAACAGTAATAAACTGTTTATTTGTGCTTTCTTGGCTAAGAACAAAATGAAATGAAACTTACTCGTGCTGCGGGCATACACCCATGCTGGTGTACACTCTGTCCATATCGTTGCATATATCCAAACCCTGAACAAGCCCTGTCCCAGATGTTGGTTTCAGGAGCCCGGTCATCTGGTAATACATTACATATTAGTAACGCTACAAGATTATAATCATCGATCAGCCATTAGAAGTAGAATCTAAGCTCCATTCAGCTCAAAAGATTTGTCCATTTGGATACTGACCATATTGATGAAGGAGGTCTTGCCTGCACCATTGGGTCCTAACATGCCAAAGCATTCTCCTGAAGGCACTGCAAGAGATAACCCCCGGACTGCCAATTTAGGCGGGTTCCCATCTCTACCAGGATACACCTTCTTCAGGTCGTCACATACAATCGAATGGCTTGTGCTCGACTCAAGCATCAACCGCTCGACTTTTTCTCTCTGATTCGGATAAATCTTTTATCAGAACCAGAATTATCAAGAACATGAAATATATATACTGTGAATCCTTTTGACATACCTCCTCAGTAACATCTGGTTTCTCCATCTCAACAGCGACTTTGGAGCCTTGCCTCTGCAAACTAGGCCTTCGCAAAGAAGGAGATTTCTTGAAAGGGTTTTGCAAGAAGAACAACGGGTCTTTTCCGGATGAAGAAATCTTATCGATATAGTATGCTGCAATGAGTGCGAGAAACCACTCAACGATAATGATGTAAAAAACATCATCCATTGCACTATCACTGAAATCATTCCACTTCATCCCATCTTCCCCTCTCAAGTTTCCCCGGAATGAAAATTGTGCGAACTCATACAGCCCACGGTATATGGAGAAGCCAGGATATAACTCCATGACAAGAATCCAGCCTCCTGGAAAAGTATAATTACATCGCAATCTTGATCAGTTGTCAGAATAAACACATAAGTATCGTTCTTCAAGATCATAATAACTTACTAGGAAATGATGAATCTTCTATAAGGAAGTTGAGTAGAAACAAGCCCAAAAGTCCAGATCCAAACACGTATATGTAAGCAACAACTATGTTCAAGACATATGAGAAAAAAAAAACTCATTAGCTTGTTTTAAACCCCAACGACTTCTTGATCAAATTCAAGAAGCACAATGTTATTTAAGTACCTGTTGCTGTCTTGACCTTTGAAAATAGAGAGGAAACTAGAAAGGCAAGGGCGATTTGCAGATTTACATAGAGAAAATAGAATACGAACTGAATGCTGTAGTCATTAAGCCGGAAGAACTTCAGTCCTGCAGGGAACCAACAACTATAAAGACACAGATTGGAAAAACAAGACCTGTATATATTGAGAGAAAGACTTCAGTTACCTATTGCTGACCCAAATATCATCAGACATATAACGTATAACATGGATATGGTAAGAAAGTAAGCATATGAAATCATCCAATATGGACCATCTCCTAGCCCATGCATTTTCATTATAATTCTTAGATGTTGCTGTTTCTCATACACTAATGACGACAAGATCACCTGCAAACAAATGGCTCTGAATATGAATTTATAGATCACTATACATCAGAGTGAATATTTGTGAAATAAAACGTAAAGTAGTCTATTGAATGCAAACTTACAGGGAACAGAAGAAGAATAACCCATGTGAAGAACAGGGGACCAATCAGAGACGCGATGTCCAGACGAAGACTTGTTTCTGGTTTAGGCATTTCTTTGGCATATTCAAACAACATCCTTGTCCCTGGGCCTAGTAGAAATTGAAGGTAAGCATTTGACACCTGTAGTTTCGCAAAGTGTAAGCCTCAGTTCAATCAAGAAATCAAAAAACATATTGAGGATGTCTTTAGAGTACATAAGTTATTTTCTTACCAAATTGACAGAGCGAGGAACTCTGACCAACTTAATAAGTCTTCTTCCTGCATCGTCCTTGTATGTTGAATTATACCAGATGCGCACATTGAAGTTATTCCTATCCGTGTCCAAGAGATCATATGCTAAGGGAACAAAAAAATCAGACAGGAAGAGTCAGAAATCTCATATGTGCATATAAAGCATTGTTATTGTTATAGACTGACTGAGAAGTTGACCAACCTGCAGCAATCTCATTTATCTTCCCCTCAGGATTTCCTTTCCGATAGCCCTTGAAAATCTCGTCATTGACCTCTCTGGAGGTATTTCTCCAGAGATTTAATCCTTGAACACATCTTAACTCTGGTTTTGACACAACCATTAAGTTAAAATGACTATACAAGAATTTTTCCTCAGAGGACAATTTATAATGTTTAACAAAATTGGAATAGATCATAGAACTCAACCAGATGACATTAGACTAACACTAATATAAACAGAACTAAAATTTGAGTATCCCTCTAGTTGACATCTTATAACATATATGAGATTGAAAATAATTCAATACCTTTGGTAAAATTGAGAGGTGGTTGTCCGAAAGAGAATGGTAAAGAAGCATTGAGAATGCACCGAGGTTGGATACTGTAGATGGAAAGATTTGAGGCGATCCCTGAATCAAGATAGTTGGTGAAATCTGGCTCAGCTGTTGTACCCTGAAACATATGGGCTCAAACAAAAGCTAAGAAACAGATTCACACAGTGGAAACAAACAGATTCCAACAACGGAAACTCACCAAGACATTATCAGCTAAAGTACGCAAAAGGTCAGTGGAGTTATCCGGTATAGAACTAGTGAGCAGATTCCCAGACACAGCTAGACAAAAAAAAAAACATAAAAACATAAGTTCCCCACTGAACACAACAAAGAACAAGGGAGAAAAAGCAAAAAAAAAAAAAGGAAACATACTTCCTCCAAGAGAACGGTTGTGTCCAGTAAAGAGTATAGTCACAGGACAAGTCCCTGTCCGTCTACAAGAATCATCATTAAGATCTCTAACATCGCGGCTTTCAGGGCGCGGGATTTGTAACAACTGAGGCCACTGCGGAGGACTAGGGATGGAACAAAAGAAGGCTTGATCCGGAGAAGAATACTGTATACCGCAAGTGTTTTCGAGTTTACCATCCCCATTCGTGTCAACCAAATCGCAACCACATCGGTTATCAGCAGAGTTGTTGACTTGAGTATCGAAAAGGAGCTGTATCAAGACTAGGAATACGCAGAGGAGGAAAGGGATCATGATGACCCGAACATTGCTCCATAGATACCGTTTCTACACCCAACGCAATATTCACACAAAAGACGGAAATAATCAAAACTACCATAACATTATATCATGCCACCTTTATATAAAAAATTGTAGGAAAATCTGTAATTATGTTGGATAATCAATAAAATTTAGCCACTAATTATATTGTAGAAACTGATCCATCATCATCAAGTTCCCGAATATAGAAAAAAAAAATAATCGATTAAATCACAGAACACAATCTATCTCTTACTCACATTAACGTACGTAGACGAAACGAACACTGTTATGAAATGTAATTAGATACCGTAGAGGAGAAGAAAACGAATTATATATATACCTGATAGACTAAGTTTTTCCTAAGTAAGGCATTGGCTCTTGTTGAGAAACTGGCAGGACCTGGATCCGCCATTGAATTCATTGATGAAAATTTCTTCGATTTCTCTGTTTCTTCTTTATTGTTTGTTAGGTTTTTTTGTTGTTTGTTTTTTTGGGTTAAGAGAAATTATAAATTGAATCCTCCTAAAGTTTTGAACAGAGAGAAGGGAACAAATCATAAATCACCGCCTTTTGGGTTTCTTCTCATATAAAAGAAGCAGGCGGAGAGAAGAGAAGAGACCAACTGTGAGATTGGTTTGGAAGTTACGATATTACCCTTATGCACACGCTTTGCTAAGTACGTTTTAATTAGTTACTTTTTTTTCTTCTCTAAATTATAGTTATAGGGTAATGATTTTTATTTCTTAGTGGTCAAATAAAACAACAGAGAGGTAAATTAAGTTCAACGAAATCAAGAAAGCGACTATATAATATGGGGGTTAGGAAAATATTTCAATGTAAATTTGGCAGGAAGCTATGTGGAGGAGAGTGTGGCCGGCCAAATAGATTCTACAACTAGTGGAAGAGGTTGAGTTTCAATTTATTTATTTATTTGAATAAAAGTTTTTGTTTTGGGATCGTAGATGATTAAAGGCGTCATCTCAGACGTATTTTTACGTGTGAACGCGATTGATTAAATTATTCTATTATATTGTCTCACGTAAAAGTATCTGGTAATTTAGGTTGACTACGATATTTTTTGAATTTGACCATCTTAATAAACTAAACTAAAAAGAATAGTTTTGTTCAGATTCAAACCTATTCTTTATCGAAATAAAAAAAAATTCAAACCTTTCCAATGTGGCAGATACTTGGACATGAAGCAATGCATGATTCGAACCGAAAGAAAATGATTATATATTTTATTATATGAAATTTGGTTTTTAAAGTTATTAAGTCATCTGGTGACATGAATGTTAAAGTTATCGATTAAAGGTCAATACACGTTCATAAATTTTGTTTTAAATTTTCAAAAATTGAATCATAATCTCTAACTAACAAGGCTCACCGTTTCAAGAGTGGTTTCTGCTTTGATTGGTGATGGTTGGATAAGGAAGGTCTCTTTGGGGCTATTTCTGAGAGTTGGGAGTCTGAAGAAGGCTTGCCGACGGGCAATCTAGTGGATAAGATTATTAAGTGTCGAAAGGCAATTTTTCGGTGGAGGAAGGCACAAGTCCCATATGGGCGAAAATCAATTGAAGATTTAAAAGCCAGATTGGTAGTGGTTAAGGCGGATCATGCTAGCTTTGTCGAAGACATCACGGCCTGACATGGCAATTAACAGAAGTGTATCGGGATGAAAAAGTGTATTGGTATCAGAAGAGTTGAAGCTGGTGGATGAGGCTTGGAGAACAGAATACCAGTTATTTTCATGCGCAGACAAAGCAACAGCGAGGTAGGAATCGTATTGTTGGTCTTCATGATGGAAATGGTATTTGGTCCACGGAGGAAACAAATATTCAGCATACAGCGGTTTCTTACTTCCAGGGGTTGTTTACCTCTTCGGATCGCTCTGACTATGAGGCAGCACTCGGCGAGGTTCAACCGGTTATTCAGGGGAGATACATGATTTACTGACTCAAGATGCCTCATGAAAAGAGAACAAGGAGGCTCTGTTTATGATGTACCCTGACAAGTCCCCATGTCCATATGGTATGACAGCTCTTTTTTACCAGAAGGCGTGGGCCACTATTAAGATCAAATTTAGTGTTTTTGGTTACTTCTTTTTTTTCAGAGTGGGGTTTTTGATAAACGGTTGAATATGACAAATATTTGTCTTATTACCATGGTGGATAAACCGATTAGGATGATTGAGTTGAAACTTATCAGTTTATGTAATATTGGATATAAGATTATCTCAAAGATTTTGTGTCAGCGGATGCTCTCATTTTTGCCCATTCTAGTCTCAGAAACTCAATCGGCATTTGTAGAGGCGGTTAATTTCTAACAATATTTTGATTGCTCAGGAAATATTTCTAACAATTTCTAACTAATTCCTGGGATATGGCTTTGCTTTCGTCCACTTTTGAGCCGGAAGATGTTTCCATCATTTCTGTTATACCTTTAGGACTTTCGAATTCCCCGGATATGCTGGGATGACATTTTACAAAAACAGAAACTTATACGGTTAAATCTGGATATCATATCTTATGGCAAGATATACCGGCTCGGGTTCCCTGTGGTCCAGATATCACACCGCTTCAAACTTTTGTCTGGAAGATCATGTGCCCTCCAAAAGTAAGGCATTTTTTATGGCAAGTTATAATCGGGTGTGTCACAGTCACCTCAAACCTTCGGCGACAAGGGATGAGTTGTGATCCTGAGTGTGCGCTCTGTGGTTTTCCGGTAGAGACAATTAATCATGCTCTCTTCGAAATGTCCCCCGGCGAGACAAGTTTGGGCTTTATCCTCATTTCCAACGATGCCATGCATTTTTCCTTCTGAGTCAATCTTTGCAAATATGGATTTCTTATTTTGGCGAATAGAACAAATCCCTAACCCGGATGTGTATCCTTGGATATTGTGGTATATTTGGAAGGTTAAGAACGATAAAATATTTTCTAATTTGGATTCAAATCCGCTTGCGATTTTGCATCTGGCAGAGGATGACTCTAAAGATTGGTGTATGGCACAGCTGGACGACATGGTCGACATATCCCCCAGGGTCCCACGGGCCATCTTTGGTAGTGGGCATGGTCTAGCGGTTTGATAGCTCTGTTACGAGTTATCATTGTTTTGTAGATGGTTCTTGGAAAGCGACAGACCTATATGCTGGTCGTAGATGGTATTGTACGACCTTCACCGAAGTCTTACGCCTCTTCATGTAGAGATGGAGACCCTCGTCTGGGCGATGTGATGTATGATTGGCATGGATAATCAGGATGTCGTTTTTCTTACCGATTGCTCTGACTTGGTGAAGATGGTGTCTTCGCCTTCCGACTGGCCCGCTTTTAAGCCGTATCTAGAGGAGATTCAAGTGGACAAAGAGGAGTTCAGTTCTTTTTCTTTAGCCTTAATCCCTCTTATACATAATGGTAAAGCAGATAATCTAGTACGACGTGTTCGTTCAGTTTTGCATCAGGTTACCTATGTAAACAATGTTCCTTCCTGTTAGCTCTTTTGAGCTTATCAGTTGTTGTTAAAAAAAGAAGAATCATAATCTCTAACTACTAAACTATACCCTAAATATAAAATAAAAAACCCAAACCTAAATAGAATTTTTTAAATTAATTTTAAATATTGTAATTGGGTCAAGTAGTGTTAGTTTTGGAAATCTGTAAAATGTCTTCTATTTTTGTCTATAAAACTTGTTTTAATGCTATTTTAGAGTATTAATAATATAAAAATAAATAAAATAAATTAATATAATATGTTGAGGCCAAAAAAATAAATTAATATAATAAGTTTATTACTACAATCTAGTTGTTTATTACCACAATTTAGGTTTAAGCCTTCGAGAGCTCTAGTAATCGTTTCAAGTATGATTTCATTCAAAAGTAATTGCTTGTATCATATTTCTAGTAATATACATGAAATTTGTGGTAGCAATTTGACATAGACAAATATTTATAATGGACAACAATAACACAAGTATGAATCTAAGAAGATCAAGAGAACACATTAAAGGCTTGACCGGTTCTAGCAACCTTGATGAAGACATCTTCCAGAGTTGTGTCTGCTAGTCCCCAAGCAAAAACCGTAAAGTTTCTCTTCGCCTTCTCCACCGCCTGGAACACCTCTGAGATTTGAACCTCCTCTTTTGGGAGCTCAAACTTCTGAGTCCCTGCGATATGATATATCTTCTTGGCATTTGGGGAGACATCTTGAATTAGTTTCTCCACCTTTTGCTCATGTTCTGAAGATGTTATCATCGAAAACACATAAGATCCACCATACCTTCCCTTCAGTTCTTTAGGGTTGCCAATGCATTGCAAGCCTCCGTCCACAAAAATACCCAATCGGTCACATAGAAATTCTGCTTCTTCCATTGAGTGGGTTGTGAGGATTATCGCAGTGTTTTCTTTAGCACGCTTGATGACGGTCCATAGGTTCTTTCTCGAGGCTGGATCAAGTCATGTGCTTGGCTCATCCATATAAACCACCTTCAAAAGGAAAAACATATTGAGGAAGAATTTGTTAAGCTTCAATGAGCCTAACTCTCGAGGTGTGCAATGTATAAGAGAACAAGGGATTCTCAGAAAGTGACGTACCTTAGGATTCCCGATAAGCGATATGGCTACGCTCAACCGCCTTTTCATACCTCCGCTGTATTTTCCAGCAGGTTTGTCGGCAACTCCTCCGTGGAAAAGGTTGAAACTCTTAAGAGACTCTTCCACAACCTAATGGAAGGTAAATAATGATGAGAGAACTGTAAAATTAATCTTTTGATACCTGTTGAAGTGAAGTAAGGTTGAAAAATTACTTGGTCAAGATCAGAGCCTTTGAGATTCTTAAGTCTTCCATAAAACAGTAGATGTTCCCTTCCTGTGAGTGTTTCCCAGAGCAAGCTGCACAATAAGAGAATGATTACACAATTACAGTGTGGAACAGTAAAACCATACCTATTGGGGAATGCAGGCCCGTCTCTAACCCATGGCTGGGTAGGCATTTGCCCAGGGTCCAATATTAAAAGGGTTCAATAATTTTTTTTTTGGTGTGAATTCGTAAAAAAAAAAAAATTTAAGAATAAAAAGGCCCCTGAAAAAAAAATTTAGAACAAAAAGGGTCCATTAAAAATAAGTGTTTAAGATCAAAATGCCCAAAAAAAAGTTGCTTAATTAATAAGAAAATATCGTTGGCTTTTGAGACACTCACGCCGTCAACGTCGCCGATCATATCAAAAACCCTCTTAGCTCACAATTCACTAATCACAATTCACAAAACAACCTAATCATCTTTTTTTATTCATCAATCATCAGTTTAAACAGGTTGCAGTTTCGTGCCTGGCAACCCTGGATCTTAAACGCTGCAGGAAGAGTGGACGACGAAGTGAATTTTCTCTTACGTGCACTACACAACTCTTAGTACCAGGTGACATTGTTCCTTTTTTTATTTAATCATGGTGTTGTGTGGGAATGACAAAAGAAAGAGAAAAAAAGAACAAGATCAATTTATAGAATCTCAAAGAGGATCTATGGATAAATTTGTTAAAAAAAAACTGCAGCTAGTACGAGTGCTAGTGTAGAAGAACCTAGTGTGAATCCTCATGATCATTCAAGTGAAAAATTAGATGATGTTGTGAATGAGTCTCATGAGAATGTGTCGAATCCACCTAATACTGAAAGTTTGAATGTTGATGAACCAGTTCCTGTTCCTCCTGTCGATATCTATGATCCTAGAAATTGGAATAATCTTGACAACAAAAAAAGGGATTTGTTGATTGAAAAAGGACCGAAAAGAGATATAAATAATGTGTTCCCTATAGATGATGAAACTAAAAGGCACTTTGCATATAAGTATTATTTTAGAAAGTTGAGTAATGGAGAAACTGATGATCGAAAGTGGTTGGTTTACTCAAAGTATGTGGATAAGGTGTATTGTTTTTGCTGTAAGTTATTTCAGACTCATGGTCAATTAAGTTTATTAGCATCCGAAGGTTTAAGAGATTGGAAACATATTGGTGATAGGCTAAAAAATCATGAGAAAAGTGAGGAACATATGGCTAATATGAGGATTTGGAATGATGTAAAAGTTAGATTTCAAAGTAATCTAACTATTGATAAAGAATTCCAAAAAGAAATTGCAAAAGAAAAAGAACGTTGGAGACAAGTTTTATACAAAATAATTTCTGTTGTGAAATGTCTTTCCAAAAGAAATCTCGCATTTCGGGGTTCAACTGATAAACTTTATCAAGATAGTAATGGTAATTTTTTAGGGATGATTGAGATGATTGCTGAATTTGATTTGATTATGCAGGATCATATTAGATGCATCCAAACTCATGAGATACATCATCACTATCTTGGTCATAACATTCAAAATGAGCTGATTTCTCTTCTCGCTTATAACAGGTTCTCTATCACAAGTGTTATTAAAGAGGCAAAATACTTTTCTATTATCCTTGACTGTACACCCGACGTGAGTCATCAAGAACAAATGAGTATAATAGTACGATGCGTAGATATGTCAACTGAAAGGATAAAAATAGAAGAGTATTTCTTAGAGTTTCTGAAAGTAGATGATACCTCGGGACTAGGCCTCTTTAAAGAATTACAAAATGCTCTTAAGTCACTTGATCTTGATATCAAGGATGTGAGAGGACAAGGTTACAATAATAGTTCTAATATGAAAGGAAAACACCACGGAGTTCAAAAGCGAATGCTAGAAATAAATCCGAAAGCATTGTTTATGCCATGTTCTTGTCATAGCTTGAATCTAGTTGTTAGTGACATGGCACATTCTTGCTTGAAAGCTGTATCTTTTTTTGGGATTGTGCAACGCATATATACTTTATTTTCAGGCTCTACCAAAAGATGGAATATTTTACTTAAGCATGTTCCATGTTTTATGGTAAAAAATATTTCTAATACTCAATGGGAGAGTCGAATCAAAAGTGTCAAGGCTATAAGATATCAAACTCCTCAAATAAGGTCAGCTTTATTAGAATTATATACTTTGTGTGATGATGCTATATCAAAGAGTGAAACTGAAAGTTTGGTAGATGCACTTGAAAATTTTGAGTTTTTACTTGGCATGGTTATTTGGCATGACATTTTGTTTGCTATTAACTTGGTGAGTAAGAACTTACAAGCTAAAACTATGTGTATTGATAATGCAATGAAGCAAGTAGAAGGTGTGATGTCTTTTTTTGAGAAATATAGAAATGATGGATTTAGCTCAAGTATGACTATTGCTAAAGGTCTTGCTGATGATATGGATGTTGATGTCGTATTTCCAAGTAAGCGTCGTAGGTTTAAGAAAAAACAGTTTGACGAGAACAGTCATGATGAAGTAATTCAAACACCTGAGGATGCTTTTAAAATTGAATATTTTTTGGTTGTAGTGGATATGGCAATTGCTTCTTTGAGAAGTAGATTTGAGGAAATGAGAACATTTGAGATTGTTTTTGGATTTTTATATAATTCAGTGAAACTAAAGTCACTTGATGCTATTGAATTAAGAGAAAGGTGCACTAATTTTCATAATACATTTTCTCATTGTGGTTCATCAGATGTTGATTTGGATGATTTTTTTTCTGAGTTAAGAATATTTCAGGTGACTTTACGGGATGAAGCTATGACACCTATTGAGGTTCTTGAGTTTGTAAAAAATATTGGTTGCTATCCAAATGTTGTTATTGCTTATCGACTTTTACTAACCACTCCTGTGACAGTAGCATCAGCGGAAAGGAGTTTCTCTAAGCTAAAATTGCTGAAAAATTATTTGAGATCATCAATGTCTCAAGAAAGATTGAATGGTTTAGCAATTTTATGCATTGAAAAAGATATTTTGGAGAGTTTGGATTTTGAAACAATTATCAATGATTTTGCATCAACAAAGGGTAGAATGAAACGTTTCATATGATCGTTATTCTCTTGAAATAATTGATAGTTTATTTTTTGTTTCAGATTTAGCTATCTTGTGGTTGGAGACTTGGAGTGCATGTGTGGACGAACCATTAAAGCTCTAAACCAAGAATTTTTTTTTTCTATAACAAAAAAAAAATATTTTTCTTTTTGACAGTGATCTAGTTTATTTTTTACTTTATTTGATATTAAATTTTGTCATATTTGTTGGGAAATTTTTTTTTTTTTAATAAAAGGTCCATTTTAAGTGTTTTGCCTAAGGTTGTCAAAACTGTTAAGACGGGACTGGGGGAATGATGGAGAGTTTCTTAGCATCATATTGTTGAAAAAAAAAATGAAGGAGAGAGAGGAAGCATTGTTTTTCAAACAGACAACCCTCGGATACGGATGTCAGAAGAGTATGGCTTTATTAGAGCACTCCCATCGAACATATTTGATAGAGGATCAGAAGGATAAACAAATTTAAAAAATAAGAAAAATGTGGAGAGATGAACGGAAAGTGTCTCGGCCTAGAACAATTAAGGCACAATATCTACAGTTGTCATCACTTGATTGGATGGATAAACTAAAAAATAATTAAATAATTAAATTAAATTTAAAATGTTATTATTTAATTTTTTTATACCCAATAACTATATAACCGATGGATATGCTCTTAGTGTTGAACTATTAGTTATTTTAAAATTTAATTAAAAAATAAAGTGATAATAAAATATATATTAGTTATTTAAAATTTAATTAAAAATAAAGTGATAATAGAATAATATATTTCATTACTTAAATACTACGTTTTTGACATACTCAGAACACCCCCATCGGTTACATACCCTCATCGTTTCTTATATATAGCGTTTTAATCATTTTAATTAGTTATATTTATTTTATATGCTAATTAAAGAATTTGTCCTATAAAAGAGAATCACTTATTAAATGGGTTTCTTATACAGCTCTCAGACCACCTCCATTGGTAATAATGGGTGTTCTAAATAAAAATTTTAATATAAAATTTAAGCATTTTTAAAGAGAGAAGAAAAAAATGTTATATTAAAAACCTCTCATTTTTCTATTAGTTTTAGTGTTACTGTTTTTTAATTTATGATCAACTAAAGGCACTCTACTTTTATTACTGATGGAGATGATCTAATCATCTCTCAAACGAGAAGCTTATGTCAGGCTCTCTCCTACTTTATCATTTATTTTTATTATTTAAATATATAAAGACTTACTTAGACCATCTACACCATAAAAATAAAGAAAAAATATGGCTAGCTATACGAAGTATAAGAGAAAACATGGTCATACACCATACACATACAATACATGAAGTATCCTCAATACCATATACTATTATATTCTTAACTACATGAAGTATATGTATTACATGGTCACATGTATGAACTATATGACGTTATGTGGTCAACACCATAGACATACAATACGGTACACCGGTTGACTAACTCCGGCGAAGACTGACGCTGACTCTGGTATTGACTAAAAAAATGTATTCTATTTTTTTTTTTCTTTTTAAAAAAATTATATTAAATCATTAATGGTTTTTCATAATTAAAAACATATTCAATTCAATATCCTAATATATTTATATATCTCTAATTTATTCATTCTTATAATTAGTTAATTCTTATTTTTAAAGCTAAACTAATAGTTAAATAAAAATCATTGATAATTATTTTCAAGATGTAATATAAAGGTATTTGCAAAATACTCTTATTCTATACCCTTTTGCAAACATACCCTCAAATCAAATATATTGTTTTGCTAAAATCATTTTTACCACATTAAAGTATCTAAAATTTTATACAACATTTACCATGCAAACTTTAGAGTAAAGAGTGATATACTCAATCTTTTCCATATTATTTTTCTAATGAAAGTAGTTGAATTTGATTTTCTTGATTTGTAGTATTTAAATAATCTGATTATCAAAGATTTATATATATAGATATCTTGAAAATAATTATTAATGATTTTTATTTAATCATTAATTGAAATTTGAAAATAAAAACTAACTAATTATAAGAATGAATACATTAGAGATATATAAAAATATTTAGATATTGAATTGAATATGTTTCTTAATCATGAAAAACCAAAAATGTTTATATATAATATTTATTATTTTTTATTTTTAATAGAAAAAAATTAATACATTTTTTTTTGGTTCACGCTGGAGTCAACATCGGTCTTCGCCGGAGTCAACCAGTATAACGGATTGTATGTCTATGGTGTTGACCACATAACGTCATAAATACATATACTTTATGTAGTTGAAGATACAATATTATAATTGATATGTGTGACCATATTTTTTCGTATACTTTATGTAGCTAGCTATCTTTTTTCCTAAAAATAAGGAGAGAGGTGAAAAACAATTCTCAATTGAGAATCTATAAAACCGTTTCTCGACAATGTCACATAGCAAATAGTTAGAATTTTTTTTCTGATTTAATCTTTAAATAAATAATTATATTATATTAAAATTATTAAAATAATATATATTGAGCAACTCATCTCATTTTTGATGATGGACGTGTTGACCAAGTTCGACGGTGGAATATTAAAAAAGGATTTTTAAATATGTTTTTAGTTATAATAATTAGAAATGATAAAGTTAAAAACCTTTTAAAAAAACTGTAAAATGATATGCTCCAATGGTAAGATCCTAATTTTGGGTGTCTCTGCATGTATTTCTCTCGCTCCTTAGCCCAAGCTTCATCTGACAGAGGAGCCAATTCACCAGTGAATTTCTAATCAGTCATCGATATACCAGATGAGTTAATCGGGTTACTCCGCCAAGTACCCAAGCAGCCGAACCGAAAAGCCAAATTCCAACCCATTTCCAAGCTTGAGGTCTGCCATTGACAAGAGGCTTCAAACCCTCTTTACTCTCTGAGCTAATCGACGCAACAATTGACATATTCCTAAACAATTAAGCGTTTTAACCCTACAGAAAACAGAATCTAGAGCAATCCCAATCTTAGAATCGTCTAATAGGAACCAAAATTTTCAAATTTAACATAAATCCTGATCAAAAGTATCAACCTTGAATGAATGTTGAAACTACCTTGAGCAGAGATCGAGACTTGAGAAGAAAATCTCATCGATTTTGTTGGGATAGGCTCGAAAGAAAAGAAAGAGAGAAGAAGAAAAAAGCTTCGATCGAGAACTCGTTTTATTTTCTCACACATTCTTATTTCTTGTGTAATTTTTAAAACTGTTGGCTATAAACAGTTCTTGTTGTAACTCACACATTTTTATTTCTTGTGTCATGAAATTTTTTAATTTCAAAAAACTACTTCAAAAAAACAAGAGACTCAAAATTATATCCTACCATTGGAGAGGATAATTTTAATTAGGATTTAAAAAGTTCTTATTTTATAAACAGTACATAATATATTGATTAAAAATTATAAGAGACTCAAATTTAAATCTCACCATTGTGGATGCCCTTAGGATCGATTTTAACATTTATAATGTATTTTGATTTATTTTTAAAGTTAAGCATTTCTTAAAAATCGCTTAACAATCGCCGTTGAACATGGCCTAATTAGAGACTACCGATGGAGGCGTCCTCACCGATAAAGATATCCTAAGAAATTGTTTATTTGTGCTTTCTTGGCTAAGAACAAAATGAAATGAATACTTACTCGTGCTGCGGGCATACGCCCATGCTGGTGTATACTCTGTCCATATCATTGCATATATCCAAACCCCGAACAAGCCCTGTCCCAGATGTTGGTTTCAGGAGCCCAGTCATCTGGCAAGGAAAATACATTGCATTATTAGTAACGCAAGATCATAATTTAGAAACACATTTCTTTTCTTGAAGCTAAGCTCGACTCAGCACAAAAGAGTTTGTCCATTTGTGTACTCACCATATTGATGAAGGAGGTCTTGCCTGCACCATTGGGCCCTAACATGCCAAAGCATTCTCCTGAAGGCACAGCTAGAGATAACCCTCGGACTGCCACTTTAGGCGGGTTCCCATCTCTACCAGGATACACTTTCTTCAGGTTCTCACATACAATCGCATGGCTTGTGCTCGAGTCGAGTATCAACTGCTCGACCTTTTGACTCTGATTTGAACTTTTTCATATCAGAACCAATATTACCAAGAAAATGGAATATATTTTGAATCTTTTGGCGTACCTCTTGAGTAACATCTGGTTTCTCCATCTCAACTGACACTTTGGAGCCTTGCCTTTGCAAACTAGGCCTTCGCAAAGGAGTTGATTTCTTGAAAGGGTTTTGTAAAAAGAACAACGGGTCTTTACCGGATGAAGAAATCTTATCAATATAGTATGCTGCAGTGAGTGTGAGAAACCACTCAACGATAATGACGTAAAAAACTTCATCCATTGCACTATCATTGAAATCCTTCCACTTCATCCCATCTTCCCCTCTCAAGTTTCCCCGGAAAGAAAACTGTGCGAACTCATATAACCCACGGTATAAGGAGAAGCCAGGATATAACGTCATGACAGTAATCCAGCCTCCTGGAATAGTATAATTATATTGCAATTCTTGGTCAATTGTGATACTAAACACTTAAACGAGTGTATTGAGAGGATCGTGTCTTCAGTATAATAGTAACTTACTAGGAAATGACGAATCTTCAATAAAAAAGCTGAGTAGAAACAAGCCCACAAGTCCAGATTTAAATACGTATATGTAAGAAGAAACTATGATTAAGACATGAGAAAAACTCATTAGTTGATAGTTCCCTTAAACCCCAACAAGCTAGTTCTTGATAAGAAGCACAATGTTAGTTTAGTACCTGTTGCTGTCTTGACCATTGTAAATACCGAGGAAACTAGAAAGGCAAGGGCGATTTGCAGATTTACATAGAGAAAATAAAATACGAACTGGAGGCTGTAGTCATTAAGCCGGAAGAACTTCAGTCCTGCATGGAAACAACAACTATAAAGACCACAATTGTAATGTCAGAAAAAATATTAAGAGAAATGCTTTTACCTATTGCTGACCCGAATATAATCAGACATATAACGTATAACACGGATATGGTAAGAAAATAGGCATATGAAATCATCCAATATGGACCATCTCCTAGCCCATGCATTTTCATTATAATTCTTAGATTATGTTGTTTCTCATACACTAATGACGACAAGATCACCTGCAAAACAAATGGCTCTGAATTTAAATTTATAGATCACTATACATCAGAGTGAATATTTGTAAAATAAAACATAAAGTAGTCTATTGAAAGCAAACTTACAGGGAACAGAAGAAGAATAACCCATGTGAAGAAAAGGGGACCAATTAGAGATGCGATGTCTAGACGAAGACTTGTTTCGGGTTTAGGCATTTCTTTGGCATATTCAAACAACATCCTTGTCCCCGGGCCTAGTAGAAATTGAAGGTAAGCATTTGAAATCTGCAGTTTTACGAAGTGTACGCATTAGTTCAACCAAGAGAGCAGTCCAAATGGTTAAAATAAAAAGAAATTGAGAATGCAATGATGAGGATGCATTTGAGTTTATTGTTGTTATTCTTACCAAATTGACTGAGCGAGGAACTCGGACCAACTTTGTAAGTCTATTTTCTCCATCTTCCTTATATGTTGAGTTATACCAGATGTTCACATTGAAGTTGTTCGTATCTGTGTTCAAGAGATCATATGCTAGCAACAAAAAATTCAGACAGTAAGAGTTAAAAATCTCATGTACATATAAAGCATTGTTGTATATAAACCGACTGAGAAATTGACCAACCTGCAGCAATCTCATTTATCTTCCCCTCGGGATTTCCTTTCCGATAACCCTGGAAAATATCATCATTGACCTCTCTTGAGGTATTTCTCCAGAGGTTTAATCCTTGAACACATCTCAACTCTGGTTTTGACACAACCATTAAGTTAACCGACTAGGAGAATGTTTCCTCAGAAGATAACTTTTGAGTAAGGACAATATATATGAACGAAAGAAGTATCATGTTTAACAAACGATTGGGATAGGACGCAACCATATTACACTAAATTAATATTGATATAAACATATCTAACACTTCAGTATCCGTCTTAAACTTTTTTAGTTGACATCTTAAATATCTATGAGATCGAAAACACAATACCTTTTTCAAAATTGAGAGGTGGTTGTCCGAATGAGAATGGTGAAGTAGCATTGAGAATGCACCGAGGTTGGATGCTGTAGATGGGAAGATTTGAGGCAATCGCTGGATCAAGATAATTGGTGATATCTGGCTCACCTGTTGTACCCTGGAACATGAGCTCAATGAAAAGCTAAGAAACAGATTCATACACTTCATAGTGGAAGCAAACAGATTCCAACCACAGAACTCACCAGCACATTTTTATCTAAACCACTTAAGAGGTCAGCGGAGTTCGCGGGTATAGAACTAGTGAGCAGATTCCCAGAGACAGCTAGAGAAATAAAACATAAAAGATATGTACCACTGAACACAATAAAAAAACATACCAAAAGAAGTAGGAGAAAAAGAAACATACTTCCTCCAAGAGAACGGTTATTTCCAGTAAAAAGTATAGTCACAGGACAAGTCCCTGTCCGTCTACAAGAATCATCACGAAGATCTCTAACATCACGGCTTTCAGGTCGCGGGATTTGTAACAACTGAGGCCACTGCGGAGGACTAGGGATGGAACAGAAGAAGGCTTGATCCGAAGAAGAATACTGTATACCGCAAGTGTTTTCGACTTTACCATCCCCATTCGTGTCAACCAATTCACAACCACATCGGTTATCAGCAGAGTTGTTAACTTGAGTATCGACCACCAATTGTAGCAACACTAAAATTATGCAGAGGAATAAAGGGATAATGATGAGCCGTACATTGCTCCATAGATTCCGTTTCTACACCAACGCAATTCACACAAAGACGAATTAAAAAAAAAAAAAAAAACACAATCATAGCAAATATTATATTATACCACCTTATATCAAAATACACTAACACAAATCGAAATCAAATATGTTGGATGATCAATAAATATGTTCCCAAATATTGGAAAAAAAAAATTCCAAAAGAAACGGACACTATTATTATTATGTACATTATTGGATACCGTAGAGGAGAAGATAACGCAAAGTATACCTGATAGACTAAATTTTTCCTTAGTAAGGCATTGGCTCTTGCTGAGAAACTGGCAGGACCTAGATCCGCCATTGATGATATGCAAAAATCTTCGATTTCTCTGTGTCTACGGTATCTTACTCTTTAGTTGTTGTTAGGTTTTTGTTCTTGTTTTGGGTTTAGATAATAATTTTTTTGAATCCGATATAAGTTTTGAACTGAGAAGGGAATCAAATCAAAAAGAGAAGAACTGAGATCAGATTACGGTATTACCTTTATGCTTACGCTTTTATTAATTTTTGTCAAGTACGTTAAATTAGTTTACTTAAGTATCTCAAATGGAGTATATAGTTAGTATTTTTTTTGGCTTCTCCTCTTGGTCAAACAACGGAAAAGGTAAATCATTTCAACGAAATCAAGAAAGCGACCATGGGAGAATATTTCAATGTAAATTAAATTTGGTAGGAAACTGTGGAGGAGAGTGTGATCCCACGACCAATAGATTCTTCAACTAGTGGAAGAGGTGAGCTTTTATTATTATTGAATTAAGTTTTGAATTGGCATAGTACGTGATTAGGGAAAACGTCGAAAATTAATAAAGTTATCTAATGGTTTTCCACTTTAAGATTTTCTCCATGGAATCTAATTTAATTGATATTAAAACCAAAACTAAAATAAAACATTGAACAAGAATTGAACTTGCGGAGAGAAACCCAATATATTTTCAAATTTGACATATCAAATTTTTAGTCTTTTAGTGAACAAAGCTAATATAGCTTAGTTAGTCTGTCTTTTTGTCCTTCCTATTTGGTGTCGTCTTCTCTTTTAATATAATAGTTCATGCTTAAAAATTTGAATTTATCTATGGTTTGGGTCGGAAAATACATTATTTTGTAATGTAGGTATAAACTATTATATAACATTCCATGGAGAAAATGGAAAAATCAAAGTTTTTTAATCTGCAAAATTAATGTTTTAGGAACAAAGTATATCCTAAAACATTAATATATTAGAAACGGAAGGAGTAAAATTCAAACCTTTTCCCTTGGACAAGAAGCAACATATGATTCAAACCAAAGATAATATATATGTATGGTGTCATACGAAAAGTCTTTTTCATTTTAAGAACATAAATGTCTTATTGATATGAACAAGTCTTTGATTAATTAGTAGCATTTTTTTTTAATACTTACTCTATGCTCTATATTATTTACAATGAAAACAATTTTAAGTTTGATTTGGCTTTGCTTTGGACTTGTTCATGTTTATATATTCTATTATCTTGGCGTTCCAAATTAATATAATTTTATTTGCAGCAAACTATTATGGAATTATTACAAATTTTAAATCGTGAAGCTTAAAAATATAAACATTTTTGGATATAAAAATGGTAAATTTTAGAAGGAATAAATTAAATTATATTTCATACGTGGCAATGGTACATCCACAATTGTATTGCCACAGTTTACTTAACATAAATTTATTTTCTATAAACCATCCTAAAAAAGATAAGTTATAAAAAAACCTCAGAGAAATTCATAGACTTGAAGCCGATTGTCAACAATGTACATAAATCAAACCTATGGGCGGCCAATTTTATCAAACATGAACTAGCAAATATTGACGTTGAACATGTAAAAATGATAATCTCAAGAAGATTCAAGAGAATGCATTAAAAGGCCTGACCGGTTTTAGCAACCTTGATGAAAACATCTTCAAGAGTTGTGTCCGCAATTCCCCAAGCAAACACCTTGAAATTGCTCTTCGCCTTATCCACCGCCTGTAACACTTCCGAGATCCGAACCTCCTCCTTAGGGAACTCAAACTTTTGAGTTCCTGCGATGTGATATATCTTCTTTGCATTTAGGGAAACATCTTGAACCAACATCTCCACATCTTTCTCATGTTCTGATGATGTTGTCATTGTTAACACACATGATCCACCATACCTGCCCTTCAGCTCTTTTGGATTCCCTATGCATTGTAACCTTCCATCAACAAAAATCCCTAATCGGTCACAAAGATACTCTGCTTCTTCCATTGAATGTGTAGTGAGGATTATCGCAGTGTGTTGTTTTGCGGATTTGATGGCTGTCCATAGACTCCTTCTTGAAGCAGGATCAAGTCCTGTGCTTGGCTCATCCATATAAACCACCTTTCATTCAAAAACATATAAACCAAATGAAAAAATGGATATGTTAAAAGCTTGAAAGACTGTAGCTCTTTAAATGCAAATAAGGTTTATCAGTGTGTTTTTAGCATATGAGTAAGATGCAGTGGTGTACCTTAGGACTTCCCATAAGTGAAATGGCTACGCTTAGCCGCCTTTTCATTCCTCCACTGTATTTCCCAGCAGGTGTATCAGCAACTCCTCCGTGAAATAGGTTCACACTCTTAAGAGACTCTTCTACAGCCTAATAACCATAAATTGACGATTTGATACTCTTGCATCAATATATTAGATAAAGTAAGATTGATAACATACTTGGTTGAGATCAGGGCCTTTGAGATTCTTAAGTCTTCCGTAAAAGAAAAGATGTTCTCTCGCTGTCAGTGTTTCCCAGAGCAAGCTGGTAAATGACAGAAAATACAAGGTAGAACGATAAAACAACTATATGATTGTTAGGAGACCCTCATCAAAAATTAGATGGAACCTAAAATAATGTACAAGTGACATGAATCCTTCCACTCATATAAATTAATTTTGACTTGGAAAACAAACTGAACAGATATTCAACAAAAAAAAATGTTCCCAAGAATTTAATTACTTACTCATGTTGTGGGCAAACACCCATGCTGGTGTATACTCTGTCCATATCCTTGCATATGTCCAAACCTCGGACAAAAGCTGACCCTGAAGTTGGTTTCACAAGTCCAGTCATCTAGCCGACCAAAAGAAAAAGCAGTACAATGTTTTGTTACTTAGGAGTTGCTAAACAAACTTTTTTCAGTCAAAAGCTAAGCACACAATATTTCTATCTGTCCCTTTGGGTACTGACCATATTGATGAACGAGGTCTTTCCGGCACCATTTGGACCTAACATGCCGAAGCATTCACCTGAAGTCACAACGAGAGATAACCCACTAATTGCCAATTTAGGTGGGTTCCCATCCCTACCGGGATACACCTTCTTCAGGTTGTCACATACAATAGCATGGCTTGTATTCGGCTCAAGCATCAACTGCTCGACTTTTTCTCTCTGATTTGAACAAATATCTTCTTATTAAAAAAACGGAAAACACATGGAATGAGTTGTGTATAATTCTTTTGCAATACCTCTTGAAGGACATCTAGGTTCTCCATTTCTACGGATACAGCAGAACCTTGTTTTTGTAAGCTAAGCTTTTGTGGAGAAAGAGATTTCTTGAAGGTGTTCTCCAAGAATACAATAGGATCTTTCGCGGATAAAGAAACTCGGTTCATACAGTATGTTACAATGAGAGCGAGAAACCACTCAATGATAATGATGGAGAAAACTTCATCCATTGCACTACCTCTGAAATGTTTCCAATTCATCCCATCCCTTCCATTCAAGTTTCTCTGGAAAGCGTACTGTGAGAATTCATACAACCCACGGTATAAAGAGAATCCCGGATACAACTCCAAGACAAAAAGCCAGCGTCCTGGTAAAAAGTAAAAGATATATAGTACAGTTTTGACTTTTAAAACTATGTCCTCTTCAAGTTGTGTATAGCTTACTGGGAAACGATAAACCTTCCACCAGAAACTGGAAGAGGAACGCGCCTAATAGCCCGGATCCGAACACATATATGTATGCAGCAACTACAATTTGGGTAATAGAGCAAAAAGTGTTTCTCTTAACACCAACATGTTCCCAGACCAAATTTGAAAAAGAAAATATGTGACTTTGATTTAGTTATTACCTGATGCTGTCACAGCTTTTGAAAATGCTGAGGAAACTAGAAAGGCAATGGAGATTTGCAGATTTATATAAAGAAAATAGAAAGTGAATTGGACACTGTAGTCATTGAACCGGAAGAACTTAAGTCCTGCAAAAAACTATAGCTTTAAAACTTTGTTCTATTTGAATACATAAGAAAATATTAACATAAGATTTCTGTGTCAATAATTCCTTCAGTACCTATTGCTGACCCAAATACCATCAAGCATACAATGTATAACGTCGATATTGCGAGAAAATATGCGTAGGAAATCATCCAATATGAAGCATCTCCTAGCCCGTGCATTTTCATTATGATTCTGAGACGTTGCTGCTTCTCATACACCAATGAGTTCAAGATCACCTGCATACAAAATGTCTCTTATAACTATTGAAAATGTCTATTAACCATCAAGTTATAGGCATGTTCATTATATTTTCAACTAGGAAGCAGAGCATAATGTTTAATAATGGAAAATTACTTCCAAGTTTTGGAGATCATCATATACTTATAAGAGTATGAAGCAGTCAACTTGAAACGAACTTACAGGGAACAGAAGAAGAATAACCCATGAGAAGAAAATGGGGCCAACGAGAGACGCCATGTCCATGCGAAGCCTAGTTTCTTGTTTTGGCATTTCTTTCACAAAATCGAGTAACATCTTTGTCCCTGGGCCTTTCAAAAACTCAAGATAAGCATTTGAAACCTGCAATTTTTAACAGAGTCTATGAATGGGTTTGAACTTTGAACAAAAGACCAGTTCTATACAACACTTAATTTACTAACATACAACACTTAATTTCTTACCAAATTGACTGAGCGAGGAACTCGGACATACTTTACACGCCAATCTTGCAAATCTCCCTTGTATGTAGTGTAATACCAAATGGTCACATTGAAGTTGCTCCTATCGGTGTCCAAGAGATCATATGCTAGTAAAACCAAAAAAAAAAAAAAAGAGTCAGAAGTTGCATACTGTACGTAAAACAGAGACGAATGATAAGACAAGCGGAATAAACCTGCAGCGACCTCATTGACGATCTCTTCATGATTTCCTTGAAGATAGCGCTTGAAGATCTCATCATTGACCTCTATGGAGTTATTTCTCCAGAGACTCAATCCTTGAACGCATCTCACCTCTGTTTTGACACATTAACCATTAAGTTAATCGGCTGGACGAGGAGTATCACCATAGACCGTTTGATTTAATCGTATTCTCTTGTTTGAAGGCTATACAGATTAAACATTGAGTATCATCGTAGTCTCGCAGAACCCTATGATTTAACCATATTCCCTTGTTTGGTATCTTGAACCATTTTCTAGAAATTTTCTTTTAACAGTGTTTAATTTTTTCTTTATTTTATTATAGATTGCAGTTACGTAATTAAAAAAGTCAATTGTGATTTGAGAATAATATTATAGTACACTGCATGTTTCAAAATTAAATCCTAAACTCTGCCCCTCAAAACTATATCCTAAATGTAAAATATAAAATCCAAACCTAAAAAATTATATAAATAAAATTAAATATTGTAATTATGTCAAATAATGCTATTTGTGGAGTGTTTGTTATAGTTTTCCATAAAAATTGTTTTAGTACTATTTAAGGGTATTTTTCTAATATTATAGATTGTGTCTAATTATTAAAATATTTTGTTGAGTATATTTTATATTTCAAATTTTTAAAAATTAGAAAAGTTCTACTTACTCATTATGTTCAATATCTTCAGTTAGGATTCCATATCATCACCAGCATAAATTTCAATAATTTGAAGATTTCTATCATCAAATTTTGCAAAACAAAGAATTACTCATGGTAACCCACTTTTGTTAATGATTAGCCAAGCTAACCTCTTTTTATTTTTATCGTCAGACTAACTCATTTTTTGTGTAATGATTTTCATAATACCAAAAATGTCCTTTGCCTTTTTCTTTTCAAATGGCAAAGATATAGGGTTCATAAAAATTTAAAAATTAAATTCCAATATCTAAATATTTATGGAAATATATTAATTGTTTAAAACCTAAGATAATAGAATTAACTTTGAATCGACTTTCTTCATTCTCCACAACATAAGATCTCTTACGTCTTTCTCTTTTTGATTATTTTATTGAATTTTTGGGCTGGATTATTGTTAATTCTAAACCCCTATCCTTTTAATTGTGTTTCATTAACAATTTTCAAAAATAACATTGATAGGTAAAAGAGAGGTGGATAATGGCTATTAAGAATTTTTTTTGAAACTACTACCAAACAAGTCTACTAAAATTAATACAATACACCAGACTTAACCAAAGTCTATAGATTGCAGATTAGCTATATGTCTACTTAATATATTTTTAACGTCTATCAATAATGCGAAGACTGTACCGAAATCTATGAATCTCCGTAGACTAACTATAAATCTGCTTAATATATTTTTGAAGTCTACTAAAAATACGAAGACTTAACAAAATTCTAGATTACTCTGCAGACTAACTATAAGTCTGCTTAATATATATTTGAAATCTACTGAAAATACGAAAACTTAACTAAAGTCTAGAATACTCTGCAGATTAGATATAAGCCTGCTTAATATATTTTTGAAGTCTACCAAAAATGCGAAGACTTTACCGAAGTATATGAATCTTCGCAGACTAACTATAAGTCTGCTTAATATATTTTTGAAGTCTACCGAAAATCCGAAGACTTTACTAAAGTCTATGATTCCGCAGAGTAATTATAAGTTTGACTAATATATTTTTGAAGTCTACCAAAAATGTGAAGACTTAACCAAAGTTTATAGAACTATGCATACCTATAAGTCAGTTAAATTATATTTTTGAAGTCTACAAAAATATAACCAAAGATTTTTGAAGATTTTCTATTAAAAATTATTTACTTTTTCATTGATTCCCTGATTAAATGATTTCCTTTATTAATTTTCGTTTTTCAGTTATTTCCTTTTTAAAATTTTGTTTTTAAGTAATTTTCTGAATATTTAGTATTGTATGTGTAATATATGCAAGGGTAATATGGTAAAAATGTGCTATACAAATATTTTAAAATCTTGATAGGTTATTTTAGTTGTTTCTAATAAATTGTAGGTTTTTTTGATTCATTATGAATTTTCGTTTGATATTTTTCTAGTTAGAGTAGCATCTCTTCACCATAAATAATTTTAATTATGTTTGTACTTTTTATCATAATTTTCTGTTTTGATGATTGTGTTTTTTACTAACAATTGCTTTTAACAGTTGTGTATTTTTTTTTTTTTGGTTTTATCATAAATCAATTGTGTTTTTTACAAAATTCTTAGCATCTAATCTACCGTTGAAGTATAACACATAATTTAGTGAGAACCTAATACCTTTCTGAAACTCGAGAGGTGGTTGTTGGAATGAGAAGGATGGCAATGTAGTGGCTGGGGTGCACTGAGGTTGGATGCTGAAGATGGGAAGATCTGAGTAAATCCCTGGATCACGATAATTGGTGTAGTCTGTCGCTGATGTTGTACCCTGAAAATATAAATATTCATGAGATAAGTCTAGAGAGATAGAGAGACTTGATGATGATAATGGAAACAACAAGAACACAAATAGAGAAGAACTTGCCAAAACAGTATAGGCAAGATTACGCAAGAAAAGGTCAGAGGAGTTGACCGTGAAAGAAGTACTGAGCAGATTCTCAGATAAAGCTAAAAAAAAAGTGAAGAATAGTTCGAGAAGAAACAACAATATTGTATAGATATATCGAACAAATTAAAAGAGAGGGAGGGTACTTGCTCCTAGGGAATGGTTATTCCCAGTAACAAGTATAGTCACAGGACAAGATCCCGTTCGTTTGCACGAGTCACGACGGACAGGATCAACAGAACGAGTCTCAGGACGAGGAATATGTAACAATGGGAGCAATGGTGGAGGGTTAGGGAAGGCACAAAAGACTGCTTGGTTTTGAGATGAAAATTGTAAACCGCAACTCCTTATTTCGCATTTGCCATCTCCATTTTTGTCGTCTATGCATCGACAACCACATTGATTATCAGCAGAGTTATTAACCAGTGCATCGAACAGTGCTTGAATGCACACTAGAACCACACAGAGGTACAAGGGGATCACGATCAGCCGGACGTTGCTCCATATGTTTCGTTTCTACACCAAGAAAGAAGATATATAAAATAATTACATTTTCCATATATAGATAATATAACACGTGTATTGTTTGGCCAAACCTGATAAGTTAAGTTTTTCTTGAACAAGGCATTGGCCTGCGTCAAGAAACTGGCTGCAACAGGTTTTGCCATTGACGAGTCTTGGTATCAGAATTAGACAGATACCAACCAAAAAAACAAAAAATATTCACAATTAGTTCTAAGTGAGACGCTTATATTTCCACTTGCGAATTATAAAGTGGTTTAGGCCATTAACTTTGTCTTGATTATTTTTGTTGGCCAAACGAAGGTTGCAAAGGAATTAGGAAAAGAGTGATCGCACGACGGCACGACCAATTATTAATAAAATTCTTCAACCGACATGTGTGAAGGTTGAGTTGTTTTCTTTCTACTTAAATAATTCATAACGATAACTATTATTCCATTTTGGGCAAACGTGCTCTCGTCTCAGTACATATCACACGTAACGTGATGATACATACATATATCTCACGAATCTAAAGGATATTGTCGGATAATTTCGTTGACTATATAGGGCATGTTCGTTGGAACGACATTGATCTCTGTTGGAGATGGATCCGGTTATCTCTTGGTTCACTCATGGTTAAGAAGACTTGGTCATCAAGTTGGTCGTGAATCTCTCGAGATCAGCTGAGTGATTTAGTTTCCTTAATATGCAGAAGATATGATTTGTACAGATTGTCTTTGTGTTTATATATGTGTGTAGATCGAACATCAACAATATACAGAAAACTTTTGATCCTCTGTTTGTTCATGGTATCAGAGCCTGAACCTTTTCTATAAACAAAAACGTTTTTTTTTTCTTTTTCTGAACGACGATGGTGGACGGTATTCCCCAAACCAGAAATCTTCCGACGAACCCGAACAGCAATCTTGCTGCGAACCCAAACGGTAATCATGCCGTGAACACGACTGAAGTGAGGAGAACGATCTCACCTTACGATCTGACATCTGCTGATAATCCAGGGGCTGTCACCTCTCATCCGTTGTTGAAGGGAGATAACTACGACGAGTGGGCTTGCGGAATGAAGACGACACTTTGTTCTCGAAAAAAAATTTGGGTTTCTTACGGGAGCAATTCCTAGGCCTAACGAAGGATCTTCTGATCTTGAAGACTGTTGGACTATCCAAGCACTTCTTGTGTCCTGGATCAAGATGACAATTGATCCTGCGCTTAAGTCCAACATCTCTCATCGGGATGTGGCTAAGGATCTTTGGGATCACTTGCAGAAATGTTTCTCGGTGATGAATGGACCACGACTGCAGCAAATCAAGGCCGAGCTTGCAGGCTGCAAACAAAGAGGTTTTTCTATCGAAACTTATTATGGTAAGCTGACGAAGATCTGGGATAGCATGGCGATTTTCCGTCCTGTGCGAGTCTGCAAATGCGGCAAGTGTGACTGTGATCTTGCAACGCTTCAGGACAAAGATCGTGAAGAAGACAAGGTTCAACAATTCCTTTTCGGTCTTGATGATACTCTATTCCGTACGGTCCGTTCAAGTCTTGTCTCTCGCAACCCGATTCCATCCTTGGAGGAGGTGTATAACCTGGTGAGACAAGAAGAGGATTTGATTTTGAATGGTACTAAGGCATTAGAGGTTCAGCCTGACGTTAGTGCCTTTGCCGTTCAGCTGCGCTCGTACGAGGTTTTCTCAAACCCGGAATGATGACAAGGACAAGGTTGTTGTATGCAAGCACTGTAATAGGACTGGACATGTCTCGGACAGGTGCTATGCCGTCATTGGATATCCTGAATGGTGGGGTGATCGTCCGCGTAGTCGGTCTTTGCAGAGTCGCGGTCGCGGAGGAGCAAGTTCTAGTGGAGGTCGAGGTCGTGGTTTCCATGCTTATGCTAATTGTGTGAGTGTTCCACACATCGACACAACTCAGCAAGCTAATCATGTGATCACGGATCAAGATCGTGATGGTGTTAGCGGCTTGACCGATGATCAGTGGCAAACTCTTAAGAAGATTCTTAATGCTGGAAAGGGAGTCTCCACCGAAAATTTGACTGGTAAGTCTCTTTATCCCTCTTGGATTATGGATACGGGGGCTTCTCATCATTTGACGGGGAACTTAGATGTTTTGACAAATATACGAGAGATGGCTCCGGTGTTAGTTATTTTGGCTGATGGTAGAGAAAGAGTATCTGTCAAGGAAGAGACAGTTAAATTAGGATCTGATCTGGTCATGAAGTCTGTGTTTTATGTAGAAGGCTTTCACTCTGATTTGATTTCATTTGGTCAATTGATGGATGAGAATAGATGTGTTTTGCAAATGTCTGATCACTTCCTTGTGGTCCAGAACCGCACTTCATGGATGGTGATTGGGATGGGTACTAGAGCGGGTGGAACATTTCACTTTCGCAGTATGGAGCTCGCGGCGTCTGTCACTATGAAGGACGAAAAAGAATATGAGCTGTGGCATAGTCGGATGGGACATCCTTCGGCGAAAGTTGTGTGTCAACTCCCTGCTGTTTCTGTTTCTTCTATGCATTTGAATAAAGCTTGTGATGTATGTCTTCGTGCTAAGCAAACTCGACAGTCTTTTCCCTTAAGTTTGAATAAAACAGAGCGCATCTTTGAATTGATACATTGTGACTTATGGGGACCTTACCGTACAACATCTCATTCTGGAGCTAAGTACTTTTTGACAATAGTAGATGACTACTCAAGGGGTGTATGGCTGTATTTGTTGGTGGATAAAACAGAGGTTGCTAGGCATTTAAAAAATTTTCTTGCCTTCACAAAACGTCAATTTGGAGAAAATGTTTGCACCGTCCGTAGTGACAACGGTTTGGAATTTTTGTCTATGACAAAAAATTTTCAAGAACAGGGCATAGTTCATGAACGTTCCTGTGTTTATACGCCGAAACAAAATGGGAGGGTTGAAAGAAAACATCGGCATATCCTCAATGTTGCGAGAGCATTACGGTTTCAAGCTCATCTTCCATTAGAGTTTTGGGGGGAGTGTGTTCTCATGGCGGCTTATTTAATCAATAGGACGCCGAGTCCAGTGCTCAACAATCAAACTTCGTATGAACGTCTTCATAAGAAGCCACCACACTATGAACACCTACGAGTTTTTGGTAGTCTCTGTTATGCATATAATCCGAGACGTCACGGTGACAAATTTGAGTCACGAAGTCGGCGATGTGTTTTTGTGGGTTATCCGCATGGTCAGAAGGGATGGCGTTTATTTGATGTTGAAGCAGAAGAATTTTTTGTATCCCGAGATGTGGTGTTCTCGGAAGCTGAATTTCCCTTCTTCTCGAGGTCTTCTTCGTCGGCCAAAATCGTGAATGAAGAAGACAATTCACAGTTATGGGCTTCTCTCTCTCTTGGCCCGTTAGCAGAACATGAGAATTCAACACAATTAAATCCATTAACTGTGTTAGGCCCAACTTCAACAGGCTCTGGCCCACATGACACTCCAGCTCCACCATCCCACGATACTCCTTCCTCTCTGTCGCATATTCTCGAGACTTACTCACCGACATCCCATAATTCACCTGGTTCTCCGTCAACAGCTTCATCGGCACCTTTGTCTTCCTCTCCGGTGCCGCTTCCTTCTCCTCCACCACCACCTCCCCGACAAACTCCACCATCAGCTGCTGTTGCTGCTCCGCCGGTCCTACCTCCTCCTCGGCAGAGCCAACGAAAAAGAGAACCACCAGTGACTTTGAAAGACTATGTCGTCAACTCCGCTGTATGTGAAGTCTCTGATAAGGTACGATATCCAATCTCAAATCACGATACAAAGAGGCGTTTTTCTGGGTCTCTTGTTGCTTATATGGTCGCCATTGCAACGGCTCGTGAACCACGTTCATATAAAGAGGCAGTGGTAGACAAACGATGGAATAAATCTATGACTACTGAAATTGATGCGCAAGAAGCAAATAAGACTTGGTCAATTGTGGATTTACCTCGAGGTAAACAAGCTATTGGGTGTCAGTGGGTCTACAAAGTTAAGCATAATTCGGATGGTTCGGTCGAACGGTATAAATCTTGTCTTGTTGCTATGGGTAACAAACAAAAAGAGGGTGAAGATTATGGTGAAACCTTTGCACCGGTTGCAAAGATGGGGACAGTTCGCTTATTTCTTGATGTCGCCGCAAAACGTAACTGGGAAATCCATCAAATGGATGTTCACAATGCGTTCTTACACGGTGATCTTCAGGAAGAGGTTTACATGAAACTGCCTCCCGGTTTTGGTGCATCTCATCCTAACAAGGTATGTCGCCTTCACAAAGCTTTATACGGTTTAAAACAGGCTCCCCGATGTTGGTTTGAGAAATTAACAACCGCTTTGAAGAGTTATGGGTTTGTGCAGTCGCTTTCTGATTACTCTCTATTTACTCTCGACAGAGGTCTTGTTCACATCAATATCTTGATATACGTTGATGATTTAATCATTGCGGGTAGCTCTTCCAAGGCGACTCAGGATTTCAAAGACTATTTATCTTCTTGTTTTCATATGATGGATTTGGGGCCTTTGAAATATTTTTTGGGGATAGAGGTGGCTAGAAACGCCACTGGCATCTATATCTGTCAACGCAAATATGCGTTGGACATCATCTCTGAAACTGGTCTGATGGGTGCTAAACCAGCGGCATTTCCTCTTGAACAAACTCATGATTTGTTCTTATCTACGTCTTCACTTCTTCCTGATCCACAGAGGTATCGACGACTGATTGGTCGCTTGATTTATTTGGTTGTCACAAGACCTGATCTTGCTTTCTCGGTTTATGCAGCAGCCTCGAGAGGCTCATTGGGATGCTGCACTTCGTATTGTTCGTTATCTGAAATCTGATCCAGGACAAGGTATCTTGCTTCGTTCCAACAGTGGTTTTCAAATCACTGGTTGGTGTGATTCTGACTATGCCACGTGTCCTCTAACACGTCGTTCTGTTACCGGTTTTATTGTTCAGCTTGGGGACTCACCAATCTCTTGGAAAACCAGAAAACAGGACACAGTGAGCAAGTCTTCTGCAAAGGCGGAGTACCGTGCAATGTCGTTTCTTACTTCAGAATTAAAATGGTTAAAACAGTTGTTGTTCACGCTTGGGGTGCGTCATGATCAACCGATGGTTATGTGTTGTGACAGTCAGTCGGCTATACATATTGCTACCAATCCAGTATTTCATGAACGGACAAAGCACATAGAGATTGACTGTCATTTTGTTCGGGATGAGCTTGTTCGTGGCAATATCACCTTTCGTCATGTAGGCACCGCCTTTCAACTTGCAGATATATTCTCGAGAGATTCACGACCAACTTGATGACCAAGTCTTCTTAACCATGAGTGAACCAAGAGATAACCGGATCCATCTCCAACAATCTCTAACGTTAAGTAGTGTCCAAAGTTCAACAATGCTTTGAGTGTCCAAAGTTAAACAAGTGCTGTGAGTGAGAACTCTAGACTCGTTGTGATGACAAACCGTTAGCAGAGTTTTTTAAATTTATTAATTATGGCTTTATGAAGAGTGAACCAAATATTTATATAGCCACAATTTACAAAATTCATATAGGCATAGTTTTTTCATGTATCAACGTCATTATTCACATGTGAGCCCAAATTGATTTAGCAACAGTTTACTAAAGAGAATTTTGTTTTTACATATATCATCGGGAAATTCATAAATTTCCAGTCTACTGTCATTTACCAACCATGTACATGAACCAAACCTATGCATGGCCGATTTTATTACATGTAAAAATGATAATCTTCGAAAGATTCAAGAGAAGACATTAACGGCCTGAGAAGTTCTAGCAACCTTAATGAAAACATCTTCAAGGGTTGTGTCCGCAAGCCCCCAAGCAAACACCTTGAAATTTCCCTTTGCCTTCTCCACCGCTTGGAACACTTCTGAGATCCGAACTTCTTCTTTTGGGATCTCAAATTTTTGTGTCCCTGCGATGTGATATATCTTCTTGGCGTTTGGAGAAACATCTTGAACCAACATCTCTACATCTTTCTCATGTTCTGATGATGTTGTCATTGTAAACACATAAGATCCACCATACCTTCCTTTTAGCACTTTTGGATTCCCTATGCATTGTAACCTTCCGTCTACAAAAATTCCCAATCGGTCACAAAGAAACTCTGCTTCTTCCATTGAATGTGTAGTGAGGATTATCGCAGTAGCTTTTTTTGCGGATTTGATGGCTGCCCATAGGCTCCTTCTTGAAGCTGGATCAAGTCCTGTGCTTGGCTCATCCATATAAACCACCTTTTAAAAATAAAATTAAATATAAAAATGGATATGTTAAAGCTCTCTAGATCACATGAAATAAGGGTTATCTCTATAAGTTTTTCAGTACATCAGTAAGAGACAATGGTGTACCTTAGGACTCCCAATAAGTGAAATGGCTACGCTTAGCCGCCTTTTCATGCCTCCACTATATCTCCCAGCAGGTTTATCAGCAACTCCTCCGCGAAATAGGTTCACACTCTTAAGAGACTCTTCTACAGCCTAATTAATAACCATGAAGTAACGTTTAAATACTTTTGGGGTAATATAGGAACAAGTAAGATTGATAACATACTTGGTGTAGGTCAGAGCCTTTAAGATTCTTAAGCCGTCCGTAAAAGAGCAGATGTTCCCTTCCTGTCAGCGTTTCCCAAAGCAAGCTGCAGTACACAACAAAAAAACAAAAGAATGATGACAGTTAGCTAGATAGACTGGAATAAGTTCAGATGTTTTCAAGAATATAGTTTACGTACTCGTGTTGTGGGCATACACCCATGCTAGTGTATACTCTGTCCATATCCTGGCATATGTCCAAACTTTGGACAAGGGCTGTTCCGGATGTTGGTTTCACAAGCCCAGTCATCTATCAAAAAAGTATTAGAATATTTCACATCAGAAATGGAGACGATTAATCACTAATTAACTTATAAAAGAGATATGGACATATGTCCACTCATTTTCAATTGGTTCAAAGTGGGAAACCAAATGAATTTTTAACACTATAACTACTCACAAAAATGTATAGAGTACAACTTGTATTATTCAGGAGTGATAATTTCTATAAGAAGCTAAGTACACATAATTCTCTATCCATTTGTGTACTTACCATATTGATGAAGGATGTCTTGCCAGCACCATTGGGCCCTAACATGCCAAAGCATTCTCCTGAAGGCACTGCCAGAGATAACCCACGGACTGCCATTTTTGGCGGATTCCCATCCCTGCCTGGATACACCTTTTTCAAGTTGTTGCATACAATGGCATGGCTTGTGCTTGAAGGCTCAAGCATCAACTGCTTGACTTTTTCACTCTGATTAGAACAAGTTTCTTTTCATCAAAAAAGATAAAAACCAGAAAAAAAACAAAGAACATGAAATGTATTTGTGAATCATTTTTGTTATACCTCTTGAGCGACATCTAGTTTCTCCATTCCTATGGTAACAGTAGACCCATGTCTCTGCCTTTGAGGAGAAGGAGGTTTCTTGAAAACTTTTTTTAGAAATAATAAAGGGTCTTTCCCGGATGAAGAAACTCGATCGATATAGTATGCTGCAATGAGTGTGAGAAACCACTCAATGATAATGATGTAGAAAACTTCATCCATTGCACTATAACTGAAATGTTTCCACTTCATTCCATCACTCCCATTCAAGTTTCTCTTAATAGCATACACAGAGAACTCATACAACCCACGGTATAAAGAGAAGCCCGGATACAACTCCATGACCAAAATCCAGCGTCCTGATAAAAAGTAAACATTATATCAGCATTGTGCAATGGTCAGTTTTTGAGAATATATATATATATCTTCTTTAAGTTTTTCTTGATATATAGCTAGCTTACTTGGAAACGATAAACCTTCCAACAAAAACTGGAAGAGAGACCCGCCCAAGAGCCCGGATCCAAACACATATAGGTAAGCAACAACTACAGTTGAGCCATAAAACAAGAAAATGTTTCTTAGAATTAACAGTACCATTATCATGTTCTTAGCACATTTCGTTATAGTGTGAGACGTTAATTAATACCTGATGCTGTCTTAACCTTTGAAAATACTGAAGACACTAAAAAAGCAAGGGAGATTTGCAGATTTATGCAGAGAAAATAGAAAACGAACTGGATGCTGTAGTCATTAAACCGGAAGATCTTTAGTCCTGTAACGAACAGTAATAACACTCAAAAATGCATGCGTTGAACTTTATATAACAAGATAAGAAAATATTAGCAGTAAGATATATATAGTAGTAACGATACAAATACCTATTGCTGAGCCAAATACCATCAAGCATATAATGTATAACGTAGATATGACTAGAAAATATGCGTATGTTATCATCCAATATGGACCATCTCCTAGACCATGCATTTTCATTATAATTCTTAGACGTTGCTGCTTCTCATACACCAATGAGTTCAAGATCACCTGCATAGAAAATGCTTCTAACTATTAAAATCCCTTTGATCCAAGAACTGAGTGAAGCGTTCTAATGAAAACAAACTTACAGGGAACAAAAGAACAATAACCCATGTTAAGAAAACGGGACCAATGACAGATGCTATGTCAACTCGAAGCATACTTTCTTGTTTGGGCATTTCTTTAACAAAATCGAGTAACATCTTTGTTCCCGAGCCTCGAAAAAACTGAAGGTAAGCATTTGAAACCTGCATTTGTCTTGCAGAGTCTAAGAATGGGTTTGATCAAAAGACTTGTCCTAGGTACAAAAAAAAACATGAAGCACTTAATTAGTTTCTTATACCAAATTGACTGAGCGAGGAACCCGGACATACTTTACTCGCCTATCTTGTAATTTAAAATTTCCCTTGTATGTAGAGTTATACCAGATGGTCACATTGAAGTTGTTCTTACCGGTGTCCAAGAGATCGAATGCTGATATAAAACCAGAGAAATAAAAAAAAAAAAAAAAAAAAAAGTCATTGCATATGTAAAACACAGAGAGAAATGATAAGAGAAGTGGAATAAACCTGCAACGACCTCATTGATGATCTCTTCAGGATTTCCTTGACGGTAGACTTTAAAGATCTCATCATTGACCTCTACAGAGTTATTTCTCCAGAGAACCAATCCTTGAACACATCTCACCTCTGCTTTGACAAATTATAACAATTTTTTTATAAGCTAGCTTTGAGTGAGTCCCAAGAAAGATTAATTTTTTAACAAATTCACTTGGAACATAGAGTGCTGTCCGATTACATTTAAACTTACGAAGAACAACTGCTTAAGTATAATCTACATCTGTCAAAGAAAAAGAAAGAAAAAGTAGAATCTACATATTTATGTTCACTAAATTAGGTCCACTTGACTGTTTAGTGATGCATGTTAGAAAGAATTTTACAAAACAAATTGTAACCTTTTGAAAGATCTCCTAGAATTATTACAGTGACTAACACGTCAACATAATTTTGTGAACTAATTACCTTTATGAAACGTGACAGGTGACTGTCGGAACGAGAATGACAAGTTGGTGGGTGGAATGCACCGAGGTTGGATTTGGAAAATGGGAAGATCAGAGTGTATCCCTGGATCATAATAATTGGTGTAGTCTGCTTCTGATGTTGTACCCTGAATATATATAAACTCAATGATAAATCCTGATAGACTAAAACAACCAAAAATCAAGGAGTGAAGAACTTGCCAAGACATTGTATGCGAGATTACGGAAGAAATTGTCAGAGGAGTTCACCGTGAAAGAAGTATCTAGTAGATTCTGAGATAAAGCTAAACAAAAAAAAAAGTGAAGATTAGTGTTCTAGAGGACACTGTTAGGATCCCACATATGAAGTTAAAAAGACCCATAAGTTAAAATTAAAGAGATTAAGTAATTAAAAGGCCTACTTGCTCCAAGAGAATGGTTATTTCCAGTAACAAGAATAGTTACAGGACATGATCCTGTTCGTCTGCATGAGCCATGGGCACGATCAACTGAACGAGTTTCAGGACTAGGAATTTGTAGCAACGAAAGCAACGGTGGAGGATTAGGTAAAGCACAAAAGGAGGCTTGAGTTTGATTTGAATATTGCAAACCACAACTCTTTCTTTCGCATTTGCCATCTCCATTTTTCTCATCAATGCATCGACAACCACAACGATTATCAGGAGAGTTATTAACTTGAGTATCGAACAAGACTTGAATCCCTACTAGAAGCACGCAGAGGTAGAAAGGGATCACGATGAGCCGAACGTTGCTCCATATGTTACTTTTCTATAACAGTTGACATAAAATATATTAACATCTATGGATATTGTATCAAGGATGTAACACATGCAAGTATGTACTTTGGTTGCGCAAACCTGATAGGTTAAGTTTTTTCTGAACAAGGCGTTGGCTCTAGTCAAGAAACTGGCTGAAACATGATTCGCCATGGATGAAACTTCTGTAGTTACTTTTTTTTTTTTCACTCTGTTTTGGATTTCGTGACATTAATACTTATGATATTCAATGTAGGATCCATGTGATACGCTTTTAGTTTGACTTGCGGATAATAAATGGACTGAGATTGAGACCATTTTTATATAAAAAACGAAAGTAGTTGAGCTATTGATTATCACTGTTACTCATAATTTCAGCGAAATTCCCATTTTAATAGCATTATTTATTTTTTTCAAATGGTTAACTATCACCACGAATCCGACTAATCCCAAAGACTTATACATACAAGTTTTTGAAGCACACTTATAAAACTATACTTAGTGGGAAGTCCACATCATGCTTAGTTAAAGTCCACTACTTAACCCAAATACAACGTTACAAATTCCAAACGAAAAATCAAACACGAATCTCTCTAAATTGATATGACATAATGAAACCTAGATTGTCATCTTCTCGCTCGATACCTTTTCTCTACCTAGAAGACTCGAATCCAAGGATCATCGACTACTAGACAAATGAGTCAGCTTCACTTGTTATTTATTGCATATTGCCAAAGAAAGGGAGTGAATCCACGACACCTAAATGCTTCAATAACTATCGCACGAATCGAGAAGATATGTGGGGGCAATTTAGTTGACTATATATGGCCTTACCGTTAGAAAGACGTCGATATCTATAACACGTGAAGTGTCCAAAAACTTAAAACAATGAATGTGAGAAAGACTCTCAATCGTGTCTTGCTCAAAAAAAGATTACTGTAATTTAATTGATTTCCACTAAATTAATACGCAGCTGCTATAGTATAACATCATGACCATTTACACCAAATGTTGTCCATTTTGTCAATTGATTTATGTATTCGGATGTTGCGTTTGTATACAAATTAAAACCAGTTGCATCAAACTGAATGTAAAAAACCAAAATATACTTAACAAAACTCATGAAACTACTTATTATTCTGGATAAAATATGTCATATTCTATGTAAATTCATTATTTTAGGTAAAAAAATAAAACACATGAATTTGCACCACAATTGGAGGATTACGATATCTTACCGTCAAAACAACAAAATCTGTTTTTTCGTATAAAAATTAGAGAATCTTGTTTTGGTACTCAAAAAGCGAAATCTTTTTTTTTTCACACAAAAACTATGGAAATGGAATTACCCCAGTTTTTTTTTAGTGGCCGCAGGTTTCCCGTGACTGTAACGGTGTTAGAATTATAATAGAGTTACATCATAAATTCATAATACCTGATACGATTGCATAGTTACGTATGTTAAGTGAAAAGGTGTGATTAAGGGGTATGAGTCATTAAAAGGTAGTTTATGTGAAAAAGTCACATGTGAAGAGCCACGACTCTTATCTCTAGTCTTGTGACGAACATATATAAACACCATGCATACACATTGTCATCGCATTGTAAATATAACAAGTTTTAGTGTAATCATGAATATTTATATATCATTCTTGACTTCTCTAAAATATTAGCAGTAAGATATATATAGTAGTAACGATACAAATACTTATTACTGAACCAAATATCATCAAGCATATAATGTATAACGTGGATATGGCGAGAAAATAGGCGTAGGTTATCATCCAATATGGACTATCTCCTAGGCCATGCATTTTCATTATAATTCTTAGACGTTGCTGCTTACCATACACCAATGAGGTCATTATAAATGCATGTCATTATATGACTCTTATGGATATAGGCTTTTGAGAAAACACGTACAATTGGCAAAATTGCTTCCAAGATTTACAGAATGTAGAACGAGTATTGTGAGAGCCTAAAGGAGTCTGTCTGTTGTAAGCAAACTTACAGGTAGCAGAAGAAGAATAACCCATGTGAAGAATACTGAACCAATTAGAGACGCGATGTCTAGAGGCAGTGTCGTGCCAAGGTCAATAAAGGCCTAAGGCAAAAAAAAAAAAATGTAGCTTCTCACATTCTATTTTTGAGAGAAGTTTTATTTTATTTTTAGTATAAAAAAGGATATATTGTTCATTTTCAAAACAAATTCCTCAAAAGCAAGATTTAGTAGCTAATGCAAAGGAAAAACAAACAAAATTTCCATAAATGTAAACTATATGAGTCTTGTTTCCAAACAAAGTCCTATAACATTATATATAAATGAATGTTCAGCCTAATTTAGGAAAAACTGTGGCCTATTATTGATGTAATTTTTTTTGTGGCCTAAGGCAAACACCTTTTTTTATATGCCTAAGGCACGGCTTTGTAGACGAAGTTTAGTTTCTTGTTTAGGCATTTCTTTGACAAACTCAAACAACATCTTTGTCCCAGGGCCTTGCAAATACTGAAGATAAGCATTTGATACCTGCAGTTTTGCAAAGTATGTATGAGAATATATATGTTCATTGTAATAAAGGCACATTGCAATGAAGAGGAAGCTTTTGTACATCACTTAGTTCCTTGCCAAATTAACTTAGGGGGGAACTCGGACCAACTTGATATTACGCTTATTTCCTCTATTTTCTGCTTCACCTTTGTAGGTTGCGTTATACCATATGTTCACATTGAAGTAACTCCTATCGGTGTCCAAAAGATCATACGCTAAAGTAACAAAAAAACAAGACAGAACAAAAACATTCAGAATTTCATGTGCATGCTAAATTGCTAAGAACTATAGATTAAAAAAAAACAGACATGTCAAATTACAACAACAATCTCACTTATTTTCCCATCAGAATTCCCTTGTTGATAACCTTTAAAAATCTCATGATTGACCTCTCTAGAGCTATTTCTCCAAAGATTCAATCCTTGAACACATCTCATCTCTGGTTTCAGATGAAAAATTTTAGTAAGGAAAATTTGGAAAAACAAAATGTTTGTTTAACAAACTAATTATATTGTCATTCAGGAGGCCATGGTTGAGGTTTTGGGAAAGCACAAAAGACTCCTTGGTCCCTAGACGAATATTGGACACTGCAGACCATTTCGCATTTGCCCTCTCCAGTTTTGTCAATGCATTTACATCCACATTGATTATCTACAGAGTTATTGACTTGTGAATCGAACAGATCTTGGATACACAAAAGACATATGCAGAGATAGAAAGGGATCATGATGAGTCGAACGTTGCTCCATATATATGTTCCGTTTCTACAAAAAACCACCAAAGAACATGCAAAAAATATTAATAGAGATGTTCAAATTTGTACACAAAATTGATCAGATATAATACTACTAGCTAGTAGACAGACGCGTGCATGCATATATGTAGGTGTAATAATGGATTTTACATTTTTACTACGTGACATGAATTAAACCACCGAACCTAATAGGTTAAGTTTTTTCTAAGTATGGCATCAGCACGCGTCAAGAAACTGGCTGGAGCAGAATCCGCCATTGATGAATCTTTCGGCAGCTTCCCTTCTACTTTGTACACCAAAAATTACCATTATATTCAGGCTACCTTTTTTATTTGATAACTTGCGTTTTACTATAATTTAAAATGCGATAGCTAAGAAAATAAATATCAATAAAATCAATATTGGACTTTCGAATGAGTGATCCTCACGACCTTTTTTGATTCGTCAAACCAAAGGGTTTAAAATATTATTTATATAATTTTGTTTTCACGTGTGTGCACCATTAAAAAGAAACTACCAAATCCCCGTTAGCAAATAAAAAATACTATCAAATTCTTCCTATGTCTGACCAAAATAATAATAAAACTATGATATAGTTGGGAATTATAGATTAACGTGGGGTTTTTTTGGGATTACGATATGTTTATTAGTAAATTTTTAAAATTAGCTTGTCAAAGACTCAAAGTGCTCTTTGAATAAATACATTTCTTATACTATCAAAAGTTATTAATTGTTTTATGTCGACAACCAAAAGAAGATTTTTCCTTTTGTTAAAGGAAATAGCCCAAATGAGTTTTATTTTCCATGGTACTTAATTATTAACTATAATACTAACAAGAAATAACAAAAGGTGAAGATGACACGTCCAGATTCCGGTCATGCCAGTTTTCTTACACGTTTTCAAGTTACGTAAATGTTGAAATCATTTTTTTTTTGTTGGTCATGTAATAGGTAAATTGTTTTATTTAAAGTAACTAATTAAATAATTTATAAAGGTGGAATTTAAAAGATACCAAAGTTAAAAAGTTGAATAATATATACCAAAATTTGCTCTCAACTTCTTTTTATCAATGACATACAATGTGAATATGTCATTTAGTGAATCCACACATTATATCTATTGTGAATATGTTAGTCAGATCTATGTGATGAAACACAATTTATTACATGTAATACGTGTTCCATTAATTTACACGCTACCTGTTATAGTAAAACAGGAAATAAATGTTTTTCCCCATTCACTTTTTTATTTGCAATTGGAAGCATTTATATCCATTTATTATATAATTTAAGAATTTTTTTTTCTTTTTGTAACGAAGACTTTTTCACGATGCTGACATTGAAGGAAGTTTAACCACAATATATACACACATCAAGAAAAATATTCTACTACTACTGTTTGACAAAAATATAATCCACGCATTCTTTTGACATTCTAATTAAATGATTCATAAGGTTGAACCTGGCTGGATGGAATATTGAACATTCTATGAATTATTTATTATGATTTGTTTTCATTGATAATTAAGTATGTACAGTAGTTGTGGTGAAGTATATAGTTTTTAAAATTACCAAACATTAAACAATATCAAAAACATTATTATCAGTTTTTTTTCTAATGATTTTCTATTGTTACTATTTGTAGTATTTTTTTATCGGTTTTATTAATTTCATTTTTAATTTTGAGAAATACCCTAAAATAGCACTAATACAAGTTTTATGGACAATTATAGCACGCGTTCCATAAATTTCCAAAAGTAACACTATTTAACATACTAAAATATTTAAAATTATTTTTTAGAATTTTGTTTTTTTAGGTTTATTTTTTAGAATTTTGTTTTTTTAGGTTTGGGTTCTCAATTTCACATTTAGGATATAGTTTTGAAGGATAGGATTTAGTATTTTACATTTAGAATTTAATTTTAAAAAATTAATTAGTGCTATTTTTGGAATTTTAAAGATATTGTGCTAGTTTTAGAAAAAAAAACTTATTTTGGTGCTATTTTTGAGAATCTCTTTAATTTTCTTTTTATTGTAATTATATAAAACCTAAATTTAAGATTTGTTGGATATATACAATACATCAATTGCTCTACATATAATATTAATTTATATTATGTTTAAATATCAAAAATATTATAAAAATATCTAAAAATATACTTACAAATAATAAATAATTGAAAAAAACAAATTTAAAAAAAAAAACAATAGTTGCTGCAGTCAAAGCTTGAAAAAAATATACGTACTCCAATACGTTTCCTAGTTCAGAAGAAGTATGATTCTTTTTGTTCTCTCACAAATAATTAGCAACTAATTAAACTTCATTTATTACACCAAAAGGAAGTTAACCGGCAGTTTCGTAAAACCAAAATCTGAGTGGGCAAATCCGTAAATTATCAAAAAAAAACACCAAAATCATATAAATAGACTCTTTTACCCCTTCCCTTAACTCGGATCATAACACAGTCAGATTCCCAAAAAATTTCGAAAAACAAAAACGTCTGAGAGAGGCTAAAGCCATGTCGTCGTCGTCGTCGTTGCAGAGAGGTTTGCCTCTTCTCTGGCAACAGTACACGGCGCTTTTCTCTAAAAACCTTTTGCTCTCATGGCGAAGCAAACGAGCCACGTTTCTTCAGCTCTTCGCTTCTTTCTTCTTCATCCTCCTCATCTTCTGTATCCAAGAAGCTATGGAGAAGAGCTTCGCTTCCTCCACCGCTCTCAAAACTGTCACCGATCCGACGGCGTTGATCTCTCCGCCGATTCCGCCTTGCGAGGATAAGTTCTTCGTGAATCTCCCTTGCTATGACTTTGTCTGGAGTGGGAATCGTAGTCCCAGGGCGACCCAGATTGTTAATGCGATTATGAAGAACAATCCGGGGAGACCGATTCCGACTGAGAAGGTAACTTTTGTATTATCATCGATTCGTTTTTGATTTTTTTTTCAATTTTGAGTAATTTTAAGTAGAGGTGATGTTGTGAATTTGTGTATTTAAGGTTCGATCATTTAGGGATCCTGATGAGGTAGATGCGTGGCTCTTGGCGAATCCTTTGTTAGTTCCAGGAGCGTTGCATTTTTTGGAAAGGAATGCTACAGTGATTAGTTATGGTATTCAAACTAATTCAACTCCAGAGATGAATAGAGGAAGGTTTGAAGATCCCACTTTTAAGTTCCAGATTCCTCTTCAAATCGCCGCTGAGCGTGAAATCGCGAGGTCTTTGATTAGAGGTGTATGCATTGTCTTTTTTTTTTTTTTTTTTCTGGATCTTCCTGAATCTTTTTGGTAACAAGTTTCTGATATGGGAACTTGCTATACGTTGTTTTTTGCAGATCCAAACTTTAACTGGGTTGTTGGATTTAAGGAGTTTCCTCATCCAACTATTGATGCTATTGTTGCATTAGACTCAATAGGACCTACTTTTTTCCTTGCTGTTTCCATGTTTGGTTTTGTTCTTCAGATCAGTTCTTTGATTACCGAGAAAGAGCTTAAACTACGCCAGGTATAATAACTTTGTTTCTGAATAGGCTGTTGAGTCCCACTGTATATATAGTAGACTGATTGATTGTGTTTTTTTTTTTTTTTTTTGCAACAGGCAATGACGATGATGGGTGTTTTTGACACTGCTTATTGGTTGTCATGGCTTACATGGGAAGGAATTCTTACTACCATCTCGGCGCTCTTGACTGTTCTCTTTGGAATGATGTTCCAGTTCGACTTTTTCTTGAAAAACAGTTTCGCTGTTGTCTTCCTACTCTTCATGCTTTTCCAGTTGAATATGGTAAAACTGTCTCGCTAAGACTCAAGTTAAAATACCTGTGGAATGGTTTATGTTTTCTGCTTTCTTCGTAGGTAGTGTGTTTTCCCCTCTCTTGGTACATTAGTCAACTTATATCTTCGTTGTTTGTTATCCTAGCTTGGACTAGCATTTATGCTATCAGCTTTTATCAGCAAATCATCTTCAGCAACGACTGTCGGCTTCTTTGTGTTTCTGGTTGGGTTTGTAACACAGGTACCGTTCTCATTCATAACAAACAGCTGAAACTGTTTCTTCGAATTATGAATTGTTCGACTAATCATTAATCTAACTGCAGCTTGCTACATCAAGTGGGTTTCCCTATGCGAAAAAATATTCTCGCATGATCAGGGCACTTTGGTCACTGTTCCCACCCAATACCTTTTCTCAGGGTCTAAAGCTTCTTGCTGATGCAACTTCAACTCCTCAAGATCCTGGAATTAGTTGGAGTAAGAGAGCTGAATGCGGACCCAACGACAATACTGATTGTGTGATTACAATTGTACGTCAATTCTCTAATCAAATTCCATCTAATAACTGTGTCCAATTGTTCTCTGATCGTTATATATTTGGTTTTGGCAGAATGATATCTACTTGTGGCTGATTGGGTCATTCTTTTTGTGGTTTGTTTTGGCTCTCTACTTTGATAATATTACTACAAATGCGTCTGGTGTAAGAAAATCTATCTTTTACTTTCTTAAACCTGGTTACTGGACCGGTAAAGGTGGCAACCGAGTAGAAGGTACTTTCTCCTCAGTCTTGTTTCTCTATTTCATTTAGTAACTGTGGTGTCGAAATCTATATCCTAACTTATCGTTTCATCTTTAACAGAAGGTGGAATTTGTAGTTGTACTGGTTCAGTCCCACCTGTGGATCATATTGCCCCAGATGATGAAGATGTCCTTGAAGAGGAAACTTTAGTTAAACAACATTCAAAGGATGGTTTAGTTGATCCCAATATTGCAGTTCAAATACGTGGTCTTGCAAAGACTTATCCCGGGACGACAAAATTTGGATGCTGCAAATGCAAGAAAACTTCCCCTTTTCATGCTCTGAAGGTATTTCTTTAATAAAAACAAAGTGAAAAAATTGGTTAACTGCAATTTAGCATGGTTGAGTCTGTTGTTATTTGCCAAAAGATGTTCAATAAATGAAAATCTCACCATTGATCTATAGCTAGTACTTGGATGAAATTTTATCGATTATTTCTCCTTGTGGCTTCTTCCATGATACATGTTTCATTTATTCCTTCCCTAATTTTTTGAAATATAATCAGGGATTGTGGATGAATATTGCCAAAGATCAACTATTCTGTCTTCTTGGACCCAATGGCGCAGGGAAAACAACTACCATCAATTGTTTGACAGGCTTATTTCCAGTTACTGGTGGTGATGGTAAGTTGAAGCTTGCACTTTTTCTTGTTTTTGTTTCGTAGAAGCTAGTGTCTTACCGTACTAAAATATCTCTGATTGGCTTCAACAGCACTAATTTATGGAAATTCTATAAGAAGCTCTGTTGGCATGTCCAACATCCGTAAAATGATAGGAGTTTGTCCTCAGGTGGGGCACTTTTTTGTTGCTATCTGCCTCTGGCATTTGCCTTAGTAACAGCTATTTTGTTATGCTTTAATTGATTTATAACATTCCAATTCTTCCTGCAGTTTGATATTCTTTGGGATGCTTTGTCTGGTGAAGAACACCTCAAACTCTTTGCTAGCATCAAAGGGTTGCCACCTGCATCGATCAACCCGGTATGTACCCATATGCTAGAAATGAGTCAGTTGGTTTCTGTAACAGTTTCCGCTAGGAATATATGGTATCTAAGTTCAACTTCAAATCAAGACTAGTACCCTCTTTTGTTTCTTAAATTGTTTTTTTCCCTGTCATACAGATGGTTGAGAAGTCACTTGCAGAGGTAAAACTGACAGAAGCAGGGAAAATCAGGGCAGGAAGTTACAGTGGAGGAATGAAACGCCGACTCAGTGTTGCAGTTTCACTCATTGGTGATCCCAAACTGGTCTTCCTGGACGAACCGGTTTGTTTCTTTCCATATTTCCTTTCTGATGTAACAATTATTATGTTGATCTTTATATATCTAATCTAAGTAGTAAGTACCGTTTCCTTTCCATATGCATGTTTGACATACATGGATTGCAGACTACAGGCATGGACCCGATCACGAGGAGACACGTATGGGATATCATACAGGAAACGAAGAAAGGTCGTGCCATTATACTAACGACGCATTCAATGGAGGAAGCTGATATTTTAAGTGATCGAATAGGGATAATGGCTAAGGGTAGGCTCCGCTGCATTGGAACTTCAATCAGGTTGAAATCCCGCTTTGGCACAGGTTTCATTGCTAACATTAGCTTTGTTGAAAGCAAAAACCAAGAAATCAATGGCAATAACCACAATGGTGAAACTGGTGCTTTAGACTCACGTGAGCCAGTGAAGAAATTCTTTAAAGATGTGAGTCTTTTTTAGCAGCCGGTTAAAGTTTCAATTTTACAACGCGATTATCTTAACTTCTTAATCCAACACCCTCTGAGATATCATGTTTTTCTTGCAGCATCTCAAAGTCAAACCAACAGAAGAAAACAAGACCTTCATGACTTTTGTTATACCACACGAAAAAGAGAATCTTTTGACAGTAAGCATTTAGACAACCTCACCATATATAGAGTATGCTACCTACCGTAGGACTAAGTGTATCTGCTTACAGGACTTTTTCGCTGAGCTGCAAGACAGAGAAGAAGAATTTGGAATCTCAGACATCCAGCTTGGTCTCGCAACTCTTGAAGAAGTGTTTTTGAACATAGCACGAAAAGCTGAACTCGAAAGCGCTGCAGTTGATGGAACAATGGTCACTCTCGACCTATCATCCGGTTCCTCAGTCGAGGTAAAATAAATACATCTTAGACATTCATAGGGACTTATAACGCTTAAGCTAACCAAGTCGAATCCATTCTACAGATACCAGTTGGTGCAAGATTTATTGGGATACCGGGAACAGAAACTGCAGAGAATCCAAGGGGAATCATGGTGGAAGTGTATTGGCAACAAGACGAGTCAGGATCATTGTGCATCTCAGGACACTCCACGGAGATTCCAGTGCCTGCAAATATTCCCGTGACAGATCCGGTGGCACCAGGACATAGCGGAGTTAACTTGTTGGGAAGGAGAGGACGAAGGCAAGTTCAGGGAATCGTGATTGATCCTGAGTTTGCTAGCTTTGTTAGAAGCGGTTCGACTTCTTCCAGACGTTTTTCATTGTGAGAATGAAATCTAATGCGCGTGCACACACATATACAGTTCTTAACTTACCTGCTCTACAGGTTGTTTTCTGGTTAGTTGTTGTACTTTTATATGAAAAAACCACAGGCGTGTTTATTTCAATATTGTGTGTTTACGTAATTACGATGTAAATTAGATGGAAGTTTGTGATTAATAAGAAACTAATATCTTACACAGCAATGTTCATTTCATAGTATGGTCAAAAGATCATCTGTAACTATGGTTCAGTTCCACAAGACTGGTAAGTTCCTCCATCTACGTAAGGTTCTATGTTTCAGCAGCAATTACATGTGAAATTATTTTTTCAAAAAACTTGCAGAAACACATTTACATAAAACAGTACTATGTTGTGAGTTGTGACACTGTAATCAACATTGATCTAATAAACGACTACTCTATCTATACTTTAGTCTGTGACTGTACATTAATCGGTCTTTGATCCTTCAGGTGCCTGAAACATAATTGAAGAACCAACATTGTAAGAGTTGTGTATGAGAAACAAAAAAAAACCAAAAATGGTTTGAATTCATGTGTCTACAATATACAAATGTACCTTTTGTCCAACAGATTTGATGGTTTGAACCAATAGTCTATCACCGGTTATACTTCTCAGTCGCTGAATCAACTCTGACCGCGAGATTCTCCTATCCTGTGAGTGGCAAAGGAACCAAACAATGAGAATATTGTGATGAGGACTAAAAACAGAGAGACTAGCTAGAAATGGGACTTACTTGATGTTCTTTATAGTGTTTCTGAATGAGACAGATTTGCGACGGATTGAGAAACTTTGATATCGATTTTATCAAGACCGGAAACATAATCCAAGGCGATTGCGGGTTCTCTACATTAAGAATAAAAAAGCATACTAAGTTAGCAACTTAAACAACTTCTGAATAAAGAAGAGAAGGACAAACAGTTTATGTGCTTACTTCTTTTCAAGGTAGATGGAGTTTTGATGCATACAACAAACTCAGGCAAAACATGTGTGTTCATGTGTGTGCTCCAAATAAAATACTTCTTCGGAGATGTTAAACTGTCTACACCTGAATCGAACTCTGTAGAACTCGGATACGATTGTGCGGTCGAGCCTACAACCTCTGATTTTCCCATTATGATTCTTGAAAACAACAAGAATCTCATCCCATCTTCGTCACAAGATGATGAAGGAGGATCTCTCATACTATACCCAAAAAAAAATAATGATGTGACTCATTGAATATTATTATAAAACACAAAATGGAAAAAAAGAGGTCTTAAAAGTGTTTTGTTGTTGTTACCATTGAAGAGGAGCATTGTCTGGTGAAAGATATAAGCCAGTGTTGTTCCTAAAGTGGCTAAACCCATACATTAGAATCGTTTTCAACTCTTCCTTCTCCACGCTGCAACAACCGTAAGTCACTCTCGCCGCTTCAGCCGCGGCAGCTTTGTTCCCACGGCACTCGCAGCAGCAGCTGCCACATTTTTTTGCCACAGACTCTGTATATATCTGAAAGGCTTTAAGCTTAGCTTGTCCCATTGGAGTTTGAAAACCGTTCTTGAGAATGGATACAATCTGAAACTGAGAAGTGAGCTTAGTTTGACAATGACGATAGATTAGCTCGTAGGCTTTATCGTCTTTAAGCAACTCCATTAGCCCTAGCTCGTTAGCTATCGAAAAAGATTGTTGTTGATGACAATCGGATGACTCTTCATGGCTTCTGGTTTGAGATGATGCGGTTGATCCTTCTTCTTCTTCGTGATGGTTTAGACGGTTCACCGGAGTTTCTTGGCTGATTCTTGTATAATCCATAGCTGAGAAGAGAAAAAAAAAACATTAATATCAGACTCAAAATCAAGAGTTGAATTAAAAAAAAAAACAAAGAAACCAAGAAATCAGAATCAAACCTTTTTGACTATATTAGATGAAATGAAGATTTATATATAGCTTTCTTCGAGTGTGTTTGAGAGCAGAGAGCACAACTGTTTGAATTTTAGTAGCAGAGAGACATCATATATATATGAATAGTTAAAAATACAGTTATGGGAGATACTTCTTACTCTGTGTTCTTCTTTTGGTTTAAGTCTTCCTGTTTTGGTTTTGTTGTCTGTTTTCTAGTAAAAAAAAATATTTATTTTCTTAATTGATGTGTTTTGTCTTTTCCTTTTGCCGTGGAGGAGAAGTATCCAGTATCCACATTCACACGATTACATTAAATCCCACCTTTATTTATTTTGTTTGCCACGATTACACTAATCCCACTTAATTAAAAAAAATGCGAACTTGTAATAAATATTAAATACATTAATGAACAGTATTCTGAAAATTTTGCAATGAATACATCACAGAACAGTATTTTTGAAAATTTGCAATAAATACATTAATAATCAGTATCTTTACAATTTTAACCTTTTAATTCAGGCAAAACTCCTAATTTTGTGGACCAAAAGAATTAGAACCCATTTGTGTATGGGTTGGTTTATGACTTTCGGAACCGATTGATTACCCGGATATCTAATCAAGATGTTAGAAGATTGAAACTGGCTTTCTCGTGTCATCAGCTTGTGGAGTTCTTTGTCATTAGCATGCAAATTATTAATTACGTGGTGGTATAGTAGTTTCTAGTTGAAGGTTAATAAGTTCATTAAATTTTGTAATGAGTTTAAAACCTGCTACCATACAAATTATTCATCAAATGTTTGTCGTTTAGGTGTAAGTTAGAGATAAATTAGTAAATTACGCTCAGATTCAAGATTTACAAAATTATTTCATTTATTGACCAATCAAAATGGTAGCAGGTTTTAAACTCATTACAAAATTGACGAATTGATTACTCGATGGATACACTCACTTTAAAGAAATAAGTCGGATGGTAAAAGTTCGCATCACCCCTATTAAAAAAACAAATTTTAATATATTCACTAGTATAGTATTAGCTCTTTTTTTTTTTGGGACAAACCACTATAGTAGTTAGCTCTTAGTGCGAGTATTCGAGATATAAACATTTCTCTACGGAGATTAATAAAATATATTAAGGTCACAAATAAAGGATGATTAAAAAACTATCTACTTCTTGATTTGTTGATTATTTCTTTTAATTATCTTTAGCTAAGTTTCGTTCAATCCATCAACGTATTTGGGTTAATCAATAAAGATACATTCATCAATTAGTATGAAATAAGAAAGTATTACAATAGTTGTGCATAAGAATCCCAAAGAGGTGAAGACAGTGACTTTATTTCTGCGTGCTGCGCTACCTGTTTTGGGAAAGTGCAACTAGTTTTATTCTTTTAACATACGTACCAATCATGAGCCCATACTGCAGTTGCAATAGTCAGGCGGATTGGTGTACTTGGAATGACCAATTATACCCCCTTGACCAAACCGTTCGAGGAGTGGTTTTTTTTTTTAATTGTTACCAGAAATGGAAACCGTGGGTCTCAGCTCAGCAAATTTCATCCCTTTGTTAAAAAAATGTTTAAAACATTATGCCGAAATTTTAAATTTTAAATTCTGATGAAGTGAACTCATTGACCCAAAAGACAAATATTAAGTAGCAGCCAACGAATGATAATATCCCCCACTCTTTTTTTTTACACTACTTTCACATACTCCTATCTAATTAGTAGTATATACTAATATAAGTATGAAAAATGTGTATCATTTGCACTTCTACAATTATTCTGCCCGTTAAATGGTTCATTTATTTATAGAACATTTGAGGGTCTAACAAGTTAACACAATCGAGAGAGCTAAACATGCAACATACGTTATATATCTCTTAATTGTAGGTTATTTCTCTCTTATCATTTGTCCATTTTATTCAATAAGTTTGTCGTCTGCTAATTTCATATTTATCCGCCATCTTGTACTACAATCTTAGTTGTTATTTTTAAGTACTAAAACAACACCTTTAAAGCAGTAGATCACACTCGAAACAATACATTGTTCTTCTCAGAAATTCACAATTTAATAAATGTTTTTGCTAGTAAAATGTGCTGAATTTTTAAAATGGTACAATGCCAATAATCTAACAAATTCCCAAAGCCCTATATATCAAGTGTTTTTAGTTTTCACAGATTGATTTGTCATTTGGTTTAGATTTGGTCGTCACGCTTTTTCATAATATCTTGAAAGTTCATCATAAAAGATTTCTAACTTTTCAGACTTTCAGTCATTAGGTTAGGCGGAAGTTCATATATATTATGAAAAATTCGACTGTGCCGACGGGTACATAGTTTCCTACTTGGTTTAAATATTTTCCAAATCAAAATTTTTAAGGCTTGAAAAGAAAAATACTTGCACAGTTGCACGTAACTTAAAGCTCTTAAAAAAGTATCTTAATAAAAAATGTATTAAATTTATTTTGTGATTTACTTTTATTTGGACAGGAAATAGATTCCCTTGTTCTATAGATATTCATTCACAAAAAGGAAAATTCCGACAAACTTGTGTTGCCTTTAAATAATGTGAACGTAAATCCAAACCACTTGCTTCGCTCAACAACTGACAAAAAAAAACCCTAAATAAAATAAACTAAAAACACTTATATAACAGAGAACATAAGCGCCAAAATGATCAACATTTAGAATATATATATTAAGAAGAGTTATCTACGGTAGAGAAACTTGTTCAATTAATCGACAAAAATGTTCGCAACCGTTTAAGCACGATCGGGAATGTTGGGTCTCATACCATTCAGATATGGTTTGCTGCAAGATTCTACTAAGATTATAACATCCTAGTTTTAGAAACAGTTTAACAAACAAAAGACTCTGCTTATACATTGTAAAAACGTTTATTTTTCTTGAATTTAGTTTCACATTATATTCAAAAAAAGAAGAGTTATTGATAAAACTGAGAAAACAACTTTTTTAAAAACTTAATGTAGTGCACTAATTCTACTGCATAAGCAAACTTCGGATGAGTGCAGCTTGAGCTGAATCAGTTGATTCCAAAAGTTGAGACAATCTTTCACTAAGATCATCCACTTCTTTGCTCAAATTCCTTATGTAACTGCATGTCTCTTGTAATACCCTCGATGCTGAAACCTGAAATGTGACCAAAGTAATGTGTTATCATATTGATGAGAAGAAGGACCTAATAAACTTTGCAAAAATTCTTTAACAAAAAAAAAAAGAAAAAAACGTTACAAATTTTTTGTGAATCTATTTATTTTCTATTTGTTTTTGAAATAAAAACTAAGTACTTCTCACAAAGTGTACTACAGTCAAATTATGACTCAATATATGGAAGATAGATATACGTAAATTAGAAGTCATCATCATGATATTTTAGAATTTGATAGTTCAAAAGTTGAGTAATTAACGAGTATATTCGTTTTTCTTTTCTTATTCTTAATACAATTGGAACTCTTAAGACTTTCACTCTTAGTTTACAATATTAGTTAGGTATATAGCGTAATTAGATAGAAGCAAGAAATTAGTGTTAGATTTAGTTTGTTGGGGGTAAAGCGTCATAAAAGTAATGAAAAACAAAAACATTGATATGAAGAATTGATTAGATCACTGTACCTTTCCAGAGCGCCTGTTGTTACCAAGTTCGGGGAGAAGACGATGAAGCTGAAGGACAAGATCGTTGATTTGTTCTTCAGTGATCATGGGAGCCCCGGTCTGTGATATTGACCGTGATTTTCGGTTAGACATTATGTAAATCGTAAGGTTACTAAACCTGTGAGTGCAAGTCTTTTGTATGTTTTTAATTTATAATATAAGAGTGAGAGGCAAGAGAAAGATGAAGGAAGAGTATTATAGAAGTGGAGGGGACTGCAACTGCCTAGAATAAACATGAATGGTTTCAACTTGTGATTATATAGAAGATATTCCCATTCATTTTTGGCTCCATGGAATCATTATAAATATAAAAATATTAGTACAAGTTTCTTCTAACATGTTTCCTAAACATTTACCACGTATATAGTTAGATTTTCGGTGATTAGATTAAAACTATTTTGTGATTTTCTATTTTGGGTTTACTACTTTCTTTCTCGACTTGAATATTTTCCCTTAAAAAGGTCAAAGTTTTTTTACTTGGGTCTCCACGATTTAGTTTTGTGTAAGAGTTCAATTCATAGAAAGACTACGCACTGTAATAAAAACCCTAATCAGACTTTTTTTTTTGTTTTACATTTACTTTATCTAGTTTCACATATATATAAATATATACCAGTTGTATTAGGGGGAAACAAAAGTTTTACTAAATATTTGTGTTTTAGCTCATTTTTTCCATGGAATGAAAATGATTATGCAGTCAAATTAAATTTCGCATCTAATAAATTTAGAATTGTATAATCAAGAAATATCAAAATTCCGAAAGAAATATAGTTTATCGTAATTTCTTTGAATATATTTTTGCTGAAAAATCAATATTTACAACATATTTGTTGTTAACAACATAAAATTTCCGTCTCCTAATATGTTATTATAAATTGAAATTTTTTACAATTAGTAGGAACCCATTTTATATTGATCTTTACTAGCTACATATTAAATTTCAATTTTAAATTCCACATCTAATTTTTATACTATCTCTTTTTTTTTTTTTGAACAACCAATTTTTTAAAAAAATATTATCTCGTGTTTCACTAGTGGCCAAAATTCAACAAAAATCATCATATGACATTTTAGTATATATTATCTAAATGGTAATGCCTGATTATAGTAGGAGGATACTAACATATCGGAAATGAATAGACAAATGGACTGTGCATGGTACTGAATAATACTTATCGGCAAATTTGCATAATTTCTGGAATCAGTGATAATAAAAAAAGACAAAAAAAAAACCCTGAGTTCTGATTACTCCAATGTTTTCAGGCCCTGATCGGCCAGTCCGACCAGTTAACCCGCGATCCGGAGACTTCACCGGTTCGGGTATAGTGCTAATAATCGGTAGTAATAAAACCGGCAAAACCCAAAAAAAACCGTTATTAACCCGCGACTTAGTGAACCGGTTTACCCGGCCGGTTAACGGTTCAAAAAAATCTACTTGATTTTTGAAAAAATGTATAGAGATTCACAATTTCAATTATTTTAGAACCTTTTATTCGTTTAGAGCTTAGACGGTAACACATGATTCACGACACAGCTCTCGTCTTCAACTTCTTTGTCATCTCTCGAACTTTGGGTAAGAACAGTTGGTTATTTTAAAAATGTTTTATTTGTGTTCTTTATTTTTTATTTGGATTTAAATTTTTTAATCATATTATTATTATTATTAAACTTTATACTTTGTAAAACATGATATGAATTCTTTTTTATAATATCTTTAAAAATATTTATTTTACATAAATACATTAAACATATTTTACTCAATTGATCCGTGGTCAAACCCGATTGACCCGATGACCCGGTGACCCGAGAGCTAGTCCGGTTCATAATCCGGATCGGGTTTCAAAACATTGGATTACTCTCTCACACATATGTTGTTAACAAAATGCATTAGTCTGATTTAAACACTGACGGTGACATATCGATGAAGAATCAATTAAAATTTATATGATAAATTCTAATAAAATTGATGTCTACTTCACACTATTTTCAAAACCAAGTAAAGGAAAATATTCGGGTCAAAATCGGGTAAAGTTTAGACTAAGTCAAACCGAATTAAGTAGTATTCATTTTATTGATTGGTTCAATTAGAAGCACAATAATTTAAGGAAAAAAGATACTCACCTATATTGTTCAATATATGGCTACACATTCCAACTTTAAAAATGTATTGCCAACTACACGAAATATATGTATTGCATGATCACATATATCAACTATATGATGACATGTGCTCAACATCACAACCATTTTATTCCGGTACACCGTTCATCAAAATCCGGTGTTGACTAGTATTGACCGGCGTTGACCGATGTTGACCAATAAAAATATGCAATTTTTTTTGTTTTTAATCTTAGAAACGAAAAAAAAAAGATTTAGTTGAGTTATTTAGGAATCATTTATAGTGTTTTATAATGTAAAACATATATGGATCCAAAATAAAGATATATTCTATATAATTCCATTAATTTAGTCTTATAATAGTTATCTTTTTCAATTTCAAAACTTAACTAAAATTAAAATAAAAAAATCATTCATAAGATATTAAAACTTAAATTCAAACCAGATAATCTTATTATAATAAATCAAATAAGAAAACTATTATTTAATCACTTCTCGAATAGTTACTCATCCTAAAACTATTCCAACATTAACGCGTTTAACTATAGAATTTTCTAAGAATTTTTTACCAAAAGATAAATACACTTTAATAATATAAGTGATAATACAAACTTTAAGTTTTTGTTTTTGTCGAAAGATAGGCATAGGTAATCAAATTACAGTAAAACCTCTATAAATTAATAACGTCGAGACCATGAAATTTTATTAATTTATAGAGGTTTTAATTTATCGATAAATTAATAAAATATTAACTTATAAAGAGATTTTTTATTTTCATAATTTTGAAAATTTTATATTACAAAATAAGATACTTTTGTTATGATTCACATTTTCATAGAATATTCTTAATTTATAATATTGGCTATCGTAATAGAATTGATGTTAATAGTTTACTTAATTATCTAGGTGAAAATGATAAATGTTAAAAGTTTAGAGTTTAGAAGAAATTGTTGGTATTATCTTTCATAGTAATGATGAAGTCGAATAACATATTGTGGTGCCTTTATAACCAATCACATGTAAACAAAAAAATTACCGCAACTAGGACTCTATTTAATTTAATTTTTGGATATAATTTGAGAAGACTAACATTAAATGTTTTTAATACCATGAAAAAAATTAGAGATGATCTCCAACTAGAATGCAAATTCAAGAATAGTAAAACAATAATAAAGTCATATTTCACTAAATTTTCTTAGATATATATATATATATATATAGTTTATATCATTATTAATTTATGATATTGTTGGGACTATAATTTTACATAGGATTTTCAAAAAAAATATTATCTTATTATTTTATCGAATTGTGTTATTTTTTACACCGGCCCAACTCGGGACCAAAAAAAATACTTAATCTATAGCGAATATTAATTTAAATAGTATTAATTTATAGAAGTTCTACTGTAAATCATATGGTACTCCGTATTACCAATACCAATGTCACTGGTTAATTTCAGAAAAATAAATAAAGTATCAAAAATATGAAAACTAATATAATCCGTGTAAGATTAAAAAAAGAAACATAACTAAGATATACTAAAAAAAATAGAAATTTAGAATCTGATTTATAATCCGTGTAAGATTAAAAAAAAGAAACATAACTAAGATATACTAAAAAAATAGAAATTTAGAATCTGATTTATAAGACTTCCCTTACCTACAAAACTCTGCAACAAAAAAGCATCATTCTGTTTTAATCAAAAAAAAAAAATCAAATTTTGACATCTTTGACAACTGAAACAAAAAGAGCATCATTTTCTAAAATTTACATGTACAATTAATATAAAATAAAATGCAAAATAAAATTCTAAAAATCATAGGTTGTGTTTCATAATTCTTTATAATGGTAGATAATTATTTTCGAGTTCTAAGACATGATTTATCACAACATAAATTTCAAAAGATAAAATTTATCATGCAGATGTGAAAAACATTATCGTTTTTTCAAATCATATAGTCTGTCTGTCGGTGGCTGCTTGAAAGTTGAAACCAACACTATTTTCCGGCAAAATAAAGATTAATGTGATTTTTGATTATATGTTTCTTCATTATGGCAGTATTATATCACAAAACAGTCAACTAATCAATTAATAGAAAACTGCTATTAAAAATGATAGGACTCCATCAGACCATCACTATATATATTCAGTGGGTTTGTTCGTTTCGTTGATGCTGGCGGCAGCGGCAGCGGCAAACACAACTTTTTTAATCGCTGCATTTAATCGATGTTCAAAATCAGAAACTGCGTTTGTTGCAGCGTCATGCCGCAGGTACCTGCGGCAACCAAACGAACAACGATAGCTGCGATTGACGCAGCCGCAGGTATTTGCGGCGACGAAACGAACAGACTCAGTGTCAATAATTATTTGTGTTACCGAAACCTTTTGCTCCATGAACAACTAACGGCTAGGCGTAGGCGGAGTTCGTGGATCGATCAACCATACTCGACAATGTACCTTTTCTAATAGTTCTTAGTACGTAATGTAAAATTCATTGTTATGAATTTTCACATCAAAATGCAAAAAAAAAAAAAAAAAAATCACATGGACACATTAGGTCATAAAATATCAGCATATCATTACCTGATAAAATATGTTAAATAGTTTGCGTAATAATTAATTAAATTAGTATTCATAAATTTAGAAAATAATCAGACAACTCCTCTTTTGACAGGTCAAAGCAAGCACATCTTACGACTTGTAGTATTATTATTATTATTTTTGTCGTTGCAACTTGTGGTGTTATATACTTATATATGGTAAAATGTGTACTTTCAGTTTCAGATAATAACTTAATATATTGTTTTGGTTTCTAATAATTTTAAGCTTTTAATTACAATCCGAGGATTAAAAATGACTTATTGTATGTACTAGGGAAAAAAATCCAATAATGAATATTTGTGATTAATTAATCAATATGTGGTACTATTGCGTGGTCAGTTTGGATCTGGGGGCACATGATTCTATCGGAATATACAGCGAAGAATCACGATGTACTCTGTTAATTTGGTTTTTATTTATTATTTTTCCTAATTTTCACACTGTTTTTTTAATATATTTCAAGAATCATAAAAATAGTATTGTTATATACACTCAAGTTCTCAAGTCTACTTTCTACCCAAAAAAAAAGTTCTCAAGTCTACTTCTCACTGTATTAATTAGTTCTCAATTATATTATAACTTAATATTATATAAAATTTTGAAAGCAAGGAAAATTTTTTAAAAAACAATCAGTTTATTTTTACTACTCTAACTTTTCATCTAAAATCAGTCGATCGAAATGGGGACAAAACGAACACCAACACGAAAGTAATCTATATATATTGGAAGTGTTGAGAAACCCAAGTTGAGGGAGTCTTTATAATAGTCATATAACTTTATATTAGATTTTAGCACAAACAGAATTCCAAGAAAGATTACGGAGATCTCTTTGCCATATGGTTTCTGTCTGAATTATTCGCTTCTATGCTATTTAGTAGTATTTTATATATAGTTCAAACGAAAATATTATATTTATATATGTACAAAAATGCACTAGACCGTAGACCCAATAATATTACACACTTTCATAAATAAATAAAAACACGAGATTCATTATTTGTTTAAGATTTAAGCATATTAATACATAGGTACGCGTGTACGACACACTCATGCATGCAAATACTAATCCTAAGCTTGCGGGAGTGTTGGCATTTTAGTTTTTGTCAAAGTAGAGAATTGCTCTGAATGTTTTCGTGTATTGTATCAATTGTGAAGAGTACAATATATATAGGCTAAAGTAGAGAATTGCTCTGAATGTTTTCGTGTATTGTATCAATTGTGAAGAGTACAATATATATAGGCTAACAATTACTTGAGCCTTAAGCAAAGAGATAAGATCAAATTTAACAAATATCAGTAATCCTAATCCTTTTAATATTTGTGTATATCGTCTCCTATTACTCCTCCTCAAGAAGGCGAGTGGATATCTCGAACTCCCATCTTGCCAAGTAGATATATGAATTGTGCCCGCCCTAATGCTTTCGTCAAGAAGTCGGCCACCTGTTCCTTAGTGGAAACGGACACCGGAGTAAGCTCACCAGACTGAAATGCATCACGGATGATATGACAGTCATTTTCTATGTGCTTGGTGTGTTCGTGAAAGACCGGATTCTTCAAAATCTTGATGGCTGATTCATTGTCACAGTAAAAGGAAACAGGTTCCTTATGAACAATGTTAAATACAGGAAGCAATTCCATGAGCCACTGAATCTCCGAGTAGGGGAAAGACATTGCTCTGTATTCAGATTCAGCAGATGATCTAGAGACCGTCTTCTGTTTCTTAGTTTTCCAGGACACCGGAGAATCTCCTAAAAGAACAACATAGCCAGTGATAGAGCGCCTAGTGAGGGGACATGCCGAGTAAGCTGCATCACAATAAGCATTGACATGAAGGTCCTCACCGGAACTGAGAAAAATACTCAGACCAAGAGTACCCTTAAGATATTTGACAACACGAACTGCAGCTATCCAATGGCGTTCACGTGGTTTAGCAAGAAACTGAGCAAGGAGGTGAACAACGTAACTCAAGTCTGGACGAGTATCTAATAAATAAACCAGACGTCCTACTAAGCGGCGATAACGAGAAGGATTATAAAATAACGGACCATTGTCTTGAGCAAAATTATGATTTTGTTCCAGCGGAATATCATAAGGACAACAACCAGTCAATCCACACTCAGTGACAATATCCAAGGCATATTTTCGTTGACAAACGTAAATACCATCGTTGTTGCGAGCGATTTCCAAACCAAGAAAATACCTGAGGACACCAAGATCCTTCATAAGGAAACACTCACTAAGATATGCCTTAAACTTCGAGATAAGAGTTGAATCATTGCCACCAATAATCAAATCGTCGACATAGATGAGAACGTAAATACATGACAAACCACGATGATAAGAGAAAAACGAGTAATCCTTCTTGTTTTGGACAAAACCAAACTTGAGCAAAGAATCAGAGAGTTTGGCAAACCAACATCGCGGAGCCTGCTTGAGACCATAAAGAGATTTACGCAGACGACAAAATTTGTCCGTATCACTGGAAGTATACCCGGGAAGAAGCTTCATGTAAACCTCTTCCTTGAGATCGCCATGGAGGAAGGCATTATGAACATCCATTTGGTATAATTCCCAGTTTTTAGCAGCGGCACATTTGAGAAAGACACGCATAGTAGTCATCTTGACAACCAGAGCAAAGGTTTCGTCATAGTCCAAGCCTTCTTTTTGTCGATTCCCACATATAACCAAACGTGATTTGTCTCGTTCGATGGCACCATCGGATTTCAGTTTCACTTTGAAAACCCATTTGCAATCAATGGCTTTTTTACCTGGAGGCAAGTCAACAACATCCCACGTTCGAAGTAGTTCTAAAGCAGTAATTTCATCCTTGGAAGATAAACGCCAATGCTCATGTTGCATAGCTTCCTTAAACGTTCTCGGTTCTGTATATGCATCAACAGCAGCCAAAAAAGCTTTTTGTGAAGCAGAGAATCTATCAAGAGTTATAAAGGCTGACAAAGGATAGAGACACTTACTTGAGGACTTAGTGACTGCAGGGAGAACGTAGGGAGGAGGTTTATCATTGACAGCAACCGTGTTGGTGACAGCGACCGTGTTGGTGACATACGGTTCAAGTCGGGTCGACGGACGTTTAACGCGGTGTCCACGGCCAAGTGGTTCTTCTTCAACAGCTGGTGGTGCTTGCGTTACCGGGACAGTATCTAACAAAACTGGTTTCGGATCAAGCAACACTGGCGGTGGAGGTGGCAGCGGATCAAGAGAAGGAGAAGTAGACTCCCCCTCAAGAGTAGCGTTCTCAGCAGGAACCTTAAAGATACACGAATCAGAAGAGATCACCATAGTGTTTTCACGGCCCAAAGTGTCACCGGTCAGAGAAGAGTGTGAGACTGCAAATGGAAACATATTTTCATAGAACTGAACGTCTCGAGAAACAAAGACAGCATGTGTCTTTAGATTAAGAACAAGCCATCCCTTTTTACCAAAAGGGTAACCAAGAAATACACCGCGAGAGCTCCGTTCTGCAAACTTATTACCAGCTTTAGGTGTCCGAGTTGCATAACAGAGACAACCAAAAATACGAAGAGTAGTGTAATCAGGAGGGCGTTGGTATAAAATTTCATATGGAGACTTGCCATCAAGAAGCAGAGAAGGCGTCCGATTGATGAGAAAACACGCAGCATGAATACTTTCTCCCCAATACTTGATAGGAAGACTTGATTGAAATAACAGAGCTCGTGCTATATTGAGTATATGTCTATGTTTCCTTTCCACCCGTCCATTTTGTTGTGGCGTATAAACACATGAAGTGTGATGAGTTATACCATGTTCCGCAAAATATGAACGCAAGGGTAGAAACTCAGTGCCATTATCCGAACGAACTGTCTTAACCTGCTTTCCAAATTGACGTTCAACCCATGAGACAAAATTCTTGACCACAGTTGTGACTACTGATTTTTCACGCAACAAATGTGTCCATACCGCACGAGAGAAGTCATCAACAATGGTGAGAAAATATGTAGAACCACAAGTAGATTTCGTTTGATATGGACTCCAAACATCACAGTGAATCAAACTAAACAAATCCTCAGATTTATTAGAACTCTCAGAAAACGAGAAACGAGTTTGTTTTGTTTGACAACAAATATCACAAGTTGCTTCTAAATCACTAACACCAGTAGAAAAATTGCCAAAACCCGATAATAAAGTAAGAACTTTAGAAGAAGGATGTCCCATTCGCTTGTGCCACAAGTCACGAGTATCAATCTTCCCAATCCGGCTTGCTTGAGGAAGAACCGCACCATTCAGATGATAAAACCCGTCCCGTGCTTCACCCGCACCAATCAAAGTCCTTGAAGTTTGGCCCTGAATCAAACAAAACTCTTTTGTAAATATCACAGAGTTAGCAATGTCATCAAGTAAGTGAGAGACCGAGATTAGAGTAACGTGAAGATCAGGAGCATAGAACACGTTTCGGAGAATCATCTTTCCACCAAGATTTAAGGTGCCTCTACGTGTAGCCCAAGTGAGACCATTATTCGGTAGTTTGATAGGGCACGCAGCAATGGAAGTAAGGTCGCTTAGCAACGTAATGTCACCAGTCATATGATGACTTGCACCGGAGTCGATGATTAAATCAAAACGACTATGCGTACCATAAAGTATGAGTTTATCAATCTTACCAAAGAGCTTTTCGCTAGAAGAATCCTTTTTATTCTCAAGGAAACTAGCCAACGAGGTCCACTGAGCCGGAGTTAGAGATGGAATGCCAGCAGAAGGTGTTGTTGTGACTTGATTAGCAATTGCTTGTGAACCACGTCCTTTGTCTCTTCCACGTGTTGAGTTCTTCCCACGACCAGAACCAACACCGGTTCCTTTGTTTGAAGCCGTTTGATCAGGCCACCATTCGGGATAACCAACAAGTTTAAAGCATTGTTGTTTCTTATGACCGACACGCCCACAGTGAGTGCACATAAGAGATTGCTTAGAAACAGAAACCGATAAGCCGATTGCTGTGCTTGGCATCTCCTCTTCCCTTGTCACTGTAAGGTGACGTTCTTCTTGCACAATTTGCGAGTACACTTGCCCTAAGTTCAGATCAGGTAAACGTGCTAGCAAATTCGAACGAGTAGTTCCAAATTTACGACCATCCAAACCCATCAAGAATTGATGGGTACAAATCGCTTCTTGTTTCTTGTTAAACTGCACCATTGAAGTACAACTTGAGTTCTTACAGCAGCAGGAAAATCCTCTATCAAAAGCAGCAAGATCATCCCACAACATCTTTAACTTGCCGTAGTATTCCTCTACGGATTGTCCGTCTTGTTTAGTTTTCTGTATATCATCGTGAAGTTGATGTTCACGAGTACTATCGTTCACCAAGAAGCTCGTTTTGATGTTCTCCCACATGACAGAGACATCATCAACAATAGAGATAGATGAACGCAGTTTTTCTTCTTAGTTTTCCATCGATGTACTCTACAAAAATGGAGACTTATTAGTTGAGAAGAAGTGCATAACTGGACCCTCAAAATGAGTTAAGAATTATAACATTTGTACATCGCCTGCAGTTTCTTGATTTATCAAAGATTCAAAAAGAAACAAAAAGTGTTTGGTTACCTAGATAATATTAAATTAAGTGAAAAATTAAGTGGTTGGCATGATATATCATGATAATTGTACGATGACTCTTTGCAATTAGCTGGAGAATCTTTATAAAATTTCCCAAATATGGACTACATAAAATTTTCCCTTTTAGTCTTAGTGGAGAATATTTTTCCATAGAAAACATTTGAACAAATTTATATATCTGATCTGTTTTCCAAAAGAGAAAAACAGATACACTCTTTTGTTATGTAGATTCTTGGCGTAAAACATCTATGACTAGAAAAACGTAAGGGAAGATTCTTTAAAACTAAAGACAACGTCATATCGACAAAAAAATAACACACACACACATCTACTGGACAATATGTTGTTTAGCGTGAGGCGGGACAAGCAGCAATATTGGTATCAAGAGAACCGGAGATTTACCAATATCTGAATAGTCAAGATCTTAGAAGGATCTAAAAGATATACATTAAGGTCAAGATCTTAGAAGGATCTACATTAGGAGTATTTACATATATCTCTTATGTATTATTTACATTAGTACTTATCTTACGTATTATCTTATTTATGTATAAATATATATCTTATTTAGCCTTTCTAAATTATATCATGGTATTAGAGCACAAAGCTCTTGTGACCTAATTTCTTTTCTACCGGTAGCCGTTGCTTGGCTTCAGCAACCGCCACATTCGTTCTAAAATCATTAACTTAGCACCACCGCTGCACTAGCCGGTATTGCTTCCGCTATCTTCTACTATCGGTTTGCTATTAAACCTAATGACCGCTGCCGTCGTTTTCCGTGAAAACCACCGTCGCTGCCGCTTTACTTATACTTTGCCGCCGCTTCACAAGCCGCCGCACGTCTATGCTCTATTGTTTCTACAAGCAGTCGTTGCTCCATAAGCAGCCGTACCTTCAGCACTACTACTTCAGCCGCCATCTCTGCACAAGCGGTTGTTGCTTCATGTTGTCGCTTCATCAAATGACGACAACTAGTTCTCTACGTACTACCTAACAAGTCAGTGCAACTTGATTTCTATCGAGTTATTTGTGCACTCGTTTGTGCTTGGGCTCTCTTAAAAAAAAAATGTCAGAGATTACGATGCATGGAAGCTTACGATGCATGAACTCGTGTGATTATAATAGTTCTTCTACTTACGTAAACCATCACGTTTGAAGATTTGACTTGAAGACTTCGTTGTCATGATCTGAAAACTTCTCTAACTAATTCGTGTTACCACGTATGAGCTTGCCGGAGATTTACCAATATCAACGGTCAAACTTCTCTAATTACTTATCCAATCTCATTCGTGTTACCACGTATAAGCTTGCCGGAAAATATCAACAGAACCGGAGATTTACCAATATCAACGGTCAAGATCTTAGAAAGATCTAATAGATATACATTAGGAGTATTTACATATATCTCTTATGTATTATTTACATTAGTACTTATCCGTCTTATTAAGTTATTATATTATTTCTACCATTATTATAAATATCTATCTTATTTTAATGAATAAACCAAGTCTTTCTAAATTATATCAATTGGATGAGTCGATCTTTCCTCACTCGGTCACTCTTTTTTGTATTGCGCACGTATTCGTTTCATAAACAACACATTACGGGTTCACTCTTACCGATATATATATATATATATATATATTTATATAAAGAGATTTCTCAAAACGTTTCATTCAAATCTCATGTATGTGATGATCTCATGTGCTCGAAGTAGTAAAAAAAAAAAAGTATTCATTTATTTATGTACCACCTTGAATGATATCTCAAAATACATATCCAAATTTGGTGTGACCATGCATGGTTTATTTTTTGACTAAAAAATTTGGTACCTAGATCCGTACGTACATCTTCTCATACGAGAGAGCAATACAATGAATGATTTAGGTTCTACCTGAGAATCTTCAACAGTTTAGCTAATTAACATTTAGTGTGTGCAGGGCGGGACCGAATATATTTGCTGTCTAAAGGGAATGAATTTTTTGCTGAATGATGCCCTTAAATTATTCATATATTTTTGATGTCTAAAGCATCTGCTTGTCGGGCTTTAGCCTCGAGCTGGCCCTGAGTGTGTAATTAGAGAGTTTCATATATCGTAGCTGGATCAGATTCTCTTAGTTTCAGTTTTAGGACTTAAGAAGAGACCTTTAAAAGGATGTCTTTGGCGGGTGATACATGTTGTGGCCGTGATGAAGCAGTTTGACACAGTCACAAGAGCGAGCAATATGAAGTAGACGAGCCTCAGTCCTATCAGAGCATGTTTCATATCAAGTGGTTTGATCCGGTCAACTTATGCAATGAATCCATTTATTTTGAAACTACTGTTCTGTTTGTTCCTTAACGGGCTAAAATAAGGCCCATTATCCGTGTTACCAAAAACTCGTTAGCACTCCGAGTCAATGACTCAGTATCCTTCTTCTAACGAATTCTCTCATTGATGAAATTGAAGCCAACGACGAACCGCGAATGGACGCGATCAAACCACTTCCTCAGGTCACGAGCTTCTCCGCTTCGGTATTTAGCTTCCTCGATGACAGGTTCAGAGACGCCGGAGATCTCTCTCATTCTCCGGGTCTGGTTGCCGAGTTACGGACTGAGATTTCCGAATTGGATCAGAGATTAGCCGGATTAAATCGCCAGCTCGAGTCAGGTCTCGCTTCTTACGCTTCGTTTTCGGATCGCGTCGGTGGTCTATTTTTCGAGGTTAATGCCAAATTGGCTCATCTCTCTTCTTCTTCTTCTACCTGCGTTCCGCGTTCCCCGTCAGGTTCGTATGCTTTCATCCTCATCTGTAGAAACAGCGAAATGCAGATTATGATCGTGAAATGTTGTAGTCAAATTTGAATATTTGATCTCTGGTGGTGGTTGATGTACGCAAATGTTGGGAATTTTGTCTGTTTAATTCAATTTAGATGGCGGAAATGAGGAGACGACGACGGAGCATGTAGCTGGGGAGGAGCTTCCTTCATTAGCGAAGGAAGTAGCACAAGTTGAGTCTGTGCGGGCTTATGTTGGTACGTTGGCTTTTCATTTGGTGTTAAAGGCGTCAGATAGTTTTCTGAGAAACAATAGCTTTAGGTTGTGTGATTTGGTGTTTTTTCGATGGATTTATCAAGATTAGTTTTTAGTTACGTTCAACGTTTCAAGATGGTTCTTTATGTTTCAGAGACTGCACTAAAACTTGATACGCTAGTGGGTGATATTGAGGATGCTGTGATGTCTTCTATGAATAAAAACTTGAGAACATCTCGGTCAAGTGGTTTTGAAGTAAGCACACTGTCTTTTAGCTTGATTACTATGTATCAAACTTTAGACCGTATGTGTGGCTCAAATGTTCTGGAACTTTTACTGATTTTAGGAAGTGCGTCTACATGCTATCAAAACGCTTAAAACTACTGAAGAGATATTGAACTCAGTGGCAAGGAGACATCCTCGGTGGGCACGTCTTGTTTCTGCTGTTGATCACCGAGTAGATAGAGCTTTAGCCATGATGAGACCTCAAGCAATTTCTGATTACAGAGCCTTGCTTTCGTCTCTTGGATGGCCACCTCAGATTTCTACACTAACTTCAGCGAGTCCTGATTCGAAGTCAGAAGATGTCCATAATCCGCTTTTCACCATGGAAGGGAGTCTCAAAAGTCAATACTGTGGAAATTTTCATGCCCTCTGCAGCCTGCAGGGGTTGCAGTTACAAAGAAAGTCGCGGCAGCTTGGGAGCCATAAGGGAGAAAATGTTCTTTTCCACCAGCCACTCTGGGCAATTGAGGAGCTGGTCAACCCTCTGACAGTTGCATCACAGAAACATTTTACAAAGTGGAGTGAAAAGCCTGAGTTCATTTTTGAACTTGTGTTTAAAATCACAAAGGACTATGTCGATTCTATGGATGAGTTGTTACAACCGCTCGTTGATGAAGCAAAATTAGCTGGGTACAGTTGCCGAGAAGAGTGGGTTTCGGCCATGGTTAGCTCACTGTCTTTGTACTTGGTAAAAGAGATATTCCCTATCTATGTTGGTCAGCTAAGCGAAGCAACTGAATCTGATCTTCGTTCTGAGGCCAAGGTTTCATGGCTCCATCTCATTGACCTGATGATCTCTTTTGATAAGCGAGTCCAGTCTCTGGTATCACAATCAGGAATTCTTTCGCTTCAAGAAGATGGGAATCTTTTGAGAATTTCGTCTCTGTCAGTCTTCTGTGACAGACCTGATTGGCTGGATTTATGGGCAGAAATAGAGCTAGATGAGAGGCTCGTCAAATTCAAGGCGGAGATTGATTACGACAGAAACTGGACTGTGAAGGTCCAAGACGAACTCATCTCCACTTCCAACGTTTACAGACCACCAATTATATCTAGCATCTTTCTGCAGCACTTGTCATCAATTATTGAACGATCCAAATCAGTGCCGGCCATTTACCTGAGGGCAAGGTTCCTGAGACTGGCAGCCGCACCAACAATTCAGAAGTTCTTGGATTGCGTCCTTCTCAGGTGCCAAGAAGCCGAAGGACTAACTGCATTAACCGAGAATAATGATCTAGTTAAGGTCTCAAACTCTATAAATGCTGGTCACTATATTGAATCTGTCTTAGAAGAATGGAGTGAGGATGTTTTTTTCCTTGAAATGGGAACTGGACAGCACGATCCACAGGAAATTCCAGGAGTGGAGAACTTTACAGAACCATCTGAAGGTATTTTCGGAGACGAATTTGAGAAGCTGGAGAAGTTCCGACTAGAGTGGATCAACAAGTTGTCTGTGGTGGTCTTGAGGGGTTTTGATGCACGAACTCGAGACTACATTAAAAACAGAAAGCAATGGCAGGAGAAGAAGGACAAAGAATGGACGGTTTCAAGGACACTAGTTGGGGCTCTGGACTACTTGCAAGGGAAAACGTCTATAATAGAAGAAAATCTAAACAAAGCAGACTTTACAGCTATGTGGAGGAGTCTAGCCTCAGAGATTGACAGGTTGTTCTTCAACAGCATCTTGATGGCGAATGTGAAGTTTTCCAATGATGGAGTCGAGAGGTTTAAAGGAGACATGGAGGTTTTATATGGGGTTTTCAGGGCATGGTGCGTTAGACCTGAAGGTTTCTTTCCTAAACTAAGCGAGGGGCTTACGCTTTTGAAGATGGAAGAGAAGCAAGTGAAGGACGGTCTGAGTAGAGGTGCTAAGTGGTTACGCGAAAACGGAGTTCGGTATTTGAGTGAAACCGAAGCAAAGAAGGTAGCTAAGAGTAGAGTGTTCTCTTAGTTAGACCTCTTTCAGCAAATCAATATCTCACTGATGTCCTCGGAGAGTCAGACTAGGAAGGAAAGGTACATTCATATGTTTTGAATAGACGCCCACGAATACGGATAGGTGGGATCATTTCATTTATTTGTGGATTAAAGTATAACTTGGATCTTTTAATTTCAATTGTACTAACTAGCCTTGGTTGATTCGTCTCGCTTCTCACTTTGAGTCAAAGTAATTTGTTTTAAAACAAGAAAAAGCCTCTTGATTACGCAACTGAGTCTCATTGTTCTCAAACTAAGCTTTCTAATAGAAGCTCATTCATCTTCAAGTTTCAGTAAGTTCTCTTTTAAGACTTTTAACAAAGGAAACTTTGAAGAGAAGGCCACGGCCAGCCAATGTTCGTCACTCTGGAACAATTCGATCCAGAAATTTCTTCTACTTAGGATTGTTAATAGTCAGTGCTTAGGCTTGAGTCTTTTCTTCCTCTTCTTCTTCTTCTTGTTCTCCGTTTCCTTCCTCTTCAGCTTCAGCTTCAGCTGCAGCTTCAACTCCTAGGGACTGGTTTAAGTACTCTTGAGCGTCTTCTAGTACAGATTCATCTGCATCGGTTGCATACAGTATCTTCTTCACTGCTACCACTATCTGCATTCCAGGGAAGCATAAATCAGAGTCAAACACAATGATCTCCACAAATGTTGGGTATATACGACGGAAGCATTAAATGTGCTCGCTGATAAATCTGGTTGTGCAATGAGGAGTTCATTGTTAAAGAACTCTTTATTTTACATACTATACATACTATACAAGATAAACTGAACCAGGTTAAAAAAAAGGAACAGGCTTGACGCAAACGCTTACCGGAATATCATCTAGTTCAGGAGTTTGGCAGAGTATCTCTACATCCCGGAGCTTGGAGAAGTAAAAGTCTCTTTCTTTTTCCAAGAGATCAGTAGAGATCTTGAGATCCGCAAGCTGTATTGTAGAAGATGAAAAAGGGTTATATATGACATATGATGGACGTTACATCCATTAGAGAATAGGTGTAGTAGAAAGCTTATACTAAGAGCGATAGGATCAATGGCAGTGTACCTCCTTTGACAAAGCCTGCACTTCAGCTGCTTTTGCTAGCTTGGGCCCTGCGAATTATGATCCCAACGATGTTTAGAATGAGACAATATTGTTTCAAAAGTAAAACCTGATGTTTAAGAGGCAGACCTGAGGCTTTGGTAAGACCAATCGAACTGGAATTGGATGAAGGATGATTATTGTTAGTTTGCAGTGACTTTGGAATCTTGTTAACTCCCTTGACACTCCTCTCTTTACCACCTCTTGATCTTCGTTCCACCGGATTATAGTTCCTGTAAGAGACCATCAATTTTAAGAGCTTAATCGTTTGAGAAACAATGGAAAGGTAACAAATCCCAAAAAAAACTGAAAGATGAAACCCCATACTCATTCATAATGCCACCATTAATGGAATCACAGAAACGCTTCAGCCATTGCAGAAACTCCAAGTTATCCAATGGTCGACCTTTGACAAGCCTGTTAATTTCCAATGGCTGAGGTATTTTCTCAGTAAGACAAAAACAAGGTGAGTAAAAAAATAGACACGCACACAGGTACCTCCAGGAAAGCAAAAGAGATAATCGATTTGATTTACCTTTGTAATTTTCAGCTTGTTGAACACATCTTGCAAGACCTTGTAGTTTTGTATCATGTCGTACTCGTTTTTTGCATCAAAGTTAACCTTGCAGAGGAAAATGTAACATGATATTAAGCAGCCAAGAAGCAAATTAACCACAAGATTTACAAATATAAAGAAAGTTAAAAAAACAAATCCACCTTGTGCATTGGCACAACTCCTGGAAAGGTCATATCAAGCATCTGACATTGAACAGCACCAGATGCAGCCTAAACAAAAACCCAGAAATTTTTTACTTAGATTAAAGAGAAGAGACAACAGTAGTGAGACGAAGTTTCATTCAAGAACAAGTTAGTTCAATACAAAACTAGTAGGACTCTTTTAGATCTCATCACAACAAACAACAGTGAATCTATATGGCAGTAAACGAAACAAATCAACACTACACGAATTAAGAGAAAGCCTCACATGCAGCAGATACATATACAAACAACAAGAGAGAGAGAGAGATATAAGTATACCTCTTCGACGCGAGAGAGATTGAGGTGAAGACGATCATTAATCCAAGTGAGAATCTCGTTTCTTCCGACGAAGTAAGCACTATCCATCATTCCAATGTTCGTCGCCATTTTGAGTTTTTTTTTTTTTGGTTCTCTCTCTCTTTTATTTCTTTGGAAACGACGGCGATAGAAGAAGAATCGGGTGATGATGAAAAATTGAGAACTGAGTTTATTGTATTTTTTGATTTTTGGATCTGTTTCGATTTTTGAAAGGATTTGAGAGAAAGAGAGAGAGAGAGAACTGAATAGTGAAAAAGGAGGAAGAGAGGAGGAAGGAAACGGCTGACAGCGGCAACTGTAAAGTTGGCCAATTTTTTTTTTTTAATTTTTTAATTTTTAATTTTATTTGTTTTAATTTTTGTATTTTGATGTTTCTGTGTGTGGTTGTGAATTTTGATTTGTGAATTTCTTTTGGAGGAAAAAAATAATACTCATATATGAGAAAAAAAATTTGATAGATATTTTTGAGGATTTTTGAATGATTTTGTAATGATTTTTAAACCCGTTAACGATTTCTGTTTAATAAAAATCTAATGTTACTTTTTTTTTTAATATATACCAAGGTTTGAGATAGATTAATAAATTAACAATAGAATTTTTGGTTGAAAAAATAACATGAAGTTTGCTAGTTTAAAGGACCTACAAATTTTGAGAACAATGAATCCAAAACAAATTCATAAATGTTGAGCCTTAATTTCTTAAGTTGTCAAACAATGAAATTTCAGTTTCATAAATTTTCAAATTGGTGAACTCTAAGCAAGTGACAAAATTAAAACTATAGTAACATGCGATATAACGATAGTTTAGAAGTGCAAGATTCGAAGATTTCAAACAAAAAATATATTAATAATCTTTGATTTGTTGCACATATCTACATTTGAATTACATATATATATAATGATTTCATGATATATATAAAGAACACTTACTCTTTCAGTTCATCCAGCAGTTTCTTTACATTCCTTTTGATATCTTTCATTAGTTGCTTTTCGCCTTGATTTCTCTGATAGTGATAAACTTGGCACTCATAATTAATTTGACAAAGATGATTTGTCATCAATTGTGTGATATCTCGAGCCACATAGACTCTTAAAACACCTTCCTTCAACACCAAATGTTGGATTTGAAGACAAAGAGAGATTTATCTCCCAATTAAATACCATTGGCTTTAAGAATCGTCAAATCTTTTTCAAAATCAAGAGCCTCCACATATACGACCATCTCGAGCAAGAGACTTTTGCTTGTTCCCATAAAGTCCAGTCATACCTATAAACATTAAACTAAAATAGATAAATCAAATTACCACAATGGAAAAGCACCCTCCATGGTCAATTGGGACCAATATCCCTTCTTTCATGGGAAAAATGTCATAAAAATCTTCAACTTACCAAAACTGTTGAAAAGAAGCATGAACTCTACATATGGTGAAATAAATACTTAATTTTTATTGATTTTTTTGGATAAATCTCAAACTCTTGTTGACTCTGCCAAATAAGACACGTTGACAAGTCAACTAACGGACTAATTTAACGGAAGTCAATGCTTATATATTCAATTAAAACGACGTCGTTTTGCTTATAAAAGAAAAAGAAAAACAATCATAAATGAGATTGAACCCGTTCAAACTCATCACCCATGAGAGACAACAACAACTTACTTAACCACTCGACTAGAATACTTTAATGTTGTTGTTCTACAAACAAATATACTTAAAGTCGCTTCACTTTCTCTTTCTTCTTTCCATTTCTCACCACAACCCTGTTCGTACAGCAGATCCATCCAAGGCGGCAACACTCTCCTCCCCACCACCGCCTCTTCTCCGACAGCAGTTGATGTCGAAGCTCTTTCCTTTTTCAAAACCCTAGATTCGATCTCGCATCTCCGACCAAAATTAGATGTAGAGATTAAACGAAAGTAGATGTTTCCGACTAAAAACTTAGGCCAAAAAAACAAGATTCACATTCAATTAATCACATCAACAACCAAATCTTTCAAATCCCAGAAAATGGAGTAGTTCAAAATTCAGATTCAATTAACCACATTGACAACCTCGACTCAGCTCTCTCTCTTCTCATCCGTCACCACCTCTCTCAATCAACTCGTTTAGATAAACAACTCTTTTACGAGCCGATTCGTTTCCGATCAGCTCTTTCCCAAATCATCAGTTTAAATTATATCTAACTTTTGTGCCCAATGAATTGTTAATCGTTATAGCTCAGATGGTTAAGTAGCACATGTTTTCTTCAAAGATGTCGGGTTCAAAACTCATGTATGTCACTTTTTTTTTTAAAAGCAAAATGACGTCGTTTTGAAGTTTTAACTGAATCTGTTAACATTGACTTAACCCGTTAAATTAGTCCGTTAGTTGACTTTTCAACGTGTCTTATTTGGCAGAGTCAAACTCTTAGTTCATGCTTTTTTCAACAGTTTTGGTAAGTTGAGGATTTTTATGATATTTTCCCCCTTCTTTGCTCAACGAGATGTTGAATTATGTATTTCGATGTTGAAAACATCCAAAGTTTACCAAGGTCATCTTTTGAAAATCCTTGACTGTGAAAACTCTGTGACCAAGTTGGAACCTTGACGACTTGACATTGTTACTCAACCCTTAATATTAATAGTGTCATGGTTTTAGATCACTAAACCAAAGTAGCAACCATCTTTGATTCTAGTTGACATTGTTGAAATTAAATATTTATAATTCATCATTTAAATAGATTTTTATTTTTATCACAATTTTGTTTACCACATTACATTGAAAATTTATTTGGTCATTGTCGTTGTCGTGGTCATGATATAATTTTACATTAAACTAATTCTATTATTGAAAATTGATTTTGATTATAGTTAAGCTTTTTTTTTTTGGACAAACGATTATAGTTAAGCTAATGCAACTACAACATTGCTTTTTGTATGTACTAGGTATTGTCCTGCGCATATGCGCGGGTTGTTGTATTAAGTATGTTAATTCATTTTAGTTTATGTAATAATCATAAAACTATTAGAATTTTATGAGAAGATTTTTTAATAAAAAATTTTAAAACAGTATTTCTGAAAAATGAGATTGAAAATGATGTATTTTTGAAATTCTCCCTAAAAATACATATATAACAAACAAATTTTGTAAATGTCAATAATACACTTTATTAATTCAAATCATACAATATCAAAATATAGCACTTATTTAAGAACTATTGTTAATGATAAAAATATAAATTTACTATGATATTCAAAATTTACCTAAAACATTTAATAATTAAATTCAAAAATTATTTTATAGGGAGAATTAAATATATTTCTATAAAATCATATGAAATGCAATAAAAAGATCCCAAAGATTATTTTTTTTTTTTAATCTTTTTTATATTCACCTTATTGCTAGGTAAAATTCTAACGATTATTCTTTATAGTAAAATTTTGGAAATGGAATATCAAATTGTGTTTTATATAGAAAATCATTAAATTACAAATTTTGAATTAAATAAACATTATAATGATCTTTATAAAATTATATTTTGGATCAAAAGAACTAAATATAATGATTACAGATTTTTTGGAGGTAAGAGAGAGTTAAAGTTTTTATTTAATAATTGGATTATAATAGTTTATTTTGTTAAAACATTGCATACTTTCAAAAATAAAATAAATATACATGAATGAAGATGATTTTTTCAGCTTCATTCCCTCATTGGGCTTTGATCGAAATTTAGTATTGTTGAATCTGCATCTATATTTGTTTTACAGCCACCAAAATTTTATTATACATATGTAATTAAAAATTAAAAAATAATCAGCAGAAAAAGAAGGAATGAAGAAATACATTAAAAAAAAAAACATTTGAACAAAATAAGATAAATCTAACAAAATATATAATCACACTCTTATCATGAGTTGTGAACCCATGCAAGAACATAAACAAAACAAAAAAAAAAGAAATTTAGAATTTGAGATATGGTGGATGATGATGTGAGAATGGTTATTAAAAGGATTTCAACGGATGTAAGTTATATTTCTAAAATAATTTATTATACATATGTAATTGAAAATTAAAAATAATAAGAAGACAAAGAAGGAAGGAAGAAATACATAAAAACGAAGAGATAAATTTTGAACAAAATAAGATAAATCTAATAAAATATATAATCACACTCTTACCATGAGTTTTGAACCCAAGCAAGAACATAAACAAAACAAAAAAAAATATTTAGAATTTGAGATATAGTTAATGATGATGTGAGAATGGTTATTTATAGGATTTCAAAGGATGGAAGTTACATTTCTAAAATAATTTATTACACATATGTAATTGAAAATTAAATAATAAGAAGACAAAGAAGGAAGGAAGAAATACATAAAAAATGAACAAAATATACGATAAATCTAACAAAATATATAATCACACTCTTACCATGAGTTTTGAACCCATGCAAGAACATAAACAAAACAAAGAAAATATTTATAATTTGAGATATGGTGGATGATGATGTGAGAATGGTTATTAATAAGAATTCAAGAGATCTAAAATAATTTAATTAGAGGAGTTACAGTTATAATTTATAGTGTGTTTGAATTAAAATGAATGGAAAAACAGTCAATTCATATTTATGTAATTTCAGTTACAATTTAGTAGTAAAGTGTGGATTTAAAGTATAGATTAATGTACATTATTATAATTTTACTTAATTAAAAATAAATATTATTTTTTAGAAATTAAATGCTAAATGGACCAAGGAGAGAGTGAATAATTCTTTTTTACAGCCACCAAAAATTTATAATACATATGTAATTGAAAATTAAAAACATAAGAAGACAAATTAGGAAGGAAAAAAAACCCAAAAACAAAAAAATAATTTTGAACAAAATATAAGAGAAATCTAAAAAAGATATAATCACACTCTAACCATAAGTTTTGAACTCATGCAAGAACATAAACAAAACAAATAATATTTAGAATATGAGATATGGTGGATGATGGTGTGAGAATGGTTATTTATAAGATTTCAAGGGATGAAAGTTACATTTCTAAAATAATTTATTATACATATGTAGTTGAAAATTAAAAATCATAAGAATACAAAGAAGGAAGGAAGAAATACATTAAAAAAAAATGTACAAATTATATAATCACATTCTTACTATGAGTTTTGAACTCATGCAAGAACATAAACAAAACAAAGAAAATATTTAGAATTTGAGATATGGTGGATGATGATGTGAGCATGGTTATTTATAAGATTTCAAGGGATGAAAGTTACATTTCTAAAATAATTTAATTAGAGGAGTTATATTTATAATTTATAGTGTGTTTGAATGAAAATGAATGGAAAAATAGTCAATTCATATTTATGTAATTTCAATTATAATTTAGTAGTAAAATGTGGATTTAAAGTACAAATTAATGTACATTATTACATTTTTATTTAATTTAAAATAATTATTAATTTTAAAAAAACTTAAATGCTAAAAAAACCAATAAGGAGAGAGTAAAACCTTACTTTTATATTCATGTTACGCTACACATGACAATGTTTTGTTAGATTATATATATAGGTAAATATTAGAATGTATATTCTTTTTTGTCAACTGAGAAATGGTAATTTATAATGTGGTGGTGACATTTTGAGAAAAATAGATGAAGGTGAATAAAATACTTAATTATTTATAAGATTGTTTGAATTGAAGAAGTTGAAAAAAAAAATACAACATGATTGATGATTGATCGTAGTGCAAACATCAATATCCGACAGGTTTTTCGATTTCACAATGAAACTATATCAAGTGACATTCTCTAACGAATGAAATCATACATGGATTTGCAGAAATCTTTCTAAATTGTTATTGGTTACCAATATTATATTTGAAAATAATTTGGACAAAGAAAATTGAACAAATGTTTGAAAATATCTCTTTTGGTGTGTTTAATATCAAAAATGTCTATTTAGTTTTCTATTTTAATAAATACTCCTCATTAAATTCAAAAAAAATTATAAAATTTATCAAGTTTTATAAAGTCTACAAGGTACATCTGGATGATAATTATTACTTAGAGATTCAATTCAAGTATAAGGTTTTATAAAGTTTTAGATGACAAATTTATTAAGATATCTATAAAGTATTTGTAAGGTATTTATAAGATATTATTTATAAGGTATTTACACACGTATACAAGTAGTTTGTGTATGATTTTAGAAGATTACACATGTATTTGGATAAATATCAAATTTTTAAGAATAATTTTTATATAATTTTAAAGAGAAGACATTTTTGCAAAAAAATTGTATTAGAAAATGCACATATTTTACTTTTCCCAATTTTTGAAGACATGATTTCTTTGAGTAGAGTCATGTTCATATCGTTAGCCTAAACCATAACATTAGGTTAGTCTTATGCTATGTTTTACTTGTCATGCTACTTATTTGTTGTTCTGCAATCTTTCAAAATTCTGGTTACCGGCAAACTCAAACTATGATTTTAGATTTTGTGATCTAAAATTATGATTTAAACCCGTATTTTAAACACATAATAACAGTAGCCCTTTGAAATAAAAACATAGCAGTGTAAATACTTTCTTGTCTAGTTTTTCTTTCGATATATTATTAACTAATTCCAATAGCAACTTGTATGCATCTCTACCCCATGCATAGCTACCAAGCACATCTGAATCTAGTGCTCTTCGGAGATTGGAATCTGGGAATCTGCCACCACTTGTGAATATTGCAAGAAAAATACCTTCCCTGAGCAGCAACATTCCCGGTGAATACCTTTCATCCAATGAATTTTCATTTGTATGTCGTAGACATGTTTACAAGTATGCTAGTGTATGGTACTGATTGGCCTCATTTTCTGCATGAGTTGCATGATTATCTCCACTAAATTTTAGGCATGGCCGCTTATATGAAACCACAACTCCCTCTTTTTCTTCGTCTTAAGACGTCTTGCAAGAAGAAAATGAGTAATCTTTGCAGAACATTGCAATTTTCTATTACACATCTTGATCAGAGGACCCATAAATGAATTCTCTACTTGTAAGAATTGATCGAGGCCAAGTATCTATTTAACCGTCTCCACAAGAGTGAGTGATGAATAATGGGTGAGAGATGGTTTTTGCTCCAATTGTGTATGTTAATTCAAGCAGATTGATCTTAGCAGGGAAGACTTCTCCCATATTTGTACCTTTAGAAAGTAAACTAAACAATGTTAAAAAGAACAGAAAATGAACAAACCTAAATATCAAATTTTTAAGAATAATTTTACATTAAACTAATTCTAATATTAAAAATTGATTTTGGTTATAGTTAAGCTAATGCAACTACAAGATTCTTTTTGTATGTATTGTTGATGCAGGCATGACAATGTTTTGTTAGATTATATATAAGTAATTATTAGAGAAATGATATATTTTTTTAAAGAATAATTTGGATTACACATGTATTTGGATAAATATCAAATTTTTAAGAATAATTTTCATATGATTTTAAAGAGAAGACATTTTTGAATAAACAAATACACACCTTTAACTTTTTTCCAATTTTTGAAGACATGGTTTATTTGAGAAGAGTCATTTTCATGTTGTTAGCCTAAACCATAACATCAGGTTAGTCTTTATGCTATGCTTTACTTGTCATGCTACTTATTTGTTGTTCGGCAATCTTTCAAAAATTCTGGTTAACGACAAAACCAAACTACGATTTTAGACATATGTGAACTTAAAACTATGATTTAAACACATATTAATAGTAGCCGTTAAGTGATCGAAAAATACAACTAACTTACAGATTATGTGATCTTAAAACTATGATTTGAAGTTACATTTTTTTTTCTATACACAAGAATAGAAGACGTGTGGAAGTTAAGTTAGAGATACGTTGTGTGGACTTTGGGGCTTATATCAAAAATGCCTACAAAAGCTTCATTTTTTTTCAACTTCTTCTTCTTTGACTTTTTTTTTTATTCTCATCTCTCCCAAAGATTCATTATTCATCTTCCTCCGATTCAATGGAGTCGATCAACACCTTGAAAGGTTACGGCAAAGTATCAGATCAAGAAAACCAAATTCATCATCATTCTCCACTTCCCAAACCATCTTCATCCTCTTACCGTCAAACCCTAATCGCCACCGTCTCAGTCGTATCTCTCCTCTTAATCCTCGCCGTCGTCGCTTTAACGGCCGGAGCTTTCACTCACTCTTCTCCTTCTCCTCCCCACCATCCTCCTATCTCCTCCGCTTCTCTCAAGACAGTCTGCGCCGTGACTCGTTACCCAGAGACTTGTTTCGATTCTTTGTCTTCTCCTCTCAACGAATCTGATTCGAAACTGAGCCCTGAATCAATCCTGGAGCTTTCTCTTCGAGCCGCTTCTAAGGAAGTCTCGAGACTCTCTGTGTCTTTCCGATCAATCAACGATATGCCTGAGGACGCGGCGGTTGGTGATTGCGTGAAGCTTTACACCGACGCGCTGAGTCAAATCAACGAGTCAATGTCTGAGATCGAGAAGGAGACGAAAAAGGGAGGGAATTTGTTGACGAAAGAAGTCGTCGGAGATGTCAAGACGTGGATCAGCGCCGCCATGACCGACGGTGAGACTTGTTCCGATGGGATTGAAGAAATGGGAACAGTTGTGGGGAACGAGATCAAGAAAGAGATGGAGATGGCTAATCAGATGATGAGTATTAGCTTGGCCATTGTTAGCCAAATGAAGAAGCTTTTGGTGATACTTCACTAAACAAAATCACAAAAAGGTTGGAACTTTTTTCTCTTGTTTGTCAATTTCGAAATTCATATGTATGTGTTTGTGTTGTGAGCTCTCTGTTCTTGGCTCTGCTCTGTAAGTAATTACTAATTACTACATTTGCTTTTGTTTTTGGTATATGTAATTTGATGAAAATGAAAAATCTTGTATTTTACATTCTCAATCTATTTTACTTACTTTGATCAAAATTAGAGGTTGTTCTCTATAGTTTTAAATCAAAATGAGCTTCGGCGTCTCTTTGTGTTGTCTACTTCGTTCTTGGTTGCGTTCATCAACTGGAATAAGAAAAATATATTGATGGAGGTCGAGAATCATATAATATCAAAGTAGGACTAGTAAATGATGAAATGTACCTGCAGAGTTAGGGACCTAACTATCTCTTCTGAAGATTTGATCTTCTCTGCATCATCCTGCGCCATTAACACCGCAACTTCGAGTTTCTTTGAAGTCATTCCCAGTTCATCTTCTAGTTCTTTTGATTTTAGGGTAAGCTCTTCCACCTGAGTAGTAGTTCTAGTTTTTTACTTTGTCTTTTCATCCACAACCTACATTTGATTCAATACAAGTTTAAATGGTTGGACTAACCTGTGCTTTGAGTACTGATATTTCATGGCTCAGGCACTGATTGGATTTCTTTGGCCCTTCTTGTAGTAAGTCATGATCTGTAATGTCGGCGGTGAAGTCGGAAGTTGTAGCAACAGATTCAACCGGGCTGGATTTTATCGACAAAGGAAACAACTCAACAGAACCTCTACGTGAAAACGGGATACCAGAAGTCACTGAGTGTCTTATAAGAGAGGATGTGTCTGATTTTGAAGCGCAATGCTTGGTGCGTTGTTTGCCTTCTTGGCTAACTGAATCAAAAGAGGTAAGCCTGGAGAGTTGCCGTATGCCTTTCATGTTAAAACTACCTTTAGTATCCAGATTTGAGTGACTCGACGATGAGCAGCTTGCTCCTGAAGTTTCACCAATGGTTTTCAGGTCCGGGATCTTAGTTTGTCTGAAGAAATCAAATGAATCCACCCTAAGAAGCTGACGCTGCGGTGTTATGCCAATGTCGTCCATCTCGTTACAGCTTGATTGTAGACTTGCATTTGAAAATCTGGCACTATTCGCCGGGGTTATTAAAGATTCTCTAACTCCTTCGAGTTTGATATAGCAGTCATCACAAACACGGTAAGGCCTGTTCGTTTTGGGAGCCATGGCTGCTGCTAAGGATTTCTTACTAGTGCATGAATTACAGAAGACACTCCCACAGTTATAACAGTTGTGGAGCTTCCTCATGTAGTTAAAAGGATGGCGACAACCGGAGCACCTAGAACTGTCAGTACCCGTAATTGGTTTGTGAAGACAAATGGTTGCTGTGTAATTAGAACCGCACACCACTTTCCTCACTTGTTTACCTTTCAAAGCTTTCACAAGAGTCGGCGTGCTTCTATGTTCGGTGTCTCCGTGCCCGAGCTGTCCGTTTGATCCTTTGCCCCAAGTGTAGACCTCAGCTTTTGCGTTCAAAACCGCGATATGGTGAAACCCGCAAGCCACTTCTTGGACAAAACTCTTTCCTAGACCCCCTTCAATGCAAGAAGGAGCTCTCACAGCATTATCTTGACTCGGATCAGCAATTCCCATTGCGTAAACTTGTCCAGACACAGAGAGAGCAATGGTAATGCTCTGACCACAAGCTACCTGCTGAAAGCTAGTTGTATCCAGTTCAGTTACACAAGATGGGATTAGTCTAGACTCTATATCACCATGTCCGAGTCTCCCATCGTCTCCATCACCCCAAGTAAAGAGCTTTCCTGATGATGTGGCCTCACCGAAAACACTGACAACAGCAGCTGAATGCCAAACACCACAAGCTGTCTTTATCGTTCTGCAGCCACTTAGCGCATCGACTTCTCTAGGTATGTTTGTGCTTATACGATCACCATGCCCAAGCGCACCAAAAGTACCATCACCAAATGTAAACAGCTTACCTTCTGATGTCACAAAAGCTGTATGCCAAGGTCCGCAAGATATAATTTTAACATTTATACCCTCCATCTGACCAAGGATTCGTACTGGTTTCCAATGGCTAGCTTCACTACCAAGTCCAAGGAGACCGGCATTATGTGCTCCATCGCCCCAAGCATACAAATCCCCTGAGGCTGTTACAGCACAAGTATGAAATTCTCCACAGTCAGCTGACTCCACAGGTGCTCCGTCAAATTCATCGATAAGTTTTGGATGTGGAACGTAGGAACAAACTCCATGTCCTAACCTTCCACCAGATTCGTCTCCCCAGCTGTACATCTGTCCCTGCTTTGTGACTAACACTGCATAATTGGTGCCGCAAGAAATACTCTGGGCATCAAGTGCCACATGTGATTTCAGGACTTTGGGCAAAAAAGACTCGGTCGTTAGAGAAGAGCTGCTGCTACTTTTGTGCATACCACCTCCTAATAACCCATCTCCAATACTTTCTCCCCAAACGAAGACATCACAAAGAGACTTCAAGTCTTCAAAAGAAGATCCTTGACTAGATGAGCTCACTGCGCTGGAAATGCTATATTTACATGTATCAACGGCAGGGGAGTGATTAGTAGATCGATTCTCTATAGCCTCTGGAGGCGAAGTATGAGGTTTATGGATCAGTTCGTCCAAAGAGAGTGCCTTTAGTACTGCAGTTTGTGACAAAACCTCTGAGAAAACTTTCCCCAGTCTCTGTGGAGTGTTGCTGTGAGATCCTGAGGCCTTTTTTACATGTTCCTGCGAAAGTGCCAGATGAAACAGGAAGATATTAAGTAGGAAACAACCTGATGGTGCTCTCATGAAGAAAGAAAACAACTAACAAAAAAAACCTCGTAGCTTGTGTCACTGCTGACGGATCTAATGTTGGACGTAGAGTTCTTGCTCGTACTACTCTGTTCTCCATTGTCAGGAGCAAGACTACGGCTTCTTGAGTGAAGTACCAATGCAGAAGAGTTGTTTCGTGAGAGAAGAGCTCGAAGGGTAGTGAGCCAGAACTCAGCTTCATCCTTGTCCTTACATACCTATCCATGAGGATTCAGTGTTCAGAAGAGAGCTAATACATATCAGGAAACAACAGCAAAAAGACCACAGGGGGCAAAACACGAACCAAATCCAGAGACCGGTCGCCATATAGAAGAGAGAAGGATTGATATTCCTTGGTGGGTTGAGGATATCGTCGGAAAACTGCCTGGAAAAGTTCTTACAAGTACATTCGTTTGTTGAGATAATCTGCAGCAAAACTGTGCCCAGATAAATGATATTCAGACATTTCAACTTACAGTTCGCTGTCCAGGTATGATCCTTGTCACAGAACTCAGGTTAAGACGTTTCTCCTTTTTGCCACAATACCATAACAGATATATTTCATCCTGCAAACAGTTGAGGAAAGCTCACTATCAAAACACACCATCTTCAGCCACATAATGTGTTTGTGCATTTTGTAAAGAAACTGAATGTTTATGAATGGTACGCTTGAAAGCCGAAAAGGGTAGAATTTAGGCTTCCCACGGCGTCCGTGTTTTAATAGATAAGCCCCTTTCTTCAGAATTGCTATCGTCTGCAACCAAGTTTTATTGTAAACACTGAATCAAACTTTAGAGAGATTTAAGATAACCTTGACCCAAAAGAACTCAAACCAACCTGCTCATTCTCCCTCTCTGTGGGAATATTTCTCTGGAAACAAGCCATTCCAAGTATTAAGATAGTTGAGATTACAATAGCAAACTAGAAAAAGAGCACCAGATGATTCCAATGCTCGCCCCATATAAATAAAACTCCTTTTGCCTTGGATTCCCTAAGTTCCTGATCCTAAAGCCTTGCAATCGAATATCTCATCGCGACGTAACAACTGCTGATTTCTCCTATGGAATCACATATTCTTTAATTATCAAGTAGGAAGCAGGGATACCATAACAAAGACAGGGGATCAGTAATCTTTATTAATAATACGATGACACGAATGATCGAAAACTCATACCTAGTTCCTTCCTTGGTTCACACGACACAATTCCAAAAGAAAAACTTTATTGTTTCTGGAACAAATCTAATTGAAATTACGCAACAAATAGATGTTGTTGAGAGCCAGAGGAGGAGCTCCTAGCAATCCAATGGGTGGTGACGAACTAATAATTACCCCTAATCCTACCCTTTTCTGGCTTTCCTCGTCTAGGTTTCTGGCTTCAAAACGAGGAGAATCAGATAGATTTGTAATGGGGGGGGGGGGGGGGGGGGAGCGAGAGGAAAAGAGAAAACACAAGAACGTGATTATGACCCAGCGACGACGACGACAACAACAGGAACTGGTAAGAGAAAAAGGTCCTTTTTTATTATTGTTGGTCTCAGATGCGTTTATCTGTTATTTACAGTTGTTTCCATTCCTTTTTTTTTCAGGTGCAATGTTTTCTTTTCAGTTTAATCAAAACTTATATTAGAATGATATAAAAACATTATATTTCAATGTAAATAGAACAAAACTTTATATCAATTCTTCTCGAAAGTCCAAACCATTTCAACTTTTCTATCTAAAATCATATAGGTGGCTATATCATCAACATGACTTCCATAGAGGTGCTATAGAATAAACTTAACAACATTAAATCTTTTGTAGAAGAAAAATTCTGAAAAAAAAAAACAACAATACAATAAGAGTTTGGTGTGCAATAACAAAATAAGTAATACATGGTTGTTTAGAAGAGCATTGACATAGAGAAAGATTTTACTTCTTCTAAGGTTTTATAAAGAGTGTTGAAGCTTTTCTACTACTCATCGAAGGTGCTCAAGAACCCACCAAGGAAACCAGCTCCATTGCATTCCCCACACAACACCTCCTTTTTACCTCTGCCCACAAGATAATTACCAAAAAAATATATTTAAGTAATGAGCTTTTTTTTTTGTGTGTGTGTGTGTGTGTTGTGGAGAAGGAAGAAGAAAGAAAGGAGATAAGATTTTGCAAACCTGCAAAGCCAACAGAGTGCACCAGCTTTAAACTGTCCATTGAAATGATCAATCAAATTCACACCACCTCCTTTGCATTGAGAACATGCCACACAACCTTTTGAAAACATTTACACAAAATCTTATTACTAACCAATTCAGAAGTATAAACAAACTAAGAGGATTATAAACCGGGTAAGAACTTACCATTGCCTTCACAATTTGAACAAACTATGCTGTTTGTTTTAGTGCCACTACTGTTTGTGGCCTATTTATCACCAAAAGATTAGATTTTTTAACCAACGACACAAACTTTGTTAAAGAGGAAACAGAGTTTGGGAAAAAAAAATATCTTAACCTTAATCTCAAAGCTTTGGGGTTTGGTGGAAGTCTGAAGCAGCTCACTCTTCTTCTGGACCAAGGACGAGGTGTTATCATTAGTTGAGAAGAAGTGAGTAGGCTTAGAGTTTTTGCTGGGAGATTGGAAGCAATAGGTAGGAGGAGACGTGAAGAAGCATAGTGAATTCGCCATTTTTTTCTCTTTTCTGATTCTTCTTACCCACTCGATAGCAGATAAGATGATGGCTCTCTCTCACTTCTGTTTACCAAATCCTTTTCTTTAACCATTCCAAAACCAGAACCACTTAACCGGTTTTCTTTAGACCAAAACCCAATTTCACATTTCATTTGTTTTTTTATATATATATATATAAGCTTTGTTCTTTTGTTGTTGTTGTTGTTGTTGTTGCTGTTGTTTCATTTGTTGTTTTAGTATTATCTTATGAGAAGAGTAAATGACAAAGGTTAGAGCTAATATACTTATTTCCTTTCTCAAACGACCCATAAAGGCCATAGCTTCCTTATCCTATGAACAAACCAACAAGAAATGGCCAAGGCCAAACCCACAAGGACATTAGACGATGTTAAAAAAAAATTACAAAAACCAGGGTCCTTTTGCACAAGTTGCCCTGTCTCTGTTTCCTGTGTTAACCCTCGTGTTGCTACTTCTTGTGTAGCCACCCAAGACTTCATTCATTGGTTTTCAGCCGCTCTCCAAGTAGTCGAGAAGACCATGAGTCAGCTGCACTAGCATACCTTGGACACGGCTTACTCACAACGTTTGAGGTATTATTATAAATTATATGCGTTTGTGTCTGCACATGCCCTGTCATGTCTGAAATATCTTGTGTCTGGTGATCAGGTTGGATGGGAAGGACAAGAACTGTTGCAGGAGGATGAAGAGTTGCAGCAGATTGTTGAAAACCAGGTCCTTGGAAAATGGGAAGTCCTGGAAACTGAGATGCAAGTTCAGGATGTGGTTGTTGTTGTTGTTGATAAAGATGATGGTGGTACGCGGGTGCATGAGAGGTGTTCAAGTCGGGTTTCAACTGATTCGCTTTTGCTTCTATCTCGCTCTGTAGTTTCGAGATCTCGGTCTCGAGCACTGAAGTTTCTTCCTTCAGCTCATTCTTCTCTGTGGTTACCTACACAATGACACCAGTTTCAATCAACAAGACAGATTGAGACAAACATCTAAACAAAGATTTCATATAGAAACACAAAGCAATGAGCATATAGACAGAAAGTGGCTTACATAGCTAGATTCAGAGAGGAGAGAAGCGTGCTCCTTTCTAAGAGACTCAATTTGACCAAAGACGTCCTTCAAGAATCTAGTAGCTTCACATAGTATGGAAGCTTTCCCACTGTTCTGTTGATTCAGTTCTGAGACAAGAGAAAATGTTACCAGTTAGAAATCACAAATCACATTCACTAACATTTATATTAAATTAAAAAGCCTAACACTCAAGCAATTGTTTGATTGAAAGATGTGAAATTTTTACCAAGGGTATCGGCTAATTCGATGAAAAGCTCATTCAAATGCTCACGCTTAAGCCTCTCACGAACAGCCTTGTTAATCCTTTTGGGTACTTGACCTTTTTTACACCTGTTTTGTATATACACACTAAACACAATCAATCACCACCATAAATCAAAATATAAAAAGGGTTCCATAAATCTAAATACGAGAATCCTTTTCTTGAAAGATGATTCACACACCTTTCATCAGCAGTAGGAGCATTTGCTTCATCAGACAATGTAGAAGGAGATTTCGATACCATCCTTAACCAATTGTAAGAGACGTAAGATTCTCTGTCAAGTCACCTGAAAATGAGAGATAAAAGATGATTAAAATGAATCTGAAAAATCCTTCATTCATCTTTTTATAATCAATCAATCAATCAACCCCTAATGTCACACAAACCCACCAACGAACATAGAAACATAAGAGCAACCAAAAAAAAAAAAAAAAAAAACTTTGGTGTGGTTTTTGATTCCTCAAAACTCAAGAAGTGCTTTTAGATTCTCAAAACTTTAAATCAACCATCATGTCAAATCAAAAACAGTGAAGAATTATCAAAATAAATATGACGGCCAATAAGTTCTCCTCACAGCTCAAATCGAACATACAAAAAGACTCAGAAAAAGAAGGAAAACAAAAAAAGTACCTTTCTATCTTTCTCCGGTGAAGAAGCTCGTCGGGAATTATTATTGTAGAGGATTTGAGAAGGAGTTAGAGAAGAAGAAGAAATAAGAAAAGCTTATTGACGACGAGAGAAGAATCTGAGAAATTGAACAAGGGAGGAGGGGGGCGTGTGGGGAAAGAAAGAGGCGCGTGGAGAGCACAGAAGAAGTGGTGCGTTTTAAGTGGACACGTGAGTCCGACATGTGCCTTTCTCTTTTGCTGTTTTGTCCTTATCTATTACGTTGCGTGCCACTAAGCAGCTCTTGTTGCATCGACACGTCATCGTATCTTCATTCTCAAGTGGAATGCGTTTTTTTCAGGTAAAGGTTATATACTACTATTATTGGGAAAAGGCAATTTTTTACAAATCCCCTTCTTCTTTTTTTTTTTTTTTTCAAAACAAACTTTATTCATTTCATTAATCAAATTTTCTAAGAATACAAAATGTGATTCCTAAAATAAAATTGATAAAAAAAGAATTTTTTGTATCGTTTTTATGATTTTTAATAACAAAACAGTATCTAGAATTCTAGATAACGAATCGTATTATAGTTTTTTATTAAATTAAAACTTGATACATGTGGACCGCAGTGGTACATGATTAGTTATTCTAAAATATATTTTTTTGTGATTGGGTTATAAATAGTATCTAGATTACACAATAAAAAAAATTAGGAGAAATGGTTGTGCACGCTTTAATTTTTTATTTTTTTTTATAAAACCAAACATTTTGGGTGTTTTTATTGACTTTTTTTTTATAAACGAAGGGGGGGCCGTGTGGTGAGGTCAACGTTGATGGATAATTAAAGGCATGGAAACGGTTCGTCGAGGGTTGGTGACGTCTGTCGTCCGGGGCTGCTGGCGTGTGCTTCCCACAAACTCTTGTAATGTGTACAACTGTACAGTATTGAACGTTCGTTCTGATTTAATAAACCGGACGGTTCAGATACAAAATCCACAACCCGGAGATCCGGGTTTATCCGGTTCGTTAGAACCAAGATTTTAGAACGGGTCGTGGGTTTACCGGGTCCGGGTTAGAAACCAATCTTTTGGCCCAACCCAAAAAAGAAAGCTTCACGGCGTTTGTTCTTCTACGCCGCCTTCACTCTTTGAATCAATAACATTTTCGGCTTCTCTCTTCTCCCAAGGTTTGTGTCCATCTCAAACGCACAGTGGAATCTAATTGTAGAAACTTTACCTAGATCACTCGAAAATCTAATTGATCGTTCTAACAGAGAAACTTTTATAATCCCGTTTCTTCACTTGAATAGGTCTCTCTGCCCGGTTTAGTTCTGGAAAAGGGTTAATTTTTCGGAATGGAAACGACTCAAAGAGATGAGCTTTCTAGCTTTTTAAATATTCTTCCACCTGTGGATTTCGGTTGTGTCTATGGTTCGACATTGCACCCAAATAACCAAGATAAGGTCTTTTTCTTATCCTGGAACGCTTTGTGATTAGCAATTCCTGATTCTGAATCAGTTTGCTAATTGGGTATTTGAAAAAAATGCGATCTTTTGCTGTTACAGTCTAAGATGGTGGACTATATTCTTGGAGTCTCTGATCCTATGAAATGGCACTCTGAGGTGAGTTGTATCTTTTGATTATAATTTGTTAGGTTTGGAGCTATTTATAAGCCCACAGATCCTAATTGGTATTTCTTTTTTTTAATTGTGTGACCAAGAATCTAAAAATGAATTCAGATCATTATGCTTCATGGATGGTTCACCTTGGTGGAGCTAGGCTGGTATATTTCTCTTTGATGTTACTTACTCTTGCATTGCTTAGACGGCTTTATCAAACACTGAACACACTGTTTTTTTCTTCTTAATGTCTAGATTACAAACGTTGCTGATAAAATAGGAGTTGGAGTTCACTTCAATCCATTTGTCAATTGGAACGACAGGGTAAGAACTTCCTTCAAACTCTAGTGTTGTTTAAAACATAATGAACAACCTAGTTTCCTTAATCGAAGCTTGTATTTGTATGTAAGCTTAAGCCATTTTTTTCTCGCATGATTTATTTCTTTGTGAAGCTCTTTGCAGAAACTCAAGTATGGGGTTGTTCGGATGCACGACCTAGTACAGGACATACTGGACTGGAATAGGTTCTACTTAAGTGGCCGTTTACAAAAACCGGTATGTCCGTTGCTTGTTGTTCTTACTAATAACTGTAAATCATGAGATGTTAGAAGGGAAGTGTCTTTGGTTGCAGGTTCATTTGCTTGTTGATAATCTGGACATAGAAGATGTGAATTCTGTTAATAAGAGAGCTGCAATATCTGCTGCTCTTCTTCTCTTGCCACCAAAATTCACCGAGGTTTGTTTTCTGTTCAGTGCTCAGGAATTTTGAAGTTTCCTTAGACTCACTGTACACTATAACTCACTGAACTCATACACAGGAAGATCTCTACGCCAAAATATGCAGCCTTTCCTACATGGGAGACTTGCGTATGTTTTTTGCAGAAGACACTAAGAAGGTGAGTTCTTTGATTACATCAGATTGGTATAATTGTTTTCAGGTGGCTAGATATCTGATACATTAGTTCAATCCCTTGCCTTCTAGGTGAACAAGATTGTGAAGGGACAATTTAATCTTTTCCAGTCAATGTATAAGCCTTTTCTTGAGGAGTGTGAGACCAAAAACGTATTGAGATCCTCATCGGCTGAAGCTAGTCACACTAAATTAGTTCAGGTGTACTGTGTTTATAGCGCTCCATCACCATGGATATAACTCAAATCTTGAGATTGCTCTTATACTGATCCTTCTCAACTTGTGAGCAGGATTCTAGCCTTTCAGCAACACGTTCGCTAGTCTCTTCTCTCCCTGCATCAGTGAGAAGTCAAATGGGGAAGTCGCTCGAGGTGAAGAAAATAGTGAGTGAAACAGGTATCACCTCCGATCTTCTCTCTAGTCATATATATCCTATACAAGGAAATGGAGAAATGATACGTGATACGTATAGGTAGAGTTACGGGAGAAGTTTGTATAGGTTCAAGAGAAGAAGCTGCGAAATGTATGGAGAAAGTAATGAGGCGACGGGTAATGGTTTCAAGCGCAAGACAAGCTGTGTCTGGTTTCTTGGCTGCTGGAGCTATTAATGCAACCATGTATCTTTCCCAAAAGATGCGTAAAGCTTGGAACTCTCGGGCGTGACTTTGCAAAAACTCCCCACGAAGGTCTAGGTGAACAAGTTGATGTTTCTTTTTTTTTTTTTTTTTTGGTTCTAAAAGTAACAAATCCCAAGGAGTTTCGTCTTCCAATGTCATAGATGACAGTAGAAAAACAATAGCAACAAGGCCCACCTATATAGGGTACATGTTAGTACATTTGGGCTTAGGTCAATGAGAGCCTATTGTATTTCTCACCAACAGTCTCTTGTGATACCTAATAATAATCATTACTATTGATAAACACTCACTATCATAGCCGAACCCATGGTAGTCTACTACTAGTCTAGTAGTTAAGTATGTTTGCACTTTAGGAAGCCTCAAGATTCTTCAAGTAGCCTCAAGATTCTTCAAGTAGCCTCAAGATTCTTCAAGTCTCAGATTCATGAACACCATGTAAAATTACTCACGTTTACAGACATACGATAGAATCATAAAAAAAAAAGTACTCATTATACTCAAACCATTTATATATTAATTTAAAAATATGCATTATTTAAAAATAAAAAGAACAACACGCATGTATGGTTTCATTTGACCCCGTGACTAGTTGAAGGTTGACACTTACAAACGTACATTGCTACTACATACTTTATTGTAACTTTTTTTTGCTATGGGTCGGGGACCAATTTTTACGTTTCCGTACGACGATGGCTTCCAAATTTAAACCCCATGTGATCTAAAACTTACCCCAAACTGTAACTATTAAATATTGTTTGAATCTCTCTGACTGTCCTACAAAATATCAGTTGACTAGTTTGCGTACGTTTGTCCGAATTTTAATGGCATATATTTCTCTAGCAGACTAATCCGTAGAAATAACTACTACGTCAACCATAAATTTATTAAAAAATAGAAATCATTAGATATCGAAGTTAGCTATATCATCATAAATACAAAAAAAAAAAATTGTGTCATCCATTAATTAATTTATTACGAATTAAAAACATTAGATCGGAGTTAGTTAACATTTCATAATGACAACGTGAGAATTTATAAACATAGGCAAAAAAAATAGTGTTCAAAATTTTCATTTTGTAATTAAACCACGTCAACCTCCAAGTCGATTGATGTTTCACATCTCCCTTAGAAAGGTGTGCGAGTGCAAAAAATATGAAAATAACGTCGTCTTTTATTTATTTATGGTCTGATTAGTCGTAGTAGTTTTAGTAAATTGGTGTATTTTGCCATTTTTATTACAGTGCGAGTGCTGTGAAAAGTTTTTTTTTTTTGTTTTTTAAAGAGAGAATTTTTGTGTCAGTGAGGAAAAAAAAAGTGAACGTTGGGTAGGGAGATGATCAGATGGTGAACGTAAGGACTAAGGTCCACACGACAATCACTGCACCTGATAACGTTTTAGGTCCCACGACTCTTACAATGCTACAGTCCTTATGTCACCACCACAATCAATCTCCCTCTCTCTCTCTCTCTCTCTCTCTCTCTACTTATTGAATTTGTGTATTTATAAATATTATTATTTATTATACATTCATTGATAATAGTATATAGTCTGCAATAACAATTAATTCACATTTATTTTTATTTGTTTTCAGTCTCTAACATTTTCGTAAAACTTATCATAACGTAGATTTTTTGTTACATAAAAATTATTATTTCAACATTAGACTCTGAATAGTGATGGAACTGCACGATTCAGTTAATTCAACCATCATAGTTTAGGACTCGTCTTTCAAAACTAGATCACTCTCTAATTCAATTAGTCTTTTTTATTTGAACATCAGTCATCATATACAAAAATCATGAGTGATTATTGTTTAGTGGGGACAAATGACAAAGAAGCAAAAGATAAAATGAATCATATACTAAAAAAAGCATTTAAATATATTTTCATAGCATATAAGATCAAACGAGATATTTCTCTTTTTATATGTTTGTTGTATCGTTTTCGTTCGACCATGTAAAACAAACGAGACACTTTGCTGTTTTCTATTAGCTTTGAAACAACTAACTTCAAGGGCCAAGTAGTGAGAACGAGATTGGTAGGCCAAGAGATAGGCCCATCTCATTCCCCCTAGACAAAAATAATTTCTCAATTTTGACATTTGTAGTAAGCATAATGTTTTTACCAAAATAACAATAAGATGGATGTATAAATGTTTCAATTCATGGAGAGTAGAACCAAAATGTATTTGGAGAATAGTCTAAATTTTCTTTATGCGTAACTAAAATTTCCTAATGGATTAAGAAAAGTAAGATGATTGAGAATCGAGACAGACAGTGACACTAACAGAGAAAAAAAAACATTTAAAAATAATAATAAAAAAAAAGTGTCATATTCTCCTCAAAATCCAAAAAACCTGACATAAAAAATCTCGTGTACTATTTAATCACTCACCCACAAGAAAAATCAAATTTAAATCAAAGTAGAAAAAAATCAAAATTAAAATTAAAAAATCTCACGTGTTTTGTTTTTTTTTTTACTTAACAAAAACAAAAAAATTACTACAAGAAATGTAAATAAAATTAACGGCGAGAACAAAAGTATTACACAGCCGCCTAACGCCTTTAGCCGCCACCGCCGCCGGCAGAGTAATCCACGGTTTAATCTTGTGAATCCTCTTCATCACCACCTCCAAGTGATCCACTAGCCTGAGATTCGCCGGAAACTTGTCGTCCGTACTGATTTAAACCGGAGAGAATATTATGATGATGATGTTGTTGCTGCTGTTGTTGATGATGATGATGATGTCTCTGTGTACTATGATGATCACCACCACCACCGTCACTTCTTCCTCCTCCTTCATTATTGTTATTATTATTATTATTATTATCTTCATTGATCTCATGATTACTAGTTGTTGCTAGCTGTTGTTGTTGTTGTTGTTGTCCAGTAAGAAATGCCATTGGCGCTGCGAAATTCATAAAATGTAAACCGCTAGAAACCGCACCGCCCGAAACGCCTGAAACGCCACTTCTGTATAACGCAGCTGCCGCTGTGTTAATTGAAGGAAACGTCCAAACAGGCTCGCCGCCACCGTTTCCACCGCCACCACCAATGGAAGCTGTCATAAGACCTCCTGTTTGGTTGTTGTTACCACCACCCGCGGCGGCCGCAGCGGCCGCAACCATCCAGAAATTTCCTGGTATTTGCTGCGCGGCGGCGGCTGCTGCGGTGGCGGTAGATCCACTGTTGCTAGATTGAAGAGTATAGCTTCCGATTTGATCGTGTTGGTGTTGCTGCTGTAGTTGCAAATCCGACGTCGTTTGGAGTCTTCTTTTCTTCTCTGAACTTAACTCATCTGAATCTTGATCTCCTTCTTGTTTTGTCTGATTATGGAAGTTCAAAAACGACGTCGTTGGTGTGAAGTTATCTATACCAGGAAACAAAGAAGACGTCGTCGCACGTCCCTGGAGATGAGGATGATGAAGAAACCCACCACCACCACCTCTTTGTTGCTGTTGTTGTTGAAGCATCGCCGGAGAAAAGATGTTATTAGGGCTAAAAGTGGAAGCGGCGGAGCGGAAATGAGAAGGGAGAGACATGGAAGAGCCTGAAGAACGGAGGGAGATGTTTAAAGAAGTGAAATTCGCCGGGATAGTTCCGGTTCCGGTGGCGGCGATAACTGATGGCTCGGCTTGTTGAAGTAGCCACTCTATTGTCTCACCATCGGACTTATGACCGAGCTCTCTCGTCAGCTGAAACACTCGAGCTGCACATAACGCTGGCATCCTTATCCTCCTCCCTCTTCCGTCTACTTTTGTGTGTCGGTCTTTAGTCGACGCTCGTTTCAACGGCGGTTTTTTAGCTGCTGACACCACCGCCGTAGAGTCCTCTTGCGTTTGTGATAACTCTTTCTGCGTTGTTGTTGTCTGCGATTGCGGCTTTTGCTGCAATTGCGGTTGAGGTTGCGATTGAGATAACTGTTGGTGTTGATGAAGAGAGAAGAGAGAAGATGAAGAGGAAGGTGAAGGTTGTTGTTGATGGTTGTCGTCGGGGTCACGTTTTCCGAGGAGTTGGAAAGGGAAAGTAGGGCGGTGGTGATGATGGAGGTGACGGTGGTGATCGTCTCCTCCTCCTCCAACGTTGTCTCCACCGTCCATTATGACATTTAAGATACTAGATGTTGGCTTTTGCATATATAAGTGAGGAGCTATAACTATTTTTATATATATTTATAAAAAAATTAGGGTTTTGGTTTTTATTTATATGTGGATTTATTTTTTTTGGACAAGAGAGGGGAACCAAAAAAAAAAAAAATCAAAAGTGTAGATGGATGTTTGAAGGAATTGAGTGAGAAGGAGAGGATAAGAGTGAGAGAAAAATAGAGGAAGAAGAAAAGCTTAAAGAAACAAAGATCATGAGTGAGAATTATATGGGTGAGGAGCTTTACAAACCATATAAAATTAAATAACTTAAAGAAAAAATCTCATTGCGTCTTTTTTTATTATATATTTTTCAAACAAAACAACTGTTCATTTGCTTCTTTATATATATGTATATGTATATAAATATGGTTGATTTCTCAAACCATAATGAAAATAACTAAAAATCACACTAAGAGAAAATGTCAACAATGGGAGTATCATTTAATAGTTGAAGAAAATAAAATAATATCACAAATCGATTGATGCAATTAGCAAACAGAATAAACTTGAAATTTTCAACGTTATTTACAGCTATTTGCTATCAAAATCAATCCGTTAAAGAGTTACTTAATCCGTCTTAAGATTTTGACACCATGAATTATTTTCTTGTGCTTCATAATCTGTCCTCAAGTTTTTATAAGCAGCATTAACAGATAGTAGGGTTGTAATGGAACATAAATATGTCACTGTATCCAGAGATTTATGTATTTTTATGCGATCATCGTTATATATAGACATTAATAAGATTTATTTTCTTCTTTTTCTTTCGATGTATAATCATTAAAAATTTGGAAAAGCCCCACCGTGAAAAAGGGCTACAATATTTCACCGTACAGCAAAACTACCTTTTTCACGACTAGTTAAAAATGGACAAATCTGAACGTTGCGTTAATAAATGAGATGAAAAAAAAATATGTAACAAATGTCATCTTTAACCACATTATAGTAAATGTAAGAAAAATATATATATTGAATTTGAAGGGTGATATGATATGGTTGGAGAGAGTCGTTGTGGATGCAGAGTCCACGTGAGGTGTCCTCTTTTATCATTCATTCCATAAAGACAATGGAGAGGTCGACGAGAGTGTGATGGGGCCAACACTCCTCTTCTCTCATTTGGTCAAAAATTTAGAAATATATTTCAAAACTTTTGGTCCCACTTCATTCGCGTAATCATTCTTCTCCTGCTACTTTTGCCGGATTTAACATTATCATTATTATTCATTTGTTTTAGTTATTAGTATAATTTAAACCTAAAAAAAAAAGTTATTCTATTTGGTTTAATCAGATATCAAATCTGACTAACGATGAGTTTCCATCTAATTGTGATTTTGTATCTCACTTTTATGTTCCAAGTGAGTGGTACAAATCTTCCACGAAGAACATCCGAGATCGATGAAAACATTTATTTTAACAACAATTAAAATTATAAAAAAAAAAGACGTAATGAATCTAAAGTATGGTAGAGTAAATGTTGGATGATGATAGCTTTGGGATTCCCTCTCTTATTTTATTTGTAATTTATATAAAAACTTCGATGAATATGCATGATTATATATGATGATGGTACTTTGCTTTCGTCGAATGGGGTCTTAATTAATTTTATAAATAGGGTTGAATTAACAAAAATTCCGGGGACTAGCTAGGGCTCTCAACCTTGAATAATTACTTCCTTTAGTTTATTACTACTTAACTAAATTACTAATCAATTGGTTTTGTACTATTAATTAATTATTGTAGATTGAAGTCTACTCCCACCTAGGACGGAATCAAATGGATTGTTCATATTCATAAATCATAAATGTAAAATGACAGAAACACAAGTGGCGGGTCTAAATTATAAATATTACTTACCATGTGTCCTGTAAATTATATTATTCCTACTTGTAAGAAATTACGCCCCAATAATCCAATACGTACTTACATTGTAATGAATAAAATACTGTTTGGAAGGTTGTATCTAACATTACAAGTGTTCTTTTTACAGGTAGGTTTACTATACTTTTGAAACTTGATGTCAAATAGGGTGGTACCGGACCTACCCTGTCCTTAGACAATTTTTTTTTTCTGTAATGAAAATTATATATTATTACAAACTTATATGGATATACAAAAGGGTCAGATGTATAATCAATTTTTAGAAACATAACCGGAAACAACTCCGGAGACAAGACCCAAAGAAAAAGAAACTAGCTAGCTAGAGATGCAACACACACTCAATTAACGCAAAGGTCTAAAAACACACTCAAAATTAACGCAAAGGTCTAAAAACACACTCAAAATTAACGCAAAGGTCTAAAAACCAAAATGGATCAAAACACATTGCTGAAACAGAAAAGCAAAGACAAATTTGAAACAAAAGCCAAGTACTACACCACCAACAAGACGAAAAAACAGCCCTAGAGATCTTAAGTAGACGAAAACCCAAAGAGGGTGTTAGAATGGTGATTAGATACTACCTCTACCTCTCAAATTAAATATTTATTAGCTTCTTCAATTGGTCTTTAGATGGATATATACCGACATATATACAGACGAGTTATGTTAGAATGGATAGTGTTTTTTTTTACCTTTTTGATATAGATTTGAGAATATATAGATAAAAATATATAGCTATATATTGAACTATTTACGATTGAACGTTTTAATTTAAAATCTGTTATGGTTACGTTTTTGTTTTAATTTTTTTATTTGATAGACAATAAAACAATATACAGGCAAGAAATATACATTTGAGGATTTGGATTTGAAATAAATATGTTTCAATTTTGTGAAACAATTTACTTTAATACAAAGAAATTGATTGGTCTCTTTGATGTAACATATCTTAGCTTATTGTACAAAACAGGCTGGGCATGTTTCATTAACTAAATGAATGATATGAGAGGTGGGTCATCTTCTAAGTTCCTAACATCTATCTCATGTGTTTTAGCTTTTTTCTTGTCGCAAGCTTATTCAGTTTTTTATAGACATATTAATTTGTCACGTAAATCTAAACTAAAAATATACTAATATTTTTCATTCTGATAATTGCATGGAAATAAACAATTTTTTCTTGTTTAAATCTAGGTAACATTTATAATAATCATCTAACTTGTTTCAATAATAGACTTCTTTATAGAAAGTCATTATAATAGCATGACGAAAAAAAAGCCATTAGATATGAATAGATCTTTATATTTTATGACAAAAACGATCATATCCTTTATTTTTCTATATCTTTAGAAAATAATACTAATAGATAAGGTAAGTATATTACATGCATTGCATATATGAACGTCGTAAGGACTCATTTTGATTAATGTTTCTAAATCGAAATCGAGATAGCACTTAACGACTGAAAAAAGGCTTCGCAAAAAAAATAAAAACCATCAAAGTTGCCAATAATTATAATTTTACTCTCCATCTCCTGGAAAATGCAGATCAATTATACGAAGACATACATATAACACATTATATAATTTTTATAATTTTTATGTTCTCTTAAATGTTTCTATGGTCAGATATAATAGATTTTTAATATTTTTTTTCTATAAATATAGTCTAAAGTACTTTCCAAAGTTACAATTTTTCTTTATTTATTTTTAAAATAGCTCAAAATTATAGAACAATAAGGAATTCTAAATTATCATGAGGAAATACACTATCAAAAATATTAATATCAAAAATGATTCTAAAATGATCTACAGATTTTATGATATTCACTTTCGAAAGTTTGCTGCGCCAATTTTTTTGTAGCTATTAGCTAGTTGTATTTTTGGTAATTAGATCCTTCCATCTTTACCCCATTACCCAGGTTTGAATATAGTTCATGCGGTCATGTCCCCATGATTTACTTCCTTCAAATATACCCCACGGTTTTCATTTAGTCGGGTCTTCTTGTTTTTATTTGCTCTCCATCTAACAGAAAACTAGCGATGTTATAAACTTATAGTTCATGTTCCTTAATTTTTTTGTCAAGCAATTTAATAACTTCACCTATTTTTGCTCCAGTTTCTTCGTTTCGTTTGTCACCTTAATTAGCTTTTGTTTTACCATATTTTTTTAAGTAACCAAGCAGTGTTTTTTTTTTGTTAATTAAACCAAACAGTTGTTAACGTCGAAAATAGCGAATCAGTACGTATCTCGCATGTCTAAATGATAGTTACATTTACATTTTACTATTCTTGAAAAACCTTTTCTTTAATACATTATAGATTATTCTTGACATATATTTTGTAGGAAAAATAGTGTGCTGCTATTGACTTACAACATTATCAATAATTATTTTATTTAAAAGAAAAAAGAGATCGATATTAAAAAAATGAGCTTTACAAATATCAAGTTAAAAATAAATTAAGATAGCTATTTCAAAAAATGAGCTTTAGAAATATCACATACAATAAGAATATTTTTTTTTTATAAAAAAAACTGACCTACAAATTGATCTATAACCAAGTACTACATGTTGGCCAATGTATAGGCACTTTTTTAAAACGTCAGAAACTTTGTAATGATCGGAAAAAAAAAATTATTTAGGGCGGAAGAAATTAATCAGTAAAGATAGCTTAGAATTTTTAAATTAAGAAGTGAAGGATTTAGAAAAAGTTTGGTTAAAAAAAGCTTAAAGTGTGATATTGCAGGTTGTAACCAGCAAGCTTTTACAGATAAAATACAACTTTCTCCAATTTTTTGGACCCTCTTGTCTCTCTAACCTTGTGATTTTGTTTGCCCCTATGCTTAAAATGCACCAAAAGAAGTAGTAGACAAATGAACGTATAACTCACCAGCTCATGTATATATATGTACTACCTGTATAGTAATTTACATAATTAGAGTATGTTAGTAATTTACATAAAAATTATAAAGTTAAGGGTAATGATAAGGCAAATAATAAAGAATAACATATCGTTTTGTTTTTATATCCGAACTTTGTTGCTATTGAAAATGTAAAATCTTAGTCAGGGTATTCGAATCACATTTTGTTACCCAAAAGCATATTCGAATACAGTGAAATATCGAATAGGACATTATGGGATGTTTAAGAAAAAAATCTATAAGTGTGAGATCAATTAGCCTATCGGATCGAGTTAACAAAATGTCAAAACATATAGGCAAAAAAAGTCTACAAGATTTCATAATCATAATCTGTTAATGCAACAGTGATTAGTCACTTAATTAAGCAGTAACCATTTTGAGGGAGTTTGGTTGAAAAGGTGGAACGCAGTCGCAACATGCATATATACAACGATTGGTACAGCTGGTGGTTTGGTTTGTATTGATACAAAGTGTTGCGTTTGAAGAGACCACATGGCGTTTGCGGTATCGTTTGCACATAAATGTGGCTATTGAAATAGACATCTTACCATCTAACAATTTTGCCAGATGCTCTGTTGGCATCTTTTGTCCAAATAAGACTTACACCTTTAACATCTCTTCCTTATCTGTTTTTTTATTTTCCTTTCATCTTTTAATTTTCAGCATCAGATTATCTGTATATAATTCATTACTGAGAGCTGTATTGCGTTTTTATAAGAGTTTCAAGATGAAATGAACATAATGAAGTTAAACTTTAAAGCAAAACAAAAAAAACAATGTAGTTAAACTACAATATTGCATGGCAAAACTATACTGTGAACGGTATAGATCAAACTATATTTAGAGCGGACACCAATTTATCGCATACCAAGTTTATATATGTAAAAAAAAAATCCGTTTACACCACTACGAACAACAAATTATGAATGATTCGACAAACGGATTCGTCCGCTTAACCCGCTACAACCATTCGAAACCTAAAACTTGATATCTTATGGTTTCACAAAAGAAAACAAAGCCTTATATACATGTATATGGGGGTAGTGTGTATAAATGAGCTAGTTTTTCAGATTTTCTGGTAGGGGGCAGATGGAATCTTTTCCATTATAAGAAGTCATGGGTGGGTGACGTCATAAATGTTATTTTTACACATAAATTAGAAAGAAAAATGGGATTTTAGGGGGAAAAAAAGGTGTGGATAACAAAGGGACTTGTGTCGCATCATATCAATGTGCTTTTCTATCTATCTTACAACTATTCATTACTTATTAAGGGGGGAAGATTATTTAATGTCTTAATCATAGTTATCATATTAATACATTAGCGATATTATTATTTTATCTTACCGGCAGTTGGTGGATTCAATCAAACACAGCTCCATTTTACAAAGTTTTACTTTTTCGTATTATTTTGTTTTTGTTATAATTTAAACTTTTTGGTAATTTATAAAAGAAAATCTAATCACGGTGATATAAAGATTGCATATGGACTATAAGTCTATAATACACATTATACTTCTCTATATAGCCACAAAAATACTTTTTTTTTCATGTAGTCCAAATTTTTTTTTTTAGCTAGATTTTAAAGTAAGAAACAAACTTTCATTATATATATATATAACTTTCATTATCTTATACATGTATATATTTTCATTATATTCGCACATATACTATTCTATTCCCCAATGACGACGAATTCAAATGAGAAAAAATAAAATTTAAAAATACATAGTGCTCCAAGAAAAGGATTTTGATAGCTGGGAACACGTAACACGTGGAGACGAATAATCTTATCTTAATAAAACCGAGAGAATTTAACATTACCCAATTACATCGCGCCACGTATGCACATGAGAAACCCAAACTTCGCAACACGTGATTCCTTTACCGACGGCGCGTATCACACACAACAATCTTTTTTGTATCCGACGTGGATGGAGAAAAAACTGTTTGACCTTTTTTGAACCGAACATAAGTCTCCGGTTCGGTTCACCGGGTGAAAGTTATTTATCAAATACAAGAAAAAGTAATTTTTTTTGGTTACTGAAAATTAAAAATTCTCAGTCGTAATCTAAGGAACATTCACCACCATCTTCTACATGAAGCCCATCGTTTCCTGATGGCCATGATGATTTAGCGTCCGATTTCGGATCGGCTTGTAAGTACTTGAGTTCACTTCTGTCATGTTGTACCCTTCCTGTAATCTCTAGACACAACCCGTTTCGGTTTTTCTTGTTGTCTCTCTTCGAAGCGCTGCTGCTGTTTGGCTTCTTCTCGGTTGGTCCCGGGTCTAAGAAGATTGGAATGAGTTTTGCGGTCGGGTTCGGTTTTATTCTGTTCACGTTTTTAGTCTCGGGTGGTCCCAGTATCCTGTTCCCTGATTCTAGTTCTGAGATATCATCTTCATTTAACAGAACCTGTATCGTGTCAAATTCATGAATCATCAGTACTTCGAGTGAATAAGAAACTTCGAAATGAATCTAGCAAATCAAACATGCCCTATTGCAGACAAAATGTAGGTAACATTGCCAAGAGACTTAGACAAAGGAAGATCTAGTTGTTAGGCTTTCTATGACTTATCTTTATGTTTCGAACATGTTGTGAACAGGTGGCTTTTGAGAGTTACCTTACGGCCGAGTAGATCAAAGGTCATAACCACTTTGCTCTTTTTGACTCGTTCAGCTTCTTCAATCTCCTCCCGTTTCTTCCTTACTAGCTCTTTTTCCTGAAAACAGAATCCAAAATATTAACTCAATGGCGAAACAAACACCAAGTTTTGTTTTACCAATGGAGACTATATATACCTCAGCAGAGAGCCAACTACTACTCTCACTTTCATAGTAATCGCTCTGATCATCAATAACCGTTGTACGTGCGGCAGAATTTCTATCATACTCTACAAGCCTTTTGGCATATGCTTCAGCTGCCACATCAGCATCAGAGACTGGTGTATACCCTTCCTCTAGCCCAGCATATGAACTTCCTTCTTTCAACACAAGTGCTCCACAGAAACTGCAAGGCCCTTCTCCTTCTTGTTCACAAACAATTTTCCCACACGACAAGCAGTTGCTCACTAATTTGTGTCTACGAGCTTGGCATGCACAAGGTTTCCCTTGCTGAAACACTATTGATCCTTTAGCTGCCTCTGCTAGCGAAATCACTTTTCCGCCTTTTTTCTTCTTAGGATTGACTTGTTGCTGGGGAGGAGCTGTTACCTTCCCATTTCCAGCTTGCTGACTAGAAGAAGATGTTTTCTCTTTCGGTGTTTTAAATGGTTTCTTGATTCCACTAGAAGCACCGTTATCCACTTTAGGCTTAACATACATCTGCAGCTCTGGACCTGAACTACTACTACCTGCAACATGGCTGGTTGGATCTTTGTATCCTCTTCTCTGTAGATATTCTGCAATGATGCTTTTGCCTTCTTTTCCGATAATATTCTAGATAAAACCATCAATAAAAAATCAATCAGTCCTACTTACTCTGGGACTAGATGAACAAATATTCTAGATAAAAGCATCAATAAAATCAATCAGAAGTTTCAAGTTACTCCATTTGAAAGTAAAAGTTTCTAGTGATAAGATCATCTAATCTTTAGTGCCTACAGTAACAAGAACAGTCTTAATAAGAACTAACTTGGTGACATTGACTCTGAAGAGATCTTCAGAGCAACTCTCTTCTATACACATATATAAAAAGTTCTGAGATAACCAGACGAATAGTTGATTCCATGATCAAGAGTCATAATAACCGTTGGAACTCAATCACAAGAAACGCCTTAAGTCCATCAATCAAACAATGGAGTCAATTATAAGCAACTCATATATAGTGTGGGAAAAAGAATCCCCTAAAATGTGATGCTATACAATTCAAGAACAATAATTGTTCTCTGATTCGTACTAACTAAATTAAACAACCTATACATCAAAAAATGAGCTCTTCAACAGTTTCAGAGAGGTTAAATCTATAAAACACTACCCTCCTTATTCACTGCTACAAAACCACTGATTCAAAATTAGATGAAAAAATAAGCTAAATCATCGAATTAAAGAAAGACAAGCATCAGGAGAGCAAAGAGGGAAAGATTTACGTCGAGATACTCCTTGGCATCGACAGGCTGAGCGAGATCGCAATAGGAGACTAAACCGGAGATTACATCCCGATCGAAATTCAAACCGGTTTCTGGTCTCCCGCAGAGATCAATTAACGCTTCCTCTAGCCACTGCCCAACCGCCGTTCCCATCATCTCCTCCGATTCTCTCTCCGTCGCCTTTAGCCTCTTCGAAACCCCGACAAGTAAGAATCGCTCCTCGCTCTCCAATCGAAAATACATTTTTTTCCTTAACAAGCTCGGCCCAATGATAACGGGCCTATCTGTGGTGCTATGTTTTTGAACTTCGAACTTACCCCAAATATTTTAAACCAGGTTTAATAAACACAACCAGAGAGCTTTGTAATTTAGAGGTTTGTAGTAGTAATTGTTGTGAATCAATTTGATAGTATGCATGTGTGAATTGTACACGACAAATAATAAATAATACATACTATACGATACGAATACGATGATATATAATCTTTTAAGCAACTTTTCTATAGTTTATTTTATGTAATTGATTTGATCCAAAAAGTTAATAAAGCAAGTTATAATACAAATTTGACGTACCAATGTACCATCATCTTTTATGAAGTGGGTGGGTAAAGAAATAAATAAGGAAACAATAAGTTATGTGTATGTATAAGCCATGGTCCAAGGTCCTCAATACGATTTGATTAGTGGAACATCTAGTGCCCCCACTTCGCATTGCCTGTATCCGACAATCCTCATTTAGAAAACCCCAACACATTTCTCGAAACTATTTTTTACCATATCAACTTTTAGATATCATATCATGATTAAACACAATGTGAAACAAATCCAAATGGTAATTGACTTTACAGATTATATACCTTTTAACAAACAAACAAAAAAAAGAAAATGAAATTAACTTTACAGATCTCGAACTCATGATAAAAGTAGTTAAACCGTCTTGGATCATGTCACGTTAAAGAACTATAACACGTACCAATACCATGGTCCTAAATAATAATATGAATGAATAAAATGACCAATAATTTGCAATTTCACAGCTAACATATGAGCATATTTTAATAAATGAATCGAAATATGCAAACTAGTAGTATCAACAACAACAACAATAACACAACCCATGTATTTGCAAAAATTCCAAATCTTGCTATTGAAAGATCGAGATCTTGTTGTAATCTTGTTTCTCCCGTCGACACGTTTGAACGATCAGAGGCGTAAGTATAGAATCGTCCAAGTGATCACATAACGACACGTCACAACTAAAAACGGGGACCATGTACGAGCTACACGATAAAATATTGCTTTTTGGAGTGGTTCCCACAAACATACCCAACAAAAGAAAGCAAAGTGTGGCTTGCTTGCTTTGATATTCGGTGCCAATGTGGCTTGTCCTAGATCGTCGCTTTCTATATCCGGACAGAGTTTAGGTGGTTGCATCGTGGCCGTACACGCCTCTATGCATCACACACCCAAGCATTTTGTGGTAATTGTTTATTTTGTTGTCATATGTTGGCAACAATTATCATACATAGTTCAAGAGCTACTATAATTGAGCTGATTGTCAATATTTTATAGTATGTCAGATGTGCCGAGTATACATTTTATTAGAATGTAAATACATATATGAAGGTGGTTCGCTTTTATAAGCATCTAGAGACCGAATATAATTTAATCATAATTAGTTATTAAACGTAATACATATAATCCATGGGAGTGCGCGTATGTAGTGTGTACACATTCGCATGAAAAGACATTTAAAATACAATAATACGTATATATATTATATAAATATATATATATATATAATGTGAAAACTAATAAAAACCACGAAAGAGAACTAAGCAAAAATACCAAAAGATTAATACAAGGAATTAGTATGAACTCGACGAAATAATTGAAGTCTGGTCTATTCGACCCATATAGTGACCCGAAAAACAATAGAATTTTGATGTGAGTGCTGTCTTTGTTTTGTGCCACAAAACTTGAAAATTCAACTCCATACGCATTTATATGAAGACGACAACAAAAAATAAGACTAATATATATTCCTGGAAAAAAAAAGAACAATAATATTTGATTGGTTAATCTATAGAAGTTACAAATCCAAATCATATACCGACAGTGATTAGACGCTAACGCAACAAATTAACTTTTTATTGTTGATATTTTTCCCACAGTTTTAGCAACATTCTAATTTTGGAGATAACTCGACCGATATGGTTTTTGGTGTCATGACCGTACTTCCTCAAAAAATATATTGTTTGGACTAAGATAAAAATCAACAATAACCAATCATTAGTAGCAAATTTAGTTGGTTAAAGAGTCTTTATTAGATCCAAAGGTCGAAAATTCAAGTTACCTACGCTTAGAAGAAAAGCATTTCCATGTTCACAAGGCTGCCTTGGTTAGGCAAAATAATTTCAAGGCATACCCATAACTTTATATATTGTAAGTACATGTCCATATATCTTTTAGTACCGAGACACAATTTACGTAATATTTTTCACTTTGGGTCAATTTGTTTGTGAGATCATTTCAAACTGAGAACTAACTAAAACTAAAAATTTAAACAAGAAAACTAGAAACTAGGCTAACTAACAAATTCACCCTTCTTAGATTAATCTACTCATGCTAGCAGTTCTCTCTATGCAAATATATTCAGTTAGTTCTTCTTCATCTCGCAATAACAGCAGGTTTTACTTTTTTTGTTCTAAGGCTTTATTGATAGACGTAAGTGAAAATTTAAATATAGCGCGTTGCCAACGGATTAAGTAAGGCAATAACTCTACTCGAAATTAAATGAATGAAGAATAGTTTAGACTTTAGACTATCGATAAAATGCCTAAGTCTTTTTTTAATTTTTATTACTGTAAGTTATATTCTTAACATGTAAAGTCAAAAGAAAAAAATTCATTAGCAAGTGACTAACTAGATTTCGGAAGAAAGTACTGTATTTGCTAAGTCTCCAATCACAATGTTTACTAGGTTTTACATATTTGTAATCCGGAATAAAAAAATATATAATTATAATTAACTATGTTAATAATTCGTCCATATAGCATGTATATAAATTATTAACTAGCTTAGGCATCTAATGAGATCAAATTTGAATATCCTAAATATCGTGCTTTTAATGATTTTGACTTAAAAAAACCTCAAAACAATAGAGAGATAGCAAGTTGGATTGGACAAATACTTATATCTAAAAGGTTCCTTAAAATTAGAAGATTATCTCAATTGATTTTGACAACATGGACTATTATATGATTGCTCGCGATCATGGGTTTAGAGATGAAACCGACCGGATACAAAGTTTCATTGTAACAAATATATACATAATAGTAGTATATGATATCGTTGAGGAAAAATAAATATACATATGATACCGTTTGTAGATTGAATGTATAAGATTTTGACCGCCAATTCACATAACCTTAATCAAGTATAGGCAACTATATTATCAGATTTTTTTTTGTGCATCATCGATATATAAGAATTTAACTTTTGATTTAAATTGTATACATTACATAAACTTGCAAATTCTTGTTGATACTACAGTACTACCATAAATTGCATGCTAAAACTATATATTTTCTATCATAATCAGTTTATTTTTTTTGTTATAAATTGTTTTGTTAGCATTTTGTTTTTGATTGATAGTTCCGACCAATAATATATATATATATCTATATATATATATATATATATATATATTACCAATTTTTGTCGCGACATCATCTCTAATATCGAAAATTGTCAAAACTCTACCCAAATTGCCGCAGAAGATTTTACCAAGGAACCTTAGGTTATGTTCCGTGACAATTACATCAGCTTGGATTACACAAAACCCTATGGTTAATTATATATACTTTTTATTTTTTTATCATTCTATCATGCACATCATTTAATGGTAAGTCCAATTTCTCTTACTCGATTATTATTTTACTGCAGCTTGTATTATTTCTGCACATTTTGACACGTGTCTCTCATTCCCATTTAACCGTTTGTGGGGGGTAAAATATTAAACCTAGGTTTAACCTACCAAATATTTTAATTAGATAGTGTATAAATTAAGATAGGAACCAAAAGCATGTCGAGATCCAAAAGACGACCAGAGTCGTTGACTTATACTCTAGAAACTGTAGGAAACATCGGAGAACTTTCAATTTTGATGGAGAGAAACAAACGAAACCCTAGCTAGGTAGGCCTTGAATGTGCACTACTTAATAATATTATATCAATACTACTAAACCAAGTCAAAATAATAATTTGTGATAGATGACAAAAACAAAACTGTTTGTAAAAATGGACCATCAAACTAAAATAGTATATAGAGATTGAAAAACTGTAAGTATTATACATTTTTTTTCTTTACTAACATAGACTCCATTTGTTTCATAACAAATTTATGCATGGTTTTATAACTTTCTTTTAATTGTTTTAAAGATTTTGAAAATGATTATCTTTTTCCGAAGTGCTTCTAACTTAATTTTTGAGTTTATACCATTACAATTTAATTAATTAGTAGTATATATATTGATTATTGAATAGTCATATTAACTACATGTTTTCCAAAAAAAAAAGTCATATTAACTACATTAAAACCTCTGTAAATTAAGAAAATAACAAAATAATAAAATTCTCTAGTCATAAGTCAGACATGTGTAAATTTGATAAGACAATAAAAGAAAAGGTATTTCGGAATACATATATAAATGGCTTCATTATTATTATAAATTAATAATCATATATATATATATAGATATATATGTAAGTTAAGTTGATATATTAATGTATGGCTATATAGATTTTTTTTAAAAATTGAATTTTCTCATAGAGCTCACTATAAAACAATTGTTATATTATATTTTTAAACTATATGTTGTAGTATACTCTATAACATGTTATAAAATTAGCACAAAAATTTCTTTAAGTTTCAATTTATTAACATACATTATTTTTATTTTGAATTTATGTATATTATGTGTAATGAGTTTAATTTATAGTATTTGTAATTTATCGTCAAAAAATTTTTCTTGATTTAAAATTTCAGTTCTAAAACTATAAAATTTATAACATCCAAAAGATTGATACTATTTTTATAAAATTGTTAGAATTTTAACAATTAGAAAAGTATAAAATAATAAATTAAGTTATAGATAAATTAATATCACTACAAATTAATAAAACATTATAATCATAATATTATTAATTTATAGAAGTTTTACTGTAGGCTATTGTCGACGTATCTGTCAATGTATTCAAAAATCACAAAATTTTCACTGAAGTATATAGAAAGAATGTTGTCTTATGGTGAACAAGTAAGATCTGCATCCATAACAACAGTTGAAAAAATAAATTTTGAGATGTATTGGATAATCTAAAAGGTTACATGATTGATAAATATCAGTTGATATGGGTAAATTATTAGAAGCGTCTGGATATAAGGGAATTATGGATCTCAACTCTGGTTCTCTTAGTTAAACAAGAAATAAAACCTTAAGATGATAAAGGGTTGTTTTACCGATTGTTTTTGATGCTCAAATTCGCTTTTGAACCTAAATAACGTCAAAAGAGGTATCAGTGGTGTTATGATGCAGTAAACACACCAGTAAAAGTTCAGAATCATATAAGATATTTACATATAGATTGGCCAGACAACAAATTAACAATATAATTTTCTTCGATAAACATATATATATATATATATATATATAATATATGTGCATATTATGCTATGCATGCACTGATAATGTCATAATGAGTCGATGGTATCACAAACTAAAAGCATGATCTCAATGACCAGACAAGAACATGTTTTTTGTTGAATCTTGGAAAAACAGATGGCTAACTACACGAAATATAGGAGAATACATCGTCACACATACCAAGTATATTATTGTATCCTCAACTACACGAAATATATATATATATATATTACATGGTCATATGAACTATATGACGTTATGTTGTCAACACCATAGACATACAATCCGGTACACCGGTCGATTGACTCCGGCGCAAACCGACATTGACTCCGGCGAAGACCGACGTTGACTAAAAAAATTGTATTCTAAATTTAAAAAAAAAAATTTATATTAAATCATTAATAGTTTTTCATAATTAAAAAACATATTCAATTCAATATATTAATATTTTTATATATCTCAAATGTATTCATTAGTTAATTTTTATTTTTAAAACATAAACTAATAGTTAAATAAAAATCATTGATAATTATTTTCAAGATGTAATATAAAGGTATTTGCAAAAATATTCTTATTTTATACCCTTTTGCAAACATACCCTCTATATTGTTTAGCTAAAATCAATTTTTTTGTATGTTTATCTTTTATATATTAGAAGTAAATATTGTGAATTTATTTTGTTGTTGTATACATGTTATTAAGAGTATGCAAATTTTATAGTAAAAATATCTAAAATTTTATACAATATTTACTATGCAAACTATAAAGTAAAGAGTCATATACTCAATCTTTTGCGTATTATTTTTTATAATGAAAGTAGTTGAATTTGATTTTATGATTTTGTAGTATTTAAATAATCTTATTATCAAAGATTTATAATTAATCATTATTTTAGCTTTAAAAATAAAAATTAACTAATTATAAGAATGAATAAGTTAGAGATACATAAAAATATTTAGATATTGAACTGAATATATTTTTTAATCATGAAAAACAAAAATGTTTACATAATATTTCTTATTTTTGAGTTTTAATAGAAAAAAAATTAATACATTTTTTTGGTCAACACCGGAATCAACGTCGGACTTCGCCGGAGTCAACCACGGTCTTCGCCGGAGTCAGTCGACCAGTGTACCAGATTGTATGTTTATAGTGTTGACCATATAACGTCATATAGTTCATGCATGTGGCCATGTAATACATATACTTCATGTAGGTGAGGATACAATAGTATATTTCGTATGTATAACCATGTATTCTTCTATATTTGTGTAGTTAGCTTTTTTTTTTCTTGAATTTTTATCAGTCTAATAAACGATACCAACAACGTAAATATACTTTTATCACAAAAAAAAAAAAACGTTAATATATAGATTTTGAAATATACACATTAAAAAAAAATACATATTTTCGAATTCTGATATACGGAGTACTACAATACAACTAAGATATGTAGTATAAAAAAAATAAGAATATTTATAGGTATCTATGTCACAATTTTAGTCAAAGTAAACTTAATACCATCGTCCTCGAGATATGGGTTACGAATACAGAAAAAGACGTGGCGTATGGGGTTTCAACCTATTTTGTTCAATGATGTTTCTACGGCCCGTTGAATTTGTATTTCGTTATTTGATTTTCTTTTAAAACACTTTATATTTTGTATTATTTCTTATCCAATTCAAAAGCTCAATACACAACGACGACGCGCTTTGCAACATTCCTCTCGTTTCTAGTAATTATTTTTCGAATTCCTCTAAGTGATTTTTAAACCGATCCTTAGTGTAAACAACACAAATCCCCCAATTTCTTTATAACCTAAATATAACCAACAGGTTCAGCATCACCAAAAGATCTATATGTGTGGACAATTTCCTTACTGGGGAATGTGGGGATATGTGTTACAATTATGTTTTATCAACGGTTCAAACTCAATATCTACAAAAGCTCACACCACTAATGAACATTTTTTACATGTTCGACTAAATTCTCATCAATTTAAGTTTAGCTACTTTTTTTGGTATATTAAATTTTGCTAGTTATTATACGGTGTCTTTTGATGTCCATATTTGATTAATAGTAAGGGTACTCAGTATACTATAAAATATACTGTAGTATTTAAGACGGTCTAGTAATTTTGTGGAGGAATGACATTATAATCATGACACACACACATGTACATGTATATAATATGCATGCAAGTAGAAATATAATGTACAGGTTCACATGAAAGACTCCTTTTAGCCTGGTTCAATTAAATATATATATAATATATATATATATATATATATATTCCTAATGGGTAACTAGAAGGTTTTAGTTACATAACATCAATAGAATTTATATACTTAAATTGTATACAATTCATCACTCTCATTGTGGACCCATTTATACGATCGAATTAAAGTCTAAACCCAATCAGATTGAATACCTAAAAAATAATACAAGTATTCTCATGCATGTGGAGACAAAATTAGGGGTTACTTTGCGATAATATGAAAGGACTAGCTACAAAGAAAACTGAAGGCTAATATTAGAGAGAGAAAGAATGGAGTAATGGTGGGGAGAGAGAGAGAGAGAGAGAGAGAGGAGGCTGACTTTGGAGAGCAGGAGAGTAAATGCCTTTGGCTGTCCATGTTGACTCTTTGAAAGCAAAACCCCACTCTTCATTATTGTTACTTATAACTCTATTATTATTGCTACTAATTCACTCATCAGCTTAACTTTCTCTATAAATATAGGCAAGCTCTCTCTCAACGTCTTCAGACAAAACCAACCACACCACTTGTACCCCTTTGTCTTATAAGTACTCTTCAACCCTACTATTTCCCAAGCTCTCAAGCCAAAGTAAAAAACCTTCAAAGGATTCACTTTTTCTTCGTCTATATATACATCTGAGCATCATCAAAGCCCTTCTGTCTACTCATACCACAAACCGTTCCATTCTTCCCATAATCACCGGGTGATATACACACACACATATATATATAGAGGAGACTGAGATGGGAAGACCACCATGCTGTGATAAGATTGGAGTGAAGAAAGGGCCATGGACACCAGAGGAAGATATCATCTTGGTTTCTTACATCCAAGAACATGGTCCTGGAAACTGGAGATCTGTGCCTACTCACACAGGTATCTTCTTCTAGCTTGATCTTTTATATGATTTTTGTTTTTGACGAAAATAATATTTTTAATTTCAGTTGTTAACAACCCCTATACTCTTCAGAAGTACCCCTTTAATGTTTTTTTTTTTGTTTTTTCTTGGGTTTGTGATTCTTTTGGTCTGATTTCAGTTTGGTTGGTATGATCATTTAATGAAAAGCAAAATTGTAATAATATCCGATTTATTTCACCTGCTTTTTTGTCCACATATCACAAAGTAAATTACTTTTATTAATGTTTTTCTAAAAATTTATTGTTGTGGTGATTTAGGTTTGAGGAGATGTAGCAAAAGCTGTAGATTGAGGTGGACTAATTATCTTCGGCCTGGTATTAAGCGTGGAAATTTCACTCAGCATGAAGAGAAGATGATTCTCCATCTTCAGGCTCTTTTGGGCAACAGGTAAATTCATACATATTCACATGCACATGATCTATATATGCGAAACTTCTTTTGGTATGTATAGAGATAAGGTTTTGAACTTTAAATAACTTGGGGACCAAATAATTATGAAGGTGGGCAGCTATAGCATCATACCTTCCAGGCCTTAGCCACATCGCAGATTTTAATGTCACACTGTCTCACACCCAACTCGTTGACTTTTTTTTTTTTTGTTTTTTTTTTTTGGTTTACAAATATGTAGAAGGATGAATGATATTATTTGGGATAAATCACTTGATTGGCTGAATAGTGTGGAATAAGTTAATTAACTATTCTGATCTCTATTCAAATGTTTTCATGTTTTAATTTGTTTTGATAGTAACGAACGTTTTCTGAAACCGAACAGAATTAATCGAAATTTATTGATAACAAATATTTTAATATAAAAGTAGAGAAAATATTAAAATACACTAAAAATCTGTAAGAAGAATTAATCTTTTTTGCTGGGATAACAATTAATTATTTTCATCTATGTTATACACATTTGATATGAGACCGAATCCAAACCAAACCAACATTTTTCAGACAAACGAATTCAAAATATAATTCGTTTTTTATGGACCTTATTATTTTTGCAAACCTGAAAAGATAAACTGTAACCCAAGCGGCTAAGACCCTGAACCAAATGAACCGAAAAATCCATGCACATGCCTACCCGCATTCATGGTTGACGACTAGTTTAGTTAAACAAATTACCTAAGTACGTCCCAAGTCACGCTTTTGTGTTTGGACGTTTTGCCTAGAAGGTGCTGATATAAGCATTGTCGTGGTCTCGTGGAGTCATTTTAAGAGAAGGTGATCAAGCTTTAACCAATGATCAAAAAAGGATGAAACAAGTAAAATAGGTCTTGTCGAATTCGTTTACCCAAGGATGCACACTTTTAACGTTTTCAACTTCAAGTATTTGTTTCGTTTTCTTTCACCTGAAGATACACAGAGTTATTAATTTGAGAGGATTATACTAATAGTTTGTTGGATTCATCGAAACTAATCTAAAATACACTGATTTAATTTGATTTGCCTCCAACTCTCGACAATTTTAAACCAAGCCAATAACGGTATTGATGAATTATTATTTATAATGCTTAAAACACAACTTTTACATATTTTGTTTACAAAATAACAGAGCATTTCATGACACATTATTCTGCAAACACTGGTACGTTACACAGATACAAAAAAAAAAGAGAGAAAAAACCATATATTAATGAACAAGATCCATTAGGACATTAGATAAGCCTAATGAGAATGAGCCTTTATTTCATAAATAGCAAAGTTCGTAAAGAAATTGGGTAACTGTTAGACAATCTCTAATGGTTTTCCTTATTTTTTGCTCTATAATAGAGAAACTCTATAATAGAGGTGAGTTTTATTCCAACTCACCTCTACTCTCACCTCTAAAATATAGATTGCTAATTTTTCTTTTATTTATAGAAAAACCTTTGTGAAAAAAATAGAATTCCTCTATAAATAGATGAAAAATAGCAATCTCTATGTTAGTGGTGAGAATAAAGATGGGTTGGAGTAAAATTCACTTCTATTATAGAGTTTCTCTATTATAGAGAAAAAAATAGAGATGGATTGGGCATGGCCGGCTTAATATTTTGAAATACCCTGAGCTGAAAAAAAAATAGACCATTATTTTTATGTTAAAAAAAAAAAAATTTGGACCCTAAGTTTAGTATAAAAAAATGACATAGACCCTGTGCAAATGCACTCCCAGCACATGTGTAGAGCCGGCCCTGGGGTTGGAGATGCTGTGTGATTTGAATAGAGTAATATATCTTTGTTTTTAAATAGAGTAATTATTCTATTTCGGTCTATGCTGTGATTTGAATATTTAAAAACGAAGATATATTACTCTATCTATGAAGAAAAAATGTGTGTGTGTAATGTTCCACATCCACGAGTTAGTAAACTAAATTATGTGGTTGATAAATTAATATATTTTATTTTCTTACTATTAAAATATAATAATTAATACTTAAAAATATTTCACAAAATAATGATGCAAATACAAAAAATAAAAAAACAATATAAAATAATAATATACATCAAAAAATGAAAATACTATAATATTCTAAAATAATTAGTATTTAAATATATATTTACCAAACAATTGCAATATTAAAAGTAAATATTGTCAAAAACAGAATAACTTTTTTAACCAAATATGACACAAAAATTATTATTATATTATAAATTTTGGAGAAAATGTTGATCCGTGATTTATAGCATTAGATATCTCCTAGTAAATAATAAGAAAAATAAGGTTAATTGTTGTAAATCACTTAGGATGAATCTCCATAACCGGTCCGTTCACATGTCCAAGCCCACAAGGCCCATCGGCCTTGTTCTCTTATTCTAAGTCGGTTTAGGAATCCCATTGTACTTAGGGCTTTATCCTTTACTATATATATGTATCATTCGATTGAATCATTAATAAGAATATTAAGAAGAGAATACAACCTCTAGTTTCTCTACTTTCACAACACGTTATCAGCATGAGTTTTCCCTAAACTCCAACTGAGAAAATCCCTAAAACCTTAAAGCCGCCGCACATCTTCTCCTGTTCGTCCAAGCTCTCAACCGGATCAAGTTCGTGATTGTTCAAGCTAGGAGATCGGTTCTAGTTCGTGATCAGTCCGAGGTTCGTGATAAAACTCAAGGTAAATCCAAGGTCTTTAGCTCCCGAATCAATTCCAGTCAATCCCTAAACGGTGTAAGGATAACTTCCAAATTAATTCTTTGACCTTATCTCTAGTATATTTAGGAAAATTTAAATATACTAGAAATTATCCTAAAAGCCTAGAAAATATTTCCTAAAACTTTTGTCTTAATCCTAACTAGAAAATGAAATTCAATCTAGAGAAAAAGAAAAAACTTAATAAAAGGAAAACCTTGCATGATAGATCATAAATTTATCTAGGATTGTTTTCATGCATACAATCAGCCACGAAATTATGTAATAAAAGAAAAGAAATTATTTACTAAAATTGGCATGGTTAGGTCTTAAATACCGCATGGCCTAGACGAAAATAAATCCATGGTTCGGTCTTAAAGGCCTAAGACTAAAACGATTGCATGGTTCGGTCTCAAATACCGCATGATAATAATCGGGTGCTTATTTTCTATTTTATAGATGTCAAAGATCAACAATCTCAAATATGCTGCACTTAATGTCTCTGGAGATAACTATTTACAATGGGCATTGGATATTAAGATTACCTTGAAATCAAAGGATCTATGTGAATGTATCGAGGATGGTAATGATACCACCGAAAAAGAAAGATACAAGGCGATTTTGCTTATACGTCATCACCTTAATGAGAGTCTAAGAACCAATACCTTACCATTGAGAATCCTCTCGACCTTTGGACAGAGGTTAAAAACAGATATGGACACCAAAAGACGGTGCTCCTACCAAATGATCAATTTGATTGGAAAAATCTAAGGATACAGGATTTTAAATCCGTGGATGAGTATAATTCAGAGCTATTTAAGATAGTCTTGATCTTGAAATTATGTGGTAAGGAGGTTACTGAGGAAGACTTGCTAGAGAAAACATTCTCAACCTTTCACACCAATAACATACTGATTCAGCAACAATATCGTGAAAAGGGTTTCAAAACATATGCAAGTCTAATCTCTTGTTTGCTGCTTGCTGAGAAAAAAAATGAGTTATTGCTAATGAACAGTGCAATGAGACCTCGTGGTTCTGCCCCATTACCAGAAGCCCACAAAACTGAAATGAACCAAAAGGAGCCTAAAGAGCCCAAAGAGACTAAAGAGTCTAACTACGTCCATAAAGGCAAGCATCACGGCCGTAGCCGTAGTGGTAGAGGACGTGGTGGTCATGACAATTACCAAGGGAACCACTATGATGGTTATGGCCGTGAGAACCGGTCCGACTTCGGTCGTGGCCGTGGTAGAGGCCGCAGAATTTCCAAACTGCAATACAAGCCTAAATCGGTTTGCCACCGATGTGGTATGGGGAATCATTGGGCTAAGACATGCAAGACATCTAAACATCTCATTGATCTCTATCAAGAGACTTTGAAAAAGAATCCATAAGCTAACCTGATTCATCTCGATGGTGAGGGAGATTTCGACCATGAGAATGATGACCAACTGGATTAGACTTCTGATTGCCTAAGAGAGGATAATTAAATTTAAAAATTGTCTTGATTTAATTTCTATGTTTTATGCTTTGAATTTTATTGGATAATTATTTTGAATTATGATTTTTGGTTTAAATTCAATTATTTTATTTCCTTCAATATATATTTGTTTGTTTTATTACTTTAAGTTTAAAACATAAAATTCTTGTCCATTTTAGAAATGGCTGAGGACAAGAACATACTTGTGGTTGATAGTGGATCAAGCCACACGATTTTAAAGGATAAGAGATACTTTGTTAATCTCATTATGAAAAATGCCAATATTAGCACAATAGCGGGTATAGAAAGCCTAATTGAAGGCTACGTCCAGGCTCATAATTTATTACCTAATGGCACACATCTTGAAATAAGTGATGCCTTATATTCACCCAGCTCAAAGAGAAGTTTATTGAGTTTTAAAGACATTCGTTTGAATGGTCTACATGTTGAAACTAAGGGTGAAGGAAACCAAGAGTTCCTATATATTACTGAAATAACCCAAGGATCTAAGAAAATCCTAGAGTCTATACCCGCACTAGCCACTGGTCTTTACCATGCTAAGATTAATATGATAGAGGCTAATTTGGCAATGAATAAAATGTTCAATGAACAATTCACTTTATGTCATGACCGGCTTGGCCATCCGCGTTCTAACATGATGCGTAAGCTAATTATGAATTCAAATGAGCACACTCTAAAAGAGAGAAGAGTTATTCCTAAGAATCTCACGTGTGTAACATGTGCACAAGGAAAACTCATTATAAGGCCATCACCAGTAAAAGTCACTAAAGAGACTTTAAACTTTCTGGAAAGGATACAAGGAGATATATCTGGACCAATACACCCACCTTGTGGGACGTTTAGATATTTTATGGTCCTTATTGATGCATCGACCAGATGGTCACATGTTTACTTATTATCAACTAGAAACCTTGTGTTTGCTAGATTGTTAGCCCAACTCATAAGACTAAGAGCACACTTTCCAGATTTTCGACTTAAGACTATACGTCTAGACAATGCTGGTGAATTTACATCCCAAGAGTTTAATGAATATTGTATGTCCATGGGGGTGAGTGTGGAACATCCTGTGGCACATGTCCATACACAAAATGGATTAGCTGAATCCTTCATTAAACAGATCCAATTGATTGCTCGACCATTACTCATGAGGTCGAAGCTTCCTGTGTCGGCTTGGGGACACGCAGTATTACATGCAGCTGAGCTTATACGCATCAGGCCATCTAGTGAACATAAATATTCGCCATCCCAATTATTAACAGGTCATGAGCCAGACATATCCCATCTAAAAACATTCGGGTGCGCCGTTTATGTACTGATTGCTCCACCACAGAGAACTAAGATGGGACCTCAAAGGAGAATGGGAATATATTTTGGATATGATTCTTCCACCATTATTAAGTATCTTGAGCCAACTATGGGTGATTTATTTAAGGCCAGATACGCGGATTGTCAGTTTGCTGAATCCGAATTTCCTATGTTGCGTGGAGAGACAAACAAGCTGGTTAAAGAAATATCATGGAATCAAACATCTTTAAATTGGCAAGATCCTCAGACTCTATCATGTGAGGCAGAGGTCCAAAAGATTATACATTTTCAAAAGCTAGCTAATCAATTGCTAGATTCCTTTGCTGACCCAAAGAGAGTTATGAAATTGTACATACCAGCTTGTAGTGCACCAGTACGTATTGATGTTCAAAAGGAACACAATAATCAAGTTGCTACAGAGTCTAAGGCCCGTTTGAAACGTGGTAGACCAATAGGTTCCAAAGATAAGAACCCTCGGAAATCTAAGAAAGGTGCAAATCAAACCGAGGTTAAGGAAATTATAGACATGGCCGCGGCAAATCCTAAGGTACCAAATGAGGTTTGGGACGCTGAAACTCAAGGTCATGAAGGTATTGATAATAATGAGATCTCAATAAATTATATCATGTCTAGAATTCAATGGAACCGAAAAGATGTCAAGATTGATGAAATATTTGCATACAAGGTAGCACTTGAAATAAATAAGGATCATGAACCCACGTCTATATTAGAGTGCACTCAAAGTAAAGATTGGTTAAAATGGAAAGAAGCCATTAACGTGGAGTTAAATTCGTTAAAGAAAAGGAATGTGTTTGGTCCGATCTTAAGGACACCATTCAATATAAAGCCAGTTGGACACAAGTGGGTCTTTGTAAGGAAGAGAAATGAGAATAATGAAATCGTGAGATATAAGGCACGGCTTGTAACACAAGGATCCTCTCAAAGACCCGGAATAGATTATGATGAGACATACTCCCCTGTGATGGATGCAACGACTTTTAGATTTTTAATAAGTCTGGCTATAAGAAAAAAACTTGATTTGCGGCTAATGGATGTAATGACCGCATATTTATATGGTCCACTGGATAATGAGATTTATATGAGATTACCAGAGGGTATTGAGCTCAAAGATAAGAGTGGTTCTTGAGAACAATACTGCATAAGGCTAAACAAATCCCTTTATAGACTGAAACAAAGTGGGCGAATGTGGTACAATAGACTAAGTGAGTACCTAGCTAAAGAAGGCTATAAGAATGATTCCATCAGTCCATGTATTTTTATAAAGAAGTTTGTAAACAAAGGGTTTGTAATCATAGCAGTATATGTGGATGATTTGAATATCCTGGGAACCTCTGGGGAAATCGCTCAAACAGTTGAATATCTCAAGAAAGAATATGAAATGAAAGACCTAGGTAAAACTAAGTTCTGTTTGGGATTGCAGCTTGAGTACATGAATGATGGAATCCTTGTGCATCAAATGGCATATACTGAAAATGTACTCAAGAGGTTTAATATGGACCATGCTCACCCATTGTCTAGCCCAATGGTTGTGACGAGTTTAAATTTGGATAATGATCCATTCGGTCCAAGAAAGGACGATGAATCTCGGTCCAGAAGTGTCATACCTCAGTGCTATAGGAGCTTTAATGTTCTTGGCTAGCCACACTAGACCAGACATTTGTTTTGCCATGAACCTCCTAGCAAGATTTAGTTCTTGTCCGACCCAAATGCACTGGAACGATATCAAACATGTGTTGCGTTACCTACAAGGAACACTTGATTTGGGTTTATTTTATACTAACCATAACAAAGAATATTTAGTTGGTTTTGCTGATGCAGGTTATTTATCGGATCCACATAATGCTAGGTCTCAAACCGGCTAAGTTCAAGTGGTACAAGTTCCATCTTACGACAATTCAGCTGATCTCTTCACCAAGTCATTACCGACATCGACATTCAAGAAGCTCACACACCAAATTGAGATGCGGAGACTTAAGGAATTTTAGTGATGCTCGGAACAGGGGGAGTAATACATTATGTACTATTTTTCCTTCACCATGGTTTTGTCCCAATGGGTTTTCCTGGTAAGGTTTTAATGAGGCATCATCCCCAAGCGTATTATGATGATCTCTTAGCATTTGCACGGTTATGTCATCCAAGGAGGAGTGTTGTAAATCACTTAGGATGGATTTCCATAACCGGTCCGTTCACATGTCCAAGCCCACAAGACCCATCAGCCTTGTTCTATTATTCTAAGTCGGTTTAGGAATCCTATTGTACTTGGGGCTTTATCCTTTACTATATATATATATGTATTATTCGATTGAATCATTAATAAGAATAAGAAGAAAATAATGCAACCTCTAGTTTCTCTACTTTCGCAACATTAATTTAAAAAAGTTGGGAAAATAGACTTCGTAGGAGGTGACTTTTGGAGTTTTAAATGATGAACTGTGTGGTGTTTTGTTGCTATTATGCTCAACGAATGTTGAAAAACGGCTACTAGTACATCTGTGATCCAACTCCCCTTTCTCACTAAAAAAAAGAGAGGGTAAATTAGCTCACTAACCAAAACAAAAAAACTATAGAAGAAAATAACCAACTATTTGAAAAAATTAGGAATTTAGGATCATGAGCAGAGTAAATTACCAATGTAGTGTTGGTTGATGGTGGTGATAGTGGCCGGCCGGCGAAAGTAGCCGACAGAGGTAGCCAGCGGAAGTATCCGACGGAGGTGGCTGGCGGGGATGGCCGGAGTTGGTCGCCGGAGATGGTCGCCGGAGAAGTTCGTCGGAATTGGTCGCTGGAGTTAGTTGTCGGAGAAGATAGCCGGAGATGGTGGCCGGAAAAAGTCACTGGAGACGTTTGCCGGAATTGGTCGTCGAAGAAGATCGCCGGAGATGGTGGCCGGAGAATGTCGTCGGAGATGGTGGCCGGAGAAGGTCATCAGAGGTTGGAGGTGGTGGTGACCGGTGACTGGAGGTGGTGGCGGCCGGTGATGGTGGCTGGAGGAAATCTAAACCCTAGAGGTTAGTACATTAAAAACCCTAGTGATGATGGTGGTAAAAAGATGGTGGTGGTGATGGTAGGAAGTAAAGGTGATGGTGACAAAGTGGTAAAGGTGATAGTTATAAGAAGGTTAAAATGGTATATAATATAGATGATATAGAGTATAATACCTTTCATTGGTTAGAATAGTTAGTGAATGAATTTTAATTTTTTTTGTAGGTTATTTATGCCAATTTCCCAAAAAAAAAAAAAACTCATCCATCCTCACTTCATGGATTGGATATGAAACAATGAGTCTTTCACATAACTTCAACTTCGCACCTAAAGATTCTCTATTTTACAAAACCTCCCCTTTTCTCACTTTACCCTTCTTCAACCTTCGCCTTCCCATCAAGAACAATCAAATCTTCTGCAGGAGAGCAAAAAAAAGCTTGAGAATGGATTCGTCTCAGGGGATTCAAGAGCAGAGGATTGTGATTCCAAACAGCCACAACGAGAAGCTTGTTGGTCTGCTTCACGAGACTGGTTCTACAGAAATTGTCGTCTTGTGCCATGGCTTTCGATCTAGCAAGGTTAGTTTCTTTTGATTTACGCTTTCTTCTCACTTACCCTCAATCCAATTATCAATCTGGAATCGTAATCAATGATTCACCTACGTAAAGCTGCAACTTTTTTTTTTTTACTCTGTTTTCTCTCTTCTCAAAGTGACTGAGATCTGAGATGAAAGGTTTTGCCTTTAGTTCAACCTAACTTGAATGTTTTGCATCTTGAATGTTAGCTAGTTGTAGAATCCGTAAGCAATGCTGTCTTGGTTAATACTAACATGTAGAAGATGATCTATACAAGTTACAACATGGTTAGGAGTTACATATGAAATAAGAATGATCTTTGGCCTGTGAAACTCTCTGCAGAATAACCAAATTATGAACAATGTGGCTGCTGCTATAGAGAAAGAAGGGATCAGCGCTTTTCGTTTTGATTTCTCTGGGAATGGGTATGTTTTCACTTTCTTGTGTTATCCTTAAACTAAAGAAAATGGCTTTTGAAATCATTTTAGGGTTTTAACATTGTTGCAGAGAGAGTGAAGGCAGTTTCTACTATGGTAACTATAGCCATGAAGCTGATGATCTACGTTCTGTTGTCCAGTACTTCTCTAAAATGAACCGTGTGGTTCCTATAATTCTCGGGCATAGTAAAGGAGGTGATGTGGTTCTCCTCTATGCCTCCAAGTATCACGATATCCGCAATGTAATCAATCTCTCGGGACGTTATGATCTGAAAAAAGGCATCAAAGAGCGTCTTGGGGAAGATTTTTTGGAACGGATTAAGCAACAAGGATTCATTGATGTTGGAGATGGTATTGTTATTCGCTTTTATTTTTCCTGCGTTGTGTCAGATCAAACTCCAGTGTTTCTATTAATGTGCTGACATTTTACAGGAAAATCCGGGTACCGTGTTACTGAGGAGAGCTTAACTGAAAGGTTAAACACTGATATGCATGAAGCTTGCCTCAAGATTGACAAAGAATGCAGGTGACATTTGCGGAGTTCTCTCTTAACTCATATTGTTTGTTGAGTTGAGATATATGTATAAACAAGCCAATGATTGATATTGTAATGGCAGGGTCTTGACGGTTCATGGTTCTGGTGACGAGGTAATACCCGTGGAAGATGCGAAGGAGTTTGCGAAGATCATACCGAACCACAAGCTGGAGATTGTGGAAGGTGCTAATCATTGTTATACCGAGCATCAAAGTCAATTAGTTTCTACCGTGATGGAGTTCATAAAGACAGCTATTGTGAAGAACAACTAGAATTGAGTTACGTTTGCTTTATTACACAATGCAATCACCAACATATTGTCCTTTTAAAAAACATGGAAGTTTGTAATTCATGTTTAAGTTACTTCAGCCTCATAACTAATATCAAACAAGGTTGGGAAAACTTATCTTGACTTATATTAGTGTACAGAAAGAATTATAAAGCTGAGAAAATCCAATTAAAATTGGGATCATTGAGAATTATAAAGCTTGTATATATAACACATCCTACTATATTAATTGAAAAGTATAAATATGAAACTAACCTTAAAATGTGTAAAATGTGTAAAAAATTACATTCAATTGCCATTAGAAAACTTTAATAAAAATTAATTAATTAAACAAATATAATTAATTAAAAAACGAAAATTGGGGATATATAAAATAAAATAAATTGTAGAAAAGTAAAAAAAAAATCTATTAGAATCAAAAGTAACTCGTACTTAAAAAAAAAAGATTTACAACCAAGATTTTAAAAATCTAATTGAATAAAATCTATATAACTACAAATTTTATCAAACAAACTTTTCCATCACAGGTTAAAATTTTTATCAAAAATCAAATAGAATAAAATATATAACAGTTTCATTTAACTATTTAGATTTAAAATTTAATAAATAAAAAATAAAAGATATAGATATAGTATCTTATCTATTTAAAAAAAGTTATATTTTTGTTTTAGCTACCGTTCTCTAAGAAAACAAAACTAATTTGAGATTTGAATATATTTAATGTTTGAAGGTGCTTATTACAAACAAGAAATGGAAGCGACAGAAAAAACAATGAATGTTGTTTTCAAAGAGTTTTTCAAAACCTTCACTAACTATATTTAATTGCTCTTTTTACATGTTAGTTATATATTTTTACTTACTTCACAACTATAGCAAGGATTGCGTTTAATTGACAAAGGTTTAAACAAGTTTATTCATTACATGTAATGTTTTATTGAAGGTTTCCAATAAACATTAAGCAAACCGATTTTTTAATCACAAACTTTTATAAATAACATAATCACAAAATAAATTACTAAAATTTTTTAAAAAGTTCATCCCGCGGTTTTTCGCAGGTTAGTACCTAGTTCATATATTATTTTGTCTGCATATTCATTAACAAGCACGCACATGAAAATAGAAAAAAACCACAAATTATGAAAGACCACAGATGACCTTAAAAATGGTTTGCAAAGTTTGTAGAAAAACCATAAACATTTCAACGTCTCGCTGTTCTTCTAGCTTTAAAGAATTTCTCTCTGATTGAGATCAACTCCTTTGCGGCTTCACTAGCTACCAACCGGTTCGATGGAGATTCGTCACAACACCTAAGTCCTACCTCCAAAACCAGTGTCAAGCACTCAGCAATACGGAAACCAATTCCGAGACCACCGTGAAGACTCGATTTGTCTGCAATGTCCAGTACTCTTTCAGGCAACGCCGACATGGTGTAGCTTTGGAGGGTAAAGTTACCCCCAAATAACTCATTGGTTGGTCTTTTTCCAGTAAACATTTCCAAAACGAGAACCCCAAAGCTATATACATCACCATATATTGATGGCTTTCCTCCCACTCCATATTCTGCACCAGGAATTCATATAAACAACAACAACAAAGTTGTAATGACAAGAAAATTATACTGATTTTCTTCACAGAACACTATAGATGGTGTAATAGTTTTACCTGGTGCGGCATAGCCGATGGTTCCTCTGACGCCAGCCGAGCTTAGTTGGTTGAAGAAAGAATCCTGATCGAATTTGAGGAGAAGACGAGCCAGACCAAAGTCGCTAACATGGGCTGTTAGATCATCATCTAAAAGGACGTTGCTTGGCTTAAGATCACAATGAGCTATAGGCTCATGACAATGAACATGAAGATAGTCCAAAACAGAGGCCACGTCTATGACAATGTTTAGCCTTTCAAGAAGCGTCAAGGTTCTTGAGGGCCTACGAGTCTCTTCGACTTCCTCAGGGTGCAGCCACATATCCAAGCTTCCATTCGGCATGAACTCATATATGAGAGCTCTGAATTCGTCACCATGGAAATCAATACTAGCGCAAGCCGTCAATAGTTTCACAAGATTACGATGCCTTATGTCCTTGAGGGATCCACATTCTGCCATAAAGCTCTTCATTGCTCCACGTTTCTCCATGTTAAGAACTTTAACCGCAACAACTTTGTTCTCCGGAGGGAGCAATGCCTTAAACACAGTACCAAAACTACCTGACCCAATCAAATTGTTCGGAGAGAAGCCATCTGTTGCATTTTGAAGATCTCCATAACTTATGTTTTCATGAAAGGCCCCCAAAGTGAAAGGAGTAGGATTATTATTGGTCTCAAGGGTTTTCTTTCTTTTTCGGAACCAAAGTAGAAAAAATGATGTTGTGAACAGCAAAAAAAGCAAAGCTATGCCCACACTAACCCCAATCACAAATTTCTTTGAAAGAGAGGAATGCTTTGTTCCCATTGGTGGTTCTTTCACTGAGCATCTCTTTAGTCGTAACTCTCTAATGCCTCCACATAAATCTTTGTTTCCAAATACAGCAACTAACGATGCATTTTGAAAATTTCCTTCTGTTGGCACTCTTCCTTCAAAATTGTTAACGGATAGATTGAGATACTGCAACATGGAAAAATTTGCAAGATATCCAGGTATAACTCCAAAAAGATCATTGTTCGACAAATCAATTTCTTTAATAGCCACCAACCCTCTTATATCTGGAATGGCTCCATCGAACGAATTTCCTTGTAAATAAATAACTTCCATCGAGAGACAGGTCCCCAAAGTCCGTGGGAGTTGTCCTGATAATTTATTATCTTCAAGTGATAGTGTAACAAGGTTTTCTAGTCGCCCAACCTCTTCAGGGAGAGAGCCGGTGAAAGAATTACGTGGCATGCTAAGGATAAGAAGGGGTGAAATTTGCATTATTTCCCGAGGTATAGTCCCATTCAACATATTATCCCCAATCCATAGTTCTAGTAGGTGACTACAATTACCTAGGGTCGGAGGAACAATTCCATCAAAATAATTGTCATACAAGTAGAGTGACTCTAACCGAGAGAGGTTGCCGACATAAGGTGGTATATGTTTTGATATCCTATTTGAATACAAACTTAATTTCATCAATCCTAGAAGCTTCCCAAGAGAGGTCGGGAGTGGTCCCGACAGCAGATTTTTCTCCAACCAAAGTGACTGTAGACTTACAAGATTCCCAATCTCATGAGGAATGCTACCAGTGATGAAATTTGTGTCAAGGCTTAGATAGTTTAGCTCCCTGGACATATTACCAATGGAAGTAGGCAGGTCACCCCCCAGCCTATTACGACCAGCCTCTAAGATTTCTAGTTTGGTGCAGTTAGTCAATGCACCAAAAAACTCAAGATCTCCAAAAGAGCCACTTCCCAAAGAATTGCTATGAAGTGAGAGTAATTCTAAATTCCGTAATTTTCCAAAGCTAGGAGGAATACTTCCTGTTAGATTGTTAAACTCCATTCCCAATTTTTGAAGATTCGAGATATTGGAAAATGTAGTTGGAATGGCTCCTGTGAAATAATTCCTTCCCATATATAGTCCTTGAAGGTTTGGTAGCAAATTACCAAAATCAGGCCTTAAACTACCTGAGAAACTATTTCTAAAGATGTTTAAAATATAAAGTGAGGACAAGTTGTAGACAGGGGGAGGAAAAAAACCTAAGAAATTGTTATCTGATAAGTCGAGATACACCATTCGATTCAATCTAACTATATTATCCGGAACTCTTCCATCTATATTGTTACCTCCAAAGCCAAGTTCTCTAAGGCATGTTAAGTTTCCTAGAGAATCAGGGAGCTTTCCTTTTAGGTTGTTTCCATAAAGATCTAAAGTAACGAGCTTCGTCAGTGACCATAGCTCTGAAGGAACACCTCCTCCAAGAAGATTTGAGCTAAACTGAAGCTCTAACAATCTAGAACAGTTGGACAAACTGGCTGGAATCTCTCCCTCAATTAAATTAAAGTTCATATCCAAGTGTTCAAGTCTAAACAAGTTTCCCACCTCGTCAGGGATGGTACCACCAAAAGAGTTACGAGAGATATTAAGTGATATGAGAAACGAAAGATTACCAATAGATGGTGATATCACCCCGCCCAATTGCAATCCTGGGAGGTGCAGTTGAGTAACTCTCTTATGTTTGCGGCCGCATGTAACCCCCTTCCAGTTGCACACATGGAGTGAGTTATTCCATGAGTACAAGACATCTCTCTTGCCTTGAGAAATTTGAGACTTAAACTCCAACAACGCTTGCCTATCAGATACATCGGTGAAAGCGTCAAGTAACGTGAGAACATTGAAAGAAAGTAAAAGAAACAGTCTCATGCTTCTCAAAGAGTTTTTTATTTTTTAAAAATAAGATATTATTTAGTTAAAATGCTTTTGGTGCGTCTCATAATATGCATGAAAGTGAATATATAAAGGACGAAGCAAATGTAAAATGCCTTTAAATGCGAGATTTTTCCAAAATGAAATGGATTCTTGCCGTGTAGACTCATGCCCATCAAAGTCAAGAAGTCAACTGAAGCATCTTGTCAATGTTATCAAGTCACTACACATGACAAGAGTAACCAATGAGTAATACAGACACATCTTGTCGAGTTTATTAAGAAATCGACCAACTGACAAGAAAGTTTCGTGTGTTATCACTTCCAATAAAAAAGATTTTTTCAATAAACATTGTAAATATTCAACGAGTAAACAGAGTTTCTTTGGGCGTCAACGTTGACGTTGACTCACAATTTTGAGATTCCTCGAGACGAAGCTCATACGTTGCATCAGAGGATAACACGAATCCGGAAGGAAAAGAAAGAGAGAGAATTCAACGTGTTTTAATCGAAGAATTGTTGAAACTTGAAAAACACAACCATTTCGAAAGATTCTCATTCTTTGAATTAATGAAGAAAAAGGTTGAGACGCCTGAGCTAGCAATGCCGAACTGTGTACTGTTTTTTGTTCTTTATAAAACGGCAAGTAATGTTCAAAGACTATAGAAACACGGCTGGTAGTTCATATGTGGTTGTCCTCCCATTCCATATTCTTCACCATATTTCAAATGAACAACTGTTAACAAGACTGAAATGATAAAATAATGGATAAATAATTTATGGCGACATAGTGAGAATTTCTTTAAAATTAATACATGGGTTGATCAAATGTGAGTAATTAATTGTAAGGGAAATATTAAATCACTTCATGGACCGAATAACTAAAATATTTTTGTAGAAACTGATAGGGTAGCGTTGTTTGAGTTCAAGTCTCAAGTTTCTCAAGGCAAAAGAAATGTCTTGTCCTCATGGAATCGCTCATTCCGTCTTTGTAATTGGGGGTTACATGTAATTTTTTGTTTCTTTTACTTTCTTTCAGTCTCATATGTTGTTTCTTTTTTTTAATAGTTTTTTTTCTTAAAAGTTTTTTGTGCTTCTAAAAATGTTACATTAGGTAATTTTTTTTTTTGCTGTGTCTTTAAAATAAAAATGATATTAAACTTAATATTTAATTAGATCTCATTAACTTTGTTGCCAGAAGGAGGAAGTTAGAGAAAGATAGACTAGTAAAAAATAAAGAGGACAAAACAAAAGTTGAAGACCAATAACATGTTGCCACGTCAAGAGTCTCCCAGGTTCTTTAAAATCTCTGCAAATAGATACGTATCTATATTGATGTGTCTTATTTTATTATTTTTTAATCAAAGACCCTCTACAAAAATGTGCAATAGACATGTCCTAAGACCATTCCCATCGGTCAACCTGTAAAATTGAGATCCTATATAGATTTTATTAATAGTTTAATATAATATTGTTATTTAATTTAATTAATTATTTTTTGTTTCTAAATTGATCAATCATATGGTAACAGCTAAGCAATTGAGGGTCTGTGAGTGTCTCGATATTTCTTCTCCCAGACATGAGATCATTCTCCCTCATCACTTTTTTTTTTTTTTTTTAATTTAAAAAACAGACATCATCGGATGTACAAAGTAATCGCAAACTTAAAATTGGCTCAAAACTACATAGAATGTCTGACTTCTCCAGAAATGATATGGATAATAATTTGCCGTCTAAGTCAAGTCAAGATATCGACTGTGTAAAGTGATGAAAACTAATGGGATATCAATCCCCAATCAATATCATGTATATTAACTATAATTGATATTCTTTGTAACTCTTTAGGAAAGTAGATATACGCTCCTAGCTATATATCTTTGTAATCGTCATTGTGAATAAGACATGAGAAACTTCTTCTATCTCGAATTGTTCATGGTATCAGATCTCTGAACATTTTTTGTTTTTGTTTTCTCCTTCTTTGTTTCTGTTTTCTCGATGGCAACTCCGACGAACTCGAACTCACCCGAAACTACGACAAACCCGAATGTGGTGGAGACACGCCGTACGATCTCCCGTTACGACCTTACCGCGGCTGACAACTCTGGTGCTGTGATCTCTCATCCCTTACTCAAGGGATCGAACTATGATGAATGGGCTTGTGGAATGAAAACTGCTCTTTCTTCTCGCAAGAAGTTTGGTTTTCTCGATGGCTCTATCGCTAGACCCAATGAAGGCTCCTCAGATCTCGATGATTGGTGGACCATTCAAGCACTCCTTGTTTCCTGGATCAAGATTTCCATCGATCCGTCTCTTCGTTCCAGTATCTCCTACCGCGATGTTGCTAAGGATTTATGGGACACCTTGAAGAAACGTTTTTCAGTCACTAATGGTCCTCGCATTCAACAGCTGAAGGCGGAGTTGGCCTGCTGCAAGCAAAGATGTCTTGCTATTGAGGCTTACTTCGGCAAACTCAATAGGATTTGGGACAACATGGCACACTATCGTCCCTTGCGTGTTTGCAAGTGTGGGAAGTGTGAGTGTGACCTTGGGACTCTTCAAGAACAGGATCGTGAGGGTGACAAGGTTCACGAATTTCTTTCTGGTTTCGATGATAACTACCATACCGTGCGGTCTACTTTGGTTTCTCGTATGCCTCTTCATCCCTTGGAGGAGGTGTACAACGTTGTTCGCCAAGAAGAAGATCTAAAGACTAATGCTCGTCTAACTGAACCTACGCCGGAAGTTGCTGCTCACGCGGTGCAGGTGAAACCACGCTCGACTCCTTTTCGTACCGATGTTTCTGATCCTAATGTTGTGTGTAAGCATTGCAAACACTCTGGTCATTCTTCCGACAATTGCTTTGCTGTTCTTGGCTATCCTAAATGGTGGGGTGACCGACCTTGAAGCAGGACTCTCACTAGTCGTGGCCGAGGAGGTGCTTCATCCAGTCGTGGGCGTCCTCTTAATTATGCCAATGCAGTTCATGTCCCTCCCACACCAAACTCTCACCATGCGAACTACACAATCACGGATGCTGATCGCAATGGTGTAAGTGGTCTCAATGATGATCAGTGGCGTATGTTGATGAATCTCTTGAATGGGGGAGCCATCACAAGCACTGAAAAAGTATCCGGTAAGTCGTGTACTTCCTCTTGGATTTTAGACTATGGTGCGTCATCACTTAACAGGAAATTTTGAGCTTTTAACGGCTGTTTGCGATATGCCTCCGGTTCTTGTTATCTTGGTTGATGGTCGAGAAAGGGTTTCTACAAAGGAAGGCACTGTTGTCTTAAGGTCCAATCTGGTTTTGAAATCAGTCTATTTTGTCGAAGCGTTAACCGCTGATCTGATTGCAGTAGGACAATTAATGGATGAGAACCGTTGTGTGATTCAACTTGCCGATCACTTTCTTGTCATTCAGGACCGTGTTTCGAGGACGGTGATTGGAGCGGGTAAGCGGGACTCCGGAACCTTCTACTTTCGCAGAACAGAGCTTGTTGCAGCGGTTCGGACTCGTGAGGATACATCCTATGAGTTGTGGCATCATCGCTTGGGACATCCTTCTGCTCAAGTTGTTGGTTCTCTTAAAAATATTTCAGTTGGAAAAAATTCTTTGCCATGGTTAAAAACCAGTTTAACACCACCGTTTAACACTTCCGTAGTGATAACGGCACCGAGTTTATGACTCTAACGAATTACTTTCAACAAGAGGGGGTTCTTCATGAGACCTCTTGTGTCGGTACTCCTCAGCAAAACGGAAGGGCTGAAAAACATTTCACTAGTTGTCTTTACGACGTATCAATGGGTTTATGAAGAGATCCACTAATCGACGACAGGTTTCGTGTGTTATCATTGCAAGAATAGTTACTTGTAACAAAATTCAAAGAGAAAAATGGATATAATCAAAGTTCTCGTCAACGTTGACGTTTACTCACTGTTTGATTTCTCCTGAGACGTACGACAGCACTAATCTTATCTGTTCTCTGTCAGTTTTGTTTCCTACAATTTCGAGGAATCTTTCGCAAAAACGTAAATAAGGTTTGAAGAACGTAACTGAATGAGAGACGTTGAGGGCTGAGTTTGTAGTGACGAGTTGTGTGGTGTTTTATTGTTAACAAAATGGCAAGTACGTAGTCTTCAACGACTATAGGCACAAGAAATTTAGCCATGCAGTTTTTACTAAGTCTGATAGGTAAAAAGTTTAAAAAATACTTTTTACATGAAAGTATTTGTTTCATCAAGTTTTTAAAGTTGTATGGTTTCGCACGTAAACCTCATCACAAAACCACATCGTTTACTATTGTATATTTTTTGTAACGTAAGTTTCTGAAGTATTTGGATGTAGGATGATATAACTTTCTTTCTGTAGCAGAACAAATTAACGCTACAAATTAAAAATAAAAACGAAAAAAACTACTTTATGTACAACAATTTTGAAGTATAAACAAAAGTTTTAGAAACCAAAAAGTAAAATTCATGCGACAATATTAGCCAAAATTTGATAGTCAGGTCAGAACTGCGTATGCAGTATGCTTCTTTTTCTTTTCACAATTGTTATGAATGCAGAAAAATTGAGGAATCCAGATACACAACAAAGCTCGTGTTAGCTAGAACTTTGATTATACTTTTTTCTTTGAACTTTGATGCTCAACAGCAATGGATAAACCACACAGCTAAAACGTCATTTTCATTATTATCCCCAAAAAACATGTAAAGCTGGTAACACAAGTATACAATCTTGTATGGAACAAAACAGAGCATAAACAGAGAGTAAAAGACAAACGACAAATTATGAAACGACAGCATGATGTTATAGAAACCTCAATATAAAATTTTAAGTGGGTTGCAAAAGTTTGTAGAGTTTTAAACTTGAACACTTCAATGTCTGGTCGTTCTTCTGGTATATATATTTGCTGATATAATAATCTGTGATGGCTGGCATTCGATTCAAATGTCCTGCATGAAAACATAATGCTGTTTTTATCGTGCTTTCTAATGTTTGCGATGCCCCCTTTTATGATTTAATAGGAATTCTGTATTCATATCGGTTTTGTTGCTTCTTTAATGCACGTAGACATTTGTTACCTTTGATATGGCAATTTGACAAATGTCTATTAAATCAGCTCCTAGACAATATTTCAGAAGCTGTATTGAAGTTATGATGTGTTATGGTCTTGCTATTGTACTCATTTACTTTCCTTGCCGCTAAGTACGTTCCCGAATTCTAGCTTCAACATAATTTTGAGCTTATGCAGAAAAGTAAAATTTCCTACTCTCGGAAAAGGAAAATAGGTTTTTTTTTTTTTTTTTTTGTTGGGTTTACTAACTTGTTATCTTTATTTTTTTTTATGTTTTGTTGAAGAGAATCGATATGGTGAATTCTGCGAGGTATATCGAAATACAAGAGGAACGTAGGAACCTAGCAGTATGGGTACACAAAGACGAGTTTCTCCAAGCTTTGAAAGAAAATCAGAAGGTGATACTGGTGGGTGATACGGGCAGTGGTAAGACAACGCAAATCCCACAGTTCGTTTTAGAAGCTGTGGTCTATGAAAACCCTAATCCTGGTGGGACTGGGAGGTTGGTTGTTGGGTGCACGCAGCCTCGTAGAGTTGGAGCGATGTCTGCAGCCCGCCGAGTTGCTGAAGAGATGAATGCAGTGATCGGTGAAGAAGTCGGTTACATAGTCCGTTTCGACGATTGTAGCAGCTCCAGAACCGTGCTCAAGTACCTTACCGATGGAATGCTTTTGAGAGAAGCACTGGTGGATCCGCTCTTATCAAAATACAAAGCGATCATTCTGGACGAGGCCCACAAAAGAAGTATAGTCACGGATTTGCTTTTTGGTATTCTTGAAAAAGCCTTGACTAGCCGGCCTGCTCTTAAGCTGGTTGTGATGAGTTCAACCCTACACTACGCCCAAAGGCTCCAACACTATTTTAGCGGTCATAATGTGCCTCTCATCAAAGTCCCAGGTAGGCTCCATCCAGTGGAGATCATTTATACTCAAGAGCCTGTGACTGACTATCTCGAGGCTGCTATACGGAAAGTTATCCAGATTCACATGTGTGAGCCACCTGGTGATGTTCTTGTTTTCCTAACGGGGGAAGAAGAGATTGAAGATGCTTGCAGCAGGATCTTACATAAGCTCGGAGATCAAGTCAAAGTCGTGCCACTGTATTCCTTCCTCCCGCCTGCCATGCAACAGAGGGTTTTCGATCAATCCAGTGAGAAAGATTGTCGTCTCCACCGACATTGCAGAGACTTCTCTATCCATAGACGGGATTGTTTACGTCGTTGATCCTGGTTTCTCCATGCGGAAATACTACAACCCACAAACTCGTCTAGACTCCTTGGTGGTGTCCCCAACATCCATGGCAAGTGCTGACCAGAGAGCACGTCGTGCAGGTACAACAGGGCCTGGTAAATGTTTCAGGCTATACACACAGGAAATTTACAGTACTGGCTTAATAGTGCAGGAGGTTCCTGAGATGCATAGAGCAAACCTCGTAAACACATTTCTGGCCTTGAAAAGGCTGAGTGTGAAGGACTTGTTATCCTTGAATTTTATGGATCCTCCTTCCCAGAAGAGCCTTATTCAGGCCTTGACGGATTTGTTTGACCTGGGAGCAGTGGACGATGAAGGTAACTTGACAAAGATAGGCGAGATGATGAGTCTGGAGGTCTAATTAAAGCTGATTTATTATTGTTCCTATTTTTCTCATATGTTAGATACTTAACTCCATTATGTACATGCTTAACTGCAAATTTTAAATAATATTAGCCAAAATACAGACTACTACTTTATACAACAAATTTTATGCGACACTATCAGCCAAAGTTTGATTATAAAGAACTGATGTACGATGCTTCTTTTTCTTTTCACAGCTGTTTTGCCAATGCAGACAAATTATGGAATCCGGATACACAACAAAGCTTGTGTTGAGGAGTTGACTGTTAACAAAAACGGTGATCTGTATTCAGATCATATGAATAAGGGAATACATGATATGATTACTTGTCATTTACTTCTCATATCAATCTCTTTACTGTGCACATATTCTGTTTCCTTGTATAGCTACTAGGCTCTGTATATAAACCTCTGTACTCTCATCTAATACAATTATCAATTCATACATTCTCTATATGGTATCAGAGCCTTCCTATACCTAGACCTAAATTTTTCTCTTTTTTTTTCTTTCTTCTCTTCCGCCGCTTTTCTGGTTCTCTTCGTTCTGCTCATCATGTCTCAACCTCACAACTCTCCTGTCAACACCACCATGAATGCAGCCTCTGAAACCGTGACCCCAAACTCTGAAGCTCTTCTCAATGTCAACATGACAAATGTTGCACGGCTTACTCCTACCAACTACATCATGTGGAGTCGTCAAGTCCATGCTCTTATTGATGGGTATGGTCTTGCTTCGTACCTTGATGGATTTAAGGTGTTCCCTGCTGACACAGTCACGGTTGATGGCACCAGCTCTCCCAATCCTGCGTACGTCAACTGTGTCTGTCAAGAAAAACTACTCTACAGTGCCCTCCTCGGTGCAATCTCCGTCTCCATCCAGCCGATCCTCTCTCGTGCTCACACCACTGCTGAGATCTGGACCACACTTGCCTCCACCTATGCAAAAACAAGTCGTGGTCATATCCGTCAAATCAAGCTCCAACTCAAGAACTGGAAGGAAGATACCAAAACGATCGATGCGTATCTTCAAGGCCTTACCACCCGTTTTGATGAACTCGCACTTTTGGGAAAATCTCTTGATCATGAAGATCAAGTGGAGATTATCCTTGAAGGTCTTCCGGAGGAGTACAAGACCATCGTTGATCAAGTCGAAGGTCGTGATACACCACCGACTATCACCGAACTCTATGAGAAACTCATTAACCATGAGTCGAAGTTGCTGACAACACAACCTCTTCTGTCTACACCAATCACTGCCAATGTTGCTCTGCCCCAGCGTAACAACACCAACCCTCGCACTCAGAACCGGTTTCACCAACGCAACAACACCAACTGGAACTCCTCGTCTCGTCAACCTAATGACTTCCGTGCACCTCGTCCGTATCTTGGTCGTTGTCAGATTTGTGGAACTCAACTTGCCCTGTTCCAGCAACAACAACCACGAGCTAACTTCATCACTGCTACTCCTTGGCTGCTCAACTCTGCTGCGACCCATCACATATCCTCCGATCTTGCCAATCTCAGTCTTCATCAACCCTATACCGGTGGCGAACAAGTGGTAGTTGGTGATGGCCAGGGTCTTCCCATCACTCACACTGGTTCAGCTTATCTCACATCTCAAACTAAACCTCTATCACTCACCAATGTTCTTTATGTGCCAGACATTAAAAAGAATCTCATTTCTGTCTATCGCATGTGCAACGCTAACCGTGTTTAAGTTGAATTTTTCCGGCGGCTTTTCAGGGGAAGGCGTTGAGCATGGGGATCCTGTTACTCCAAGGCCGTGTCCACAATGAGCTCTATGAGTGGCCCTCTTCATTTTCCCATCCCTCCGTCAACTCCACCACCATCACCAATCTCAAATCTGATGCTTCTACATGGCACTCTCATCTTGGCCATCCATCTCTCTCTATTTTACAAAAAATGCTTTCTAGTTTTAATTTACCTGTTTCCAATTATCCAATAAAATCACTCGTTTGTAGTGATTGTTCCATCAATAAGAGTCACAAGTTATCTTTTTCTGAGTCCTCTATACACTCCTCTCGTCCTCTTTGAGTATTTGTTCACCGATGTGTGGACTTCCCCTCTTCTCTCTTACGATAAATTCAAATATTATCTAGTTATAATGGATCACTTTACTAGAAATACTTGGCTTTATCCCCTCTCACAAAAATCTCAAGTCAAAGAAACATTCATCAAATTCACCTCTCTTGTTGAAAATTGTTTTTCTACTAAAATTGTCACTCTCTTCTCTGATAATGGTGGAGAATTCATTGCTCAACGCTCTTTTCTCTCCACACATGGCATCAGTCACCTTACCACTCCTCCTCACACACCTGAACACAATGGTCTTGCTGAAAGATGTCATCGTCATATAGTTGAGACAGGCATTGCTCTACTCACTCATTCTGATATTCCAACAACCTACTGGTCATATGCTTTCTCCACAGTTGTCTTTCTCATTAATTGAATGCCTACTCCAATACTTTCTTTTCAATCTCCCTATCACAAACTATTCGGCCAAACACCAAACTATACCAAGCTCAAAATTTTCGGCTCACTCTGCTATCCCTGGCTAAAACCCTACAATACTCATAAGCTTCAACCCGAATCTTCCCCTTGTATCTTCCTAGGCTACTCCCTCACACAAAGTGCCTATCTTTGCCTTGAACCAAAATCCAACCGCTTATATGTCTCTCGCCATGTTGTCTTTGATGAAACACAATTTCCCTACAAAATTCTCTCTTCCTCATCTCCAGCTTCTACCGAAGCTTCTCCACCTTCCTCTACATGGCTTCCTCCTCTCACCATCGTTCCCTTCAATGCTTCACCACTCATAGCAGCTCCGTCGCGGTCCTTGGAATCCAGCGGTGTTCCCACGAGCTCTGCCTCTTCACCATCGTCAAGTCCTCCGGAATCGTCGGCTCCGGTCATATCACCACCTCCGCAATTGTCGCAGGAATCTAGCTCACGCTCTGCTTCGCCTTCTAATACCGGAGACCCCACATCTACCTCGCCTTCGCATCGGTCAAACCCGACATCACCATCTCTTTCATCCTCGGCCCAACAAACTCCATCACCAGTGCACTCGGCCCATTCTGCAGGCCCATCAACATCTTCATCTGCGGCCCATAATGACACATCTTCGGACTCGCAACCAATCTCACGCCAAGCCTCTCCGGCACCGGCACAACAACCACCTACTGTTCATCCTCCACAGCCACCTGCAAATCCTCCTCCCAATCAGCATTCAATGCAAACTCGATCCAAAAATAACATTGTGAAATCCAATCGGAAGTTTGGTCTCTCGTCCATCATCACTGTTGCTTCCACTATTGAACCCAGGACTGTTGCTCAAGCTCTTCGTGATCCTCGTTGGTGTAACTCCATGTCCGATGAATTCAACTCACAACTTCGCTATCGTACTTGGAATCTCATTCCTCCTGATCCCTCGTATAATGTTATCGACACCAAGTGGATTTTTCGAACAAAGTTCTTACCCGATGGCAGCGTGGATAAATTCAAGTCTCGCCTGGTTGCTAAGGGCTATAATCAACAACAAGGGATTGATTATCAAGAGAATTTCAGTCCAGTTATAAAGGCGACAACTATTCGAACTGTTCTCGATGTTGCTGTCTCTCAGTCCTGGCCAATTCGACAAATTGATGTCAACAATGCATCTTTGCAAGGAACGCTCACTGAAGATGTATATGCCTCTCAACCAGAAGGGTTTGTAGACCCTGATCGTCCAACCTATGTTTGTAAGTTGAACAAGGCATTTTATGGGCTCAAACAAGCACCACGTGCGTGGTACCTTGAACTCAAACAATACCTTGTGAGTGCTGGTTTTCACAACTCTCTCTCTGACACATCTTTATTTGTTCTTCGTCGTGATAAGCTCTTGCTCTATGTCTTGGTCTATGTGGACGACATTATAGTCACTGGCAACAATGCGACAATGGTTGAACAGATTCTCGACAATCTTGGCTCTCGATTCTCCATCAAGGACATTGGTGATGTCTCCTATTTTTTGGGCATTGAAGCAATATGAACAAAGTATGGTTTACATCTCAATCAACGCAAATATGTGCTAGACTTGTTGGTTAAAATGAAAATGCAGGATGCAAAACCAGTTGCCACACCAATGGTCACAACTCCGAGACTCACGCTGGCGGGTCACCATATTCCAATCCCACGGAGTATCGCACCCAGGTTGGAAGTCTTCAATACCTTTCATTTACTAGACCTGACATTGCGTACGCCGTTAATCGCCTCTCACAGTTCATGCACTCTCCCACATTGGATCATTGGCAAGTTGCAAAACGTGTTCTACGTTACCTTGCCAGCACCAGTTCTTATGGTCTCTACTTCAGAAAGGGCAATCCTCTCACCCTCCATTGCTTCTCCGATGCTTATTGGGCAGGTGATGTATCAGATTGTGTTTCTACTAATGCCTATATTATTTATCTTGGTGGTCAGCCTATCTCTTGGTCCGCTAAAAAGCAGAAGGGTGTTGTTCGATCATCCACCGAAGCAGAGTATAGAGCTGTCGCCAATGCCACTTCCGAACTCATTTGGATATGTTCTCTGCTCTCTGAACTTGGTCTGTCTCGCACTATCTCACCTACCATCTACTGTGACAATATTGACGCTACCTACCTCTGTGCTAATCCGGTTTTCCACTCCCGCATGAAACACATTGCCATTGACTATCACTTCATCCGTGAACTCATCACCACTGGGAAGCTCTGCGTTGCTCATGTCTCCACAAAGGATCAGCTTGCTGATGCGCTTACAAAGCCTCTCCCACGTTCAACGTTTCAGTATATGCGTGACAAAATTGGAGTCACCTTAGTCCTTCCATCTTGAGGGGGTGTATTAAGATCATATGAATAAGGGAATACGTGATACGATTACTTGTCATTTACTTCTCATATCAATCTCTTTACTGTGCACATATTATGTTTCCTTGTATAGGTACTAGGCTCTGTATATAAACCTCTGTACTCTCATCTAATACAATTATCAATTCATACATTCTCTATAATTTGTGCTTAACAGCAATGGATAAACCACAACTACAATGTCATTTTTATTATTAGCCTGCTGCCTGGTAACACAAGTATTCAATCTTGTATAGAGTGAACAGAGTATAAAACAAAACCACAGCTTATGATAAAACAAAATGATGTCGTAGTACATGCCTCAGTTTAAACTTTGAAATGTGTAAAGTTACGAAGTTTGTAGAGAAAAGCATATACTCTTCAACGTCTGGTTGTTGTTCTTGTTTTAAAGAACCTCTCTCTGATTGAGATCAACTCCTTTGCAGCTTCACTCGTTGCCAAACGGTTCGTGGGAGATTCCTCACAACACCTAAGCCCCATCTCCAAAACAAGTGTCAAGCACTCAGCAATAGGGAAACCAACTCTGAGACCAATGTGAAGAATCGATTCGTCTGCAATGTCTAATACTCTTTCCAGCAACGCCGACTTGGTGTAGCTGTGTAAGGTAAAGTTTCCCCCAAACAACTCATTGGTTGGTCTTTTTCCAGTGAACATTTCCAAAAGGAGAACCCCAAAGCTATACACATCACCATTTATTGATGGTTCTCCTCCCATTCCATATTCTGCACCAGAAAATTCACAGAAACAACATTAACATACTAAAATGATATACTAATATTATTCATAAGATGCTACAAATGTATGGTAATATACCTGGTGCGACATAGCCGATGGTTCCTCTAACGCCAGCTGAGCTTAGTTGGTTGAAAAAGGACCCCTGGTCAAATTTGAGGAGAAGATGAGCCGACCAAAGTCACTAACATGGGCAGTTAGATCATCGTCTAAAAGTATGTTGCTTGGCTTAAGATCGCAATGTCTATAGGCTCATGACAATGAACATGAAGATAAACTAAAGCAGTAGCCACGTCTATGGCAATGTTAAGCCTTTCAAGAAGTGTCAAGGGTCTTGAGGGCCTACGGATCTCTTCTACTTTCTCTCGATGCAGCCACTTATCCAAGCTTCCATTCGACATGAACTCATATACGAGAGCTCTGAATTCGTTTCCTTGGAAATCAATACTAGCACAAGCTGTCAATAGTTTCACAAGATTACGATGCCTAATGTCCTTCAAAGATTCACATTCTGCCATAAAGCTCTTCATAGCTCCACGTCTCTGCAGGTTCAGAACTTTCACTGCAACCATCGTTCTCTCCTTTGGGAGCAACGCCTTAAACACAGTACCAAAACTGCCTGACCCGATCATATTACTTGAAGAGAAGCCATTTTTTGCATTACGAAGATCTCCATAACTTATTTTATCATGGAAGACTTCCAAACTAGAAGGAGTTGGGTCATTGGTCTGCTTGTTCTTCTTTCTTTTTTTGAACCAAATCAAAGAAACCGAAGCTATGAACAACAGCAAAAGAAAAGTCATGCCTACGCTTACTCCAACAACAACTTTCTTTAAATGAGAAGAATTGTGTTTCTCCATTAGTGGTTCTTGCGCGAGGCATGGCTTTAGCTTCAGTTCCTTGATGCCTCCACAAAGATTTTTGTTTCCAAATACCAAAATGATAGAAGAGTTCTGAAATATTCCTTTTGTAGGCACCCTTCCTTCGAAGTTGTTAAACGATAGATTGAGATATTGCAACGAGGTGAAGTTTGCAAGATATTCATGTATACTTCCAGAGAGATTATTGTTTGAGAAATCAACCTTCGTAACACCGACTAACCCACTTATATCTGGAATGGCTCCATCAAAAAAATTTCCTTTGAGATAAAGTTGTTTCATAGAAAGACACTTTCCTAAACTATGTGGTAGGTGCCCTGATAATCTGTTATGAGAAACATCTAACCCAACTAGATTTTGAAGTCTCCCAACATCTTTTGGTAGAGAGCCCGTCAAAGAATTATTTGACATGTTTAGAAAGAGAAGGGATTGGATTTCCATAATTTCCTGAGGTATAGTCCCATTTAACTTATTAGACCCAATATACAAATGTAGTAGGTGACTACATTTTCCAAAACTCGGAGGAACGGTTCCATGAAAACTATTGTGTAACAAATTGAGTTTTTCTAATAAAGTGATGTTGCCTAATGACGATGGTATCTCCCCTGACATTCTATTTAAAGCGACATCTAATACCCCAAATCTTGAAAGCTTTCCAAGAGATGTTGGGAGTGGTCCTGTTAACATATTACTGCCCAGCCCAAGTATTTGTAGGTTTATGAGATTCCCAATGTCATGAGGAATGTTTCCTGAGATGAGATTTTCTTCAAGGTTTAAATAGATAAGGTTGGTGGACATATTGGCAATTGAAGCAGGCAAGAAACCGCCAAGCCTATTATAACCAACATCTAACTCATGTAGTTGGGTGCAATTAGTCAATGAATCAAGAAATTCAAGATCTCCAACAGAGTGACTGCCCAGAGAATTATCAAGAAATGTCAAGAGTTGCAAATTCCTTACCTTTCCAAAGCTAGAAGGAATACTTCCTTTCAGATTGTTGTATTCTATTACCAGATTTTGGAGACTAGAGATATTGGTAAGTGTTGTTGGAATGGCTCCAGTTAAATAATTATGTCCCACAGTTAAATCTTGAAGATTTGGTAACAAATAACCAATATCAGGCCTTAGATTACCCCAAAAACCATTACCATACATGGATAAATACTCAAGTGAGGACAAGTTGTAGATAGCAGGAGGAAAAACACCAGAGAAATTGTTCATTGTAAATTCAAGATAGACCAATTGAGTCAAGCTAGCTATATCTTCAGGAATTTCTCCTTTTAAATTGTTTTTGTCTAAGCCAAGTTCTCTAAGGGATGTTAAGTTTCCTAGAGATGGAGGGAGCTTTCCTTTCAGTTTGGTTCTATCAAGGTATAAAGTAACAAGCTTTGTCAATAACCCTAGTTCTGAAGGAACACCTCCTCCAGAGGATTTGAAGAAAACACAAGCTCCAACAATCTAGAGCAGTTAGACAAACTGGTTGGAATCCCTCCTCTGAGAAAATTAAAGCTCATACCCAAGTGTTCAAGTCGAAACAAGTTTGCCATCTCTTGAGGGATAGTTCCACCAAAAGAGTTATCAGAGATATTAAGTGATATGAGAAATGAAAGATTACCAATTGATGGTGATATCACTCCCCCCAATTGCAATCCTCCTAAGTGCAAATGTGTTACTCTCTTGTGTTTGCGGCCACATCTAACCCCAGTCCAATTGCAGAGAGGGAATGAGTGATTCCATGAGGACAAGACAACTCTTTTGTCTTCAGAAACTTGAGACTTGAAGTCCAACAACGCTTGCCTATCAGTTTTGTCGGTAAAACCATGTGTTTCAAGTAGCATGAGAGCAATGAAAGCAAGTAAAACAAACAGTCCCATGTTTCTCATTTTTTTTTTTTTTTTTTTTGTTGGTTAAAAGCTTTTGTGGTGCCTCTCATGTTTTGCAGGTAAGTGTATATATAAGAGACCAAGCAATTGGAAAATGCCTTTAACTTGTGGTGAAAAATGATAACGCAACTTGAAGCAAAATTGTAATAACAACTGGCAGACTTTTCCATAAAGAGGCCACGACAAAAAAAAAAGATATTTCACATGACTTTTCTATAGATAATTATGTGGTGGCTGAATTATCCGTCGTATATAATGGATCTGGAATCTGGACAAGTAGCTTAAGAACACATGCATGGGACATTACGATCACACGGCAGTCATCTTTTGTCTGTAAGCACACAACATTACTTGATGAAAGTCAGTAAACTTTGCAGAGGAAACCGAAAAAACACTTCAGCCTCTGCTTCTCTATGGTTTAATTTGATCTAATAGCTTCCCACGACAACACCTGTTTACATGACTGAAAGTTTGAAATATCACTACGCGTAAACAAATTGACACATAGCACCATAGTTACTTTTTGTCCCAAAAAAAAAAAAGCACCAAAGTTACCTGACCCAATCAGTGCAAAATAGGGATTAACAAACTGCTAGACTTTTCGAAAATATAAGTCAAGCTAAAGAGACCAAGAAAAGGAAAAAATTAAAGAGAAGAGTCTTTATGACTTTTCTGTAGACTGATTGCGGTGGACATTGTGGGGTAGCGTATGTTCTGGTTACCGTGTTTCCGAGGAGAGCTTGATGGACCAATTTAACACTGTTATCCTCAAGGTTGACAACGATAGAAGGTGAGAGATTTGTTTGAGGCATTTTGCAATCGCTTGGAATATTTGATGTAATGGCATGTTCATGACGGTTCATGGATCGGATGACGAGGCGGTACCCATGGAAGATGCGAAGGAGTTTTTAAAGATCATACCAAACCACAAGCTGGAGATTGTGGAAGGAGCTAATCATTGTTATACCAAACATCAAAGTCGATTGGTTTCAACAGTTGTGGAGTTCATAAATGGTCATTGTGAAGAACAACTAGTTTTTTAGATTCTACACTCTGTCTAAATTCTGGTGCGTGTTTTTGAGATCAATAATAACACTTGAGATCAATAATAAATTCTGGTGCGTGTTTCTTCTATTGTATATCGTTTTAATGTGCACATTTTATATGGTTTCCACCGTAAGTGTCACCTCAAATGTATCAAACTATTAACTTGTCATTCTTAGATATACTACTAGCAAATAACAAATCATATGATCAAATTTTATTTACTCTGCAAATTAAATTGAATTGGACATTTATTTTTATTTTTGGTTGACCAAATTTTTTTCTAAAAAGTAAATCAAGTGATAAATATATAATAGTTAGTAATTGTCAAAATATATCATAGTAATAATAATAATAGATAGTCCTGTACATACTGGCGTCAGAGCTCTTTCTAAATATTTGAGAGCCGAAATATACATTTAACAGGTCCAGAGAACACAAACATACGACGAAGATAATAACATATGAAGAAGCATAAGTAGGTAAAGTTCTTACAACCAAGTTCAAGGTTTTATCTAATCGCCTTACCAGAGAATCCTTACCAGGAAGGATCAGACAGGTGTTGGGACGTTGGATATCGGTGGCTCAGGCGCTACAGCAAAGTGCAGTCCCCTGCGTTGAAGACCACCACCGTGTATCATGAAAGCAACTTCTGCGGCAGCTAGAGCTGCTGCTTCCTGATTTCATAGAAACAAAAATGGTACATTGTCTTGTACGTTAGATTGAGCATTTTTACAATTTAACAGGGTTTGATACAGAGAGTTTTTTTTTCGTGTGCACACCTGTCTTTGTCTTCGACGTTGTAGTATACCGATGGCCCATGCCATGATGTAACATGGGAGGAGGAAGCCAGCAGCACGAAGAAGGAAAAGCTATTGACACCAGAGAGTAAAAAGCAAAGAAAGAATCAATCAAATCATCAAGAAACTTAAAGAAGTGTATACAGAGATAGTATAAAGACGTAGGGAAAGATGTACATACAGAGAAGAAGGCAGTTGGATCGTCCTCGTCTTCTGAGTTAGTTGTGAGATTTAGCGCATCTCGTAACAGTAAAAGTGCCATGAGCTGCCATCACAGAAGTATTGAGTTAAAGTTGGAATGAAAAAAAAGAACATTCAGTTCACATGGTAAGAAATCATATTCTCGACAAGATTATTGAAAGAAAAGTGCAAGCTTACGATGAGAGCAGCAGAGCGACAAAAGGCAGCTCCGCTTGAGTTAGACTCAGAATACTCGTCATAGTCAGCTTCCAAGAAATGGCGTTCTGCTGCAGCCATTGCCAGAATGCGCGGGTCAGTCAAGTCCAATGGCACTCCGTTCTCCCAATCGTCACTGCAGGCAAGAACAATGAGGCTCCAGCATAAAAGAGATAATCACAACCAAAAAAAATGTATATGAATATGAAAACTTTTCACAGGTGTTTTTTCTTCTCCTGATGTAATGTTACCAATATAAAAACCACCTTTCTGAAACTTAAATGCATAGATAATGTTAGTTCTCGATATCTTAAAGATGAGAGTGCATCTTGAATTCTCTGTACCATACCAGATTCATACCATGTCAAAGCAAGAATAATTGAATGTATATAAGACTTAGCAAATAGATGAGGAAGACAGTTCATGGCTTAAGTATACTGATGGGTTCTTCATAAGGTATTGATTTGTTATTATAAATGGTTACAAATAATCCACTTGAACAACCACTCAACAAGTCATAATTCTTTTTGTTAAGGACAAACTATTTTACTACTGGAATATCAATTTGCTGTTCAAGTCAGTAAAGCGGCAAGAAACATAAGATATTAGGAAAACTTACCCGATGTGAATGATCGTTTCATCAGGAGGAGGAGGCGGAGGTGCTGTATATCCAGGTTGATAAGGCTGATCATCATCAGGGGGATAAAACAAAGAAATTTTTAGAAGTTGTAATCGACATTTGTAACATAGAAAGACTTAAGCAGCAATAACAAGAGGAACCATTCTAAACTAACATAGAAAAATCCCAACAAGTAACATAGAAACAATCAAGACCATTTAAATTCAGGAACGTTATGTAACTACAACAATATTAAGGTTATTGTTGATCATCCAAAAGTTAAACTTAATTAGCATTTGTGGCATCTTAAAACGCTATGAACTTTAGATATGTAAATTGACATAAAGATAACAAGATTTAGCATCAGAGTCAGAGAAATTGATGAGTTTTACCTGGTGGCATATCTCACAGGTTATGTCGCCTTTCTCATTACACCAACGCTGAACACACTTGCGATGAGCATACTGCCGTAAAATCAAAAAACTCAATAAGAAAAAAAAACTCTCAAGCCAATAATACCATAAAAAAACAAACAACAAATGAGATCACACAACATATTACCTTCAAACTACCATTACAAGCACAAGGAGCCTCAAGGTTCTTAGTGGTATCTTCCTCTTGGCAAATACGGCACTCAACAGATTGGAGGAGAAGTGGTTCTTCTTCCTCAGCTTCATCCACAGATGATGAAGAAGAAGCCAAATCCGTGCCTTGAGGCCGTGAAGAGCTCTCTCCTGAAGAATCTTTCTCCATCTCAGAAGTAATGAGACGATCGGTACATAAACTCAAATGATCAGCCATGTTAACAAACTTAGCACCAAATTGATATCTGTAACCAAGAAGCTCAAATACATTAAATTCAGGAACATTTGATAAAATCTCACAGGAACAAAACAAACCCTAACCGAAAAAATAGCCCCAAATGCAATTAACAAACCAAAGAACAGAGACAAATTCGATTTGATCTTTAGAATCAAACCCTAATATTCTACAGATGTAAATTCGAAATTGAATCAATTTTAACCATAGAAGAGTAATAATAATCGATGGAAATTAACATTACCTTGAAATTATTCTTGAATTCGAAGAAAAAAATGGTATTTTTTACGAAATCTGGAACCTTTTAAGCTCAAAACGAGAAAACTCTTTTTTTTTTTTTTTTGTCGATACGAGAAAACTCTTATTACAATTTGTGTTTGTTTTTGTCTCTCCGTGTTCGGTCTGAATGAATGTAATCAGATAAACATTATTAAATGTTTTTGGGAGCGCGTTTTTTTAATAAAAATATCTATAATAAAAAAAAAATGTATAGGTATGGAATTAGCTTCCGCATCAGTACGAACCGGAGCGTTGGAGCTTGGTGAGATTAACGTCTGTTAAACGGCTAGTCGGGAAAAGCGCTCGTCTAGTCTTTGGTCAATTTTGGTTACGATTTCTTTTTGGTTTTAACTTTAAAATGTTACTAAATTTTTTTTTTCACCTAAATCAGATCGAAGAATTAATTAATTAACAAATTGGTCAATATAGTAATTAATTTGTTGAACTTTAGTTGAAAGAGAATTTATGTGACATATTAAAATAACATTATTTGCTTCTTTTTTCTACAATAGAGTAGGCAAAAATGAACCAAGTTGCATACAGCCTTTTTAATAAGTTGAAAATTCTTCTATAGGTTCCTTTATTTCATCCTAATAAGTTTGACTTTTTTTGCCTTTTGTTAAAAAAACTCAGTTATTAAATGAAACCGCCTTCTAATGTTTGCATGTTTGAATTAACCAGTCCAGTTTGAAAAAAGAAAAAAAAAAATCATGTGCATTCAAGGTCGCTTATCCGTTTTTTATCTAAGATACTTTTTTTTTTTTCTCTTTTCAAATTAAGACACTTGGGTTGCATTTTTTGCATATACCAAGTATACATACATAAAAATCCGAAGCTCCGGTTCGTTCTAAAGATGACAATTGTAAGTGACTATGAGACACATCAAATCAGAGTATATATGTAACATAGTATTATGATGTTTTTGCGGATAATTGATTGTATGAATTGATTCATATGGTTCTTATAATGGTTTAGAGGGATTGAAATGTCGTGGGAATGAACCATTCATAGTTGATACTTTTGCCATAAATGGTGACATATCAAGTGCATAATTGGAAATGTGGTTTTCACAAAACTAAGGGTCCGAATGGTAACCGCGGATTTAGTAGTGTGAGACAAAAAAATTGGTAGTGCGGTACGGTTCAACTGCGGTACGTGCGAGATAAAAGTATTTGCGGGACAAGTGCGGTATTCCAAAATAAGCGGTACAAAATAATATTTGATTGATGAAAAACAATTGGCAGTGCGGATTTCATATTATTTTATTAATAACTAATATAAGTATATATTTTCATTTCTTTTGCATTAATAAATATATATATATATATATATATATTAATTTCTGAATTTAAAATATCAAAAGTTATTTAAAATTAAATTTTAATATACATATTTATTATTGAATCAGTTACTAGTTCAATCATAAAAAAAATACAACACAATAAAATACCATTATCAAGCTCTTTGATTTACAAATCTATTCATAATATCAATCTTTAGTTCCAAATTGGTTTAACTAACAATAATATCATAAATTATATTATATTTTTTTAAACAATTTTTGAGTTATATATAAATATTTTTTTGTATAAAGAAATTATATAAGTCAAAAACATTATCTATAATATAATGAGAAATAATAGTGAGAGAGAGGTTTATTACTTTATTACTTTGTGTTAATAAAAAAAATTTAGAAACTTAGAAAAAAATAATAAAGTAAATCATACATGAGGTTTTCTTAATAATTCAGACTAATGAATATTGTTAACTTTCTTTCACTCAACATAAATTATATATTAAAAAAATATATTGCTGCTGTATGTGCGTTTTTTAGAAGAAAACGCTGGGTAATAGGTGAATGACCAAAAAATAGTGGTCCATGAGTTAATTATTCAGTTTTAAAAACCGCAAACAGTTTCTGATTCTCTTTCCTAAAAAAACGCGAATAACCAAATTTTTTATGAATGGTGAATAATATAACTTTCCTAATAACGCTCTTTCAAATCCGCGTTAGTAGTGACTCCAATCAAGGTCTAAGGGCCCGAATGGTAACCGCGGATTTAGTTATGCGGGACAAAAAATTTGATAGTGCGGTACGGTTAAACTGCAGTACATGCGAGACAAATATATTTGCGGGACAAGTGCGGTTATTCTAAAATAAGCGGTACAAAATAATGTTTGATTGGTGAAAAATTTTTTGGTGCGGATTTCATATTATTTTATTAATAACTAGTATAATTATATATTTTTATTAACAAATAAAGTTTTAATTTCTGAATTATAAATACCATTATGAATTTTAATGAAGATGTACAATAGATTTTGTCCAATAGAAAAAAGAAAGAGAAAAATGTTTAGAAAAAAATGAGAGAATAATTTTATTATAACATGTTGAGGGTGAAAATAATTATTCTTATAACATGTTTTTAACAAAAATTAGTACACCATAATATCACATATTTTCAGTGTTTATCTAATACTAAAAAAAAAAATACAGTATTATTGTTATATTGTTTGACAGGATAGAAAAAATATTAGCTAGATAAAAATATATTTGTGGAAGAAATAATAAAACATCTATAATACAGTATATTTTAATTATTAAAAAAAAGAATTGTTGCGTATTTGATCGGACCGCTGGTTAAAAACAGATTCATTCTGAAAAAGCGGTCTAAAGCCATTTTCTACTTACACCGCAGTACGACACTTTTTGCCTTCTGTACAAACCACAAAATTATTAAACAAAATTGTTGATTGGTGTTTCATGTGCGTTTTTCAGAAGGAAAAAATGAATTCCGCAAAAGATAGGTCTCCAATCACAGCCTAAATTTTACACCATTCACATACCAACAAAGTAATTTGCGTTATTTAAGAAAGAGAAAAAAAAACTGTTTGCGTTTTTGAAGGAACCAATTTAACTCATGGATCGCACTTGTGTTATGACTCACCAATTAGTTAGCGGTTTTGTGTTTTCATATTTTACCAATTAGAATAATTAATTCATTAATTTTTCATAAGTTATAAAATAATGAGTTTTTATGAAAAAACAGATTTAAAGAAAATAAAAAAGTTAGCCAATTGAAATATCAATTTATTTATTTTTAATTCACAAATATTTGTTATACTGTATATATTATACTTATCTTTAAAAAATCACATACACAATGAGATCATAAAAATTTTCTTATACTATTTTCTTATGTACTAATAGTTGAATTAATCTATATTTTCTTAATTAAGATTGTATTACAATAATAGAGTATATATTTCATTTGTAAATAGATAAATATACTTAGTATATAATTATATATAGTTATTTTATTATAATCAAAATTAAAAGATAATTATATATAAACAGATAATATGTAATATATCACCATTTTTACAAAAAAAAACAAAAAATGGGTTTCACGATATACTTTGATAATTTTATCTATAATTTGTAATTTGTATTGTTTCTTGCATTTTTACCATTCAAACATTTTCTTGTAAATCGTAAATAATTTTTTCACCAATTAAATTTTATTGTGTACCGCTTATTTTATATAAACTGCACTTGTCCCGCAAACCGCATATACCACAGTTGATCCGTACCGCACTCTAAAACCACCCAACAATTTTAAACCACCCAACAATTTTAAAACATATATTCTTTATTTTCTGTTAAATAAAAAGCATTTATTAGTAGATGTTAGCAAATGTAGTAAATGTAGTAGATTTTGGGAGTAAATGTTTGTGAAAATCATGTAGTAGATTTTGGGAGTAAATGTAGTAGATCTTAGCAAATCATGTATGTATTTAGAGTAGATTTTGGGAGTAAATGTAGTAGATATTGCTATCAGGGAACGATCGAGCATTTTTCCCAACAGCACCATCTTGATGTGAATCAAGCTTTCTTCCTCCTCATCCAATATGATTGGAATGAAGAGGCTATTTGTGATGACTGAGAATGAGTCTGGAGATGAAGATGAGGATGAAGATGATATTGATTTAATTTAAAATATTTTGGCATAATAAATATTTTTGGATAATATTTCAATTAAAAGAACTGAAGAAAGAATATTTTCTAAAAAAATTGGCAATATAATTGATAGTGGTGAATATTTGGCAAAAACTATGGTAATTGTTGAAAATTTAACATTACTAGATTTTTGTAATAAATTTTAGATGTATATACGTAATTAGTTTTTTCAAAGAAAAAATATATGTAAATAAACTCTACTCACTAACTAAAAAAACTCTTTGTTTTATAAAAAAGCTTTGAATACAATTTTTTTACAAGAAATTTTATTAAATTTAAATAGGATGAGCATGAAGATAAAAATGAAGATAAAGATGAAGATGAAGTTGATCATGTGGATATACACTATGAGTTTTGCCTTGCTTGCAATCAAGATACACAATTTGTTACAACCAACTGCACGAAGGATGCTCTTGCACATATTAACCTTCTTTTTAGATGCCCTCACTGCGGTTTGTACTTGAACCAGAGCATGTTTTTGCCTATGTTATCTGAAAATGTGCGTGGAGAATACATCAGATTGTTGCTGTCTGACTACATAACAAAAACCCATCCTCTGCGAAGCGGTATCTACACAGCAAAAAGTATTGTATAATGGGAGTTTGCGAAGATCTACAGAATAGATTCTCGTTGAAAAAAAAAATTTTAAAAAAAGATTCTCTTTCTCAATATCGATTTTTTAAAATTTTACATGTTTACACGTAACGTAATAAAGAAGTATATCATCCACACAAAAGAAAAAAAAAAAAAAAGAAGGGAAGATTAAAGAAGAGAACAACTCGCCGACAAAAAAAAATTAATGGGGGATATACTTAACCCGCGGTACACCGCATGACTATATTTTTAAAAGTAAAAACAATGTAATTTTTTTAATAGATTAACTATATATATGACTAATGTTTTGTAAATTTTAAATATATATCCCCCTTATATCTATATATTATATAGGTTTACCGGTTAAAAAATTTAGGTTTACTGGTTTAAATTGTTAAATTCAGAATATAACATATGGTATACCGTAGTACTGTTTGTTTATTTTACATAATCGTAATTTAATAAACTTAAATAGATATACCTAATATTCAAACGTCGATGGTGTTAACAAAATAATGAACTAATGATTTACTAACAGTTAAATAAAATAATTTTTAATTTATATTAATACCCAAACTCATCCCGCTAGATATCCAAACACCATTTTTCTTCCTTGCTTAAGTACAACATACACATTTTTCAAAATCCAAATAACGAAAAAATATGGTACTAAAAATCATGCTAATCAAGTATACATTATCTTCAAAATAACTTAGTTTTAGAATTGTTTACATATGATTCAAAAATAAGTTATGAAATATGATAATTTTTTTTATTTTTCCTTTTTTTTTTGCAGATAAAATGGACAATATGTATTGACGTAAAAATTAATTTGGGATTTGCACATACAGTTTTATTGTTAGCATTAAATATTGTAATGAATTAAGGAGATATTTTAGGAAATATTTATGAATTTTACAAAACAAATATTTAATGAGATATTGTAATTAATCGTTGATTGATTAAGGAGATATTTTAGGAATTTTGTTCTGCACAAAATCGTGGTTTTAATTTCATTTTATAAATTAAAATTAAAAATATTTATTACAAATGGCATGCCTGTAAATAAGTGTGAACTTCAGGATTTATTTCATAAATGTCTCCAAAAATGTATATATAGATATTTGATCAACTAAAAAGTCCAAGTGCTTTTTTAGCATTGTCAAACATATATTTAAATAAAAAATATTGAGTTACAAATGTAATGATTTGGATAATTAAAAAATATATGTGATAACAATAACCAATTGAATCATTTATATATTAATTTTTGATATATATATATATATATATATATTAATCTTAATGATGAAGATGTTATTAATATTAAATTGATTTTGTGATTTGCACAATTTAATAAAAAATTTTGGGAATTAAATCATCATGATGACAAATTAATGTAAATAATGTGGAAGGTAAGAGTTAAAACTCAAATTGGCTTTATAGCTCTAATAATAGTGACACATCAGATTTTTGGCCAAAAATGATTTCCTGTTAATATATAGAGGATGTTTGGATAGTGGGAAAATCTATAAATGTTTTGAGAGGGATACTAAATTATATGAAGAACTGAGGAAGAAATCGATAATGATCTACATAGTTCCCAATCTAGTATATATAATGAAATATCGGTTTATGTAATAACAAATAGATTAATTTCTATATACTTATTTAAGCAACCCTTTAAACAAATAACCCTACTTTGTGTAAGATATTACGTAAAATGCCACTGTATATTAATAATAAATATAATTACAGAATCTTGTTATTAAATAGTTCTAACCAGAAAATCGTTACTCTAATTAATAGCAATTAAAAATGAATTATTATATTAAATCGTATTTAGTTACAAATTACAAACAATTAATATTAAGATAAGATCAGCCCATACGACAAAAGCATTTTATATTTTGTTGACATGATCATAATGCTATTGAACACCGCAAGTGATATATAGCATAAGAATTTCATATAAGAACTAACATGATTTAACACGACAAAAGTATTTTATATGTTGTTGACTAATTTGCATCTTTCCTAGAATATATTGTAAAGGATCTTCTTTATCGAATTATTCTTTCTTTGATGATAGGAACAAACTGTTTTAGAGGCGAATAAAACCTTTACTATATAAACAGCCCATTAGCAGCTTAATACAAACCATCAACGCAAACCCGCAAACAGCTATCTTATCATTTCCATCAATCGAGTTACTCAAAATGAATGGTCTAATGGCAATGACTTACCTCGCTGATGTCAAGCCGTACAAAAGCACTTGGCGGGTTCAGGTTAAGGTCCTACATGCGTGGAAGCAGTACACTGGTAGCTGCCGATTCCATGTAAGATCTTTTATCTCGAATGATTTTCTTAATGATAAGCTTAAACACTTATCCCTTTAAGTGAAAGGTAACCTAAACGCTACTTCATTCTCTATATGAACAGACTATTAGCAATTTTCTACAACCCATCACCACAAATACGCAACCAACTATCCTACTATTTTAAGCAAAAGAGTATCTCAAAGTGAATGGTCTTATGGCTATGATTTACCTTGATGATGTCAAACCTTACAAAAGCATGTGGCGAGTTCAAGTTAAGGTCCTACACATCTGCTTCCAGTACACTGCCTAATCTGGAGAAACATTGGAGATGGTGTTAGCTGTCCACAAAGTAAGTTTGTTTTAAACACACAAATTATAATAGTTTATTCTATAATTTAATCACCATCAAACACACAATTTTTTAAATACTATGTTAGTTGTTATACTATCATAACTAGGGCGCCAAGATTCATGCTTCCATCAAGAAAGGACTTGTGAGCAAGTTTGAGAGGCAGGTAACAAAAGGTGAGTGGAGGGTCATTGAAAAATTCGAACAACTCAGGTGAGAGGCCAGTTCAGGGTTACTAACCATTCGTTTAAGATGGGCTTTGTGAAAAACACTCATGTAACCCCATGTGTCTCATTTCTGATGATCTTTACCTCGCATTGCCCGAATTTCAAAACATCATGGTGGCCGTAGTGTTGTAAGATTAATTTGCACATGACCTACTTTGGGTTTATGATGCTGATGTAAGTACAATTTGCTAGCCGTAGTGTTATAAGATTAATCATAGAGATACTAATATATCGTAAGTGTTGCCATTAATGCAGCTCCAATCACATATGTGGTGAAGTTAGATGAACTTGATGATTCAGAAGGACAAGACAACCCATCTCAAATCATTTCTGGTGATCAGATAGTTATTTCTTTAATATTATTTATATACATCTATATGATAAATTTTATACTTTTTTGGATAAAGTGCAAAGTGAATTTAATTTGTTTAATGTTCAAATTCAGGATTACATGCTTACCAATAGCAGTGAAGCATCTGCTTCTGATTTTGGTACTCCATCATCAAAGAGAGATAGAGAAAGCAATGAAGGATACTCAACCAACAAGAAGATTTTCGGGAAGTCAATCACGTTGGAAAAAAAAAAGACGACAAGCTGATGAGTGTGAAGGCAATCAAACTGGAAAAAGTTAAGGAGAAGAAGGGAGTGAAGAGTGTGAAAGCAGAAAGTGGAAAACAAAATGAGGATCTCCCTTACGAGAAGGAAAATGGAGATAGCAAAGATTCAGAATATGTAGGATACTGAATCTATGACTTGAATCAAGTGGTAGAATAAGGCTTTAGTTATGTTTGGCTTTCATTAGTTTTTTTTTTTTTTTTCAATAAACCACTTTCTATGTAATTAAACTCTACAACCTAGGACTTTCAAACTTTCAAGGTTTCAAAAATAATTCAAGGTTTGTATTTTAAGAGATTTATGGGTTTATGTTTGCTTCTCTTTAAGTTGATTTTTGGGAATTTAATATTTTCTTCTGTTTAAGTTTAACTTAGTTTAAGAACAATAACCTAATTATAATGCTAAAAACACAAGCAAGAAAACCAGAAATAAAGAATATAGATAAGAAGTTACCTTCTTAAAAATATTGACCCGACAATATTGAAACCCCTTGAACAAGAACTCTTGAGGTCTTGATCTTATTGGCTGCAATACGATTTCTTATGTTTTTCAATGTCTCCTTACTAGTCACCATATCATAGAAGATAAAATCATATGTTTAAAGCTCCTTTTGTAGAGCTGTGAAGTACCAACACACCAAAACCCAAACCGCATATGTCATCATTACAAGAAACTAGAAAACCCCAAAAACAAATATGATTCTAATATTTACTTTCTTGGTTGCATTTGTAGAGCTAATTTAATGTATACATTGCGATTATACAATAATAAAACTACAATATACTCAATCTCTAGCAATTTCTTAGAATCAGACATCGATTAATACAGTTCGTATCAATTTGAAAGATTTCCAATTGAAAATAAAAAAACGAAATTACAGATTGAAGCTCAATTCGTACTGAACATCTTTAAACTAATTCTTTCAAATATTACATCAGTAAGAGGATTGTCTACTAATTATGCCCAAATAATAAACTAACTTGACCTAATTACTGATCCTAAACATACCTCGATTAAGAATCCATCTTGCAATCTCTCATGACCCAACAGCGACGGGTTGATTCTCGCATATTTCAGGTTGGACTTTTCGAAAAAGAAATCGATGATTAGAAATATGAAGGTGAGATTTCGTCGAATTGCAGAGAGAAGAAGAACAAAAAATTATTATGTTTGTTTTGCTGGAAAAGAAACAAACGAAAAAAAAATCTTAATTGACAAAAACATGAAGGATGGATCTTGGACCGGGACCTTGACAATGGGCTAAACATAATGAAAAAATTATATTTATTGGCAACTTTAATTAAATCTATTTTGCACTTTGTGAAAAATTAGGTGATGGCCGATGAAAATAATACAAAATAACCCTATAAGTAAGTAACTACATTACATGTTAATTCTAATATATACAGCTTCAATCATATGTACTAATCTTTATATTGAAAAAACAATTACTATTATAGGATTCAAAACACACCATACAATACTATATTATATAAGATGTCAAATAATTATAGTAATAGTTATAATCATAATAATCAACAAAAGTAATTAAATTGGTTATTCTACCGCGCTACCAGCGCGGATCATTATCTAGTTATGTAATAATTATTAAAGTGATAAAAAAAATATTAAGGATGGATTTCCACAAAATTTGAAGTGAAGTTATTTATTTATTTTACTAAACATATTTATCATATAAAACCAAAAGCTATCAAAACAATTTGTTATAGTTTCTTTTAAAAACAAAATTATTGAAGTTTTCTCAAATTAAACCATAGTTAATTTAAAATGGTTACATCAAACACAAATCTGATTCTTTACTCGTTTGGGGTATACATGTTAACTATGTTGAAGTCGATAAGTAGCAGCGACGATCACCTTATCTCTCTGATCGGATCTTCCACCGGAAAACTCCATCTCCGGCAGATTCACGCCTTCTTACTCCGCACTTCCATAATCAGAAACTCCGACGTTTTCAACCGTTTCCTCTCTCGTCTCGCTCTCTCTCTCGTTCCTCGTGACATCAATTACTCATGCCGAGTTTACTCCCAGAGATTGAACCTAACTCTCTCTCACAGCAACACCATGATCAGAGCTTTCTCTCTCAGCCAAACACCAAGCGAAGGGTTCCGCTTGTTCAGAGCTCTCAGACGAAACAGCTCTCTCCCAGCTAACCCACTCTCGTCTTCTTTTGCTCTCAAGTGTTGCATCAAATCAAATGAATTAATCGGCGGTTTGCAGATTCACGGGAAGATTTACAGTGATGGGTTTCTCTCGGATAGTCTTCTCTAGACGACTCTGATGGATCTTTACTCAATTTCTGAAAACAGCACTGATGCATGTAAAGTGTTCGACGAAATTCCCCACAGAGATACCGTGTCTTGGAACGTGTTGGTTTCGTGTTATCTACGGAACAAACGTACACGAGAGGTTCTTGTTTTGTTTGATAAGATGAAGAACGAGGTCGATGGTTGTGTAAAACCTGACGGTGTAACATGCTTGCTGGCTTTACAAGCTTGCGCTAACTTAGGAGCGTTGGATTTTGGTAAACAAGTTCATGCTTTTATCGATGAAAACGGACTTGGACGTGCTTTGAATCTGAGCAACACTCTGGTTTCGATGTACTCACGTTGCGGGTCTATGGATAAGGCTTACGAAGTCTTTAATCGAATGCGTGAAAGAAACGTTGTCTCGTGGACAGCTATGATCTCGGGTTTAGCCATGAACGGATTCGGGAAAGAAGCCATTGAAGTGTTCAACGAAATGTTGAAGTTTGGAATCTCTCCAGAGGAACAGACACTCACGGGTTTGTTGTCTGCGTGTAGCCACTCCGGTTTGGTCGATGAAGGAATGATGTTTTTCGATAGAATGAGGAGCGGTGAGTTTAAGGTAAAGCCAAATGTACATCACTATGGTTGCATTGTTGACCTCTTGGGACGTGCTCGTCTACTTGATAAAGCCTACAGTCTCATAAAGTCAATGGAGGTGAAACCTGACTCCACCATTTGGCGTACGCTGCTCGGGGCTTGTAGAGTTCATGGAAATGTGGAACTTGGGGAACGTGTGATCTCTCATCTTATTGAACTCAAAGCCGAAGAAGCTGGAGATTACGTTCTGTTACTCAACACATACTCTTCGGCTGGGAAATGGGAGAGAGTGACTGAGTTGAGGTCGTTGATGAAGGAGAAAAGAATCCAGACCAAACCAGGATGCAGCGCGATCGAGCTACAAGGAAACGTTCATGAGTTTATAGTAGACGATGTCTCGCATCCGCGCAAGGAAGAAATATATAAAAAGCTTGCGGAAATCAATCAGCAGCTGAAGATTGCGGGTTACGTGGACGGAGATCACATCGGAACTGCACAATCTTGATTCAGAAGAAGCAAAGGGATACGCGTTGACATACCATAGCGAGAAGCTAGCTATTGCCTTTGGAATCCTGGTGACTCCACCAGGAACAACCATTAGAGTGACCAAGAATCTTAGAACTTGTGTAGATTGCCATAATTTTGCAAAGTTTGTATCTGACGTTTATGATCGTGTCGTGATCGTTAGAGACCGTTCCCGATTTCATCATTTTAAAAGCGGTTCTTGCTCTTGTAATGACTTTTGGTGATGTTTCAAAAGGTTTGCTTCAATGTCATGTCTCAGATCAGATCTTCAGGCTTAATACATTCTTTATTTTATGAAACAAGATCATAACTTATATGTTGATTGCAATAATGTCACACAGTTTGTATGGTGATGATGTGTTTTACGTACGCTTAATCTATTTGCTTTTTTTTTTTTTTTGTCAAACATGTATTTGCTTATTTGTGCAAAGTTCTTTTCAAAAGCTTTTATGAGAGAAAGCACGTGGTCTTGCTTGATGCATCTGTCTTTTTCTGGAATGAAGCTCGGAATGTCAAAATGTTACAAGCTTCCTTTAACAAAATGATAATATTTACATAACTTATGTAGAATATATATAACGACCGTAAATCAAAACGAATGGTTAAAAATGCCGAATAGTGGTAAGTTTTCAAATATTGATCATTTGGAGATTCTCGAAAATGAGTAACTAATTTCTTTCTTTTCTTTTTTTTTTTTTTTTGTGCAAACGAGTACTTATCTCTTCAACATCAATTTTCTAGAATATGATGAATAAAACAAAACTACCCATTTAAAAACAGATTTTTTGGGATCACCCTACAAAAATAGTTGGAGACTTCTATATAGCATCTGATATATAGAATACGATATCAAATAGCTCTTGCGTCCTATGTCAAGAATCTCGAAACCACCTCTTTTTGCATGTAAGTGTTCTGAGAAATTTGGGAGACTCTTAAATCTATAACTAGAAATCTTCTAGACACAAACTGCACTACCGTCTGCGACAAAATTTTGGAGCTGCTAGCAGACAATTCACAAAACAAGATTCAGCTATATAGCTAGTGCGCTATGTGTTTCAGACAATCATGTACACGATTTGGGGTGAACGAAACAAGAGAAAACATGGAGAACAACCAAGGTCAGGACAGAGACTGATTCAGCTCATTAACAAGCAAAGATATCAAACTATATTATTATATTAAAATAAATAACAAAAATAGTTTATGATAACAGAAGGCTTTATAATCAATCCTACTATATTAATTGAGAAATACAAATATGAAACTAACATTAAAATGTGTAAAAAATTACATTCAATTGCCATTAGAAAAACTTAATTAAGCTTAGTTAATTAATTAAATAAAAATAATTAATTAAAAAAAAACGATGACAGATCAAATATAAAAATCTAGAAAATGAAAAAAATATATTTTCTCTCTCTAATAAATTATAGACAAAATTACTAAATATATTTTTTAAAAATATAAACCAATCAGAATTTCAAAAACTAAAATTTTATATTGAAGTACACAATATAATTATTTTTAATAATTAAATTCTAAAGATTTTGTTAAGATTTCAAATTATGATTCTCCTATCATCTTTATTTTCTTTTATTTACAAATTGTTTGGAATTTTCATATAATACTTATGAATAATAAAATGCAGAATTTTTTCTGCATATGTTGTGATTTGAATTTTTTAAAACAAAGATATATTACTCAATCTATAAAAAAAAATGTGTGTTTTAAATTCTACATTGGCAGGTTGGTAAAACTAAATTTATATAGATAATAAATTAATAATTTTTATTTTTTCACAATAATAAAATTAAAATTACTACTTCATATTTCACAAAATAATGATGCAAATTCAACAAACAAACAATATAAAACTGTAATATACGTCAAAAATAAAATACTATAATATTATAAAATAATTAATATTTAAAAAGATTAATAGATTTACAGAACAATGAAAATAAATATTCTCTCAAACAAAATAACTTTACAGAACAATTATAATTTTTATTATTATATTAGAATTTGTGTTATAAATGTTGACCGGTGCTTAAATTTTCTCATCCTCATCCTCGTTTCACTTGCTAATCTTCATGAATGTATGTCATTTGTAAATAGTTTACGTTTCGGCGTTTTGCCCATCATTAATTACCAATGTTGTATATATATTATCCTCCATAGTATTTTTGAAATGGTTTTTTTTTTTTCATATATAGGTTTACTTAAAGATGACAAGCCATTGACAAATCCGTTCACAGGAGAAAGGACAGGACACCCACCATGCAAACCAGGAAAAAAAAATTATTTGGTCTGCACCCACAATCTAGCCATTGATAATATACAAAATGTCAGAGACTGTTGGTTCCTTTGCCCAAAACGCTAATTAACTCAACACCTCCTTTTCAAGGAGTTATAAAATTTGAAGACCTTTTTATGCACCAATTTTTTTTTCTTTTATATATAAATAGTAAATATTCATGTTATTGTTGTAAACTTAGAGTACACGGTCCATACACGGCCCATTTACGTCCAAGTCCATAAGATTTATATACCAATTCTTATTCTTATTAATCCAATCGAATGTTATATATATATAGGAAGGGACAAAGCTCAAATACATTAGGACTACTAAACCGACTTAGACTAAGAGAAGGTGGCAGATGGGCCTTATGGGCTTGGACGTACATGGGCCGTGTATGGGCCGTGTATGGGCCGTGTATGGGTAGGTTATGGAAATCCACCATCCGTGTTTTACAACACTCCCCCTTAGATGACATAACTGTGCAAATGCTAAGGGATCTCTGTAATGCGCTTGGGGGTGCTGTCTCATTAAAACCTTACCAGGAAAACCCATTGGGACAAAACCATGGTGAAGGAAAAAGAGTACAGCACGCATTACTCCCCATGTTCCAAGCATCCCTAAAAGTCCTTAAGCCTCCGCATTCCAATCTGGTGTGTGAGCTTCTTGAATGTCGATGTCGGTAATGACTTGGTGAAGAGATCGGTTGAATTGTCGCAAGACGGAACTTGTACCACTTGAACTTCTCCGGCCTTTTGTAGTTCATGTGTGAAGAAGAACTTCAGTAAAATGTGCTTCGTCCGATCTCCCTTGATATATCCTTCCTTGAGCTGTGCGATGCAGACCGTATTGTCTTCATAGATAACCGTTGATTCCTTATCGTCGGCCATGCCACAATCTGTCCTGATATGTTGAGTCATCAACCTCAACCATACACACTCACAGCTGGCTTCATGCATAGCTAAGATTTCCGCATGATTAGATGATGTGGCCGCAATGGTTTGCTTCATAGAACGCCACGAAATAGTTGTACCACCGTGTGTAAACACATAGCCAGTTTGAGACCTAGCATTATGTGGATCCAATAGGTAACCTGCATCAGCAAAACCAACTAAACATTCTTTGTTATAGTTAGTATAATATAAACCCAAATCAAGCGTCCCTTTTAGGTAACGCAACACATGTTTGATACCGTTCCACTGCCTTTGGGTCAAACAAGAACTAAATCTTGCTAGGAGGTTCACGGCAAAACATATGTCTGGTCTAGTTTGGCTAGCCAAGAACATTAACGCTCCTATAGCACTGAGGTATGGCACTTCAAGACCGAGAACTTCTTCATCGTCCTTCCTTGGACCAAATGGATCATTATCCAAATTTAAACTCCTCACAACCATTGGGCTAGGCAATGGGTGAGCTTGGTCCATATTAAACCTATTGAGTATCTTTTCAGTATATGCCATTTGATGCACAAGGATTCCATCATTTATGTACTCAAGCTGCAATCCCAAACAGAATGTAGTCTTGCCTAGGTCTTTCATCCACAGAGGTATTCTTTAGATATTCGGCTGTTTGGGCGATTTTCCCAGAGGTTCCTAGGATATTCAAATCATCCACATATACTGCTATGATTACAAACCCTTTGTTTGCAAACTTCTTTATAAAAATATATGGACTGATGGGATCATTCTTATAGCCTTCTTTAGCTAGGTACTCACTTAGTCTATTGTACCACATACGCCCACTTTGTTTCAGTCCATAAAGGGATTTGTTTAGCCTTATGCAATATTGTTCTCGAGAACCGCTCTTATCTTTGATCTCAATACCCTCTGGTAATCTCATATAAATCTCATTATCCAGTGGAACATATAAATATGCGGTCACAACATCCATTAACCTCAAATCCAGTTTTTCTCTTATAGCCAGACTTATTAGAAATCTAAAAGTCGTTGCATCCATCACAGGGGAGTATGTCTCCTCATAATCTATTTCGGGTCTTTGAGAGAATCCTTGTGCTACAAGTCGTGCCTTATATCGCACGATTTCATTATTCTCATTTCTCTTTCTTACAAAGACCCACTTATGTCCAACTGGCTTTATATTGAAAAGTGTCCTTAAGATCGGACCAAACACATTCCTTTTCTTTAATGAACTTAACTCCACGTCAGTCGCTTCTTTCCATTTTAACCAATCTTTACTTTGAGTGCACTCTAATATAGACGTGGGTTCATGATCCACATTTATTTCAAGTGCTACCTTGTATGCAAATATTTCATCGATGTCGACATCTTTCCGGATCCATTGAATTCCAGACATGATATAATTTATTGAGATCTCATTATTATCAATACCATCAGGACCTTGAGGTTCAGCGTCCCAAACCTCATTTGGTACATTAGGATTTGCCGCGGCCATGTCTGTAATTTCCTTAACCTCGGTTTGATTTGCACCTTTCTTAGATTTCCGAGGGTTCTTATCTTAGGAACCAATTGGTCTACCACGTTTCAAACGGGCCTTAGACTCTGTAGCAACTTGATTATTGTGTTCCTTTTGAACATCAATACATACTGGTGCATTACAAGCTGGTATGTACGATTTTATTACTCTCTTAGGGTCAGCAAAGGAATCTGGCAATTGATTAGCTAGCTTTTGCAAATGTATAATCTTTAGGACCTCTGCCTCACATGCTAGAGTCTGAGGATCTTGCCAATTTAAGGATGTTTGATTCCATGAAATTTCTTTAACCAGCTTGTTTGTCTCTCCACCCAATTTAGTAAAGTCGGTTTCATCAAACTGGCAATCCGCGTATCTAGCCTTAAATAAATCACCTGTAGTTGGCTCTAGATACTTAATAATGGTGGGAGAATCATATCCAACATATATTCTCATCCTCCTTTGAGGTCCCATCTTAGTTCTCTGTGATGGTGCAATCGGTACATATACAACACACCTGTATGTCTTTAGATGGGATATGTCTAGCTCATGACCCGTTAATAATTGGGATGGTGAATATTTATGTTCACTAGATGGCATGATGCGTATAAGCTCAGCTGCATGTAATACTGCGTGTCCCCAAGCAGACACATGAAGCTGCGACCTTATGAGTAATGGTCGAGCAATTAATTGGATCTGTTTAATGAAAGATTCAGATAATCCATTTTGTGTAAGGACATGTGCCACAGGATGTTCCACACTCACCCCCATGGACATACAATATTCATTAAACGCTTGGGATGTAAATTCACCAGCATTGTCTAGACGTATAGTCTTAAGTGGAAAATCTGGAAAGTGTGCTCTTAGTCGTATGAGTTGGGCTAACAATCTAGCAAACGCAAGGTTTCTAGTTGATAATAGACAAACATGCGACCATCTAATTGATGCGTCGATAAGGACCATAAAATATCTAAACGTCCCACAAGGTGGATGACCATAAAATATCTAAACGTTCCACATATATCCCCTTGTATTCTTTCCAGAAATTTTAAAGTCTCTTTAGTGACTTTTACTAGTGATGTCCTTATAATGAGTTTTCCTTGTGCACATGCTACACACGTGAGATTCTTAGGAACAACTCTTCTCTCTTTTAGAGTGTGCCCTTTTGAGTTTATTATCAGCTTACGCATCATGTTAGAACCCGGATGGCCAAGCCGGTCATGCCATAAAGTGAATTGTTCATTGAACATTTTATTCATTGCCAAATTAGCCTCTATCATATTAATCTTAGCATCCTATAAACCAGTGGCTAGTGCGGGTATGGTATCTATGATCTTCTTAGATCCTTGGGTGATTCAGTAATATGTAGGAACTCTTGGTTTCCTTCACCCTTAGTTTAAACATATAGACCATTCAAACGAATGTTTTTAAAACTCAATAAGCTTCTCTTTGAGCTGGGTGAATATAGTGCATCACTTATTTCAAAATATGTGCCATTAGGTAATAAAATATGAGCCTAGTCGTAGTCTTCAATTAGGCTTGCTATACCCGCAATTGCTAATATTGGCATTGTTCTTGTCCTCAGCCATATTTTAATATGGACAAGAATCATGTTTTAGACATAAAGAATAAAACAAACAAATATATATAGAAGAAAATAAAATAATTGAATTTAAACCAAAACTATAATTCAATAAAATCCAAAGTCATAAAACATAGAGAATTAAATAAATAAAAACAACCAATGTTTAATTATCATCTTTTAGGCAATCAGAAGTTTCATAATCCAATTGGTCATCATTCTCATGGTCGAAATCTCCTTCACCATTGAGATGAACCAAGTTAGCTTCTGGATCCTTTTTCAAACTCTCTTGATAGAGATCAATGAGATGCTTAAGTGTCCTGCATGTCTTGGCCCAATGATTCGACATTCCACATCGGTGAAAAACCGATTTAGCCTTATGTTGCGGTTTGAATATTCCGCGGCCTCTACCACGGCCACGACCGAAGTCGGACCGGTTCCCATGGACATAACCACCACGTCCTTTTCCACCACGGCCACGACCATGATGCTTATCTCTATGAACGTAGTTAGACTCTTTGGTCTTCTTGGGCTCTTTATGCTCTTTCTTAGTTATGTCAACCTTGTGAGCCTCTGGTAAGGGGGTAGATCCAGGAGGCCTCACTGCATTGTTCATCAATAATAGCTCATTGTTTTGCTCAGCAAGTAGCAAACAAGAGATGAGGTTTGCATAATGTCTTAAAACCCTTTTCACGATACTGTTGCTGAAGAAGTATGTTAATAGTGTGAAAGGTAGAGAATGTCTTCTCTAGCAAGTCCTCCTCAGTAACCTCCTTACCACATAATTTCAATATAAAGACTATCTTAAATAGCTCTGAATTATACTCATCCATGGATTTAAAATCCTGGATCCTTAGGTTTTTCCAATCAAATTGAGCCTTTGGTAGGAGCACCATCTTTTGGTGTCCATATCTGTTTTTCAACTCTGTCCAAAGCTCAAGAGGATCTTCTATGGTAAGGTACTGGTTCTTGAGACTCTCAGCAAGATGACGGCGTATATGTAATATTGCCTTATATTTATTCTTCTCAGTGCATTCATTATTTTCCTCGATGCATTCGCAAAGATCCTTTGATTTCAGGTTGATCTTAGTGTCCAATGTCCATTGGAGATAGTTGTCTCCAGAAACGTTAAGGGCAGAATATTGGAGATTGTTGAGCTTTGCTATTTACGCAATACAAAACATGCATCCGATCATTAGCATGCGGTATTTAAGACCGAAACATGCATTTATTTTACTCTTAGGCCATGCGGTATATGAGACCGAAACATGCCATCAATTTAAACTTTAGGTCATGCTGTATTTGAGACCGAAACATGCCATGCCTTTATCCATAATTTTCGTGGTTGTTATGCATGAAAAACATTCCTAGATAAATTCTAGTATGAACATGAAATATGCACACAATTTCAGGTTTTAGAAATTTTCTTTTTTCTTTTAAACAGGATAATGACAAAATTTTAAGGAGATAAAATTCTCTAGGATTTCCGATTTTAAGATTTAATTTTAGGGTTTTGATTTTAAACAAACAATCAAGAACAATCGGATTTAAAACTTAGAACAAACAGATTAATATTTTTCTCTTTTCGATTTTGGGTTTCTAGTTCTAAGGTTTTCATGCAACAAGCAAACAATCAATATCAACCAGATTTTAAACATATCATAATCAGATTTAATTGCAAACAATCTAAGCAATCCTAAACCACAACAATCGGATTTTAAAGTTTTAGGGTTTCAAAACTTAGGGTTTTTGTTTGTTGATTGTTTACTTATAGATTTTAGGGTTCCATTTGATTTAAGGACCAGGTTCGATTTATATGTTCTTAAGAAGGTTTGATTATTTTACTTTCCACCGTTTGGAGGTTGACTGGAATTCATCCGTGAGCTAAAGACCTCGGATTTACTTTTAGCTTGATCACGAACCTCGGCCTAGACACAAAGAAGAACCGACCACGAACACAGGTTGCTCACGAACACGAACAGATCTCCGAACAGGAACTAACCACGAACAGGAACTGACCACGAACAGGGATTGATCACGGACTGGAACCGATCGCCGAGCTTGAACGAACAGAGGTTTTGTGCGGCGGCAGTTTTAGGGTTTAGGGATTTTTCTCAGTTGGAGTTTAGGGCAAACTCGTGTTGATAACGTGTTGTAAACTTAGAGAAACTCGAAGGAGGTTTTCTCTTCTTATTCTTATTAATTCAATCGAATGTTACATATATATAGGAAGGGACAAAGCCCAAATACATTAAAACTACTAAACCGACTTAAACTAAAAGGAGGTGGCTGGTAGGTCTTATAGACTTGGACGTACATGAACCGTGTATGAAAATCTATGGATATGTATGGAAATCCACCATCCCTGTTTTACAACAGGTACTACACTAAATAAAATTATACGACCTTAGTATTGCTTCGTATCTTTTAAACTCTTTTATTTATTCTATATTTTATGTTTGTATTACTTAAAAGTGAGCCTAGCTCCGGTAATGATTTTTTGGTGATGGATGAATTTATAAAATCTGCTTCAGTGCCATGTATCAAAATGCTCAAACTGATGCTAATACATTCTTTATTCTACAACAAGAAAATGTCTCGCCGATGCAAGAAATATGAAAAACAAAACAAATCTCGAAATGATCAGAAGACCAATGTTTTTATCAGCTTCTTCGAAGAATGTTTTCTATTTTTCCAGTGAAATCACAACAGATCTAGTTAGCTGCAGCGGCAGCTGGTTTGTTTGCAAATGCGACACCCTTCTCAATGCTAGCTTTCAGTTCTGGTTTAAGAGCTTCTAGTGCTTTCTGCTCGTACTCAGTCAATCCCTGAAGGTCTGACTCAATCACAGCTTCAAGTCCATTCTTCCCAAGCTTGATCCGTGATGCAAAGAAAGGAAGATCAGTAAAAGTCGACTCCACATACGAACACTCGTAGACATCTCCGTCTCCATCAAGAGCACGGAGAGACGACTCGACAAATCTTGCAGCAGCATATGCCATTGACAAAGTAGCTGAACCTGCACCTGCCTTAGCATCCACGACCTCAGTTCCAGCGTTCTGAATCCTAACAGTCAGCTGCTGGATTTCTTCATCGGTAAAGTTGGCAGAGGGCTTGGTTTTTGAAAGTAGAGGCAAAATGGTGATTCCAGCATGTCCACCGATGACAGGAACATCCACATCTATAAGCTTAAGGTTCTTTTTCTGAGAAACAAAAGTGTTAGCCCTCACAACATCCAAGGTAGTGACACCAAAGAGCTTCTTAGGATCATAAACACCTTTCTTTTTCAAGACTTCAGCAGCAATGGGTACCGTGGAGTTAACAGGGTTACTAATAATATGGATGAAAGCATTAGGACAGTTATCAGCAACAGCCTCAACCAGAGATTTCACAATACCAGCATTGATGTTGAAAAGATCATCACGGGTCATACCAGGTTTCCTAGGTACACCAGCAGGGATAACCACAACGTTGACATCTTTCAAACAATCAGCTAACTCAGAAGGTCCAGTGAAATCACGAACTTGAGAAGGAGTGTTACAGTGACTCAAATCAGCAGCAACACCTTTAACATTAGCGATATCGTAAAGATGAAGGGTTGAGACCAACGGAGACATCTTGATGAGAAGTGACAAAGGCTGACCAATACCACCAGCAGCACCAAGGACAGCTACTTTGTAAGAAGCATTGATATTGAATCCGTAAGGCTTCCTGTCAGAGGTTTGAGCTTTGGTCACAGAACCGCGAAGAGTCTTGGTCAAGGAAGAAGAAGAATCAGATCCAGAGATGAGTGAGGTTGATCTAAGACCAGTGAAACTAGGGATTGAGTTAAAGTTCACAGCTTGTGCCCTAGACTGTGGTGTAAAGGAGCTGGCTTTAGAGGAGTAAGAAGATCCAATTGAAAACAAAGAAGCTGATGTTGCTGCTGCTGCTGCCATTGTTTTTGTTCTGTTTTCACAAAAGATAAATAAAAAAAACTTGTTCATACCTAATTAACATATTTACAGGGGAGACAGATCTATCAATAAGCGAATTCAAGCAAATAAATCGAAACCCTAATCGAAGAGAGACGTAAACCAGATCGAATTGAGACATCTCTAAAGGAGAACTCAGCAACTTATACGAACAAAAGATTCAGAGGAACAAATCGTAAGAATCAGAGAATGGATTAACCCAGTTCTAAAAATCAAATCTTTATATTAAAAACGAAAACGAATTGAGAAAGAAACTAACCTTGGAGAAGGCTTCTTGATCTGAAAAACCAAAACGCCAGAGAGAGAGAAGGATTAAAGAATTTGCTCTGTTCGCTGTAGAGCTCAGTGAAAAAGAAGAAGAAGAGAAATGGGATTAGGTGACACGATGAAGGAAACAATCTTTTATTTATTTATTTTTTAAAAAATAGAAATTAAAAATATAATGTAATTAAAAAAAAAAATTGTAGATGCTTCTTTTGGATGTCTCGTTGGATCCGCCAAGAGGTGTCTCCGTGATACGAATATACGATATTCAGTCACTTGACTGTGTCCTTTAGTAGTAGAGTTCGGACGACTGACAGCCAAAACGCTGCGTTAACCTTGTTATTTATTATCCCCACATGCTCTTTTTCTCTCAACTACTTTTTTTCCTAGTTTGATGATACTTTGGACGTCTATGGTGTCCAGGCCCGGCCCACCCCTAAAGCAGCAAAGCATCTGCTTTAGGCCACATAATATATAAAAATAGTTTGGATTATTTAAATAAACAAATTCTTAGCTAAGTTGGTTATGTTGTATGAGAAAATGTACCAGGTCACGGGGTCAAACCTCCAAATCAGTAGTTTTTTTTTATTTTTTTAATTGTTTGTTTCATATGCTTACAATTAATATATTTTATAAAATACTATGTATAAAAAATGCTTTAGGCCTCGGTAATCCTATAACCGGCCATGATGGTATCGGTCGACTCACTATCGTTATTGGTAATTTTGGTTAGTTGATTATTTATTCACAAGTATGCCACAATCGTCAATTTGATTTGATTTGGGTTCCAAAATTAGCCAAATCGTCTTTCTATTGGGTGACGAGGAGATAGTATTTAACTAGGCTAGTCCACTATCCCACGCAAGAGCAATGGACACCAATACTAGCACCATTGTGGACACAATATTTGATCGCCGAAATTGATTACTAGCATTTGATATTTTGATTACTAGTTTGGCCTGAAATCAAATGCTAGTTAAATGCTAATTACTAGTTTGGCCAAACTAGCATTTGATTACTAGTATTTTTCTTTCTATTTTGTAATTGTTGATAGTGTGTAATTTCAGGCCAAACTAGTAATCAAATGCTGGTTATAAGAATCAAGGGAGATGATCAAGAAACAATGAGTAAACCTGACACAACCAAAAGTATAGAAACAAATACAGTGAACGTTGTAGTGAACAAGTCTGATACAAACACATATTCAGACACAGAAGCAGTGACCAAGCTGGAGCATGTGTAACCAGCTACAGACACATACGCAATGATTCCTCATGAAGAGAATCAGAGAATACTAGCTCATCCAAGACAGCTCAATGTAAAGTCACATGGAATGAAGTGACGTATTGAACCTTGAATCTTATTGAGAAGATCCAAGAAGTGATAGCTCAACCAATCATGCTTTAAGCTCATGAGATCAAGTCTTCCATTAGCAGCTGAGTAAACCTCAAATCACAACAGAGCAGAAAGGAGGTAGCAGCTGCATAATACAATAGAGCAGAAACATGTTTTAGCAGCTGAGTTTACTTGAAGCGCAACGCAGAAGAAAACATAACATAGCTGAAAACAGAGCAGACGTTGTGTAGTGGCTGTGTAGTGCAATAGAGCGGAAAAACTTCAAATTGCAGCAAACAGTGGAGCGGCTGTGTCAGAGGAAAGGCATGTGTTAGGTGCAACAATACAAAGACATGGGTCAAATTGACAAAAAAAGAACAAGCTTTTACCCAAAAGACAAGAGGAAGATTCTTGTGGAACCTAGGGTTTGTGGAGAACTCTAAGAGGTATAAAAGGAAGATGTGGTAACAAGAAGCAGCTTACGCACCCTAGACCTAAAATTGAGAGAAGCACACATGTTGTGTGTGGTGTTGTCCCACCAGCAAGATAGAGAATCTGCTGGTGGTTTTTGTAGAGGTTCACACTCGTCGGAAAAGACAAAGAGTGGTAGTTCCTTAGTTTATGTAGATTAGAGTGGTAGGCACAAGTGTGTGCTAGATACCATTGGCAAATGTGATTTTTGCATTCTAATTCTAGTGAATGATTCTGGACTTGGTCTTGAGGATGTAGGTTATCCCAACCCCATTAACAAATATCTTGTGTCGTTTCTTCTCTATCCTTTCATCTCTCTGTTAAGCATCACACATACATATCTGTCACACAAGTCTGTAAATCTAGCACCCATCTCATTATTTCAAAATGTATGGTGATGGATAAATTAATTTGTGACCTGAAATCTACGTTCATTTGCTCATAAGTCAAACTATTATTTTCTGGTTTAATAAATATACGTTTATGAGTTAGGAGTGGTACGTACGTGGTTGTACGCATTCCGCATTCACAGGTATATTGCCACATTTTTTGGTGGCTGAGTTACCAGAACATGTGAAAATATTGATGGGAAACGAAGAGATAATAAAGACAATACTACAACAAAAATGGTATATGATACATCAATATTTTTTTGGCCTAATTTTTGAAGCCGATTTAAAACGTTAGAACCCCTAATGTGTGTATACATGTGACTATGTGAGCTTATCCCCTTTTTTGGAAAACATTGTCCAAGACTAAAAATACAAATCACGATAGTTCACCTCAGAAGCTTCATCGCTCCGGCTCAACATCTCCATTCCTCAAGGTTCATATCCAATGACGTAGAATCATATCTCAACTTGATTTTGTGGTTTTCTTCATCTCCCATTCTCTTTTTCTCTAATCGCTCAGAAATGTCACTTAGTATGATAAGAGTTTTTTTTTTAGAATTCTATTGTGCTTTAGATCGAATTGCTTGATTTTGACAAGGATTATGAATAAATAATTTAATCATATCGTAAATATCACCAAATTGAAATTAAAGGCTTGTACTGTTGTACATATATATCATCCACATATATCATATGTAGTTTATTAACAGAACAGTAGTGTATAACTGGATTTAACAACTGAACTACATAAAAACTATGCTTTTATCCCTAGAGTATATTGTCTAATCGTCTATATATAGACTCCAATGTTAACTAACTCAATTCATAGTCCCCTTTTTTTGGGTAAATATGTTAAGTTACTTATACATAATAGTAATATGTTAAGTTACTTATACATAATAGTAACCTTATCGATACTATAATTATATTAATTGATTTTTCTTCATTTTTATCGATCAGCAATCGATGACACAGCCTCGCTGATGCGGCAAGTGGCGGTTGTTGGCACCGGAACCTGGATAATCATTTAACTCCATCACCATCCTTTCTTCTACCTCCTCCTTCACGTTCTAATAACATTATTTTGAACAAAACAGAATCTTTAATAAACCTAATTATAACTCTTCAAGAACACATGTACTCTCTATGTATATACATAACTTTAGAACTAACCACATCATGTTGAGGGAGATCAATATGATGAGTGGGTTTTTCCATAAAACTCCAAGGTCCTATATGCATACGAAAAATATAGATAATATAAGTTACAATATATATGATGGGAATATTAATTACGGAAAATAAGATCTAAGAGAGATGATGATCTTACTTGAAGCATGGGAAGGCAAGATGAAGATGTGAGATAGAGACAAGAAGAAGATCACCAGGAGATGGAAGAGAGCTTTGTTGGCCATTTGAAGACGATGATTTAAGACAAAATGTATAGATTAAAACCTTCGTGTTGTTTGTGTGTACTTCTGTCTCTCGTTTTCCCCCGAACTTGTTTTCAGTTTTTGTGTTTGTGGTGGCCTCTCTTATATAGTTCTATATTTCTGTTCTTCCAATTTGCACATTTTTATACTACTAGCATAGTGGGGTGTTAATAACTAAATTAAACTAAGTATGAACCGTTTTTTAATCTAATTTGGAGTGTTAAGTCTTTTGTATCAAAGAACCAAAATGTCTTCTAAACTCTTTAAAAAGGAACAAATACGAAGAAACAAGCTATCGAGGCGGTTTCACTTTACGTCTAGTGCTGTTTTGTTAATTGTTCAAAACATAAAATACTAATTATAAAATTACAGAATGTAAAAATCTGTGTGTGTACTCAGATCTTTCATAAGCAATACACTAATTTTATTGTTTTAAATGTTCATTCAGATGCTCAGATCAGATGGATATTTCATAGTTTTAATTTTATCCGTAACTAGGAATTTTAAATGTTCCAACATAAAACATACAGAATTGATTTAGTCAATGTTGATATTTGGGTTTTTTTGTAGCATTTTCTCCTCGTCTTCGAAGTAAAAACCATTTTTCATGTGTATATATGATCGATAAGAAACTTTGTAGTCGTCGAGCAATGATCGATGTTGGTTAAAGTGGTGGAATTGTGGGAGCCAATGGGCATAACTACTTAATTACGCGTGTCTAGTTACATTAGTCATTAGACAAAATGGGTCGAGTCCAAGGGAAGCTTTGTTTCTTCTGCTTTACAAGTTCACGTTAAATTAAATGGCAATCACTATAATGGAAAATAGCTAAGCACAAACAGTATTTAAAAAAAAGTATTTACAACTTATTGTCATGTTTAGACATGTTTACAAAGTCTACTCATGTATATTAGTAGTCCATTTTGTTACCAAAAAAATATATATATATATATATTAGTAGTCCATTTAAATAATATATATGTAAGTGCAGATATGATACATGCTTGTCAAAGTCATGGCACTAACTCTTAATGATGTTTTTTTCTGATCACTTCACGAATTTGGCTTCTGTAGTGGCTAATACATCATACCGCTTATTCTTAAGTACCTTAATATATACGGTACCATTAGAGAGACAACTTCTTTTTATTATTTTTAGCATAAATCATAAGTTAGATATACTCATATACTTCGCGATCCACTAAATGAAGCCTAGCTTTATGGCCATATGCATGCACTGCTTTTTCTGCAAAATGTCAAAAATATATATATCACCATATCGAAAAGTTTATTAGCACAATTGCAATGCGTTTGTGTTTGTGTTCTTGGAAGGTTTCCCTTTCTGTATTTTAAGTCAACAAGAAAAATTATAAAAATACACTAGTGGGAAACTTCACACCTTCTCAATGTGATCACCAATATAATATTACTAATCATTTCATATCATTTTCTTAATTGACATTAGCTCAGGAAATGCATTTTAAGAAACCAGTAGAAAGGGATATTTTTTACTTTTGAGTCTTGAGGAAAGCTCCTCGATCGTTAGAGAACAACACTTAGAAAGTTAGAATATTAGATCGTCTTAAGTGGACGAATGGTTCTACTTTCATTAATAACTTCTGAAAAAAAAATCAACTGCTTTTGGTACGAATTTGGTTAAATTGCAGCTCAAACAACTCATATCTGTTAAAATTAGTATGAGATAATCTTTAAACTTAAGAATTACTAAAAATTATTCAAGCGTTTTTAGTAATTTCGAAATGTAAAAAAAAAGTAAGAAAACTTCAATTGTTATGCAATTTAATATGTAACTAGGTGATACTCGTGCTACAGCACGGGATGACACATATTGTAATTAATTTATGTATATTTTGAATGCATAAAATATTTTGATTTTTGTGTTGTTTATAATTTCGAAATTTTAAATAGTGTTGAGTAGTATATTTGGTTTACTTACATAGTAAATGTTAAAACATATTTAGATAAGTACGTTGTTTAGACATCGTAAATCCTTTACATGGTAACAAATATACAATGATCGTTTTGAATTTTTGATAGCGATATGCTTAAAGATATTAAATCCAAATATCAGATTTAAATTTAGTTTTAGTTTGGACAATTTCATGTATATAACCTACGCGTAACTATTTTAGAATGACAAAGACATCTCATCACATCCCGTCCTGTCCCATCCTGTTTCATGTCGTCCCTACCCCTAAAAAATTTTATGTCCCATAACTATTCGCTTTTAAAAAATTAACAATTAGAAAAAATTTATCGTCCAAAATTTTTGGGTATGAACATAACTAAAATTTGTGTTTTCTCACATTTTTTTACATAAAATTTATTTCCTTCTGCAATAGAATATTTGTTCATAGTAAATTAAGGGAAACTTCCCAAAAAAACACCAACTATTTAATATTTGCCAGAAAAAAAACATGAACTTTTTTCGTTGCTAGAAAAATACGCAAAATATTTTTTAGTTAATAAAAAATACATGAACTATTATCTTTTTCCAATTTCTCCTCATCTTTGTTACGACTGTTAACGGCATTGTGACGACGTTACTATTTTTTAAAAAAATTCCAGAAAAAAACACAAACTATTTATTTTGCCAGAAAAATACATGAACTTTTTTTTTCTTTGCTGAAAAATACATAATTTTCCATTTCTTATTTTTTCATTAACAATGTTAGAGATTAAAACTCATAATTTTCTCTGTTCTCTTGAACTTCATACAAGTTTTCACTACTATTTAGGATAACTAAATTCAAGAACAAAACTACACAATTAAATTACTTGACTCCAAATTTCTCAATTAGTGTTGTTTTTGGATTTATACGGACTTTACAAATTTTGAAACTTCATTAATACTTAAACTGTAAAATTTCATGAGATCTCCACCTTTGTATACCTTTCATACTCCATCTGCGTCTGAGATAAGGTTAACAAATATATGATCATTGTTGTTGGCACCTACTCCATATGTGCCTGAGATAGGATGGTTTTCAGGAGGTGAAGATGAAGAATGTCTTTTATTTGATTTACAAAGGTGGAGATCTCATGCAATTTTACAGTTTAAGTGTTGATTAATCTAATTGTGTATTTTTGTTCTTGAATTTATTTATCCTAAACAGTAGTGTAAACTTCATACTTGTATGAAGTTCAAGAGAGCAGAGAAAATTATGAGTTATGATCTATAACATTGTTAATGGCAAAATAAGAAATGGAAAATTATATATTTTACAGCCAAAGAAAAAAAAGTTTATTTATTTTTCTGGCAAAAATAAATAGTTTGTGTTTTTTTCTGGAACTTTTTTAAAAAAATAGTAACACCGTCACAATGCCATTAACGGTCGTAACGGAGACGAAGAGAAATTGGAAAAAGATAATAGTTCATATATTTTTCATCAACTAAAAAATATTCTGTGTATTTTTTTTGCAACAGAAAAAGTTCATGTTTTTTTCTGGCAAATATTAAATAGTTTGGTGTTTTTTTGGGAATTTTCCCAGTAAATAAATTAAAAACTTACTTATTAATATTATATTTTGCATAAATATATAGTGATACAATATAGTCAACCAATTGTAATTATTGAATTTTAGAGTTTTAAATACTTATTTTAGGGTAATTACTATTTAGAAATACAAATACAAATTGAAATTTCTTTGCTGCTTTTTTGTTTTTTAAAAATGAATTTTTTATAATTTTTCTTAAACAACAAATGTAATCCATAAAATAGTTTATTTTCATAAACATATGTTATTTTTATTTATGATTACAATATATATTAGTTACATAAGATCTTTTTAAAGATATTTCTTGTATATCTTGTGTTTTAGAGAGTATATTTACAAATAAGTTGATTTAGATATATTTTATATATCTATTAAAATAAATTTGAATTGATTTTTATTAATTTCACATATCTTATATATTAATTAAATTTATATTATTAAGGTTATAATGAATACTTTACTATTTTAAAATACATTTTAAATTAATTTAATCTTTATTTTAGTTTTTATTTTTGTTTTTTAAAAGTAAACTGTATTTATTTATTTGTTCCTAAAACTGTGAAGAAAAATATGCAAAAATATAAACTATATTTTTTTTTTCTTTTTTTTTTTGTTTTTTCCTAAAATAGTTATAAAGAATCAGATATTTAGATTTGATTTATTATGTATTTAAATGTTTTCTTTATTTAATTCTGATGTATATGTTTTCCTTAATTAAATATTCTAACCGATTAAGATTCAGACAAGATTATCGTTACATAATAAATAGATTGTTAGAGAAAATCGGGTCATTAACTGGATATTAAATAATTCGTGGGTATCTGATTTAATTTGAAAGGTTAGAGAATTATATACTAATGTATCTATAATTATTGATTACTAACCATTTTATTTAAAACTATCAAAACAAAATCATGGTCCAAAAGTTGGTCTATGAGTAGTCATGCTTTAATAGTATAGATTAAGTATGTAACTAAAAGAGATATTCGATTAGTTGTTCTTTTTTTTTTCTTTTTTTTTTGCTTATGATGATGTATTATTATTACTACAGTAAAACCTCTATAAATTAATAATGTTGGGACCAAGACATTTTATTAATTTATACTGATATTAATTTATCTATAAATTAATAATTATTATTTTATAGTGTAAATTAATAATTATTAATTTATAGATATATTTTTAATAGTTTAAATTTTTAAAAAATATGAATTGAAATCATTTTAACAAAATAAAATTAGACTTTCAGATGTTCTAAATTTTATGGTATTGGAATTGAATTTGTAATATTTTGAAAACATTATTAACAATAAATTACAAATACAATACACAAATTCACTTATAAACATGACATACATAAATTCAAATTTATGAATAATAATATCAATTGTTGTATTTTAATAGTCAATCAAACTATCAAAATGTAAATGATGTATATCTAGAAACTGAAAACTTAAAAAAAGATATAGCTATCTTTATGACATGTTACAAAATATTTTATATCATTATAGTTTGAAAATACAATATAACAATTATTTTATAGATATGAGCTTTAGGAGAAACATACATTATTATATCAACATAATATATATATATATGTGTAAATTTACATGATTATTAATTTCTGATATTATTGGGACCATATTTTACATAGGGATTTCAAAAAAATTATTATCTTATTATCTTATCGAATTTTGTTATTTTTAACACTGACCCGACTTAGGACTAACCAAATTTATTAATTTATAATGTTTATTAATTTATAGAGTATTAATTTATAGAGGTTTTACTGTATTACATTGTACAGTGACTAGTAGAAATTTGAAAGTAGATCCGATTTGAGTTAAAAGAATATTCTGGACTGGTGCCATTTTCACCAAATCACCCAAAGGTCCCAAACAGTGAGCGTAATATGGAGTAGGCTTGAAACTTGAAAGATGTCAAAGAGGAAAGAAAAAAGAATGCTTGTGGCTTTAAATGGGCCCAAACCTGGACCTTCAATGGGCTTTAAGGAAGAGATGGTGTCGAGTTTTGAATACTATGCTCAATGCGGGATTTGGAGCAATTGATCTTACATGACAATTTTTGTTATTCGCTGAAACTATGAGAGGTGGTTTTCAGGATTCAACCTTCTGTCTTTTGATAGAAAGTTAGGGGTTTTGCTTTGTAACAATGAAAAGTTAGATCCTATATACAAACAAAAGTCCTTTTTATACATATAGGCTTTTCTAAGTATATTTAAATTTGCAATGTTGACATAACACTGTAAGAGGGTGTGCCTGATAAAATGCATAAGAGTTCAAAGAGATGGTTGCAACCTTTATTATAACAATTGGCCGCAACTCGCGATATTGATATACGACATTTTTAAGAGATACCTTTTTTTATTTAAATTTTTAGATACATGTTCATCAGTAAGTGAATTAGTATACATGTCAATCTTACAATTGATAAACTAGATATAAAAAGTATTGATAAAAAAAACCCAGTAGAATTATCAGATTAAGCAAGATACAAGAAGAAAATGAAAAGCTAGATATAAGAAAAGGTGTTATTTTTAATGAAACTCCCAAAGAGACGCAGCGTCCACATCTCGCCAGTCGTGCTGTGTAAAGGGGGTTAAACACAAAGATGGGCTTATCTTCACATAAATTATTATCTTGTATATATATTTATAAACAATTTTATATAATAAATAGAAAATGCTATAGATGGAAAGTATAAATGTGTACACTCAGATCAGAAAACAGATTGAGGATAATTAATGAGAAAACAAGTACTGTATGTTATATTTGTTTCAAATAATATATATTTGTGCTCTTATCTAAACAGTTTTTCAAATAACTAACATTTATTCATGTGTACAAAGATTTAGAAATTTTACAGGGTTTCAACAGATTTCTGTGTACGTTGACCAATGAAAACAAAAACACTTGTATTTTATAAATGTTCTTTACGATACTATTTTCCAATATTGATATCTCTTCGCCTTAGAGTTAGAGATCATGAATTATTTTATAATTTTTCCTAATAAACTGTAAAATGAACCAAAAAAAGATGCGATGTCAGAGGAACACGTGAAGGGTTGTGGTTAGATCTTGAGACTTGAGCAAGAGAAAAAGACATGCTTCGATCGATCTTTTTGGGTTGATGAAATCCATGAGCAGGTGTGACAGAATCCAACGTGGCAAAGCACAGACTTTGATTTAGATCCTCCATAGTCCAAATACCTCAACTTGGTTAAATTTGTACAATGCGCCAGTGAGACATACCTACATAACCTTTTTCTTAACAACCAATGGTCTATCGACACGTCACTAAATCTTACCTTTCTTTGCTTTTTTCCTTATCCAACCAAACGTACCAAATCATGCCTTCAATCTCTTTATTAGAGGATTTTGTTTTCCTTTCTGGAAATTATGTGTGAAGAGATTTCTATATTATATTTTCTGTAAAACTAAATTAAGATATATATATAAATAAATTATTTTTAAAAAGTAAAGTATTCTATAGAGAGACTCTAAAGAGATGTAGTTTTAGAGGAGTGATTAATTATATGATTTTAACAGATTTGGAAATCCAAACAAAAATCATGTTATTCAATTAATGAATTTAAAATAATTATAAAAATTATATGTTATTGGTACTATGATTTACATATATTTGTTAAAATTCCATATTATTCATATAATGATTTGTTTTTGGATTTCAAAATCCACATTGTGTTTAAAATGGCTTTTAAAGTGTAATATAAAAGGATTCAAATCCAAGTGTTATTTCAAAATCCTTGTGTTTTGATTTTCATAATTATAATTCTATATGGATTTAAAAATCACTTCTCCAATAACGACTCTACTATTCGTACCATCACAATTAGAATTGTGATACTAGTATGTTATTTTAAATTATTATTGATAAAGGGATAAACTTAACTCAAATATCTGAATACTGATGAAACAACCCGATTCGTTTTTTTTAATAATAGTTATATATGATTAAGCATCTTATACTACTTAATTAAATCAACCAAACCACAATTTATCATTAAACCATCAACAACCAATATGCACATCGGAAACACACCAACAATACAAAACCAACATATCATCAATACAACCTAGCATAACTCTATCTAAGTTCCAACGTCAACAACATAACCATAACACAATAACCGAGACCCTAGATCATCCTCCTCCTCATCTCCATGATCCCATGTCGTATACATGCACACCACAAACAACAATTGAGATGCGTAAGTATTATCACAAATACTTAGTGAGACAATCCTCTCATCAACTAGGCTATACACACAAGCAACTGAGACACCAATGTTTAACAAATAACAAACAAAATACAACAAACCAGAAAAACAAGCATCATCCGCCTTGTATCGACCGACACTGGCCCTTGGTGTCGATTGACAGCAACTCCGTAGACACGTTCTGCTCAAAGCCGAAAGTCGAAGAACCGTTTTCCATCTCTTCCAAATCGTCTGAATCTCACCCAAAAGCCCTGAAAACTCATGGGAAACACAACCCAACCAAAAACATACAAGAAAGCACCACAAACAGCCATAGATTTAAACAAACAAAGGATTCTCAGGTTTAGATCACCCATGGTCATGCAAGTTTCTGACCCAAAATGACGAATCCAACACCTCAGAAGGCTTCTCCTTCGCTCCTAGCACAAGATATCCACTCCACAGGAACAAATCTCTCAAACAAGCCAAGAATCACTACAATCTTTCAAGAACACTCTCTCTTCTCTATTTTTCTCTCTGAAAGCGGCGACAAAACAACCCACCCTCGACTTAAGTCAATTTCTTTCCCTTAAATACTCGGTATGGAGATTCCAGTTAAACCAAACCAACCCAAATCAACAAAACAAATCAATCTGGTCGAACCAGAAATTTCTAGTGTCGATCGAAACTACTCTTGGTGTCGATCGAAACTACTCTTGGTGTCGATCGACACTCATCCCCAAAATCCCTAATTTGGTTCACGGATGTTACAACTGATCTTTGTATGATGTTGATGTATTGCTTAAACAAAAAATTCTCTTATATCAACGACATCTATCCATTGGTTTGAAAAGAACAAAATATTAACAAATCACAATATATAACAAACTAACAAATGAGGGAAGAAAAAAAAACACATAGAGATATACCTTTGTCTGGGACATGATGAAGAAATTTGTATCAATTATATATTTTGGAGAAGGAGGATCTTGACCCATAAGATCATATTCCTTGAGCAACCTTGGCACATCAGATCTGCGTAAGTCAAGACCAATTGACACTCTATTGTCGAGGATATCGCTGACCTCACTGTCTAATTTTTTTTTAATTTATATTTATCTAGAGACTTGATATCCATAAGTAGAATGGTTGACTGGATTGTAAAACCTTTTGTTTCTAGCGTCTTAGGAGAGATAAGCAATGCACTGGAATACAATATCAATTCTCCAAATTTATGTTCTTTGAATTCTTTGATGTTATAACATACTTTTGAACTCTGTTTTACCATGTTGAAATGCTTTTATTTTTATTTTCTATTAGATATAATGTCTCCCTAAAAAGTTGTCTCCATTGTTGAAAAAATCTTGCATTTAAATATATATGATGATCATGTGTAAATCAATTGAAGTGGAAGATTCTGTTTGTTATCTAGTAGAAAGCTTGTAATCAAAATATTCTTTTGTTAGTTATGTTTAAAACCCCATATTTATGATTTTGTGTTATGGGTTTTCAAAAAAACTTAATTTATATAATAAGATTACTTAATTTTTTTACAAAGGTTTATCTTGTATATTTGTAATCCCATATATATCAAAAACACTTTTGGACAAAAAAAAAACTATTGATACAAATAAAGTTAGAAATTATTACTAGGGACTTATTATTATTATTAGGGTGAATTAGTTGTATAACCAAAATCAATAATATAATTAAGAATATAGCACTATAATTGAAGAAATTTGAAGAATAGGATGAAAGGCATCCACAATTACTATTTTAGTGTTTTAAAGATAGGAATGATGGTGGTGATCGACGATGGTGACCAGAGGTCGGCGACCGGCAATGGTGGCTGGAGACCAGAGTCCGGCAGTGGTGGTCGGATTCCGGCGGCAGTGGCTGGAGTCCAGCGGCGATGGCCAGAGTCCGGCGGCGGTGGTCGGAGAGGTGATGGTCACCGGCGGTCCGGAAGTAGTGACAGAGGTAGGGAATGATGGTTGTAAAGGGTGGGAATAGTAGTGATAGGGGGTGGGGATAGTGATAGTGGATGGTGATGATAATGATAAAATAGTATATATTGTAGTTTATATAGAGTATATTACTTATTGAAATATAGTTTTTTTGTCGGTGATAGAATGCAATTCCTTTTATTATTATTATTATTATACAATAAATATATATTTTTTGAAAAAGAACCCGACAACCCGATCCGGTAGTAATGAGGGAAAAAGAAAATATCGGAGGCCACATAAACTCGTGGCTGAGAATACAAATGTGATGCTGACGTGTTACCCTCCTTCTCTTTTATACGGATTCTCCCCTTAATCCCTAATTTTCATATCTATTCACACACACTCCTCCCAAACTAAATCTCCCCCAACAACAAAAAAAAAAAAAAAAAAAAAATTGACTAGTGACTAGTGAGATTACACGAAGCCTTCTCGCGCCTTTGCTTTTTTGGTTGAGGAAAAAAAAAAAATGATGATGGAAAGTAGAGATCCAGCTATTAAGCTCTTCGGTACGAAAATCCCTTTCCCGGCGGTTGTTCAGTTGCCGGTGACTGTGGATGAGGAGGAGGAAGAAGATGATTGGAGCTGCGGAGATGGAGGAGAGGATAAGTCAGAATATAATAAGGTATTATTGATTGAGAAAATTGGAATTTTGTTGACCTAAAAAAAATAAATGCGATTTAATTAGTTTTGTAGCAGTAACTTACTTAACTAGTGATTGAATTCGTAACTGAAACCTTTAATCACAGACAACTCTTTGTGTTGTGTTTTTAAATAATGATCTCCGGATCTACGAATCTTATTAAAAGCAAAGTTCTAATCTTGTTTAGTCTTTTTAAGACACATATCACTAGTTCCTTTAGTTCTTTTGAAGATTAATTGTTTGATTAAGATTATTTTTAGTTCTTAATTTAGTGTTTTATTGCATCTCAGGTAACTCGAGAGTTATCAGATAATAAGAAGAACAAGAACTGTAACGACAAAAGTCTAAACAGTTCGAATGAATCCAAACCCGAAACAGGGGACAAAGAGGATACGACTCCAACGGATCAGATAGAGAGCAGCGACTCGCCTGAGGAGCAGACCACAGCTGACGGTAAAACCCTGAAGAAACCTACCAAGATTCTCCCCTGTCCGAGATGCAAAAGCATGGAGACCAAGTTCTGTTATTACAACAACTACAACATAAACCAGCCTCGTCATTTCTGCAAGGCTTGTCAGAGATATTGGACAGCTGGAGGGACTATGAGGAACGTTCCCGTTGGTGCAGGTCGTCGTAAGAACAAAAGCTCCTCGTCGTCTCATTACCGTCACGTCACTATCACCGAGGCTCTTGAAGCTGCGAGGCTCGATCCGGGCTTGCAGGCAAACACAAGGGTCTTGAGTTTTGGTTTAGATGCTCGTCAACAGCATGCTGCTCCTATGACGCCCGTGATGAAGCTACAAGGAAACCAGAAGGTCTCGAACGGAGCTCAAAACGGGTTTCATGGTGTACCGGATCAGAGGCTTGTGGCTCGTCGGGTAGAGAATGGAGATGATTGCTCAAGTGGCTCCTCTGTGACCACCTCTAACAACCACTCAGTGGATGAATCAAGAGCACAAGGCTGCAGAGTTGTTGAGCCACAAATGAACAACATCAACAATAATAGTATGAATGGTTATGCTTGCATCCCAGGTGTACCATGGCCTTACACGTGGAACCCAGCGTTGCCCCCACCAGGTTTTTACCCGCCTCCAGGGTATCCAATGCCGTTTTACCCTTACTGGACCATCCCAATGCTTTCACCGCATCAAACCGCATCCCCTGTGAGCCAAAAAGGCTCAAACACGAACTCTCCTACTCTCGGAAAGCATCCGAGAGATGAAGAATCCGCAAGATTGGACAACGAAACAGAGCGAAAACAGAGGAACGGGTGCGTTCTGGTCCCGAAAACGTTGAGAATAGACGATCCTAACGAAGCAGCAAAGAGCTCGATATGGACAACATTGGGAATTAAGAACGAGAGGATGAGCAAAGGCGGTGGTATGTTCGAAGGGTTTGATCATAAGGCGAAGATGAAGAATAACAACGACAACAAAGCCGAGAACTCCCCTGTTCGTTCTGCTAACCCTGCTGCTCTATCAAGATCACATAATTTCCATGAACGGAACTAGAGTTTATTATACATGTATGCAAGTATGTATATATGTATGATTGATTGTAATGTATAGATATTGGAGAGTGATGAGTTTTTGAGAATCAAACTCTTTTCTTCTTCCTCGTCACCTTATTATTCCTTCAGATGTTTTTGTACACTATTTATTTGCTTTCTATCTTTCATTTGTCAAAAGTGTAAGAAAGATAATAGTAATGGCTAAAAAGTTGGTGTTGGCCGTTGTTGCGTTGGCATTTCAACCGACACTCTTCTGACTCTTCTTTACAACTTCTTGTCTTGTGAAGTCCTTCAATCAATACTCCAAAAAAATAAAATAGTTGATGGTAAAATAAATAATGCTCTAATGACTGATTTCAAAAAAACGTTAATTGTTATCTCTTTTGTCTTTACATATGTTGGTGATTAAAATCTTTGTGTTATAGTTTCTGTTTATCTAGTAATTATTTTTATGGCACATTCTCAAATCTCAATAGTATATAATATTAGATTGTGGGCTTCCAATTCAAAACCAATTAGCAAAAGAGTGTAAAAGTCCATATATCTTATATATTATCAGGATCCTTGTCCAGCTTCCGATGTGGGATATTATATCCTTAATACGCTCTCTCGAAATGATGGCTCTTCTAGCCATAGATTTCGGTATTTTCGGGCAAGGATCGGTGGACTAAATTTGGGTCAGACCGATGGATCGGGCTGGGCAATGTGTGGATCGGGTTCTGATACCATATTAGATTGTGGGCTTTCAACTCAACCAATTGGCAAACAGTATAGAAGCTCATATATCTTATATACTGTCAGGATCCTTGTCCAGCTTCCGATGTAGGATATTATATCCCTAATATATAAAACTAAGAAAAGTTCTTAATTTGCTTTGGTTTTTAATAGAGATACATTTTAAAATCTCTTAAGTATAATTTATAAATATTGAAACTAATAACTTATATCTTAATCAACTAAGAAATAATTGTGTATTATATTTAATTAATATTGTACTATTAAAATTTATGATCATTTTATTTGTTCATTTTATGCAAAAAAAAAATAATCAAAATTATGAAGTTATAAGAAAGATAAAGAAATCCATTAAGGTTAAAAGTTTGATTTCTAATTTTTTTCTACAAAGATATATATAAATAATCCCTTCAGATTTTTAGATGAAAAAAATACAGTATTATGAAGAAACTTGGTTGGTCCCATTCCACGTACAGACAATCAGAATTTAATGTGTTGAAAAGGTTCTTTTTATTTGTATGTTTTTTTTTTATATTGATGCCGAAAAAGATTGGCCACTATATGTTTTTTTCCAGTTTATATTTTATTATTTTGGTCTGTGTCTTCGAAAGCAACTTAGATATTTTAGAGTGCCTAAACAGTTATTAGCCACACATTTTATTTATTTTATTTATTTCTTTCTTCTATTTTACACCATTGCACACAATTACATTAAAAAGTATGTCAAGTTGCTTTTTTCCTTTTTTATATAATACTGTTCTTTTCTGCCTTTTTTTCATTTTGTGGCAAAGCTATTTTTGTTCCTTTTTCATGTTTTTCCCCTACCTTGCATTAACATTAATTGCTTTTTTTATTATACAATATGTAAAGTATATTATGATGAATTGAGTGAGATTTTTCTTCTTGTGTTTCTTTTCCATCACACAAAGGCCTTTTAAAAAAGTTGAAGAAATAAGTTTGACACCCAATTAAACATTGACTCATGCCAAACGCGTTTCAACCGCAAACGCACTATTATCATTGATTGAAGACACTAAGATATTGGCCTACCAAAAGTTAAGAGGGTTTGGAAAATTAATAGAAGACTGATACAAAATATCTACTTCCGGTTCTCATATGGTTCCAAATATGAGACAACTACGTCGTTAATATGTTTACACCAATATAACAAAAAAATTAGGAAGTCCTTTCTGTTTTCTGTTGTTTTCTCATAAAAATAAAATAAAATGGAAGTATTTCAAGTAAAAGGAAACAACTAACTAAAATTAGGCCTAGTTAAATCTTCTGAACTGCTTTCGCCTTTATATTTAGTCATTTAATCATCTAAGTGTAAACGCTATTTTACTAGTTTGGCCCTTACTCAACTACTTTGTTTGGCTATCTAACATTAGTTACTATGATATGATAAATTTTGGAAAGAAAATGAAGATATGATGCCTCTTGCTTTCTTTATAATTCAGCATATATGTAAATTAGCTATAAACCAAAGGCATTTATTGGATTTAGTTGGGTTAATTGGATTTGTACATTCGATTTGTAATGTGAATAGCCATCATCATCTTGTATGAGTGTATCATTACCATTAACCAAATTCGATAGGACATAAATATATAAGAAGAAGATAAACACTTCTTACAGAATATGATTTTTTCCCCCTCATCATAATGATTTTTTTGAGGAGAGACTGAGATAGAGGGGGGGGGGGGGGGGGGGATAAAGTGAAAATGCACTGACAGAAAAAAAATTCAAGAAAATATTGAGATCAACCAATAAGGTTTTATACACACTAAGAAATAGGATGGTTTCATTGGAAAAATGATAAAGTTTTGACTTTTGATAATGATCAAAGTAAACCACTTCAAGAATTTGGAGTTAGAGTCAACCCTCCACTTAAACTTTTTTTTTTTAAAAAAACCTCATCTCTTAATGAATCCACTTCAAAGAAAGCCACGGTATTTTCCTATCTATACATTCGCATAGTTTGTAAATTTTAATTATCTACGTCCTTTTCTTTTTACTTTTCTTTGTAAATTAAAATTTACAGCTGAATTTTATGTAAGAAAGTATGTTTAGTTTTTCGTCAAACATATAGGGATCTTATAAATTTTTGGTTAATTTGCGGTCGAACTTAATTTGGTAATATTTGTTTGTTAAATCATTTAATTGACACGCTGGTCCACCAGAAAAAATGTGAAAAGTTACTCTTGCCAGAAGGTTTGGACCATAAAAGTTTGTGGTAACCAAAACGAATAGTGCTCTCACCACAAAATCAAATTATCCATTAGCTATGCTTTTAATTCGAAATATACTTTTGAGTCAATCCAACAAAAAAAAATGATTGCAAACAAAACAACAAAATATTGTATACCCATTCAAAACAACACAAATCACAAATAGTCATATGTTTATATACACATACATATTAAATGATAGTATGATACTATCCAATTATAATTTTCCGATCAAAAGTACTTGTTGTTTTCCATGATATATATCTCTACACAAAATTCACTATTAGTTAGAACTTAGAAATGTATTTTATTTATTATTATTGTAATTTAACAACAACACACATAAAAAGGGAAAAAACTAAAAATCGAGCAAGAGACAATGAGTGGCAAGAAAACTTTTGTGAGTAGATTTTCCAACACAAGAAAAAAAAAAACAAAAAAAAGACTTTCCCACAAAGGAAGGCATCTTCTATGATCTTGACACGTGTAATCAACTTTAGATTCTCTGAGCAAAGGACCTGACACGCCTCCCTAAAGATAAGCAAATTAAAAAGGACAAGAAAAAGAGATGTCTTTTTTGACTTTTGTCTTTTTCTTTTTTTTCTTTTTAATGCTTCAGGTAAAAAAAGTAACATGTAAATGTACTTATCGTCTATGAATTTATTTTAATTTATCTGTTTGTTGCTCAGATTTTTTATTTTACCAAATCGGAAGAAGGAACAATACAATACAGAATACACTATAGTCCGAACGTGAAAGAAGAAAAAACACAAGTTGGAAAAAGAAATTAGAATTTATTTTCTAGATTAATAAAAAGAAAGGGAGAAAAAGTGAGATTCTGGAAGATAAAAAGATTACTTTTAACATTTCCATTTGAATATTTTTGATCATGGGACGTAGCAATATAATAACCTACAAAGAATTACAAAATTACAAGTAAAGGCATTATTATGTGAAAAATACAATAGATAAAGCTAAAATAGAAAGAAGCATGAGCACTAAATGAACTAATGTTACATAGTACACAATATTTGAGAGATAACGAGTACACAAGTAACTGACTCAGATCAGAACTGACAAAATCTGCAGAATCTTGTCCGAGGCAATTATATTGAGAAAGTTTATCATCTTCGTTTTCCATCAATAGATCATTGAATCCTGCATCCACTAGACTCAGGTGCGCGCTGTACATTCCCGTAAGCTGTTAGCTCAAGGAGATCCATATCCCTGCCTACAATTTTTTTGCAAAGAACAGTTTAGGATCAAACTCAGTTATAGTTTAATTTATAGAGTGACAACTGACAAGCGTATGGAATTGAAAGATACTGCAGGCTTACCAGCAACTCGGCAATAAGAACTCCTCTGGATAAGCTCGGCTCGAGAAATATCGGTTTTATTTCCCTTTGATCGATTTACCTTTGCCTTAAACGTAGAAACAAAACAAACTTAGCGACCCAAGAGCTTTGCCCTATTGATTCCAAGGAACAGGAAAAAGCTAAAGCCTAAAAGTGTATGTTTAGTTTGTAGTTTGGGATTGAGGTTAATAAGTAAACCTAAAGAGAATTTGCAAGAGACTGTTTTTTGGAAGATAGGTTGTCTAAGAGTTTCCTCCACTAAGCTAAACACCAGTCATAAGTCAGAAACTCAGAATACAAGACAATAGTGACTATAGGTTGGTTTAAAACACAGATACCTAGTAGACATCTAAAACCTTAAGAGGTATTTATAAGTTTAGTTTAAATTTCCACAGCGTACCTGCAGAACCTGGCAGTTTTCCAGAGTGCTCTTACCGCCCTAAAAGATTGGAAAATGAATTCAATCAGATACTTTAGAAGAAACATGAGCACTAAATGACTATTGTTACATGTAGATGACATCGAGAACAAAGAAGATAGATTCATCATCAATTCAAATAAATCTCAGTTTGGAAAATCAGGGTCATAATCAGATCAATCAAACTGAAAGCAGGAAACATGACAATCAAATATTTTAGACACTATTTTTTCCCTTCCGAGAAGTTTCATAAACTCTACTATTGTTGGTTATAGCTTATCAGTATTAATTGTAACACTGACACAGTCCTGATTCTGAAGATGGAATCTTGTAAGTTTTAACTGTAGATTCAAACGATAAATGTGAAACCCTACCAAGTACCAACAATCTTATCTCGAAGTGAATACTGAAAACTTTCAGATACAAGAACTCGTGTTAATTCATCAAATGAGTGTTCTTACGGATACATGTCCTACAAAATGCAACGGAAAAAACTTCAGAAAACAAACAATAGTTCCTATTAGACCATGCTGCAGAACATAATACCCTTTTCACTCTCATTCTTCAACTTAATTGGTGCACTAAATTCTGAAATCCAAACCAGCAATATGCCAATATATAAAAACTGTTAAGTCCTCAAGTTACATTTCCAGCATTCTAACTTCAAACTTTGTTCAATCACCAACATGAGAGCACAAGAGAAGAACTCATTCCCTTATCCCTCAGACCCCAAATCAAGAATATAAATAACACAAATTCAAAAGATTTATTTCACAGTGAACAAAAGCCTTTCAGAAACCATATTAAAATGGCCTAGGAGCAAAATTTCCTGAGATTACAGAACCATCAAAGTCCTACACCAAAATCCCCTATACATTTCACAATGAAAGAGCCCAAAATACTCATTTTCAGCTCAATCCCAAACCCTTAATAACAAGAATTCATAGGCAAAACAAAGTCTCATGAAGTGAGACCTTAGAATAAGTAGATACTCAATCTCACAATGATCAATCACAAATTATAAACTATATTGACATCACCCAAAAGCAAAACTTTCCTTAAACATATCACAAAGTTTGAAGCTTTTTGAACTCAATCCTAAACTCAAACAACCAGAATCCATAGGCCAGAAAACAAAGTATCATGAATCATGAAGTGGAGAGTTGTGAAGGACAAACCTTGGAGTAAGGAACAATGTGATCATAATCATGGCACAAGCAACCAGGACAACCAACGAGCTTCCTAAACACAATGTTCCCTAAATGATCTCTCCTCCAACGCTCAGGATCTCTCCCTTTAATCTTCTCTGCTTTCTCCCAGCATTGCTGCTTCACGCTGTAAGGAAAACTCCTTGGTTCTGGATTCGGGTCATCGTAACCCGACCCGGGGAAAAGACCCATCTCCTCCCGGTCGATTAAAGTGGCCGAAGTTTTCACCTTTCCACCGCGGGCTTCACCGGGACCGGGTCGGGTCTTTGATGGGGAAGAAGAAGAAGAGGATAAGGGTCTGTTTCTGCGTCTGGACGGGTCGGGTTTCATGGCCGAGTGATCCGAATCGGTAGAGAGGTTTTTGTGGTTTAATTTGACGAAGAAAACCAAAAGATTACAGATTCTTCGGGAGATGAGTGTCCTCGTTGGCCAATCCATTCTCCTCTTTATCTCTTTAGGCCCATAAAAAAATACAAATCAATTTATATATATGGGCTCGTACGTAACAGTATTTTGAAGATATTTCGTAATTTTCTTATCAAGCCTCATGTTTATTTTTGTTTTCATCTTTTTGTAAATTAAGATGAAATGTTCTTGTTTTAACCATTTTGGTATTGCACAATGTTTTAGCAATCTACAACTTTTTTTTTTCGTAGTTATTTTGTAGGTTAATAAAACTAATAACAAAATTAGTTTCTAATTTAATAAACTAAATATATAGCAAACGAAAGCTCTGGCTAGAGGTAGATTTAATTTCTTTTCAAATTTATTTCTGTTTAAATTAATTTGTTTGTAAATGAAAGCTCTGGCTAGAGGTAGATTTACAAGTTATTTTAAAAGGTTTTTACAAAATAATTATAAGATTTTTATTAAGTATTTATAAATTATTTATTTACAAGATTTTATACACTTTTGGAAGTAATTAATAATGTTTTTATAAAATTACATACTTAATTGAATATATCTCAAACTTTTACGAGCATTTTTTAATTTTTTTTAAAGAAATGACATTTGATACGAAAATGAACATTTTTTAGATTCTCTCAAACTTAATACATACTTTGGTTTAATGAACAACTCCATAACAAACGATTAAGAAAACTACAACGTGAATTTTATATAAATACTAGGTGATACCCCGTGCTACAGCGAAGAATTAAATATTTTGTTAGTTACTTTTTTTTTGTAATTTGTAGTTTTGTAACGTAGTTTTTTATTTTAACGTATTTTCTTTGTTTATATAGTGTTTATTTGTATATTTGGGGTTATACAGTAATTTGGAAATCTTAATAAAGTAGTTTGTAGAACGGAAACAGATACATCACAATATTGGATAGTAGTTTTATAAGAGAATAGACACTCCGCAATATCGGATAGTAGTTTTGTAAGAGGATAGATACACCGCAATATCGGAAAGTAGTTTTGTAAGAGAAGAAATGCTTGTTTAATTTTAATTTGAGATATTTCAATAGTTAGGAATCCATTGTATTTATAGTGAGATTATGTATATTTATGTTATCATTTAGAAGTTAATATTTAATATATCAAATCTCAGCAAAATTGTAAAAAACCAATTTAATTTATAGTTTGATAAAAATACATGTTTTAACGGGTTTAACTCAAACTTTTTTGTATTTTAAATTTTTTAAGAGTAAAAATATTAATATTACTTAAATATTTTATAGACTTAAATATCTTATAATAGTTTAAACTTTCGACGGAGTTCAAATATTTATAATAATTTAAACATTCTATAAAAATTTAAATATTTATAATCTCTTAAACTTTTTCTAAAAAACGTAAATATATTATAATATGTTTACTTTTTAAAAGCTTAAATATGCTCAAATATAGAACCAAATTAAACTGTTAATTTGGATGCCTAATAAATCAAGCTTCCTGCTCATTTGTACTCAAAACATATTAGTCATATATTTATAGTGATTATGAACCATATTCCAAAATATTTAGTCGATGTGGGATATACAGTACACATTTTCTGTAAATTAGTTTACAACTTTACATATATATAATTTCTGCGTTTTTTATTCTTTCCATCTATACTAATCATAATTAATTACTATAATTTTGTTAAGGAAATATTGAAAAATCTAAACTAAATGATGATTTGTTTTTATTAAATTGTATTAAGTTGATTTGTTGTTTCCGTAAATAAGGATAAAAGCAAATCAAATAAGTTTACATATATATACAATTTCGTATTTAATCTATTGATTATTTTGGAAGCAACAAAGTCACAATCCATAAGTATTAAAAATTTCTCATTATTATTAATATTCGTAATAATTATAGGGATTAAGTATGATAGTAGTTAATATTTGATATTACTGAAGCTATTAAATACTCGGATACCAGTTTCCTTATTTATAGGGACAATACCTCTGTTTGGTTGTGTTAATAATTATTATTGAATCAAACCAAATATACGATCCGAATAGGCGAATAATATTAATCCGTATTACAAACGGATCCGCGTGTAGATTTTTGTTTAATTACCGGGTTAAAGAGGATACGCGTCCCGATCCAGTCGTAATTAAGTGGGCAATTAAGGGGTATAATAGTCATTTATTGAAATCGAAACTATAGGGTAATTTAATTAAATTAAGCGATTCTCTAATCATTTTTAATGAAAAACGTACCAAAACAAAGTCGTGGTCTAATTTGAGTCTAGTGTGTATTTCTGCTTTAGTAGTATAGATATAGCTCTTCGAATCAGTCTACTATAATAGTAATTGTTATTCTAAACCAAAACCTGATCATGGGTTTGAACCGAACCCGAAGAGTCTCAACATTCCACATATCAAAAAGCCAAAAGGGAACTTGGGGTCGGTGAACTGAAAGCAACATGATAATAAATAAATTTAAAGGAAAACGTTACAAGGAAATTGCATGGAAATTTCCATGAACTGGAATCCAAGATAATGAAAGATGCACTCACTCTATTGTTTTGTGTTGTTGTGGTATGATGAGAAGTTGATTACATTTTATATTATTCAATGACCAAGATATAAATATACATAAACATTTGTTTTTTTCTTATACGACAAGATTTATCTACCATGTTTTCCATTTGGTTCAGTCCAAAATTTCAATTTGATTTTGAGATATATATAAATATTAATTTTGTGTGTAGTTTACTTCTAATATTTTGAATCACAAGCATTATATGCATACAAAATAATTTTGAAAGGAAAATACAAACTAATTATTAGTTACAAGCATAATAATAGTATGATATATAATTTTAGTCAAACTATGATTTGATGGTATTTTCTTAGTTTTTCTCTGTTGGTTTGAAATTATAAATAAAATACTTTTGATCAATTGCGGTGAATTTTAAAGTAGCATTTTTCTTTCTCTTTTAAAGAATTTTGGTAAGTTTCTCAACAATTTCCATGGAGACTTTTTCCGCAGACTTTGCGAGTAAGATATGTGTTTGGTCTTCGTACTAAAGTAAGAATTAATGCAACACCGCTTATAAAATAGGACCAACTCAATACATTCATTATCCAAACATTTGAAACCAAAGACAAGAATAGAAAAGCTTCACAGATATTTGTTTATGGTATTCCCCACACATAAATTTAGATTAATATGGAGGATTCGTCTCTTCTTAGCGCAATCTCTCTCCTCACCATTGTCATCTTCTTGTTCATTCTCAATCTCATGATGATTATTCAAGACTTCTCTTCTTATTTTCCCTATCGTTTCCATCTCTTCTTCTCTAATGCCTACATTATCTTCGCCTCACCAAGAAACAATAAGCAGATCAGTACCGAGCCTCCAAAGAAAGTTTTTGTCCCGAACCGAGTAGAAAACAAGACCTCCGTGGAAGAAGCCAAGGCGATAATAGACGACTCAGAAGCTTTATACGAACATTTGATAGAAGAAGGAGAAGAGTACTTGTTTGAGAAGAATGAGATGATGAGTAAGGAGTTAGTGAAGGAGGTGTTTAGGTTATTTGATGAGAATCAAGATGGGTTTATAGATGAAAATGAGTTGAAACATGTGTTGAGTTTGTTAGGATACGATGAGTGTACAAAGATGGAGTGTAGGAAAATGATTAAGGTTTTCGATGAGAATGGAGATGGTAACATTGATTTTTATGAGTTTGTGAAGCTCATAGAGAAGAGCTTTTCGTGAAGTAGAGCTAGATTGGAATAATAATAAAATTTAACTATGTTCTAAATTCTAACTGGTGACTTGTCTAATATACTTTTTCTTCTTCATTTTTTTTTTTTTTTTTTTGGTCGTCCTCTAATAAACTTGTTTATGTTGATGTATATAATATAGTCATGCTTCTGTGAATTTCGGAGAAACTGATAATACAAGGAAAAGTATCCTCTACCAGTCCAACTATACAGGAGTTAAGACTATAAAGAGTGGTAGAAGAAAAGGAGTAATTTACTCCGAGTAAATATTAACGAGAATATTCAACATGTAATATCACAAAAAATAACTTTGTGATGCCTTCTGCATGGTGGTGTCCAGTTTGGTTTGGACATAGTCTTATTTTTGCTATAATTTAATGAAAAGGTAATCTATAATGTCTCTGTCAAATTTACAAGAAATATATATATGAACACTGAAGGAACTCAGGAAGAGAGGTTGAAGAACAAGAAGGAATGAAGGATCGAAGTTAATTTCTTCCACATTCTCCTCCTTCTTCTCTTCTTCTTGGGCCTAAAACGGACCTGATATCAACCTTGACAAGCCCATAGACTTTAGACAAATCTGATTCTTTTTAAAAAGTCAATTTAAAATATTTTTACTCGACTTCAGAAAAGTTATTGATATTGTGATTTTGTGACACTCTCCTATCACTTGATGATTAGGAAAAAAATCAGACTCTGGATTTTTTGGTTTCCCATATTGCCAATTCGGTTCCATTTGATTGGTTGACGTGAATCCTCACTTCAGTCTTATATTTTAATCTGAACCATTGACACGTGTACAACAATGGACCCGACACTATCTTGTTCCGACCAATCTCAAAGAACATAAAAATCCTCTTTAAGATACGCTTTGAAGATAAACTGATAAGCCTATATCTCACCTCAAACCCATCTCATCCGTTCAATCAACCACGTCATATAATCCAACGGTACATACTTAATCATTAATCCACAGCCACAAAAACTCATCTTCAGCAAAGTTACAAATCCCCCACCAAGTCTTTATTTCTTCACAATCATCTCTGAACTCATCTTTCAATCTCTCTTGATTCCTACCAATCCCATTCTTCTTATTACAGTAAAGGGTTCTCTGGTCGGATCTTCTGAGACTAGTGATAATGGCAACTGTCACTACTCATGCCTCGGCCTCGATTTTCAGACCTTGCACTACTTCAAAGCCAAGATTCCTCATCGGTTCTTCCGGTAAGTTGAACCGCGACTTGTCGTTTAAAACGATCGGTTCATCCTCCAAAACGTCGTCGTTTAAGGTTGAAGCTAAGAAAGGAGAATGGTTGCCCGGTTTGGCATCGCCTGACTATCTCACCGGCAGGTAAATTTTGCAAACTACTACTGTACATTCAAATATCGGTTTCAAATAACCGGAACCACCTTTGTAATCGATTTGTTACGTTAGATCAATCCGGTACCGGTTTAGTTAATGTACTAATAGGCCTAGCTAGGCCTCGTTAGGTTAGACCGAGTTGGTTCGGTACCAGTTTAGTTGATGTTGGAAGGTATGGTAAATTGCTCACTCACTCTTATATTACCCGTATTGCAGTCTTGCCGGAGACAATGGGTTTGACCCGTTGGGTCTAGCAGAGGATCCAGAGAACTTGAAATGGTTCATCCAGGCAGAGCTGGTCAACGGACGATGGGCCATGCTCGGTGTCGCAGGGATGCTTTTGCCGGAAGTTTTCACCAAGATCGGTGAGTCACCATTTGACATTACCTGAAAAAAATTTGTAATATTTTTTCAAGAACTTAACACAGTGATTGTCAAATCTGTTGGTAGGAATCATAAACGTTCCGGAGTGGTACGATGCTGGGAAAGAGCAGTACTTCGCATCGTCCTCGACATTGTTCGTGATCGAGTTCATATTGTTTCACTACGTTGAGATCAGACGGTGGCAAGACATCAAGAACCCAGGGAGTGTGAACCAAGACCCTATCTTTAAGCAATACAGCTTACCTAAGGGTGAAGTCGGTTACCCTGGTGGTATCTTTAACCCGCTTAACTTTGCTCCTACGCTTGAGGCCAAGGAGAAAGAGCTCGCAAACGGTAAGCTTACGAAAAAACTAAATTCGTTATTTTGTCAGGCAAGAATAGCTTAGAGTTAAAAGACTAAAGACCAGTTTGTTTGTTTTGCAGGGAGGTTGGCTATGTTGGCATTCTTGGGGTTTGTGGTTCAACACAATGTGACTGGAAAGGGACCATTTGAGAATCTGTTGCAGCACTTGTCTGATCCATGGCACAACACTATTGTCCAAACCCTCAGCGGCTAAAGATTTAAGACAGACTTATGAATCTCATCTCTCTCTTATCTTCCATCAGTTTCATGTCTGTCAGCGAGTGTGTTTCATCTTAGAGTTCTTGGATTTTGAGCCTGAATTGGTGTTGAATCGTTGTCGCTACATGATTAAATTTAAAATCTTCAATGTACAGAGGAACTAAGTTAATCAACATTGTCGTAGTCCTTAATATTTATATATTCATGTGGTAACAGTGATTTAAGCACAACGTAGAATCCCAATCTCTTAATACATTTGCAACAACAACAAAAAAAAACCTAAAGTTTCGGTAAGCTTCGGTTTCTAGACTTAGACAACAGGTACCAACAAATCATTGGCTACAGATCTTAAAAGACACGTAGTACACACATAGAAGCCGTTTTGATTGAAGAGAGAAGAGTATATACATCATTAGTGCAGTTAAGGATATAAAGCAGGTTACTAGCTCTGTTTTGTTACTGTCCTCTGGACTGTTGAAACACCATCCACGAATTTTGTTCGGAAGAGAACATTGGCATTGTTGAACATTCCTTCTTTCAGTGAAACCACGATGAACTGAAAGAGAAGTCATATCAGAGAGCAGCAATGTTTGAGATATCAATGGATTGATAAGTAGAGCTTTCTGAATCATGGGTATAGCTAGTGAATACAAAATCATAGAAACCCGCAAAATTTTGTGACCTGTGAATGTGGGAAATGAGCTTTTATCATTCTTCCTATGTTCTGCGTGTGGCTGAGATCAAGAGCTGCATCAACCTGATAAAAATAAAGTCATGAGTTCTCTTATGTCTTTTGAGAATGCCATCAAACTTAAAAAAAGGTCCTGTTATCGTGAACATTGTCAAGATCACTGAAAACATGAACTTAACGTTACATATTGAAAATGTAAAGCGAGAGCAATGATTCATAGAAATGTAAACTCGTGATGTACCTCATCTAAGATATAGAGAGGAGCTGGCTTGAAGAGAAGCAATGCTAGGATTAAAGATAGTGCAAGAAGAGATCTTTGCCCTCCACTTAGCTCAGATAAAGACTGTTTCCAAACACTTCCAAAAGCAACACGGACCTCAAGGCCATCAAGGAAATTACCTCCTTCTGGAGCTTCTAGTTTTGCCATGGTGCCAGGTAGTAGACTTGAAAAAATGGAACCAAAATCCCTGATGAGGATCCAAGTGTAAATATCGTAAATCGATCTCACGATGAAGTTAAAAGAAGTGAATCACATGGTTGAACAAGCAAAGAAAACTAAATAAGCGACTCACTGATTAACTTTAACCCATGTAACTTTCAGTGTTTCTTTTTTCTTCTCATCAAGCTCCTCAATCACTTTCTTAATCTTGGATTTATCAGTCTATGAAAAATGAAAAACCACAGTTAGTAAATGCGTGTAAAACTGTTAAAACTAAATCGCACAGACCCTCCAAGTCTTCAACACTAACCTCGATTATATTTTTCTTGGTCATAAGAGCATTATATTCATCTTCTGCTTTCTCAAACATAGCCATGACCTTCTTGTTTACTCTTTTCTCGAGACTTTATAGTTTATACGAGAAATGAATAGCCAGGAAAGGAGAGAAGAGTAATTTCTCAATTAGTTAAAGAGAAGAAACAAGAAAGAAAAAGAAAGCACATTCCATTGATATTGCATTGCATAGGTGTAAATATTATAATACTCAGAAACATACCTTGATTGTTCTGTCTGGAGCCTTTCAAGTTCTTCTCTTGCTTTATAAGGATCACGGGATTCAAAATCATAGTTCGTCCCTTCTTTACCAAAAAGCTGCTTCTCAGATGTTATCCATGTATGCTTCTCAACAAGTTTGTCTACCTTCACAGAACAATTCTTCTGATCCATCTCCATCCTTGTTACCTATGCAGAGTAAAATGTTCGCCCATGAACAGTTACAGTGTGCATTTCTTAAAATGTAGAATTTCAGTAAATACTACTTATCAACTAATAGAGTATACAACATCTTCAATTTTTATTACAGTCGAATTACCAGGAACTCCTAATACTTATATCCACCTCTATCATCCAACATCCAGTCCTACTTCAATATTAATGTCAAAGCAATTAAGTAAACCCAGGACATCTGTCATTAAATAGGGAGAAGAGCGCCGCAAGAATTGAAGAGAGAATATACCTCATTTTCTAACTTCTTTCTGTCAAGCTTCAAGTCACTAATCTTCTGCAGACATTTTTCCTGGTCTACGATAGAACCACTAATCTGTGTATCACATTCCTTCCTCTTTGCATGTATCAACTTGAGCTCAGAGAGAGACTGATCATGATTCTTCTGTATGGCATCCACCTGCAGGGGTATCACATCCACACGTTACTCATGTATTTTTTAATTTTAAAAGACACGAATACAAATAATTGCAGTACCTTGGATCGTTGATTACCCACATCTGAATCCAGAGTGTTAATTTGCTTCTTCAATGAAGCTAGCTGGCTCTCTAAAGATGACTGTTCCTGCAACACTGCTTCTTGCTCCATCACAAGCCTCTCCCTTTCGTTTTCATGACCCTATGAGCAAGAGAAACATATAGCATAAGCTATGAAGCCATTTTAGAAATGTAAAAGGCAAAAAAGTTGGTAAACCAGGTTAAAGAAAAAGATTGTAAAAGTTCAACGGCAGAGTCAAAGACTTTGATGAAAAATCTGGAATACCTTTAGATCTTTTGAGGATGCCTGAATACGAGCTTTGATAGTTTTGATATTCTTTTCTAAGTCCTTGAGTCTTCCTTCTCTGTTCTTATCATGATCTTTGATGGATTTCTCCAGCGTGGAGACAGTATCAGCACAACTTTTGTAAAGATTTTCCTTCTCTGTGATTTGGGATCTCACTTCTCCAGCCTCTTCTTCAAGTTTCTTCACCGCCTCACCAAGCTATATAAGGAAGCGATGTGCCTATTAGCAACGATAGAAGGCAAAAATTCGAATTCGGAAATTTAAGCTAGAAGGATGTAGATAATGGGAGATACGTTGACAAAAAAAAAAGATGCCAAATGGAGATACAAAAACCTTGTGGTGCTCGTTCTGTTCAGCCCTTTTTAGAAACAAGGACATGTCATACATTTTCAGCTCCAACTGTGCTTTCATGTCTGTGAATTTCTTTTGAAGAGGCTGAAGCTCATTGATCTGCAGTTTAAAGAACCAGTAGGGTTTAAAACTTAATTTTACCAAGAAACCCAAAGAGCCAGCCGATAGCAGCATTCTGTAGGAGCCTTCACAACCATATGTGATGTACCAATAAATCCTAGAAAATCAAACATGAAATATAAATATGCTGCAACTAAACATTTGTTTCATTTGAGCCAGAAACAACCAAATTGATCAACTATCTGAGATGACGAGACATCTAAATAAGGTTCAAAGTGTCAGTTTCAGCAGCTCAGATTATATTTTCTTGTAGATCACCAATGAACAAACATGAGCCTCGAGTTCCAATGATCCAGATCTAATTCTAACCTGAAGTACATGACTACATGTATAAGATATGGGTATGTACTTCAAACGGTTTGTCATAAATTATATGATGCCTAGCTCAGCTGCAATAGCATATATATATATATATATATAATTGAAGGAATATACCTTCGCTTCAATTTCCGACAACCTTTTCTGATGTACGTGAAATTTTGCTTCAGCTTCTGCCAGATCATGAAGTTGTCTTAGCAGATCACATCCACCCCTACAACAGAGGAATACGAAATATACAATGTTTTTGGTCAGGTTATAGGCATTGCTGAACCATATCTGTATGAAACCGAGAAGATATTTACAGGTCTAATAGAAAAAATGACATACTTGCGACTTCCACCAGTAAGAAGACCACTTGGCTGAAATACATCACCTTCAAGTGTAACACTTGGAGTTCGAATTTCCCTATTAAATGCTACCTGCCGAACAAGCATTTGAGAGACAAATTAAAGATCTAAAGAAAATTGAGTTGTCTTGCCGTCAAAATATAGGTATCTAATAGTCGAGAAGACAGTAACGAAAATAAGTTATGTCTGATAAATGCATTTACAACCCAGCAACGCAATCAAGTTTTGAGAAACGATAAACATAAGAACCCTTTCTCTCTGGTAGACAACTATATATTATTGATAGGATTTAATTTTTGCCAGAGTCGTATCCCATATTCCCATCCGCTAATATAAAGAGGGAAATCATCATTTGAAATTTTGAGAGAAGATTGAGGCTATGACAATATAACCAAAGGCCCAGCTGAATTTACATGTCAAGTAAGGTTGTTATACAAACAGCTTAGAAATCAAACTACATCCTTAACAAACACAGAGTCAGCACACATGCACTCTAATGTCTGGAAAAATACTTACTTCCTTTGCCGCATCAGTAGTTTTGCAAACAAAAGTGTAACCAAAAACATATTCCATAGCATTCTGCAAAAAATTAGAACATGTCAAACGAAAATAAATAGTCATGAACTCATGGTATCAGCTAATTTTGGTACCGTGAGCAGGCAACCAACCCACCTTTAATTCTTCGCTATAACCAACTAAAGAAAGTGCCAATTCCGCATTACCCTTTCCAATCTAAAAATTAGTAGAGAGTCAGCAAGGAACAAAGAAAAGGGAGTTGAATTTGACAGGAATTAAAAAAAAGATCCACATACCAATCTAACAGTGGCTTGCTGCACTCTAGGTGGAACTAGGTGAGATTGAATTTTGTTGAGAGGAATTATTGTAACTCTCCTCCGAAGATCACCCTTTTGAAGGAGCTCTTTTCCAGTATCTTCTGTGTCTACAACAACATTAAACAACTTCCCACCAGCAGTAACCTGAAAAAAATAGTCACCTTAGAACTCCTATGATCCGACAAAGTATAATGACATGATAATTCCCTACTTACTTCCAAAGCTGTCATTGAGGACTTATCATTCACTTTTATCAGTTTTGCAACCACACCTTTCACCTTTGATCGATCAAAGTTCTTCACAGGATCACGGTATGTAAACTGTACATTTGCTAATTGAGCTGAAAGATCGCTCACTTTGTCTTTCAGCCTTCGCCCAACTTCAAGTTCCAATCCTCGATCCTGAGAGTAAAATTCAGTCACGGATGTATTCTTTGTGCAAACAAAAGAAGAAAATAAAATAATCTAGAAAAAGCATGCTAAATGCTAACCTTCTCCAATGCTTCCATCTGACCCTCTTTATAAGGAAGAGAATCAAGTGCCCTTTTTACACTATCAACATCATTTTTTCTAGCATCAAGTTCATTTTCCACTGCAACAGCTTCTTCTTGTTTTGACATCAACTGGGACTTTTTCTCTTTTAGCTCTTTTTCACAGTGACTAATTTTGGTATTCAGCTGCTTCAACTCCGTTTCAGCTGATCCAACAGAAATCTTAGCATCACGTAGTTGATCTTCAAGACATTTCTCTTCATCTCCACTACTCTTACCAGCTATCACACCCTAATTATCAAGGGACATACATCCAATTAACAAACAAGACTGATTCAGTAACTAAAGATTCTTCTTAGTGTACCACTGTACCTGGTGTTCTCTTTCACACTCTTCCAGTGTGGTGGAAAATTCCTGGAATTTTCGTTTTAGATCTGCTGCTCCTTCGTCGCACTTCTTGAGAGCTGTAGCTCTCTCTTCTACAGATTTCTTCAAATCTTCTATATTATGAACAATCTGGCAACACCAAAAGTTATCAGAAACAGCTGAGAGTCAATAACAATTTCACACCAAGATAATAACTGTCGGCTAACCTTTTCAGCATTCTTCTCTTCGCCCTGAAGGGTGTCCTCCATATTATTAAGCTTGGATAATTCACGTGTAACTTCATTAGACAGTGAATCCACTTTGTCAGACAAATTTTTAACTTCTCCTCCCATGCTGGCTTCCCTTGCCTTAGTCAAAGCTTTAACTTGGTTCTCCAGTTCCGATAAATCTCCCTGAGTCTTTTCTATCTCTTCGTCAATACTTGTCATTTTTGTCTTCATTTGTTCAACCCCATGGAGAGAATTGTCTCTAACTTTCTCTGCTTGAACATACTCAAAAGCGATACAGAACCTCTTTACTCGTTCTAGTTCAGCGTTACCATTAGCCCACTGCATATACTGCGCCTTTTCTCTCCTAAGCTTCTCCAAAGCTGGCAATATATCATGCTCAAGAAGCTTATTAATCTCATCAACCTTGGTTTGCTTTTTCTCTAACGTCTTTAACGCAGCCTCTTTCTTATTCTCATACATTCTTGTCCCCGCAGCTTCTTCAAGCATCGATAAAATCTCCATAGGTTTCATGTTCAAAACTTTGGTTATACGCCCTTGCATAATGAGAAAATGAGGATTATTAACATTAAGCTGCACCGAGTGGAAAAGGTTCTGAACTTGACTTGGTTGAGCAAGCTTCCCATTGATCAAATACTTGTTCCTTCCACCAACCACAATCTTCAAAACACACACAAAAAAAGTCACTCTAAGCAAAAACATTTTAAAAAACGAAACATTTCTCACGAAACCTTAAGTGAAATAAAGTACTTACTTGTCTAGTTACGATAATCTCTGAGTGATCTTCATAACCTAAAGGACTTCGGTTTCTCTCGGAGTTATCGAAAGTAATCGAGACAGTGGCTTTAGTAATCCCAGCTTGTCCTTGTTTGTAAACGAGTTCTTGTAGATTAGAAGCTCGAACATGCTGGAGATTAGTGATACCCAGAACGAAGCAGATTGAATCGAGGATGTTTGATTTCCCGGACCCGTTTAGACCCGTAATCGCGTTGAAATGCGGGTCGAAACCCGGAACCACTGTCCTCGTCGCGTATGATTTGAAACCCTCCAAGCATATCTCCTTTATATGCATCTTCCCCCAAAATTTTACCCTAATTTAGAAACTAAAAACCCTAGAAATTGAAACCCAGATTAAAGTATCACAACAACAAGCTTAATTCCGAAATTGAAATTCGCAGATCCTAAATCTAACCGTTGCAGGAGAAAACAGAGACGAATCTCCAAAATTGAGAGAGCGAATTTGAATTTTTTTTTTTTTTTTTTTTTCAATTTTACCAAAACAAATTAAAAAAAAAAAAAAAAAAAAAAAAAAAATTCTCAGTTTAAAAAATTGGGGTTTTTCGGATTTGGTAGCAAAAGAGCGGGAAAGTGAATTTGTAAACCCTACCCTAACCGTAGATCGAAATAGATATTTCGGTTTGGTTTGGGTCGGTGCGGTTTGGGTCGGTTCGGTTCGGTTTCTCGAGTTATGGATAAACTTCTGACGCAAAAAGAGTCTTTTATGAACTCTCTTTGGATTCTATCTTCTTCTTCACAGAGCTGGTGGGGAAAAAAATCTCAGCAATGGCGCTACGGACACTCTCAACGTTTCCTTCTCTTCCTCGTCGCCTCACCAGACGTGAACCAAATCTCACCGTGATCTACCGGAAGCAAGCGACTTCAATCGTATGTAAATCCATCGCTAGTTCTGAATCTCCGGTTTCGCTCTCGGAACGAGATGGATTCGCTGCGGCTGCTCCGACTCCTGGAGAAAGGTTCTTGGAGAACCAACGAGCTCATGAAGCTAAGAAAGTGGTGAAGAGAGAGATTAAAAAGGAGAAGAAGAAGAAGATAAAGGAAGAGGTTGTGCGTAAAGTTGTTGATACCTCCGTCTCGTGTTGTTACGGCTGCGGAGCTCCGTTACAGACTTCCGAAGTTGATTCTCCTGGATTTGTCGATCTGATCACTTACGATTTGGTATGAATTCGAGCTTTTGGAATCTTAATTTTTACTTAGTTGATTTGATGCAATTGAAGTGAGTTTTTTGAAATCTTTTGTTAATTATTATTGTAGAAGAAGAAGCATCATCAGTTAAGAACTATAATATGTGGAAGGTGTCAGCTTTTGTCACATGGACATATGATTACAGCAGTTGGTGGTAACGGAGGATATGCTGGTGGGAAACAGTTTGTATCAGCTGATGAACTTAGGGAGAAGCTCTCTCATTTGCGCCATGAGAAAGCTTTGATTGTCAAATTGGTGAGAGTAGTTTGTTAGAATGTCAAGAAGTCAGTCATCAACATGATGTAATGGTTTGATGCATTTTGTGGTGTCACAGGTTGACATTGTGGATTTTAATGGAAGCTTTTTAGCTCGTGTTCGTGACTTAGTTGGAGCTAATCCGATTATACTAGTTATAACTAAGGTAAGGTTTTTACAACCAGGCTACTTCTTCAATCTTTTTCAACTTTTTTCTGATAAAGAACTGTGTTTTGTACTGTTAGATTGATCTTCTTCCGAAAGGAACAGATATGAACTGTATTGGGGATTGGGTTGTAGAAATGACCACGAGGAAAAAGCTTAAGTAGGTATCAAGTGCTTATTTACTAGGTTTGTTATCATAATGTGACTTAATGTTTCTGGAGCTAATGACTGATTTGGATGGATGTAACTTTAACAGTGTGTTGAGCGTCCATCTCACAAGTTCAAAATCTCTTGATGGAGTTAGCGGAGTTGCATCAGAAATCCAGAAGGAGAAAAAGGTATATACCATGAATTGGCTTACATCTTGTTTCCTTTCTGGCTCAATATGGGATAATATAACCTTCTATTCGTTTATCTCCTGTAACTTAACCTCTCCATCCCTGTTTTTATTTCAGGGACGAGATGTCTACATTCTGGTATGTGCATTCTCAATTTTTTTTTACAAAGATTCTAGCGGACTGAGGAAATTTATTGTTTTAGCTTAACGTATCTTAGGCAAAGCTGATTTTCTCTTATGACCAATAGAACAACTAAGTCTACACTACCCTGTTCTATCGGATTCACCAGTTCATACAGGAGATAGAGGCTGTGCAATTTTACAGAAACTTCTTTGACAGTCTGATAAATATTCATTCATCATTTCCTCATCATGCTTTCACAGGGTGCAGCAAACGTAGGGAAGTCTGCATTCATCAATGCGTTGCTGAGTAAGTCAATTTGTTCTCTATTTGCTATATGTCACTTGTCGTTACAGTTTGTATCTGCTTGAATACTTCCTTTCTTCTTGTCTAAGAATACGTGCTGTTTTATTCTAGTAGGGCTAATTTTTTCACAATTTAGGTTGCATCTATAAATCAAGTTTGAATGGTTCTATATGTACTTCATTATACAGAAACAATGGCCGAAAGGGACCCTGTTGCCGCAGCGGCTCAAAAGTACAAACCAATTCAATCTGCTGTCCCTGGAACCACCTTGGGTCCAATTCAGATCAACGCCTTCCTTGGAGGAGAGGTATAAACTTAAACCACCACCATTTTCGTAGAAATTTCCGAAATTCTGCCACCAGTAGACATCTGCTAAAGAATACCTTATTACCACAGAAGTTGTATGATACACCGGGTGTGCACCTACACCATAGGCAAGCAGCTGTTGTTCATTCAGATGATTTACCCGCCCTTGCTCCTCAAAATCGGCTCAGAGGCCAGTCTTTCGATGTAAGTCTTCTATATTATAGCCAGGTAAAGCCGTAAAGATTACTTTACGGTAACATAGTATGATGATTTTACTATCCTTTTGTTCCTTACAGATTTCAACTTTGCCAACTCAATTGTCAAGTAGTCCCAAGGGTGAGAGCTTAAATGGTTATACATTTTTCTGGGGAGGTCTCGTCAGGATCGACATCTTGAAGGTAAAAATTAGAACCGGATGAATGCTGAATTATGTTTCACAGGGTATCAGAGTGTTTTTAAACCATTACATACTTGACATATTACAGGCTCTACCGGAAACATGTTTCACATTCTATGGACCAAAGGCTCTTGATATTCATGTAGTACCAACCAAAACAGCTACGGACTTTTACCAGGCAAGTTTCTATCACCATCAGTAACAACTTTGTAGCTAACATGAAGATAAATTCAATCTTCTTATTACCATTTACTTGATACCCATTTATTCTGCAGAAGGAACTGGGTGTGCTTCTGACACCTCCATCAGGGAAAGATCAGATTCAAGAGTGGAAAGGATTACAATCTCATCGTTTACTCCAAATCCAAATCATCGATGCAAAAAGGTGATGTATTTATATTCTATTCCTTATCTATCGTTAGTAAAACGAATGCTCATCATCTAACGTTGACACACTTGTTGATCAGACCGGCTAGTGATGTGGCAATTTCTGGGTTAGGATGGATTTCAATTGAACCAATTCGCAAAACACGAGGAACAGAACCGAGAGATCTCAATGAAGCAGAGCATCAGATACGTATTTGTGTCAGTGTGCCAAAACCAGTTGAAGTATTTCTCCGACCAACATTACCAATTGGTGCTTCAGGTGCTGAATGGTATCAGTACCGTGATTTAACCGATGAGGAAGAAGAAGTAAGACCCAAATGGCACTTCTAAATTTTTGTTTAGATGCAAAAGTATCGGCTAAGTTTTCTCAAACCCAGAGTTAATACATACAGTATGTAACATAATGGTAAAATATAAAATTGTTTGTAATGAAACTAGTATTCAATAAATTAAACATCAAGTGAACAACATTTCAGAAACTGAAAACTAGAAAAGCTCTACAACAACATATAAAACAGTAAAAAACAAGTCATTACACATCGATGGCATCTCCAGTAGATGAGCCACGATCATCTTCTGCCGGAACCACCACGTTGTCATACACTAACGCAGCTGTGGCTCCTCCAAGCAGAGGCCCAACCCAATACACAGCTTGGTTCTTGAAACTTCCATAAATCATCGCCGACCCAAAGGCACACGCTGGGTTCATGGACCCTCCAGAGAACGGACCAGCGGCTAGAACATTGGCTCCCGCAACAAACCCTATGAATATAGGTCCTACGGCTAAAGGTAGACCACGTCTCGGATCGTTAGCCGTGAACACGGTATAGACCAGGACGAACGCTAAAACACCTTCAAGAATCGATGCTCCAAATCCCGTCATTTCTCCGGCAATCTTATAGATCGGTACGTGCTGATAATAAATTCAAACACAAAAACATAACAAAACACAAATAAGATATAAAAAAAAAAAAACATAGAACACAAATCAAACAAAAATTAAACGAAACCGGTGTAACACAAAAATGTTTAATCACCTGTTCGACGACAGTTACTTTAAGGACAAGACAAGCCATAACAGAGGCAATCATCTGAGAAGTCCAATAGAACATAGCGGTCGGAACACTAATCCGACCAGCAACCGCCATCCCAAACGTAACCGCAGGATTCACATGGCCACCAGAGACGTTCCAAGAGATGTAAACAGACGAAGACAACGCAAACGCATTCGCAATCGCCGGTATTAATACACTAAACGGACCCGACACATCACCCGCCATCAACTTCCCTGATGGGAAAAAAAAAACACGATTAACAATTTCTTCTTATTACCAAGAAGGATCAAACTTATTTAGAAAACAGAGTAAAATTACTTGAAGCCATGACGGAACCAACGGCAGCGAGGACGAAGAAGAAGGTAGAGATAAACTCCGATACGTAACATCTCAACGCATTCATACTTACTACTCCTTGAAACTTACTTGAAAACGATGTTGGAATCATTCTTCTCATCAGTTACGTTCAAGTTTTTTTTTTTCTTTCTTTTCTCTGTTTTTGTTGTTGAATGAACGTAAAGTAAAAACTATAAATATTACGAGAAGGTAACGACTTTTGATAAAAATGAGTTAAAAAAAAAAAACATTTTAGTTAACCGTCTCCTCAAAGAGAGTGAGAGGAGTGGGAAGTTATTATTTACAGTTCTCACGATTCATAATTTTCAGAAATGCCCTTACGTGGATAAATCACAAGTGTTACAAATCAAACATATCAAACGTGTATAACAACCTTAGTTTTTGTTTGATATATTTGACACATAATAAAACAATGTAAAAAATAGAAGTATTCATATATTTCAAGAAAATTATACACGTTTGATATGTTCATTCCAAAACAACAACATACATTCCTTAGATTTTTGATTATACATCTCACGAGGTAGGCCAATTCCTATACCAACCTGCCCAAGCCGAAACTAAACCGCTTATACCGAGTGTAACCGTGTGGTTACAAAACGGGTTCGGTTGAATTTCCGCCAATGCGATAATCAAATCCGCAATGTTGGCTGAAATTCCCATCAACCTCATCACTATATCGCCACGGATTTCGCTAATTTTTGCGTTGATTTCATCTTTCGTTTCATCGGACGGATACCGAAGTCTTTTCAAGGAGTCGAGTCTCTGCCTTATGAAGATGCAATCAATGATGATGAAGAAAGTGTAGCCGAAAGATTCGCCAAAAGCGGAGATGAAACTCATTTTCTTGGCGAGCTTGGCGTCTAATGATCCAATTCTTGATAACCAAAGAAAATGATCGAAGAAGAAGTAAACCATTTCTCCTGAATTGGCTAGGACTGCTAGGAGACGGATCACCGGGGTGGCCCCGGGGCTTCGTCTCAGCGCATTAAACCCCGTGAGAGATCTTCCTGTCCTGTTTTGCATAATTCCCCGACCATAAATTAACAACGGTTGTTATTGTAAATATATTCACTTTTTACTTCTTGTCATTTAATATAAAGTGTATTAGCATTAGTCACACTATTCAAATTTGGTATATGAGATAAGATATTAATCAAAAAGTGAAATAAAGCAAACATTTCATTTCAATTCTTCTATTAGACTATATTTACGATGATGCCACTGTGTAGATAAAGTGATAAATATTAGAAAGATGTGGGACCTGAAGGCTTTGCGGCTGAGACCGGAGGCGACCTCCCACTTCTTGAACCTATCGGCAGCTTCGGGTCGTGTGGCTTCAACGTGCCAGCACGCGAGCTTGGCCACATATTGGAATGTCTTAACGAGCTTGTCTATTCCGTCTCTCTTGGCCAAGAACACAATCAGCTTATCCAACGTGTCCGAAGCCATCGCCTAACGGTGGCGAAAGGAAGGAGAAGAGGAGGGAGAGAGAGAGAAGTTATGGAGATGATGAAGAAGATATAAACCACAAGTGACGTTTGTACTCGAAATAATCGAGGTTTTGTCTTTTGTTTGTTTTGAGAGGTTTGAGTTTGAGATGATTGCTTTGTGGTTGCTAATACTTGCGCTTGTTGTCTCATGTTTTGATATCAAAGGATTTGGGATAAATAAAAATATTTCTCTTTGATATATGTGGAAGAAATATTCACAAATATATATATATTTTTTTTAATATATTTTGGGTTTCGGAAAACGAGACTGAAGATAATTCTCTATTTTACCATATTATTTATCAGTTGGATCATGTGTGACTGACTAAACTATGTGTGCACAGAAGTGTGATTGTTTATACAAATGGGCTTGATTTTAGGTTGGAGCTTGGGCCTTTAGCTCCAAATTGGAAACAAATATAGCCAGAATCCTTGTACTTTGAGAAATTATTTCATTGTGTGAACAGAGAAATGTTATATGCACAAAAGTGATACCATATAAGAAGAGCTAATTAATAACAATCTTATACGCTAAATGATTTACATGAACCACCTATTTTTCTAATCTTCATTACAGTATCGGATTTTCTAATGTTGTGGATACGATTATATGCACCACGCACATCTACATCCAGAAACACCAAATATAATGTATAAGTGGATGATTACTTACCAATCTGAATTCTATGAAGAGTCGAAGACTATATGGAAGGTTAAAGCATAATTAAAAAAAATATTTTAGTTACTTTTTACAGAAGATTCAAATGAAAAGTACTAAAGAGTAGCTCATTTAAATCAAAGAAAAAAAGGTCAAGGTAGGGACTAGGTTAGATATTGAACGTACCTAGATATCTATACGAAGTGGCAGTGCAACACCACATACATAACATGCAACAAGTCGCAGGAGCATGACAGATTACACATGAATCATGACAATTTTGAAACTTGGGGTCGTGCATGATTACCGCAAATAAATGTGCCTATCTCTTAAGCTTGATGAGTGCATGCATAAACGAGAAATAAATAATAGCCAAATTTCTCATCTAAATTTTCTTGGTAGATAAATTTGGGCTGACTACGGATTAACAAAGTCCAAGTTTTAAATAACGGTTCAATTTTTCTACTCCTATTACTAGTTAGCGTTCATATTTTATTTGCTAAATTAATATATTTACTTAAAAAATAATATTTATACTGTCTTACAATATGAACATAATAATTTAATTTTCAATCAGTGATTACACAAACATAAATATACTATATATTTGCTTTTGTATTAAAAAATATTTGGAAACAAAAAAAAAACCTTTAGTATTAAAATTTCAATTCTTAATAACTGGGCAGAGATCCAGCGATTTTCGACGATGAAATACACCACCACATACATGTCCGACGCTCATCCTCCTAGATACCCAAACTTTTGGCATTTTTAAACAAACAAAAAAAGTGTCGATAGAGATCGGATAAATCAAAAATCGACCAGTCTATAAGACAACAAGAGGCTATATATACATCGTTCATTGATATGTCACTTAAAAGGACACATCAAGTTAGGCAAAATAATTGAAGATGGATAAAATAAATATTTCTAATGGTTGTTTCGTTTTCTCAATAATCGATTTTGTTCATATAAAACCAAGACTGTATATAGTATATGCTCCTTATCCTTTAATTTTTCGTCGGTTGTGTCTGTATTTTGGAAATGGAGAGACTCTTCCAACATTTAGCAGTTCACATCTTGGCCCATATGATAAAACAACCAAAAAAAACATCATGATTTTTAAAATATATATATATATATATATTTGATGCCACTTATATTTTTTTCTTGTGTGTTCTACATCCTACCGCGACCAACAATATTTACCAAATAATATTTTTAAAATAACATTTTAAGTCTTCTTATTCTTTTTTTTTGAAAGTATTTTTTGCAATTCGAAATTATTTGTACAATTATTTCGATGCATAGAAAAAAAATCCTAATTTTGAAAGAACCCGGTTTTCGAAAATGTCAAAATCTACATGCATATTTTTTTGAATAAATTGCAGAGATAAGTATATTTTTAATAAGCTAAACTTTTGTAGTCATCGTTCATAGTCAATTCCCCCCCCCCCCCCCCCCCCCCCTTTGTTTGACTCCACAAAGTTTAGTACCGCTTGCAAATACTAATTCGGTTAGAAAAGATGTAATATTTTTGTCACATCATTTTCATATTTTGTCATATCAAATATCAGCCCCAGAAATATAAAATTTGAATCGCTTACGAGCTGGACTTCTTCATACAGTCATTTTGTCTTGGTCGCAATCGTAGAAGTTAGTCAAATTCTACATGCACACACTAACACAATGGCAGACCTAGTAAGAGCATAAGTCACTAATCAGTTAAAATTCTGGTAAACTTTTGTGGTCATCGTCATGTTTTTTTGGCTCTGCAAATTTAAGTACCGTTTGCAAATACTAATACCGTTCTAAATTCGGTATTATATATATTCTACTGTTAAGAAAAACGTAATATTTTGCCACATCAGTTTCTTTTCTTTTTGTTCTGATTTAGTAATGTCAAATATCAGCCCTGGAAAATATAATAATTGTATTAATTACGAGCTGGATCTTCTTTATATATATACAGTCATTTGTCTTGGTCACAATCCATGTAGAAGTTTGGTGATGTACATCGATTATTCTATTTTGTTTCTTACTGAATATCTTAAAATGGAAGAAAATAGTTTTCATGTGGTCATGAAATTTTAAAAAGACTAATGAACCCACAACAAACACGAACCATTAGAGTTTGAGGTTTCCGGTTTGACAAAAAAAAAAGTGTCTGAAGTTTCTGTTGGCTTTAGAGACTTAAGCAAATTTTTAAGTGTTAAAGAACAACAATTAATAGAAGTGATTTACAAAATAAATTACAAGTTTTCCCAATCGAGAAAAGTTCGTACGTCATGTGTATAATTATGCAGCTGCTAGTGGGATCCGATTACTTAATTCGATTGATTATATAACCTAACCTATCATTATCAGTTACTCGGTTATGTTAAGAATTATGTGGCCCATGCATATGTATGTAGAAAACACTAAGTTAGTCTTATAGTACATTTTATGCTATTACTAAACAAATCACTAATCAAATGTAGTGGTCTAAAACCACGAGATCAAATACTAGAAATCAGAAGCTGTGGTCCTTAATCTTAGTGGTACGTAGATTTTCACATTAGTTAATGTTCATATTAGGTTTACACTCGTTCTAATATAAAGTAAAGTATAAATTTTATACACAAAGAATGTATATGTTATTTATTTTTGGTTTGTATCAATGTACATTTATATGAGTTCCACTTTTAGACTTCCACGCGTAGACATATTTGATGAGAGTCCTTTGCCGAATCGAAAGGCGTAACAGTTTATTTTGAGAGATATAAAAATACACAGTATTTGTCAAACATGTTCACATGGAATCTAAACGTTTTTGTTATACGGTGGTAAAAATATTTCCCATCTGATTCTGAATTGTAAAGTAATACTTTGTCACATCATTTTTGATTTTGTCATATCATATCAGCCCTAGACATATAAAATTCGAAATCCTTACGAGCTGGACTTCTTATACAGTCATTTGTCTAGGTCACAATCCACACGTAGAAGTTAGTGATGTATATATATTATTCTATCTTTTGTTTCTTACTGAACATCTTGAAAATGGAAGAAATAGTTTTCATGTGGTCATGAAATTTTCAGATAGTCTAATCAATATTGTAATGAGACTAATGAAGCCACAGCCATATATATATATATGTGGATGTCAAGATTCTGAACAACAAAGAATGTAAAATCCAAAACTATCATATTTTTTTCTGTCGACATCAAAATTTCCATATCTTTCATGTAAATTTTATACAAACACGATTGAGCTTATCAGTAGTCATGTTTAAATTACAAAAATGAAAATATAAAAATATATAACTTAACTCTAATAATTGAGTACAACGTTTTGCTTTCATTAGGTAAAAAAACTCATATATCAATTATAGTTCTCTTTCTATCGCAATTTAATTCTGCTGACTGACATTGTTGTAATTAGCTAGACCCCCCCCCCCCCAATACAAATATGACCTCACTAAGATTTGTTATTTTTCTTAAAAAAAAAAAGATTTGTTATTTAAAATCTATAAGTGGAAACTCGTGTCGAGTGTATGACAACTAAATGTCTAAAACGAAATATAATAATGGAAATACACGTCGGTTCGAAGTTCGAACCCAAGTCTAGAATCAATTCAAGACATATTTGGTCGAGTCATCATGAGAGGGTGAGAAACAACAAAGATCCACACCGCAACTATTATTACCACGTCGGGAGGTTCCGTACAAAAGACGTGGCACCAAATGGGGCCTGATATGGGCCCTGACATGTTGATAGAATATCCACTGCACGTTAAGTATCATTCTTTGGATATATGCGAATATGCCATTGCCTCTCCATATTGACCTACGAGTTACGTAAGTACCCTTCTCATGTTTTCTGAAACTTCTGTGGTGAGGTGGGTGGGCCAAGCTGTGAATTCGTATGTGTTTGACGAAATTGTCCTTTTGGGTGTGTGAGTCCAGATTTTGAGAAAGTTTCAGAGAGTCGTCAGAGTTGAAAGAACGGCGTGCCATGTGGGCGGCCATGCCCACGAGTGTTGGATGGATTGCGTTTGGGAGCTCTCGTTACATCATCAGATGATCACATCCCACCATATCCAATATTCTAAAATTAACTTACAAAGAAAGTAGTATGACGTATAAGGGGAAACTATTTTTTACATCTTAACAAGTTTCTCTTCTTTTATATGATCCATCAAAGGTTCTCATTCAAGCCAAAATAGGGGTGAATGGATAGCTTGTCTAAAGGACTTCTCTAACTAACTCGGATAGGATGGAGATGAATGATGGATCGAATTCGCCACACAAAGTTGCAGAATGATTTTGTGATAAGAACGCAAATCAATATCTAAGTAAATCACACACAAAGATAAAGATTCAACTTGTTTTCTAAAGAAATCACACACAATAGAAAAGACAAGTAAAACAAAAGTCTAAGCTTCAAAGTGAGAAAACTCTCCTTTTTATTTTTCCAAAAATATTCTATCTTTACAATGAAGGGAAACATGAGCTTATATAGGCTCAATTTACAAAATCAATAACATAAATATAAAATAAATAAAATTAATTACATAAATAAATCAAGAATAAATTTTTTGAGAGATTTTATCAATCATCATTGATGGAGATTGGTTATTTGTATCTAGACACTTTCTTGATGTAGCCATGAATTGATTGTCTTCTAGAAACTTCTTTATTTGATCTTGATTTTCCTTGAACCAATTTTTGATGAGTTGATATTTCTAGGATTGCATCAGGTTCTCTTCGAGATAGGTTTGCTCGGCTTTCTTTTTATGTCTACGTCTCCTATCACATAGTCTTCGCCTATCAATGGACAATCTTGATGGAAATCGTAGTAAGAAAATTAAAATCCTAGTTCTCGTAGTTTATTACGAATTTTTCAACCATTAAGCTATGCATGAGTTTCTTATGTTGAAAATTTATATAATTTAGCTGTAGTATGGCCCCTTGTTTGTGCGATTATATCTCCAATATATTAATAGAGAAGCACATTCTTGAAAAAACTGATGTATCTATGCCAGAGAGAGCTCTGTGCACATTTTAGCAAAATACCATTAAAATTTCTACTTAATTACATTAATATGCCATTATATTTTTAAAAATCAATTAACTGAAAAATAATTAGATATATCATCATTTCTCACATAAATTTAAATATCACATATTAAAACTAATTAAATAATTACATACTACTTTAAGGCGAAATTTCACTAAAATTTACTTACAAATATACATATACAAGTCAAAGTTATATTAATTTCTTAAAATCAATATAAATATTGATTTCTTAAAATCAATATAAATAAAGTATTATAAAAAGGCTATAAAGACATATCAATTAATATAAAGTTAATAAAAATAAAGAACATATAACTTATTAAACGTATAACTTATTAACATAATCATATAAAAACAAAATTGTATTTTTTTATGTTAGTATTATTACCATAATAATTTCAATAACAAGCTTTCAATAGTTATTATAATTGATTATAAAAATAAGTATATTACCACTGAATTATCTCCAACTTATTAAAAGAAACTTAATTCCAAATAAATATAGATTTATATATACATTCATAAATAAATATAAAAATGACAACAAATTAGGGGATATCATGATGTGTGATTATTTATATATATATCTAAGTATGTAAACTAATTAATCTCAACATTTAGTGTCATTATTCATTAAAAACGGAAATATTGATAACTGAATAGGAATATACGTTCCATTTGTATATTCATCTATGTGCTATTAAAAATGAATGAGATAAGAATCCTTATCATTATAAATAAACGTAGTACCCAAAAAATCATAATATATTTAAAATGAGTGACTATTAGATTATGCAAAATTGTTATAGTTACTCGATAACCCATAAATATAAATTTGATTTTTAAAACACACAAAACTATATATTACCATAAATTGTAACATTTTATAAATATTTTTTTTACCACATTCACATATTTCACGGGTGAAATGTATTCTTACACGAATACGTTGATTTTGGAATTTCATTAATTGTTTCATAATGGTTTTTTAGTAATAATCGGTCATTTATAGATTTATTAACAAACCGACTAACTCAAAAGATTTAAATAGCCTACTCAAAAAACTTAAATCAACAAATGAGATTATCTTCATAAAATTTAGTTTAGAATCTGATTGTTACTAACATATAATAAAATTAAATAATTAAACTATCGAGTAATTTAGTATATGTTGTTATGGTTACATAAGAAATATGTAAAATTGTTATGATTACAAAATAAAACATAAAAGATATGAATTTGATTTTTAAACCACACAATAGATATGTTGCAATAAATAGTAACATTTTATCAATATTTTCTCTACCATAAAGCCTCTTACACGTTTAAAGATTTCACGGGTAAAACGTATTTTTCATACGAAAAATACAGTTTTGGATAAATAAACAATAAAAACTTTAATTACATATTATGTATTTATGTTTGACACAAACAAATATTAATTTTAGATAATGATTTTACTTATAATAATTTTTTTTAAATCGACTTATCCCGCACTAGTGCTGATTGTTACCTAGTGGTATTTTATTCGATAGAATTCAACAGTTTGTGCTTTAAACTAAGATTTAAGTTATTAACTGATGTTTTCAATGTTAGAATGTGATACAACGCCACATTCTGATCACAAAGAAAACTTATTACTATAAATTTTGACAAAGACTTATAAATCTGAATTTGAAAACTGTTCTAAAATTATTAGTAAATCGCTAATTCTACACTTCGTCATCAATATAATTCATACTATTAGGTTCATAAAATATTTCCCAACGCGTGGATAGTGCATAAATTAGCCTCTAAGGTCAACGTAGATATACGATTGTAGAAAAACTACAATACTAAGTGTTTGTATGATTATTATATATGTCAATGTTTACGTTGTTATCACAGATAATTAATACAGGACCGGAGGAGTTACGTATAAATCTTTTCCACTATCTATTTGGTTGGCGCTATAATTCTCAAGTGTTAGCTTTTTTTGTTCTAGGGAAAAATATTTACCATCACCAAAATTGGCGTCTACAAAAACTCCCCTTGTAAATCAGATCTATTTTTGATGATCAAAATTCATATATATAATTTTCACCTTGTAGAGTTGTATTTGTTCTAATTATAATTATCTGCAAAGAACTTTGGAGAGGATTTACAGTTGAAGCTCCTTTTTTTTTTTTTATTGTCAACTTATATTAGTTTGCTTTGTTTTTTTTTTTGGGTTTAAATCTTATACGTGCACATAACAACATTCCGTACAATAAAGTATAACTATATATATATATATATATGCGCACTGTTGCTTGTGTTCGCTTCAATTGAAGACTTCAACACTAGTTTTTGGATATAGTAATAGAACTTGCTTATCGGCGATAACCAAGGAGGAAAACACTGCCATGTTCGGCGATGACGAACCATATCATAATTCTATAGGCTGCCCTTTACATTTTATTATCCACAAGAAAATAAAACCTGAAGTTTTTTCCTTAGTTCATCGCTCACTTAGCTAATTTACTAAATGATATTTCTATAAGAAATATATATGACCATATTACGTAGCCTATATTTTATAACATTGTTTTGTGGTACTATTCAAATTCAAATCCGGTAAAGTATGTGTATTTTATTGGAAATATATATACATATATAATTTGTTAACACTCTGTTTTTCATATTCTAATAGTTTTGTTGGAATTGTATCCTCCCCTTAGGAGAGTAACAAAAACATTTGTATGGCCAAAAGAATTCTCCATGCCCCGGAACTCAGTACAATTGAATTTACAAAAGTTTGTTCCAACCCACATGTATTATGTGCTATGTCCTTAGGTTCCGAGAACAATTTTATTGTGCAGTCTTTAAGATAACAATCCCAAGGAATAACTATATAATATACAAAAAACAATGAATAGAGTACAAAGAAGTAGTAGATGTCGCCGAGGTTGAGCTGAGGACCACGCATCATATATTCTTAATTGTACACACTACACAATTTAAAAAAAAAAAAGACAGAAAAATCTATAAATTATGCATTCGTGTTAAAGTATTTTGCATAGAAAGCGGCCAACCAAATGTTTTACCGTATTGAGAATGTTTCTGACATCATGATAAAAACCGGTATAACTATTACCTCTTTCTTTTTATCATCCATTGAAATCGTAGTTTCAATATAGACCACATATACATCCTCACCTTTTATCATTTTGAAAAAAAACAAAAAAAAAAAAGCTTGTCCTAGAAATATTAGTACACCAATCTAATTTTTTGGATCACTAAACCAATTCTCAACAATTTTAAAGTACAGTTCTAACTTCTGAACTAAAAGTAAGATGACGACAAAACACAAGTAGGAATGAAACTAAAGTTTTGGTTACAAAATATAGAAGAATTAAATTTTTGACAAATATTGTATAATGTAATATTTATTTTCAGCTTCAAATTTTATAAAGTATAAAAGAAAAAAAAATCAATTTTTACTTATACTCTTAACAATATATAAAGATTTTGTATTGAATGAGCTTAAGAAGGATGTAGTATGTATAATAAATCCTTTAAAAGTTATGATTATATGTAAATCTACATAATAAAAAATCTAGCAAAATATATCTATATAATAATAATAACGTAGGGACTAGGGAGGCTGTAGGTATATTACGTAGGAAACAACCATCGTTCATTGGCGTGGTTTGACAAGTAGAGACGCAACTAGCAAGGTTAGACTCGTCATTCCAGCTTCGAGTCATATGATTTGTTGACAAAAGGATGAGATCGTAATTTCAAGAAACAAAAAAAAAAACAATTGTTTAATCGGAAACTACTATTGAACTCAACATGCTATATAACTCGTCGCCGTTGCTTCAAGCTCCAAGGCGTGTCCAAGTCTCTCAAGTCTTTCTTTGCATCTTCTTCAATACCAAATCCTCAGTTTTCATATTTTTCATTATCTTCTCTATAGTCACACTAGTCAGTATATTTGGTTACATATATAAAGCTCGTGTGAAGAAGTCTTGAGAGATCCGTACACAAAGCTCATCGGACGTTACTTTTTTGCTTCTGAGCTTGACGAACATATTAAGGTAATTCATATTTTTTTTTTGTTATACAAAGTGGTTTTTTTTTTGGTAATTATAAAAAAGAACCTTGAAGTTTTCTTATATTTTCTCGTCCGATGGTCAATATGGTATATTCTAAAGATTGTTACAGATAGTGAAGAATTCTTCAAATCGTAATATACGTGCGTCGTCGTCGTTTAGATCTCTTTCATCATCGTCCTCGAGGGTTCTTTTTAATGTTTTTAGCATTTTTTTTCTAGATTCGAATCTCAATTGATTCTGTTCTATTTTTTGATTTTTATAATCTGTACTAATAAAACTTAATTTGAATATTTCAAGGATATTTTTGTTTTTGGTGCATCAATAAAAAATAATAATTATCCACATAGATAAACCTCTCAATATCACGATATAGTTTTGATGAATTTTCCAAGCTCTGCAATTTGCACCCTAAGGAATATTCCTTAAAATATACCAGTTTAGAGGTCATAACTCATTATTAAAGGTAAAGAAAATTTAGGGTAAAACTTTAAATAATGAAGGTAACAAATCTGATTAATTATTAAAGTAAATCCAAAACACTTCAATTATAGGTTCCTCTTGAGAGATTTATAGAGACAGTACAAGTACAATCAATGATCTGTCACTAGTTCCGACACGTTTCTAGAGATTCCTCGCTAGATGTAACCTTTGCGTAACGCCAAGAGTTCTAAAAGTATAATTCTCTATCAAAAATATGGAATATACTCTCTTTTTGAGATTTTCATCTAATACTAATTTTTATTTATCTAACCTTTCAGAGATTTGAGATTTGAGATTTGAGAATTGAAGAACAGAGTATTCATGGGTTCTTTGATGCAATCTGAGCCAGAGATGGAGAAGAAACCAATAGGGATTCGATTCTTGGAACGTATCAAAGGCTCAAAGCTCTCTTACAATGCTTATCAAGCCGTAGTGTTGATCGTTACGTTTCTTGCTTACGCTAGCTACCACGCTGCGAGAAAAACAACAAGCATTGTGAAGAGTGCTCTTGATCCTCAATCTCCAGATACAGGGCTTAACTCACTTCTATTGAGATTCACTTCGTTTGGATCCTCCTCCTCTGGTAAATTAGAAGGTGGTGGTTGGGCTCCGTTTAATGGACCAAATGGCACGGTATTGCTCGGTGAGATCGATGTTGCGTTTCTTGCGGTTTACGCTTTCGGGATGTATTTCGCTGGTCATTTGGGAGATAGGATGAATCTAAGAATCTTCTTGACGGTTGGAATGGTTGGGACAGGATTGTTTACTTCTCTGTTTGGAGTTGGTTACTGGGCGAACATTCATAGCTTTTACTATTTCTTGATTATGCAAATGTTAGCTGGATTGTTTCAATCTTCGGGTTGGCCATCTGTTGTTGCTGTGGTTGGAAACTGGTTTAACAAGAAGAAGAGAGGTTTGATTATGGGAATATGGAATGCTCATACTTCTGTTGGTAACATTACTGGCTCCTTGATCGCTGCTGCTATGTTGAGATATGGTTGGGGATGGTCCTTTGTGGTTCCTGGTGTTGTCATTGTGTTGATCGGTTTGGTGAACTTCGCTTTCTTGCCTGTTAGTCCAGAGATTGTTGGAGCAGAGCGAGATGAGGATATTGTTTCGTCGTCTGAGAAGATCGGAAACTCGGTTAACGAGCCGTTACTATTGAGCTCGTCGGATTCGGAAACCGATGACAAGAAACGAGCTGTTGGATTCATTGAAGCCTGGAAGATTCCAGGAGTTGCGCCTTTTGCGCTCTGTTTATTCTTTGCTAAGTTGGTTGCTTACACTTTCCTCTACTGGCTACCTTTTTACGTTAGCCATACAGGTAATTTTTGTGCATATTTACTGAGTTAAATACAAAACCACTAGCTAGACTACTTGTTATGTTCATGTAACTGATTAGATTTTTTTTTGTATATGATGATTTGCAGCTATTGAAGGTGAGTATTTATCGGACGAAACAGCGGGGAATCTTTCGACAATGTTCGATGTAGGAGGTGTGGTTGGAGGAATCATGGCTGGTTACATTTCAGACAGAATTGGAGCAAGAGCGATTACAGCTGCGAGTTTCATGTACTGCTCAATCCCAGCTTTGTTCTTCTACCGTAGCTACGGACATGTATCGTTATTAGCCAACGCGTCGCTCATGTTCCTAACCGGGATGTTGGTAAACGGACCTTACGCTTTGATTACAACGGCTGTTTCAGCCGATCTTGGAACACATAGCTCGTTGAAAGGAAACTCGAGAGCTTTGGCTACGGTCACGGCTATTATCGACGGAACGGGATCCGTTGGCGCTGCGGTTGGACCGTTGCTAACGGGTTACATATCGTCTAGGAGTAGCTGGACCGCGGTTTTCACAATGTTGATGGGAGCTGCGTTTGTGGCTGGACTATTGTTGACGAGGCTGGTTATGGCCGAAGTAGCCGAGAAGATAGCCGAGTCTAGGCCATCGGAGGAATGTACAACTCCCGTGGACCACGAGCAGGGTCACGTAATGGAAGTGTGATCATCAACTTATGATCGCCATTTTTTTGGTTGCGTTTTAAGTTGTGTGTAATTTTCTTAGGGGAGATCTCGGACCGGAGTTCAGGTCTGTGGGAATTTGTAAACATTTAATCTGCATTGTGATGTAAATAATTTAATATATATTACCGATCTTGATTTGATCAATTTCTCAAGAAATGAATCTCCAAATTTGCCGTGGCTTCGAGAAGATTAACTTGGTTCTGCAAAATGACACATAAAATTATGCCAAAATTTATTAACAATATGTAAGTGATAGTAGTTCACCGGTTCACAATTTGTTAATACTAACAAATTCATTTATGTTTGCAGCCGATGAGGTGAACAAAATCATTTGTGAAATGGAACTGTTTTTTTATTTACCATTCATAAATTTGTTCGTATGGACCAACCAGAAAAGAGAGAAAATAAACTGCCATGGACCAATAATAAATTGATCCGCTACAAATTATTGTCAAATCTATAAATCAAATGGTCTAGTCTATTGATTATTTGGTCCACTTTTTGTTAGCAATTCAGAATCAAATGGGAGATCTTTTTAATTAGTTCAAAAAAAAATTGGTACGCCACTCGGCAAAGGGTTCTCATCAAATATGTCTACGCGTGGACGTTTGAACAAACAAAGTGGAACCTATATAAATGTATATATTGATACGAACCAAAACATTAATATATTACATTGTCATCATGTCATGTGTATAAATTTTACCTTCTTTTTAATATAAATAAACATAAATTAAGGACATTAACTAATGTGGAAATCTACGTACCACTAAGATTAAGGACCACAGCTTCTGATTTCCAGTATTTTGATCGTGGTATTGACCACTACATTTATTTAGTGATTTGTTTAATAATAGCATAAAACGTAAAAGACTATAGTAGTATAGTGTCTTCTACATATGGATGGACCACATTTTTGAAAATTCAAAAGCAATTAAATGCACACACACACACACACACACACAACCGTGTAATTGATAATGATAGGTTAGGTTATAATCAATCAAATTAAGTAATCGGATCCCACTAGAAGCTGCGTAATTATACACATGACGTACGAATTTTCTCGATTGAGAAAGCTTAATATTTTATTTGAACAATACTGTTTATACGAAGAGTTAAACTGCTTCGTTAATTAAAGCCAATTAATCCGCAAACTCTAGCGGTTTTGTGTTTTTTTTTTGTTCCTCACATTATTTAGATAAATTATTCTAATTTCTAACTACTTGTTTTGTGGTGTACTACTAATAACAATTTTTCAATATAATTTACTCATTTGAGGCTACATATTAAATTCTTACGAAAACTTGAATCATAATACTAAAATTAACTTGTTAAAGAAATATTTTACACGTTCGAACGAGTACGACTGAATATATAAGAGAACGACTTCGTGGAATATGACATATTGACATGGCATCAGTTTTCATATATACGAAAAGCATACCTTATCACAAGATCACCGTAGAGACGATAATTATTGGTGAAGGGACCTTAATTACATACATAGTGGAATAGAGAAGCCATTACTTCAAGCCCACATACTTGGGCCTCAACTACATATAATATGATAAATTTGGACAGAACATTAATTCAACTACGGAACATATACAGTATTTAGGTCACGTACTAATGTGTACGCGGGTACGAAAAGGCACCTACGTAATCTCATGGTAACCGTCGCATTCGCAACCAACTACATTAGTAAGTATTTAAATTCTACTCTTTCAACATTGTAAAATCGGTTGGTAAAGGAGAGGAGAAAAAAAACCATTGGTTGGGAACAAGAGGATCGAGAGAGAGGGAGTGAAGGCAAAGATAAACTCAGTCTTGGAGAAGAAACTTGAAGAACTCGAGTCTCTACTTGAAGTAGTCAATTTTACCGACGATGATGATCCCAATCTTCGGAAAATACAACTAGGAATTTTATTTGTGAGGACCCTTTTAGCGGCTGAGATTTCGTCTCGACGGCTGCATGTGGAAGGAGAAGAAGACGTTGACGAAAGGTTTGATTGCTTAGCAAAGAGGTTAACCGAAATAGAGGCTTCTATCATTAATCAATGGCCCGGTCATCATGATAATGGTTCACTGATCAAATCAGAAATGGAAAGTTTGGAAACTAATGATGGTATTATCAACGGTGAAACCGGTGCGGATTACTCGTCGGTCGGATCTTGTCTGAACGAGTCTAGTAAAGCAGAAGAGGAGGAGGAGGAAGAAGTAGAGGCTGAGCAGTGGCCAATGTTTCAAGATGCGCCATCGGAGGAGATGGAAGAGGTTAAGTTTCCGGTGGCGGGCACGGTTAAGGAAGAGGTGATGGATAGAGAAGTGAAAGGGAATGGGCGGGTGTGTTTTAGGGCTTTGGTTTATTTCGGTTTGATTGGTTTAGTTGGTGGTATGATCAGTTTAGTTGGTTATATTGGTGATAGCAATGATAATTTGCTTCTTACCCCTACTTAGATGACATCTTGTATCGTCTTAACTTTACTAATTGGTTGCCTTCTTTTCACTTTGATACTAGAAATTTAAATTTAAGTTGTTCATCGCTATTGAATTATGTATGGTGTTTGATAAATAGGTGTGACGTATGATTTATAGAAAAAAAACGTGTGATTGATGGCAAAAAAAAGAAAAAAATGTGTGATTGTGGTATTAAAATCAGACAAGACGATTTCTTGTATCAAACTGAACTATAAGAGGAGAAAATAAATGTTGTTATGATCCATTTTTGTTCTTCTCACACCACAATCATAGACCTTTTGACACAAACAGGGACTATAGCTTATTTACTAGAGGATCATCTATTGCAACCGATCACTGACGACCAAGTGAGTGCCTTGAAGGAAAATACTCACACCTCGAACCAAACTTCAACTAATTCCCCTTAAATGCGTGTGATATTAATTGGACAATAGACACCCGAATTTAGGGGCTGAGGCTGAGCATATTAAAAAGCTTTGATCAGAACTCACCACCCAGGGTACAATAACCCTAATTGATTAAACAAAAACAGAGCATACTCTCAGAAATTTTTTCTTGAAAGATAAGAAATATGCATAGCAAGATAAGAAGAAACGTATTCGGCTTCCTAACATATATGAGATAAAAATATTGGTGAAATTTAAGTGACATTGATCAAACCTTGTGTTTCAGTTTTCAAACAAGACCAAATGTAGCGTAAATCAGATATGTTTTAGACCAATGTTTCTATAATTAGAATGTTTTTGGTTGAAAATAATGTAAAAAAAAAAAAGAGATAAATAAATCAGTAATAAATAAACAAAGATCACATTCACACAACACATTGTTTAGTCTTTGGTATATAGGACATGCTGACTCTCCTCACAACCCTGACTTGAAAGGCACGCCAGTGGCTGGCAACCATGAACCGCCGGCGATAAGGCTTCCCACGGTAAACCGAGAAGCAACTGCGGTGCTCGTTATGGCATGGAATCCTTTCCACCGGACCCGCCATCTAGTGGAAGACCCCGGCCCAAAATTTTTGTACTCTCCATAGAAAACAGTATTGAGAGCAAAATTGGATCCTCTTAACCAAGGAGACCATCCCAAGGGACTGATCGAGTTGTCTATGTAGGTCTTCATGATTGTGACACGCGAATAAGCTTGCCACGGTCGGCCTAAATAAGTCTTGTACGATCGAATCACAGGCCTCAAATCAGAAGCCGCGATTATCCTTGAGCTATGGATGGTTATGCCTGTGTTCTGGAAAGGGTCACCCCGGCCTTGAGCGGTTATAATGTTGGCTTGACCATGGAGAGGGCGGCGTACGAGAATCATGCAGTTTTGAAACACAACAGCTGCGTTTCCAAAGATGAAGTCGATGGTGCCTGAGATGTAACACTCCCTAAAGAACTGACGTTGTGAGTGAATGTAGAGAGTGTCTTGGAATCCATGTATACCGACTCGGTAGAAAACAGAGAGGTCAGAGGATGATCGAACTGCTACAGCTTGGCCGCGTAATGGCCCTGCCGTGTTGATGAATGTCATGTCTTTTGCTACAAACCTTTGGCCTCCAAAGCCTTCAAAAAGAGTTGAAAAAGACTTATTAGTACCATTAGAAGTCGTAAGTCGGATTTAACTAAGGTTTTAAGATTAGAATTTGAACCGGCGGTTGCAGAGTTATAGGTGGTGTAGCCGTGCTGGACGCTTCGACCACCGGTGACGATTGTTTTTCTCTCACCGTCACCGACGAGCATGATGTTATGGTTATCGTTTCCAACATCGATGTTCTCTCTGTATACACCTTTCTTCACATATATGACAAATCTTGACTTGTATCTCCTTCTTGCTGCGAAGTTTATGGCAGCTTGTATTGACCCGAAATGGCCGGACCTGTCTAGTGATACCACTAGGTGTGGCCTCGATTTCGCTAAAGAGGCTGATACGATCAAACGTCTCTCGTGTCTTGAGACCCAGCTTGGGAAGTATTCTTTGTGGTTTGCTTCACAAACCAAACAGATTGGAATTAATTTGACTGTGTTAGATAAAGTCATGTTACATAATAACCTTATTTTTTTTTTTTTTTTAAATTACCGTCTAAGATGAAAAATCTAGGTGTCTTTTGCAGGAAAAAAACAAATGGTACATAATAACCTAAGATGTTAATTACTATTCATAATTAATCTGATCACGTGTGAACAAAGATTAGGATGAACGTAACACTTTTTAATACTTTTTGCCGAGAAAACTTATAAGCAGCAATAGATGATTTGTGGAGCAAATTGGTGTATTCGTAATTAAATGAGGAAAATCTAATTATCCAGTTGAAGTAAGTATGTAACTATAATATTTTTTTCTTTGACTAAAGTAATTATAATATTAATACAGTATAATAGAACGTACCAGTCGTATGATTATGTTGCTTCATGAGAACTCCATTGACGGCCAAGCAGTTTCCAATTAAATCTGACAAGTTCTTGTTGGAGATCGCCGGCATGACGAAATCTGAGACGTTAAGATCCTCGGATCCGGAACGGCATGTCTCGATGTTGGTCTGAGCCGTGCTGAGCCATGTTTGTGCGTCGAAGTCCGTACATTTGACATCATTTGAAGCCGCCGGGTTAAGTCCCTTGAGCGTTCGGTTCAGCTGAGCCACTGTGTTTTGGAAGACGTGTACGCAGTCTGACCAAGCGGCCTTCCTTTGGTTGTTGGTGCAGCTCGGTCCGAACTTTACGGTTTGACTGTGTGTAATCACGGCTTGGTCAAGTGCTATCTTGACAAGCATTCGTAAGAACTCGGACCGGAACCTTGGTGGTCGGTTGATGTTATTCTGTGAGCTCTTCCTGAAGTAGTAATTGCATGTCTCAGCGTGTGGAGTCTTGTTGCACCACCATGTCATGTCACCGGAGACAGAGCCGTTGTTGGTTGGAGCCGGTGGAGACACCGGTCCGGGAGATGTCGGTGAGGAAGTAGGGGAACTCGAGGTTGGGGTTGGGGATGGTGCGGTTTGTGGTGGTGGGGTAACATTATGATCCCACGGAGGAGGAGCATCAGTTCCACCGGTGAAGCCACTGTGGTGTACGGCGGAGGAGAACGGTAGAAGAAGAAATGAAGCCAAGAGGCAAATGTGAAAGATGCCTCTACGCATTTTTTGAAGTTCTTGGCTATCAGTTTGTATGGGGAATTGGGAAATGTCATGGTGTGATGTCTTAACTAATTAAAGGGATTTTAGTTTCGTATATTAAATTATTTTAATGAGGAATTATTCTTATTATTGAGTTTGTGTGTATGTACTTTGCAAGTGATTGTTATTGAGGGGAGAACATGATGATGTGTGTTGTCTTTGCTTGGGATTGTATTCATATGTATCATGACTCATATTCTTATTTTGCAACATATGATTATAAAATCATATAATATGAAACACCTATATGTCTATAATTGATTCCATTACATAATTATAAAAAATAGTTAGAAAAAATGTCAAATTGAAAAAAGAGGAGGAAACGTGACTTAAAAGGAAGAAGAAGGAGAAGTGTTTTTCCAATGTTAAAGTAACCTTTCCATGTGCTTTTAGCTCAGTTTCTACTCCTGTAGTTTCAAGCATACGCAAACTCTTACAATAATCTTTGTTTATGTTACTAAAATGATTATATATTACTACATAATTTTATATTTGTATTAAATATCTCCGGTGATTATGTGACTTTTTCGAGTTTGCTTTTTATGTTGACGATTCTGACGTTGTCACCAGCTAGTGTCTTCGTGACCCACCCCTAGTGTCTGGTTTTTCTCATGGCGTCGTGACCTCCTAGTGTATCTTCCTTAGGGAAGATGTTCACATAATATAAGCCTTGGAATATTCACTGATCCGGACCGGACCGAACCGAACCAAATACTATTGTTTGCATGGCCTTGTTGAAAACTAAAACTTTTCTTGAATATAATTCTACGTTACCATTTAAAATACTCGATATGAGTTGCTGTGAATCAAACGGCCTAGCGAAACTATCATAATGTTACAAACTTACAATGATGTTTGTATACGTTAAAGAATTACAACAATGTAAAATTTTATTGATAACTTTTTTGGAATAAATATGAAAAACTACCATCCTCCATCAGGCCGAAGAAGTGTTTTCAGCTGAAACAGAGGAATCGTCCAAATACTCAGAACGAAGTTGCATAAGTAGTCGACCAAGATAGTTGAGCCCTTCCCCTTCTCGGCCACCTCCCCAAAATAGATCGTGCGGGGAAGACTCCACAAGAACCGATCCAGCAGTTGAGAGCAGCATTGATTTCAAGTGAGGATAAGTCGAGAACTTGCATTTTAGAGCCATGTACATTACTTCTATCTTCACATCTTCCCAGTCACTCCGAACCTAAAACAATCATTACAAAGATCAACGAAAGAGTGAAAACTGCTTTGATGCTCGAAACTGGACAACTGAACTTTTTATTCATACCAGTTCAGGTTTCTGTCTCAGTGTTGATCTGCCTATCAGAGCTGCCTCCTCCGGACTTCTAGCTGTTCTAATTTTCTCAACGCAGTCATGTGCCATCGGATTTTCGACCCCAACAAACTTGTTTGCCTTCAGGTTTTTGGAAATGGAAGAGATTATGTTATTATGAAAGAGCCAGATATCATTTTACATGGACAGTTGTGTGGTACCTGATAGTAATGCTCAACACTGGGCCAGGTCATGTAATCATCATTCTCCTCCCCACAGGGCATTCGTATTGGATGCGGAGAAAAGTTTGAGAAACTTCCATAAAGGTCCCATGTTTTGTAGAAGAATATGATACTAGATTCAAAGGGGTTAACACTGGGGTCAATCTCAACAGTTGCGTCCTCTGATGGGATAACAGGTATAAGGTCTGGTATGGGTTGAAGAAACCCGGTGACAAGCATGTCGGGGCCAACCTGTAGTTTTCAAGGATTTAGATTAACCAATGGTACTAAGAGGCTAGATTGGTTAATGTTAAGTCAAGAAGTGTAAATATTAGTATATTACCTGCTCGTAGCAAACATCCATTAGATTCAATGCTTGTGTCATCTCTACCATCCCAAGTTCACCAACAGGAGAAGGCGCATTTCTCCCACCAATTATTTTTGGGGCAACGAAAGCAACAACCTGAAAAACGAATTACATTGATGGAATAACACCTTCATAAGTAGCAAGCTATAAATACAAAGCTCACAGGTCCAAGATGAGCTTTGGCCAGACAAAAGCATAAGATGACTACAAAATAAGTGTGGAAATAGTAAAAATGGGTACCTTGTGGATGACGCTGGATGATATAGCAGATGCAGCTAATGTTCCACCACACTCCCATAGAATCGAGAGATATCCACGAAGATGGAAATATTCCATAACTTCTCTTGGATTCAACATGTCAAACTCCACAACTTCAACACCTTTGGACGCAAGAAATTTCTGGAAACTCTTTCTCGCACCTCTTTGTGTAACAATTATGGTAGGCACTTCTGAGACATCCCAGAGATGGGCTTTCTCAGGAAGATCAAGACTCTGAGTCATCACAATTCGCGTAGGGGTGTGACCTTGTCCATGTCTTGCAGTCAATCGAGGATCTGCAGTTAAAAAATTGTACAACTCTGTTGTTCTTATTTCAGTTTTAGGCATCCATAAAGATTCAAGATTTGAGGTAAAAAAAATATCTACCATCTTGGCGTACAGTGTTTCCTCCAACTATCACAGCATCACTTCTTCCTCGCAACTCAAACACTCGGGTTCTAGAGAGTTTACTACTTATCCATGCTGCATGTCCACTACTTGCTGCAATCTTACCTGTCAATAAACCAAAAAAAACTTTAAGCTCCCTCCAACTTCCATCTATTCTAGTACTAACATATAAAATGCAGGTTGATATAATTACCATCAAGAGTCATGGCATACTTAAGAACAGAGAACGGAACGCGAGAACAAGCTCTATGTATCAAAGGAGCATTCACAAGAAGACACGATTTCCGAGCATCCTGTAAGAACTTGCACATTTAGTTACCAAAATAAAAACAATTCACTTCAAATCGAAGAGTAAAAAGATATAGATTATTACCTCAAGAACTTTACTCTCAAAGTCCTCTCCAAGAACATTCACTTCAATCCCTTGGCTCTTTAGTTCACGAATCGCAGAGCCTCTTAGATGTTGTAGAGGATGCCTTATTCCAACAACAACTCGTTCAATTCCTGCCTAATCTACACAATGCATTTCTTCGACTCAAACACAATTTTATCAAATTGTTCATCATTTTATCACAGATCATTGGATTTTATACTCAGAAGCCAAAACCTGAACAAGAGCAGATACAGCAGCATGGTCGCCGTGACAATCACCAGGCTCCATGTTTAAATAAGCCGTGGAGCCTCTACAAAACTCTCCAGCAGCTTCAACAGCCAACGCTTCTGCTGGTTTAGTGCCTTGAGCGTAGAGATATCCTTCTCCAGCGACTTTACCAGAGGAAGTAGCGATCACACAACCGAAATTAGGGTGAGGTGAAGTAAGTCCAGCTGACATTTCAGCCAAATCAACAGTGCGTCGGATAAAGGCGGCGTCTTTCGCATGGTGATTACGGCCATTGTCGCCGTTAGCTAGAGTGGCTCTGCAGATCAAGGGAGACGAGCTGATTCGTAATGAAAGAGCCATAATTGGAATCAATTGGCCTAATCTGTGAAAAGAAGAGAAGGGTTTAAAGATATGCAATGTCCCAAATGTCAAAATCGTGTACTTACTCAGAGCTAAACAAAATCAAATCTTTCGTCTTGTTCAACAAACGGTAAGTAAAACCCAGAAACAAAAGATCAAAACTTTACTCGTGTTCTCTGAATTAAAACAGAAACCCGTATAAACCCTATTCTCGAAATCTATCAATGTCGCTGACCTGAGAAAAAAGGGTATAAGAAACTGAAGAGATCGAAGTCGGCGAAGAGTGAGAGAGAGCGAGATCCTCAAAGCATTAAGAGTGACATCAATCCAAATGCAGAGACTGATTCACACGAAATCACATTAGAAAATCCATTTCCTCATCTCCATAACTAAGAAAATTCAAAACAAGTGAGAAGGGGACGAAGAGTGGGTTGAGAGGCTTGAGAGAGAGAGAGAAGAAAAGCTGAAGCAGAGAGGTGTAGTCACTTGGGCTCACGACACATAAGGAAGAAGCCCACTTAGGCCCAATATCCAGAATTCTGTTCATTACACTATCTCCGTGAGTGATCTAAGAGGAGAGATCGACGATGAGAGATGCGAATCGATTACGTTGGATCGAAGGTTAGGGATAAGATGCGTGAGAGAGAGTTTGGATTTGTTAATCTCGGTCTACACACATTCAGTTGAGCTTATTTTCGGCTTATAAGAATATCATAAAACCATAAGCAACATATGAAGTCCTATTTAGGCTTTGAAAATGGTGGAGACGTTGCACTTATAATTTGTTAACGACACTCACGCTAGCATCAGCATGGATCTTTTTATTATAATGCATTACTATTTTGAGTTTTATTTTGAATAATAATAAATTTAACGACAATGATAAAGGTAGGGGTACTCATTAAGGCCATGAGACCACAATTATTCCTATATAACATATTTCTCAGGCATTGGTCTTATATATGCAGTAGCACTTCATGTCTCCTTTTGCGCTTACTTTCTCGCAAAGACCGACTGATCCTTTCCACGTTTTGATACACATTGCATTACATTTCTCGAGAGAGCATGCCAATTTTTTTATTTGAATATGTTGTGTCATTTGGTGACGCTCCTATTACTGTAACATATAAAACATAAAATCTCAATATTATTTTTTTATAAATCAAATATATTATCTTTGCTTGAGTGATTATGTTTAAAAAAATGTATACTAGCTAGTTAGATTATAAGTTTTAAAATGGCAATGCATGAAGTGGTGAGTATGCTTTTATACTAGTTATATATTTTCGCATATAGTTGATGTAAGATTTTCATACACTCTCTTTCGAGATAATAGCACTTTTAGCTATTAATATGGAAAAAACCCGTCAACCCTCTCTCCCTAACACGAATACCATATTGAAGTGATTTTACTATTATATAAAGGACATAAGCCAATTTATTTATTGTCAACAATTTTGAGTTGAAAATCCATATTCCTAACATAATATCATAGTTCGAAGACAAGTTTCCCTTTAATCAGCTAACACATAAAAAAGTATTAGTCACCTCGCTTATTACTGAAAAAACTGAAATTTCTTTAGTTTTGGTAACGATTTGACAGAAAAGAAGCAAATCAGTATCATAAAATTTTATACTAAAAATAATAATTTTGATACATATTTTATATGAGATAATTTAATTGATAATTTTGATACATATTATATATGAGATAATTTAATTGATATTTTAAACAAATAATATGATAATCATAATCAGTTTCTTTTATAATGATTATATATAATAAAATTATTCTGAATGTTTATACAAACCTTGCACAAGAAGGATGTAGATAGTTAGTACGGTTAAGAAGACTTGAAAAAGTTTCTTCATCTTCGACACTATAAATGAATCGGAATTGTTTAAAATTTTACAAAGAACATGCTACTTATATATATATATGTAGTTACATCTATTCAACAATCATGGATATCTAATTCAACCAAATTTAATTAAATTTAATTTAAAGAGATCTTGTTTCAAATAATCCAGATTTTATTCTGATTTAAACATACAAGCAAAAAAAAACAAAAAAAGTGCAGAAATATCTTTAAAATGTAAAATATTACATATGATGCTATATTGATATTATTGTATTAAAGAGAGCAATAAATGCCAATTAGAGAAAAATAGTCAATTTATTTATGGGGAAACTGTGATTTCCAAAACAAACAAATCCCTAGTCCCCATGTCATCAGCGAGTATTCCACCACCTCTTTTGTATGCAATGACAAAGCCACTTAATCATTCCCGATATAAAATAGTTATGTTGTTTTAAATTAATCCAGATTTTTTCACATATATATACTAATTGGGAAAATTTTAAAAAATAAATAACTTTTTTTTGAATAAACAAAAAAGAAATATCTTTAAAATGTAAAATATTACATATGATGCTATATTGATAATATTGTATTAAAGAGAGCATAAATATCCAATTAGAGAAAAATAGTCAATTTATTTATGCGGAAACTGTGATTTCCAAAACAAACAAATGCATTAATTTTTTTAGTTATTATATTCAAAAGATTTGGATAAGATTAAAATTTATTATTCTTCTATCATCTTTGTTGGATTTTATGTTTTAGTTATTTTGAATTATCATACATATACATATAATTAATAAAAATATTTAAATTTCTGCATATATTGTTATTCATCTTTCGGGTCACTAGGTCAACCGGTCGGACCGGTTGAATCACAGGTCAATTAGTTTATTGGTTTGTTTACATTTTATAAATATAACATCTACTTTTCTATAATTATATGAACAAACATACATAATGAAGTACTAAACAAATAAAATTAAACTTTAAATGATTAGATAAAATAACTAAGTGATTTTTCTGTAAATAACAACATTTAATTTTAATTTGGTTTGAGTTTGAAGTATGATAAAAAATAAAATATTTTAATTTGATACTGATATGTTGGTCCGACCTGCCGGTTCAACCACCGGTTCACGAGTTTTTAGCGAGTTTTTCCGGTTTTTTGTGGGTTTTTAGTTGTCCGGTTTTTAGAAGTAACCCGGACGGGAATGTCTACCAGGTCGCGGTTGGACCGGTCCAGGTTTTAAAACACTGCAAAATAGATGAGCGAAACAAAGTGTCTTTAATGTTCCACATTGGTTTAAAATTTGGCCAATGCTTGCGAGTCTACTCAAATCATGGCTAAAAGGATTTCAGATCCGAGTGAACAAACAACTTTACTTATCATACGTTCAAAATTTTGTTTTTTAGTTTTTTAGGGAGGTGTATTGAACTTGATATTTTAGGAGATTTTAGAGTATTCTGAAATCTTCTGTTATTTAATTGATAATTTTTAAAAATCATCTGAAATCCTATGTTATTGAATGTGAAATTTATAAAAACCATTCAAAATCATTTACAATTTCTTGTTATTCAATCTATAATTTACAAATCTCATTTCAAATATACTGTTATTCAAAATACCCCAACTTTTTTTTTAAAAACTTCTGAATGGGATTCAGGAAGATTTTTCTAACATACATTTTTAGTTCAAAAATATGATTTACAAATCCCACCTTTAAAGGTGAAACTTTGGAAGATTTTTATAAAAAAAGCTCCGAAGCAATTACAATTTTTTTTGAAAATACGTTCTCCATGGACCATGGCTCCATCTCTGCAACTTGTCTTCTCGTACTCTCTCTCTCTTTCTCTCAAATACATACATAAAGAAAAAATTCCCAAATTTGTCATCCAGCCCATCATTGAATAACTGCAATTCAAAATGTTCTCTCGGCCACCTTCTGAGCGGAGCCGTCGACGGTGACGGTCACAACCTTTAAGTGCTCGAAGTGGGAAGCTTAATTTGGTCAAAAGAATCGCTCTTTTCTCCGAAAAAGAATGTCCACATCTGGGTTTAGTATGTGCATCGCTCTTTTCTTGCTTCTTCTCTTGTTTTTTTACTCTCATTGAGTATCTTCTGCAGACAATTCTTAAGCAGGTGGTTAACGTATAATGAAACTGAATATTATATCATATAGAGATAAAGAGGGAGACGTCATGTACTTTCTTTTATTCCTGAAACTTCCAGGTTCATGAAAATGTTTACCACATCGAATTTCAGCATTTGTTTTCTCAAACATCAAATGCTTCGCTACCTACTTTAATATTCTTTCAACTATTCTATCACTTTAATCAAATAACATAACTGAAAACAGAAACAACAACATATTCTTTAGATATTTGTCAGACATTGATCATTATATGTGGTGCAGTTTTTCTTGTCTTTGCCAACAAACGTGATTCTGCTTACGATCTCTTTTTTTTTTTTTGTTTTACCATATAAATATCCTAAAATCACCTAAATTTAATAACTAAATCTCACTAAATTCCAGTTCTCAAATCTCAACAAATCCTAAAATCCTACCAAATCTTCTAAAATTACAGTCAAATCTCTCAAAATTCTAAAATATTAAAATTCCATCAAATCTCTTAGAATATCAAGTTCAATACATCCCCTTAGTTGAACTAATAATTTTATTGAATGTAAAAAATATTTTAAAATTTATAAAACATTATGAATGTTTAAATTCTATAATTTTAATATATATATATATATATATATATAATAGCATCTAAACATTAGAAACATTAAAATATTAGTAACTGTTAAGACTTTACAAATTTTAGGTCTACCTTCCACAAATCATAACTGGGCCAATATTATACAATGCTAAAGCATTGGTTTTTCAGGGCAAAGGTATATGCAATAACATTTCATGTCTCCTTTTGTATTTACTTGCTCACAAATACCGGTTCCTTTCCACGTTCTTGTACACACAGATTTACATTCTTCAATAGGACATGTCCCTTGTTTATTTGAAAAAATCTTATGACAATGTGTCATCGCATTCAGTGACACTCCTTTCCCTGTAGTATAAAAAGCATAGAATCTTAGTCTTTATGTACATTTAAAAATAATATAATTTTGATTCATTGACTATTCTTAAATGAAAAGTATAATTAGATTAAGCACTTACAACTCATAAGTGATTAACAATAAGTGGATTGACTAATGTTCTTATAAGTTATTTTACATTTTTTTGAGATGAGATTACATCATATTTGTTACCCATAAACCTTGACATATTCCGTCATGTGTTTCCAGCGAGATCATGTAATATATTTTACATAAGATAGTTTCATGCTATTAAAATATAATATGATATTTGTAATTGATTCAAAATAATTATACAAATGTACCTTGAACAAGAAGGATGTAAATAGTGAGAATGGCAAACAAGACTTGAAAGAATTTCTTCATCTGTGGTAATACAAGACTTGAAATATAATGAGATGTTCTAAAAATTGCAAAGAACATGTATACATATAAATATATATAGTTGTATGTATTCAATATTCCTATCATATTCAACCAAAATTGATTCAATTCCATTTGAAATGATTTTTTTAATATAATTATTATTCCAAAATTATTTCTAATTTAATAGGATATTGTTTTACACTAATCCAGATTTTTTGCTCATTCTGTATTTAAAAACCTTTGATTTTTTTTCTCCATTATTGTAAAACACTGGAAATTGATTGGCCATGAATTTAATAATGTATCTTGTTCCAGTTTATTGTACTTTCATAAATTATTTTATTTATTGTATATCTCTTATTCTTAACTTTAAGTTTAATTACTTTCAATAATGATTATCCATCTACAATATTTTAAAAATTTTTACGAATTTTTTTTTTGTGGTTATTTTTGTGTGTTTTGTTTATCTTTGTGTCATGTTCTTTTAAGGGTCGTGCGGCTTTTACCGGTGAGGCGGCAACATATATGATACGAAACCAACAACTTAATAATATTTAAGGGCGAAGAACGGGCAATAGTCACTGATTCAAAAGAAAATGTTCATATGTTGTGTCGTTGTTATTTCTGATAAATTTGGAATCATGATATATATAATGACTACGTTGGTTAAAAAATCATGTTTGATCTTAAGTCGTAAAACACACGAAATTTAAACAAATTCCATTTTAAATAGAGTTATTCTTTTTAATTAAAATATTCCTCTCCAGTATGAAAGGGGAAGTAAATTTACCATGATATATAAACAAATTTTCTCACGTAAAATTATTTTGCCTATATTAAACCTATTAACATTCTACAAACTCATAAACACATCGTGCAGTTTAATTATGATCAATCTTCACTATAAATCTTTTGTTTGTCAAATGGGAAGATAAATTCTGAGATTAAAAAAGAAAAGAAAAAAAAGTTATGTGACAATAAGCGGCGGAGATGACGGTATATGGTTGCGACTTGCGATGGTCCAGTGGAAACATGTGAATATATGTGAGAGGATTTAAAGACAGGTTGATGAGTAATTTTGTCTAATATAGAAGGGTATAATAGTAGTTGAAATATTCTAATAGAATGAGATCTACACTCAAAAAACGCAACACCGTCCCAAACTTCAACGAATGTGTCGGCGTCAACGACTCACTTTAACGTGAATGGTAATTTAAGATCAACGTAAATTTTTCTTCAACCGCTAGAAATCTCAGCTAAAACGCAGTTTTAGATCGCTGGACGCTAAAATATTAAACGACTTAACAAAAATCAAAACTTTATATATCCAGAAAAACTAAGGATTTGCACGAAACAATTCAAGAATCAAGATTCCCTCAAGCTTTCACATATATCCGTACCTCAAATTACATAATTAAGAAACAAAGAGAAAAGTAGTAATTTATTTAGTATTTTTTAGCAAAGGCATTGATCAAGGCTAAGGCGTTGCTAGTTCCTCTACCCAAATTCAAGATCCTGGACCGGACCGAGTTCTTGATCCGGCCATCCATGATTCGACCCGCGAACCCATCGGAGCAAGTGTTGGCATTAGTCAAAGCAGCGCTGGTCCAAGTCTGAGCGTTGCTCATGTGGAACCAGAACTGGTCACGACCTTTAGCACTACCACACATCTTCATTTCTTGGATGGACTTGGTCAAACGGTCAACAGTGTCATTGATCTCCTCAAGGCAGTCCCTAATGGCTTGAACCTCTCGTTTCCTGAGACCCTTGAAACGGGCCAAGCGGGAGACGAAGAGCTTTGTGGATTGGGCCTGGCTCACGGTCACGGTGAGTGCGGTCTCAGCTAGACGTCGAGGGCTTGTTTGGATGGAGTTGGCGTAACTGGAGAGAGAGTTGACGCATACGGTTGGGTATGTGGTGGCTTTGCAAGAGGCTTGCACGAAGTTTATTGCGCGTTTCGAAGCGGCTACGGGGGCTGAGGACGCGGTGAGCATTGTCGTGGATAAGAGGGTTAGAAAGAGAGCGTAGAATATTTGTTTTGCCATTGCGTTTGAAGTGTTTTGTTTTAGATAATTTGATTGTGGAGAAGTAAAGGAGTTGGGTTTTGAGATTTTATAGAGGTTTTTTTTTTTCTCAGAAATATCATATTATTTATTTAAGACTGATCAATACATAATTGTTAATGGAGCCATAAAGGCTTGTTTACAGATTCAGCATAAAAAATAGAAGAATTACATCCATACTGTGCTAACAGATGAGCGGACATATTATCAGATCTTTTAGTAAAGGCAAAGTTAACAGACTTAAATTTTGAAATCCAAAACCTTATATCAAGTAGGATGTTTATTAACTGTTTGTGTCTCATTTTGCCATTGATGATCTTTATTAAAACTTTACAATCTCCCTTTAAAATTAACGAAGTGTATCCTCTGACCCAAGATTGTTGAAGAGCTACGAGCATAGCCTTTGCTTCCGTTTCCAATGGCGAAGACGTATGTGATAATCGAGTTGCACCCTAAGCCAATGTCGATCCCATGTTGTTTCGTATAATCCAACCTCCTGTGGCTTCATGATTAAGATTATTGTATCCAGCATCAAAATTACATTTCACGTAGTCAACGTTCGGTGGTCTCCATCGATGAGTATTTCGATACCCATCTCTTCTCTGGATATGATTATCCATCTTATGGGTGAGATCATAGAATTGTTTTGCATCACTTTTTGCCCATAAGACAATTTTTTATGGACTTTCTCTATAGTTATTGAAGATATTGTTATTCCTTGCTTTCCAAATTCTCCATAATAAACAGATTGGTACCATAGATTCAGCATTTGAAGTTGCACAATTTAGGATTGAAGTAATGATATTAGAAATATTCTCTTCCACATCATTCACTAAATTTGCTATGTTTATGTGAGAAGTACTGGAAAAACGCCAAACCATAGTTGCAAAAGGGCATGTGAATAATGCATGATTGATCGTTTCCTCTGCTTGCCGACATCTAGAACATATCGTATCCAAATTCATACCACGCGATCGTAAACTTGTTAATGTTGGAAGACTTCTTGAAATAATTCGCCAAAGGAAGTGTTTTAGTTTTGGAATTACAAGTAGTCTCCAAATTTTGTTTTTAAGTTCAGGTGCCCCATGACGTATATCAGGAGGAATATCACTTGAAAGGGGATCATGCATCAATAGCCAGTAGCCTGATTTAACTGTGTAATCGCCCGACGTACTATAGTTCCATATGAGTTTATCCGGATGATCTACTTGTGATAGAAACAGATTTTGTGTTTCCATAAAGTCTTCTGGTTTGATTTGTGTTTGGAGTTTTGCCATGTCCCATGATCTAACTTGTCCCAAAAATGTCATGAGAGTGTTTATAGTTCTGTTGTTTTCAATATTGACAGCTGCAATTGGTCTTGGGGGATGTGTATCAAGGACATTATCAATGCCTATTCTTGTCGTTTTGCCATCTCCGATATTAAATCTTGACCCCTTTTTTATGAGCGAGATGCCTACCAGAATGGATGACCAACCATAAGATTGGTTCTTCTGTGATTTTGCTTCTAGCACCGTTGTGTCTCTGTAGTAGCGAGCCTTCATTATCCTTGCAAATATTGAATTTGGATATTGGATTAGTCGCCAAGCCTGTTTAGCTATTAGAGCATCATTGAATTTTTCAAGGTCCCGGAAACCAAGACCCCCTTCTTTTTTCGAATATTGAAGTTTTTTCCAAGCTATCCAGGTGATTCCCCTTTGTTGAGCATCTTTTTCCCACCAGTATCTCATAAGTATTGATTCAATATCTGAAATCACACCTTTAGGGAGTTTAAAACAAGACATTGCATACACTGGCATGGCTAGTGCAATTGACTTTAGCATTATTTCTTTGCCTGCTGGAGATAGTCTTTTTGCAGTCCAACTAGATGTTCTCTGTTTCACATTTGTGATTATATACTCAAACATTTCTTTCTTTTTTCTGCCAAACTGTTCTGGCAAACCCAAGTATTTGTCTCCACCTTCATGATTTGGAATATCTAGTATCACTTTCAATCTGTTCTGTGTTGAACTATATACACGGGAACCAAATGTTATCATAAATTTTGCCGTATTGATTTGTTGACCCGAATAGTATTCGTACACATCAAAAACATTTTTCATTGCTTTGCAGTTTTTTCTATTTGCTTGACAAAAGAAAAGACAGTCATGGGCAAATTGGAGATTTTATAGAGGTTTATTAGTACGTACGTTCTCTTAATTTGTAGTACGTTTGGTTTTTCGTAGGGTTTATAATATTAGTATAATTAATATGCTTGACCTTGACTCTTGGTTCGGTTATTTTTTTCCAACTGGGGTCAATTATTAGTTGGAATTAACCAGAATATTCGCAATTATATTTATATATTTTCTCAGTACCAAAAGTAACATGCGAATGAAAAGAACGATTTATAGGCCTTTCCGTAAAATTTCATCAGAACGGACTTGTCGTGTGAACATAGTTTTATCTTTTGTATTTGTTTTTACTGTGAATATGAATAACATTATCATCATAATTAGTCACAAATATGTAAGGATGGGATCCCATGTAAGTCGACATATTAATGGTACTATCACGCAAAGTACGTATATCTTTCGCCTTTACTTCAATATATCAAAGTATTTTATATTCATCAGGCAACTAATAACAAGAAAGAGAGAAATAGGGTTGGGCAACTAATAATATAATACATAAGAAATGGAGAGTGGATTTGAACCTGAAAAGAAAACATTCTAATTGCAACAATATAATTAATGTACAATTCTAATTAGTCTGGTCCACGTCCAGATAGATGCTATTTAACCACATTAGGCGACTAATGTATCCCATTATTCACAAAAGGATGTACAAAATTATAAGATAACATAGAATAAGAGATGCGATGTTAACAAATTCACATATAAGAATAATGTTCATTTGGCGATTAATTAAATGTATCTTATTATTACTATACATTTTTTTTTTAAGGTAAACTACATAAGATAATTATTGCTTCGGGTGGGGCTCTCAAAGACTGTCGGCCATGAACTTCAACTTCTTCACAACTTTGTTAAATATACACACACTATATATATAACAAATTATATAAATTTGGGAGCTGGGACTTGGTTTCACATGCACTTATCTGATATCTCAGTGCTCTTTTTCCAAAATTTTAAAGAGTTTCACACTTACCCATTTTTTGGGTCAACTCACACTTACTTTCAATCCTCTTTCAATCGTCAAATTTAAGATCGTCCACACCTGTCTCAATACTCTCTTTCAATTGTCAAAATGTTGAAGTTTCACATTCCGTTTTAAATATTTGAAGAAAGTTTTTTCATGCTATTAGCATTGCTTTATTAAACGTATCTTAAAATTTATTGGTTCCCTTTTCGTACCAAAGACACGTCAAAATTAGGAGAAGACAACGATAGTTATATGCACGTGACGTGATGCGTCAATTGTGATCCATAAGTTTTTTTAGGCCACGAAATTACCATACGGCCGACATATATCACTTTGTAGTTGATGTATTAAAATTTCAACTCTTAACATTTTACTCGAAAATTTAATACTCTTACTGAACTTCATTTTTGAGTATAAGAAATGTTCTCAGAAATTAAGGCACGGCAAAATGGGATGAAAATAACGATTGTTTTATATGAGCGTGATGCGTAAATGCGATCCATAAAGTTGGGGTTACTAACTTCCATACTGCCCATACCATACCCGGCTATATAGATTCGAAACTGATATATCAAAACAGAACTGTATCAAAAACTCAATTCTTATCTTATCTATCTCATTTTTTATTTTCAGTCGACAACAAAATAAATATCACTTTGGTACCCTGTTTTCTGCATAAATATTGTGTTTCTTCATATTTGACATAACTCGAACGGTACATATGGAGGCCAGTGCCACATGTTCACGTGGACGTGAGTATTGATCACATTATTTTATTTTTATGTTTTTTGACTAGGAAGTTTGATCGCATTATTTGTCACATGCATGTCAATGTTAAACTAGGTAATTACATACGTCATGTAGGAAGTAGGAAAAATTCATTTTAAACTTTGTAGAGAATAAAAGCTAATATCTTAGAGAAAATTAGCTATTAATAGGGGACACCATCTTTTTTTGTTGGTACGGTTTAGGCATCAGATAACTTCATACCGACCATGCCAATAACTTCTTGGATTTAAGTTTGGATGTGAAAGGTAGTTGAAGCTTTGAGATTTTTGTTGGATTAGAGATGGGGATTCGTTTACTCTCTTTTTTTTGGGTATGATAATTAGACAGACAAAGACTTCAATTTTATAGAATCTCCTTGGTCGCAACATTTACTCAAGTCCTTGTCTCAAAATCGTGGCATATCTTTTCCTCACATAGTCCTCCTTATGATTATCGAGGTTGGGTCTACTTTCATTCACTTTCTTCTTAGCATATGAAACTCACATTCATCAAATTCTATTTCAGCCCATGATCCACTTGCTATGGAAACATTTTGAAGCTTCATGTTGCACCCTCTCGATCCGCTTGTAATAAACTGCTTGGCACGACGCAAACACGACCCATTTCCTACTCATTCGTATCACCGCCAAAACATCGAGAATACTCTAGTGTCACAACTTTGAAAAGTTTGCTGTCATATAAACAAATTAATCCCACTAATATATTCTGAATATTACCATTCCCTTTTGTATCAAGAAATCACTTCTACAAAATTTTTTGGAGTTGATGCTAACTGTATTAAGTATAAAACCAAAACACAAAAAGAAAAGAAAACATGTAGAGCGGGCCTAACAGAACAGGTTTAGCAACAGGCCTAGATTCAAAAAACCAAACAAAACTATTGTGGTCCGGAAACAAAAAACGACGACGTTTCAAAATATTGGAAAAAAAATAAAAATGAAAACATTGAAATAAAAACCCTAGATAATAAAGGTTTCTCTTCTCTCTCAACGCCCCTCCGCAGCAGTTGCAGATTAACCTGAACGGCGAAAAACAAAATCCTCTCCGGCCAAAACGGTAAAATTTCATAGTTCTTCTACTTCATCTTTCGTAGGACATAAGATGTTGGGAGATTTGTTTTAGTTCTGTGTTGATTGAATCTGTTACTTATATATATATATCTGTGGGTTCTGCAGAGTGATTGTAACAAAAACATGGCGTATCAAGCGATGAAACCCACGAAAGCTGGTTTGGAGGAACCCCTCGAGCAGATTCATAAGATCAGAATCACTCTTTCTTCCAAGAATGTCAAGAACTTGGAGAAAGGTTTCATCTTTTTCGCTTCCTTAAGCATCCTTTGATTCTCTGTTTCAAGTTTAATGAGATGTCTCTCTCCTAGTCCTAGAGAATTTTGAGTTTTGGTATATAGATTCGTTTTTTGGTTGAAGCTCTCTGTTCAGTGTTTAGAAATTAGAAATGTAGATAAACCGATCCCAAAATGTTGCAAGATTCAAAGAGCTTTAAGAGGATCTAATACTGAATAGTCTCTCTGATGCATTTGTTTGATTGACTAGTCTCTGTTGCGTTTGTTTGATTAGTGTGCACTGACTTGGTCCGTGGAGCTAAGGACAAGAGACTTAGAGTTAAGGGACCAGTGAGAATGCCCACTAAGGTTCTTAAGATCACCACCAGAAAGGCACCTTGTGGTGAAGGTAACTCTCACATCATAACCTCTACTTTTAACATTTTACAACTCTACAATGTTGCTAAACTCAAGATTTGGCTTGATATATACATCATTTCTAATTTTTGAAAATCTTGGAACTGATTCATGGTGTCTTTTTGTATCAGGAACCAATACTTGGGACAGGTTTGAACTTAGGGTTCACAAGAGGGTGATTGACCTCTTCAGCTCCCCTGACGTGGTTAAGCAAATCACTTCGATCACAATTGAACCTGGTGTCGAGGTCGAGGTCACTATTGCTGACTCTTAGACGAACACTTGTTCTAAAACCGCTTCAAGAAAGATAGAATGTATTTCATCGTTTCTGGTCCTACATTTTTGTTTCTGCTTAGCGCAACCTTATGTCTTGGCTTTTGATAGTTCTGAGGTGGTTTTGTCAATCATATTATTTTCATCTATTGAGAGACCTTAATGAACCATTTCAAGATCTTGATTTCATACATAATTTCATTTTGTTACTCTAAAAGAGTAAATATTATCTTCAATGTGGTAAACGGAAATAGACCAATGGTCTCATTTTACATGAACCATAATCTTCAACATCCCTGAACTGATGTAGATGATGTAGAGAGATATGTATAAGGGTAGTATAAAGAACCAGAGATTACACTGTATTTTAAGTTCATTTGGTTCTGGATTCAGCTCGCCACTCTACATCAGAGAGTGACACTTTCATACATTTTTGGTTATTATGTATGATTGGCGATTTAAAACAAGGAACTCCAAGCTTCACCTATCCAAATGAGGTCATGTTCGTTTCTTCATTTAGATTCAACATCCATATGCATCCTCAAATTTTGAACCAGGTTTTTTTGCATCGGGCAGTTGTATCGCAGTACAAAGTTGTTCGTTCGTCAAAAAAATTTAGATGCAATCTTATATCAAAATCACTTAAAGTGACATTTTGTAAGCTAATGAGATTTTCTATCGATCAAGTTACTTTTTTGAAGTATCAAACATTTGCGGTTAAAAAACTTATACGTCACAAAATGCGTTTTCCAAAGATAAAAAATTCAACAATTATACGTCTTATTGAATAATAGCAATCATTGCAACACAACACTTGAGACTAGAGATTGGTATGATCAATCACGCTTGAAATAAGGTTTGAGATAACTAACAAATAGATAGTTGAGTACGTAGTCAACGATTTCGGGACATACATTTTTCATAACAAACACCCATTTCATCCAAGATGGCTCCTCTATGTATGTATCTCCTCTGCCAATACCTCTGAATATTGATTTTGCGCATTTACTCACTGATTCTGATAGAAGAAAATCTGAACCATACTATATTTTTCAAGAAAGCAAACAAAAAGACATAATTAGTAAAGTATCACATGTATACATATTATGGTAGAGATTCATGTACAAGTGTTTTTCTTACTTACCTTTTCTAAACAGTGAGGAGTGGTCATATCTGTTGATATAACTCCTGGAAGAACAATTGTTATTTTGATATCCGGACTGAGCTCTATTCTTAATGTCTCAAAGAATCTTAATAAGGCTGCTTTGCTTGCCTACGAAAGTAACCAAGTAACATCAATACTAAGTTAAAAAAAAAAAAAAAAATTGTTTGTGCTATTTAAAGAAAAATCTTACTGAATAGATGCTTGCCAATGGCAAAGGTATATTTGCTGAACCTGAGGCAATCACAATGATTTTTCCTTTGCTCTTTCGTAGATGAGGAATTGCAAAATAAGTGCTGTATGTTGTTCCCCAAAAGTTGACGTCCTTCGTGTACACACAAATTAGAGAAGTAGTTAACATAGAGTTTGCTTGATTAGAAGAATAACCAATATGTATATCTACAGTTTCATAATTTAGTAGTTAATATAATATTTTTTGTCTAAAGAAATTAATAATTTATGGAAATACCATCAATAGAAGGTTGTTACGAAAGTTACCATTATAGGATTAGCATCTTGAATTTGAGTGAAATCTTCGAAAAGAACGGTTTGAAATACACCAGCATTGTTAATCAGGTGGTCAACTGTCCAAATATGATAACTTGATTAGAAGAATATGTATATATATATATATACAGTTTCATTATTATTTATGTTGTATACATATTAAAGTTAATTATAACTTAGTTTGGAATTGTATGTAACAAAGTGGAACAAAAGTATACGTACGTTTTCCGAAGTGATGAACCGTCTCATCGATGAACTTCTTGCAGTCCTCAACCTTAGCAACATCACCAAGTATGATAATGACATCTCCCGATCCTAATTGGCGTGATGTTTCTGCTACTATCTCTAGACGATCTTTTCTTCGAGCAACAAGAGCTAAACATGCTCCTTTCTTGGCGTATTCGTATGCCACATGCTTTAGTTTTTTTTTTTTTTTTTACCAACCCAACAAAACAAACATAAATAATCTCAACTAATATACTAACATATCAATTTATGTGGATCTACTGTATTTAAATGTATTATAGTATATGATGCTTTAGAATTATTACAAGTAACGATTTACAGCTCACTACTGATAATCTAGCTATATCATCAAATAAATTATCTATGTCTTTTAGTACACATTTAATTTCAAGAGACTCCACGACAATTTAGGACCTCGAAACCATAAACATATCATCAATTCACGTGGGATTCTTTATTACACTACACACATATATACACATATAATTGAATGAGTAATATATAGAATAAGAAATAGCAATATATCGTTCATAAGATATGGATTAGTTTTTTGAGGAAAACAAAATATAGTTATATATCCGTCGTATACATGGAGTTCATATACAGTAGATGATCAGATTATCCAACAGCACACATGATTACGAAAGATTAGTAATTAAATCCGCATACATGTAGATTTTTTTTGCAAAAGTTCTACAAAAATTATGTCTTCTCGACTACTAATCGTAAATTACTTGGTATTGGTCAATAAAAATAAATAGAAACTCACTTAACGCAAAAATAAAATAAAACGAATTGAACATATATGTTAACAAAAGGCCATATAGCATTCAAAGCTAACTAACCTCTCCGATGCCAGAAGAAGCTCCGGTGATGAGAACTACTTTTCCGGCTACGTTTTCGAAGCGAAGGTACTTATGAAGACAACGAACAAGTTTGACCAAAAGATAAAATGGATAAAAGAGGAAGAGAAAGATGATAGTAAGAGGAGGAACAAGAAGATTGAGAATGCTGGTAAGCATATCCATGTTGTTCTTTGGCAGAACCAATGCCACTACTTACTTTACCACTCTACTTGTTTATGGGTAGTTCTATTATAAATGTTCGAACTTTCACTTTACAAAAATAGTCTATTTTAATAGAGACAAAAGGAGACGAAATAGATGCAAAAGTGGAATTGGCTGGTGCACCTACCTACTTGAACTTTTAACGACGTATAGGAGATATTAAAGTGTTGAGCGATTTGAAAGTATATCAAAACTTAATTATATAAATATTGTTAGGAGTTAGGACTGTAATGTTTAGTTATTTTATAAAATATTAATTAATAGAAATGTTTTTTCTTAAATCCCATTAACATATAACGTAGGATATTTTACTGTTTTTTTTTTTTTTTTTGAAACATACGAGTTTTGTTCAACGTAAAACGAATGTTTTTGATGCGCTACTAAAAATCTTATAGTTTCCGCTCGAAAGTTAATGTTGAGCATAGACAACATAAAATATATTTATGTCGGATTTTGTTTATGAACACATGTGAAAGTGACATTCATGAATTAAACATTATGATTATTGCTCATGTATCGCTATAATCCATTAGTCAATAGCATATTTCAACTACGCACGTGTTCGAGGCAAGAGTTTTGGGGTTAATGACGTATCGACTCCATGTTTCGAACTCTGGGGACCAAAAGACACGTGAAACTTTGACACCGGTCAAAACGTTTTTGTTGGGACAACAAGAGATTTGCATTGTCAACATGATTAATTAAATTTTCACATTGCATGAATTCGAGTACAAAAGAATTTAACATCTCACTAGAGTACAGAAGTGTATGCTTCAAAAATACAAAAGAATTTAGCATTCCTCTAAACGATGTAGGTAACATTGGTACGTCTAGAAATCTTTGTAACAACGGGACTACTTTGAAACGATTGCCTTTCAAGGTACATAGTTGACCTGAAATGGAACTGGTACACGAAGCCCTTTTACCTTGCAATTCATACCAAGCAAACACATTTATGAAGTCAAAAACAACAAACTGACAATACTTCAATTGTAAAACAAACCTTGAGAGCAAACAATAAAATTATAAAACATGCTACAGAAACAAAAACATTAAACGGAGTTAAGATAGGAAAAACGTTGTGGTGTGTGTCAGATAACAAAAGACTCAGCAACGGCTTTAAAAGCCTAAGCCAGGGATAACTGTATTTTGATTTTTGTTTCTCATCATTCACAACCACCACACAAACATTGTCAAACAACAAAAACCAAAACAAACTTCAGAAATAAAACAATCAAATAAGCCTCAGACCGTCCTAGTCAAGTAAGATGCTTTTCAACACTCAAGTTTCAGCAACCATATAATCTAATCATCACAGGCTTCCCAACCCAAAAAAACAAAACTTTAAAATCAAAAACAGTGGAAATCATCAGATCTTCCTATACAAGAGTTATTCATAATACTCAGAAATCTCTGAGCATTCAACAACTTGGCAAAGTGTTCATCATTTGAATCCCATTGAAAATAATTTACAAATTCAAAAAATATTGTTCCCCGACGTCCTAAGAAACATCATTGAAAATTTGAAGAACAGGATAGCGAGGGAAACTAAATTTGCTGTAGGCTAATACACTTCACAACAAGCTTCACATATCAAAATTATTCAAAGCATGAATCTTTATACAAATGTAAAAGCCACCCTAAAACCCTAATACACAATCAAAATCTAAACAAGGTAAGAACTCAGTCCCTTAGATGTTCATAATAATGCGATCATTACCGCAATCATTACAGGTCTGTAAACTGACTCATCACTGTTCTTCCCACACACAAAAAAAGACAAAACCTAATAAAGAGGAGATGTAGCTGCTCAAGTAATGCTTCCTAATCAGTAGTATCAATACTAGAATTAACAGTACTGATTACTCAAGTGATTAGAGAGCGATTATATAGAACTAAGAGCAACACGATTCATATTGCTTCAAGGGAACGAATCATATGGGAACGGACAAATCCACATCGACTATCTGATGAAGCCATATATAAAATATTCCAGATCTACGAACTAACATCACATCAAGAACAAAGCTAAGACATTGATTCGGAGACAAGCTATAATAATGAACCCTAAAGGATGAATCGGCTGAAGAAGTGTGAGATGAATTAGGTTTGGTGTGTGGAAGTGTTTATATAGGTTTATATGTCGGTATTGGAGATTAGGGTTTTTTAAGGTGGCCGATTAAATGACGAAAATAGCCTTGGGCTGAAGTTGTGTTAGATCCTTTTTTTGGTTATTTGTGACGGCCCTGTATTGAAGGTGTTTGTCTTTTATTTGAAGCCCAATTTTGTATTGATATTGGTTTTTTTTTTTATTATTTTTTGTTTAATGTAGGTTAGAATTTATATAGCAAATTTAAGGAAGTTATTTGGAAAATGATTTTCAAGTTTTTTTAAAAAATTGCATAATATTTTCGAGGTTTGATTACTACTTTAACCCACAAAATAAAACAACATGTTAATGTATCCGATGACAGAATTATGTAATTGTTATTTTTTATACGTACAGTGGCAAGTTATTGAATCAAATTCAAACAACAATTGTGTATGAGAGCGAAGCCATTTTTCATCAACCATGAAAGAAACAATTTCACTTGTAATTGTGTTAAGAGTACCATAGGCACCACTAATGTAAATTACTAATCAATTTTGTTTAAACCGTGGACACTTTGTTGTTAATTTTGTTTGGTTCACTTGTGCAAACTTTTGGAAGTTTACATTGGTGAACATGTCAATGTCATTATCCGGCTGTCAATTATTTTAAATTTGGGAAAATATGAAATTTTCAAACTATGTGAGTTTCCGTGTAACATATCTGTTGAACGATCAAAGTAGATCTCGACTCATTGTCTAGTCACCATATACATGGAAACGTGATGTTTTTGCAGAATGTACCATCTCGTTGCAAGTCTTTAAGCTGCAGAGTCCGAATCAAGTGCATGTTGTAATTATTCAGTGGACCTGAGTTTACATCCCCCATTTGAAGAACAGAATATTCTGATCGAGATAAAATACAAATACATAATCATATAAGACTATACTATTTGTATCAAATGATTTAAAGTACACCAAATATTACTGAATATGGTGTTACGTAAATCCGGGCCATATTCTACCAACATTTGTTTCCATTGTAAAATTATAAATACAATTCTACGTTCCTTTTCGAGAAAAAATAAAAATAAATTCAACAGTTTGAATGGATTAAATATCTGTTTGATAAAAGAGGCATTAGTTTGACTTTTATAAAGCAAAAATAAATGGATATGACTCATATATGACTGTATGACATAGTATATATCGTATATCAAGAAGAGCTGAGAGATCTGAAACTTGGCCGTGTCGCCGCACCCCACTAAGGGAAAAGTAATTAATCTTCAATACAGTACAGTGAGATCGAATGGACTCCGCAACGGTGGGACGAAGCTTTTTTTTTTTTGGTATCAGTGTTAAGTAACTAACTTTGATATTGGGTTTCTTAATTGATAAAGAAATAGTTTGCAACAATATAACTCACAAAGAAACAATTATATTGAATTTCAAGGGGAGAACCCGAAAAAAACCCAGCTAGCTATGTCTGGATCGTTTTGTCCGAAGAGGAGTCCCAGTTCTAGAAAAGCAAGTTACCGGTACGTTTATAAAATGGCATGGCACGGCCGTGTGGTAGCGTCTATTTCTTACTAGCCAGAGAGCTCGTAGATAAATGATTTGCCAGACTAGAATCGTGACCACATGAATGACGAATGACGAGTCGTTTACTAATTGTGTCCAACCTTATTATAACCGTGCTAATCTCTTCTTTCTTTACAGTATTTTTTAACTAACGTGATTTTCTCTCTCACAATCCCACTTACTTTAATTAAAATTTGACCTGATTTACATAATTAACTATCGATGAGGCTTTGTGAGCACAATCGGCTAAAAACCCGAAAAATATAGGTTATCTATTTTTTTTGGACGTTTAATACTTGTAGTTACTAAATTGGATAAAAAATAGATAATTTAATTTCCGTTGTCTTTTAAAACTATCATTTTATTTGTAACGGTAAATTCATACTTACGACTTAACAGTCGTTAACTTTAGTAACGAAATTGTTAACCACAATTAAAAGATAACTTCACGTGGTTAATTGGTCGTAAACAAAGACACCGATGCTCTCTGAATATTCTCCCAAATCAATTTGGGATCTTAGAACCCTAAAAGACAATAAAAATTTTGTTCATTCATTATCCTAAGAGATTCTTTCAGCTGCTTTATCTCATCTCTCGCCTCTAGTAAGCTCACCTTTTGCCACCCATATGGCTTATGTTCATCTGCCCAACTGAAAAATCCATGAACAACACATTTATAGAATTTTTTATGCAAATTGTCATTGATCCATGACTTTGCAACAGTCATAACTCTACTACAAGTGCTGCAAAGAGAATTCCAGCTTCGACTCGAATTCGCATCAGACCATGAACTTTGGCTTACTATTCTCAAAAATTTGAAGACATTTGAGAAGAATTTTTTTGCCTTTTAGGGTTCTAAGATCCCAAATTGATTTGGAGGAAAAATAAAAGGGCAACAAAGTCTTTGTTTATTACCAATTAACCACATAGTTCTTTTTTTAATCCTGTTTAACAATTCCGTTATTAGAGTTAATGACTGTTAAATCGTAAGTATGGATCTACCATTATAAATAAAATGATGGTTTTAAAAGACAACGAAAATTAAAACCATGTATTTTTTGTCCAATTCAATAACTATAGGTATTAAACGTCCAAAAACCCGAGCACAAGGTGTTCAAAAAGTCTTTACTTTCAAAATGACGTTTGGTTAACACTGTAGGGTACCTTTTTAACTAATTTTTTCTTTTATAAAAAAATATACACAATATTCGCGTTTTGTTTTTTTGCATTTTACATTATAATATTTGACTAGAGGATGTTATAAAATCCACAAAAGTAATTGTTTTGCTACGATCCCTATTGAGCTTAATTAACTAAAAATATATAAATGATAAAATTATTATAATTTATTTTTTTTAACAAAAAAATTGAACGATTTGACTCAGTTATATCAATCTCGAAAATGCATGCGAGTAATTTAAATCCTTACTCCATCGGATGAAAAGCAAGACATATATAAAAAGGGCTCATGCACACATATATATATTTTCCATGTAGCCTAACGGATTGTAATAACATTGTCTATATGCATGTCACCGTTTGGATTCAAGCCTAGTTACATTAACATAAGATCAAAGTGTGGGAAGATTCACCAAACAAACAATTTATACGTCATCTCTTTTTATCTTCTTTCTAAAATATAAGAATCTTCTTTCATTCTTTTTGTTTATTTGATAACAAAACTTGCTTATACACGTCATGGGTCTTCCAATTATTAGCGTCATTCAAGCTTGTAATGATAAAACAATAATAATAGTTACATCCCTAAATCAACACGACAACACCATATCATTTTTACTATTTTTCTATTATATATTTTCTTCGTTAGAATCCCAACTAGTTGGAGATGTGGTTTTACAGTGTTGGTAAAAAAACTAAGGTCAAAATGTAGTATCTCGCGATTGGGCTTGCTTACCTCAAGAATAAAGCAATCCCGATCTTTTTCGTTTTGGCCAATCAAGAAAAAACATGTCGATCTGTTTTTATTTTGCTCAATAATTATGATATATTTTTCTGATTTAGCATTATCCAAATTCGAAGGTTGTAAAGTGAGATTCATCCTCTCGGCTCTAACCCTTGCACATTGTAGCATCGTGTGAGGCATGTGCGATGCCTATACATAGAATAAACATGTGATTTAATTTATAATATTACATTTATGGATACACTCGAATACGGAATAGGTCTACTTTGTTCATTTCCGGAAGTATCATATGATACAATATCTCTTATATAAATTGTTATATCTCGTTCTCAAGTTTCGGTATCGAATGGCGACCAACCACGACACATGTCTAAAGCAGGGTTAATAATAAAACAGATAACAAAGACCTTTGTTTATGTTGTTTAGTAAATGTATTTTCAAATTTTAAATAGAACCATCTTCTCACCCTTGCATATTATAATTCTCAATTTATCAGTATAATATACTTATCACAAAGACATTTGTTTATATCATTAGTAAATGTATTTTCAAAATATGATTAGTAAACAACCACACCTTAGTTTCATAGTTTGTCATCATATAGGGTCTTGTTTTAATTCACATTTTGTATGATGTTATTATTAACTCAATCCCAAACTTGATAATATGTGTGTGCACTAATCACTATTATAGACCATATACATATTAGTAATTTGTGAAACAATATTGAATATTAAACCTCATCAATAAGTAATTTACTTGTTATAGTTTTTATCTCTTAAGTCTTAACGTTACTTATCAATTATCATTTGCATGTGAAAATGTATTTACTCTTTCAAACAAACACTATGATAAAAACAGTTTTATCTATAATCAAAATACAAGTGACCCCACCACCATCGTGATAAAACGTGTACGGCTCCAAAGAAATCAGAACGGTTCCATTGGACTATTCATACACCGTCAGATAAGTACATATCCACTTGCTGACTCAGCCCGGATAAAGCTAAACCGGAGTTTACCCCACCGTGAAAAAACTAGAGAAAACCGATCCAGAACGTAAAAAAAAACACACACACATCGGAGAAGTCGTAAGAAGGGTTAATTAACACGTGGAAACAGCTGGTCAGAGTTATCCGGTAACTTATCCGGTTTCAGGTAATACAAAAGTTTGGTCCCTTAAGGCACGACTCATTCAGAACCAAAACGCGACATCACGGCGCCGTATAGTGTCTATAAATAGAGCACTCGGTCGTAGAGAAACAAGACATCAGAAAACTCAAATATCGATAAAACACTCTCACTACGTGCAATTTTCTCCTTTCTCTTCCTCGACATCTGTCTGTTTTGTTGTTCTAATTTTTTTTTGGGTTTTTGATATCCCATCCTCCCTAAAGTTTCGGAATATCCTGTTTTCTTTTTCCTCATTCTTTGCGATCTTTCATTTTCTTCACCTAACAAAAAAATAAAAAAGGAAACATGTGTGGAATACTTGCCGTTTTAGGATGTTCCGATGATTCTCAGGCCAAGAGAGTTCGTGTTCTTGAGCTTTCTCGCAGGCAATACATTTTTTTCCTCTGTTTTTTTCTTTTGGGTTTTTGTCACGTTAAAACATTCTGAATTCTGCAAATCAACGTTATGATTAGTTTGATGTTTTACATAAGACATCGTATGTTTTGTTTCATTTAAATCTCACCAAGATTTATGTGACAACGATAACTTTGTAGTATATAATCAACATTTTTTTTTTCCTTGGGACCTTTTTGGCGAACGTGACATGAACAGTGATGGTTGATCAAATCAAACGTCACCCTTTCAGTTTGTATGTGTGCAAAAAATTCTAACGTTTGTTTGTTGGTGGAATATTTCCAAGAAAATATCAAACTTTGGTATCAGAAATGGTAGAATATATGGTTTGAAATTCAATAAATGTAATCGTTTTGTTTATTTTTTTTTTGGTTATAGATTGAGGCACAGAGGACCTGACTGGAGTGGGTTATATCAGAACGGAGACAATTACTTGGCTCATCAGCGTCTTGCTGTCATCGATCCTGCCTCCGGTGATCAACCTCTCTACAACGAGGACAAGACCATTGTTGTCACCGTACGCTTCTAAATTTGTATCAATAGAGAGTCATAATTATAACTCATTTGATATTTTTGAAACTGAAACTTTATTCTGTTGTTGTTTTGAAGGTGAATGGAGAGATTTATAACCATGAGGAGCTGAGAAGACGTCTGAAGAATCACAAGTTCCGTACTGGTAGTGATTGTGACGTCATTGCTCACCTGGTATGTTCGTGTGTGATAACGTTATGTTTGCTTTTGCTAAACTGGTTTATCAAGTTTTGATTTGAGTTTGATGTGTTTTGTGGGATTGTAGTACGAGGAGTATGGTGTGGATTTTGTTAATATGTTGGATGGAATCTTCTCCTTTGTGTTGCTTGACACACGAGATAATTCCTTCATGGTGGCTCGTGATGCGGTTGGTGTTACTTCTCTCTACATTGGTTGGGGATTAGACGGATCTGTGTGGATATCTTCAGAGATGAAAGGCTTAAACGATGATTGTGAGCATTTTGAAGCGTTTCCTCCAGGTCATTTTTATTCAAGCAAACTAGGAGGGTTTAAGCAATGGTACAATCCTCCTTGGTTCAATGAATCTGTTCCTTCAACGCCTTATGAACCTCTCGCGATTAGACGCGCCTTTGAAAACGTAAGAAAACATACCCTTGAACAAATTAAAAGGTCTCGTACTTTTGTTTTGAAGTTTGTGGTGTGAGAGATTAATGTGTTTGTTTTTGTTATCTACAGGCTGTGATTAAGCGATTGATGACTGATGTTCCATTTGGAGTTTTGCTCTCCGGTGGTCTTGATTCTTCCCTTGTGGCCTCCATCACTGCTCGTCACTTGGCCGGTACTAAGGCTGCTAAGCAATGGGGTCCTCAGCTCCATTCATTTTGCGTCGGTCTTGAGGTATGATATAGAACAGAGTTGCTCTGTTTTGAAGACAGAGGTTGGATGAGATATAAAGTCATTTTAAAAATTTGAAACTCAAACTTAGAATCATTTTGTGGTTGTTCTGTTAGGGCTCACCGGACTTGAAGGCGGGGAAAGAGGTGGCTGAATATTTGGGGACGGTGCACCATGAGTTCCATTTCACGGTGCAGGATGGGATCGGTGCGATAGAGGATGTGATTTACCATGTTGAGACCTATGATGTGACTACAATAAGAGCGAGCACACCGATGTTCTTGATGTCCAGGAAAATAAAGTCTCTAGGAGTTAAGATGGTTCTCTCCGGTGAAGGATCTGACGAGATCTTTGGAGGGTATCTCTACTTCCACAAGGCACCTAACAAGAAAGAGTTTCACCAAGAAACCTGTCGCAAGGTATCTATCTATTCAAGTTTAACCATACAAAATGATATCATCCAAAACTTAGGTCTTTAACTTACTATTCTTGGACGATGCCTTGCAGATCAAGGCTCTTCACAAGTATGATTGTTTAAGAGCCAACAAATCTACCTCTGCCTTTGGTCTAGAGGCCCGTGTTCCTTTTCTTGACAAAGAATTCATCAATACCGCCATGTCTCTAGACCCTGAATGCAAAATGGTAACTACAAAACTAGATCACAAACTCAATTTCACAATTTAACGTACACATGTTTGAACAACTTTTCGGTATGGTCTTTTAGATCAAGCCAGAGGAAGGGAGGATTGAGAAATGGGTTCTTAGGAGAGCCTTTGACGACGAAGAACGTCCTTATCTGCCAAAACACATTCTCTACAGACAGAAAGAGCAATTTAGTGATGGTGTCGGCTATAGTTGGATTGATGGCCTCAAAGCTCATGCTGCTCGAAATGTACTCACAAATAGATCTCATATCTCCTCTAATGTGCTAACATCTGGATTCAGGTTCAGGGTCTGATAATTTTATGTTCTGTTTTAAGGTTAATGACAAGATGATGTCAAACGCGGCGCATATCTTCCCTCACAACACTCCAAACACTAAAGAAGCTTATTACTACAGAATGATCTTCGAGAGGTTCTTCCCACAGGTACTTTATAAATCTCCATGGTGTAGCTGAATCTTCCATTTTTGTTTTAATAGATTCACAAACTTTTGTGTTACGTTTTTTTGTAGAACTCTGCAAGACTAACTGTTCCTGGAGGTGCAACCGTGGCTTGCTCGACAGCAAAGGCAGTGGAGTGGGATGCAAGCTGGTCGAACAATATGGATCCATCAGGAAGAGCCGCCATCGGAGTTCACCTTTCAGCCTACGATGGCAGCAACGTGGCATTGCCCATGCCACCGCCACTTAAGGCAATCGACATGCCGATGATGAGGGGTCAAGGAGTTGTGATTCAGACATAAGTTTGAAAGGGGAAAATGGAGGAACTGTGTGTTTAATTATCTTCCCAATGGGTGAAGTATTTTGTATAATTTAATAATAAGATTATGCTATTTTCTTTTTCCTATGCAGATTTGAATGTATAAATTATCTTGTAAAAATTTGTTTATGGGTAAGATTTAGAATGTACCGCTTCTATGAAGTTCAATGTACATCAATCTTTGTATCAAATTATCAATTATATGATGTTTAATTTATTGATCGGCCTAAAATAACACTTGTTCTTTTCTCACAAATCACAAAACTTTTCATGATATGTGTGAGGGAATATATAATCATTGTACCTCTCTATTTCACATTTTTGTAAAATATAACTAAAACTATTTTTAGTTCTTGTAGAGCTTGTAAAGACTTTTGGTTGTAGAAACTTAAACGGTAAAAATTTTAACTTTTAAAATTTGATTGGTAACAAATACATTTTTCACAGTTTTATAATCATTATAAATTCGTGTTAAAAAGTTATTTTTACATTTTTATATATTTTGAAAACAATATTTTTTTTTTCATTTCTACCTTCTTATAAACAATGGTTATAATTTATTGCGTTTTATTTTTATCTTGAAAACAATGTTCCAATCTGAAATTTTTTTTGTTTGCGTTTGGTTTTTACGTTTGTTGGGGGTCCGGATTTCTTATTTAAAATAAGGGGGTGATAAAGTATAATAAAATTGAAATATTGGACGTTATCATCAATTTAAAGTTTAAACCAGTTTTTGACTAGGATAAAGATATTCTAGCTTCCAAACAAACACAATTTACATTGTCTTCCCCGATCCATCTCACACTTCTTCAAAATTCAACTTCATTCCCTAGATTTCCCCATGCAGCGAATTCATCGTTAGTTTCATGTCTCACACCACTTCTGTTTTAACCATTTTTCAATTTTGCAGAAGTTGAGTGGTGTTGGATTTGGAAACACTATAGAGATCAACTTCGGTGTCTCCTGCTCTTACGAGTAACTTTCGACTTCTTTTACAAGTCATTGGCTTTTTCACCACTTTATGTGGTCTAAATGGTGAAACTCATCACTTTTTCATTTATTCTTTAGCTGCATCAGTTCTTGAAATGATCAGATTCTCAGCAGAACTCTTACGAAACCATTCCACTCTAGAAGGTTTCTAAAACCCGTACATCAAGCTCCTCTGTTAACAGCTGCAAAAAATGTCCTTTGACAATATTGGTGGTGTTGGTGCTAAGACAAAAAGCAAAAACAAACATAGCCCAAATTATATCTAGCTTGAAAGCCTATTATATCCGTAAAAGTTATTTTAGGACAAACATAGGTCCAAATGATTGTAATAGGCTTTTTAGGACAAACATAGGTCCAAATTATATCTAGCTTGAAAGCCTATTATATCCGTAATAGACTTTTTAGAACAAACATAGGCCCAAATATGATTATTATAAACATATTAATTATCTTCCAACCAACATATGACCCATTAGTAAAACTAAATATTCAAACGATTCATAAATTTTATCAATAATCATATTTAAACACTTATACTACACATGTTAAAAAAAAAAAAGACAAAAAGCAAACCATTTTTATTAAACAAAATTTGAAAATTAACAATATAAGACTTACATGAGTGATAATTTACCATAAAAATTTATGGCTTGAGTTACATCCAAATAATATTATAAACAATTACATTTATAACATTTGAAATAATATGTTTTCCAACTCGTGCTGTAGCACGGGTCCAAATCTAGTATTATTAATATTTTAAAAATCTTCTAACTTTTTTAAAAGATGAAATATTTATCATATTTAAACTTTATAAATTTGAAACTTCATAAATGTTTAAATATTTTTAACATTTTATAAAATTTAACTTTTAAAAAATATAAATATTTACAATATAGAAATATTTCTAATATTAGACCTTTGAAAAATCTTTAAATTAAAGAACGAGAATAAACCAAATAAAAGTTTTTTTTAAGTTTGAATGCCCGATTAATAAAGCTTTTTGTATTATGAATCATTTTGGTCTCTTTTATAGTATGACTCTGAACCATTTCCCAATTTTTTTAGGCTATGTGGGATATTGTACTAGTAAATTGAGTAATATATGTCCGTTTCTAAAATTTGTATTACATCATATACAGGAAAAAATCACAATTTTATTTAAGATAATTCAAGATAATTTAAATATAAAATCAAATAAAAATGAAAAGGAATTATATATTTATGTTTGAATGAGGTAGAAAGATTTTCTTATTTTTTTTAAATCTTACCTATAGTTAATTTTAAAATTTTTGGTAACTAATATTAAAGTCAATGTATTAAATGTAAAAAATTTCCAAAACTGATTTTTGAGCAAAAACTGCTGCAAAAATACTAGTATAGATAACCACCGGTACACCCCAGAGCAAGTTTTTTTGTTTTTTTTGTTAATGTACTATTTTAATACTAATTTTGCTAATATACTCTTTTGTTAATTTTAGTGATTTAATATATAAATCAGGGTATACCGCACAATAATTTTTCTTTACTACAATCTTAATTAAATCAGTTTGATTCGACATATTTTATATTGGTGTTGTTAAAACATTAAAATGCGGATTTAACCCGTATTGAAATATCATATTATTGATAGTTTATTTTTTAATATTATTAATTCAATCTTGTAATGTCATATAACCCGTTATATAATATAACTCGTTTGTGTAATTTTAAAAATTTAATATGTTTAAAGATTTATAATTTTGAACTTTTTTATTAAGTTTAGATTTATTAGTTATAAATTATAAACTTCTTAAAATTTTATAATTTACTATATACAGTAAAATTACTATAGATGTATGTTGAACACACACTTTTTATATTAATTGAGTAATATATGTTTGTTTAAAAAAATTCAAATCACAATATATGCAGGAAAAATATAACTTTTTTTTTATTAATTTTATGTATTATATGATGATTCACTACATTTAAATTTTAAAGTCAAAAAGAGATGATTAGAGAATATTTTTTTTTAATTTGGAAAAAATCTTCTAAATCTCTTTATTAATTATAAAACATTATATATATGGATATTTAAAATTATTTAATTGTGTTTGGTTATAAAGATAGTAGAGAAAGTTAACAAAACTTGTTTGGATATGAATATAAGCATTAAATAACATTCAATGTAAAAACTTTCCAAAAAAACATTTTTGAGCAAAAACTGCTCCAAAAATACTATTATAGATCTGGGAAATTGAATTAAAGTAAAATATAAAATTAAAAATAAAAAAATAAGCAAAGAAACATAAGAAAAGAGTATCCTAGCAGTAGAACGAGTCTCTAAAATATATTAATTAAATATATAATATAATTTATTGGTTATTTAAAATTAAAATTTATATAAAAAACCAATAAAATGTTGACATGTGTGATTGATAAGTTCTCATAGATTCTCATCTGAAAATCCATTCCCTTTTTTCTCTCATTCTTTTAATTATTGATGACAGATTTGGAGAGAAACCACCACTATGCATGCTCTAACTACAATTTAGGCATTGATAAATAGTCTTCTCCTTATCAATAAGATCCTGAATGACACAGAGAGCTCCTGCTTGAGCATATTGGCGAACAAAATGAAAATCAAAAGCAATATGTTTCATCTTTGAATGAAAAACGGGATCGACGACGAGATATGTAGTACCCACATTTTCACAATAGATCACCAGAGGAGCTGGGAGAGTTATCCCAAGTTCAGTGAGAAGTGAACAGATCCAACTCAGCTCCGAAGGGGTGTTAGCGACCGCCAGATACTCCGATTCAGTGGAGGAGCGAGCAACACCTCGTTTCTTGCGTGAGGACCAAGAAATCGGATCTTTCCCCAAGATATAAGATGTAAGCATTGGTGGACACACCATCTTCTAAGTCTTCGGAGTATGCATGCAACGTCATGGGTGTGTCTGAGTGGAGAAAAATACCGACGGTAGTAGTACCAGCCAGATATTGTAGAATTCGTTTGGCGGCTTGCCAATGTAGTTCAGTCGGTGCATGCATAAACTTTGATAGCCTGTTCACTACAAATGCTATATCCGGACGAGTGAAAGAGAGATACTAAAGGCTCCCTAGTACAACACGATACTCGGTCGGTTTTGCAAGCGGTGTACCAGAGGTCAGCGCGAGCTTCGGCATCGGAGCCATGGGCGTGGAGACAGGTCGGGCATGTAAAATGTTTGTCTTGGCATGGAGATCAAGGATATAACATTTTTGCATTAGATGGAGGCCTTTAGAGGTGCGAGTGGCTTCAATGCCCAAGAAATAACTCATTTCACCAAGATCCTTGAGAGAGAAACGAGCATCAAGATGAGCAATAAAACTCGTGAGGAAAGCGTTGTTGTTACCATTGATGAGCATATTGTGGATGTAGACGACATCTCGACCATTTTTTCTTGTGAACAATGACGTATCTGCAATTGAATTGGTGAAGCCAAATGTGAGAAGATAGGAGCGTAGCTCCTGATACCAGAGCAACAACGCTGTAAATGCTTTTTAAAAATATTTTATTATTATTTTAAAGTTTGCATCAAGAAAATGGAGTCTCTTTGTGCTCGTTTCCTCTGGTCCGGTTCTATTGACAACCACTATGGTGTTAAGGTTGCATGGTCAGACGTTTGCTTCCCTTAAGCAGAAGGAGGACTAGGATTGCGAAGGTTAGGCATCTGGAATTCAACCCTCTGCCTAAAATTAGTGTGGCTCATCTTCTCTGGAAGCGGCTCACTTTGGGTTGCCTGGAATCCCCATCACCACATCAAGGGGAAGAGCTTCTGGTCTCTAAATGAGTCAACTCTTTCTCCCTGGAATTGACGATGGCTCCTGCGCTTGAGACATATTGCTTAATCGTTTGTTCAATGCAAAGTGGGAAATGGACAATCTGCACGCTTCTAGTTTGATAACTGGTCCCCTTTTGGTCCTCTCATCAAGGCTCTACAACATCACGGTCTTTCAGTGTTGGCGATCCCCATAAATGCGACAGTGGCCGCCAGCTGCAACCTCATTATTTGGAGCATTGTTAACCATCCTCTCCCCGTGCTGCTGGACTTATTGGAGTTTATCCTCTCCCTCCGGCTCAGTCCTCTTCAGGATGACTCGTATAGTTGGGTTACTTGTGGCACTCGCTCTCAAGTTTTCCCGACAGCTGCAACCTGGGGCGCCATTAGACCGCGACAAGCAACTAAAGAGTGGGCTCTAGCTGTTTTGTTTAAAAGAGCCACCTAGAGGAATGCTTTCACAATGTGGGTCAAAAACCTCAAAAAATTACCCACGAGGGATAGACTTACCTCATGGGAAATGCAGATCCCCTCCTCTTGCAGTCTATGTGCAGACTTTGAAGAAAACAGGGATCACCTACTCCTGAGGTGTGGATACAGCTCACAGATTTGGAGATTTGTCAAACGTAGACTCCGTCTACAACCTTATATCTTCATCTCTTGGGACTCACTTCTAGCTTGGATGATGATGACGTCACGCCCGGCTCATACCATCTTTCGCAAGATCGTTGCTCAGTTTTTCCGAACAATGATCGAGTTTGCCTCCGGAAAGACCCAACCCATCGTCATCCCTGTATGGGAGAGAGAGAGGCTCACCTTTAACAACATTAACGGTATGCAACCAAACTTTCATGTTTTAATATTTTTTTTTACATGTAAGGTTAATTTTTACATTTTTTATATGTTTTCAAAATAGTACTCTTGTTTATTTGTTTTATGAATGTTGATGTGAAGGATGATCTTATTCAGGATGGAGTTACAAGTATATATACACCTATGGTTCCTTTTAGGGTTCTATACAGACATTGAATACATTATACGTCTTTACATAAATAGAAGATTATTTAGATTAATGAGAATATGTGATTGATCAAATCACTGATATGATTGATCCTTAATACACCCCCTCAAGATGGAGGGGCTGTGCGTAACTCCAATCTTGGCGGACAAGGAGGTAAACGCAGCACGAGAGAGTGGTTTGGTGAGGGCATCAACCAATTGATCCTTAGTTGAGACATGAACCACTCGGAGGGCACCGGACTGTACTTGGTCACAGATAAAATGATAATCCAAGGCAATGTGTTTCATTCGAGAATGGAACACCGGATTCGCACACAAGTAAGTCGCACCCACATTGTCACAATAGATCGTCGGAGACGTAGGAAGTATAATACCCAGTTCTTGTAGAAGAGAACAGATCCATTGAACCTCCGAAGATGTGTTGGCGACGCCCCTATATTCCGCCTCGGTAGAAGATCGAGCGACACCCCGCTGTTTCTTGGGTGACCACAAAACCGGATTGTGACCAAGGTACAGCCTGCTGTTTCTTGGATGACCACACCCCGCTGTTTGTCGAGACATAGTCATCACATTCACCAGCCCAATCAGCATCAGAATAGGCATGAAGAGAAAAAAGGTTATGGCGTTTGAGAAAGATCCCATGTGTAGACGTCCCGCGCAAGTATCTGAGAAGACGTTTAACCGCTTGCCAATGTGCAGTGGTTGGAGAATGCATATAGAGAGATAATCGATTGACAGCAAAGGAGATATCAGGACGTGTAAACGCAAGATACTGAAGACTACCAACAACACTCCTGTACTCAGTTGGGTCAGATAAGCGGATACTTGAATGAAGGGACAGTTTCGGGTTTGTGGCCATTGGTGTTGCAACTGGTTTCAATTGGAGCATTTTTGTACGGACCAATAAGTCTAGGATATACTTGCGTTGGTTGAGATGGAGACCGGAAGCAACCCTAGTGACTTCAATGCCAAAAAAATAAGACAAGTCTTCATGCTCCTTGACAGAGAACATTGTGGCCAAAGCGGAAAGAGTTTGAAGCAGCAGTCCCGGACTATTCCCTATGATAATAATATCATCGACATAGACTAACATGTAGACAATTTCTCTACCTTTACGTAAGATGAAAAGATACGTATCAGTCACATAATTAACAAAACCAACTTGAAGAAGATAGCCTCGTAATTCATGGTACCAAGCCCTGGGGGCTTGTTTTAGGCCATAAATCGCCTTACGGAGCTTACATACATGGTTCGGTCGATCCTTATCCATAAAGCCAGGGGGTTGAGTCATATATACCTCGTCGGTCAGCGTTCCTTGTAGAAATGCATTGTTAACATCAAGTTGACGAATGGGCCAAATTGCAATCAACCGCTACACCAAGAACAACTCAAATCGGCGTCGATTTCACAATAGAACTAAAAGTGTCAGCGTAATCAAGACCGGGTTTCTGATTGTACACTTTAGCAACAAGACGCGCCTTGTACCGACTAATTGAGCCATCACTGTTGTACTTCTTGGTATACACCCAACGACACCCAACAATCGTTACCAGAGAAGTCGGTGGCGGAAGTAAGTCCCATGTATGATTCCGAATCTGAGCATTGATCTCATCTGTAGAAGCACGCCGCCATCTTTCATCTTTTAGAGCTTGTAATGCAGTCCGTGGTTCGGGATCAAGGTCAGGTCTAGCACGAGTATGGAGAGAATATTTGTTGTTTGGTTTGGTAATCCCGTTCTTCAAACGTGTGGACATGGAATGATGATTTTGAGGAGCTGGAGGAGGTATCAGATTGACCAGAGGAGTAGGAGCTAATGGTTGTGGTGTCGTTGAATCCGAGGTAACAGAGGCGGTGGATGACGGAGACGGCAAACGCTGTGTCGAGGTCAAAGAAGACTATGATGTGTTGTCGGGTTCGATTGGAGAAGGAGTTGGGCTAATAATTTGTGGAGATGTATGTGTTTGGGCCGAGGTTGTGGTGTGTGCTTGGTCAAAAGTGGAATTTAAGTGGGATGATATTTGCTGTGATGGATGCTGGATCGGGGATGAAGATCCATTTTGTGTAGGAGCATTGGGCTTAGAGGAAGGGGGAGAAGAAGTCGAAGATGGAGATAAAGAGGAAGAGGAACATACCTGAGGTGATGTCGCCAGAACCAGAGGAGGAGAGGCCGGTTGATGATCGGACGAAGATTGGGACAAGGAAGGGTGAAGGACCGCGCAGGGGTGAAACGATTGTATGAGTGGCGAAGAGATCGGGGAGGTATCAGCAGAGACAATTGACGGTGGTGGAGTGGCAAATGGGAATTCCGATTCAAGAAACTGAACATGACGCGACGTATATATCCGACCAGTGATGTTGTCGAGATAATAATAGGCACTTTGAGTCTGAGAATAACCAAGAAACACACACCTTTTGGACCGAGAATCAAGCTTATGACCGACATATGGACGTAACCATGGAAAACAAGCACAACCAAAAGTCCGAAGCTTCGTAAAATTTGGTGGAACATGAAAAAGCTTCCGATAAGGCGACTCATTTGCTAACACCGGTGTTGGAAGGCGATTAATGAGATAAACGACTGAGGAGAAGACATACGACCAATACTTCTTGGGCATGGAGGCATGAGACAACAACGTCAAACCGGTTTTCGACAATGTGTCTATGTTTGCGTTCGGAGATGCCATTATGTTCTGGAGTATGAGGCGGTGTAGTGAGATGAGCAATGCCATGAGACAACAGGAACCCTCTTAGAGCGATATACTCGCCACCATTATCAGAATAGAGTGTTTGAATTTTGGTGGAGAAATGGTTTTCAACGAGAGCTTTGAAAGAGACAAAAACATAGTGAACATCAGATTTATTTTTAAGTGGATAAAACCATGTGTACCGGGTAAAATGGTCAACCAAGATCACATAGTATTTGAAGTCATCTATGGATAGAATAGGAGATGTCCAGACATCAGAGAAAAGATATTGAAGTGATTTGGTGGAAACAATGGAGGAGAAAGCAAAAGGAAATTTATGCGTTTTATTGAGAAGACAATCCAAACATGAAAAGGAATCAACCGAGGAAGATAAAGGTAATAAAAAGTTGGAAATAACAGTTTTTAAAGTAGACGAGGATGGGTGACCAAGACGAGCATGCCATACAGGAAGCATTGTTATGGGACTCGAAGACATATATAACGCAGCAATATGGGATGCGGAGCCCGGCCACTCATACAATTCGTCCTTAGTCTTGCCTTGGAGCAACAGGACCCCATGCGCAAATCCCTCACCTGAAAAGACGCAGGAAAGAAAGCAACCGAGACTTGATTAGAGTTGCAGAGACAATACACCGAAATAAGATTCTTGTGTATATTAGGAACACACAACACATTAGTTAAATTGAGAGGTTTAGAGTGAGAGGGGAAAAACGTGGAACCAGTGTGAGTGATGGGAAGTCCCGAGCCATCACCAATTAGGACATCATCAGAACCAGTGTAAGGCTGGTGTAAGGAGAGATTCTGAAGGTCAGAAGTCATGTGGTGTGTCGCTCCACTGTCCAAAAGCCAAGGACTGTTCCCGACGGTTGTCGGAAAGTAAGATTAGCCATGGGTTGCCAGGTAGTGAACGGACTCTGTTGAGAAGAACCCGAAGAGGAGAGACGACCCTGAAGTTGTGGACAAAACCTGGCGGAATGGCCTTGAACCTGACAAAGCTGACACCGTCCTTGATAGGGACGAGAACTACGCTGGTAGTTGTTGTTGTAGCGGGTTTTGTTGTCATTGTTGTTGTTGTTGGAGTTCGAAGGAGCATTGTAGTGGTTGTTGTTGTTGTTGTTGTGAGACTGACCATGACGAGATCCGTTGGTAGTATGATGAGCAGCAACATTTGCCGTGACCGGAAGTAGCGACGGAGTGCCAGCGGAGACCGACAAGAGCTTGGCCTCACGATTGAGTAGTTGTTCATGAATGTAAACGATTGTAGGAGGAATATCTCTGCTTTCGATCTGATCGATGATAGGACGATGTTCTTCAGGGAGACCTCCTAGAATGTGTTCAGTTTTCTCCTCATGGTCCATGGGTTTACCAAGGTTAGCAAGGAGATCAAAACGGGTCGTGAGACCCTGTATATAGTCATCAATCGTACGATACTTTTACGCCAGATGCGGAGTTGATCTCTCACTTGTTGAATATGACCACAACTCGGCTTCCCATAGGTGGCAGCAAGGGTGGACCAGATCTCGGCGGAGGTGGTGGTGCGAGAGAGTAGAGGTTGAACGTTGAGCGAGATTGCCCCTAGAAGAGCACTATAGACAAGTTTGTCTTGGCGTTGCCATTGCACACGATCGGGATTCAGAGATTCAACGCCATTGGTAGTCATCGTAGCAGAAGGACTCACAGCCGTGCCATCAATATATCCGGCGAGACCGTGACCGTCGACAAGAGCATGAACCTGAAGCTTCCACATAAGGTAATTGGTTGGAGTAAGCTTCGTAACGTTGGTCATGTTAATGGAAGAAGAGCAGTATTTGTGGAGGTCATGGGATCGGTAATGGTGGGAAGATTAGACATGACTGTGTATACGAGAGAAAACACAAGAGAAAACGAGATAACAAAGAAAATAAATGAAAAAAGGAAAAAGAAGAAAAAAACTTTATATATCGTAACCTGCTTTTGATACCATATGAATGTTGATGTGAAGGATGATCTTATTCAGGATGGAGTTACAACTATATATACACCTATGGTTCCTTCTAGGGTTCTATACAGACAGTGAATACATTATACGATATGATTTGATCCTTAATATGTTTTACATTTTTATTTTTATAACAGCACTTTTTTACGTTTTAATAAGAGATACTGTTGTAATATGTAAACGCAAAACGCAATCTGAAATTTTTTTTGTTTTTGTTTGCGTAAATAGTAACAATTGTTTTTTTTTTTTAAACTATGGTAAAAAAATATTGTAGCTGAACTCGGAGACTTCAACCAAAATCCGGAAGTTGTTGATTTGCCGAAGGCTTTTTCGTCTATTGCTACTTCGCCTTATACACTGACTGAGGACATGGTCCGTGAGATCCTGGACATTACTTCCGAATATATTACAAAACTCAAAAAGATAGTTGGAGAGGACGAGCAAATGACGAATGACAAAGAGAAGGTGGTAGTCACGACTCTAGAGATTCTTGCGGCCCACGTCTGGAGAGCACGATGCCGCGCCCTGAAACTGAATCCAGAGGGAACTACGGTTCTAGGGTTGGCCATTGGTATCCGTAGCATTATGGAGCCGGCATTACCAGATGGCTACTACGGCAATGCCTTTGTCAATGCATATGTGTCATTGACAGCTAGCGAGCTAAGCGAATCATCATTGTCTCATATCGTGAGGCTCATAAAGAACATGAAGACAGCTGTGATACGCAAGCAGTATGTATTGGGGCCGGGAACTTAGCAAGATTGAGGGAACTTTAAAGATGAAGGCATCGTTTGAGGGCATCAACGCCGGGTCCATGATGCTCTCGGATTGGCGACAAATCGGTCTGCATTATAATGGCTGGGGAGGTTTAGTGAACATAATACCGTTGTTTTCAGTGAAATTACCCCATCTCTGTGCTTTTTTGCCAGCGTCAAAGGCAGTTCCAGGGATGCAAGGTGGCGTTCGAGTGTTAGTTACGCTATACCGAAGGCTGCAATGGCTAAGTTCAAAGAGAAGATGAATGTTTCTTAACTATTAAACGGCGAACGGTCTTGCATGAGCTTGATTAATGTTTCAAGTATATCTTGCTTTTAATTTTATTGTGAACAATTACGTATTGAATAAACCCCTCGAAAAATGTTTTTTTTGACCTTGGTGTGGTGTAGTGAATATTTACTTTTGTTGTTGAGACTAACTTTTCTATTATGTTTTAAAATTAAAACCTGCAATAATGTAAAACGAGATCCATTTATATTGGAATTTTAAGTAGATTGCTTTATGTAAACATTCTTGAATTTTTAGTACATTGCTTCAACAAGAAATGACTTTTATTTCTTTCTTGCAAACCCAAAGTTAAGGAGAAATGCAGTAAATTAAGATTTAATGCACTATATTTGCTTATAACAGCGAAAAAGGATACCCCTGACTTCCCCATATTACTTTTGTATCACTTTGTACGGAAGTTTCTACATTATTCATTTCTTGTTGCTTAAGTAACCTGTTTGACATGAAAGCCATTTTCATATAAAATCCTAAAGCACGGCTTCCTAAACCACAACCCGAAGTGTTTCTTCTTCTCCAATGGATAACCAAGAAGAGGAGTCCAAGCATCCTCCAAACAAACTTCCCGATTTAACCCTCTTCGAGCGAGCAAATTCTGAAGTTGCTCTTGCTGCCTCCCAAGCTAATTCCCATTTTGCCCCTGCTATGCATGATTCGGTCTCTTCAATGCTTTCGATGATGGAAAGTGAAGAAGAATCCGAAGATGAAGATGAAGAAGCAGAGACCAATGAGAATTACTACGAGTATTTCGACAGCAATGGATATGGAGAAGATGAAGACGAAATCAATGAGTTTCTTGAAGATCAAGAAAGTAGCAACTTCAACCCTGAGGAGGATGATTTATTGGAGGAAGAAGATGAGATTGATCCCGACCAGTTGTCTTACGAGGAACTGATTGCACTTGGTGATTTCATCGGAGTCGAAAAACGTGGGCTGACTCCTACCGAAATCTCCACATGTTTGAACGCATCGACATATGTATTTTCAAATAACAAAAACGAGATTGATCGTTGTGTGGTTTGCCAAATGGAGTTTGAAGAAAGGGAATCTTTGGTCGTTCTCCGACCTTGTGACCATCCATACCACTCTGATTGTATAACCAAATGGCTTGAGACGAAGAAGATTTGTCCCATTTGTTGCTCTGAACCATCTGTTAGCTGAAATGTCGAAAGAAATAAAATTATCGATTTTTAATGTTTTTAAACGAAAATTAAAACCCTAGGATAAATGTCTATACTGTACTAAAACTATAAATTAATATTCTTTAAACTAATGCTCACTATAAATTAATAATTTTTTTTTGGCATCTAGTTTAATAAATGCAAAAATTGAGTCGATAAAATAATAACATAATATCTGTTTTTGAAATTCTATATAAAAATATGATCACATAAGTATCATAAATTAATAATGATAAAAAGTCATTATTTCAAGAATAGGCATTAATAATAGTGGAATATGAGTCTATTGTTATTTGCCTATTCTTGAAATTCACTACGAATTTTTTTTTTAAGACGAAATATTTAGTCACAATAAAAAGTATTTAGTCACAATATAAACATTGTTACGGATTGTGACGATTTTTGAATGGTTGCAATACAATAGTCATAAATTTAATTTGTAACAAAAACATCATAAGAGTTGCAACGAATATATTAGGAGGTTATTAGTTTAGAATTTAAATAGAATTTCAACGACTTTAAACAAAGTATAAATGAAAGACTTTTAAGAGATTGATAGAAAAATTTCTATAATCTTCTTGATTTGTTTTTCCTAATTTTGGAAAATCTCTCAAACTTTTATTATAAAATAACTCAAAATATTGCACAATATTCAATTGTTTGTAGTCAATGTAAACAATTGTTTCTCTCATCTTCTAATAAATTAATATCATTTTAATATCTGTGTTCATATATTATTATCTTTCATGTGTTTGGGTGTTTGATTCTTTGTCTTTGACTGATGAATAACCTAGTGATTATCAACACGTCAACGTAAAAGTATCTCTGTAACAAACATAAACACGTTTCTGGGGATATTTTCTTTCATCATTGTACCCATAGCCAGCGAACATGAATATATTATATTCGAAGCAAGCAAACTAGTGTTGATCAGTTTTGCTCCCAATCTCCCAGAAATTTAGGCAATGATCATTCTCTCACTAATCTAATTTTGATGTGATAAAGATGAGAATGATGACTGCAACACCAAGGCTACTGATCTCAATGCCGATGGCTGTTGTCTCAATTCTGTGTAATGAGGGACCGATTGGGATGTTCAAAGGAGCAGTCTCAATTCTGTGTAACTGGGTTTGGATATTTTTATATTGTTCAGAATTATGTGGCTTTCTACAAAATAACCATAAAAAGTCAAATAGACTCTCATGAATCACAAATCTCTCTATTTTATAGGGGAGTTTTCATGACTTTTTTTTATGCAGAAAAGTATATAAACCAATAACATAATAATTTAGTTAGTTGACAATCAAAAATTCTTTTATTTTAATTGAATAACACAAACTTTTAAAGACTTTATAAGACTCTTAATCAAATAATACTAGTTTTATAAAGATTTTAAATCATTTTTTATAAATCCACAACTAATAACACCAAATTTTACTAGAGTTTTGAAAAGTCTTGATTGAATAACATAACATTTAAATCCTAAACAATAACCCCCTTAGTAACCATTTTGTCATCAATAATTACGACACAAAAAAGTAACAAAACTGTCTCAATTACAGACTAACAAAACATCTTTAAATCGTCACAATTCGTGTTTAAAATAACGTTTTGATTATGTATCTTATTATTATGAAACTATAGTCTCAAATGGTCACAAATGATAATTAAAAATTTGTCTAAATTTTTAAACAAATACTCACAAATCATGATATTTTGTGACTATCATAATGTCCAATCTTATCATTAGAAGTTAGTTTCAAATGGTCACAAGTTATTACTAAAAAATTCATTGCATATGATAAAAATTATAACTAAAAAATTAATCTCAAAAAAATATTCTTTTTTTTAAAATTTATAATCATACAAATTTTTTATAATCATAAACATTAGATATACATTATAACTTCTATGGAAACCATCTCAGGTCTTCCTAAGACTCAGATCTTTCCAACGGCGGGTAGATCAGCTTCTGGTTCAGTTTGTAGCAGTGGGAAAAGATTTTACAAGATGACTGATGTTAATTCGCGGATCTGTCCAGAATAGGTTTGAGAAAACATGTATAACTTTAAATCTACAAAGAGGGTTACAAAATCCTTTGGGCAAAACTTACATCTATGGGTTGGGAAGTTGCTCACCAAAATTTGTCCATAAAAGAGTCCATTTACCCTTTCTTTTCCACCATCACCATCTCCTTGGACATGTTTTTCTATCCTTAATCTCAATTGTGGTTCCTTGTTCTCTTTCTCTCAAATGATTAACTCTCTAGGTTAGGAGGCAGGAAATTATAAAGAATAAACCCTAATCATCTTTTTAATAAGTTTTATTAAATTAGGGTTAGAGACTTGGCTTAATGAGCTTTGTATAAATGACATAACAATTTATACTATTTTTATGACAAATGTTTACTCATTTTAATGTCACAAACTGTGACTTGCATATCTATTATAAGTTCATAACTAATTTGCAACAACATATTGGTCACAATGTAGTCATAAGAGTGACAATTAATATTATCGTAGCATATTCGTCACTAATTGTGACAAACTTTTATTAATGATTTTTTCCTTCATGATATAGTGACGAAAATACTATGAATTTGTGACAAATAAATTTAGTCATAATACCGTATTTAAAGTATCACAAATTTGTGACGAAAATTTTTTGTCTCAAAAATACGTCTCAATAAAATTATTTTCTTGTAGTGATTGCATTCTTGTTGAATTGAAGCTCCTCTATAATCTTTCTCATTGTGTGACAACCCGTCTCGCGGACCCCACTAGCCTCACTGCTAGTCGCCCCAACAGACCCCAAGCTGGCCTTGCAGGACATCGATCCTAACCCCTCACTGTGGACATCCAAATCCACCAGTAGGTTATGCGCCAGACGTTCCTCAAACCCTGTTCCCCACCCTTAAACAACCTTTCAACAGGACAAGTTGTCACCAATTGAGATCATATTGTCCTGTGGAAATGTTGTTAAAGGATGGGGACCAGGGTTCGAGGAACGCCTGGCGCACCAATAATCTACTGTGGATTTGGATGATTAGTTCCATTTCCACGGTGAGGGGTTATGATCGATGCCCTGCAGAACCAGCTTGGGGTCCGTTGGGCCGGTTAGCGGGTAGGCTAGTGGGGTCCACGGGACGGGTTGTTACACATTGCATCAATTTTTCTCTTTTGTGTTATATTCTCACATTGCATCTAAAAATTGTGGAGCGCAATATCTTTTTGGACTTCATCGTGAATGCTACTAACATGAATTTCTTCTAAACTCTGAACTTCGAAAAACTTATCATTTTTCACCTAGATAATTTAGTAAACTATTTAACATCCATTATATTACAATAGCCGAAATTGTAAATTAAAGAAAATCTATAAAAAAAATTTTTAATTATAATAAAAGTATCTTATTTTTAATAGAAATTGAAAAAAATCTCTTCATAACCCTAGCTTACAACTCAAATTCAATATTGCACTCTCATGTCGGATTTCCTCTATTGTGTTATAAAATATGATATATCATGGTTTCATGATATGTGTCGTATTTAAATAGTTTTTTTTTTTATATATTTATTGAGTCTTTTAGAGCCATTTCAGGTTCAGATGCGATTTGGGATCAATCAGAGTATTTTGGAACAATTTGGAGCAAACAGGAGTGTTGTCGGACACCAATACCATACAAATTTCTGTACAAGTTTTCAAGAATTACAGTTTTGCCCCAGTAATTAAGCCCCAAATCATATTTTTAGACTATTTATATGATTTCAGGTCATTGTTTAAACTTAAGCTTTATTTGGGAGAGAGATCTGTAGAGAGCTAGGAGAGAAGAATCAAAAACTCTTTCATAGAAGATTCAAAACTCATTTACTCATTTTATTAATTTCTATATTCAATCTTTTTTATTGTTTGTTTCATTCACCTTGTTTGAGTAGATTAGGTTTAGGATTTTCAAAGGAATTCATGAATTTTTTTTTTCAACCAAACATTAAACTAGAAAATAACTCCAAGATTGGTTGCCCAAACCGGAGGGTAAGAGTTTACAAAAGAAATCTCAGAAGATAAAGATCTCGAAGAACGAGCCAGACAATCTGCCAAAATGTTTGACGTTCGGGGAATCCTAGACAGCTGGAAGGTTGGGCAGGATAGCCGGATTACATTGAAGTCGTCCAAAAGATTGGAGAAAGCGGGCCATTCATCAGGAGACTGCAGAATCGCCACTAATTCTGCACAATCCGTCTCGAAGCTTTGACAATCAACCCCCGCCGTCAGTAAGGTATCCATCGCCCAAATCAAAGCCTGAAGCTCTGAATGTAGAGGGGAAGGACAGCGACGTTGACTCCGTGCTCCCATTAGTTGCATGGAATCCTCACAATTACAGAACCACCAACCCAAACCGACCATAGGATCTGACGCTTTCCAAGAACCATCAACCTGGCACCGGGGGGAAGAATCCCGAGACTCCGCAGGCGGGAGGTCTAGGGCGGCCGAGTAGAAAGTCTTAGCCTCTTCTCATAACAATCTGTCATTGTCCGCTTGATTAATAACCTCGCTTGGTTCTGCTTCACATCCCTGAAGAACTTTTTTGTTTCTATCTTTCCAAATTGACCAAACAATCCATGGTAAATGAAAACGTAAATTCGGAACATCCACCAGGGATGACACCCGCCAAAAAAGATAATCTAGATTCGTGTATATGGAATCAGAGGGAAAGTCCCCAAAAGTTAAGTCTACAAACGAAAAATCCCAAATCCGACGGGAATGAGAACACTCAAATAGTGCGTGATTGATAGTCTCCACCTCCAACCCATAGCGTTTACATAGGGTATCACACCGAACACCCCAATGAGCAAGTCGTTCCATCACTGGGAGGGAACCCGAGGCAATCTGCCAGAAGAAATGCTGAACTTTCGAGGGAACCTCCAGTTTCCAAGCTTGTGCCCTAAGAGCCGTACAAGACGGCCCATATTCAACCTCCGTAATCAATTCACGTGCTTGTCGATAACCCGTCTTGACCGAATGTTTCCCTGACTTAGTATAATGCCAAATCATCTTATCTGGTTTGTAGACTTTGCTAATCTCCATAGCTTGGATAAAATGAATGTCCGCCGAGTCCATATACTCCTCCAAAATTGGCATATGCCACTCCTTAGTAATAGGATTAATCAAATGTTTTACCATTAAATTTGGATGTAACAATCGGCCTCTACCATTAGCCGGTCCTGGTTGAGTATCCAGTATCCAGGGATCCCGCCAAACCGAAACATGATAACCTGAAACTATCACCCACCTTGCACCATGTTTCACCAATCCTTGAGTAGAGTAAATACTCCTCCAAGCAAACGAGGGGGAGTAAGGCTTCTTAGCATGTAAAGGGTGTTTATTCCGAAAGTATCTACCTCACATGACCCGGGCCATTAGAGAATCTGCTGGGTAATGAATTAACCGCCAATATTGTTTAGCCAGCATTGCATCATTAAAGTGTTCTAATGTACGAAAGCCCAAACCGCCATCGCATTTGTCCTTACACACCTTATCCCAGGTGACCCAGTGCAATCCTCGTGCTTTATCGTTAGACTTCCACCAAAACCGTGAAATAGCACTCGTAAGCTTAGCCGTTACCTCATGCGATAGTTTATAACAAGACATGACATGGGTTGGAAGAGCCAACGCGACCGACTTAATCATAACTTCCTTTCCACCTATCGATAAATACTTTGCAGCCCAACCATTCACTCGATCGTCCAGCCGATCATTGACATAACTAAAAACCTTAGTTCTCGAACCCTGAAGATTTTCAGGAATACCCAAATACGAGCCCATACCACCTTCTTTGGAAATACCCATTAAAGATTTTAGTTGAGTCCTGCTGTCAGGTGGAACTTTTTTTCCAAACATAATAGAGGATTTCTCCAGATTCACCTCTTGACCCGAAGCTTCCCCGTAGTTCCTTATAATTTCCATAACCGTAGTCCATTCTGCTGTCTCTGCTCTACAGAAAAACAGACTATCATCTGCAAACAACAAATGTGAAACAGCGGGACAGTCACGGGCTAACTTGATGCATGTAATTCTCCTCTCTCTTTCAGCCTTTTTAATATTAGCGATTAAGACTTCTGTACATATTATGAACAGATAAGGAGATAAAGGATCCCCCTGACGTAAACCCCTCTGGGGCTTGATTAAGCCCCGAGGTTGTCCATTAAGAAGGACACGATAGGAGACCGAAGATACACACCACATGATCCAAGAGATCCATTTCCTATCAAAACCCATTTTGACCATAACCGCTTCTAAGAAATCCCATTCAACCCAGTCATAAGCTTTACTCATATCCGTCTTAAATGCCAGATAATCAGATTTACATCGAGGATTTGTATTTAAACCATGAAACATCTCCTGAACAACAAGGATGTTATCTGTAATTAGCCGACCTGAGACGAACGCCGACTGGGTTTCAGATACCAGTGAAGGGAGAATCTGCTTGAGTCGAAAGCACATGACCTTTGAGATAATCTTATAACTCACATTACAAAGACTAATCGGTCTAAATTCCGTCATCCGTTGAGGCCTTTCTTTTTTGGAATTAGACAAATGTTTGTGTCGTTTAAACGCGGATCGAAACGATCCGTACGAAAGAAATCCTTAACCAAAGCGACCAAAACTCCTTTTAGAGAGGACCAGAAGCGTTGGAAAAACAATGCTGTCATCCCATTGGGACCCGGAGATTTCTCAGGATGCATAGCAAACAAAGCTTTGCGAACCTCTGATTCCGTAATCTACCTCGTTAAGGATATGTTCATAAAACCTGAAATCAATGTAGGGACTTCTTGGAGCATTTTTGTGACACCCCTCACATTCGACCTTTTGAAAAGATCTGTAAAATATGTTGATGCAATATCCTCCATACCAGAAGGCGATTCAGTCCAGACATCATTTGGATCAAATAAACCAACAATTCTATTTCTTGCCCGTCGCTGTTTCGTGGAAGCACGGAAAAACTTTGTATTTTTATCACCAACACGTAACCAGAATTTCCTGCTTTTCTGCTGCCAATATAACTCTTCGTCCCTGTAGGCCTCCTTCACTTCCTTTCTATACTCCAAATTTCATCCTGCGAAATCGAGTCGTCCATCTTTGCCTCCTTTAAGGCCGCCTTCAAAGATGAAATACTGGTCGGCTCATGAAAAACATTGTTCTTCCGCCACCAATAAATAGAATTACGATAGTTCTTTAGCTTATCCACAAATACCGGTGTTCGGAAATTATTTGTGCGGTTCCACCCAAACTCCACCGCACCAGACAATCCATCCTTACCTAACCAACGCTTATCAAAACGAAACTATCGCTGTCGCCGAAATCCATTTTAAAACAAGTGGCGAGGATAGGACAATAATCAGAGCCAATCATCTCTAAATACTCGACCTTTGAGTGGGGAAAAAAACAATGCCAATCCTCATTAGCTAACGCCCGGTCTAAACGACAACGGACTATCTGATTATTCCGTCTATTACCTCTCCAAGACAATTGCTCTCCATAGCAGGGAAATTCTAACATACCACAATGTCTGATCATAGACTTAAAGGGTACAAAAGAAGATACTGATCTTAACGCCCCTCCTGATTTCTCATGGTTCCCAGTAAGTTCATTAAAATCCCCTATCATAAACCATGGATCAATTCGAAAAGAACCAATATCAATTAATTTATCTCAAACCTTATGTCTATGTTGAGGAACAAGATCCCCATAAACAAAAGACAGAAAAATCATTTGTTGACCCGAAAATGCTTGAACATCAATTAACCGATCACTTTTATATAAAATAGAAAGTTTTATTTCATCCTTATTAAAAAAGAGCTAACCCCCCCCCCCCCCCCCCCCCCCGAGACCCACATGGTTCAACAGTAAACAACTTATCATAACCAAAATTATTCTGAAACTTTTTTAAATAAGAAATACGTTTTTTTTGTTTCTGATAAAAATATAATATCTGGATGATGCTTTTTCCACAAATCTCCCAAGTACTCCTCTGTCAGGTCCGCCCCAATGCCCTGACAGTTCCAACTCAAGACCTTCACGTTTGAGCCGGTGGTTTCAGGAGCGCCACCATCCCTTTCTTAATAGGACGACTTCCTCCTCCAGCAGGAATGCCATCTTTTATCTTCTGTCCATCTTTTATCTTCAGCAGGAATGCCATCTTTTCATGAATTTTTAGGTTATCAGATTATTATTTTAGAGTGGCGAGAGCAACCTAAAATCTGATTTTAATATTCTAGTATGGCCAACTAAATTTTGACATAAACAATATTTTTTAATTAATCTAGCAAAGATAGAAATCAATATAAACAATCAATGTTAATTTTTAAAACAGAAATAAATTTTAATCAACATTTCTTTAGTTGGATAAATATTGTAATTATCGTTGTTAGTAGTATTTTTTGTAAGTGATTTAAACGGAAAAATGGAAAAAAAAAACTAATGGGAATATATATATATATATATAACTATTTCATGAGAATATTAGTATATTTTTAGTTAAATTTTAATATATAAGTTTTAAGGCATAGAATTTTTTAATTCATAAGTGAAACACACAAAAATCCTTGAAAATAATAATGAGTTTATAGGGGCGAATTTTTCAACTAATTGATGAGAATGTTAGTATATATATCTTCGTGTTGAACTATATATATATATATATATATATATATATATATCTTCGTTTCTGCTTATTTTTAATTTTCCCATTTAAAAAACTAGTTCGATATGAGATAAAATAAGTATTTATTAAATTAATATTTTTGTGGATTTTTCATTTTTCATTAATTATGTTTTGTTAAATTTTTAATTATTTCTAATACTAACTAAGATATAAATTTGATATGATTCACATAATTGTTTTGGATATAAACTTTTTAATGTTGATATGCATATCTGTAGTTTTACATTTAAATTTAATCGCTCTAATTATTTTAATTTTAACATCCCATAATTTACAAAAAAAAAAAAAATACATGCCAACTCGGAAATGACGTACACGACCACAATCCTAAACTCGTGGATTTAAAGAAAGCTTTATCTTCGCTTGACACACCAACTGAAGACATGGTCTGTGGGATTCTTAACGTTACCTCCGAAGATATCAATAAACTTAAGAAGATAGTCATGGATGATGAACAAGTACTTAATAGTAATGAGAAGGAGAAGAACGTTGTGGTCTAGAAGCTATTGCGGCCTACGTCTGGAGAGCAAGATGCCGAGCCATGAAGATAAGTCCCGACAAGACTATGGTTTTGGGGATAACCGCTAATATCCGCAAGATTATGGAGCCTCCATTACCCAAAGGCTACTATGGAAACGCCATCGTCCACAGCTACGTGGCATTGACAGCGAGAGAATTGAGCGAAATGCCGATGTGCAGCGTTTTAAAGCTCTACCGCACTGGAACAAGGGTATGTGTGGGAGCAACTAAGAGAGATCGAGAGAACGCTGAAGCTGAAATTAGTGACCGAGGAGTTTTCATGATGGTGACTGATTGGCGTCATCTGGGGCTGAAGCAAGACGTTTAGTATTTTCTCTCTCCAGAATCCAAAGCCCAAAATGTTTAGGGTCAATTGCACTTACACTCATTTTCAATCAAAGTTGTTATGATTACACCCACTGGAAGGTGTATTTTTAGATGTGTTTTGCATATGTGACTTATTTTTTTGGACAATTTTAACCTTGTATTTAATTTGGAGTAAAAAAACAAATTGGTATAGGATAATTTTTTTTAATCTCCTATTTTTCTTTCTCTCTCTCTCGTATTTCTCTTTTACTCTTACTTTTCTTTTGTTGTCACTTTAAGTAGTTATTATTATTATCAAATAATTATTTATTTATTTTTATACAATAAATTATGATTTTATATTTTTATATTTTAAGACCCATATTAATATATTTTAGATGAACTATTCTACATTAGGATACAACGATAACATCAAATCCATATGTTCATGGTCAAGTGGATACCAATAGAATTTATGGGTTCTAAAGATTTAGGGTTTAGGATACAACAACAACATTAATTCCATATGTTCATGGTCATGTAGATACCAATAAAATTTGTGGGTTCTAGAGATTTAGGGTTTATGATACAACAACAACATCAAATCTATATGTTCATGGTCATGTGAATACCAATAGAATTTGTGGGTACTAGTAACACATGACCATAAATGTGTATATTAGTAACACATCAAAGTTTCTTATCAAACCCATAACACATGACCATAATTCTGGTACTAGTAACACATCAAATCCATATATTTGTAGTCATCTGAATACCAACCGAATTTGCAAGTTATAGAGATTTAGGGTTTAGTATACAATGACAACATCAAATCCATATGTTTATGGTCACGTGGATACCAATAGAATTTGTGGGTAATGGTAACAAATCAAAGTTCGTTCAAACTTATCCAAATGGATAATTACTTATGAAAGTAATATTTTGTTAATCCATTATGCATCTAATTTAAGCTTAAAGTATGTGGACAAACAGTCTATTTCATATTGAAAATTTAGTAAAGTAAATTCATTAATTTCTAAATTTTAATTAATTTAGTTTGGACTTATAAATTGTTGATTTGACTATGAAGACCAATTCAATTTTATTTGATTTTGATTAGTCTCATAATTTATATTTTTTTGTGGAAAGAAAAATATTGAAAAATGAAAAAAATGTTCATTTAGAAGTTTCTTAACTTTTTTTTTTGTGAACAACTAATGTTACTAAACTTAAACATAATAATGAAAATAAAAAAACAAATGTTAAAGAAACAAAATAATTAAAAGTGAAAGAAATAATAGAGAGAAAAATGAGATAGAAAAAGAAAAGTTAAAAGACAATGTTAGTTTAGTTGGAGGGTGTAAATTATAATTTGACGTAAGAAAAGTATAGTGAAAGTAAAAAATGAGTGTGTGTTAATAGTTTAGGGTAAAGTGGGTGTAAGTGCAAAATTACTAATGAAGGAAACAATATTGATAAGAGAAATAATATGAATAGAAACCTCCCAAAAAGGCAAAAACAATTCTAAGTTCATGAAAGAACTCTAATTCATAACAAATTCAACCCTTTTACATATGCAAATCCGGCCAAACAATAGACATGTGTGTATATGAATTTTTAATATCATTAAATATAAAATGGAAAATCAAAACAATTTTTTTCTTTAGTTTTCTCATTTTCACTTTTCTTACGATCTTCCTACAATATTTGTTTGCATAGCAAATCACTCACCCCTATTTTTTTTTGTGAATTTCTCATTGTTATGAAATTACTATTGTTTAATCATACCTTATATCATATTTAATATTATTTAAACCATACATTATTTCTACAAACACTTTTATATATAGTTACGTTTTAATCGATATTCAGTGATTTTCTTAACTAAAAGATTTTAGATGTGTCTAATATTTTCTCAAATATTCTTCAATTTTGAAGAGTCAAAAACAAGTTATAAAAAAAAACAATGTTTTGTTTTGTTGGCTCTTTTAAACTAATCTTTGTATGCTGTTGACAACAACAGTTATAAACTCCAATATCTTGATGAAAACACTATAGAATCTTTAAAATGGATGTTTAGTTGAATTATAAACTCTAATATCTTAATGAAAACGCTAATAAAATAAATTGTTTATTGTTTTTTATGTACCAAGACAAATCAAATCATTGCCCTGTACCCAAAAATCTGTTTTATAGTAATGTATTCAATGTTTAATACCATAAACTACAACAAGTGGTTGATTGACTTTTGATAATTAAAGAATATGACAAATGATTTGTAATCCTTAATAACAAAGCAGATACTTTAGAACCTTATCCTCCACGTATCAAAATACAATTGCATACCACAAAACCTACACCTACGCCTCAAACACAAGATTACTCCCCACCACGAGATTTTTTTTGTATGCGTCTCTCTCTTACCATTAGCCGAACAAAGGGCAAAATGGTCAATCTCAAAACCCACTTCAGCGTCTTTTTTCGATAAAGCTACTTCGAGAATCGTAACTGAGGTTTATCTCTATGTTCCAATTTACCAAAACACCATTGTCTATATCACAAATTTACGAAAATACCATTCTTCTCTCTCATCTCTTTTGATCATCGAATTTGGGTGAAATATCTTTTCTAATTGCTAAAAACTAAAAAAGGAAAAAGCATCAAACTTTGATTTCCTTTGCTTCTTCTTCTATCCTCTATCTTCTTCTTCTTCTCGCTTTTGATACTTTTTATTTAGTTTTGATTGCTCTGTTTCGTGTGTTTGATGAGAATTTGGTTTTAATGGCAAAAGTTTCGTTCAAGGATTCTCTGAAAGCTCTTGAAGCTGATATCCAACACGCTAACACTGTGTAAGCCTCTCAATTCTAAAACCCTTTTTGGAAATTTGGATTTTTCTCTGTTTTTGTACTCCAAAGTTTCGATTTTTTTTTTTTTTTTTTTTCTGGGTTGTTAAAAAATTTCCCCTTTTTGTTTTTCAAGTTGAGTCTGTAAAAGGTTTTATCTATCTGAGCTTTTAGGTTCTGTGTCTTTGATTTTCTTCTCTAGGACCACAACAAAGTGTGTTTTCTGAATTTATTCTTGTGGTACAGAAGAGTTTGGAATTTGTACGGGTTGTTTTTTTGGGTACTGAATTTAGGGTTTAATCTGGTCCTGATGAACAGAGTTCATGAATATTAAGTGATCCAACGACTTAGAGTGATGAAGTCATTAATTAGGAGTCTTATCCTAAAACAGTTTTGAGTGTTGACTCGTGAAGCTGAACCAAGTCTGGTTGATGATGTGTTTTTTTGTCTCAGTGGAAGTTGTGTTTGTTTGCAATGATCAAGTGATTTAAAGCTAAAACCTTTATTTTATTTGGTTTCTGATGGTAATCTAGCTGAGTTAGGAACCTCTATGTCTAAAAGGTGAATGTTTTGGTGACTTTGGTAATCAATCACTTCTGCTGGTTATGTTAAAACAACTAATTACATCTGAATATGCTTGATTCTATCAATACTTTGACCCTTGAATGTGTACTATGATCAAGTGGTTTATATTGCATCCGAGGCTGGATCTAGCTGGATTAGACCAGTTCCATGTTTGGTTGCGTGCATTGATCAATTGGTTTTGTTGTTAATGTCTGTGATCGTATCAGTATCAATACATTGAATAGAGAATCTTGTTATGTTTGTGTATTTTTATCAAATTATGTCGTTTTGGTGCTTATGAACAATGTCATTTTGTTTTCTCTCAATGAATAACAGAGCTTTAGATTATCCTCGGGAGAAGGATGGTGCGCGTGTTCAGATGAGACTGTCTTACAACCCGGCTGCCCAGTTTTTACTTTTTCTTGTCCAATGGACTGATTGCCACCTTGCTGGTGCCCTCGGTTTGCTCAGAGTTCTCATTTACATGGTATATTCTTCACTTCCTTCTCTTCTACTCCATTTTTTCAAAACTTTTTCTTGTGATTGTTTGATTAATTCATTGAACTGAATCAGACCTATGCGGATGGGAAAACCACAATGTCGGTTTACGAGAGGAAAACTAGTATTAAAGATTTCTACGGTAATGCACAGATTCAAGTTGTTTGGTAACAAGTTGATTGTTATTCGTAATGCTTATTGGGTTTTGTCCGTATTGTGTAACAGCTGTGATATTTCCATCGCTATTACAACTAGAAAGGGGTATCACAGACCTTGATGATCGCAAACAGAAAGAGGTCTGTAAGATACGGTACAGAAACAAAGATGAGGCTGAAAAGGTCAAGCTCTCGGAGATTGACATCGAGAGAGAAGAAGAATGCGGGATTTGCATGGAGATGAACAACATGGTTGTTCTCCCCAACTGTACCCATTCTTTATGCATCAAGTGTTACCGCGATTGGTAAGTCATCAATTCTTTAAAAGGGTATCTATCTCCTTCTGCGCATAACGGATGATTCAATCATAACTGATGGTGATCTTGCAGGCATGGGAGGTCAGAGTCATGCCCTTTTTGCCGGGACAGTCTTAAGAGAGTAAACTCAGGGGACTTGTGGATGTTGATGGAGAAATCAGATACAGTCAATATGTATACAATTGCGCGGGAGAATAAGAAAAGGCTGTTTATGTACGTAGAAAAGCTACCTCTAGTGGTTCCAGATCAAGTGTTTGCATCTTCTCCTTACGATTGCCATGTCAAGTGAATTTAAGAAGAAGAAGAACCGGTTCTGGTAAAACTTTATCTGAATGTAAATAATGTTTTAGAGTAAAGTAGTAATTAAATATAGTAACCATTTCCGGGGGAAGTCCATTTCTACTTGCTTTTCTTTTTATCTGCATTTGGCTTTTGGTTCCCAAACTCTTTTATTTTCTATTGTACATTCATGTCTGAATCTAAAATACCTCTTCATCAAGAAGTGGCTTTTACATTACTCACAAATCTACACTCTGTTCTTGCTTCACCTTAAAATTCTCTTATTTAAGGTACAGAGGAAATATAGTTATGTTATTTATCTGCAGACCCCCTCATCTTTAACATTGTTAAGAAAAAGAGAAAAAGCCATTGCATAAGGTCAGATCAAAAAGATCAGGTCGAGCATGAATTTAAGCATAAGGTCAGATCTTTAAATAATGGTGCTTCTCAAAACATAAGTTTTCAAGTTCTATAATTAAATAAGCATATATAAAGAAAAACCTTAAATAAACTTCATGTTCTTTAAGCTCTCGTAGTAATCGGAAACAGTCACAGAAATGTCACTGAATCGCTTAAGCTCGGACATAGGCAGTCCTTCAATTGTGACACTTCTCATGCTTTTCCTATCCAAATTGTAAAAGAAAAGACGAAACGGATCAGACAATTCTTTTGGAACTAGACAAACCTCGCCGTTATAAAAGGTATCCATGACGTTAAAGTCATCACCAGCAGCAGACTGGGGCAAATGAAACGTGTTCATGGACCATTCTTCTTTCTTAGCATCTTCCACAACCCACATTCGAAAACTACCCTTACGAGGTTTCTCAACCACACCAATTTTACCTCTGTAGTTGATCAGAGTTTTATCTGTAACTGTAATAGCCCACTTATCAGCAACCCACATATTCTCAAAACCCATTGGTATAAGTCTGCTTGGTACATTGATGACGTTAAACGTTTCAAGCCTAACATCAAAACTCACAATTATAGAATTACTATCCGGGGAATCAGTGTCCTTCATGGAAGCCCCGTAGTACAGTGTTCCGTTCATATACATCCCCCAGGTATGAATAATATGAGGACAGGTGATACACGGAGCCTCTCTCCAAGCTTCTTCTCCTCCCAATACAATAACCTTATGCTCCAATCTCCAAGGCAAATCATCAACGGCAAGTACTTTATACTGATCTCCAACAGGATCGTACCCAAACATGTACTTGGGGCGTGGAAAAACTTGTGGATAATTTTTGAATTCGAAGTCGGGAAAAGTATGCAGCTGTCTCCTGCTGGGATTACAAATCCCAACATTTGAAAAACCTCCAACGCAAATCAAACCTCGACCCGCATTATACACCTTTTTCCCTTTAATGTTTAGTCGTAGGCTCAAATCTTCGTAAGGTACACAGCATGAAGAAGAAGAGGAAGACAAAGATGTGTTTGGGTTAGGCGAGGAGACTAACGTAAGTTTTTCTCCGTAGAAGTCTTCAAAAGCAATGAGAAGACGAGGAGATGAGGAAGAAGCAATATTCAAATAACGTTTCTGGAAATCTTGGCTGGTGATGATAGAGGACCAAAGCTTGGACACACATCGAAATCTCAATAGAGACTTCACAGGCAATCTTAAGAGTATCTCAATCTGGAGCTCAAGAGGAATGCAGATCGGTGTCGGATCCATTGACGCAGGTGAAGCTAATACAGAGTAGACGAAGGCGACTACTCGCTTTAACATTCTTCGCTTACCTTTCTTCTTCTGGTGGATACACAGTAGCCGAGAATACACAATTTCACTCGTCTTCTTCAAAAGTTTTATAGCCAAATTATTCATGTACGTACGAAACTTTATGGGGTTATTGGTTTGAGATTTTAATAGAGTTTTAAGATTTGATATGTAGAATCTGTTGTTATTAAATCAATATTTTGTTTTTAGTGTTATTTGTGATTTGTAAAAAGTCATTTAAAATCTTAACAAATTTGGGTTATTGGATTAGACTTTTATTAAGTCAATAAAAGTTTTGTGTTATTCAATTAAAACAAAAGAATCTAGGATTGTTAATGAATTCATTTATTATGTTATTGGTTCATGATTTTACACACTTTCTTTACAAAATAAAACCATAGAAAGTATTATAAAAATACATATATTGTTTGGATTACTTAACAAGATTTTAGAAAACTAATCAACAAAACTATAAAATACCCATTTTTTTGATGATTTTGTTGAAGTCTTCAACATTCTTTATAATGAAAAAAATACTTAGGGGTGAACCTTTGTATGCACCTCATTCCCTTTCAACCAATCAGAATGTTTTATCTAATATTTTATCTAAAAAAATAAATCAAAATTAAATTTAAAAACAAAACAAATTAAAGAAACAAATTCTGTATACTTTTATTTAAGGCAAGTTAAATATTGCCTTTGTTGAGATTTTATAATTAAATTACACGAGGTTATATATCGGTTTGAGTTTATAAATGAGAATTAGAGTTTAGATTTTACAATTAAACTGAAATTATATGTCAGTTTGAGTTTACAAATAAGATGGTTAGGGCTTAGATTTTACAATTAGAACAAAATTATATGTCGGTTTGGGTTTACAAATGAGGTGATTAGGGTTTAGATTTTACAATTAGAATAAAATTATGTATATGTCGGTTTGGGTTTATAAATGAGATAGTTAAGGTTTAGACTTTACAATTAGAATGAAATTATATGTCGGTTTGGGTTTACAAATGAGATAGTTAGGGTTTAAATTTTACAATTAGAACAAAATTATATATCGGTTTAGGTTTATAAAAGAGCGGTTTAAGTTTTTAATTGTATAATAATGTATACATATTTTATTTCCTTAAAAAGGTTCACCCTTAGAGGTGATCCCAAGTATTGTCCCTTTATAACTAAGAATCCAATAACAATAGTCTTCACTTTTGTTTCTTTAACCCTAAGACAATGCCACAGCTTCGTGCTTTCGCCATTACAAATCTGACACAATAAACCCTTTTAACTAGCCTAAGCAAAACCTAACTTGACAAAGAAGTATACAAACAATATGTACCACAAAATCAACAAGATCCGCTCGGCCCATATAAAATAATTGGGCCTTAATCTGGGTCGGTTGCTTAGTAAGAGCTCGGGTCATAAGAAAACCCGACCCGCTCAGCTAATCTCGATCGATCTCGATTTCTTAAGATTTAGGGTTCCTTAAACTTGCTCGGCCACGAAACCGCAGAGAGAGATTTTGAAAAGATGAATCCATTGACGCAGGTGAAGCTAATACAGAGTAGAAACGCAAAGGAATCAGATTTAGGGATCTCTAGCGAAGCTTCATGGCACGCTGAGTTCAAAAATTCTGCTTATGTCTACGCCGGATTGCTACCGTTCGATCTCACGGAAGGTGATATCCTCGCCATCTTCTCACAGTAAGTTTAGTTTGTTTGCGTTTCTCAAGTTTCAATTTTTCCAAATGGGTTTCTTTTAGTTCTTCTTATGCCTTTCTTTGTTTTGTAGATATGGTGAAATTGTTGATGTCAATCTTGTTCGAGACAAGGCAACTGGTAAATCTAGGGGTTTTGCGTTTCTTGCGTATGAAGATCAGAGAAGTACCATTCTTGCTGTTGGTTAGTGTCATGACTCTTGCATTATTGGTTTCATCGTGTGGATTTTTACTTCTTTAATTAGGTGTTGTAATTTTGTGATTGGATTCTGTTTTGTGATTGCAGATAATTTGAATGGAGCTCAGTTGTTGGGGCGGACCATTAAGGTGAATCATTGTGGCAAATACACTAAGCGAGAAGAAGAGGATGAAGAGACGCAACGGCAGAACAGAGAGGCTCGTGGGGTATGCAGAGCTTTTCAGAGGGGAGAGTGTACTCGTGGTGATTCTTGCAAATTTTCCCATGATGAAAAAGTAAGTAAGCTAATTTATTTGGATGATATTGTTGTACTACTTATTCTTTCAACATATGGTTTATGATTAATACTTGATAGATGTTAACATTTATTTTTCTTGAACCCTGACAGAGAGCTGCAAATACTGGTTGGGGTCATGAAGAGGATAGAAGTTCCAAGTGGGATCATGACAAGTTTAATGGTGCCAAAAAGGGTGGTGGTACAAGTTTTGGCCAGCGAGGAGACTTCAAACCTGATGAGGAAGAGAAAGGTTACAGAGAAAAGGGTCATGGAGGAGATGCTTCGTATGGTCGCCCTAAAGAAAGAGAAAGAGTGGAAAGGGAGGATAGGGAGCCAAGGTATGATAGGAGGGAACAAAAGAGATCAGGACGGCATGATGATTCGCAATCTAGAAGACACGATGCTGACGTTGATTATGTAAGGGAGGACAAGAGATCCAGAACAGATGATCGGGAGAAACCGAAGGCGGAATCCAGAAGAGATCATTACGACAAGGAGGAAAGAGGTTCAAGTAGGCGATCGGAAACATCCACGAGGCAAGATAGGGATTCATCAAGAAGGGAAGATCGCCGTCGCTAAAGGAGTAGATAGTAGTGGTATGCATACTCAATGGTTTTTAGTTGTAGCTTGAGTCTGTGGGAATGAGCTTTGTTGTTCTTTCCAAGAGAGTTGTCCTTGTGGCTATATAAACTGCTTCATTCTGTAACTGTCACTCTATGTTTGTCGTGATACTTGTTGATTTTACTTTTTGAAATGAAAGAAGTCGTCACATCCTTTTTGGTTCATTTACAGAATCTTTTTGCTATCTCATGTATGTATAGCTTTGTTGTTAGTGGCTGTGTTGACCTGTGCTTACAGACTCGGTGTTCAAGTTGAACAGAGAGGAGTGATTCTGGCTCTCCTTCAATATGGATTACTGCAACGCTTGCTGTTCTGGTCATATGCAAACTAAAGAGGTAAGCTGCAAACATTTTATATTTTAATTCAATTCCTATTGACTTTGTCCATAAAAAATCTGAACAAAGAATAGTATAGTGATATTTGAATTTTCTTCTGCTAGGTATGACTAAGAAATTTTCGCATCAATTAAACTGAAAACAGTGTAGAATCAAGTCGGTGTATATCGAAATAATTGATGGTTGTCGCTATCAGTGTTGAGGTCATTGCTAAGAATCGCTATCAGTGTTGTTGATTAATTGAGTGTTCCTTGGCAAAAGTATATATGATAAGAGTCTGACAGTAGACTTGGACGAAATGAAGCAGTTAATAAATTAGCTGAGGCAATGCTAGAATGAATCATTGCTCTATTTGACTTTGACTCTCAAAGTCATACCACAGGCTGCAAGTCCTATGGTTTTGGAATATCCTCATTTGCCAGTTTCTGAAAGTTTGTATGCTTCCTCATTATTACATAGGGATCAAGAGGCTCAAGATTTTTATTTGCTCATAATTTCACTAAACAATCATCGCATAAGGTTGTCTCGTATAAGTTCACACTGCGGATCACTCTTTTCATTTTCAAGACGACTCGAAATAAATTTAAACATAAAATCGTGCTTCTGCAGTTATTTTCATTACAGCCAACGCTGCTGTGACTGTGCAGTTGATGCAATTATTTCCATCACCGCCCACTGCTGTTGACTAGTTGATGGCTTCCAGTTACAAGTTTCTTTCCTTGAATTTTCTTCCATAATTTTATTCTTACTGATGCAGGTATTTATGAATGGTTACTGCCTTATTTCTTTGGCTCTGTCTTTTTAAAATACTTTACCCCCTCATGAACTGGAAACAGAATACGCTAGTAGCTGTCTTCATTTCCTTTAATCAAATACAAAACTTGTTCTTCGAAATGTATCTTCCTCGTATGAGCCTTATGCTATTTCATTTACTAGCTCTTGTGTTCTGCTATCAGGCATCCAGATATACTGATGAGATCGACAAACAAGCACTGCTCGAGTTTCAGTCTAACCTATCAGAGAACAGCCGAGTTGTCCTGGCCTCATGGAATGACTCCTTGGCTGTCTGCAAGTGGACTGGGGTTGTGTGTGGTCACAAACACAAGAGAGTCACTGCTTCAGACCTCAGCGGGATGAAACTAACCGGTGTTATCTCGCCCAGTATTGGTAATCTCTCTTTCCTCAAATCTCTTAGTCTCGCAGACAACTCTCTCCATGGTAGTATCCCTCTTGAGGTAGGGAAGCTGTTCAGTCTTCAACATTTGAACCTGAGCAAAAACATTCTTGGAGGTGTGATTCCACTTGGAATATCCAATTGTTCTGCCCTTTTGACCAATGATGTATCCTATAACAATCTTGAACACGAGGTTCCTTCTGAGCAGGGTTCGCTTCCTCTGCTTGTCCTTCTATCTCTCCATGGAAACTACCTGCATGGGAAGTTCCCTGCATCGTTTGGGAACCTAACATCACTCCAGAAGCTTGATGTCGAGGGTAACTATATGACAGGAGAAATCCCGGATAGTATGTCTAGACTGACGCAGATGAAGTTTCTCCAGCTAGCGAGAAACAAATTTTCGGGTTTCTTTCCTCATGCTATTTGCAACCTATCCTCACTTCAGTTTTTATCAATCACCAGAAACTCCTTTTCCGGTAAACTTAGACTTGATGTTGATAAACTTTTCCCAAACATTCAAGAAATATTCTTGTCTCTTAACGATTTTGAAGGGGAAATTCCAGTTACACTGGCCAATATTACCTCCCTTCGGCGCTTCGAGATTGCGGAGAACCAGATGACAGGAAGTATCTCTTCAAGTTTTGGAAGGCTAAAGAATATGGAAGTACTAGTGCTTAGTCATAATTCCCTAGGAAGTTACTCCTCGAGAGATCTTGGTTTTCTTAGCAGTTTAAGTAATTGCACTCAACTGCAGTCTTTGAATGTTGGCTACAACAGACTTGGAGGCGACTTACCTCTTTGCATAGCCAATCTCTCCAATCAACTGACATATCTCTCCCTTGAAGGAAATAGCATATCCGGTAGCATTCCTCTTGACATCGGAAACCTTGAAATCCTCCGCGCATTCAATGTGGAACAGAACCTGTTGACAGGTGAACTTCCCTCCTCCCTTGGGAAGCTTTCTAGACTAGAAAGGCTCCACCTACAGTCGAATATGTTGGCAGGTAACATACCATCTTTCTTTGGAAACCTCACCATGATAGCGCAACTCTATTTGTACGACAATACTTTCATGGGAAGCATCCCTTCAAGCCTCAGAAATTGCAGTAACCTTCTTTTCCTTGGGATGGATTTCAATATGCTCAGGGGCTCCATACCTCGGGAGCTCATGGAAGTTCGATCTCTGGTTTATTTAAATATTTCTTATAATAATCTGACTGGACAGTTCCCAAGTGAAGTAGGAAAGTTGGTCAATCTTGTTCAACTAGATGTTTCACACAACCAATTATCAGGAAACATACCGCAAACCTTGGGGAGCTGTCTCTGCATGGAAGAGCTTGAATTAAATGGTAACTTATTTGAAGGAACCATCATAGATCCCAGCGGGTTGAGGAACCTCAGATTCCTGGATCTGTCCAACAACAATCTCACTGGCCCTATACCTGTATATGTGGTAAACTACTCCTCCATTCAGTATCTAAATCTCTCTGTAAATAATCTTGAGGGGCCAGTGCCTGTTGAAGTAACATATCTATACTTTACCCAAGTTTCAATATTTGGAAACCGAAATCTCTGTGGGGGCATTCCTGAACTACACCTAAAACCATGCTCAGTGCAAAAGAAAGTCGTCATTGGAATCGGGGTAGGTGTGACTTTGGTCTTAGTTTCAATATTGGCTATAATCTTTTTATGTTGGTTCAAGAAACGGAGCAAAAACAACAGGGCAAGCAACGGAGAAACCATGGATTTTTTGCCCTTATATGAAAGGGTACGGTACAAGGAGCTTCATAATGCAACTGGTGGGTTTTCTATGGGAAATATAATTGGGTCAGGGAACTTTGGTGTTGTGTATAAAGCATCCCTCGGCCTTGAGAATAGAGCTGTTGCCATCAAAGTGTTAAATCTCAAGAAGCATGGAGCTGCCAAGAGCTTTATCGCAGAATGTGAAGCCTTGAAGGGTTTAAGGCATCGCAACCTTGTGAAGCTTGTAACAGCTTGTTCGAGCATTGATTACAAAGGAAATGAATTCAGATCTCTGGTGTATGAGTTCATGCCAAATGGAAGTTTGGATATGTGGCTTCACCAAGAAGGGACCAGCGATACCTCGAGGCCTTTGACGCTTCTTGAAAGGTTTAACATTGCGATAGACTTGGCTTCTGTTTTGGACTATCTTCATGTTAATTCTCATGACCCTATAGCTCATTGCGATATTAAGCCAAGCAACGTCCTTCTAGACGATGATCTAACAGCCCATGTTAGTGACTTTGGTCTAGCTCGGCTGCTCCATAATTTGGATCAAGAGTCTTACCTCAACCAACTCAGCTCGGCCGGCGTTAGAGGAACCATCGGCTATGCTGCACCAGGTAAACCTATCACACCTTCTTACGTAATGTTGAATAAAATAAAATAGTATATTTCTCTAATAACAAGCTTGTATCTGTGAATTATGGTGCAGAATATGGAATGGGAGGACAACCATCAATTTATGGTGATGTGTATAGTTTTGGGGTTCTCCTTTTAGAAATGTTCACTGGGAAACGACCAACGGATGAGTTATTTGGGGGAAATGTAACTTTACATAGCTACACCGAGTCAGCGTTTCCTGGGAGAGTATTGGACATAGCAGACAGATTGCTTCTTCATAGAGGTCTCAGAGTCGGTTTCCCTGCTGCAGAGTGCTTGACAATGGTGTTGGAGGTGGGGCTTAGGTGTTGTGAAGAATTTCCGACGAATAGGTTGACAATGAGTGAAGCAATAAAGGAGTTATTCTCAATCAGAAGGAGGTTCTTTAAAGCCAGAATAACAGCCAGAAGTTGAAGTGTTTATGGTTTCCTCTACAGACTTTGTAACCTAATTATATAGGCTTATACTGAAGCCTATGAAATATTTTCTATCATAATCTATGGTTTATGTTCCTCTCTATTACACATAATCAAGAAGGCTTGCAATTATGAATGCTTGTTTTTTGTGCAGACAAAATATGAATGTTCTCTCTATTGTGTAACTCTCAGTTTTCAAATGAATATGAATGTTTTTTTAAAAAAATTTAAAACTATATTTGGAATTTTAGTGTTCTGTTCTTCAGTCCAGTTAATGATTTCCACCCTGCATTCATAGTTTTGTTAAAACAGAGGCGTACGTTTATGCCTAGCGTTCTGTTCGTTTTTTTTATTTTTTTATTTTTTTTTTTATTTTTTATTTTTTTATTTTTTAATTTTCCGTAAAAAAGTTTCTTCTATGCATCGTAGCTCAAAGAAGCGATCACGACAACACACACAACTAGGCTTCACGAGATCCTCCTCTCAAGCTATTGTTTTCTGGTTAGAGAGAAAAAAGCTAAATTATCTTCGCTCAAGCTATTGTTTTCTGGTTAGAGAGAATGGGAGACGACTTTTTTTTTTTTTGAAATTAGTGTTAAATTATATTTCGAAAAGTAAAAACTGTTTTACAACTAGTGCATCATTTTGCTGATCTTTTCAAAAAATAAAGCATTTTAAATTGTTAAAATTTAGTGCCTAGCCAAGTAGGAAGAGCACTGTCGTGTCGTCGATCTCCCTTGAGTCCAATTGTTAGAAGTTGGTTTCGTAGATGCTTGTCAATATGCTGAATGAGGCGGGAAGGAGGATTGGGGGCTTCGCCATGTTTCCTCCCATTACGCTCATGCCAAAGGGTATAGATCGTTGCCTGGAAAACAGAGGATACGAGGAACTGCCCTGTTCGATCTCTCTAGTTGCAAATGGAGGGGATTATCGAAGACCAGCTTGTGGAGAAACGAGTCCTGAAAATGCCTTGTGAAATGTTTTCCCATACCTCCGAGCTGAAGCTACAGGCGAAGAACAAATGGTCTCTAGTTTCTGCAGCACTACAGAATACACACTCCTCCAGATCGCCGCGAGACCACTGTGCCATCCGGTCACCGGTGGAGAGCTTATTCCTTAGTGCCAGCCAAGTACAGAAGGAGAACTTTGGTGTTGAGTGAACAAACCAAACACATTTGTACCAAGGGACCTCAGTTGCCGTGGAGCGGATTTGATTCCAAGTTTCCTTGGTGGAAAAACATGGACGAAACTGACCATTTTTCCCTTTCCAAAGAACCATATCTTCTCTGGTGGATCTGCTTTCAAATTTAGCCAATAGTTCAGCTTCCATTAGAGCATAGTGCTGCAGGCGGTGCCTCCTTCGACCACGTCTACCCCATGCGTCCGCAACTGTCATTGATCTGCTTATTCCCATATCAATGAAACCTCTGTCCCCCACTATGTCAATCAAACGCCCCATGGTTGACCAGTTATCAAACCAGAAAAACGTTTGTGAACCATTTCCCACTTCAGTTCTGCAAAAAGAAGCTGCAGAGTGACGATATTTGAGAATTTTTCTCCACATCCAGGAGCCTGCAGTGGTGGTTCTGAGGCTCCAAAAACACGCCTGCTTGAGTATCGAGCTATGTACCCACTTAACCCACAGAGAGTCCCCCGAAGACAATATTCTCCTAATCAACTTTAGACAACAAACATCATTCATTTCATTCAGAGATCTTAAACAGAGGCCACCTTCTTTCTTTGGCTTACATATGTCCTCCCAAGCGACCTTAGCTTTGTGAGGATTTAAATCCGCACAAGACCAGAGGAACGCTGAGCATAGTTTATCTATCTCATGAGTACATTGTTTTGGAAGACGAAAAGCAGAACACCAGAAACTGCATATGCTCCAGAGAACCGACTGAATCAAGTTTAAACGTCCCGCAAAAGAGAGGAAACGGGCTGTCCAAGAACCTATTTTTTTCTTAATTTGCTCAATGAGAGGCGAACAGTCTGAGAGAGACATACGTTTTGTAACTAAGGGCAAGCCTAAGTACCGAACCGGGAGTTGGGCAACCTCTAAGCTAAACCTGTCCTGAATCTCCTGGCTGGCAGATGCAGATAAACCACCAAGGTAAACTGTAGACTTCTCCATACTAATTTTTAAGCCTGATCGCTTAGCAAAACTGTCAAACACCTCGATTATGCCTTCAATGGACCTAACCTTACCATCAGAGAGGACCATAAGGTCATCCGCAAAACACAGATGGGTAACACCAAGTTGCTAACACTTTGGATGATAACCAAACTGTTGTCTGACTGCGCTATCTAACATTTTGGAGAGGACGTCCATAACAGTAACAAACAGGTATGGAGATAGAGATCATCCTTGTCTCAAACCCCTTTCACTTTGAAAGAAACCCACAAGTTCACCGTTTACCTGGACTGAGAAGGAAGCCGTTGTCACACAGAGCATTATCCAATGCACAAAAACAGGCGGCAAATCGAGGGTTGTCAAAACGTTTCTCAAGAAAGGTCATTGGACAGAGTCAAAAGCTTTTGATATATCAATCTTGATGGCACATCGGCTTGAAATGGAGTCTTTATGATAGTCCTTGACTAGTTCTGTAGCTAGTAGGACATTCTCAATTAATAAACGGTCCTTAACGAAAGCCGACTGATTGCCATAGATGAACTTTGGAAGGAGAAGCTTCAGATGGTTCGCTAAGATCTTGGAGATGACCTTATAAAGAACGTTACAGCATGAGATGGGGCGGTAATCCTTCATTTTGCGTGTCTCAACCTTTTTTGGAATCAGAGCAAGAATTGTAGCATTTGCACCTTTAGGAAGAAATCCTTTATCAAAAAAGGATTGAACCGCAAGTACAAACTCCACCCAATAATGTCCCAAGCCGCCTTAAAAAACTCAGAGGTGTAACCATCAGGGCCTGGAGATTTGTCAGAAGGCATTGCGAACAACACCGTCTTGATTTCCTCCGCCAAGACTGGTCTTGTAAGGCGTTGCTTATCTTCCAAGGAACACCGAAACGACAATAATGCCTGCAATTCTGCAACGTGAACCCCCGCATAATCAGAAGGGATAAGCTGGAGAAACTCCTTAAAATGACGCTCTGCTTCTATCTTGATACATGCCTCATCAGCAGTAATACTACCATCAGGCCGTTGGATTTCACGGATCACATTCTGGGCTGCTCGAACCTAAACTGCCCGATGGAAAGTTTTACTATTTTGATCTCCAACTTTCAACCAATGAAGCTTAGATTTCTGCTTCAAGTATTTCTCCTCAAGTCCTGCAACAAAACTCCACCTACCATAGGCTTGTTTCTCTTCCGCCATAGCAGTGGTAGAGGGATAAAGGAGGTTATATTCCTGCTTTTCACAAAGAGGAGCATATGCTTCCTTCGTTTTCACAACCAAATCGTCAATCCTGTTTCTTTTCATAGCTTTAAGTTTAGGCTTGAGTGCCTTAAGCTTCTTTGTAAACCAGAAAAGAGATGATGTAGACAAGTGGCTTAAACTCAGGCATGATTCTGTAAATTCTGTAGTACCCCAAAATTCCTCTAACAGTGGCTTAAACTCACGCATGTCCACCAAGGCATTTACAAATTTGAAAGGTTTACGACGTGGCCTAGGTACCCCTTGACTCACCAGGTTGATTCGACAGCGTGAATGATCCGAACACCCACCTGCTTCGAAAACATTATATGACTGTGGAAAGTCAGCGAGCCAAGCCTCACTTACCAACACACGGTCTAACTTTTTGGATATTAGATCATTCTCTCGCTTATTACACCAGGTAAACAGGGGGCTTTGAGACTCCAAAGCAGAGAGAGAACAGTAGTTCACTATAGACTGAAAATCTTCCATACCCTCCATAATACCAGGACCATCTGCACCACGGGAATGTTCCTCTATGGCTAAAGTCTCATTAAAGTCACCGAAAATAATCCAAGGCTTATCCCTCATTAGTGGAGAGTCCATATGACAGCGTAAATCCTCCCATAAGGCTTTCCTCTCTTCCATCAAATTGGATGCATAGACAAAAGAACAAAAAAACTCATTCCCTTCCTCCTCAAACTTAACTGAACAGGTAATAAGTTGCCCTGTTTTGTATACTGGAGTCAATCTCACATTACTCTGCCACACCACCCATATACGCCCTCAAGCATGATGCTCATAATTAGACAAAATCGACCAATCTTTGAATAACTTTGCACCCAACCACTGTGCCTTTCGCTCTTTAACCCTTGTCTCCAACAGACAACCAAAATGCAAATTCGGATCACCCACCCACTTCTTTACGATGGAATGTTTTGAAGTACGGTTTAAACCGCGAACATTCCAAAAAAAGCACGACATTAATGACGCTTTGAAGAGTTCCTCTTACTCTGATCCCTAAGATTGATGTTAGGGAGTTAAGTAGTAGGCTTCGAAATAACTTTATGAGTGGTCTTTGAAACACGAGGCAAATCTGGACGTAGTTGAGGGATTTGAGAAGTCCCTAACTGTGTCTCTTGCTGTGTGGGCATACCCGTATCATCCTCCACATGACTCGAGTCCTCGACAGCATCACTCAAAATCGTTTCTTCATCAGAAACAACCTCCTCTGTATCCCACTTATCACTTAGAGCTGAAAAAACAATGGATAGAATAGGTTCTAACAACTTCCTCTCTACAGACTTCTGCTGACCCGAGCTTCGAGTTGTTTTAGGTGTTGTCCACTCTTCCTCTCCTCTAGCAACGTTCCCCACAGGAGAAGTAACAACAGAGGGAAGAGGTTCACTTTCCCCTGTTTTGCTAGCAGGGGTCGAGGTTGGGATCAGTCTTGCTTCTTGATCAGAAACAAGGATAGGAGTGTTTTTAGTTGGTGAAACAGCAGGTTGAGCTAGACAAGTCTCCTTGAGATGGCCCCATTTACCACAAACTCCACACTTTGGCGGCAACCAAGGATAAGAGTACTTAATGTCGACCTCAAACTCTCCCTCTTCCTCTCCCATGAATACAAGATCCTTTGGTAAAGGCTTAGTCAAGTCCGCTTCAACCAGAATCTGTGCAACATCAAAACTTTTGCAGGCATCAGTTTTCGGGTGGAGGCGTACTGGTTTACCAACAGCGCTAGCCAAAAACTGTAAACCCTTATGGGTGAACATAGTGGGTGGAACATCAGTTAGAGTAACCGACAGGGGTATTGACTGCAAAGCAGGCTGAGTCTCCTCTTCATACGGAGACCACTTCGTTATGACCATGGGAATATCCATGATATTCCACATCCCACGATTCAAAATCCTACGCCTTAGAGACTCACTCCTAATCTGAAAGTTCACAGTAGTGTCATTAACTTCAAAAACATCAATCAAAGTGGAGGTGTCTCCCAAACGCCATATTTTGTTTACAATCATATGTATCTTACCCACATGAGGAGCCTTAGTGCTCAAAAATTTCCCAAGCAGGAAATCCTCCCATAGAGGTTTGGAGCCCTGCAAGACGTCCTTTGGAACGATGACCCGTTGTTGACCATCAACGTCCACTACATCAAACGGTTGCTTAGTGAAACCATGTTTCCGAGCTACATTGGCATAAGATCGCTTAGATTGTAAACCCACCCCCTGCTCCAGATTCGTTTCCTTTAACCCTTCCACCCTGTCATGCACCAATTGCAGACCACCAACCTCCTGAGAAACGTCATCCCCCTGAGAAGAAATCCTCTCATCCGACACCGGAATACCTCTCCCTAGAGTCGGGGAGGCCGCCAGCGGCATGATTCTTGCGTGAAAAGCCAAAACCCTAAATCGCCTTTTTTGTCTCTCGCCACGTCAGCCCTTTTTAAATTTGAGATTGCGACTGAGACAAAGCGGCGCCAGAGACTAAGGAAGAAGAAGAAGAAACAAGATTGCGACTTAAGTGAGCACCGACGACGACTTTGATATTTCCCGAATGGGAGACGACTTTACATGTAAAGAGTGTATGATGCCACATCAAGAACAGAGACATGGGAGAGAGTTCCATTGTCTTATAGAGATTGTGGACAGAGATATATAGCCTGCATTCTCTACTTCTAGACCAAAAGAGACTGCTCCTAAGGATTTCTGGTGGAGAAAGATTATTAAACCGAAAAAGAGAGAGAGATACAGTGATCCGTATGAGGAACTAAGTGAGTTCAAATTATGAAAACTCTGAGCTCTTCGTGTGATAAGTTTGAAGATGCGATCTCCTCTCTAATCTCTTCTCTTTCCCCAAGCTAAATCTCAATACGATTACTCTTTATTACTCAATGAAGAACGAAGTACAAAGCAATGATCAGTGTATCATCTTCTTAGAATCACCACTCTCAAATCTCATGCAGGAGAAGTCTATACACATTCAACATAGAGTGAGTATTTATAAAAACTAGTGAATTATATATATAGTATGTTTTTTTAGTAAGGTTGACTCTACGTGACTTAGACGGAAAGAGTCCCATGCCATTTTGGATCGGTCTGAAAGTTTTTAATGTGATTGCGAGCCAAATATACTACTTACTATCTCATGTTATATATCTTTGAGCTGCATTACCACCACACAAGGTACGTACATTTTGCTTTTGATTTTCGTCCGTTATATTCACTATTCTACAAAATATGATCAGAAGCATGATGACTGCATGAGGATTCTTTTTGTACTTTCTTTCAGTATGCCTCCCTCAATGTTACTTGAGGCATATAAACCTAACATATCGTCCCACAATTATTGCCATGCCGGTCCAGGAAATTAAACGTTGACAGTGACTCCAAAGAAACTTTGGTTACGTTTCTCTTTTTCTTTGCAATTTTAAAATATTATTGCAATTACAACAATTTCGGGAAGACTAGAGCATTTTTCATTTTTTTAGACCGTACGTTGACTACTTGACTTTCATGGCAATATACAATTAATAAACATTCGAATATGGAAAAATCTTGCAACTTTTCACTATATGGTTGGGAGCCATTAATGTAATCCTCCAAGTTGCATTATCGCCACAAGTTCAAAGACATTTTTCAATTGCGTCGTCTCGTCTCCTATATATTCATAATTCACTTTCCTGGAAAATTAATATGAGAAGCTTTCAAGAACAAACAAAAATGAGAAGCATGAGACTGTTTTCTTTGCTTGCTTTCCATGCTCTCATGCTACTCGAAGCACATGCTTTTACCGATACAACTGATAGGCAAGCGTTGCTCGAGTTCAAGTTTCAAGTTTCTGAAGACAAAATAGCTTTCATGTCCTCATGGAATCACTCATTCCCACTCTGCAAGTGGACTGGGGTTACTTGTGGCCGCAAGCACAAGAGAGTTACTAGTTTGGATCTTGTAGGATTGCATTTGGGCGGAGTGATATCACCATCTATTGGTAATCTTTCGTTTCTCATATATCTTGATCTATCTAAAAAATCTTTTGGTGGAACCATCCCTCAAGAGATTGGAAATTTGTTTAGACTTGAATACTTGTACTTGAACTCTAATATTCTGGGAGGAGGGATTCCAAGTAGTCTGGGTAACTGCTCTAGATTGTCGGATCTTCAATTATTTTCAAATAATCTTGGACAAAGTTTTCCTTCAGAACTAGGGTCATTGACGAAGCTTGTTAGTTTAAGTCTTCGTCAAAACAATCTAAAAGGGAAGCTTCCTGCATCTCTAGGAAACTTGACATCACTCAAGCAAGTTAGCTTTACATATAACTATTTAGAAGGAGAAATTCCGAATGAGGTGGCTAAATTGACTCAAATAGTGATTCTTCACTTAGGAGGGAATAAATTCTCAGGCGTTTTTCCTCCTGCTATTTACAATTTGTCCTCACTTCATAATTTATCTATTTTTTATAATCATTTCTCGGGTCGCCTGAGACATGATTTTGGTAGTCTGTTACCAAATCTTCTATCGTTAAATATGGGAGGGAATTATCTGACAGGAACCATTCCAACAACGCTTTCTAATATCTCGACTCTTGAAAGATTGGGAATGAATGAAAACAATATGACAGGAAGTATTCCTACTTTTGGAAAAAGTAAAAAATTTGCAATGGCTATTACTCCATACAAATTCTTTGGGAAGTTACTCTTTCGGAGATCTTGAATTCATCAGCTCTTTGACTAACTGCACCCAACTAGAGTTGTTAAGTATTGGTCGAAATAGGTTTGGGGGTGATTTGCCTATTTCCATTGCCAATTTCTCGGCGAATCTCGTAACTTTAGATCTTCAAGAAAACCTTATTTCTGGAAGAATTCCTCATGACATTGGGAATCTCATAAGCCTACAAACACTTATGTTGGGAGATAATATATTGACGGGACCACTCCCAACCTCTACCGGCAATCTTTTTGGACTTGTTATTTTACAACTCAATTCAAACCAAATGTCAGGAGAGATACTATCTGCTATAGGCAACCTCACTCGGCTAGAAGAACCCCATTTGTACAACAATAGTTTTGAAGTCTCAGTAATTGCAGTTACCTCCTCCAATTACAAATCGGGTATAATAACTTGAATGGGACTATACCTCATGAGATTATGAAAATCCCTACCCTTGTTCAACTAAGTATGGAAGGTAATTCTTTGAGCGGCTCTCTGCCAGACGATGTTGGAAGACTACAAAATCTTGTTAAACTATCACTTAATAACTTATCAGGACAACTCCCACAAATTTTGGGAAAATGTCTCTCGATGGAAGTTATGTATTTACAAGGAAATTATTTTTATGGAGCAATTCCAGATATAAGTGGGTTGATGGGTGTTAAAAGAATTGATTTTTCAAACAATAATCACTCTGGAACTATACCTGGATATTTTGCAAACTTTTCCTCGTTGGAGTATCTCAATTTATCCACTAACAAATTTGAGGGAAAGGTTCCTTTAGACAGAAAATTTCAGAATTCTACCGTGATTTTTCTATTTGGAAACAAAAATCTATGTGGAGGCATCAAGGAACTAGAATTAAAGCCATGCGTTGGGCAGGCAAAAAGCATCCATCTCTTTTAAGATAAGTTGGATGTTTTTTTAAAAGAGGTGGATGCTTTTTTTCCATTGGTGGCCAACGCATGGATTATTGGCCTGCTGGTTCTTCTTTTTTTTTCTAAACCAACATAGAGAAACTATGAACAATAGGAAAAGCAAAGATATGCCTAAACCACCTCTTTTAAGAAAGAAGAACCAGCAGGCCAATAATCCAGCTCCTTCCACATTGGATATTTTCCATGAGAAAATAAGTTATGGAGATCTTCGAAATGCGACTGATGGCTTCTCCTCAAGCAATATAGTTGGGTCAGGCAGTTTTGGTACTGTGTTTAAGGCATTGCTCTCGACAGATGTCACGATTGTTGCAGTGAAAGTTCTTAACATGGAGAGACATGGAGCGATGAAGAGCTTTATGGCAGAATGTGAATCTTTGAAGGACATAAGGCATCGTAATCTTGTGAAACTACTGTCAGCTTGCGCTAGTATTGATTTCCAAGGTAATGAATTCAGGGCTCTCATTTATGAGTTCATGCCGAATGGAAGCTTGGATATGTGGTTGCACCGAGAGGAAGTAGAAGAGGTTCATAGCCCCTCAAGAACCTTGACACTTATTGAAAGGCTCAACATTGCTGTAGACGTGGCTTCTGTTTTGGACTATCTTCATGTTCATTGTCATGAGCCTATAGCACATTGTGATCTTAAGCCGAGCAACATCCTTCTAGATGATGATCTAACTGCCCATGTTAGTGACTTTGGTCTGGCTCGTCTTCTCCTCAAATTCGACCAAGAGTCCTTCTTCAACCAACTAAGCTCAGCTGGAGTTAGAGGAACCATTGGCTATGCCGCACCAGGTAAAGCTATCACACAAGAGAAGTTATGTGTTTTCTTTGAACAATATTTATGTATTATACTTTTGCATAATAATCTTGATGTCATTTTCTGTGTGAGTTATGGTGCAGAATATGGAATGGGAGGGCAGCCGTCAATACATGGTGATGTTTTATAGCTTTGGGGTTCTCCTTTTGGAAATGTTCACTGGAAAAAGACCGACCAATGAGTTATTTGGGGGAAACTTTACCCTATACAACTACACCAAGTTGGCGTTGCCAGAAAAAGTATTGGACATTGCAGATAAATCGATTCTTCACAGTGGTCTGAGAGTCGGTTTCCCTGTTGTTGAGTGCTTGACATTGCTTTTCGAGGTGGGACTTAGGTGTTGTGAGGAATCTCCAATGAACCGTCTAGCAGCGAGTGAAGCAGCAAAGGAGCTAATCTCAGTTAGAGAGAGGTTCTTCAAAACCAAAAGAACAACCAGACGTTGAAGTGTTAATCATCTACAAAATTGCCCACCCACTTAAAAAGCCTTAATCTGAGGCCTATATATAATATCATATTGTCTTTCATAGTCTGTGGTTTGTCTATTTCCTCTGTTTATGCTCTGTTTTGTTTCCAGACAAGATTGAATGTTTCTGTTTGTAGCTTTAAATTTTTAGAGGATAATAATAATCTTGAAAAAGTTGAAGTACATGTGATTTATCTATCGCTCATAGTCTGGCAAATTTGGTCAATGTCTTGGCAGGGATGTCTCCACATCGGTTCATTTGGTTTTAATGCATCGTTGTTCTGGGAAGCCATTAGAGTCTCTTTTTGGATCTCTTTCTCATCTTTGGAAACTAGACTACAATTTGCAATTTCGTGGTAGGGATTGGAAGACATGTAATGCCAAATACGACTCTTTAAATCCTCACGCCAAGTTTTAAATCCAACACGTGAATTATTATCATCCGTAGGATTAATCTTTTCTTAATTTCCACTCTTAGTTTTGTATACTATAAATACATCCCAATTATCTTGCTGAATTAGTATGCAATGCATCTCCAAAAATTAAATCTCTACCTCGTCACATAACTCCGACGAATAGATTGACAATGAGTAAAGCTAGAAAGGAGTTATTCTAAATCAGAAGGAGGTTCTTTAAAGCCAGACGTTGAAGTGATTATGGTTTCCTCTACAGACTTTGTAACCCAATTATATATTTCTCTCTATTAAATATACTTAGAAGACTTTCAAAATAATGGGTGCTTGTTTTTTATGCAGAGTAAATATGAATTTTGTGTTACCAGATTTTAAGTAACAATTAGTTTTCGAATAAATATGAATTTTGTGTTATTTGCCGACAAATGTTGTTTTTCTTCTTTCAAGGGTTCAGGTTTGGTGTTATCGCCGCAAAGCCGTGGATCCTGCAACCACCGGCGTACATGTTCGAGCTTTTGTCTCAAGGTCTTTCAGCAGGATCTGATGTTTTTTTTTTCCGCGACGACAACGTCCTCTGTTTTTCCTCCTTTTGTAACTGTTGAAACCGTGTAATTTTCTAAGGCCAAGCCCAATTTTGGGGTGGCCCAATAATCTTATTATATAAATCTTGGTTCTCAAAATTAGTAACTCACTAGATCATGACATTTGTTAGTTTTAACAATCTGAGATCAAAGTTAAAAACTCACCATATCGTGACACATGTTAGTTTTTACGTTTAAAAATAAACGTTAGTAACTCATCAAATCGTGACATGAGTCAATTTTAGCAATCAGAAATCACATATCAAAAATAGTAACTCATCAGATCGTGAAACGTGTCAATTTTAATATCAGAAATCACAATATTCAAGTTTGGTAAAACGAAACATAAGATAATTGTAATCTTATTATATTAAAATAAACTTTGTTAATCCTAAAAGGGAAAGAATTTTAAATACACCCCTCTATATAAGCAAATAGATGATGACATATGTTTCACCAAACAAAATAATTTCGACTAGCTTTGTTTTTCTTGGTAAAATTTTCTTCTTTGTTTTTATTAACCTTTTGTTTGACAGATCATCATTCTTGAACAAGTATCAAAGGCAATTTGTTTGTTGTCTAATCGAAGCAACTATATAAAAAGATTTCTAAATATTACCACGTGTTTTCGTCGCCGTTTCTTTGAATTTTGTTTCGTTTCTCAATTTCATAATGCATACTACACAATCTTTGACTTTGAAGTGTTAACAAAGTTTCTTATCCATAATAACTAAGGTTTTGGGATTAACAAATTTCTCACAGTGGTACTATTATTTCTATTAATTTGCAGGATAGGTAACATAAAAAAAAATGAATACACAAATGCAATATAACAACATAGATTATACAACACTAGATCAACTAAACATAAATCGTTCTTATTGTCGGACGATAGTACATCTTACAAGAAAGTGGGAAGAAAGACATTTTTAAAAAAAAACCAATGAGCTCATTGGAATAAATTTTCTCAGAAAATAGAAAATGGATTAAGAAAAATATACAGAAAATTATTAATTCTACAAAATGTAAATACTCACTTCTATATAAACATAGATCGGCTCATATTATTCATCTAACAAAATAATTTATTTAAAAATATTGTTTTCAACTTTGTTCTATTGGTCAAACTTCTAAAATGGGAACAAAATTTTTTCTTATTTTTTAAACCACCGAAATATACTCATACTTTCTACTTTTTCAGTTTGGAATAGGTAAGATTAATATGTTAACCCATAAAATATAAAAGATTAATATATGCATCTTCTTTTTCTAATACTGTATTTTAAAATTTATTGTAGTAGTTATAGATTGTTTTATTTAATTATTTGAGATTCATATATTATTGTGCTTATAATTTTCTATTATTTCATTAATTATGTCAAAATAATTTTCTTCTAATTTTTCAACCTTGATTGGTTGGTTATAGACCTTTTTTTGTGCAAACATAATTGTTACCATTCGTTCAATCTCAAAAGGAGATAAAGAGGAGAAGGTCATCAACCTAATGGTTGGATAAAATAGGCTAATCAAACACAAGCCTACAACAAACATAGATAGATTGCAAAAACATAAATCGTTGTTGATAGATCCATAGGAGCTTGAAGACAGATGCAACATAATGGTGTGTCAAAGAAACTTCCATGAAATACATTGGAAAATTTAACATTAGTTACTATCAAAAGATTTTGTAACGTTAGAAAAAAGGTCTTTAGTTTCATTGGTTGCTGGAGCAAGCCACTTTGAGATAGTTAAAAGACGTGAACATGTTCTCTCCACACAGAAGGAGGGCAGAGCCGAGATTCTCTCTACGGTAGAGGAGGTTGGACGCAAGGTTATCTCCCCAAGGGAGAAAGGTGGGGGAGGTTGGAAACAAGGTTATCTCCCCAAGGGAGGAAGGCAGAGCGAAGGTTCTCTCAATGGTGGAGGAGGTTTGATGCAAGGTTCTCTCCATAATGGAAGATGGCATAACCGAGGTTCTCTCCATGGTTAGTCATACATTATTGTGATGTAATTTATGTTTTACTCAAAATGTTTTTTGAGCCAACAATTTTAGTGATTAAAGAAACTATGCAAACGTGAAAATAAAGAGACATATAATAGTTGGCTTAATTTGTTCATATAGACATTTTCTAGGTGGTGGTTGATATGTGGTATTTTTATCGGTATTGAGTCTTTGTTTTCTCTCTTATTTTATACTTTATATTGAGTCAAAGTATGTTTTTGGAGTCTTTTAGTTCTTTATCGAGTTTTTATAGGTTTTAAAAATACTTTGGAGGAAAATGGAAGAAAAATGAGCAATTTTGGATGTAAACAAGCATATGAGATGGATGTTGGTTCACGTGACAACCCGCCTACTAGAGGAATCCGCATGGCTAAGCAACAAAGTGTAACCCGACAACTTTCACGTTAAAACACGCCTATCTCAGAAACCCGCCTGGCTGAAAAGCGAAGTCTAACCCGACAAATTTCATGTTAAAACCCGCCTATATGAGGAACCCGCCTGGCTAAGCAACAAAGTCTAACCCAACAACTTTCACGTTAAAACATGCATATATGAGAAACCCGCCTGGATGAAAAGCGAAGTCTGAACCGACAAGTTTCACATCAAAATCCGCCTATTTCAAAAACCCGCCTGGCTGAGAAATGTTTTGACTAGGTTGTTACCTTTTGTTTTACCTTATTTGGAGAACTCTATAAATACCTTTTATTTGCTGGGAGAAAAACCCTAAGTTTTATTGCACGCTTTCTTTTCTGCAATCTGAGACTTTTTGTAAGCCGTTCTTTTGGGATTCTAGAGATTCATCCACATTGACAATTTGGAGAAGATTTCTTAACCCTTTCTTATTATTTCTGCAATTTAATCATGTTTTCTTCATCTATGATTTCTGTTAATTTTGCTATGTGTGATTAGTTCTCCAATTGGGTTTTAGGGTTCTAATTAGGAGATTCAATGAATTGATGTTTTAATTATTGTTTGGAGTTCTTAATCCTTAGGTTCTTTGATTCACATGACCTTAATGCTAAAATAGGACTGATCACCTTGTTTTAGACTCTAGGTTTTTCTATGCATCAAAAGTGTTCGATAGAATGCCTGAAAGAGTGTGAATTGAGCAATGTAATTCTAGCCTGCGAAAGTTGATGTTAGGACGCATTGTGAACTTAATGAACTTGATTGTAATGCAAATTTGGCTAGGAGGTTGCAAATGAAAGTTTAGCAAACTAATAGTCAAATTTAGTTTCTAATGCCTTGAAAGAGGGTTAGTCTCTTGTAGTGTTCATGTTCTAGAATGGTTCTTAATTATTGAATTTCATATTTCATTTTCTCATTAGTCATTGATCTCTGAAATACCATATGACCCAATGTTTTAATCTTATAAGTTAATCGATTTTATTTCTTTGTATTTTTATTTACAAACTTGAAAACTAAACAAACAAACATTCTTCCACTTTAGCTATTTACGACTCTCGCAAATCTTTAATGTACCATTGGTCCTTGTGGATTCGATCCCGTATATACTACCTTGCGGTTAAGTGTATCGGGTAATTACTCGAGCAATCAAGTTGGCGCCGTTGCCGGGGACCAATTGCGTTACCTAGAGATTTAGGATTAGTTATTAGTCTCGAGCATTTTAATTTCTTTTGCTAACTAATATTTTCTCTTTCTTTTTGGTGTTTTTTGTGTATATGAAATATTAAAAAAAAAATGTCACGTAGTATAAGGGAGGTGTTGCCATGGAATACAATGATATGCCACAAGAAGAGGATGATGATCCATATGTGGAGCCACCATTTGATGAGAGTGTTCTTACACCGGAACAAAAGGTTAAGTTGGATGAACTTCACACGGAACATCCTACACTGCTAAGGAGTGATTTAGCGGTTTTAATTCGGCTGAACCTCTTATCATTCCGGGCAGCATGTGAAGGAAGAGAACTTACATCTCTTGAAGAACAAGAAGCCCATGATCTTGAAAAGGTAATATATTGGGTTCCACCAAGCGAAATAGAAGGTACATGCGTTTCAACCCTTGACACTCATGATTTTGAGGATTTTCACATGCCTTGCATTGAAGATGTGACTTCTATTTTACATACTCCCATGATCGTTGATGAATGTTATGCTTTGATATGTGAGACCCAACAACTAGATACTTTAAGAGCAACAAAACTTGCTAAGGATTACTATGAAATATGTTTTGATATTGAATATCAATGTGCTTTGAATGCTCATAATCTCGAGTTTAAGTTTTCAATGCCTGAAATATCTAGTTCTCTTCTTGAAGAATCTTACTTAGGAGTTGTGCTTGATATTGATAAAATATTGTATGAGAATGAAGATCCTAAGGTTGATTTTTTGGATGAGAATATTGTGATGTATGAGATTAATGGGGATGAAGTTGATTATTTTGTGAAAACCTCTTTAAAACCTGAAATTGACTTTATTTTTCCTCTAAATGCATTTGATTCTCAAGAGCATCCAACCATTAAAGAACATTTCAATATATATGCTACATTTGTAGTAAATTTGGTTGATGTTTATTTTGTCTCCCTATTATGGGTAATTATGTGTTACTTGGAGCCTATTGTTTCCTGCGGTAACAGGAGAAGGCCTAAAGGTCCATTGGCTCAACCTTTTGATTCTTATGATTAACACTTTGAGTTCAGCGGTCAAGCTAAAGATGCAAAACAAGTGCTTTGCGGGAGGCAACCCACCAGGAATTTCTCTATTTTACTATTTAATTTTCTTTGAAATTTCTTTTGAGTCTGTTTGACATCTTTTATTGGATTTGTTTTCACACTGAGACGGTGTGAAGCGAGTCTGGGGGAAGGTGTCATATGTCTACTAATCTTGTTTGCTTTGGTTGTTTCTCTTTTGTTGATTTCTTTTGAGTCAGTCAGTTTGTTTTATTGAGTCAAAATGCTGGTTGAGAACTATGATCTTTTCTTAGGGCATTGCACCATGCTTGATTCATTGCCTTGGGAGTTGGGAACATTTAGCATTCTTTAAGGATGACTTGGAAGTTTAGAAAAAAAAATCATGACTTGAGCACTTCAATAATTCCTGCCACTTGAAAATTTGGATGATTTGAGCTTGGCCTTGCTTATTTGGACTTAATATGGACTTATTATATCTCACTTAGAGGGTTGAGAATCATGTAATGGATCATACATTTAGAGTTTAGTGTCCATCATTTTTACCACTCTTTGTAAAATCTTAATGGCTAGACTCATTTTTAGTCTAGTACCACACCTTTACCCCTATCCTTGCTTCATACCACTCACATTCTCTGGTCATCATCATCATGTGCATTCATGTGCAAAAACTATGGAGTATACAGACCGACATAGCTTTCCTTTAGTTAGGATTGTCATTGTAGTTTGTTTGGGTGATTGATATCGAATTTTTTTGGTTGTGAGGTTATGTTCATAAGCATGTGTTGAGTTTTCATGATTTTTAGTTCTTTTGATGCAATTTTGTGAGACTAGAACCGGTTCCACTCTTCCATATATAAAAAAAGATAAGAAAACAGAGAAAACAAACAAAATGAATAAAATGGGAAAGGAGTAAGAATGGAACCGGAAAAGTCAGAGTACTCTTATTTATTTATCAAAAGCATCTAGAACAATGATGATTTGTTTGGAGTTTTACGTTGGTTGGTTTGATCCGAGTTAGAGGGAAGCTGTGTACCTCCCAATTGGTCTGTGTCTCACTGTGATTTTGCATAATGATTTGCATCCGTTCACATTGCTGGAAACCTTAAACACTTGAGCCACCTTGAAATTGTCCTTACACCTAGACCATAATGTGTTCGATATCCCCTTTGTGAGAGTGCACACATTTTACTAATGAATGTTAAAAGGTTAAGTTATCTGATTCTGAAAGTCTTTGTGATCTTAGGATTTATGAAGTTGCTACGGTCATGGCAAAGTACGATTTAGTACGGTTTGATATGAGCTTTGTGATGTTGGTTTGCAGGAAATTGTTTTATAGCGTAATCCCAGAAGAATATGTGAGTTCTCGCGTTTTCAAACCTCTTTCCTTGGCAAAGTTTTTTGTTTTGCTTGAGGGCAAACAAAGATCTAAGTCGAGGGGGAGTTGATATATGGTATTTTTATCGGCTTTATGTCTTTGTTTTCTCTCTTATTATATACTTTTTATTGAGTCAAAATGTGTTTTTGGATTCTTTTAGTTCTTTATCGAGTCTTTATAGGTTTTAGAACACTTTGGAGGAAAATGGAAGAAAAATGAGCAATTTTGGATGCAAACAAGCATATGAGATGGATGTTGGTTCACGTGAAAACCCACCTACCAAAGGAATCCGCCGAGCTAAGAAACAAAGTCTAACCCGACAACTTTCACGTTAAAACACGCCTATCTGAGAAACCCGCCTGGCTGAGAAGCGAAGTCTAACCCGACAAATTTGATGTTAAAACCCGCATATCTGAGGAACCCACCTGGCTAAGAAACAAGTCTGAACTGGCAAGTTTCACGTCAAAAACCGCCTACTTAAAAAACCCGCATGGCTGAGAAATGTTTTGACTAGGTCGTTACCTTTTTTTTACCTTATTTGGAGAACTCTATAAATACTTTTTATTTGCTGGTAGAAAAACCCTAAGTTTTATTCCATGTTTTCTTTTCTGCAACCTGAGACTTTTTGTAAGTCGTTCTTTTGGGATTCTAGAGATTCATCCTCATTGACAATTTGGAGAAGATTTCTAAACCCTTTCTTATTATTTCTGCAATTTAATCATGTTTTCTTCATCTATGATTTTTGTTAATTTTGCTATGTGTGAGAAGTTCTCCAATTGGGTTTTAGGGTTCCAATTAGGAGATTCAATGAATTGATGTTTTAATTATTGTTTGGAGTTCTTAATCCTTAGGTTCTTTGATTCACATGATCTTAATGCTAAAATAGGACTGATCACCTTGTTTTAAACTCTAGGTTTTTCTATGCATCAAAAATGTTCGATAGAATGCCTGAAAGAGTGTGAATTGAGCAATGTAATTATAGCCTGCGAAAGTTGATGTTAGGACGCATTGTGAACTTAATGAACTTGATTGTAATGCAAATTTGGTTAGGAGGTTGCAAATGAAAGTTTAGCAAACTAATAGTCAAATTTAGTTTCTAATGCCTTAAAAGAGGGTTAGTCTATTGTAGTGTTCATGTTCTAGAATGATTCTTAATTATTGAATCTTATATTTCATTTTCTCATTAGTCATTGATCTCTGAAATACCATATGACCCAATGTTTTAATCTTATAAGTTAATCGATTTTATTTCTTTGTATTTTTATTTACAAACTTGAAAACTAAACAAACAAACATTCGTCCGCTTTAGCTTTTTACGACTCTCGCAAATCTTTAATGTACCATTGGTCCTTGTGGATTCGACCCCGTATATACTACCTTGCAGTTAAGTGTATCGGGTAATTACTCGCAATCAGTGGTAAATAATATATTTGTAACATACAATATACCTAGGTGTAAAAAATACACTTTTAGTGGTAATATACAAAAAAGATTTGTATATGGATATAAATCAATGTATTATAGCAAAAAAATTTATAAATAATGTATAATAAATTTTAATATATTTTTATTAAATTTAAATTTATTTACAAAAAATTTAACGTGCACATCGGACTGGTCCTTTTCTAGTATTAATATAAAGTTTATTATATAAAAAAAAATTCTTATATTGGTTATATTTCTTTACATTGTAGTTCTGAGAAGCGATTACAGTCAGTCCTGGGTTCTCTTCTTCATCTTCTGTGTTACTGTTTTGCTTCTTTTTTCTTTGTTCCCTGCTATTAGGACCTAGCTAGCTCACAAATATTTTTGTCTAGCTATGCGGTCAAGGCATTCTTGGTCAGAAGCATTGCTACATTAACTTTTTACCTGGTCTATGAAGATTTTGAATATAAGAATTGTGTGTAAATTACTATTTTATGTAGTGATATTCCTTATAACTGCGAGGCCAAAGATTTTAATTTGCTTATAATTTTATAATATTGTTGTCTTGTTTAATAAACAACTTTCTTGATTCTGATTCTTTATATGAATCTTGTGTTAACAGCTTTAACAAATGATAAGCATTTTCCTGGGGTAAATAAACGAAAAGTCCCAGTCGGATGTAACTTAAAAGTGTTTTTATTTTAGTCGTTGAGGGTTAACACATTAACATATGACGTCTAAAAAAAGTTTAAAGACTCGTGAAATGTATTTTTGTCTTTCTAGACAGTTGACTAGTTGACTTACACGGCATATGAGTCTAGACGGCAAGAATCTATGCCATTTTGGACAAATCTCTTTGGTTGTGAGCATATATCTTATCGCTATTTCTTGCTTCAAGTTTAATTTTCACCACAAGTTAAGGTATTTTGCAGTCGATTCATCTCTTATATATACACTTTCCTACAAAACATGAGAAGCACCACAAGCTTTTAAACCAACAAAAGAAAAAAATATGGGAAGCATGAGAGTGATAAGCAAGCGTTGTTACTTGAACATATATATCTTATCGCTATTTCTTTTACTTGCTTTCAATGCTCTCATGTTACTTGAAGCACATGGTTTTACCGATGAAAGTGATAAGCAAGCGTTGCTCGCGTTCAAGTCTCAAATTTCTGAAGACAAAAGAGTTGTCTTGTCCTCGTGGAATAACTCATTCCCACTCTGCAACTGGATGGGGGTTACATGTGGCCGCAAACACAAGAGAGTTACTCGTTTGGAGCTCAAAAGATTGCAATAAGGCGGAGAGATATCGCCATCTATTGGTAATCTTTCCTTCCTCATATATCTTGATCTCTCTAATAATTCCTTTGGTGGAAACATACCTCAAGAGGTGGGAAACTTGTTTAGACTTGAATACTTATATATGGGCATTAATTATCTGGGAGGAGGGATTCCAGCCAGTTTGTCTAACTGCTCTAGATTGTTGGAACTTGATTTATTTTTGAATCCTCTTGGACGAGGTGTTCCTTCAGAACTAGGGTCATTGACAAACCTTGTTGTTTTAAATTTCCGTGATAACAATCTGAAAGGGAAGCTTCCGACATCTCTAGGAAACTTGACATCACTCATCCAAGCTAGTTTCGGAGGAAACAATATGGAAGGAGAAATTCCAGCTGATATAGCTAGGCTGAGTCAAATGATGATACTTGAATTATCATTCAACAAATTCTCAGGTGTTATTCCCCCTGCTATCTATAATATGTCCTCACTTGGGATTTTATATATGGCTTTAAATCATTTCTCGGGTCCCCTGAGACCTGATTTTGGTATTCTGCTACCAAATCTTCAAGAGTTAAATATGGGAAGAAATTATCTCACAGGTTCCATTCCAACAACATTTTCCAATATCTCGACTCTTCGAAAAGTGGCATTGAATGACAACAATCTCACAGGAAGTATTCCTACCTTTAGAAATGTACCAAATTTGCAATGGTTAATTCTCAGTGGCAATTCTCTGGGAAGTTACTCTTCTGGAGATCTTGAATTGATCAGTTCTTTAACAAACTGCACCCAACTAGAGAAATTAGGGATTGGTGGGAATAGGCTTGGGGGTGAGTGAAAGACATATATATATTTTGTTACACGTATCTAGGAAATTGTTTAAGTTGTTAATATTGTTCCAGATTGTGTGGAACCTCACCTCGATCCTCTCCTCTATTTGTGTAACTATTTTGGCTATATAATCCTTGTACGTATAATGTAAACCGATGAGGAATTCCACAAGATTTCATGGTATCACAGCATCTAGGACTTTGATCCTCTTTCATTTCTTTTCTCTCTCTCTTTTCTTTTATCTGTTTCTTTCTTTTCGCCATTAATGGCTGCTCCTAACAGCTCTAATGAACGCTTTTTTGGTGTTACAAACATCAAAAATCAAATACTTGTGCTCCTTGATGAAGATGAGCACAACTATGATGCCTGGCGTGAGCTTCTTCTCACACACTGCATGGCTTTCGACGTCTCCGGTCATTTGGATGGTTCTCTCCATCCTGCCAATGCCAACGACGATGCTTGGTTGAAACATGATGGTCTGGTGAAGCTTTGGCTTTACAGCACCATGGCGCCACCACTGTTTCGCTCCTCCTTCCAGACCGGTGGTACTGCTCGTGACGTCTGGAATCGTGTGGAGTCTCAATTCCGTAACAACAAAGATGCGAGAGCCATTCAACTCGACAACGAACTCCGCACAATGGAGATCGGCGACATGACTGTTCGTGACTATTGTCAGAAGATGAAATCAACAGCAGCTCTTCTAACCAATGTTGGTACACAAGTCACCGACCGGACTCTCGTTGTGTACATCATAAATGGTCTTAACGACAAGTTTGATAACATCATTAACGTTATCAAACACAAAGATCCTTTTCCTTCTTATGAGTCTGCCAAATCGATGCTTGAGTGGGAAGAGACCAGACTCAAGAAGAGTACTCGTGTCACTGCTTCACACTCAGACACCTCCTCATCCTCAACTGCACTCACTGCCACGACCACACCAGTGCAGAATCCACACTTTCGCAACCGCAACGACGGTCACAGAGGAAATCGCAGAGGAGGAAGAGGCAACAACAGAGGAAACAGAGGACATTCCTCCTACAATCGCAATCCCTGGAATGGACCACCGTTTTGGCCACCACAACCTCCATACTGGATGCCTCAATACCCGCAGTGGCCACCAGCTCTGCGCTCATTTCCTGCTCCACCACAGCAGGCCAACCTCGTTGAATTTCCGTTGCAAGCTTACACCTCTGAAGCCATCGCCGATCCTTCTTCTACGGACTGGTACATGGATTCCGGCGCCACGGCACATCTAGCCGCAGATGCAGGTACGCTCCACTCTACTTTTAAACATAACACCGGTCAATCTGTCTTTGTGGGTAACGGTTCCTCCATCCCTGTCTCAGCCATAGGTTCATCTTAAATTCAAACAAACACCAAATCCCTATCTCTTAACAATGTCCTAGTCACTCCTAAAATTGTTAAGAATCTAATCTCTGTTCGTAAATTCACTAAAGACAATTGGTGTTCTGTTGATTTTGATCCTTTTGGTTTTACTGTTAAGGACCTTCAAACACGGACATCAATGCTCCGAAGTGATAGCTCCGGCGATCTCTACTCTCTTCCTTCCACAATCAATAAAACGCCGGTAGCTTCCACAACTCTTTTGGCTACAACCCCCGATCTATGGCACAAACGCTTAGGTCACACAAATAATGCTTCTCTTTCTTCTATTTTTCAATTGAATCCTATGTTATGTAATAAAGGGAAACTTTCATCTTCTTGCGAACCTTGTTTTTTAGGTAAATCAATAAAGCTTCCGTTTGTTGCTTCTGAAACTTTGGTTACTCAACCCTTTGACATAGTCCATTCGGACATATGGACATCTCCCATCCCTAGCGTGAGTGGTTTTCGTTATTATGTGTTGTTTCTTGATCAATTCACTCACCATCTATGGGTTTATCCCCTTCGTCGTAAGAGTGACGTGTTTTCAAAGTTCCTTCATTTTTCAAATCTAATTGAAAATCAATTTCACACTTCCATCAAAAATTTCCAGTGTGATAATGGGGGGGGGGGGGAATAGAACAACAAAGATTTTCACAACTATTTTGGCTCTAAAGGTATACATTTCCGTTTTTCCTGTCCACACACATTATCAGCAAAATGGCCGTTCAGAGAGGATGATTCGAACCATTAACAACACCGTTCGAACTCTCCTATTCCAAGCTCGACTCTCACCATCATTTTGGGTCGAAGCTCTACATACAGCGGCTCATATCCTCAACATCACACCATCAAAAGCCATTTCCAATCAAATTCCCTTCACTTTGCTTTATAACAAACGCCCAGCCTATGAGCATCTCAGAGTTTTTGGATGCTTATGTTTCCCGAACCTGAATCACTCTACTCTGCCTAAGTTGTCCCCACGCACAACCCCGTGTTTGTTCCTTGGCTACCCAACCCAACATAGAGGATACCGCTGTATGGATTTGAAAACCAATCGTATAATCATCTCGCGTCATGTTTTCTTTGACAAAGAGAAATTTCCCGCTGCAAACCTTTCTGCACCAAAAGAAACGTATTCTTTTCTAGACACACCTGAACCATCACCGCTCTTTAAATCCATCTTGCAAGCCCCATTCTCTTCACCACCGTAACTCCCACCACTTACAGCACCAACACGCCCTCCTCGTCCAGACCCAATCTTTCATGTTCCCTCTACCATTCAAACTAGATCCAAATCTGGTATCACCAAACCCAGACAGATGATATCACTTCTTGCCAAAACCAACGCTCTTCTTCACAAAACCAAATCCCCAATACCAAAAAGCCATCTCTCTGCTCTCTCAGACCCTAACTGGAATCCCGCAATGACAGATGAACATGGTGCTATGATTAAAACTAAGAGTTGGAACTTAGTTCCTCGTCCGCCTAATGTTAATATTGTTCGATCTATGTGGTTATTTAAACACAAGTACGATGAGAATGGTGTTTTGTCACGTCATAAAGCGAGATTGGTTGCTAATGGAAAGTCTCAAAAAGAGGGTGTCGACTACACAAAAACATTTAGTCCGGTCGTTAAGCCTGCTACAATTCGTGTGGTTCTTAATGTGGCTGTTGGTTTGGCATGGCCAATACATCAATTAGATGTTAAAAACGCGTTTTTACAAGGGGATCTAGAAGAGACTGTCTATATGCATCAACCACCGGGGTTTGTTGATCCTAACTATCCAAATCATGTTTGCAAATTGAACAAAGCAATCTATGGCCTTAAACAAGCTCCTAGAGCTTGGAATGCTCGATTTACGTCTTTCTTGAAACTCATGGGCTTTGTTCAAAGTAGAGCAGATTCGTCTTTGTTTATTTTCAGGAAAGGACGTGACTTCTCCTATCTGCTCTTATATGTCGATGACATCCTTCTCACAGCCTCAACAACAACATTACTGCAACGTGTCATTGCCAAGCTCAAATCAGAATTCCCGATGACAGACATGGGCAAACTGCGTCACTTTCTTGGCATAAAAGCAGAGTACAACAAAAGGGGTCTCTTTTTATCACAATCTGTTTATGCGCAGGACATACTTGCTTGAGCTGGAATGTCCGCCTGCAAACCTCTGGCCACTCCAGTGGACCTCAAGTCAAAACTCTCCATCGACGACGGCGACCCAGTCGCTGATCCAACATCTTATCGCCAACTTGCCGAAGCTCTCCAATATCTAACTTTGACAAGGAGAGATATCTCTTATGCAGTTCATCAGATTTGCCTCTATATGCACACTCCACGACAACCACATCTCGTTGCACTCAAACGTATTCTCCGATAACTAAAAGGGACAGTCAATTATGGAATACAGATGGTCCGAGGTCAAATAGATACACTTACAGCTTACTCCGATGCCAACTGGGCAGGCTGTCCAGAAACCCGTCGTTCTACTTCCGGTTACTGTGTCTTTCTAGGTCCGAATCTTGTGTCTTGGTCCGCCAAACAACAGCCAACGCCGTCTCGTTCCAGTTCGGAGGCAGAGTACAAAGGCGTCGCCAACACTGTTGCCGAGCTCACTTGGATACGGAATCTTATGCTAGAGCTCCACCGACCAATTCAACATGCCTCTGTCGTTTACTGTGATAATATCGGGTCCGTCTACCTCTCAACTAACCCAGTACGGCACCAACGAACAAAGCATGTAGAGCTCGACATACATTTCGTCCGAGACAAGGTAGCTATCAGCGAGGTCAAGGTTCTGCACGTACCTACTTCACTCCAATATGCAGATATTTTCACAAAAGGCCTACCTAGTTCAATTCACAATGAGTTTCGCATCAGCCTCACCGTTCTTCCGACGATGTGACTGCGGGAGGGTGAAAGACATATATATATTTTGTTACACGTATCTAGGAAATTGTTTAAGTTGTTAATATTGTTCCAGATTGTGTGGAACCTCACCTCGATCCTCTCCTCTATTTGTGTAACTATTTTGGCTATATAAGCCTTGTACGTATAATGTAAACCGATGAGGAATTCCACAAGATTTCAGTGAGTTGCCTACTTTCATTGCCAATCTTTCCAAGGAACTCACCGTTTTAAACCTTGAAAAAAATCACATCTTTGGAAGAGTTCCTCACGATATTGGAAATCTCATGGGTCTCCAAAAGCTTCTGTTAAAGGACAATATGTTGTCTGGATCACTCCCAACATCTCTTGGTAATCTTTTTGGACTTGGGGCTTTAGATCTCAGTTCAAACAAAATTGTTAGGAGTAATACCATCTACTATCGGCAACCTCACTCGGTTAGAAAAACTCTATTTGTACAACAATAGTTTTGAAGGAACCATTCCTCCAAGTCTCGGTAACTGCAGTGACTTGTTATACTTAGAGATTGGGTATAATAAGTTGAATGGGTCCATACCTACGGAAGTTATGCAGCTTTCACACCTTCTTACCTTTAGCATGCCAAGTAATTCTATCACAGGCACTCTACCAAAAGATGTTGGACGACTACAAAATCTCGTTCGACTATCTGCTTCCAACAATAAATTAGCAGGGGAACTCTCACAGACTTTGGGAAACTGTCTCTCAATGGAAGAAATATATCTACAAGGAAATTCTTTTGATGGAAAAATACCAGATATAAAAAGGTTGGTGGGTGTTAAAAAAGTTGATTTGTCGAATAATAATCTCTCTGGCTGGTAGCATACCTGGATATTTTGAAAGCTTTTTAAAGTTGGAATATCTCAATCTATCCATGAATAATTTTGAGGGAAGGGTGCCAACAAAAGGAAGATTTCAGAACTCTACCATATTTCGGTATTTGGGAACAAAAATCGTTGTGGAGGAATCAAGGAATTGAAACTACAACCTTGCATTGTGCAAGCACCACCAATAGAGACGAAACATCCATCTCCTATGCTTTTGAGGAAAGTTGCGATTGGGGTCAGCGTAGGCATAATTTTACTTTTGTTAGTGTTCATTGTTTCTCTACGTTGGTTTAGAAAAAGAAAGAAGAACCAGAAGACCAATAATTCAGCTCCTACCACATTGGAGATTTTCCATGAGAAGTTAAGTTACGGAGAACTCCGAAATGCGACAGATGGATTCTCTTTGAGCAAGATGGTTGGGTCAGGCAGTTTTGGTACTGTGTTTAAGGCTTTGCTGCCGGCAGAGAACAAGATTGTTGCAGTGAAAGTTTTAAACTTAAAGAGACGTGGAGCGATGAAGAGCTGTATGGCAGAATGTGAATCCTTGAAAGACATAAGGCATCGTAATCTTGTGAAACTATTGTCAGCTTGCGCTAGTATTGATTTTCAAGGAAATGAATTCAGAGCTCTCATATATGAGTTCATGCCAAATGGAAGTTTGGATATGTGGCTGCAGAGGATGTGGAAGAGATTCGTAGGCCTTCAAGAACCTTGACACTTCTTGAAAGGCTCAAGATTTCCATAGACGTGGCTACTGTGTTGGACTATCTTCATGTTCATTGCCATGAACCTATAGCTCATTGTGATCTTAAGCCAGGAAACGTCCTTTTAGATGATGATCTGACCGCCCATGTTAGCGACTTTGGTCTCGCTCGTCTTCTCCTCAAGTTTGACCAGGAGTCCTTCATGAACCAACTAAGCTCAGCTGGTGTCAGAGGAACTATTGGCTATGCCGCACCAGGTAAAACTATTACACATATGGAATGTTTAAATGAAGAGAAAGTTAATGTACTTTTTTTCATACAATCTTGTTGTCTTTTAACTATGGTGTAGAATATGGAATGGGAGGACAACCATCAATACACGGTGATGTGTATAGCTTTGGGGTTCTCCTTTTGGAAATGTTCACTGGAAAACACCAACCAATGAGTTATTTGGAGGAAACTTCACCCTGCACAACTACACCAAATCGGCGTTGCCAGAGCAAGTCTTGGACATTGTCGACGTATCGATTCTTCACAGTGGTCTCAGAATCGGTTTCCCTGTTTCTGAGTGCTTGAAATTGGTTTTGGAATTGGGAATTAGGTGCTGTGGAGAATCCCCGATCAACCGGTTGGCAACGAGTGAAGCTGCAAAAGAGTTAATCTCAATCAGAGAGAGGTTCTTTAAAACCAGAAGAACAGCTAGACGTTGAAGTGATTATGATTTCCTCTACAGCCTTTGTAACCCAATAAAAGGGCTTATACTAAAGCCTATGTAATATTTTCTATCATAATCTATGCTTTCTGGTTCTCTCTATTACACATACTTTAGAAGGCTTGCAGTAATGAATCCTTGTTTTTTGTGCAGACAAAATATGAATGTTGTGCTACTAGCTTTACAGTAACTCTCAGTTTTCGAATAAATATGAATCTTTTTTTCTTTCCCAGCTTTGTTTGAAATTTCAGTCTTCAGTTGGTGAGAACATAACCGGTAAACCGGAGTAAACCGACATCGTGAAGATAGAGTTGAGATCATGTTGTCAAAACAGAGGCGTGCGTTTTTGCCTAGCGTTCAGGTTCTGTTCGTCTTTTTTAATTTGCTGTAAAATAGTTTCTTCTATTAGGTATATATTTCTATGCATCGTAGCTCGAAGAAGCGATTAGAGTTAGTCCTTGGTTCTTAGTGTTTTTCTTTCACTAAAATGATATGGTGTCTACAGAAAATTCATAAAAACTAGTGATTTTATGTATGCTTTTAGAGAGGCTAACTCTCCGTGACTTACACGGCAAGAGTCCTCATGCCATTTTGGATCGGTCTGGAAGTTTTTAATGTGATTTTGAGCCAAATATATTTACTCTCCTGTTCTTTTGAGCTGCATTACCACCACAAGGTACATGCATTTTGCTTTTGATTTTAGTCCGTAATATTCACTATTCTACAAAATACATGAAGAGACGCAACGGCAGAACAGAGAGGCTCGCGGTGTATGCAGAGCTTTCAGAGGGAAGAGTGTACTCGTGGTAATTCTTGCAAAATTTCCCATGATGAAAAAGTAGGTAATCGCACAATCACCTTATGTAATCTGTAGGTTTGAAAAATAATCTGTAGGCTTCTGTAAGCTTATATGCTAACCTCATTATTTCATAGGGGTTCGGAAGTGACAAAACTTATTTTGCTTCAGTCTCAACAAAGAGTTATCTTGGTTGTCAAGAAAGAGAGATTGTATTTGATATTGAAGCTTTTATTCCCCATGAGTTTTTACTTTATGGTTATGAGGTTGATTCTTCCATCTGCTTTCCTATTCACTTAACCACTTGAAAACTCAGCTGTGGTCTGCGCTCAAATACCGAGATTAACGGAGGAGAGTGATAAATACGCATTGCTCGATTTTAAGTCTCATGTTTCTGAAACAAGTAGATTCGTCTTAGACTCGTGGAATGTCTCCCTACCTATCTGTAGGTGGAATGGAGTTAAGTGTGGCCCAAAACACAGAAGAGTAATTGTTGTGGATCTTGGAGGACTGAAACTAACCGATGTAGTCTCTTCCTTCATCGGTAACTGTTGGAATCTCACCTTTGATTAATAGTTCACAAAGAATCAAACATGAGCAGAAGAAAGTAAGAAGAAGAAGTTGAAGGAATAATCGAGAGATAGAAGAAGATGAGAGGATGTGTTTTGTGTCGTACAAGAAAGAAGAAAAGTCTTATGGGCCATGTTGTTTTTATTAGAAGGCCCATATATGTTATTGGGTTATTTTGTGTTAGAAAACAATTATGCAAGTAATTAGGTTAAAATAGAATGTAGTATAAATATGTAAGGTTGTGGTAAAAACAAGATAAGGAGAATGAGAGGTTAAGCAAGTGGCTGACCAAAAATCCTTCAGTAACCTCTCATTTCTAAGATCACCGAATCTTGCAGACAACTTTTTTCGTGGTGCAATCCGTTTGGAGGTTGGAAACTTTTTCCGGCTACAATATTTGAACATGAGCAATCATTTTCTTAGAGGAGTGATCCCAGTTGTTTTGTGTAACTGCTCTAACCTTTCAACGCTTGAAAGGAGTTAATCTCAATCAAAGAAAGATTACCAGACGTTGAAGTGTGAAGGGGTTTTCTTTATAAATATCATATTGTCTTTTCATAATCTGTGGTTTGTTTTTGTTTCCTCTGTTTATGCTCTCTTTTGTTTCCAGATTAGATTAAAATTGTGTTTCCAGCTTTACATTATCTAGAAAGAATGATAATCTAGACAAAAAAGTGAAGTACATGCGTTAACACACAACTCATCAATACGAGCTCAGTGACTCGACTAAAAGAGGAATCATTGTCTTAACAGCTACGTTCTTCGTCTATCATGGTTTTGGAAACTAAGTGATAAGCTGCATCGGGCGTACATGCGAAAGAATAAATCACGTGGGACTGACACGTGTGGAGGCTATTAAAGATATTTTCTGCAACTTGCTCGGTTGTAGATTAGTAAAGCTTTCATTCTATCTTTTAAAAGAACTCATGCATTTGGTATATGAGTTTCTCCTGCGTGAGAATTTGAGAGAGACGATCTAAAGAATATGATGCTCTAGGCTTCTCTTTGTATACCGATACAGAAATAAATATACAGAGTTACATCTTAATTCTATCACTAAGACTACAATTTGCAATTTCTTGGCAGAGAAGACATGTAATGTTTTTACCAAAAAAAAAAAAAAAAAAAAAAAAAAAAAGACATGTAATGCCTTGCCTAGCTCCATTAAAATCATCTTGCCGAACAAGGCTTGGGTAGGTAGCTCCATATTCGTGTTAAGAATATATAAGCCCATTTAGTTTCTTTCATGGCCTCTGTATTTGTATGATAATCCACTTTGTTGGACGTATGTATATCTTATATCAAAGCACTACAAATCAAGATAGCCACTTCATTTTTACATCTGACATGTACTTTACTAGTAGTATTATTCTACAATGTCCTCGGCCTCGCGGCCCGTGAACCCATCTCCAATCCCGTACGTGTCAAATACTATCAAGCCAGCTTTATCAAACCCAACACGTGATTTATTACCATCCGTAGGTTTTTTCTTTTTTGCCCTAATAAACCGCGTTGCTCAGTTTTATCATTCAGCACCTGTAACCGTCTCCGCCCGTAGATTAAAAAATATCTAATCTCTTCTCTAAAATAGCACGCGCCTTATCACCGGCTATATCCGGTAATTGACTCTATTATTATATTTTTAAGCTAAATATTTTACGTATAAGGGCTTTTTGTCTTCTTCTTCTTCTTTGTTTGTAAACAAATTTCAGGAGAGAGCCACTGAATTCGATTTTGGCCTCACAAACCCAAAATTTTCCCGAGAAAATCTATTTCAACCGAACGAATTTGAAAACTCACCAAGAAGGTTCTCTACCTCTCTCTCTCTCTCACATTCTCTCTATCTTTCAATTTCTCGTAATCAATTTTGTCTTTAATCTTTGTAGTTTTTTTTTCTCGATTTATACAGATTCTGAGATCTTTTATTTGCGTCTCTTCGTAAACAATGGAGGTGAAAGTAGCTACCACGACGTCGTTTCATTGGTCAGGACGTCACACGACGATTCCTCAATGTCCGTCGTTTTCTCAAACCCTAACTTCCTCAAAACGCCGTCGTTCTTCTCGTGGAAGAGCCGGAGATGCCTCCTCCGTTTTTGGAGGTTCTTTATCTTGTCAGAGTAGTTTAAAACCTTCCACGTTTCTTGGAACACAATCTGGGAAGCTTCACCGATCTGAATCTTGTGAGCTTTGGGAATTCTCTAAGGTAACAACAGATGTGGTGAAGAGAAATAATAGTTCGTTAAGGAGAGTTTGTAGTGCGAGCTCAGGTTTCTTCTCCAACGAAGCCTTCTCTGTAAAGATGCAGGAGTTAGCCTCACAATTCAGGATTGCAGGGCAAGAAGACGAAGAAGAGAACAAACACAAATCAGAACCAGTAGGTAGTCGTAGATTTGGTTCTGTGAAGCTATTACAAGAGTCTGTTCCTGGTTTTGCTTCTTTGGAAGCACCGTGGGCAGAGATGGTTAACCATTCAAGCATTGAAATGAAAGCAAACAGTGTTGATTTGCCTCTGTCACTTAGGATAATAAAGAGGAAGTTACAAGAAGAAGCGCTTAAAGAAGCTAGTGCATCTAGTTATTGTTCTATCAATAGAGCTTTTTCTTCTATGGTTTTCATGTTTGAGGAGCTTCATAGCTTTGCCTTGCAGACTAGGGTGGGTGTTCTTAGGCAGGTTAAGAAAGAGATGCGTGCTTCTTTGCTTTGGATTTTCCAACGCGTCTTCTCTCAGACACCTACTTTGATGGTTTATGTGATGGTTTTATTGGCGAACTACACTGTGCATTCAGTTGCATCAAATCTACCTATTGCAGCATCTCCTCCACACTCAGAGGAGACAAAAGACGTGCCATTGGTTAATAAAGGTTCAGATCAGACGCATCAAAGGATTGATTTTTCTTCATTTAAGGAGTCTAGTGTAAGTGGAAGAGATGGTAAAGGGATTGATGGATCCAAATGGTTAGGTTCCCACTTACCGTTACACCGAGACTCGGTTTCAGGAGAAGGGATTAGAGAAGAGGAGAGGAGTCTGTGGAATTCGATGGTTGAAGAAGCTGTTCAAATGCAAGATTCCCCTGTTGATCGTGACATGAGATTGAGATTTGTTTCACCGGTCAGTGCAAGGATTGAGTTGGATGATTATGCCAATCACACTAGAACAGAGCTTTTATATAAGATTGGTTTGGCTCAAGAGCCGGACAACCATCTGCTCCTAGCTAACTACGCTCAGTTCCTTTACCTCGTTACTCAAGACTACGACAGGTAACATTCAAGTGTTTATTACTTGTACTTTGTGAAGTATATTCTTGCACTTGGCTCATTGAACATCAAAGGTGTGTAGATTGGTCATGAATCTATGTAACTTTGGAACTTGACAAATGATGTTTGCTTTTGGATGTGTATTAGAGCGGAGAACTGCTTCAAGAAAGCCATAGAGTCAGAAGATGTAGATGCGGAAGCGTACAGCAAATACGCTATCTTCCTGTGGAAAGTTCGGGACGATCTCTGGGCGGCTGAGGAAAACTTTCTCGAAGCTATATCTGCAGACCCTACCAACTCCTTCCACGCCGCCAACTACGCCAACTTCCTCTGGCAAACGGGTGGTGAAGAAACATGTTTCCCATTAGAATCGTCTGAGTCTCCTCAGGAAATGGCTTAGGAACGAGTGAATGTTGTGGTTTGTTAGCGGCAGTCTGCAGTGAAGAGACAGGGACAGAACTTAGGTACACGATAGAAGCAAGAGGAAAACTGTAAGTAGTGTTTTTGAGTGAACCAGTGCAGCTGATGAGCATTGCTTCTCTTTGGTTCTTTTTGTTTTTTTGTTTTGGCTTTTGCCTAACTTTCCACTCAGTAGTAAATACGGTCGCAGATTCCATTGGTCTACTGATCATGGATGCGTCCAATAAGAAAGAACATGTGTAGATCCAACACTACTAATAATAATCACTGAGCATTGCTTTTGGTGAAATAATAAGTGAGCATATTTGCATCGTTTAATGTAATTGTTACCGTCTTTGAGCTTCGTTCAGCAGTGTTGTGGTGCTAAACAGAGACTCACACACAAGAGTCTACCGCTCTAGCGTTGAACAACCTTTTCCAACAAATGGGCCTCGGCCCAATTTCAGCCACAACTTTTACATGGGACAACATTGCACACTCAAAAAGTGAAAAAACCAAGGCGTGTCTCTTCCTCGTTCATATGTTACACTTGAAGAAATAAATCAGACAAATGGGAGAATATGACTATGTGCAATCTTCCATTTTAAGAACCTCTTACAAATAATATAATCACAAATTTACTACATATTTGTGCCCAAATATATCTAAAAAAATATTAAAACCAAAATAAAAATGATGTATCCAAGTAATTTAAGAAAAATGTGTGAAGGGGAAAGAGAAAGAGGATAAGACACTTGTGGAGAGCTTGTGCCAAGAAAAATCCAACGGCTCAGATTCACCCAACCTCATTATAATCCTTTTGTAATCAATGCCACACGAAAACAGACAGACAAACACACAGTTCCGATAAAAAAAATAAACAGGGAAAGAGAAGAAGAAGAAGAAGAGAGGAGATAAGCAACAATGGTTTCTTCACTTCTGTCATTTGCTCCGGCCACCGTCAGGGTTTACGCCACAGGCGCAAAGGGAGCTTCAGGCCCCGCAAAGGAGGAGAAGAATCCCATCGACTTTGTTCTTGGGTTTATGACAAAGCAAGATCAGTTCTACGAGACTGATCCAATTCTTCAGAAGGTGGAGGAGAAACAAGCTTCCAGAAGCAGTGGCACTGCCAGCGGCAAAGGAGGTAGCAGAAGCAGTGGCAGTACCAGTGGCAAAGGAGCTACCAAAAGCAGTGGCACAACCAGTGGCAGAGGAAGCGTTCGCGGTGGTAAGAACTCAGCTCCAACGCCTGTTGCCCCGAAGAAGAACGAAGGTGGATTTGGTGGCTTAGGTGGCCTCTTCAAAAAATAAAAGAAACATGTATAGTAATTTGCATTGTTTATGCCTCTGTTTTTATTCTCTATAATTCTTCGGATTTCAATTATATATAAGCTACTCTTTCTTCATCTTCTTTGACATCACATGGTCTAGTTATTGTTTTTCTGAACAATTATCAAGATTCACTCACTACTTCGAGAAATCTGAGAATAATAGAGTAGTATGAGTAATGCTAACGCCAATTTTTGCGGACTAAAATGAGTAATGCTAATGCAACCTTTTGTGCGTGTCCTTTAAGAGCTGCGTTACACATACATAAGTCCTTTCAAGAACAGAGCAAAGGGATGATTCATATACAAAGAGGACCTTGTAGGAATTCAAGAGTGTGAATCACACTATTTTCAAAGCAGATATAATATGTGAAGGCTTTTTATACATCCAAATCAATTATACACTTTTGCCAAGTTCTCTTTAAGAGACTGTATCTAGCAAGAATAACAAACATCTATGAGTTATATCACCAGAGTCATACTCCAATATGGTTCTTCCAATTTTGATTCAAGTGTTCAACGCATGCTGGAACCATGAATGCTATGCTTAGGCAATGATGATAACTAGACCTGACCTGGAGATACCAGAAGGCAGCCAGGAAAGAGCTGATAAACCGTGTTAGAAACTGTCTTTATGGTTATAATTGATGATAGAACATAGTAGCTGTTAACTGGAGCTAGCTTGTGCCGGGAGTAGAAGCTCTTGCTTTCCTTTGACAAAGACTGCGAGTTCTTCTGGTGCAACCACCATACTTAACCACTTCTGCAGTTCTTCACCCTCTACTTTCTCTTTCTCTGCACCAAAACATGACATTTATCGAAATGAGCAAAGCCATGGAAGAACAAAACTTTTAGCGATGATATCTTATAGTGTCCTAAGCGTTTTCAAAATCTGTTTCGATGAGAGTAAATAAACTTATACTACTATACCTTCAAGTTGAGCACCAAGACCTTCCAATACATCTGGATTAGCGCGTACAACAGACAGCGCAACATCAAGGGCAGATTGTAACAAAATTGTCACTTCTTTTTGAACAAGATCAACTAGTTTCCCCTGTGTTGTAACATGGAAGGTTAGCTCTTGCATTATTTCAAGGGATATTATAGAAACCTAGCAAACTGCAATGCGAAATGACTGTAACCTGGTCTCTTCCCCATGGTGAGCCTCCAGAGTCGTCAATCCCACCACCAGAAAGTGTAGCCACAGACACAGGTCCGATTTTTTGGTTAAGACCATATTCAGCTACGGCCTTGTATGCCATATCAGTCGCCCGCCTTATATCGTCAAATGCACCTGTTGATATACGTCCTGAGTATACAACTTCTTCAGCTGCACGACCTCCAAGAAGGGTAACCAGACGTCCAAGAAGTTCATCAATGAAGAGCAAATATCTGTCTTCACTGGTAGGAGGAATATATGTAAATCCCAAGGCCCCTCCTGTTCTTGGCAATATGCTTAATTTCTGACAACACAATGAAGATGAGGAAGACTTGAATCATCTACAGAAATTAAAGAACAGAGACAATGAGCATACATATATAAAATTTTTATTTGCATTTTACCTCCACACGTGGCTGTCCAGTAAGAAGATTTGCAACAGCAGTACCAACCACTGCATGCCCAGCTTCATGTCTTGCAACCACTGCCTTCTCATTGCCTTTTAGCCTCGCAGATTTTTTCTCTATGCCCTGAAATATATGCTTTGTAAAAATCATATTTTGACACTTGCCTTACATAATCAATAGAACAGAAAGTTATAGAGGTACCGCTATTGATCGCTCCACAGCTTGAATGAAGTCAATTTTCTCAACAGTCCCCTTGTTCTGTCTTCCAGCTAGCAAGGCAGCCTCATTTACCAAGTTTGCAAGGTCTGCCCTGCAAAATAGGACAAAAGTGTTTATGAGATACTATACACCCAAAAACGTATAACTGAAGAAATTTCAAATCAGCGATAGTATAGAAAACTGTACCCCGTAAAACCAGTGGTCATTGAGGCAATATTACCAAGGTTGACATCATGTCCTAAAGGAAGCTCTTTCTTTGACACATGGACTCTCAAGATGGATTCTCTTCCAATTTTGTCAGGCGTTTCCACCTGAAAAATGCATCAGTGCCTTTGAGAGAACCTTATCAAAATGCCTAACTATTTACAAATATAAAGAGTTAATCCATTCTACCAACCGTAACAACACGATCAAATCTCCCAGGACGACGCAGGGCCGGGTCTAAGACATCAGCACGATTTGTAGCTCCAAGAACGATAACTGCAGAGTTGCTATCAAAACCATCCATCTCCTGCAGAAAAGTTTCCAACATGTAAATGATTCAAGGAAAAATCAAGCGTGCTACTTATGCAGGAAAGGTGCATGAAAGCAGACTAACCGTAAGCAACTGATTCAAAGTTTGCTCTCTTTCGTCGTTGTTGCCGACTCGGAATTTACCATCACGGCTTTTTGCCACAGCATCTATCTGGAGCATGAAAAGGAAATAGAAAAACTCGTTTAAGATGCCCAGAGGTATAACGTACTAGAAGTAATCTGACATCGACTACGGATACTAACCTCATCAATAAATATAATTGATGGAGCTTCCTTCTTGGCCCGTGCAAAAAGATCCCTTACACGTGAGGCGCCCATGCCGACATACAGCTCTACAAACTCACTTGCAGAACAACTTATGAAGGGGACTTCAGCTTCCCCAGCAACAGCCTTTGCAAGAAGGGTTTTCCCTGTTCCGGGGAGACCAACCTGGAAAAGAAAAGAATCAAAGGCATCAAAGTCTAGAGGAGAGCCATTGTAACCAATATCAGATTAAAGTGAAATCAAATGATATAACTCACCAATAGGACACCACGTGGAGGACGTGCACCTAGACGGACATACTTGTCAGGATTTCTAAGAAATTCCTGCATCAATTAATCCATGTGTAAAAAGACAAATACTAGACTGAGAATAATGTTCTAACAATCAATCTGACCATCAATAAGCACTTGCAAAGTCTTTAAAGACTGAAAAACCTACCACAATTTCTTCTAGCTCTTCCTTTGCTTCATCAACACCTGCAACATCTGCAAACGTGATTGTTTCACCTCCACCAGAGACTTTCCCCCCATCAGGACCACTAGACTTCCGGGTCCTAAGCTGGCCAGTTGTATTCTGTGTACAACCATAGCTTTTTTAGGAACTTGAAATAATTTAAACCACCATACTGAAATATAATGGAGATACAAACCGTGGAGAAGCTAAGAGGGAATCGAATAAGCCCTGCAAGCACCGCTATGTAGAAAAGAGCTATCTGCAACAACAGATAAAAAAAAAAAAAAAAAAAAACTTTTCGAATAAATGCTTGCGAAAAGTGAAAATAAAGTCCATTCTTTTGAAAAAGCCATCCTATTTAAGGAGTAGCACAAATAGTGAAAAATGCCACCAGTGGCCTTACCAATCCAGAGTTGAAGAAACCCCCAGAGCGTTTCTCAGGAGATCCGAATTCCACATTATTCCCAAGCATCTTCTCATATGGTGTTTTGATGTCACCGGGTCTTGTGGTGGAATACACAACTCGTTTCGTGGGAGACACAGTTCTAAGCAGCGATTCAGACGACTCTGACAACCTATTACTGCCACTCTCTTTCCACTTTCCATCATCTCTTAACTTAAACAAAACTTGAACCCCATCAACCTCCACCTTCTGAACCTGGTTACTATTAACTTTACTTAAAAACTCACTATACGGCACACTGACGAAAGTCGTCTGAACTCGAGGCTCCGATCCAGGTAAAGGTATCCCAGGCCAAAGCAATCGCATCACAAACATAACAACACCCAATTGCAACAACAAAACTCCAATCCCCTGAGCTTGGATTATAGGCTGCCACTGCCACTTCTTCTTCTTCCCCTTTGATGATGACCGCCACACCTTATCTTCCCCTTGCTTCGACGATGAACCCGACTTAGCCGGAGTACTCTGGCTTCTTTCTTCATCCTCACTACTCTCACTCGGACCCTCTCTCTGATCATCATCTTCTTGACAATTCACAACAACTCTTCTGCTCGTATTCTTAGAAAACCCATCAAAAAGATTAAACCTTTCTTGATTTCTCAACACCGTAACAGCTTTCTTCTTCTTCTCCAGAGGAAGCGGGATTGAGTTGGAGACGAAGCGATTCGGGTTCTGGCGATAAACCTTACAACGATGGTTGAAAAAGCTCGAAGCTTTCGAGTACAATAGAGTATTATGACTAACACAAGTAGCGAATTTGAACCTAGCGTTGATTCTTGGTTGAGCAAATTCGAAGGTTGTAGTAGTAGTAGAGTCATAATTTCGAAACCCTAGAAATTGGGGAAATCAAAGAACGCACATTTCATATTTCGTTTTTTTTTATATCCATCTGTCTAATTCAAGACGACAGAGGTTTGCTGGGAAATTCAACTTCGAATATTGACCGTTAGATCGATCGTTAGATTAAAATTTGACCGTCGATGTCACTAGGGGCGACTAAATTAGAACACCGGGCACCGGTAAAGCCGAGTAATCCAGTGTGACACGACGCACTGAACCACATGGTCCAAAAGGGAACACGTGGATTATAATTGAAGAAAGATTAAGAGTTTCTTGGGGTCTAAAGAGGCCCAAACTAGGCCTACTCAAATCCTACTCTTTTAGAAGAAAATAAAAAACCAAAAATCACTCAATCCAAAATTCTAGTATGGTCTTAATACGAATAAATTATAAATGTCTCTGGATCATTTGTATATTACCTTCAAACTTCAAAGCTCTTCTATAGGCTATAAACCGAAACTTCAAACTGTTAAACTAATATAACTTAAATTATAAATGTCTCTGAATCATTTGTAAACTTTAGTTCCATCCAGCCTAACCCACTATTCACGTGTATATACTATATAGTAACATCTATCATTTCTTATTCCTTACTCCTTAGGCTCTTTTTGTTGTTCTTTGAGTAGCTGAGAATCTAGGATTCACTTCTTATCCGGTGCCGTACCTTAGCCAAGATGCAAATGGGACAAATTTCCAATTTCGCCTCTGGTACTTCCGGTTTTTTTGACAGAACTATCCTATTATACGTAATTAATCATTAATCCGATTTAATCAGACTATAAAGTTAGTTAACCGGAATGTTTTTTTAACATTTTGTGGTTTATTATATTGTTAGAACGCAATCACATTGAACCAACAGCTGAAAAACTACAAGGAATACCGAACGAAAGTGACGAGCATTATGGATAGAGAAAGAGCAAACGAGATATTCTCATGCGCGATTCATCTTGTAAGCACGGGACCAAGCGATTTTCTTCAAAGCTATTACATCAATCCGCGAGAATCCTGAGATTCCCAAAAGGCTCTACCATGATAATCAATACCAAATCCTGTAAGGAGAAGGAAATATCCATATTCCTCATCTGCTTTTTCATTTGGATGATAAATTTCTTTAAAACCAATGTCATTGTACCACTTATGAACCACAGAGAGCCTAGCAGCTGTGGGCAACTGATGTATGTGGTTCATGAGTAACCCCTCAAAATTAAATTGCATATCATGTATCCACCACCGCACAAGTACTTAATATTAAGTAAAATTTAAATTGTCGAAGTTTAAATTCTCCTTATACATACATACATGGCTTGATGGATAATATTACCTATAATTAATTTCTCTAACTAATTTCTCTGATAAAATTTTGCATGTACGTAATCTTACATATATTTTAAAGAAAAAAAAAGTAAACTAAGAAGAAAATAAGCAAAACATATGCCAAATATAAACAAAACATAAGTAGAATACTTTTATACATGTGTTTTTATAAAAAATAAAATAGACTCTCAAATGTCATACTATCTATTTTTTTTTTGTTAGTTTATTAAAAATGTATATTTATAAAAAAATTAATACAAATTCTCAAATCTGCTATGCCTTATTTCAATCATTTAAACTTTTTATTTTAATATGTATTTGTTTAATTAAATTACATATTAGTGTATTCAATTTTGAGGAAAAAGACAACTTTTGCTATTCATACGAAACAAATACATATACAGTTCATATTGTTTTACGAAACAAATACATATCGCCTCCTCAAAAATACATATTACAAAAAGACAACTGACTAATGACTATATACGAAACGAATACATATTACAGTTCATATTGTTTTATATTTTTATCAGTGTATTCCTCTAGCGGCGTGATCCACCACACATACTTGAGTACTTTTTGTCAACGTTACTGTTTTCGAAAACATCTCATTTGAGTTTCAAAAGCTAAAATACAAAAGTTTACACAAGCTCGTGCGTTTTGTTTCTCCAAGATCTCTAATGTAGTAACCACAAAGAAAAGAACTAGTACCTCTATTTCTAATCCAAGTCTACAATTAAGAATCTTTTTCAGATAAACCCTTTAGCAAAAAAAGAAAAGCTAATAGACATTGTCTCAGTTCCAGTAATATGCAGGGGAGGAAAGTCGGAGAACAACAAAACCTTAGCACTTTAATAATCTCATCAAAACTGGCGGAGTTCGATAAACAACAGAGCCGTTAGCCGAAATCTTTAAGAAGAAGAAGATGTTCATTACTGGTCGTCAATGAGAGACTTCAACTTCTGTCTGAATTCAGGGATCTTTGGTGCATCCACGACCATCACTCGACCAATCAACTGATGATTCTTCAACTGCAGGAATTGACATTATAACCAAAGATTACAAACCAGAAACAACTGTATTCAAACTTATGTTGTAATTCCGGCAAAGCAAAGTATGTTGGCATTCAAGAGATGAACTTACCTCTTGAGATGTAACTAACTGCGAGTACATATGGAAATGCGAAGGACCAAGAGCTAAGCTGAATAGTATATTTTTAAGCAAAATGTTTAGCGTGTTAACTTTTTTTCGTTTCACAAGGTAATGTGAGGGTAAGTACCTCGAGAATAATTTTGATCTTCAGCCTTAAGGAATATTGTTTCCTCCTTTTCCTCTTCAATACAACAAGGTTTTCTCTGATTGGGATGCTTCAACTAATATAACCAAGAATCCACATCATATTGTTAAAACAAGAAAGAATCTTATGGGAACACAAAAAACACACTCAAGAAATATGAGCTTCGGTAGCATTTCGTTGTAGCACAAATTTATGAACTGCTACTAAAAGTACCAAAATCAGATGTTACGTATTTCGTAGCATTAGATTAACGCTGAAAATGTTTTTCATTAAGCGGGAACATAAAAATAACTATTGTAGCTGGAAACTGGTTGTGGAGGCAAAATATTTTGGTGTTTCCCAACTTACCAAATAAAATATCGATTCTCAATGTCTCACTTTATTACACTTTGACCAAACAAGAGAAAAAAAAAAGCTTTTCGACTACATCAGATCTCAGTCTGAAAACTCGATTCTCCGTCACTCTCTGTCTCCATCTATCTCTGAATCTCTCCGCCCCCGTCTCTCTCCGCCCCCGTCTCTCTCCGCCTCCGTCTCTCTCCGCCTCCATCTCTCTCCGCCTCCGTCTCTCTCCGTCTTCGTCTCTCTCCGTCTCTGTCTCTCTCCGTCTCTGTCTCAGTAGATTAGCCGATATCCGTCTGTTGCCGCATCTGTAAGCTCAGCCGATCTCCGTCTTTTGCCGTATCTGTCTCAGTAGCGTCGAACTTAGCTGATATCCGCCTGTTTGCATCAGAACACAGAGGTTAGTTGTCACAATCACATCTCATTAAGACGGATATTTGATTGATTGGTTTTAGAGTTGAATGACTTGGATGCATGTTTGATATTTCGTTTTTATAAACTGTGGTGAATGTGTTTGTTTGTTGTGTGAGTTATTCTTATGGGTTTGTTTTCTTTTCCGGCCGGGTAAGCACATATAATGGTAGAAAAGACATGGGTTCATCTTAAAAGGTATCTGAGACCATTATATAGTGATGTACTTATTGGTTTTATGGTTATGTTAAAGATATTTAAAAGTTCTCATTGAATTTTTTTTTTTGCTTTCATCTTACTTCACCGCAGAGCTGATCCTAGGTATGAGAGAGGTACTTGGAATTTGTGAGGTCTGTGACTGCAGGTTTAGGAGAGATTGCGATGATTATTTGCCCGTGCATTGACTGTCGCAACGTAGATCGTCACTCAGGCGGTGATGTTGTTGATCATCTAGTAACAAGGGGAATGGATTTGAGTTATAAGTTGCGGGAGGACTGGTATCATCATGGAGAAGTGAAATCAGGGACTGAGTGTAAAAAGAACGCAAGTCAGTGGAACCAGGAGATTTTAGGGTTGTTCAAAGCTGCTGAATTTATAGATGAAGAGATGGTTAGTCAGGTTGATTTAAGTGAGGTTGCTGAGGGTGATGAAAAAGAAGAGGATGAGTTTCTAGCAAGGCTAGCTGATGCAGAAACACCATTATATCCGGGATGTGCAAACCACAACAAGCTCTCGACGATTGTTTCACTTTTTAGACTAAAGACACAGAGTGGTTGGTCTGACAGAAGCCTCGATCTTCTGCTTGAGACTTTGTCACAGATGCTACCCAAGGATAATGAATTGCTCACTTCCTTGTACGAGGTGAAGAAGTTTCTGAAATCTTTTGATATGGGTTATGAGAAAATAGACGCTTGTGTAAACGACTGTTGTTTATTTAGACATCAGTTGCAGGAGCTGGACAATTGTCCTAAATGCAAATCTTCACGATGGAAGATTAACACAAGAACTGGTGAGGTGAAGAAAGGTATTCCACAGAAAGTACTTAGGTACTTCCGATCATTCCACGTCTCAAGAGAATGTTCAGGTCAGAGGAAATAGCCAAAGACTTACGATGGCATTTCACTAATAAGAGCACCGATGGAAAAATGCGTCATCCTGTGGATTTTGTGACGTGGGATCAAATGAATGAGAAGTACCCGTCATTTGCTGCAGAAGAAAGGAATATTAGGCTTGGACTCTCCACAGATGGGTTTAATCCTTTCAACATGAAGAATGTTAACAATAGTGCATGGCATGTTCTGCTAGTGAATTACAACATGCCACCTGACAAGTGTATGAAAGAGGAGAACATAATGTTGACATTGCTGATACCTGGTCCCACTCAACCTGGAAACAATATAGATGTGTATTTCGAACCCATGATAGAGGATCTCAACCATCTGTGGGAGAAGGGAGAGTTAACGTATGATGCATTCAGTCACACCACATTCACGTTAAGGGCAATGCTTCTCTGGACCATACAGGATTTTCCAGCATATGGAAATCTAGCAGGCTGTAAAGTAAAAAGTAAAATGGATTGTCCTGTCTGCGGGAAACACACAGACAATTTGTGGTTGAGTAATTGCAGAAAGCACATATACATGTCTCATCGGAAGTCTCTGCCACCCAGTAATATTTATGAGGAAAGAAAGCATGGTTTGATGGTAAATTTGAGCATGGAAGAAGAGGTAGGATTCTGACTGGTCATAACATATATCAAATACTCAAAAACTACAAGAATGATTTTGGAAATGTAAGAGTAACTGGAAGAAAGAGGAAGATGAAAGATTGTGTTGACTCTGCTTCTGATACTAATGATGAATCAGAAGAAGAAGAAGAAGAAGAAGAGGTAGATGAAGAGGACTTATCCAGATGGAAGAAGCGCTCAATCTTATTTAAATTACCTTATGGAAGGTAAGATTATATGTTAATTTGGATCATACTTTATATACCATATATTGTTAAAAAAGAAAAGTCTTAACCATTCTTTTTATTATCTTGATTGAATTTGTCTAGGAAATGCCGGTCAGACATAATTTAGACGTGATGCACGTAGATAGAAATGTTGCGGCTAGTCTGGTTGCTACATTTTTGCATTGTGGGAAATCAAAGGATGGTGTTAATGCTCGAAAAGATCTGCAACTTCTTGGTATTAGGAAGGATTTGCATCCCCTAAGTCCATGAAAAAATAACATATCTTCCTCCAGCTCCTTGGTCTTTGTCCAAAACTGAGAAGAAAGTATTCTGTAAGCGCCTATTTGACTTCAGAGGTCCAGATGGTTATTGTTCAAATATTTCAAGATGCATTAAGATGGAAGATTATACCATCAAAGGACTTAAATCACATGATTATCATGTGTTGATGCAACAACTTCTTCCGGTTGCAATTAGAGGTATAATTTGAGTCATTTTAGCTTTATTAATTCAACAATTTGCTGTTATGTTTTTAATCTCTCATGTTCTTTATTTATAGGTTTGTTACCTAAAGGTGTAAGGATAGCTATTGGACGCTTATGTGCTTTCTTCAACCAACTGTGTCAGCGAGTGATTGACAGAGAGACAATTTCTGTAATCGAGCATGAAATTGTGGAAACTATCTGCATGTTCGAGAGGTTCTTTCCACCAAAATTCTTTGATATAATGGTGCATTTGACTGTACACTTAGGCAGGAAAGCTCGGTTATGTGGACCAGTTCATTTTCGCTGGATGTACCCATTTGAGAGGTACAATCTCGTAACTTGTAACTTTGTTTGGTTTAGAATAACATATTATACTTATAAGGTCCATGTGTTTCATCCCCAGGTACATGAAAGTTATGAAGGACTTTGTAAGAAACACTGCAAGAGGGTTGTATTGCTGAAGCATATCTCGCTGAGGAATGCATGCGATTCTGCAGTGATTTTTTGAAAAAAACAACAAATGCTGATGAGGAACTCGATAGAAATGATGATTATGAGAATTGCTCTATACTGGAGGGTCGTCCTATATCAGCAGGCACTTCATGTACTCTCACTAACAATGAGAGGAACATAGCACATCTTGCTGTGATTCACAATATGGCCTTGCTTGATCCTTATGTAGAGTAAGTTGTTTTATTAAGAGTCTCTTTGGTTAAGTTTGTTTTAATTACATGTAATTGAAGTTTTGTTTTTTTAAAAAAAAAAAAATTAAGCATGCACCTACAACATCTACAAGATTCTAGTGAAAGGTGTAGACGTGATTCAGCAACGTTATGGAGGAGAAATTTGCCTCATGGTTAAAAGAACAGGTATGTTTTGTATTTTTCTGAGTTTTATAAATCATATAATTATTTCCAGTCAATGACACTTGTCAATTTTTTGAAATAGATACCTATCAATTCTGATCATCATGAAGATATACTTAAGTGGTTAGCATATCGTCCTCGTCATTGCGCAAGATCGTAGATGGGTTACATATTCAATGGCAATCAGTTTCATACAATTTCAGTTGATAGGCAAACTCATAACAGTGGTGTATTACATGAGGCCACAACAATGTGTAGAGCGAGTGCAAAAGAAAATTCTCCAACGGTTGATGTTGTGTCCTATTATGGCAGAGTGGTGGATATTATACTGCTTGATTATAATGTCTTCTACATTCCTATATTCCGATGTCAATGGATAAATATAGGTAATGGAGTAAAGGAAGAAAACGGCTTCACCCTTGTCAATCTTAACCAAAGTCAAGTTTCCTTCGCAAAATATCCATACATACTAGCATCTCAAGCAAATCAAGTGTTTTATTCAAGGGTAGATGAATCATCGAGTTTGTATGTAGCTATGAGAGGTTCTACAAGAAGATACATTGTAGAAGATGCTGAATCTGGAAACACAGACGTTGGGCCATTGCCAGTATCAGTCGACATGGATGCAGATGACTTGGTTGATGAAGCTAGGATTGTCCGATCTGACTGTGAAGGGATTTATGTGTGAAACAATCGGTTTATTGATTGTGTTTTTGAATATATGATTCATTATGGTCTTTGTTGTGCTAAATAATTCTATGCTTTGCTGAAAAAGTTTATGTATTGCTGAATGTCGGTAACTTTTTTTTTGGTTTCAGGTGAACTAAGATGGTCCATAATCGAAAAAAGCGAACAGAAAAAACGAAGAAGGTTAATGATGTAGGAGAAGAACAGTTGGAAACTCAGGAATTGGTAGCCCAGCAGATTGAAAGTACTGATCAAGCTATGGAGAATGAAGTTAATGAAGTGGATGCTGAGGTAGGAGAGGAACAACAACCTGTGGAGGAACTAAACGATTTGGAGGCAGATGGCAGAGACGAGGACAATAATCTTGAAGGCAATGTAGTGAATGGTTCAGGTGAAAAGGATACTCCGACTGCTGCTGCTGCTAACAATGAAGAGGATACTCCGGATGATGCTGAAAATGTGACGGAACCGAAGCGTAAGAAGAAACGAACGCCAACTAGGATGAAACACATCACCAAGGACCCAAATGAACAGCATCACGTTGAATATACTATCATGGGAGAACCTTGTGGTTGAGGGTCAGTATCTTTGTCATCGTATCTAGGTACATTATTACGGGAACATGTTCCTGTCACAATTGAGAGTTGGAAAAAGGTTGGTGAAGATATCAGAACTGTTTTGTGGAAATCCATTCAGGTAATATAATTTACTTTTAACAGTATCCAAGTTTAAATTAATAAAGGTTAGTGATACACATGAGTATTTTGTATGCAGGCAAGGTTTGATCTTGATGAAGAATATAAAAAAAAATGCTGCGTTTAAGCAGATGGGATGTCTGTGGAGGTCCTCTAAATTACGCCTTGTCGGTCAGGTCAGAGGAGCTAAGAACTTGAAAGATAGGATGGTTCTACGTCCGAATAATGTGGGACAAGCTGAATGGCGTAAAGGAATGGTCAGATTGAGAGAAGAATTGGTCAAGAGTAGCTCAGAACCATCTAAAGTGTCAAGGCTAAAAGTGTGGGTGAAGTCACGGACAAAGAAAGATGGTACTCCTGTTAACATCGATGCGGCTGGAAAGATTGTATGTTATGTTTCTTCCTTTTCGATTACTTTATAAATTGGAATTAATGATTTGGGTGATGTATATTAATTTGGTATTTGTTTGCAGAGAAAGGCATCAGAGATAGACAGTGATGGTGTTCAGGATTCAACTACAATGAATCCAAAGGAAGATATGCTTACACAGATTTTGGGACCTGATAATCCAGGAAGACTACGAGCAATGGGTAGAGGTATGAGCTTAACCAAACTGGCTTGTTTCCAAGTCAACAGCAACTCGATGACTGCCATGGAAGAAAATCAGATTCAAATGGAGAATAAAATTCACTACTTAGGGCAAATAATTGAAAAACTTCATATCCAAGTTAATCTACTTTTGTAACGCCCGCGAACCAAAAATTTGCGTTTTGGGGGTGGGTGTCGATCGACACTCATATGGTGTCGGTCGACACCACTTATTTCTGGTTCGACCAGATTGATTTAATTATCGATTTGGACCGGTTTGGTTTAGGAAAAAGCCACTGAACCAAGATATTTAAGTGGGAAAACAACCTAGGTCGTATTTTATTTTTGTCTTGGTCGCCGTTTGTTGTTTTTGAGAGAGAAAGAGGAGAAAACAGTTTCTAAGAGTTCTTGTGAGAGTTTGTGAGATTTGAAGGCATTTTTGGAGAGATCTTGCTGTGAGAGTGAAGATCCAAGGCTAGGAACATGGTGGGAAGGTTTCTGTGGTGGTAGCTTCGTCTTTTGGGCTTAGATCTCATTGTTGGCTAAGGTGAGTGCATGACCATGGCTTATCTAAGCTAAGATCTCTGTTTCTGTGATATTGTGTGTTGTTTGGTTGTTTGTTTTTGGTTATTTGTGAGTTTTTCGTAGCTCCTGAGGCTTGGATTCGTTCCTGGGATTGTCTAGGACGAAGAGGAGAAGTTGGGAGGCGAGATTCAGAGGTTCTGTTCGAAGGAAATCACTGCTCGATGGTGGTGTCTGTCGACACCAACGCGAGGACGGCTTGGAAACTTGGCGAGTGCCGGTCGACACCATGTGGAGGTGTCGGTCGACACCATTAGGGTTTCGGGGGTGTCGAGCAGGTGTCGGTCGACACATTGCAATGTTATACTCGGACCACAGGAGGTACTTTTGGTCAGAAGATGTTTATAGTCGTTAATGATTGTTGCTCCTGAAGGGATGGTGGTTTTCCCAGAATACCAATAGCTCGAGGGGTTGTGGGCTCCGAGAGTGGCAGAGGGGATGATATTCTCCTGAGGGGATGATTAGTTCCTCTGATACCGAGACCTTGAGGATTATGGTCCAAGAGTGAGACGGTATAACTCGAAGACGGTGGTCTGAGAGTGAGATCGGTATGGCTCGAAGGTTGCGACCAAAAGTGGAAAGTTGGGAGCAAGCAATGCCTAGGACATGAGTATAAACATAAGGATTTATTGTAGACCTTGAGAGATCGACGGTGGTTTAATCTCGGGTTTTAGATGTGTTGACCAATGGGCCAGTTTTATTGACCGGAGTGGTTATGAATGTGTGGCTATTGCGCCAGGATTATGAGGTCGGTGGTGCTGGAGTGCCGGGAAGGGGAATTGCAGCAGGTTTGAGCCAGGAAAGGCATGTTTGCCAGATACATAAGTTCACGAGAAGCCTTTATGGCAGGATAATCTAATCGTTGCGACGATTTTGGTTTACGTTCATTGGAGATGGACAGGGTTGCTAGATTCAAGGTTTTGGTAATCTTGTTGAGCGAAAACAAGGCAAGTGCTTTGAGTTGGCGTCTTGCAAAGCATTCGATGCGGTGAATCAGAATATGCGAACGTATGGTACTTGTTTGTTTTATTACGCTCGTATTGATGATTTGTTGTGGAGAATTGCTAAGCGGGAAGCTAATTTTGTAATAAGCTATCTTATGGAAGTTTCCTTAAGAGACAAGTTACTAGAGCTTCTTGGATGGACAAGAGGTGTTGATATCTGGGTGGTGGTGAATTGATGTCAACATACTTGATTATTAGTCTAGAAGAGCTGAGGAAGGAAAAAGGGGATTCGTACGTCTTATCACTTCACAGTGAGGAGCGTCGGTGTGGTGCGTCAAGTAGAAAGGACGAGGTATGGGTTTAAGAGTTCGTGGCGATGCCGTTTGGGTTGACTAACGCACCAGCTGCGTTTATGAGATTGATGAACAGTGTGTTCCAGGAGTTTATGGACGTGTCTGTCATCATTTTCATCGACGACATCCTGGTTTTTCTGGGTCACATTGTGTCTGCAGATGGGGTTTCGGTAGATCCGGAGATGATTCAGGCTATTAGGGATTGGCCTAGACCGCAGAATGTCACAGAGATCAGGAGTTTTCTCGGGTTGGCAGGGTATTACAGGAGATTTTGTGCAGGGGTTTGCGAGCAGAGCACGACCTATGACTAAGTTGACAGGGAAGGATGTTCCTTTTGTCTGGTCACAGGAGTGTGAGGAGGGCTTTGCAAGCCTGAAGGAGATGTTGACCACTGCTACGGTGTTGGCTTTGTCTGAGCAAGGAGAATCCTATGTGGTTTGTACAGATGCATCCAGAGTTGGTCTGGGGTGTGTGTTGATGCAGCATGGGAAGGTGATTGCCTATGCTTCGCGACAGTTGCGGAAGCATGAGGACAACTATCCTACTCATGAATTGGAGATGGGTGTTGTAGTTTTTGCCCTAAAGATTTGGAGATCTTATCTTTATGGTGCAAAAGTACAAGTGTTTACAGATCATAAGAGCCTGAAGTATATATTCACTCAGCCCGAGCTGAACTTGAGGTAGAGGCGGTGGATGGAGCTGGTGGCGGATTATGATGTTGAGATAGCCTATCATCCCGGTAAGGCTAACTTGGTTGCAGATGCTTTGAGTCGGAAGCGGGCGGCTTCGGCTCAGGAGCAGGATATGGATTCTCTGGTAGGAGAGATCAGTGCATTGAGTTTGTGTGCGGTTTCTCAAGAGCCGTTGGGTTTGGTTGCAGCTAATAGAGCAGATTTGTTGACCAGAGTGTGGTTGGCTTAGGAGTCGGATTTGGGGCTGGTGAATGCCTCAAAGGATGTTGACTCGGAGTATCAGGTTTCGGCTTATGGTACTATTCTGGTGCATGGGCGGATCTGTGTGCCCAAGGATGAGGAGTTGAGGCAGGAGATTCTGAGAGAGGCTCATGCTAGCATGTTCTCTATTCATCCAGGAGCGACTAAGATGTACCGAGATCTCAAGAGGTACTATCACTGGGTCGGGATGAAGAAGGATGTGGCTAGTTGGGTTGCGAGGTGCGATGTGTGTCAACTAGTGAAGGCTGAGCATCAGGTATCTGGTGGTTTGCTGAAGAGTCTTCCCATTCCAGAGTGGAAGTGGGATATGATTACTATGGAATTCGTGGTGGGTTTGCCAGTGTCCAGGACGTTTGATGCTATCTGGGTCATTGTGGACCGGTTGACTAAGTCGGCACATTTCTGGCCATTAAGAAGACTGATGGAGCAACAGTCTTGGCTAAGAAGTATGTGAAGGAGATAGTCAGGTTGCATGGGGTGCCAGCAAGTATTGTGTCTGATAGGGATTCCAAGTTCACTTCGGTGTTCTGGAAGGCATTTCAGGCAGGGATGGACACTAAGGTGCATATGAGTACAGCTTATCATCCCAGACAGATGGACAGTCAGAGAGGACGATCCAGACGTTGGAGGATTTGCTGAGGATGTGTGTGTTGGATTGGGGTGGTCATTGGGCAGATCACTTGAGCTTGGTAGAGGTTGCTTATAACAACTGTTACCAGGCGAGTATTGGCATGGCTCCTTATGAGGCTTTGTACGGGAGGCCATGTCGTACACCGTTATGCTGGACTCAGGTGGGGGAGAGGAGCATGTACGGGGCAGATTTTGTTCAGGAGACTTCAGAGAAGATTCGGGTTCTCAAGCTGAACATGAAGGAAGCTCAGGATCGACAGAGGAGTTATGCCGACAGAGGAGTGTACCTCAAGATGGCCATGTTGCGGGGTCCGAACATGTCATTGACTGAGACTAAGTTGAGTCCGAGGTATACGGGTCCGTTCAGAGTGAGTGAGCGAGGTTGACCACTGGCATATAGGCTGGAGTTACATGAGGTTATGCGTGCATTTCATAAGGTTTTCCACGTGTCTATGTTGCGAAAGTGTCTCCGTGAGGATGACCAGTTGTTGGATAAGATCCCTGAGGATCTTCAGCCCAACATGACTTTGGAGGCGAGACCAGTGAGGGTTCTCGAGATGAGGATCAAGAAACTTCGGAAGAAGAAGATTCCTTTGATGATAGACCTTTGGGACCGTGATGTTGTTGAGGAGCAGACTTGGGAGCCTGAGGCGAGGATGAAGGCAAGGTTTAAGAAGTGGTATCAGAAGTAATCCACGACTTGAGCTTGCCTAGCCTGGCCCCATCTATAGTCCGTGGCTGGAGCGGGAATGGAGTATTCCAGCCCATCTCTCTTGTTACTCGGTCGCTTGGGGTGGTTGGTTTTGCGACTCAGTAACAAGATGAGGTGGTGTTTGGGGTACAAAATTTCCGCAAGGCAGTGTTTTGGAGGAAAGTTTCCTGAATTAGAAGTTTCTATAAGTGGAAAGTTTCCAGATGTGGTAAATGCTAAAAAATGGAAAGTTTTATGTGAGTTAGAATTGGTCCATTTTTTGTGGCGGAGAGCCTAGGAGAGGGCTTGTGTGGCCTTTGTGGCGTGCTGTTTAGCTGTTGTGTGGCCTTCATGGTGGGCTGTTTAGCCATTGTGTGGCATTCGTGGCGGGATGTTTAGCCATTGTGTGGCCTTCGTGGCGGGCTGTTTAGCCATTGTGTGGCCTTTGTGGCGGGCAGTTTAGCCATTGTGTGGCTTTCGTGGCGGGCTGTTTAGCCATTGTGTGGCTTCATGGCGGGCTGTTTAGCCAGAGTGCCTGTTGAGGCGGTCCTTCAGGACAGATGGTCTTCGTGACGGTCCTTTGGGACGAGTGGCCTTGGTGGCGGTCCTGTTGAGGACATTTGTTTGGCCTTTGTGGCAGTCCTATTTAGGACATTTGTTTGGCCTTGTTGGCGGTCCTGTTAGGACATTTGTTTGGCCTTTGTGGCGGTCCTGTTTAGGACATTTGTTTGGCCTTTGTGGTGGTCCTGTTTAGGACATTTGTTTGGCCTTCATGGCGGCCCGTGGGGCAGGGAGATGATCCTCTTGTTGTCATGGGGTATTCCAGTGAGGGGATATGTGGTTGGTAGGACATTGTGTTGTCTTACGCGAGCCACGGGAAGGGAACCTGGTTAGGAATAGGACTCAGACGTGTTCAGAATTGTTTGCTCGCGACTCTTGGGGGACTTCGGTTCTGCTAGTACCGCCATATTCCAAGACTTTGTGGCTTGGGAGTGTGGTTGGTATATCGACTTCGGATGACGATCCGAAGGCGCGCTGTAGGGTGACGACCCGAGAGACGAATATTGGATTTATCCTTATACATTATGGCATGCGGGTTTAGGCCCGATGAGGAGCCAACATTATGGCATGCAGACTTAGGTCTGATGAAGAGCCAATAAAAACTCAAGGTATAGACCTATGAGACAAGGAAAGTCCAAAAGTCGAGAGCAAATAACGCCTGGAGCGTGAGTCTATCACCTAGAGGTGACCTTTCGTATATCAGTCAGAGGAGTGCGGGCCGTGGAGTCGGTAGCACATGAGTCCTTGGCTGAGTGTTGTTCGAGATTCCAGGACAAATCTATTTTGGTGGGGGACAATTGTAACGCCCGCGAACCAAAACTCTGCGTTTTGGGGGTGGGTGTCGATCGACACTCATGTGGTGTCGGTCGACACCACTTATTTCTGGTTCGACCAGATTGATTTAATTATCGATTTGGACTGGTTTGGTTTAAGAAAAAACCATTGAACCGAGATATTTAAGTGGGAAAACGACCTAGGTCGTGTTTTATTTTTGTCTTGGTCGCCGTTTGTTGTTTTTGAGAGAGAAAGAGGAGAAAACAGTTTCTAAGAGTTCTTGTGAGAGTTTGTGAGATTTGAAGCCATTTTTTGGAGAGATCTTGCTGTGAGAGTGAAGATCCAAGGTTAGGAACGTGGTGGGAAGGTTTCTGTGGTGGTAGCTTCGTACTTTGGACTTAGATCTCTTTGTTGGCTAATGTGAGTGCATGACCATGGTTTATCTAAGCTAAGATCTCTGTTTCTGTGATATTGTGTGTTGTTTGGTTGTTTGTTTTTGGTTATTTGTGAGTTTTTCGTAGCTCCTGAGGCTTGGATTCATTCCTGGGATTGTGTGGGACGAAGAAGAGAAGTTTGGAAGCGAGATTCAGAGGTTCTGTTCGAAGGAAATCACTGCTCGACAGTGGTGTCGGTCGACACCAACGCGAGGACGGCTTGGAACATTGGCGAGTGCCGGTCGACACCATGTGGAAGTATCGGTCGACACTGTTAGGGTTTTGGGGGTGTCGAGCAGGTGTCGGTCGACACCCAAGTGGTGTTGGTTGACACCATATGTCCAGTGTTGGTCAACACCAGATATCCAGTGTCGGTCGACACCTTTTGGTATCGGTCGACACCATTCTGACAGTAACCAGATCGTGTCGGGTCACTTTTTCATGTTCCTGGTTTGTTTTATTGTTGTTGTTTGTAGCATGAGAGATCTTATTGCTTGTGTGTATAGTCCAGTAGATGGGAGGATTGCCTCACTGAGTATTTATCAAATACTCATGCATCTCAGTTTGTGTTTGTGGTGCAGGTAAAGGCAAAGTGTGATCGTGGAATCAAGGCAATGAAGAGGAAGATGTTCTAGGGACTCGATTGGATGTTGTCTGGTATTGCTAGGTTGCTAGAGTTGGGTCATTAGAAACATTGCTAGGATTGCCGGTTTGGTGTTTCTTGTTGTTTGACATTGAAATGGATAGGATTGGATATTGGTTATTCTATTATGGATTATTATTGGTTATTTAATTGGTATTGTTATTCCGCGGTTGTTTGTGATTGTGGTTAGGTGGCTAGTGGGTATGGGACCACTAGTCATAGTTATTTATATTATTACTATTTATTATTAAAAAAAAAAAAGGTTAGGTCGTTTCAACTTTATACAAATTCTATTAGTGATAGTAATACTTAGGTACTTATATTAATTGAATGATATGTTTCTGAAATTATAGAGACAAGAGGTTGATGTCGGTGAAAAATCTGTTCATAAGAGTGTAAATACCAAATCACTTCCTAAGTGTTATTTGGTTGATTGGACTTCGTCTGATGAGAAGGTTGCTGAGGGTCGTGTTGTTTCTTATGATGCTGGTGAATTAGTGCATGGGATTCCTTTAGGACCTCATGCTGTGAAGGTTTTAATTGATTCAGCTACAAAGCCAGACACATTTCTATGGAGACTTGTGCTTGACATGTCTACTATTGAGGATGTAGTTGGGGAAATGATTGCATGGGATGTCGATTTATGTATTTTCCAGAAGGTGCCATTACAGAAGACATTGCACCTAAGGTTAAGTGTGTTTTATTCACTGTTTGTTGTCTATAGACTATACTTCGTTATATAATCCTTCTATCTGTTTTGCACGTTTTTTCGATCCGCAGAGTCCTATCACTAGTTCAAAAAACAGATGCAAACTCATAGATTATGCTAGGAATGATGAAGTGATCGCTGAAGGCAGATGGCAATCTCGAGAACCTAAAGCATTGGTAAATGGACTTCCTTTGGGTCCAAATGCAATCAAAGTTTATGTCGATGCGGTAGTTAACCCAAAGGCATATCTATGGAGGCCTACAGTGGACATGAGAACTTTGCAGGATTTTTTGAACTGTTTTGTAGCATGGCCTGCAAATAGAGTTGTGTTGGAGACAACACATGAATCCCCTGTTCGTCAACCATCTCCATCTATTGAGAAGTCTCCTGTAAGCTCTAAATCTCCTCATATTCAAGTATCTTCGAGTAACTCAGTAAGTCCAACTTCCTAGAATGATAAGTCTCTAGTAACTCCAAAAGCTCCTTTGAAGAAACCTTCAGCCAAATCTAAACCTACTCTGATAGAGGCATCTCCTCGTCGCAAATCACATGTATTTTTTATAACTTACATATAATTTATTGGGCTGTGGATAAAATTTGCATGATTGGTTGTGATTGTTCCTGTTGAGTTATGCCTTCGTATTTTGATTGGTTGTTCTTCAAGCGTCTCGTATTGAAAGCAAAATCAAAATGCAAGTTGATGGATATATCTGGGAAGAAGGTTGTTCTTGCTGAAGGACGGTGGTCATCTAACAATCCTGAGCAAGTTGTACATCACGTTCCTTTGGGGCCTAATGCTTGTCGAGTATGGGTTGATGTTGTGATTGTTAAAGATGTTGCAGTTTGGAGGCAATCTTCTGAAATCGAGTATATGGAAGATGCACTTGGAACTTCTATTGCCTGGCCAGAAGACAAAATAGTAATGGTTAGTATATACTTTAATTTACATGTGTGCAAAACATGTTGACTACAACTGATGGCTAACTTATTCTGTTTTTTCAGGAATGACAACAGCTGATGTTACATATGGGGGAACTTGTTTCTAAGTTTTAGACATGTCCTTGTTTTTTTTGTTTCTTCGTAGACTTGTTTTTCCATGAATGTTTGTTTATTTTGAATTCTAAGGTTTTAATAAATCAGACAATGTATGTTTTCAGATGTTACTCGGCTGGAATAATTTTATTAATGGATCTTTCTATATGTTATGTTTCACACCTACTTAAAAATATATACAATAAAAAAATAACGTTATAGGACATATAGTTTGATGATCGGACAAAGAAAAATTCAATATACAAATATTACTAATAGTTTTGAAAAATATTAAAAAATAAGATAATCATATATGGATTGGAAAATACCGTTAACTAAACCCTAAACCCTATTTACAAAAAATATTTGGCAATTTTATAATTTTATCAAATCTAACATATAAAAATTCTGTTATTTAAATTTTAAAATTTTATAAAGTTAAAAATATGAAACTTCTATTTTTTTACACCATTCACCATTCTTAAACTATCTAACCCCTAAACCATATACTCTAAACCCAACATGTAGTCAATCTCTTAGTAATACAAAATTAATTTAAAGTTTAATATTATATTAAGTCTAAAATATAAAATTTAAATTTGTATCTCATTTTTACACCATTAAGCATTCATATACTGAACCCTAAACCCTATACTTTATACCCTAAATTTGTATCTCTTTGTTGAAAGCATTGTACACTAGTATATAAGACATGAATTTGACAATGTAGAACTTACCAAATAAATTTTTAACATAGTAAAACATGAATTAGACAGTGTAGAACTTAAAAAATTAATTTATTTTATTTTTCACCATATTTCAAAATTAATACAAATAAACATAACAAAATATTATACTATTAACAATGTTAATACTTACACAATTATTTCATTGGCTGATTCATTAAGGTGTGGATCACCAAATCTTTCATATCTACCGTCGATTACATGCAATCTAACGGTCATCAATCAACTCTTACTTAACTCTTCTTTTATTACTTTTGTACATCTCGATAACTTTTTATTGTCTACATAATAAACGATTAAACTCATTCGCAGCTTCTGGTTTTCAATCTTCGACAATTCTCTGCCATATCTAAAAGGTTTAGAGCTTTTGTGTTCCTAATTTTTTCCAGATCTAAAAGGTTTTGAGCTTCTGGTTTTCAATCTAACGATCTTTGAAAATTCTCTTCTCGTTTTCAGGTTTTGGATCTAGAAATCTTCTCGTCTCCCTCTTTGTATTAGTTGTAATCGATTGTACCAGGTTTCTCTTTTTTTTTTCCTCCTTTGTTCAATCGATTGTAAAAGTATGATTGTTGATACAAAAAAGAAACCGAAAGTAATGGGATCATTTTTATCAATGCAGAAACGATTTCAATGGAAGCTAAAGGAATCATATGTGGCCTCCCAGCAAAGAACGTTATAACGAAACTCAGACAACAAGGTGAGCAAGGTCAAGGAAGTGCTGCGGCCAATGATGTGAAGGAGATAACAAGGCTAGAGTACAGACGATCACTCGCTCACCTAGGCTACTTAATACGCATTGATCCACTGTACAAGAGATGTATCCGAAACATCCAAAACAAACGCCCAAAAGTAGAAGGATCCTCTCGATCTGGCAACGCTCCTTGAAGATTGTAATCTTAGAGTTCATTGTCTTTGTTATGTTTAAAATTTGTGAACTTTTGATATTTATGTTCAAATTTTGTTAACTTTTGATATTTATGTTTAGACTTTGTTAACTTTTCATATTTTCTGATCTCATTGTCTTTCATCAATTAAATCAAATTATATTTTATACAATGATTCAAATAATATTATAAATGATGTAAATTAATATGTATTCAAGATAGATCTACTTAAATAAACCATTGCAAGCTATACAGCATTTTCTAAGTGCAATTATAAATAATAACATGTTACAAAAAAAGCCATGAGAACGTATATCATAGCACGCAAATAATAACATGTTACAATATTCACTGACATTTTCCATACGCTACTATAAACGATAATATAGCACATAACAATAGCCATTAAATAATACAAAATAGCAGAATAGAATTGCTATATAATACTTTCATATAGCTACATTTTCTGCTACTATAGAGTTAAATTCAAAAACCATAAAGTCACGAGACAATATCCAACAGCACTTTAAATGTGTTATTATAATATATAAAATAGCACAAAAGGTTTGCCATATAATCAAATAAAATAGCACGGAAAAGACGCTAGAATAAATTGTACAATAGCGGACTAGTAGCGCTATAATAGGTCAACATTTTGTAGTGTATTAAAAAACACTACGATATGTCAGGGGGCTATTGTAGCTCCTCATGTCCTAGCATTTATGAAAGCGCTACCAAATTCCTATAGTAGCATTTTTTGTGTGCTTGTGATGTCAATATTTCTTGTAGTGACACCTTGTAAATCTTAGTGACTTGAAGCGGAATGACCTTCGAAGCTCTTCTGTAGGCTATAAACCGAAACTTCAAACTGTTAAATTAACATTTCTCATAAGTCATAAATAAAGAACATACCTGAGTGTATCTTCAAAAGACCATACCTCGTCTTCAGTGGCCCATGAGACTTCGTCGAACAATCCATCATATAGTGGACGAAGGAGTTGGGGTGGAAGATTCATCACTCTTTGAGATACCAGTAAAAACCAACATTTTTCTCCTTTTTCTCCAAGAGTAGTTCTAGATCACTCACTATAGTCTTCTCTGGACAAACTTCGAGAAGAAACTCTTTTAGCTCTGTAAAGCACTTAATGTCCTGAACGCAAAAAAAGTTATACATATACAGTGGTTAATAGAATGCATACCGTGAAGTTATAAAACCAAATACGAACAAACACCTTCAAACATTCAATTCGATCATTAAGCATAGATAAAAAAAAAAGTAAAGTCACGTAACAAAGATGAGTTTTTACATGACTTGCCAAGTTAAGAGCAGTGACAAGAGCAAATAATGCTTCATCCTCATCATCTGCTACTTTGGCTACAGTTCCCACCTTTGTTTGATTCAATATCAAATCCAAAAAGCCGCTCAAATCCCAGTCCTGAGAGTCCTCCGCCCTCATATCTTATGGAGAGAACCTTGCGTCCAACTTCCTCCACCATGGAGAGAACCTTGGCTCTGCTTTCCTCCCTTGGGGAGATAACCTTGCGTCTAACCTCCTACACCTTCCTCACTTGAGGAGATAACCTTGTGTCCAGCCTTCTTCACCATAAAGAGAACCTCGGCTCTGCCCTCCTCCTATGTAGAGAGAACATGTTCACGTCCTTTTGCTATATCAAAATGGCTTGCTCCGACAACCAATGAAAGTAAAAACCTTTTTCTAACGTCACAAAATCTTTTGATAGTAACTAATGTTAAATTTTCCAATGTATTTGTGATAGTAAATATGCTAAAGTGAAAGTAAAATAGTTGGCTTAATGTGTTTATATATTACATAATATACTAAACAATGATGAATCATCATAATAATGTATGATCGCCATGGAGAAAATCTCGGCTCCGCCCTCATCCGTTATGGATAAAACCTTGCGTCCAACCTCCTCCATCATGGAGAGAACATTGGTTCCACCTTCCTCCCTTTGGGAGATAACCTTGCGTCCAAATTCATCCACCTTCCTCCCTTGGGTAGATAACCTTGCGTCCAACTTCCTCCACCTTCTTCCCTTGGGTAGATAACCTTGTGTCCAACCTTCTCCATCATAGCGAGAACCTCGGCTCTGCCCTCCTCCGGCGTGGAGAGAAAATGTTCACGTCTTTTTGCTATCTCAAAATGGCGTGTTCCGACAACCAATGAAAGTAAAAACCATTTTCTAACGTCACAAATTCTTTTGATAGTAACTAATGTTAAATTTACCACTGTATTCGTGAAAGTGTCTTTGACACACCATGACAAAGCCTCTATCTCTGTAACGCCTCAACCTCCACATTGCTTAGTGAGTCCATGTCCACTCTCAGTCCATGGGCCCACCTTCCAAAGTGCTCCCAACATCTATTCCCGGCTCGTGGACCCACTCATATTCGATGGTCGGTTTGTTACGTATGGGAGGCTTTGAAAATTTGTTTACCGACCTTACAAATCAACAAATGACTTTTCATGTGTTTTGTCATCACTCGCACAGTTCCGACAATAACTTACATGAAGGTCACCCATCATGAAGTTCTCTAATGACCCTTGACCAAAAAAATAAGTGCATTTTGGTGACGTATATGGCCAAATCAATTCTTTTAAACCTTTCTGCAAACCAGGGTGTCAGAGTGTTTGAGCTCATATGGATCTACCAACAACGATTTATCTTTTTCCAATCTATCTATGTTTGTTGTATGCTTGTGTTTGATTAGCCTATTTTATCCATTCATTAGGTTGATGAGCTTTTACTCGTTATCTTCCTTTGTGATTGAAAGAATAATGGTAACAATTATGTTTGCAAAAAAAAAAAAAGTTTATGACCAACCAATAAAGGTTGAGAAATTAGAAAAAAAAATTGGCATAATTTAAGAAACAATAGAAAATTATAAGCATGATAATATATGAATCCCAAATAATTCAATGATGAAAATATAAATTAAATAAAAGAATCTAAAAATACTACAATAAATTTTGAGTCCATGGTTAACCAATTGAAAAAGGATGTTATCAAATTACAGTACAAGGAAAACAATACGCATATACTAATCTTTTTTTTTTTTGTCAATATATTAATCTTACCTATTCTCGACTGAAAAATAAAAAAGTAGGTGAAAATTTTAATAAAAAAAGTAAAAAAAATTTACTTTCCCATTAAAAAAAATTCCAATTAAGCAAAATGGAAAACAGTGTTTTTGAATAAATTATTTAAATATTCCTATTATAACTTGACACATATCCAAATTTTATTAATAACTAACTTTCAAAACCCAATTTTATATAATAAGATATTTATGTATTCAATCTATTCTTTAACATTTAAATGATTTTATAAAGTATAATTTTAAATTTTAAATTTATTTATTTTTCTTCTAAAATACTTCTCTCACTTTCTTGCTCGCCTACAAACCAAAGGATTTGCAAAAAAATCAAAAACCAAAGCTTCTTTTAAGAAGCATTAAGATGTATGAATATATATAACTACAACTCAGTGTTGATACCAGTAAAGCACCAGCAGAAACAGCTGATGTAGTGAGCCGATTACAGAATACTAGAAACAAAGAGTGTTTAAAGTACTCTTTTTTCAATTCATAAGGCACTCTCATGATCTTTTCCTGCAATTACAAAGCACAAATTCGAAAAACCCAGATCGTTTTTTTCCAATCAATTTGAACAGAGAGAGGCGGATTCGAGTGGGGAGAGAGAAGAGAGATAGAGACCTGAAGATGACGAGAGTGATCATAATCCCAGAGATAGCGAAAACAGCTTTCCATAGCTTCTTCTTCTTCTTCTCCTTGACCTTGGTTTCGTTTACAGAATCAAGTTCTTCCATTTCTCCATTAACGGATCTGCTTCTCTCTCTCTCTCTCTCTCTCTCTCTCTCTCTCTCTCTCTCTCTCTCTCTCTCTCTCTCTCTCTCTCTCTCTTTCTCTCCTTCGCCAAAACAACAACAAAAGAACAATTAACCGAACAATTCAATAGAACCAAACAATACAATTACAGTAACTAGAAAGGCCAAACAAAAATACTCAGGATAGTGCAAGGTGTACGAGTCAGACGAAACTAACAAGATCAGTAATAAACTCATCTCTATAGAAAGATTGACACAATAACATCTCAAGCTTTTGAAACAATCAATAAAAATACAGAGCAACTGAAACATATTTTGTCTTTACAATAATCATCTTCATGAAATAAAGATTCCAAAGAAGTGTAGATTGTCACATAAAGCTCTCAACTTCATCTTCTTCTTCCGAATCGTCGTTAGGGTATTCTTCATCTATTATAATTGCTTCTTCTTCTTCTTCTTCTTCTTCTTCTTCTTCTTCTTCTTCTTCTTCTTCTTCTTCTTCTTCTTCTTCTTCTTCTTCTTCTTCTTCTTCTTCTTCTTCTTCTTCTTCTTCTTCTTCTTCTTCTTCTTCTTCTTCCTCTTCTTGTTGATGAAACGCCGCTACAGCATTTAGGTTTGCTTTATATGCTTCTATCGCTGCTTCTTCTTCATCATACAAGAACTCATGATTGATCAAACTATCAACAGACCACCTTTTAGCATGGTCTCTCTCCAAACACTTTCTGAGAAAGTCCTTAGCCTCTTCAGACAAGTAATCAGGGATAGTTGGAACCAGACCACTTTTACCAATGACAGTAACCCAACTTTGCCAGTCAAGCTCATCATACTCTCCCCAAACCGTTCTCCAGTCAACATCTCAAGCACAGCACAACCAAAAGCCCACACATCCGCACCATAGTCCAAAACCTTGTCCCCTATAAGCTCCGGTGACATAAACCTTGCGGTTCCACTCGTGTGATTCCAGTTTTCACCATCATCAATCCGCTTTTTCTCCAACGCGTTTCCCAAACCAGAGATCATAGCCTTGTTATACCCATACATGGCAAATCCTCTGTTCACAGGCGTCAGTAAGATGTTCTTTGGTTTGATGTCGCGGTGAATAATCTCTTCTCCGTGTATACGCTTGAGACCACGCAAGATATCGCTAGCAAATTTCTTCACATCATCAATTGGTAACCCTTCTCTGTGGCTTTTGATTTGCTTCTTAAGGGTTTGGCCAGGGCAGTACTCGAGTATGGTGTTGAAGTACTTCTTATTCTCCATCTTCTTATCCTCTGTTATCTCGTGGCCGTAGCAAGACACGATGTATGGTCTTTCGAGACGGGTTAAGAACTTCTCCTCGATCATGAGATATTCTGATTCTGAGATCTCGTTAGACTTGATGGCCATCTTGGAAGGAAGATCGTCTTCGCCTTCTTCGGTCGTTCTTAAGGCTAAGTAAACAGAGGCGTTTGAGTCGCTTCCGAGAAAACGAGCCACCACCCACGAATCGCTTTCTAGCTTTCTTAGGATTAAACGGTTCCTCTTGCTCGACGCTCGACGAATCTGCGTCATCCTCTATCACGTTCGTCTCTGATCTGGTTTGTGAATACTTCCGCTTCTTGTGGGGACGGTTCGAGTCTTCGTCCCACTGACCTAATAGATCAGAAGATGTTGAATTCGACATCTTTCTAACCCTAGAACTCTGTTTTTTATTTTTTTTATCTCTCTTATTTTTTCCTTTCTCTGAAGTCTGATTTTATTAAAACGATGAGACAGATCAGATAAAACGATTAGACAGATTAGAGGCCATGACGATATATATTTATAATGAATCTGTGTTTGATTACTACTTGGGACTCAAGTTTCCTTTTTTCTTATTTTCCTTTTTTCCTCTGTTACTTAGAAAATCAAAACCCAACTAGGATTTAACTCGTGGTACACCACGGGACCAAGTATTTTATATAATTTTTTTTAAAAAATAATTAGAGTAAGTTTCTATGATTTTTAGTATCGATGTTACACTTTCGTATATATTTTGGTGTTTTTTTAACAACTCATAGTATTTATTGTTAAATTTATGTGGGTTGAATTTGAGAAAACTATACTTATTTAAATATTTAAAGCATTAGGATATTTAACATGTAATGGTGGTGTATGATTTTGATTTTTTTTGCAGAAAAATCTTACAAAAAAAAAATAACATTTAAATATTTTAATATGAACTATATTTCTTCGATTCAAATTCCGAGTCTATTTGCCAAGATTGATTTGACCTTTCTTTATAGTATGTTTGGTACTTTGTAAATCATCTTGTATTGTTATTACAGATCAATTAATAGTAGAACACTTTTCATTAATCAAATCCTCCGTTGATATGAATGAGACTAAAGAGCTCAAACAGAAGAGTAGAAGAGCGGCAAGAGCTTCTTTGGAAAGACATTTCCTCTTATCGCTATTTGTTGACATAAACCACGGATTTTAAATGGCCAGTAAGTTAGATTTCTTTTCCATGAGTGAATCTTGATCGAGTAAGTCTGAAATATTAGTACCTCTTGTTTAATGATAGAATTAATAAGCTTGAAATAGAAGGCCATTGTCACCTTGCAGAGATGGACACCAAAGGGAAATTAGTTTTTTTTTTTCACTACATAACTGATCGAGATAGTTGGTGTTTTGTTGACATGAGGTAACACGGTTTCTCTACAAAAGAAATAAAAATCGTTATATTGGTTAAACATGATTAAAATTTCTCCAAATTTCAATAACATACATGTGTAGAAGGAGGTGCAGATAACTGGAAATTTGCAGCTTACTAATTAATCTTATTTACAGCTAAAGGGTCAGTACTTACCCCTTTCACTTCCTGAATGATCTGCTGAAGAGAAGTGTTGATGGTTTGGAGGTGTATGTTTTTGTTCTTCTCTCCTTGTACTTTTTAATCATAATTCCGTTAGCTGCCTAAAAATATCAAAAAACCTATTCAGTAAACGTACCCCACAAGGTACACGGCAAGATCTGTCTCTCATCACTATACAAAAAAAAGTTCTATCATATAATAATGAAAAGAACTGTAGATTATAAATATTAAAGTCTATTAAACTCACTTTAATCTCTTAATTCGAAATCAAGCTTGTTGGCTTGCTGTTCAACTCTAGCATTTGTATATCCCAATATTAACGATTTGGCCAAGCTCATCTAGAAAAAAAAACAAAATTAATTAGTTTATAGCATAGGAAGAAAAAAAAATCTTTATATATATTATACTATTGAAGATATCAGCATGAGTTAGAGCATTTTGGGTCTTCTATTCACAGTTTCACATGTTATCTATAGAGTTCCTTGGTGACGATAGAATTCGATGTGGTATCGAATCAATTATTTAGTATGTAGGTAAGGAATATCCCATTAAAGTGTCGTGTAGATGTACTAATTAGTTTCTAAATCCTCGTATTCTTTCTTCTCATCTTAAAAAAAAACTAACAAAACCGGATTTATAGCTAGAAAACGATATAACTGTTATATCGTTTTGTGGAGTCCACTGAATATCTTGCAAATCAGGAATTCATATCTTTCCTTATTTCTCTAGAACGCACATTAATTCACACATATATAGAAACTAAATATGCAGTTAATAAGGAATTTATGTAGAAATAAGTAGTTTTTATAAAAAAAATGATTTTGTCGATTAACAATCTCAAAGATCTAGTAAAATAGGTATGTAGATTTTTGATAGGATTAAAAAGTAAATGGGTAGAGTTGTTTTTGGAAAACTCAAAATGTATAGATGTTGTCAAAAATTTTATGGCAATAAATGTAACAAAATTAGGTCGATTTAAATAGTTCCATTAATTGAGTTTTTATGAAACGTTATTTTAGGAAAATCGTTAGGGTTTAATGTTGTAATTAAAAAAAAAATAAGCAAAAATTCAAGGGCATAACAAAAAATGTACTTCAAAAATGTTAATATAGATTCCGAACTTTGGTGACAAATTAGACGGTTCGGTTCACAATACCCTACTATATTAATTGGAAAGTACAACTGTACAAATATGAAACTAACCTTAAATGTGTAAAAATTTATGTTCAATTGCCATTAGAAAAATGTAATTAAGATTAACTAATTAATTAATTAAAAATGAAAATTGGGGACACATAAAATGAAATAAATTGTAGAAAAGTAAAAAAAAATTCTATTAGAATCAGAACTAATTTGTACTTAAAAAAATTAACAGCTAATATTCTAAAAATCTAAACAAATAAAAAATCTATATAACCACAAATTTTATCAAAAAACATTTCCAGCACAGGTTAATTTTTTCATCAAAAATCTAATCAAATAAAATATATAACAGTTCCGTTTAATGGCTTAGACTTTAAACATTAATAAATAAAAAATAAAAGATATAAATATAGTATCTTATCTTTTTAAAAAAGTTATATTTTTCTTTTAGCCACATCGTTCTTTACGAAAATAAAAGAAAGTTGAGATCTAAATATATACAATGCTTGAAAGTGCTTATTCAAAGAGGTTTTTCAGAACTTTCACTAGCTATATTTAGTTGCTCTTTTTACATGTTAGTTATATTTTTTTACTTATTTTACAACTATAGCAAGAATTGCGTTTAATTGACAAAAATTTAAACAATTTTACTCATTACATGCAAATGTCTTATTGACATGTTTTCAATAAATATTTTTAAAATATACACATTTTTAAAATCCAAAAATTTTAATATAAGCAAACCGAATTTTTAATCACAAACCATTATAAATAACATAATAACAAAATAAATTATTACAAATTTTCATCAAAAAAATTCAGCCCGCGGTTTTCGCGGGTTAGTACCTAGTCTATATATATAAAGTTAACTTTGCTCACTTCTCCTTCCTCCTTATCAACATCCACGTAATCAATTTTGGTTTTTTGCATAAAAAATACTATTTTTAATATTCATTCACATATTTATTACTTATAAATAATAATAGTAAAAATAAATAAAGTACGAATTAACTAATTAAATTTTAAAATAGTATAAACCATAATATAATTTTTAGTAAATAATAAAATAAGAAATTATCTAAAAATGAATTAAGTAAAATAAATGAAAATTTTAAAATAGTAAAAATAATACTATAAATTTGTTTTAGTAATAATGTTATTATTAAAATTATAACCAAAAAATGATTATATTCCAAAATAAAGAATGGGTTAATGAATTTGAGATTGTAAGTAAGATTTTAATGCATGGTGGAGTAAAAAACAAGTTATGTAATTATATTTATAAAAATCTAAACATGAAAATAAAATTGAAGTGAAACATTAGCGTCTAAGAAACATATACCATAAAGATTTATTATTAAATTTTACTTATAAGAAAGAAAAGATTAATTACTTAACTTAACTTAACTTAAAAACTTTGATCTAAAATAAAGACACTGTAAGGGGCACACTTTTTATTTGGAAAACTATGAAAAAGAATTTTGAAAAAATAATCTATCTAAAACAAGAAAATCAATGGTTAGGAAATATAGAAAAAATGATATGTAAGCCTGTACAAAAAGTGGCATATGATTTGTGTAAGGTATATTATCAACTGAAACTACAATTTTATAACATGATATAAAACATATATAACATATATATATATATATATATATTATCAAATGTTTTTAACCCAAAACATTGGTAAAAACAACATATTTAAAGTACACTATGATTTTTTTGAGAAAGATGAAGCTGGGGTTGCATCACAAAATTAATATCTGCAAATAACATATGAGATTTTAGAAAAATATGTAACTTGGATTATTGAATAGATATTCATTGTGGGGTTTAAACGTTTCATCATTTAAGCATTCTTGACTTAGTCAGAAATTCTATTATGGCAGATGATGTAACTTGGATTAGTGAATAGATATTCATTGTGGGTTTTAAACGTTTCATCATTTAAGCATTTTTGACTTAGTCAGAAATTCTATTTTGGCAGATGATGCATTTGGACAACCTCATTGTAGCGACGTAACACTAAAACCGTTTATGAAACTTTGTATATTTGTATTTGATGTATGATATTGATATATTTAAATAATCTCTATAATTATGTCAACGATCGACATTTACCTTATAACTTTTAAAATTATGAATTTTGAATGAACTCTTTTAAAGATAAAAGGTCAGAAAATTGTCGACAATATTATTGCGACACTAGACAATATATGTTATATATATATTAGTAAAATAAGTAAGGCACTTATATATATTTATCTTTAAATCTTCAAATTATATTCATATTCAATGATTCTTCTTGATAAACAATTTAATTAAAATCCCACGTAAAAACGCAAATATATATATAAAAAAAGTTATTATCTTTAAAAATATATATGTTGTATATCACTGAGTAAAGTAAGTTTAGTATTTATATAAATTTATACTCAAAAATTGAAATGATTATATTTGAGCTCAACAATTTCTATTGATAAGAAATATTTTTAATTCAAATCCCGCGCATGCGCGAATACAAATTCTAGTTAATATATAAATTTAATAAAATTTTAAAATATTAAAAATATATAAAATTAATTTTTTAAAAATACTATATAAAAGGACATGTTAGAATTAATAGAAGACACGTCAATTAGCGTCTCAGTTCTTTTTTTCCTCAGTGGTAAATTCGGTTATTAGAGCGTCTCAGTTACATAGGTCCTTTTTAGCCCTAGATTATCTCTACGTTATGACGTCATCACAACATTTCTTTTAATTTCTCCCACGGCACGAATTGGTTTCAGCTATTGTGTTTTTGTATTCAGTTAACCAATGACCAGAAGTTTTTATTTGTTAGTCGTAATTTTATATAGTATTTAGCCAGTCTTTCTTTATGCAATCTTTCTTCAGTTCATATTTACAATATTAATCAGGTCAACTGATTGATGACCTTTTCTAGTATTTATCTTTTTTTAACATATCTTTTTTTTATATTAGAAAGCTTTTAATTAAACAATTAATTGAAATAGATAATTTCCAACTTGGTGACCGAAAACTCGAGCGCCGCTCTCTTTTCTCCCAAATAGTGAAATTCTAGTTTTTTAGATATGTGATTAGGAAGCCACTCCGGTGGTTGGTGCTTCTCGCCGACACCGTCAGTGGCTTCCCCTTTCGTTTGTGCTGTAATTTTTTTTTGGTTTTGCAATTCTTTTATCCCTTTTATTTCGTTTGGAGAAAGGCTTCTCTTGGTGGAAATGGTAGATCTTCACGGCGAAGGTGTTTGGTTCTGTCGGTGGGTAGCTTCTCCAGAGAGGATTGTTGTTGGGTGTCCAAAATATGTAGATCTGGCGGTGCTCTGTTTTTGTTGGTGGATCTCGAGAATTGGTTTTCGGGAATCCATGGCCATGGTCTCATCTGTTTTTGCTGTTCGGTAAGCTGGCCTTCTGGCTGTTCCTCTTCGACGTCTTGTTAGGGTTAGATGGAATTGCTTTAGTTGGTGTTTGGTAGTGGTAGCTTTATGGTGGTCCTTAGTAGTATTGAGCAGTTTTAGTAGCTTTCGTTTGGTATGTTTCAGCTCCTTGCTAAGCAAAGGTTTCGCTTTGTTTGAATGTTATGGTAGAACCGTAAGTTTGCCGAGTTCCTTCTTCTTCTTATTGTTCATAGTGGGTGACTGGGTGTTAGTCTTCTCCTTTTACGTCGGTCTCGTCTATGTGATTGGTGTTCTACGAGAAGTTAGGCCTCGCTCCTCGCATTTTGAAGACTTCTAGTTTGACGTTCTTGGGCATATCAATATCGTCGTCGCTTCGAAAGTGAGTGGTCTTGCTTGCCGCTTTATGAAGTCCCAGACTCTTGGTTACGAGAGATCGGCTCTCATCGTGTTAGGAGGTGGTTGATGTTACTCTTGAGTTGGCCGTTGGCATCCTTGGTAAATCTCATCTGTTTGTGCCTTAGAAGAAAAGGTTTTTAGCTCTCTTGGTTCTATTGTTTCTCTTAAGGTTTTATGGCCGGTTGCTTTTGTTCTTAGATTAAGGTTGTTGTCCTCTTTCGTTCTAGTTATCAATGCTCTGTTTTGTATGATTTTCTTTAGTTCCTTTGTTAGTTTCCGGAGAAATCTTGTTTTCCTCCGACCTTTGACTCCGAGGACATTTGTATAATACGCCCGCTTAAGTCTCCCCTCTTTTGGACGTAGTATACTATTTTGTATTTTATTTTAGTTAGAACCAAAATTATCAATAATAATTCCAATTGATAAAAAAATAATAATAATAATAATTCCCAACTTCGGTGAATATAGGAATATCCTGAGAACCCTTGCAGGCTTGCAGTCAAATTGTCATTGTCGGCCTTAAAATTTAGCAAAACGAGAAATAAGATATAAAGAAGAAAAAAAAACTGGAATATGGGCGAACTTAGATACCAATGCAAAAGGATATAAAAGTGTAATAATACAGCACTATATGGCCAGAGCGGAATAATCAAATTGGTAACAAAATGTACTTAATGTAGGCACGACGCTTTTGGATGTCGTATATATAAATACAAAATTTCATCGAAGAGAACATTAACTTAACGTGGAACTAAAATTAGCTTTTAACGTAACAATATCAGGCTTGATTTGGACAATTGAACTCAATATGCAAATAAATAGTGATAGAGTTGTTTATTTTCATGATATATAATTAAAACATTTATTAGCGATATATTAAATTATATGAGGATAAACTCAAATGAAGGCCTAAAGAAGAAGATTTCTTAGGATTTGGTTTTTGTGTTTTATACAATATCCAGAAATTTTCCTGGTTGTTGAGTGCAAACTTGTTAAATGCAAAGTTGCTTATACATATGACTTATTCAAACCGATATGGTGATAAGGTTTTGCATATGTAGCGATAAGGTTTAAACTTTCAACTAGAAGTTTGAATAGTTGATTCATTAATTTTATAGAGAACTTGGTAGTACTATGCGCTGTCCCTCAAATAATACTTTTTTATTTAAAATAAAAACTTATATTTCGGTTTATATTTTAATTTTGACAAAAACTATTTCTTACAATTGTTTATAAGTTGTATTGATACATGTTTATTATCACAATAGATTAGAATCCTCACTTGTGTGAATTGTAATTATGATGTATTTTCCATCACTGGTAATATAAAACAAGATAGGATCAACAAATTGTTATATAAAAAGAAGAGGAAAAATGGCTTTTGTATATCTGGACAATTACGATGTGTTGAATTTATACATCGGACTATTGACCGTTCGAACATACATGCAATTTTAAAATATTTGAATTGCATACATGAACTTTTGATTTTGTGCTCAAATATACATAAACGTGTTTAATGAATATTAAAATTAAAATAAACGACGTTGTCTTGTAATAAGTTGAAAAATTAAAATTGAATGAAAATGGCTAAATCTACCGTCGAACCGCTGACATTTGACTTACAAATGGAAGCTATATACCACTGAACTACATAAACTTTTAATAAATTCAACGAATATATATATATATATATATATATAACTAACAATGACGGTTCATCTTCTTCCCCCTAAACCCACATCTTCTTCACCATAAGGGTTTAAACCTCAATTCCTCCCACTCTTACTCTTTCTCAATCTTCCAAGCACTCCAATTTCGACAACTTCCTTGAGAACAATCTCCCTCACCAGTCACCACGAAACCCTAACTCAACAAACTCTCCTCAGGTTCCTCCCTTCGAAGCTCCGTCACCATTCTCTCTTCGCTCATTATGACTTCGCCGTCTTCAACTGGGCAGTTATGCTCGACACGTTCCGCCACATCTCCACATTGGCGAGGAGGAGGAAGAAGTAGGGTTAGGGAGAAGAAAATGATGGGCCATTATTGTTATTATATATATATATATTCGTTATAATTATATGTAAAACTTATGTAGCTCATTGGTAAGTAGCTTCCCTTGACGTACAAAGGTTGAGGGTTCAAATGTAGCTTTACTCAGTTTTGGTTGAATTTTAAATTTTCAACTTAATCCAAAACGACGTCGTTTCAATATTTTTAGACACGTGGACTCTACGTTACAGTGACTTAACAGAAAGACTAACAGAATTACTCATTAAACACGTTTATGTATATTTGAACACAAAATCAAAAGTTTATGTATATTTAAGCACAAAATCAAAAGTTTATGTGTGGAATTCAAATATTTTAAAACTGTATATATGTTTAAGCACAGTCAATAGTCCAATGTATATATTTAATATATTGTAATTGTTCAGATAGTAAATCAAGATATATGTGTTTAAAAAAAAATTAGTTTCGATTTCATGCGGTTGGGCATAGGATCATAGTGCTGTTTTTCGAGGATTTTTCAGGCTTAGTTTTTTTTTTCTTTAGTAAGAAAAAAAGAAAGAGAACATAAGTACTGTATGTGTGGTGAATGGGAAAAAAGGTCAAAAGGGGTAGTTTGTGCGAGGCAAATATTAAATCCTAAATACATATGCTTTTATGGGGTGATTGGCATTTGTGGTGATCTTTTGCATTTAGTTGTCAAAGTGTGTATTGAATTTTAAATTTTCAACTTAATCCAAAACGACGTCGTTTCAATATTTTTAGACACGTGGACTCTACGTTATAGTGACTTAACAGAAAGACTAACAGAATTACTCATTAAACACGTTTATGTATATTTGAACACAAAATCAAAAGTTTATGTATATTTAAGCACAAAATCAAAAGTTTATGTGTGGAATTCAAATATTTTAAAACTGTATATATGTTTAAGCACAGTCAATAGTCCAATGTATATATTCAATATATTGTAATTGTTCAGATAGTAAATCAAGATATATGTGTTTTAAAAAAAATTAGTTTCGATTTCATGCGGTTGGGCATAGGATCATAGTGCTGTTTTTCGAGGATTTTTCAGGCTTAGTTTTTTTTTTCTTTAGTAAGAAAAAAAGAAAGAGAACATAAATACTGTATGTGTGGTGAATGGGAAAAAAGGTCAAAAGGGGTAGTTTGTGCGAGGCAAATATTAAATCCTAAATACATATGCTTTTATGGGGTGATTGGCATTTGTGGTGATCTTTTGCATTTAGTTGTCAAAGTGTGTATTGACGCTAAATCTAGAATAATTAAAACAACTAGATGAATATTAACTCCAGTAGTTTATGCTTTTTAAACAATTGTGCTACTAATTTATTTTTATTTTTTATGTAGTGCTTATTTTTATTTTTATTATAATTAGGGAAATCTTGAAAAATATAATTTTGACGTTGATTTTTTTTAATACTTCACATAGGTTTTTTTTATTTTATAATTATATTATTAGATACATGGATGAACAATTTTGTTTTGAGAGATTTAATCATTATACAATTTTTGTCTAAAACTTCTTAAAAAATATTTCAAATGAAAACATGAATTTTGTAACAAAGAGTTTTTTTGGTTGAATAAAGTTTACATTCATCAAAAAAAAACTTAAGAATTTAGATATATTCATATTTAAGCTTCTCAATTATATACTATGAAACACTAACATTTTCTTTTATCAAGAACTAACTTTTTAATAGATATAATTAAGATAGACATCTTCCTTTCATGTTAGTTTTTCAATTTCTTGAATATAACTCTAGAATTTTGTTTTTAATAAGAATTTCATTTAATTCTCTTTTTGACAACTTCTACAATGAGAATACAAAAATCTCTTCCTCTTTGTCTCTGTATTTTTCTAAAACCAACATTCTACAGTTTTATTCAATTATCTTCTATTTGATAGTGAACAAAATCTCAATCTTTTTCATATTAAAAATTTATATCTTTAGAGACAAACTCTTCAAACTATTGGCAAAATTGTAATGCTTAAACCATATGTCCATATATTCATGGTTTACGCCAAGAGGAATAAGTGGCTATTTGATTCACTCCCGACGTCCTTTTGTCTTTTGGTGATGCATTTAATTTTTTGAGACATGTTCTAAGCTTTTCAAAATTTCTTATGTAAAAATTGAAACTGTTTTTGTAATATATAAAAAAAATACATGAAAGATGTTTCATATTCCTTTTAGTTTAGATTTGTTTATTTTTGATGAGTGTGGTTTGTTTACTTTTGATGAGTGTAGACTTGTCACTCAAATGGAGAGAATTAGACATATTTCCTAATATAGATTTAAAAGACTACAACTTGACGAGGATCACAAGCACGTTTAACCCATAACCACACTACAAGAAAACAAGCTATTCCCGACTGCGGTAAGAGTCGTTAAGTAGTCGTTAATTTGCTGTTTACGACTCAGTTACGACTAAAACATGTAGTCGTAAATCCTTAGTCATTAAAAGAATAGGTCATAAAAATAGTCGTTATTTAACGACTACGCTATGACAGCATACCGTTGTCGTAAAAATAGTCGTAAGAGAGTCGTAAACTTTTACGACTACGATACGACAGGGTTACGATTAACCAGCAGTTATATAGGCAGTTGTAAAGGAGTCGTTGTGTTGTCGTAACATTTGAAGACTCGGTTATGACGGATTTACGACTAAACATGATGTACAATATTTTTGCTTGTAGTCGTAACATACTTGCTACTGATTTACGACTATTTGGCTACTATTCTATTATGCCCCATATTACATCAGTTTAGCGACTAATGTGTTGTGGAAAACAAATTTGTAAATGTTTTAAATTGAAATTGGTACATGTTTCTCAAAATATTATGAAACCAATATTGTAAATACAACAAAAACAAGACTGAGACAATAAAGTCATATTAACCGATGATTTATAATACAAACCAAAAGAGACAATTGCATACCAAGTTTCTCATAAGAAAAATATATTGGTATACATGTGTCTCAACAAAAGAGACAAGTTCAACAAAAGAGACGAGTTCAACAAAAAGAGACAAGTTCATGAGTTAGGTCTAAGAAATTGGAGATTGAGAAGTTAACCTAAGAAGCATCCATGTTTGAAGTTGGAGAAGGATCTGAATTTGAAGGTGGAGCTGTTGCAGGAAGTGTGGTTGAGAGTGGCTCTGTGGTTGCTTCAGCTGATTGAGTCTTCAAAAAGTCCATAAAGGCCGGGTCAGTTTTGCGCAGGTACATCTCCACTAAGGACAAGTGCTCTAGCTTGTCCTTCTGCTCAGCCACAGCTTGGAAATGTAGTGCTTCACGGGCCGCATTCTCTGCATCACGACGTAGGTTATAAGCAGCCTGCTCTTCGATTTTATGTTGAGTTTTTCCTTCATTTTCTCTTGCAATGACTGAAACATTGCATACTGTTGTTGTTGGTTTTCCTTGCCATTGAGAAGAGGTTGAAGAGTATGCTTAAGACTTCCAACACCATACAAATTTCCTCGTGAATCTTTCTGAGTGGACTACGAAAAAAGAGAGAAAAACACTACATAAAGAGGCTGTAGAAATCGAAAGATAATTCAATGTGGGTTGTGAAAAATTAAACTTTACCTGAATAAATATGCTTGTGTAATCATTTGCTGTGAGCTCTGGAGGCTGTGAAGTATGTTCCCCAAGGTTGGACAACTTCTGCTACAAGTTCTTCTCATAATTGAGAGAGATTTGCTCCGCCTTCCGGTCAACATAAGTACCACTTGGCTTGGTATGTGTCTTAATAAAAACCTCACCAAGACTCACCGGTCTTCCCAATTTCGTTTACTGCAATGTTACAAGAGAAGCAAGGGTTATGACATCATTTAAAGCTCCAAATGTAAATAAAAACAAAATATATGGGTGTATAAAAGTTACTAACCATTTCGGTATGGATTTGCTGATAAGACTTTGGCCCTGTAAGTGGACGTGAGGACCAAGACCACCACGATCAGACAAACGAGCTTGATAGTAGGTGAGACTCCTTTGTTGTGCTTCTTCAGTCTCCCAATACTCAACCATTGTTCGCCAAATAGTATCTACGATCCATGTTGGTCGCTCTCCACTCGTCTTGACATTGCTAATCATGTCTTTCATCCGGCGTTGGCAGATGAGCTCGAAAAACTGTTGAACTGTCCCAGTAATCAAAGGATCCCATGTGTGTGTTTTCTACAAAGCAAAGAGAATATAATGATGTTAGTGGAAACTCAACAAGTAAACATATATGTGAAAAGGTTAAGAGAGAAAAAAACTGTACAGCAAACTCGATGAAAAATCTCTCTTGTCTGTCCCGAGGCACACATGACCAGCTGTAGTATGGACCATTAAATTTATTTGTAAAACTTTTAGTAATCTTCCTTACTAGTCGCGATTTTTCGTCTCGAGTAAACCTGCAAACACATGAAATAGATGTCAAAGATTGAGTATGATTCAACAGTACTTATACATATATATAAGACCAACACAAAACAAAACCTATTAAGAACAATCAAAACAGACATGAATGTTCTAAAACTAACCATCATAGAGCATCACCGACCATCACACAACAACAAAAAATTATTTTACTTAACAATCAAGTAGAAGATAGTATTAATACCAAGTTGTGTTTAGCATTGGTGTGGGGGAGAGGACGGTGGTAAACTTCTCACGGTTTGGCACTCTAAGAAGGGCATTTAACGTGATAATCGTGTCCTCCTAGAGCTCCGGATTTGAAGCCTCAGAACCTTCATGGTAGTTGTTACTGTGAGATGATGGATGACTCTGAGCTTGAGAGTTATCAGCTGGAGACGGTGGAGGATCAGTACCACACTGTCGCGGATTGTTGTGGACCTCCTCTGACGAAAGAGGATGTTGAGTCTGACGTTGTTGGTTCACCGAGGTCTGGAAAATCGTCTGTGGCGGTGGGGATAGTTGCGGATCTGTGGTGCTACTGACGGTGAGTGTCGAGGGAAAACATGGTCTTGCTCTTAGGTTTGAGGATGGGGTAAATCTGCTGTCGGCGTAAAGTTTTATTGACTCGGTAGAGCTTTTGGTCTTCTCGCTTCCTTGATGGGGGTCGACCCTTCGCCTCTTTGGAATACATTAGGATCCATCTTCCTCTTTCTTCCTCGCTTAACTGGAGTTTTGGTTGGAGAGCCTTAGCTGCAGACTTCGTTGCAGATTGTGTTGAAGCCATCATGAAAAAGAGAATCGGGAAAGAAGAGATCGGAGATAGAGTGAAGTATCGGGGATAGATAGAGAAACCGAAGAGGATTCAGATTGAAGGATTCGGGAAAGAAATCGAAGAGGAGAGGCTCAGGGATTCGAAGAGAGAAATCGAAGTGGAGAGAGTATCGAGGTTTATCAATTAGGCTAATGAGATAGAAAATTAGGGATTTGTTAAAAGGGGGGAAAATTAGAGATTTGGTATCCCGGGTAAACCAAAATTATTTTGGTTTTGGGGGTAAATCGAAAAATTTAAGGAATTAAAATTGGTTTCTCAGGTTAATTTGAGTTAATCTGCATCTTCGACATCATAATCAAGATTTATTGGTTCATTTCTTTCTTCTAAATTATCGAAAACCAGATCTTCACTAGTAGTCACCAATACAGCATAATCATTTTTTGTTTGCAAAAGAGTCGGTTCTTTGTTCTCATATTATCCTGCAATGATTCCCCTCGGATTAAATTTTAAAATATTGAGCCATTCCTTCCTTGGTTTCTTTGTGTATGGCTAGGGAATATAGCAAACTTGATGCGCCTGGGAGGCTGTTTAGGAATATCAACAAAAATATGAGTTACACATATATATATATTATCGACATTAAAATATATATATATATATATGTACCTAGATTAATGGTTCTTATTTATTATATTTTCTCGATGAAAGAACGTCTATGACACCACCATTGTTCATCCGAGTGCCTCTATCCATAACAGGGTCATACCACTTACACTTAAAAAGTGTGATTCTCAAATTGACCATCCCCTCATACTCGAGTTCTATGATATCAGTTAAGGTCCCCTAGAAATCCGCTGCATCGGATGCATCAGTGTAATTTTCACCTTTAACACAAACTCCATAGTTACAAGTCTTTCGTCCAACACCATGATCATGTGTATGAAACAAGTAGCCTCTAGTAAAATACATTAGCCATGTTTTGACCTTGTTCAAAGGTCCATGCACTATCTCTTGAACCCAGGTAGGAAATGGATTTGTGGTGTTCCAGTAAGAAACCTGCATATATGTAACAATATATCTACATATTTTATAATTATTTAAATATATAATAAAAATGCTCCAAATAAGAATTATATAAAGACATTCATATTCTTTAACCCATAAATGATATTCGTAAGCTCTTATGGTGGAGAGTTCTTTTTCCGAAATTCCTGGATATTTTGCACCAATAAAATCCTCGAACATACTATATATACAAGACCAACACAAATATATGAGAAATTTTTTGTGGATTATATATATAATAAAGTTTATTTTACTTAATCGATATAAACTTAATTATATACCTCTCAATTGGCTGAAAATAATCACAATTCCGTAAAACATATGCATGTGCGCATTGATAGTCTCTTTCAGACAGCCATATTTTATTCATTTCTCCACTTGGACGGTCGATGTGAGTAAATATAGGAGGTACTCCAGGGACATGATATACATGGGTTTCACCTTGATCAAATTGTGTTAACCTGACCGAATGAGAAAAGTAAATGACTTTCAAATAAATGATAACAGTTTTATCTACCTTGATTGATTTTAGAATTTACCTTGATTTTGTTTGTATATTTGCGGCAAAGTAGTGCTCTGAGAAATAAGCAATCTCGTTATTGATATAAGATTCAACAATTGATCGTGCTGCATATATTTTGTTCTTTGCTTTTCCTTTCAATTTTGTAAAAAACCTTTCAAATGGATACATCCACCTATATTGGACAGGGCCTACTAATTCAGCTTCGTAGGGGAGATATATAGGTAGATGCTCCATCACGTCGAAAAATGATGGTGGAAAGATCTTTTCCAAATTGTATATGATCAGAATTATATTCTGTTTTAGAATTTGAATGCGACTTTTATGCAAAATTCTCGCACATAAGTCCCGGAAAAATGCTCCAAGCCCTACAGTATAGAATGCCAAATATTGGGATTAATTACTTTCAAATTACTATTTGGAGACTTCATAAATATAGGGATATATGAACTGGTTGATTAATACATGATAATGCAAGGTGGATGTTCCGGTCTAGGAGTTCTGCAAAGATAAATGGAAGTAGTCGTTCCATAAAAACATGGCAGTCATGACTCTTCATGCCTGAAAACTTTCCATTTTCCATATCAACACAACTAGCTAGGTCTGACGAATAGCCATCAGGAAATTTCACCGAATGTTTGACACATTCTAGTAAACTTGTTCTCGCTTCTTCTGTCAAAGTGAAGGGTGGGAAAGGAGCTTTACCATCACTATCAACATGTAACTGTAGCCGAGAACAGAATTTTTGTATATCCAATCTTGACATGATGTTGTCTTTTGATTTACCCTTCACAACCATAAGAGTATACATGATGTTATCCAAAAATTTATTCTCTGTATGCATCACATTAATATTGTGTCGAAGATTGAGGTCCCTCCAGTAAGACAGCTCCCATAATATGCTTAACTTATGCCAGTTGTGTTGTTTTCCATAGCCAGCAGTCTTCTTTTCATGACCATTTCCACCAACGTCCTTGGTTTTTGGTGGTTTTACTTCAGCCAAACGCTTGTAATAAACTTGCTCACCAGTCAACGACTGAGGTGGATACTATCTCGAAGCATCTTATCCCTTTAGGAAGTCTTTCTTATTCCTCCTTACTGGATGACCGTGAGGAAGAAATCTTCGATGACAATCAAACAGACATGTCTTCCTTCCATTAGGGAGATAAAACGATTTTGTATCTTCCATGCAAACTGGACAAGACAATTTACCATGGGTTGTCCATCCTAATAACATGCCATACGCTGGAAAGTCACTTATCGTCCACATTAACGCTGCCTTTAAATTAAAATTTTCATTCAACATAACTTGTTCCTATATTCATATTGATTTCTTCCCCATGTTTATACCAAATATAATATTCAAGGCATAAATCCATTGCTAAAAATATGATTCCAAATTCTTTTTCCCGACATAAATTTATCGTTCTTACAATGACTACAAGGACAGTGGAACATACCCCCATTATTCTGTGATAGAGATTGACTATTTGCAAATACCATGAATTGCTCCATCCCCGTTGTAAACTCCGCCGAAAAATTGCCTATCACTTCATCGAACCTCTTATACATCCACTCTCGAGAATTACTGTAATTGTATTTCCCAGCCATTATATAAGAATAATCAAAAGATATTTTTTTTCTTTTCTTTTTCTTTTTCAAGATTTTTTTTCCTTTCTTTCTTTTTCAATATTTTGTTTTTCCTTTCCACAAATGTGTTTGTTTTGATCGAGTGAGGAGAGAAGAAGTGGTGAAGCTGATAAACATAGAGGCAATTTTGGCGACTACCAAGCGACTAAAAAAATCAATCGCATAATACAAGTATACCAACCCCCAAACGAAATAAACGTGATTTTTAAATATTGGCAGTTTACGACTTTTATACAACTACATTACGACCTGCCGAAAGTGTCGCGTAGTAGTCGCTAAATAATGACTACGCAGCGACAATATGTACGACCCGCCGAAATTGTCGCATAATAGTCGCCTAATTGGTGACGTAAATGCGTCTACCGAACTAGTCGTAAATTAGGGACTATATAACGACAAGGCTATGGCTGCATTTATAATTCTATATATGAGTCGTAAGATAGTCGTTAAGTGGCGACTATTTTGACGACTAACGGATGTTGTCGCAATTTAGCGACTACGTTACGATTGTTTTTATTTAGTCGTAGTATAGTCGTAACGGAGTGACTAAATAGTCACTAAATTTAGCGACTGAATAATAGTCGTAAAATGTAGTCGGAAATGGCCAGTTTTCTTGTAGTGCGAGTAACATGACCAAAACAGTCAACCATTTGTTTATAAACATGAGAGAATGGTTGACTGCTGTCAATCCAAACCGTCAAGCATAAGCTTGGGCATAAAAACCGTACCCGAATACCCAACCCGGAATCCGACCCGAAAAACCGGGTTAGGGTAGGGTACGAGTTTGCCTATAAAACCCTATTGGATTCTATTTTCTAATACTCGTGGGTTCGAGTTAGGGTCGGGTAATACCCGGTACCCGTTTGGGTACCCATTAAACCCGAACATATAAACATATTTATAATATTTATCATTAATATAATGCAATTACCCCAAAATTATGATTATAATTTTGAATATTTCATTTAGTTTTATACCTAAATATCAAAAATAATCAAAATATCTAATATATTTTGTTATGTAAGTCAAAATTTAACTAAATTTATTTAAATTTAATTATATTTTTTCGGGTACCCGGTAGTTCGGGTACTAATCGGGTTTTAAAATTTGTAACCCAAACCGACCCGAACCCGATAGTACCCAAACCGAACCGAACCCATATATCTAAAAATACCCAATGGATTCTATTTTTCTAAACCCGTTTACCCAAACCCGAATGAATAATACCCGAACCCGAACGGATTACCCGAATGTCCAGCCTAGTCAAGCAACAACTCGTTGCAAGCCATTTTATTAGATCCAACGCAGATTTAGCTTGGGTCCCAACCCAAACTTATTTACATTTTTTACCTTTTCCTCAATAATTGAAATTGAAAAAACATAAAAAAAAAAAGTTATAAAACTGGAGAAAGATTCACATCATTACTTCTTTATTCTTTATCTACTATCTCGGCTACGGCAAAATTTTGTGTGAATCACGCCACATATCCTAAACCTTTGCCATATAAAGGTTTAGTTTGCAAAAACTTGTAACAGAAGGCTAAACAAAACAAAACAAAAAAAAAAAAAGAAGAAGCAAAAAAAAATTGTATGGAAGGAAGCAACGAAACATGCGTTTACAAGAACCCAGACGCGCCAGTGGAGGCGCGTGTAAAGGACCTTCTCTCTCGTATGACTCTACCGGAAAAGTTCGGCCAGATGACTCAGATCGAACGTGTCGTCACTACTCATCCCGTCATTACAGATTACTTCATCGGTATATACGAAACAATCCACACTCCATTTGTTTTGTGTTTTTTTTCTCTGTTTTGGTTTAAGTCAACGACCAAAACTTTTTAGTTTCCCAAGTTCCAAAATTTTTTTTGGGGGTTACAGGTAGTGTACTAAACGGTGGAGGGAGTTGGCCGTTCGAGGACGCCTTGACGTCGGATTGGGCTGATATGATCGACGGCTACCAAAACGCAGCGTTAGCGTCGCGTTTGGGTATCCCGATCATCTATGGCATTGACGCCGTCCACGGCAACAACAATGTCTATGGAGCCACCATCTTTCCCCACAACATCGGCCTCGGAGCCACCAGGTTTTTTTTTATTTTTACCATTCTCTTTTCACACTTTGAGATGTAGTGTTGTGTATTTGATTAGGGTGTTAATTGTTATAGTGTTGTTCAAATTAGATTGGATTCTTACCCTAGAAGTATATTTTGAACAAGTGTTTTTTTTAAAATGTGATAGAGATGCAGATTTGATCAGAAGAATCGGGGCTGCAACAGCACTTGAAGTTAGAGCTTGTGGCGCTCAATGGGCGTTTGCTCCATGTGTGGCCGTAAGTTCTTAATCGCTTACTCAATTAATTGAATGGAGCATTTGGTGGATACCTTTGAGTGTTCTTATGAGAATATGTTTTATTTGGCATCTCTCATATCTTAACAACATTGTGAGTATGAGCTATATTTCAATACATGAGAATTTGCCTAATCCTTAGACGTCTGTCTATACAGGCTTAGTGAAAATCAAGATTATATATAAGAGGAATGGAAGAAAATAATGAAAGTGATTTTTTTTTTGTTGACAGGCTTCGAGAGATCCGAGATGGGGACGATCCTATGAGAGTTACAGTGAAGATACTGACGTTATCTGCGAGTTGAGTACGCTTGTATCTGGCCTACAAGGCGAGCCACCCAAAGAACATCCCAGTGGTTACCCATTTGTTGCAGGAAGGTATATAACATATACTTCTAGCTAGATATATATATTATGGATTTGATGTAATTTCTTATGGATTTGTTCACATATGTGATAGAAACAACGTGGTGGCGTGCGCCAAGCATTTTGTTGGAGATGGTGGTACCGAAGGGGGAATAAACGAAGGGAACACCATTGTGTCATACGAAGAGTTGGAGAGAGTACATCTTGCTCCATATTTGAATTGTCTTGCTCAGGGAGTCTCTACGGTTATGGCATCTTACTCCAGTTGGAACGGACATAAACTCCATTCCAACTATTTCCTCTTAACCGAACTTCTCAAACAGAAACTAGGTTTCAAGGTTAGCCAAAAAAATTGACTTGGATATGAAAGAGGTGTATGATTTTAAAGCTGTGTTGCCTTTGCCTTTTTTTTTTTTTAGGGGTTTATCATTTCAGACTGGGAGGCTTTGGAACGGCTTAGCGAGCCGTTCGGTTCAAACTACCGCAACTGCATCAAAATCTCAGTTAATGCTGGAGTCGATATGGTAGATTCTAAAACTCCTAGCTAGTTAATGATTTTTCATCTCTCTGGGATGATACAAAGAACTAAGATTTAGTTAATCAATGTTACTCCAGGTGATGGTGCCTTTCCAGTATCAACAGTTTATAAAGGACCTCACCGATCTGGTGGAGTCAGGGGAAGTAACGATGTCTCGGATCGATGACGCTGTTGAGAGAATACTCAGAGTGAAGTTTGTTGCTGGTCTTTTCGAACATCCTCTCACGGACCGCTCTTTATTGAGTACTGTTGGCTGCATGGTGAGATCTCTTGTACAGATTAATGTCATTAGATTTTAATTAGACAGGAGTGTTGGGACCAGAACATGATTGACCTGTTTTTCCATTACTCCAGGAACATAGAGAAATAGCGCGTGAATCGGTTAGAAAGTCTTTAGTTCTCCTAAAGAATGGAAAAGAATCTGAGAAGCCATTTCTGCCTTTAGATCGCAATGCAAAGAGGATTCTGGTCACTGGAACTCACGCTGATGATCTTGGATACCAGTGCGGAGGATGGACAAAGGCATGGTTCGGTCTAAGTGGCAGGATCACAATCGGTAATTAAAGTGACTTCAATGTTGTTGGAAATTTTTAATGGGAACGTATCTAATATGGTCTGAAAAATGCAGGGACAACGCTTTTGGATGCCATTAAAGAAGTAGTTGGAGAAAACACCGAAGTGATTTACGAGAAGACTCCTTCTGAAGAAACCTTAGCCTCAGGTCAAGGCTTCACCTATGCCATTGTTGCGGTGGGGGAACCTCCCTACGCAGAGACATTGGGAGATAACTCGGAACTCTCAGTGCCCTTAAACGGTAACGACATTATAACTGCGGTTGCAGAGAAAATACCCACTTTAGTGGTCTTGTTTTCTGGACGGCCATTGGTTCTTGAGCCACTGGTTCTTGAAAAGACTGAGGCTTTGGTTGCTGCTTGGCTTCCTGGAACCGAAGGGAAAGGGATGACTGATGTCATTTTTGGAGATTATGACTTCGAGGGGAAGTTACCAGTGAGCTGGTTCAGAAGCGTTGACCAATTGCCGTTAACCGCTGATGCCAATTCGAATCCATTGTTTCCACTTGGTTTCGGTCTGAACTACCATTCGGCCGAGAACTAAAGTCCGGTCTGTTGAAATGTGTGCAAGTGTGAAATTTATTTGATATGATGGGAGTATGAGTGGCGTTTGTAAATTTCTATTTTGAAACAATTCATATCAAATGCTTCTGTCATTGTCTTTGCTTTCTTGTTCGACAAGAAACTGTTGTACAAATTTCCTATTGGTCTTGTTTTTATTTCTTCGCAATAAATGGACACTGGAATTACGGGTAGCTTGACTTGTGAAATTTATGAGAAGACAAAATTCTAATATTAATGGTTTCAATAGAGGAAACTTTGTTTAGACAGTTGATTTGATAAATATAGTCTCATATACTACTACAAGTACGTCTACAAGCCAGGAGTGGTGCTTCTGTCATTGTCTTGCCTTCTTGTTCGACAAGAAACTATAACTGTTCACTGTTGTACGAATTTCCTATTTCGGTTGTTTTCTCTTTGCAATAAAGAGAAACTGATCCAAAATTAAACCATAATTATTTTTTTCTGGGAAGGGTTTACCTGTAGCTTGATTTGTGATATTAATTATGAACATACAAAATTTTAATTTTATTAGTTTCTATAGAGGAAGCTTTGTTAGACGGTAGATCTGATAACTCATAGTCTCTTATGGTAATCCCATTAAACGAAACTAACATAAAAGAAAAAAAAATCATCATCAACTGTTTGATATTGGTGAGAAGTAATAAATGTTACATGCGTGCAGGTTGAGGTTACCAAATTTGTTTTGTGCCCTCTCTTTCATCAGACTATCTATCTGAAAATGGATCAAATTCTATGTTTAGTTATAGTAAAATTGTACGAAGACAAATTAGGTTACTCAAGAAGAGAAAAAGTTGAAATAGCTAAAACATAAGCTTACAACTTTCAACAAACATTGATACAAGATGGATACAACAATAAGGGTGTCTATATATAAGAACATAAATTTATATAGAAGGCCGGGGAGCTACATATGTTATAAACGATCCTAATCCATAAGCTCCACATTCTCTACATGGTTGATCAAAGTCAAAAACCTTGAGCAGGGAGCCTTCTTATCTACAATTCCGAAAGTGATTTCAATTCTTACCACAGTATTCTCCACAATATTGTAGTAGATCACTTCGAAAGGCTCCACTAGAAAGCTTGTCGACAAGACAATTTCACCTGCACTAGTCATCCCGGCAATGTATAGGAAGGAATGTGAAACTGCATACTTCCAGTAAAATGGCAATGTGTAGACAGTATTCGACCATTTGACCTCATCAGTATGATCCTCTAGAACCCTCAGCTCAAAACTTTCTGTGCCTTCATATATAATACCAGAATCTGGCAACAATATGCCCAAGTTACCTTCGTAGTTTATGAGAGCTGAACCCAAAATTGGTAACTCAACATCTAGAAAATTGAACCTCTCCGATTCAACATCAAAGCATACGACCATATAACCTGGTCGAGTTCCATAGCCCATGCGCTTAGCTAAATAATATAACACCCCATCAATGCATACCTCAGTATGTAACGCTTGATGGGGTATCGAACATTCGACCCTTTTCCAGGTCACTTCTCCCGTTCCTAATGTTGAAACTCGACACACATAATCATCAGACACGGTCAATACCTTGAAGACTTTGCCGGTAGGATCATACCCCAAATAGGGTCTACTCAGATTCCTCTTGGTTGTCGCTACGGGTAAAGACATGTACTGTCCTGTGCTAGGGTTACAGATCATCGGCTTCCTAGATTTGGTACAGATCAAACCAAGTATAGATGGACACACATCATCCGAAGAACCCAAACCTTTAGGGAAATGCATCTGGTAATGCGGATATACACAGGGGTAGTCTTGGTCTGGATCTAAATCCTGAGGCATGGAGTACAAGATCCGCTTACCCTTGTATAGGAAGGTGAATAAGAGACGCGGACGAACCGATGACACTTTCAGGTACAGTTGGGTGAAGTCTCGACGACGAAGTAGGCAAGACCAGAGCTTCGACACACAACGACACCTTGCCACGTCTTTCACTGGCAACCTTGAGAATATGTCGATGAAGACATCAGCTGGGATCTCCTTCTTGTATTCTCTTGGTGGGGACTTGCTTGCGCTGGCAACTACTTGCTTCTGCCTTTTTTCCATGGCGGCGTTTAACCCTAGACTCCCAAACATGACTTGTTTTTTATTTCCTTTTTGTTTTTCGAAGGTGTGGACACATTTTCTATTTATAAGGACTTAAAAGGAGGACCACAGCTGGTCTAACTGATGGTGATATTGGGCATGTTCGTTTCATCGCCGCAAGTACCTGCGGTTGCGGCAGCCGCAGCTATTATTGTTCGTTTGGTTGCCACAGGTACCTGCGGTGTGACGCTGCGGCAAACGTATCTTCACATTTTAAACGTTGATTAGATGCGGCGATTAAAAATGTTGTGTTTACCGCTGCCGCTGCCGCTGCCGCAGCCGCCTGCGTCGATGAAACGAACATGCCTATTGTCTTGATAATTATTCATTTCATTCAAACATAATTAGTTCCTGAATCTACCAAAAGAAAAAAAAATCTCTCATAATGTAAACTAGTTACATTTTATGACTCGAAATAACCGTTATCTTTTACCGGCAATTATATTTTCGCGCGTCATTTTTTAAAACGTTCGTTTCCATATATTTTTTGAGCTAAGAAACTAATTTGAATTACAAAAAAAGAAAAAAACATTAATTTTTATTTCGACAAATGAGACTGATCATTTATGTTTTCTCAGTTTTCAGTTTTTTTTTTTGTAACTCAACCTAAAATTGCAAAGAGCACGATAACAAATATATACCAATTTACTCCCAGTTTACAAGGTATATGAGAGTATTTATGTTTGTCGCAAAATTTGTGTGGGATCATAAAAGAAAATATAAATTTCGGAGGATGGATTTCTAAGGGATTTGTTTTTCTCAAAAATATTGTCTTGATAATTATTAATTTCATTCAAACATAATTACATTAGTTCGTGAATCTACCAAAAGAAAAAAAAATTATCTCATAATGTAAATTAGCTACATTTTATGACTGAAAATAACCGTTATCTTTTACGGACAATTATATTTTGGCGCGTCATTTTTCAAAATGTTCGTTTCCATATATTTTTCGAGCTAAGATACTAATTTGAATTACAAAAAATGAAAAAAATAATTTTTTATTTTTGACAAATGAGACTGATCATTTATGTTTTCTAAGTTTTAATTTCACTTCTTCTTTTTCTGTAACTCAATCTAAAATTGTAAAGAGCATGATAACAATTATATACCAATTTACAAGGTATATGAGAGTATTTCTGTTCATCGCAAAATTTGTGTGGAATCATACAAAAAATAAAAATTTGGGAAGATTTATTTGTGACGGATTTGTTTCTCTCAAAAATATTTTGGTATTACTCTATTTGCGACAGATTTTCTAGTATATTCTCTTAAAAATCGCTAGTTTTCTTGTAATAAAAATTCACTTGAATAATCAATATTCGTAAGTCAAACAAATAATAATTTATACTAGAACTAAACAACAATAAAAATATGAATAGATGTAAAATCATGAGTGATATACCTTAATCTTTTTTTTTTTAATTTAAAAATTATTAGAATAGTGGAGTAAAGACTTAAACACGAAATCTCATGCACATTTTCGTTCATGATGATATACTTTAATCTTTCTCAAAAATGATGATGATGCAATATTTAGCTTGGAAATTATCGAAACTATTTGTGTGTTCATTCCATCTAACAAAAACTAAAAACAGAGATAAAATGTTTTGTATAGCTTTTAAATAGTTGGGTATTTTGAACTTTTATTAAAAAAGAGAATAAGCAGTTACACTTTGTCCAAAAAAAAGGCAGAGAATAAGCCGTTACACTTTGTCCCAAAAAAAAGCCCTTACACTTTTGACACTTTTAAAATAAAAAATAAAAACTGAGAAGCCGTGTAAGTTTAAAAGATGTGTAATTAAGCAAAAGTTCTCACAGCCACTAACCAATAATCTCTTAAATGGCTAACTTTTTTTTTGTTTATTTGAATTTATATTAATCCATCAAGAACCAAGAAATTACAACAGTGGCAACTGACATTTACTAAAATCATTTACTACGATGGTGTCTTCGTCCACCTTCGTCTACTATCGCCCAAAAGAACTGCCGTCATCCGCAACTAGAGTCTATGTGAACCGCCTTCGTCTGAAACCGGAGCCTGAGTAAACCGCCGCCATCTGCAACCGGAGCCTGAGTGAACCGGCATTGCTTCCACCTCTTCAAAGAAAGAAAAAAAAAACCCTAATTGTTTTAGCTGATGGGCTTTGTATTTTGATGGGTCTTTTCTCTGTTGGGTTTTTTAAAACCAAAATTATGTTACTAAAACATAAAAAAGTGGACTAACACATTTTCTTTTTTTCCCTTTTTATGATACTAGTTTTTGCGAATTCAAATTTCTCTCCCAGGCGCCTTTCCCAAGAAGAGATGAAGGAAGCTATTAACCAGATCTCAACTACTCTTCTCTACCAGATCTCAACTACTCTTCTCTCCCAGGCGCCTTTCCCAACCTTTTATCCAACGGTTTAAACCCTGTCTACATGATGTCTCCGCTAACCTCCGACCCAAAACCTAGATCGTGCTCAGCCGATGATACTCAAACCTCGCTTCCGACCATTAACTTGCTGATTCCAACCTATTAATTGCAGAAGTTATTGCTCCCCTGAACCCTCCCAAACCATCTAACCGTTTTGTTTTCAGTTTAACTGTCTCAAACTACTTCCCTTTAAACTTTTCCCACTTCTTCCACCATCCACTTCAGAGGACATCTACCTCAAAACCGGGCAATGGCGAATCGAATCCCTTATCACCTCAAAGGAAAGGAGCCAGTCCAAGGTTTCTCACCGCCTCCACACAAGAGAATTAGAGCTCCAGACATCGACACTTCTGACCTGATACAGGAGAACTCTCTAACCCTCATTGGCCGTCTCATAAACCCTGCAGGACAAAGAATGCGAGCTCTCTTTCCGTTCCTTCTCACCCGCTGGAACCTACAGGACAAAGCTGAAGGCTCAGATCTGGGTCAAGGTATTTTCCAATTTAGATTTGAAACGGAAGAAGATTTAAACCAAGTGCTAGCAAACAGACCTTACCATTTCGACCAATGGATGGTTATAATCCAAAGATGGGAACCAGTTATATCTCCAACCTTCCCAGCTATGATCCCTTTCTGGACTGAGATCAGAGGCGTACCAAAGCACTTTTGGAAAGAGGAAATGGTCAAATCCATTGGTGAAGTATTAGGAAAAATCCTTGCGTGGGACATCTCCCCTGCCTCTGTCAGAGTGAAAGTCCTTATAAATGGACTAGAGCCTATCACAAAAGAAACCATAGTTGAATTCGCAGATGGTAGCGAAGCCCTCATAACCCTGGAGTATAGAAGCCTAAAAAACCACTGCTCCCACTGCTTGCGCCTAACACATGATAAGTTATCGTGTCCAGGTCTTTTCGACCCCAAAGAGGAGTCCCACAAACCTAGTAATTCTCAAACTCATTCAGGTTCTATTGCTGTCACCAGGAATTATTATACCCCACAAGATAACTTCCTACCACCTCGAAGGCCTCTCCATCAGACTTCCAGAAGAGATAACAGTGAGAAAAGCACCCACCCCAGGAAGAGATCTTTCAAGGACATGAGCTATAGAGCGAGACGACCAGCTGAACAGAGAATCACTCACTACACTTCGCGACAACATCTCAGAGGAGGCCCTGATAGGTTTCACTCAAATCACTCTGGTAGCCGTGAGGAACCCACACACACTCGTAATGGAAACCATCAAAACAAAAACCCCCTAGCTCGTAACACAATGTGGAGAGAAAAGACAGCCTCATCTCTCGAGGCCCTAGGAGAACCATCAGTCTCATCAAGGGCAAGACGTCCTCCATTGGAACGCAATATAACAAGCCCCGACCCCCAAACCCCACCTCCCTAGCCTATCCAAGCTGCAATTACCTCAACTCAATCGCTGGAGGGAAGGGAAACAGAGCGACACCTCCCATCTCGAGAACAGGTAATGAGTGACCTTCAGGAAGTTACTATCCAATACATATCCTGCCCTGATCCCACAAAGAGTGCAGCCAGAAGAATGCGAGTTCTCCAAAGTGATGCAGATAACATTATGGAGACTACTGCTAACTCCATTCTGGCATCAAACCTAGCATCAGTTACTGGCCCCCTGCAAGCAAACAATGGAGTAAACGGAAGTCAAACCCAGGAAACCTTACCCCAAAACTTTACACAAGGTACAATACAAGAGACGGGTGAGACACTGAAACGTGGACGTGGGCGACCCCCGCAACAAAAACAAACCACAAAACCAAATCAAAAACTCCCAGGAGCAAAGTCCCAGAAACTTAACTTCGCTCAAGGGTCCCCAAGGAGGATATCAAAAACTAACTCACCAACGCGCTCAGGCCCTTCTAGACCTCCTCATAGGAAGAACTCAAAGGCTCCGGTAAATCTTAACCTTACTGAACAAACAAACCCTCTCCCAGATCAGGATCCGGAGCGTTCTCAAGACCTAAGTGACAACCGCACCCTGCAGAGGTCTCAAGCCCCTCCTGCTGCACCAAGAGTGCCTATCTTTCCTGCAAGTAAGAAGAGAAAGGCGGATTTTCAGAAACCGCCAACCCCTCTTCCTTAAGAGTGGCGAGTTGGAACTGTTGTGGGTTGGGGAACCCCATAACAGTCCAACGTCTGAGAGAAATCCGGAAAAAGATTTTCCCGGACATTCTCTTCCTGATAGAAACCAAAAACTCACCTGAATCAGTCCTCCAAACGCTCCACTGGCTGGATTATCCACACCACCACATAGTTCCCCCTCCCTCTCAAGCTGCTGGTGGTCTAGCACTATTCTGGAAAGCAAACTTAGAAATTGAGGTTAAATCCTCAAACCAACACTTTATAGATACGGAAATCAAAGCAAAGGGGAGAAGTTTCTTTGCGACCTTCCTGTATGGAGAACCAGATAGGGGAAAGAGGCTTCAAGTATGGATGCAACTTCAAGAGATAGCTTTATCTCGATCAGGTCCCTGGTTTGTCACGGGAGATTTCAATGATATAATATGCAGTGATGAAAAGGTTGGTGGACCAGAACAAACTGAAGGATCATTTACTGACCTGAGATCCTTTATGTCAACTTGTGATCTTTATGACTTGAAGCACTCCGGAAACTTCCTTTCCTGGAGAGGAAAACGCCACTCGCATGTGGTTCGTTGCCGGCTTGATAGATCCATGGCAAATAGTGATTGGGTACTGGCGTACCCCTCGGGTAGAAGTGAATACCTACGCTTCGAAGGTTCGGATCATCGCCCACTGATCACCTCTTTCGACCCTGTCAAAAAATATTACAAAGGCCTGTTCCGTTACGACAGAAGACTCAAAGACAATCCCGAAGTGAAAAACCTTGTTCTCAAAGCCTGGAACCTGAACCCTACAGCCTTGGTTGACCAACGCTTACATCTATGCCGTCTTGCGATAATAAAATGGAGCAAAGAACAAATGCTGAATAGCAAACAGGAGATCCTCTCTCTTAGTGAACAACTCGAAGAAGCAATGTGTGATGACAATGTGATTCAATCCACCATTGATACCTTGAACCAACAACTTCTTTTGGCTTACAAACGAGAGGAGGAGTATTGGAAGCAGCGGAGTAGACAATTGTGGCTAACCCTTGGGGATAAGAATACAGGCTATTTTCATGCTGCAACAAAAAAACCGACGGGCCATTAATAACATCTCTGTGTTAGAATCTGCTTCAGGGCACAAAGTCTATGAGGAAAAGGAGATTGTTAAAGTCATTTCAGACTATTACGAGGACATCTTTACTTCGCAAGTAGGAACAAGAGATAAAGTGGTCCAGGAAGCTCTCTCACCGTGTGTCACTGCAGAAATGAATACAACACTTATAGCTATGCCCACACCTGCAGAAATCAAACTAACCTGTTTCGCAATACACACGGACAAAGCTCCGGGTCCAGACGGCTTCTCAGCTAGCTTCTTCCAGACAAACTGGGATACGATGGGAGATGCTATTATTGCGGAAGTCCAATCCTTCTTTATCTCGGGCAACCTACCACAGAAAATAAACCACACGCATGTCAGGCTCATTCCAAAAACCACAACAGCACAAAAAGTCTCAGATTACAGACCTATTGCTCTATGCTCTGTCTATTACAAAATTATCTCAAAGCTCCTAGCTAAGAGACTCCAACCAGTGTTACACACATGTATCTCTGAAAACCAATCCGCTTTTGTTCCACAACGTGCAATTTCAGATAATGTGCTAATAACACATGAAGTTCTACATTACTTAAAGACTTCGGGAGCTGAGAAAAGATGTTTCATGGCAGTTAAGACAGATATGAGTAAAGCCTATGATAAGCTTGAATGAGATTTTATTAAAACAGCAATGGAAAGATTAGGTTTTCATCAAACCTGGATTCGCTGGCTCATGCAATGTATCAAAACAGTCTCTTACTCTTTCCTGATAAATGACCAAGCAAAAGGACTGGTGACGCCTCAACGTGGAATCCGTCAAGGGGATCCTCTATCCCCCTACATCTTCATCATCTGCAGCGAAGTGCTCTCAGGACTTTGCTTGAAAGCACAGAGAGAGGGTAACCTAATTGGTGTCAAGGTTGCAAAAGGAAGTCCTAGGGTTAATCACCTCCTTTTTGCAGATGATACTATGTTCTTCATACGAGCAGATCAACACAGTTGCTTAACTCTCAAGAATATCCTACATAAATACGAGGCAGCATCAGGACAGAAAATCAACCAGTCCAAATCCTCCATAACTTTCTCTGCAAAAACCCCTATGTACATGAGAACTCAGGCTAAGGACGTACTTGAAATCAAGAAGGAGGGAGGTCAAGGGAAATATCTAGGTCTACCTGAGCTATTTGGAAGAAAGAAAAAGGATCTATTTACCTCTATTGTGGATCGCATTAAACAAAAAGCTCTCAGTTGGTCTTCCCGCTTCTTATCTACGGTTGGGAAGCTAACCATGCTCAAGTCAGTCCTATCCGCCATGCCAACCTATACCATGTCGTGCTTCCATCTACCTGGTTCATTATGCAAAAGAATTCAGTCAGCTCTTACAAGCTTGTGGTGGGATACGAATACTGAAAAGAAGAAAATGTCATGGATTGCTTGGAGGAAAATCACAAAACCGACAAAGTTTGGAGGTCTAGGAATTAGAGATATCAAACACTTTAATAAGGCACTATTGGCAAAGCTAAGTTGGAGATTACTAACAAAACCACACACACTCCTGGCAAGAGTACTACTCGGTAAATACTGCAAAAACTTATCTTTATTGGACTGCAAGATTCCCTCCTCAGCCTCCCATGGTTGGCGAAGCACTGGAATGGGCAGAGACTTGTTAAAATCAAAGCTTGGGAGAGTAATAGGCTCCGGTGCAAATACACCAATATGGCGAACCCCTTGGCTCTCTACCAGCTCCCCTTTAGCCCCTATAGGTCCACCAATTGAAGCCTCCCAACACCTCAACGTTGCTGACCTTCTCCTACCAAACTCCAGGGGCTGGAATGTGGACCTTATCAAACACATCCTCCCGGCGTTCGAACAAGATATACTGCTACTGAAACCAAGTTTATAGGGAGCAGAGGATATCTGGGCTTTGCTACCCACCAAAGATGGCTGCTACACGGCAAAATCTGGTTACTTTGAATCCACTAACCACGAGCCTGAGCCCCCGGTAACTAACCCCATTATCCCCTCGAGTGAGCTTCAATTTGACTAGCAAAGGAACATCTGGGCAATCAAAACCTCTCCGAAAACTAAGCTTTTGCTTTGGAAAGCCTCACAGAACGCCCTCCCTGTAGGTGCAAACCTTCTCCACCGAGCAATCAGCGAATCAGCAAAATGCCCTTATTGCGATGAAGAGGAAACGATCACACACTTGTTCTTCCATTGTGCCTTCGCTCGCAAGATCTGGGAATTGCTCCCAGTTAAGACATCAATACAGTTGAATGATGTAACCTCAATAAGACAAGGTATCGAAGTGTCGAATAGACTTATATGCTTACCTCCAACTAGTGTGGGTACTGGACCAATCAGTCCCTAGCTGTTGTGGTCGATCTGGTCATCCCGAAATCAATTAATCTTCAGCAAAAGACGGATCTCGGAGGATGAAACTTTGCAAATTGCCTTGGTAAGAGCCAAAGAATGGCAAAATGCGCAAGTTTCGTGTGTCAGACCCGATCCACCCCAAAAATCACACCTTAACCCTCCAAATCCCAGACCTAATCTGATCTGTTTCACTGACGCTGCTTGGAGAAATGATGTCGCAGGTTTAGGTTGGGTTTTCAAGGGCCCGAACGACCTGGTGATAAAGGAAGGTTCTGCCTCGATGAACTACGTAAGCTCACCCTTGATGGCCGAAGCACTGGCAACTCTTACCGCGATAAGAGTTGCCCTTGAAACGAACATCACAGAGCTCTCTTTCGCTTCCGACTCGCTCATGCTGGTCCAAGCTCTTAACAAGAAGATCCAATTGAAGGAACTTCACGGGACTCTTCATGATGTCCTCGATCTATCCTCTAATTTCACTAGTTGCTCGTTTAATTTCATTCCTAGATCTCAGAATCAGCAAGCCGACTGTTTGGCTAAGGAAGCTCTCAGTCTGTTTATGAACCTTTAATTAAATAATGAAAAGTCGTTTTAGTTCCCAAAAAAAAAAAAAACATAAAAAAGTGGAAATTTAATCATAGTAAAAATCAGTTATTTTCAGGTTTTTAATCTAAAAACCAAATGAACCGAATCGATAATTCGGCACAACTTCAAAATTCTGTAAACCAACAGAGAAAAGACCCGAAGTATTCAATCCAAACTGAATCGCATTACCCGAAGTCGCATGCGTGGTCTTCTAGATCGAGACATTTTCTTGCTAATTTTCAAGTTCAACCAAATGTATATTAATAATTCATGAATCTACCAAAAATAGTAGTCTTTCTTTTAGATGTGTATAATATATGAAATCACCAGTGCAAAGCCGTTATTTTTTCGCAGGCTAGCTTAGTTTTTTTAAAAATATGTGTTTCCATATTGCAATACTAATTTGAATGAAATGAAACAAGAAATACATGTATGCAAAATTTAAAAGATGGTTTACAATTTAATGGAGAATTAGATGAGAAATTTTAATCTCTGAGAGAAATAGCAATTGAACTATTTGATTGAGGGAAAATAGGTAAAGAATTTAAATAATTATTGTCTTGATAATTATTCATTTCATTTAAACATAATTACAGTAGTTCGTGAATCTACCCCAAAAAAACAAGAATTCTCTCATAATGTAAATTAGTTACATTTTATGACTGAAAATAACCGTTATCTTTTTACCAGAATTTTTTTTTTTTCATTCGTAATTTTTCAAAACGTTCGTTTCCATATATGTTTTCTCAGTTTTCACTTTTTTTTTTGTAACTCAACCTAAAATTGCAAAGAGCACGATAGCAAGTATATACCAATTTACTCCCAATTTACAAGGTATATGAGAGTATTGATGTTCGTCGCAAAATTTGAGTGAGATCATAAAAAAAAATATAAATTTAGGAGGATTGATTTGTGAGGGATTTGTTTCTCTCAAAAATATTTTGCTATTATTCTATTTGCGACATATTTTCTAGTATATTCTCTTATAAATCGCTAGTTTTTTTGTAATAAAAACTCATTTGAATAATCAATATTCATAAGTCAAAAAATAATAGTTTATACTATAACTAAATAATTGTTACTCGAACAACAGTAACTATATCAATAGATGTAAAATCATGATCGTAATATACCTTAATCTTTTTTCTTTGAATTTAAAAATTATTAGAATAGCGGAGTAAAGGCTCAAACACGAAATCTCATGCACATTTTAGTTCATGATGATAAACCTTAATCTTACTCAAAAGTGATGATGATGCAATATTTTTTTCATTTGCAAGCTTGGAAATTATCGAAACTATTTGCGTATTCATTCCATCGAACAAAAACTAAAAAGAGAAATAAAACATTTTGTATAGCTTTTAAAAAGTTTTGTGTTTGAACTTTTGTTATATAAAAAAAAAAAGAATAAGCAGTTAAACTTTGTCCAAAAAAAAGGCTGATTTGCAAGCTTGCAATTTACCAGAACTATTTGTGTGTTCAATCCATTAAACAAAAAATATCGAGAGATAAATATTAATAAAAAAATAATTAGCTTTTAAAAGTTGGGTTTTGAATTTTTTCAAAAAAAAATAAATAATAAAATAGAATATGTAGCAGTTACACTTTTAAAAGAAAAATCTAAAATAAAAGCCTCATTGAATAAAACCAAACTCTAAAAGTTGTGTGATTTGATTTGCAAGCTTGCAAATTATTGGAACTATTTGTGTGTTCAATCCATCACACAAAAAATATGAAGAGAGGTAATAATTAATAGAAAGTTTGTATAGCTTATAAAAAGTTGGGTTTTTGAGTTTTTCCAAAAAATAATAATAATAAGAAAAAACCAGTATTTTCAAAACCGGACCGGACCGGCGGTCGAACCACGTTAACCCGCGAACCGGCAGCATACCCGGGTTGGGTTAATATCAAAACCCAAAGAAAATTGAACCGGTAAAAAACCATATCAACCCGCCAAAAATCCAAAAACCGGTGAACCATTGAACCGGATAAAACCGGATTTTAACTTTTTTTTTGTAAAAACGAGTGCAATTAATTACCTTTCTAGTTTTATTCTTAGCAGTAGTAGGGTTTCTTAAAATAAAAATTTCCGTAATTAAACTTTTTACTTTTCATACTAGTTTTTTTTTCCTTCTATAGTTTGAATTATCTGCAACTCACACCACAAATCTTTAAAATCAAGGTAAATTTATTGAAACCAATTGTTTTTATAATAAAAGATGTTTGATTTGTGCATGTTTTGGTAATCAATTTGGTGTTCATTTTTTCTCTAATGTACGTAATGGAAAAAAATATTTTATTGGTAATGGTTAGTTTGTTACACTTTGAGTTTATTACTTTAAAAAAAACATTATGATTATTGAAGTATTTTATTTGGTGTAAGTAATTATATCATAGTTGTAATCATTGGAAAAAAAAATAGATAACATATCCTTACCTATTATTTATAAAAATATCATTAAAATCAATTGAACCCGGTTGATCCCGGTCGAACCATATTGACTCATGACCCAGAAGATTTCTCGGTTCAGTTACCGGTCCGGTTTTAAAAACATTGGAAAAAACAGTTACAGTTTTAAAAGAAAAAAATTTAAAGATTAATAGGCTCATTGGATAAAAAAAAAACTTTAAAAGCTGTGTAATAAAGCAAAAATTCTTACAATCACTAATCAATAATGTCTTAAAGACTTTGGCTAGTCTAAAAAATGAAATCTCAGCCTAATTAGGTTTCATTAACACCAAGATACCCATTGACTTAACACCTGAGTACACACCTCTAGTAAAAGTGTAAAACATATATTTTTACTTTTAAAATTACTATTATTTGTTTTTACTCCTTTAATGATTTCTTTTCCTTTTATTTTGAGTTGTTTTCTATCATTTAGTTGTCAAGGTATGTCTTTTTTTATTTATTTTCGGACTCCTATATTGTCTTTGTAATGGTATTTAACATAAGTGTTCATTTTTAGGTGTTGAGAAGTTGCATAGATCAAGTAGATGAAAAACTACAACATGGTTTTCAATATTTTTAGGTGTTGAGAAGAAAAAATTCTGATTAATTTATGAGAAGCTTTGTTAGACAGTTGATTTGATAAACATAGTGTTATATACTACTACAAATCATGAGAATCATTTCATTCCGAATTAACAAGTGTGCCATCTCTTTCAGAGAAGCTGAGATTGCACGTTTCATCAAATTCAATGTTTAATTATATAACTTAATTAACAGTAAAATTCACCAAGACAACTAAAATGAAATTTTGCTCATGAAGAGAGAAAAAAATTCAAATAGTTAAACATAACCAGCTTGAAAGTTACAACAAACATTGATACAAGATGGATGCAACAATAAACTTATGTAGTAGGCAAGCTACATATATTATAAAGTCCTAATCCATAAGCTCTGCATTCTCCACATGGTTTATCAATGTCGAAACCTTTGAGTTGGAAGCTTTCTTAGCTACAATTCCGAAATCGATCTCTACTCTAACTAGAGTATTCTTGTTTACATTGAAGTAGAACACGTAGAAAGGTTCCACTAGAGAGCATGTCGACAGTATGATTTCACCTGCACTTTTCATCTCGGAATATTTTTATGTCGGTCTCGGCACCAGTGCTTTGACACGCATCGACACCTCGCAACGTCTTCCAATGGCAATCTTGAGAATATGTTAACCAAGACATTAGCTGGGATCTCCTTCAAGTTTTCTCTTGGTGGGGACTTGCTTGGGCTGGGAACTACTTGTTTCTGCATTTTTCTAATGGCGGTGTTAAACCCTAGAATCCCGAACATGACGTTTTTTTTTCTTTTTTGGGAGGTGTGGACACAGTGAGTTCTAACGTTTTCTATTTATAAGGAGGACCACAGGTCTGATAGATTGAGATATTACTGTCTTGATAATTTTCAAGTTCATCTAAACGTATATTAGATATACAGTATTATTGGTTTCAATAGAGGATCCTTTGTTTAGACAGTTGATTTGATAAATATAGTCTCATATACTAATAGCTACAAGTACGTCTACAAACCATGTACCTCTTATGTTTGTTGGTGAGAAGAAATGAATAATGAGAATCCTTCCATCTCTTTCAGAGAAGCTGGCTTGTACATTTCTCTTAGCTCTAAATGTAGATCCTGAGGAAGGCCTATAAGGTTCATGAGCCACTGGTTCTTAAAAAGAGTGATGTCATTTTTACAGATTATGACTACGAGGTGAGCTGGTTCAGACGCGTTTGACCAGTTGCCGTCAACCGCTGATGCCAATTCGAATGACCCATTTTTTCCTCTTGGCTTCGGTCTGAACTACTTACTATTCCAGCGAGAACTCAAAACCGGTTTGACTTCACCGGTCTGATGAAATGTGATATTATTTGATATGATGGGAGCATTTTAAAATAATCCAAATTAAGCAATACATGGAGTGGTGCTTCTGTTATTGTCTTGCCTTCTTGTTCGACAAGAAACTATAAACTGTTCACCGTTGTACGAATTTCCTATTTACGTTGTTTTCTCTTTGCAATAAAGAGAAACTGATCCAAAATTAAACCCTAATTTTTTTTTTCTGGGAAGGGTTTACCTGTAGCTTGATTTGTGATATTAATTATGAACATACAAAATTTTAATTTTATTAGTTTCTACAGAGGAAGCTTTGTTAGACAGTAGATCTGATAATTCATAGTCTCATAGACAACAACAATGTGCCTCTTATGGTAATCCCATTAAACAAAAAAATCATCATCAACTGTTTGATATTGGTGAGAAGAAATAAATGATAAGAATCATCGTTAATTAATTGTTACATGCGTGCAGGTTGAGGTTACCAAATTTGTTGTGTGCCCTCTCTTTCATCAGACTATCTATCTGAAAACGGATCAAATTCTATGTTTAATTATAGTAAAATTACGAAGACAAAGTAGGTTACTCAAGAAGAGAAAAAGTTGAAATAGTTAATTAAACATAGATAAGCTTACAAGTTTCAACGAACAATGATACAAGATGGATACAACAATAAGGGTATGGTGTATACAAGAGCACAAACTTATATATATAGAAGGCCGGGGAGCTACATATGTTATAAACGATCCTAATCCATAAGCTCCACATTCTCTACATGGTTTAGCAAAGTCAAAACCCTTGAGCAGGGAGCCTTTTTATCTACAATTCCGAAAGTGATTTCAATTCTTACCACGGTATTCTGCACAATATTGAAGTAGATCACTTCGAAAGGCTCCACTAGAAAGCTTGTCGACAAGACAATTTCACCTGCACTAGTCATCCCGGCAATGTATAGGAAGGAATGTGAAACTGCATACTTCCAGTAAAATGGCAATGTGTAGACAGTATTCGACCATTTGACCTCATCAGTATGATCCTCTAGAACCCTCAGCTCAAAACTTTCTGTGCCTTCATATATAATACCAGAATCTGGCAACAATATGCCCAAGTTACCTTCGTAGTTTATGAGAGCTGAACCCAAAATTGGTAACTCAACATCTAGAAAATTGAACCTCTCCGATTCAACATCAAAGCATACGACCATATAACCTGGTCGAGTTCCATAGCCCATGCGCTTAGCTAAATAATATAACACCCCATCAATGCATACCTCAGTATGTAACGCTTGATGGGGTATCGAACATTCGACCCTTTTCCAGGTCACTTCTCCCGTTCCTAATGTTGAAACTCGACACACATAATCATCAGACACGGTCAATACCTTGAAGACTTTGCCGGTAGGATCATACCCCAAATAGGGTCTACTCAGATTCCTCTTGGTTGTCGCTACGGGTAAAGACATGTACTGTCCTGTGCTAGGGTTACAGATCATCGGCTTCCTAGATTTGGTACAGATCAAACCAAGTATAGATGGACACACATCATCCGAAGAACCCAAACCTTTAGGGAAATGCATCTGGTAATGCGGATATACACAGGGGTAGTCTTGGTCTGGATCTAAATCCTGAGGCATGGAGTACAAGATCCGCTTACCCTTGTATAGGAAGGTGAATAAGAGACGCGGACGAACCGATGACACTTTCAGGTACAGTTGGGTGAAGTCTCGACGACGAAGTAGGCAAGACCAGAGCTTCGACACACAACGACACCTTGCCACGTCTTTCACTGGCAACCTTGAGAATATGTCGATGAAGACATCAGCTGGGATCTCCTTCTTGTATTCTCTTGGTGGGGACTTGCTTGCGCTGGCAACTACTTGCTTCTGCCTTTTTTCCATGGCGGCGTTTAACCCTAGACTCCCAAACATGACTTGTTTTTTTTTCCTTTTTGTTTTTCGAAGGTGTGGACACATTTTCTATTTATAAGGACTTAAAAGGAGGACCACAGCTGGTCTAACTGATGGTGATATTGTCTTGATAATTATTCATTTCATTCAAACATAATTACAGTAGTTCTTGAAACTACCAAAAGATAAAAGAAATTCTCTCATAATGTAAAGTAGTTACATTTTTATGACTGGAAATAACCGTTATCTTTTACCGGCAATTATATTTTCGCGCGTCATTTTTCAAAACGTTCGTTTCCATATATTTTTCGAGCTAAGATACTAATTTGAATTACAACAAATGAGAAAACATTTATTTATTTATTTTTCGACAAATGAGATTCAATCATTTACATTTTCTCTCAGTTTACACTTTTTTTTGTGCAACTTCACCTAAAATTGCAAAAAATACGATAACAAAAATATACCAATTACTCCCAATTTACAAGGTATCTGAGATTATATATGTTCGTTCCAAAATTTGTGTGGGATCATCAAATATTTTGGTATTATTCTATTTGCGACATATTTTCTAGTATATTCTTTTAAAATCGCTAGTTTTTTTGTAATAAAAACTAATTTAAATAATCAATATTCGTAAGTCAAACAAATAATATTTTCTACTAGAACTAAATAATTGTTACTCGAACAACAAGAAATATATCAATAGATGTAAAATCATCAATGATATACCTTAATCTTTTTTTTTAGAATTTAAAAATCATTAGAATAGCGGAGTAAAGACTCAAACATGAAATCTCATGCACATTTGAGTTCACGATGATATACTTTAATCTTTCTCAAAAATGATGATGATGCAATACTTAGCTTGGAAATTATTGAAACTATTTGTGTGTTCATTTTATCGAACAAAAACTAAAAAGAGAGATGAAATGTTTTGTATAGCTTTTAAAAAGAGGAAAATCACATTTTAAATCTTCAAAGTGTCATTGAGTAGCATTTTAAACCTTGAGATGTTTTCACTAACACTATAAACATTTAAAATAATTTCACTAACACTTTAAACCGTAAAACTAACTTTCCTGTTTCTACCGCCACGAAAGATGACAGAACAGTAATATCCGTCAACATGAAATAGTTAAACTAAGCTGGTTTGATTTAAATACTTGTTTAATTAATTCAATTTAATTTAGTTATTGATGAAGATTGATAAAAAAAAATTAAAAATACATCAAAGCAACAAAAAATGAAGAATCATAGGTAAGGTTAAAACATTTGACAATAAAATTGAAGACGATAATATATTTAGAAGATTCATTGGTTTCCAATGAGAAGTCAATCGATTTGAATCAGAATCCAGTGGAGATACATCTATTAAAAGGATTAATAATGTGAAAAGAACGTCCTAAAAGTTTTGTCTACAATGAAGATGAACACAATTTTTTTTTTTTTATAAAAACTAAAACTAATTAAAACAACATAGTTTAACTATTTCACGTTGACAGATATTATTATTCTGTTATTTTTTATGTTGGTACAAAAATGAAAATTAGTTTTAAGGTTTAAAGTGTTAGTAAAATTATTTTCAAGTTTTATAGTGCTAATAAATTTATTTTAAAGGTTTATAGTGTTAGTGAAATTCTTTCGAGATTTAAAGTGCTACTCATTAACACTTTTGAAGGTTTTAAAACGTGATTTTCCCTTTTGTGAATTTTTATTAAAAAAGAGAATATACACTTTGTCCAAAAAAAAGCAGAGAATAAGCAGTTACACTTTGTCCAAGACAAAAAGCAGTTACATTTTTGACACTTTTAAAATAAAAAATAAAAATAAAAAAAACTTAGAAGCCTCACTAGATAAAAAAAAAAAAACACACTAAAAGATGTGTAATTAAGCAAAAGTTCTCACAGCCACTAACCAATTATCTCTTAAAGACCTTTGGCTTTTTTTGTTCATTTGAATTTATATTAATCCATCAAAAAAACCAAGAAATTGCAACAGTGGCAACTGACATTTACTACGATGGTGTCTACAAATAATGTGCCTGTTATGATAAACATACAGACAGTTGATTTGATAAACATAGTCCTTTGACACGCAACGACACCTTGCAACGTATTCCAATGGCAATCTTGAGAATACGTTAACCAAGACATCAGCTGGGATCTCCTTCAAATTTTCTCTTGCTGGAGACTTGTTTGGGCTAGGAACTACTTGTTTCTGCCTTTCTGTCAAATATTTTAGTATTATTCTATTTGTGACAGGTTTTCTAGTATATTTTCTTAGAAATTGCTAATTTTATTGTAATAAAAACTCATTTGAATATTCAATATTCGTAAGTCAAATAAATAATAATTTATACTATAACTAAATAATTTTTACTCCAACAACAATAAAAATGATGATGATGCAATATTTGTTTGATCTCCAAGCTTGGAAATTATCGAAACTATTTGTGTGTTCATTCCATCGAACAAAAACTAAAAAGAGAGATAAAATGTTTTGTATAGCTTTTAAAAAGTTAGGTTATTGAACTTTTATTAACAAAGAGAATAAGCAGTTACACTTTGTCCAAAAAAAAGCAGAGAATAAGCAGTCACACTTTTGACACTTTTAAAATAAAAAATATTAAAAGTGTGGACACAGCTGGTCTAACTGATGGAGATATTGTCTTGATAATTATTAATTTCATTCAAACATAATTACAGTAGTTCGTGAATCTACCAAAAGAAAAAACAAATATATACCAATTTACAAGGTATATGAGGGTATTTATGTTCGTCGCAAAATTTGAAAGGTTTCATATAAAAAGAAAATTGAGAGGATTGATTTGTGATGGATTTGTTTCTCTTAAACGTATATTGATATTATTCTATTTGCAACAGATTTTTTAGTATATTCTTTTAGAAATAGCTAGTTTTCTTGAAATAAAAATTCATTTGAATAATCAATATTTGTAAAACAAAATAATTATTTATATTATAACTAAATAGTTGTTACTCTAACAACAATAAAAAATATCAATAGATGTAAAATCATGAGTGATATACCTTAATTTTTTTTTTTTGAATTTAAAATTTATTAGAAGATCAGAGTAAAGACTCAAACATGAAATCTCATTCACATTTTACTTCATGATGTTATAGTTTAATCTTTCTCAAATAAGACCTTTGGCTAACGTTTTTTTTGTTTATTTGAGTTTATATATTAATCCATCAAAAGAACCAACAAATTACAACAGTGGCAACTGACATTTACCAAAATCATTTACTACGATGGTGTCTTCGTCCGCCTTCGTCTACTATCACCCGAAAGAACCGCCGTTATCCACAACTAGAGTCTATGTGAACCGCCGCCGTCTGAAACTGGAGCCTGAGTAAACCGCCGCCGCAACCGGAGCCTGAGTGAACTGGCACTGCTGGCACCTCTTCAAAGAATTAATCCAGCTCAAAATAAAACAGTTAGTTAATCAAATTATAATGATTAATACAGCTCAAAGATTTTCGTCCAATGATAATCTTTCTCCATTTCATATCATTCCTTCTGATTTCTGTTATGGACTCAGCCCAATTACAATAGTGTCCAAGAAAAACAGTAAAAGAACCCAAATTAACTTGTATATGACAACTGAGGAAGGTGACGATTAAAGGACATAAGGTTCTTTAAACATTTTGGTTTTGTATTATTTGTAATCTAACATCATTTTGGCAGTTTGTTTTATTATAAATAAAAATCCGCACTATGTGTAGAATAAAATAATTAATAATTAATTTTATTGTAATTTATATATACAAATCTATAATATTTATCAGTAAAATTATTATTTAGGATCTAAAATTTATTTGTATAGTATATCTTTTTAGTTTTATTTTGAATATATAAAGTTCTTGTATAATAATTATGATTTAACTTATGGAAATTATTATAATATGAATTTTATATTTTCTCACCATATGAATCAAAATTCTTAAAATTTTGTGGAAATGTAAGTAATTGATATAATTAAGTTATAAAGAAAATAAATAATTAAATTTTGGGTGTTATTAAAAAAAAATTACAGTGGTATGTAAACAGAAATACTATTAAAAACTGAGGACAAATAAAAAAAATTATTTCTCGAGCTTTGTGAGCGCAGCATGTCCGTATTTTTTTGTTTTTGTGAGAAAACTTATACATATAAGGGATATGAACCAAACTAGAGTAATCTCTCAAACGTGATTGGAGGATAAACTCTCTTTCTAAAGCATACATAAACTATAGTAAATTAGTTACATATTATCAAACAAAAATTATCATATGTCTATCTTATTGCTTATGCATTTACTATGTGATTCCTTTTCACGCTGATGATTGCAGTGTTTGAATTTTGGCGTGTGATAATAAAGGTTCCTTGCCTCTCAAGATTTAAATATAAGAACACCAATGACAAATTAAACAATGTTTAAGATCGAAAATCAAATGTTTTAATTTTTTTTTAAAACAAATCATCTATAACTTTTAAAATAACTTTGATAATTAGCATAATCCTTATAAATGCTGTATACAGTTTAACATAAGTATAATATTTAAATAATAACACAAAACCAAACTAAAGTAAAAATATGTCTATTTACTTTAAGATACGTGGACTTGTTATAAAATAGAATATGTAATTTACAAAAGCAAACAAACAAATAATAACGTAACAACAACACAAACTATATAAACTTAGATGATTAAATATTTAAACTACAAAAATACACCACAAAATAACACTACACTAATATATCTCTAATAATAATAGGAGAAAAAATCATAGCATATAGTAGAGTTAAGCAAATTATACGAGTAAATGATTGTAATAACAAATACTATGGAGTTACAAACCATTGTAGGTTTTTCGATTCATTTCAATATCTTAGCATTGTATAAACCATAATTTTCATGATTAATATAATTTCAAAAAATTAAAAATCATACTTTGAATATCAAATGTATAGAATAACATCCCGCGGTATCGTACGAGTCTAACTTAGAGTTACTAAAACTCAAAAAAGTGGAAATTTAATAATAGTAAAAAATCAATTATTTTTCGTTTTTAATCTAAAAATCAAATGAACCGAATCGATAATTCGGCACAACTTCAAAATTCTGTAAGTACCCGATTACCGAAGCACCCAATCCAAACCAAATCGTATTACCCGAAGTCGCATGCCTCTCCTTCTATTTATAAGAAAAATAAAGGTCTAATAGATCAAGACATTATCTTGCTAATTTTCAAGTTCAACCAAATGTAATATTAATAATTCATGAATCAAGTTCAACCAAATGCTAATTTTAGATGTGTATAATATATAGAATCACCAGTGCAAAGCCGTTAATTTTTCGGATGCTAGCTTAGTTTTTTTTTTAAATATGTGCTTTCATATTGCAACACTAATTTGAATGAAATGAAATGAGAAATACGTTTATGCTTTAAAGTTTTAAAAATCGTCTACAATTAATGGAGAATTAGATGAGAATTTTTTATTTCGGGGAGAAATAGCAATTAAACTATCGATTGAAGAAAAAATAGGTAAAGAACTTAAGTTTATAGAAGATATAGAACGAGGTCAAAGTTTGATGTGAATCTAGTACGATATGATAGTTCTTAGGCATAAATAAGAAAGTTTTTTTTAACATACTATTGTGTAATCAAATTGACATGTAGTCAAATCTGTCTTTTAAAGTTTAAATTCATTATAATTGGTAGTTTATTAAAAGCCTATATTTTAGTCAATGTAAACATGAATTTTAATTCATTCATGTGAAAGATGTCTCAAACATTAATACTACTTTTTATGAAAAAGATGTCGTTGTTGTCCAAAGAAAAAAAAATGCTGTTGTTTTCCAAGGTTGTTAATCTTTTTTTTTTTCGTTTTTTTCAATGTTGTGAAAATAGAGATACTCGAAGGATGTATTCTCTTGTTTTTATTAATCAATCGAATAAGTACATTATATAGTAAATGATAAAGCTCTAATACAATGGGAAACTTAAACCGACTTAAAATAAGAAAAGGTGGCCGATAAGCCTTTTGGACTTAGACATATGAATGGGCCGGTTATGGAGATCCATCCTAAGTGATTTACAACACTCCCCCTTGGATGACATAACCGTGCAAATGCTAAGAGATCACCGTAATACGCTTGGGGATGCTGCCTCATTAAAACCTTACTAGAAAAACCCATTGAGACAAAACCATAGTGAAGGAAAAAGAGTACATCACGTATTACCCCCTGTTCTAAGCATCACTAAAAGTCCTTGAGTCTCCGCATCCCAGTATGGTGCGTGAGCTTCTTGAATGTCGATTTCAGTAATGATTTGGTGAAGAGATCGGCTATAGAGATTCACAAGATGGAACTTGCACCACTTGAACTTCTCCAGCCTTTTGTAGTTCATGTGTGAAGAAGAACTTAGGTAAAATGTGCATCGTCCGATCTCCCTTGATATATCCTTCCTTAAGCTGTGCGATGCCGATTGGTTCCTTGTCGTCGGCCATGCCACAATCTGACCTGATATGTTGAGTCATTGATCTCAACCACACACACTCACGACTGGCCTCATGCATAGCCAAAATCTCTGCATGATTAGATGGTGTGGCCGCAATGGTCTGCTTCATTGAACGCCATGAAATTGATGTACCACCGTGTGTATACACATAGTCGGTTTGAGATCTAGCATTATGTGGATCTGATAAATAACTTGCATCAGCAAAACCAACTAAACCTTCTTTGTTATGGTTAGTATAATATAAAGCAAAATCAAGCGTTCTTTGTAGGTAACACAATATATGTTTGATATCGTTCCAGTGCCTTTGGGTCGGACAAGAACTAAATCTTGCTACGAGGTTCACGGCAAAACAAATGTCTGGTCTAGTGCGGCTAGCCAAAAACATTAAAGCTCCTATAGCACTGAGGTGTGGCATTTCCGGACCGAGAATTTCTTCATCGTCCTTCCTTGGACCGAATGGATCACTATCCAAATTTAGGCTTCTCACAACCATTGGGCTAGGCAATGGGGGAGCTTGGTCCATATTAAATCTCTTGAGTACCTTTTCAGTATATGTCATTTGATGCACAACGATTCCATCATTTATGTACTCAATGTGCAATCCCAAACAAAACTTAGTTTTACCTGGGTCTTTCATTTCAAACTCTTTCTTTAAATATTCAACTGTTTGGGCGATTTTCTCAGAGGTTCCTAGGATATTCAAATCATCCACATATGCTGCTATGATTACAACCCCTTTGTTTGCAAACTTCTTTATAAAAATACATGGACTGATGGGATCATTCTTATAGCCTTCTTTGGCTATGTACTCACTTAGTCTATTGTACCACATTCGCCCACTTTGTTTCAATCCATAAAGGGATTTGTTTAGCCTTATGAAGTATTGTTCTCGAGAACCACTCTTATCTTTAAGCTCAATACCCTCTGATAATCTCATATATATATATATATCATTATCCAGTGGACCATATAAATATGTGGTCACTACATCCATTAGCCGCAAGTCAAGTTTTTCTCTTATAGCCAGACTTATTAAAAATCTAAGTCGTTGCATCCATCACAGGGGAGTATGTCTCCTCATAATCTATTCCTGGTCTTAGTGAGAATCCTTGTGCTACAAGATGTGCCTTATATCTCACGATTTCATTATTCTCATTTCTCTTCCTTACAAAGACCCATTTGTGTCCCACTGGCTTTATATCGAATGGTGTCCTTAAGATCGGACCAAACACATTTGGTTTCTTTAATGAATTCAACTCCACGTCAATGGCTTCTTTCCATTTTGAAACGACCTGACCCTTTTTTTTTTTAAATAAGAAAATAATAATAATAAATAAATAAACTACAACTAGTGGTCCCATACCCACTAGCCACCTAACCACAATCACAAACAACAGCGGAATAACAAATGCCAATTAAATAACCAACAAACCAATATCCAATAATACTCCATAATAGAATAATCAATAATCAAACATAACCATTCCAATGTCAAACAACAGGAAACAAGAAACCGGCAACCTAGGAAGTTCTAAAGACCCAACTCTAGCAACCTAGCAACGCTATACAACACCCAATCGAGTCCCTAGAACATCTTCCTCTTCATTGTCTTGATTCCACGATCACACTTTGTCTTTACCTGCATCACAAACACAAATTGAGATGCATGAGTATTTGATAAATACTCAGTGAGGCAATCCTCCCATCTACTGGGCTATACACACAAGCAACAATGATTCCCATGTTCCAAACAATCAATAAACAAAACACACAAACTAAGAAAACGAACATCGTCTCGCTGGAAAGGAGGTGTCGACCGACACCAGCCTAGTGTCGACCGACACTGGCATTGGTGTCGACCGACACTGGCATTGGTGTCAACCGACACTACCCCACAATGTCAATCGGCAAGCCAGTCGACGAGTCCATGAAGATTTTTGGTTTCCTAAATGGTCTTGGCAGGGAATATGATCTTATCACCACTGTCATTCAAAGCTCTCTCAGCAAGCTTGCTCCTCCGACCTTTAATGACGTTGTCTATGAAGTTCAAAGCTTTGAAAACAAACTGCATTCCTATGAAGATAATCTCGTTGCTGCTACTCCTCATCTCGCCTTCAACACTGAAAGGTCCGAGTCTGTCCCTCCTCAGTATGCACCTAATCAACGGGGTCGTGGTCATTGTGGTGGCAACAGAGGCAGAGGTGGCTACTCAACCCGTGGAAGAGGGTTCACTCAACATCAGTCGTCCTCTCCAATCTCCAATCAATCCTCTGGCCAACGTCCAATCTGTGAGATCTGTGGTTGCACTGGGCATACTGCAATCAAATGCTATTACCGGTTCGACAACAATTATCAAACAGAAGTCCAGGCCTTCTCAACCTTAAGGATATCTTATGAGAATGGTAAAGAATGGTACCCGGATTCAGGAGCCTCTGCACATGTCACTTCCTCAACTGATGGTCTCCAGTCAGCATCAGTGTATGAAGGTAATGATACAGTCCTTGTGAGAGATGGAACTTACATTCCCATTACTCATGTTGGCTCTACTACAATCACTTCCTCCAAAGGTACAATTCCTCTTAATGAAGTCTTGGTTTGTCCTGATATTCAAAAATCTTTGCTCGCTGTATCAAAGTTGTGTGATGATTATCCCTGTGGTATTTTATTTTCACACTGATAAGGTTTGCATAATCGATTTGCAAACACAGAAAGTGGTAGCCAAGGGTCCTCGTAGGAAGGGCCTCTTTGTGCTGGAGAACAACGAGCATGTGGTATTTTACTCAAATCGTCAGTGTGCCGCTACAGAGGAAGTTTGGCATCACCGACTTGGACACGCAAACTCGAAGGTTCTTCAGCAACTTCAAGTCAGCAAAGAGATTCAAGTGAATAAGAGAAGCACACCCTCCATTTGTGAGCCTTGCCAGATGGGGAAGAGTAGTAGATTACCGTTTTTTGTTTCTGATTCTCGTGTTTTACATCCCCTAGATTGGATCCACTGTGATCTTTGGGGATCAGCTCCGATTGTATCAAACCAAGGGTTTAAATACTATGCAGTTTTTGTTGATGACTTCTCAAGGTTTTCTTGGGTTTATCCCCTGCATCATAAGTCAGAATTCATATTAGTCTTTACTGCATTTCAAAAGCTGGTTGAGAATCAATTTAGTAGTAAGATAAAGGTGTTTCAAAGTGATGGAGGAGGTGAGTTCACAAGCAACAAGTTCAAAGCTCACCTCAGTGAACATGGAATTCATCATAGGATTTCCTGCCCCTACACTCCTCAGCAAAATGGCTTAGCAGAGAGGAAGCACAGACATCTTGTGGAACTTGGTCTTTCTATGCTATTTCATAGTCATACTCCATTGAAATTTTGGGTGGAAGCATTTGTTACTGCCAACTACATTATCAACCTGTTACCAACTACAGTTCTAGAAAACAAAAGCCCCCATGAGCTCTTACACCGTCAAAAACCAGATTATTCATCTCTCCGAGTGTTTATCTCAGTATGCTATCCGTGTCTTAGACCACAAGTTCATCACAAATTTGATCCAAAGTCATTACAGTGCATCTTTCTCGGCTATAACAACAACTACAAAGGCTATCGTTGCTTATACCCTCCAACTGGTAAAGTATATATCTCAAGACATGTTGTTTTTCTGAGCAAGAACTGCCTTTCAAGGAGAAGTATAAGGATTTGGTTCCTCGTTATGACACCCCATTGCTCCACGCTTGGCAAATCATTAACGAGAGTTCCACTCCAGGAGAGATAGTTGTGCCAGCTTCTACTCCGGTTCAACTACTGTCTAAACCAGTTGTGCCAGCTCAAGAACAGCCTCAGACTCTCATTCCGGACATAGTTCTCACAGAGCCTAATGGAGATGATGATTCAGACGGAGAAGGATAATCTGCAGATATTCAAACCGATAATGCTGCAAAGGAGATAGGTGCTGCTCAACCGGTTCAGTTGGAAAACGTACACCCCATGACCACAAGAGGAAAATCTGGAATTCACAAACCAAACAGACGGTATGCTCTTATCACCTCAAAAGTCAATGCTAATGAACGTAAAACAATCGTTTCTGCTATGAATCACCCTGGTTGGAATTAAGCTTTCCTTGAAGAAGTCAGAAGAATTCATATGCTTCGCACATGGTTTTTGATACCTCCGACAGAAGATATGAATATCCTAGACTCAAAGTGGGTCTTCAAAACGAAATACAACCCTGATGGCACAATTGATAAGCTTAAAGCTCGGCTCGTCGCTAAAGGGTATGATCAGGAAGAAGGTATTGACTATCTAGAAACGTTTAGTCCTGTGGTTAGAACGACAACAATACGACTCGTTTTAGATGTTGCAATAGCTCATAGTTCGCCCATCAAACAGCTTGATGTCTCCAATGCCTTTCTACATGGTGAGCTTCAAGAACCGGTGTTCATGTATCAGCCCTCTGGATTCGTTGATCCAGACAAACCAAACCACGTGCCTCACCAAAGCCCTTTACGGACTAAAGCAAGCTCCAAGAGCATGGTTTGATACTTTCAGTAACTTTCTACTGGAGTTTGGCTTTGTCTGCAGCACTCATGACCCATCACTCTTTGTTTGTCATCAAGATGGACAATACCTCTTATTGTTGTTGTATGTCGATGACATTCTTCTTACAGGCAGTGATCAAGAACTTCTTACAAATCTACTTACTGCTCTGAAAAACAGATTCACCATGAAAGATCTTGGCCCTCCTCGGTATTTCTTGGGCATTGAAATTGAAAGCTACAGTGATGGACTCTTCCTACATCAGACGGCCTACGCTTTAGACATCCTGCATCAAGCAGGTATGAGTGAATGTAATCCCATGCCCACTCTTCTGCCAGAAACAATGGAGAAGCTAAATTATGACCTATTCACGGAACCAACGTATTTTCGTAGTCTTGCTGGCAAGTTAGAGTACCTTACCATCAAAAGACCAGAGTTCAGTTTGCAGTGAACTTCGTTTGTCAACGGATGCACGCCCCAACTGTGTCTGATTTTGGTCTCCTCAAAAGGATCTTAAGGTATGTCAAAGGTACAATCAACATGGGACTACCTATAAAGAAGAACAAGGACTTCACGCTTAGTGCCTTCTGTGATAGTGATCATTCCGGCTGCAAACTAACACGGCGCTCAACCACTGGTTTTTGTATACTTATGGGTTCTAATTTGATATCCTGGTCTGCAAAAAGGCAATCCTTAGTCTCAAACTCTTCAATAGAAGCAGAGTATCGAGCTCTTACTATCACTGCCAAAGAGATCACCTGGATTTCGAACTTACTTCGTGACATTGGCATCTCACAGTACGAGCCTACACAAGTCTTTTGTGACAACCTCTCGGCTGTATACTTGTCCGCCAATCCAGCTCTGCACAACCGGACCAAACACTTTGACACAGACTACCACTACATTCGAGAACGGGTTGCCTTAGGTCTCATCGAGACACATCACATCTATGCCTCAAACCAACTTGCCGATGTTTTCACACAACCACTACCAAAGAAGCCTTTTCTTGATCTTCGTTTCAAACTTGGTGTGTCAGTTCTTCCCACGCCAAGCTTGCAGGGGAATATAAGGAACATAAGCCCAATGGACTCAACTGATGCAAGCTTAGTGGACTCAAACAATGGAGAAGGCCCAAAGATAAAGTCCAGTTAATAGGTTCAACGAAAGAAGACAAAAGAAGTTGTGCCAGCTCAAGAACAGAATGCGGAGAAGAAGACGCTCCACACCATGAATCGGTTCAACGTTCTTCAGTCCTGTACATATGACTCATCATGATGAACTGTAGCTATTCTAGATTGTTCCTCTTGTATCTATAAAAGCAAACCTGTAAACCATGGTTGTAATTATTGAGAAAAGTAAAGTTATTTCACAAAATACAAAAGTTCTCAACCTCTTCCAAATCGTAAAAAACTCAAAACCCATGCCGGAATCATCATTAGGAACCTGTATCAACCAATCCCTAGCAAGAAAACACACAAAACAACAACAAACAAGCAAGAACAAGGAAATCAAGGGCTTAGATTAGCCATGGTCATGCACTCACCTCTTTGTAGGAAGATTTAGACCAAGAGCAACGAATCCAACACTCCTAGCAAGCCTCTAGATCCTTCCTAGCTCCAAATCTCTCAAGAACAGCCAAGAAATCTCACCAATCTCTGTCAAAAACTCGAGAAGAAAGTTCTTCTCCCTTTTCTCTCAAAAACAACAAAGCGACAGACAAAATAACCCCCTAAACCCTTCTGGTCGACAATTCATTTAAATATCTCAGTCCAATGGTTTTTCTAAACCAAACCGGTCCAAATCGATAATTAAATCAATCTGGTCGAACGAGAAATAAGTGGGCGTTACAATTCTGCCCCCACCAAAATAGATTCGTCCTTGAATCTTGAACAACCCTCAGCCAAGGACTCCTGTGCTACCGAATCCACGGCCCACACTCCTCCTAACGATATACGAAAGGTCACCTCTAGGTGATAGACTCACGCTCCAGGCGTTATTTGCTCTCGACTTTTGGACTTTCCTTTTCTCATAGGCCTAAACCTTGAGTTTTTATTGGCTCTTCATAAGACCTAAGTCTACATGCCATGATGTTGGCTCCTCATCGGACCTAAACCCGCATGCCATAATGTATAAGGAAAAATCCAATATTCGTCTCTCGGGTCGTCATCCTACAGCGCGCCCTCAGATCGTCATCCGAAGTTGATATACCAACCACACTCCCAAGCCACAAAGTCTTAGAATATGGCGGTACTAGGAGAACCAAAGTCCCCCAAGAGTCGCGAGCAAACAATTCTGAACATGTGTGAGTGCTATCCCTATCCAGGTTTCCTTCCCGTGGCTCGCGTAAGACAACACAATGTTCTATCAACCACATATCCCCTCACTGGAATACCTCATGACCACACAAGGATCATCTCAATGCCCCACGGGCCGCCAAAAAGGCCAAACAAATGTCCTAAACAGGACCGCCACAAAGACCAAACAAATGTCCTAAACAGGACCGCCACCAAGGCCAAACAAATGTCCTAAGCAGGACCACCACAAAGGCCAAAAAAATGTCCTAAACAGGACCGCCACCAAGGCCACTCGTCCCGAAGGACCGTCACGAAGACCATCTGTCCAGAAGGACCGCCTAAACAAGCACTATGGCTAAACAGCCCGCCACGAAGGCCACACAATTGGCTAAACAGCCCGCCACAAAGGCCACACAATGACTAAACAGCCCGCCACAAAGGCCACACAATGGCTAAACAGTCTGCCACACAATGGCTAAACAGCCCGCCACATAATGGCTAAACAGCCCGCCACGAAGGCCACACAATGGCTAAACAGCCCGCCACAAAGGCCACACAACGGCAAAACAGCCCGCCACAAAGGCCACAAAAGCCCATCCAAGGCTCTCCGCCGCTAAAAAATGGACGAATTCTAACTCGCATAAAACCTTCTATTTTTAGACCTTCCACTTCTGGAACTTTCCATTTATAGAAACTTCTGATTCAGGAAACTTTCCTCCAAAACACTGCCTTGCGGAAATTTTGTACCCCAAACACCACCTCATCTTGTTACTGAGTCGCACAACCAACCACCCCAAGCGACCAAGTAAACAAGAGAGATGGGCTGGAATACTTCATTCCCGCTCCAGCCACGGACTACGACTATGACCAGGCTAGACAAGTTCAAGTCGCGAGCTGCTTCTCGAACCACTTCTTCAACCTTGCCTTCATCCTCGCCTCTGGCTCCCAAGTCTGCTCCTCAACACCATCACAGTCCCACAGGACTCTCATCAAAGGAATCTTCTTCTTCCGAAGTTCCTTGATCCTCCTCTCGAGAACCCTCACTAGTCTCGCCTCCAAAGTCATGTTGGCTGAAGATCCTCAGGGATCTTAGCCAACAACTGGTCATCCTCACAGAGACACTTCTGCAACATATACACATGGAAAACCTTATGAAATGCACGGATAACCTCAGGTAACTCCAGCCTATATGCCACTGGTCCAACTTGCTCAAGCACTCTGAACGGACCCATATACCTTGGATTCAACTTAGTCTCAAGCAATGACCTGTTCGGACCCCGCAAAATGGCCATCTTGAGGTACACTCTATCTCCAACCTGAAACTCAAGATCTCTCCTCTTCCTATCCGCATAACTACTCTGCCGATCCTAAGCTTCTTTCATGTTCAGCTTGAGAACCGAAATCTTCTCTGAGGTCTCCTGAACAAAATCTGCCCCGTACATGCTCCTCTCTCCCACCTGGGTCCAGCATAACGGTGCACGACACGACCTCCCATACAAAGCCTCATAAGGATTCATGCCAATACTCGCCTGGTAACTATTGTTATAAGAAAACTCTACCAAGCTCAAGTGATCTGCCCAATGGCCACCCCAATCCAACACACACATCCTCAGCAAATCCTCCAACGTTTGGATCGTCCTCTCTGACTGTCCATCTGTCTAGGGATGATAAGCTGTGCTCATATGCACCTTAGTGCCCATCTTTGCTCGAAATGCCCTCCAGAACACCGAAGTGAACTTGGAATCCCGATCAGACACAATACTCACTGGCACCCCATGCAACCTAACTATCTCCTTCACATACTTCTTAGCCAAGACCACTGCTCCATCAGTCTTCTTAATGGCCAGAAAATGTGCCGACTTAGTCAACCGGTCCACAATGACCCAGGTAGCATCAAACGTCCTGGACACTAGCAAACCAACCACGAAGTCAATAGTAATCATGTCCCATTTCCACTTTGGAATGGGAAGACTCTTCAGCAAACCACCTGGTACCTGATGCTCAGCCTTCACTAGCTGACACACATCGCACCTCGCAATCCAACTAGCCACATCCTTCTTCATCCCGACCCAGTGATAGTACCTCTTGAGGTCACGGTACATCTTAGTCGTTCCTGGATGAATAGAGAATATGCTCGCATGAGCCTCTCTCAGGATCTCCTGCCTTAACTCCTCATCCTTAGGCACACAAATCCGCCCATGCACCAGAACAGTACCATTGGCCAAAACCTGATACTCGGAATCAACATCCTTTGAGGCATTCACCAGCCCCAAATAATTTTCCTGAGCTAACTGTACTCTACTCAGAAGATCTGCCCTATCAGCTGCAATCAAACCCAACGGCTCCAGAGAAACCGCACACAAACTCAATGCACTGATCTCTCCTACCAGAGACTCCATATCCTGCTCCTGAGCCGAAGCCGCCCACTTCTGACTCAAAGCATCTGCAACCAAGTTAGCCTTACCATGGTGATAGGCTATGTCCAAATCATAATCCGCCACGAGCTCCATTTACTGCCTCTTCCTCAAATTCAGCTCGGGCTGAGTGACTATATATTTGATGCTCTTATGATCTGTAAACACATGTACCTTTGCACAATAAAGATAAGATCTCCAAATCTTCAGGGCAAAAACTACATCACCCATCTCCAAATCATGAGTAGGATAGTTGTCGTCATGCTTCTGCAACTGCCGTGAAGCATAGGCAATCACCTTCCCATGCTGCATCAACACACACCCCAAACCAACTTTGGATGCATCTGTATAAACCACATAAGGTTCTCCCTGCTCATGCAAAGCCAACACCGGAGCAGTAGCCAACATCTCCTTCAGGCTTGCAAAGCCGTCCTCGCACTCCTGTGTCCAAACAAAAGGACCATCCTTCCTTGTCAACTTAGTCATAGGTCGTGCTCTGATCGCAAACCCCTGCACAAACCTCCTGTAGTAACCTGCTAACCCAAGAAAACTCCTGATCTCTATGGCATTTTGCGGTCTAGGCCAATCCCTGATAGCCTGAATCTTCTCTGGATCTAAAGAAACCACATCTGCAGACACAATGTGACCCATAAAACCCATCTTACGCAGCCAGAAACTACACTTGCTCAACTTTGCAAACAACTTCTGCTCACTCAGCTTCTCCTGAACTGCTCTCAAATGCACTGCATGCTCTTTAGGACTCTTAGAATAGACTAGGATGTCGTCGATGAAAATGATGACAGACATGTCTAGAAACTCCTGAAACACGTTGTTCATCAATCTCATAAACGTTGTCAGTGTGTTAGTTAACCCAAACGGCATCACCACAAACTCATAATGCCTATACCTCGTTCTGAAAGCAGTCTTCCTCACATCTGCCTCATCTATCGGGATCTGATGATAACCTGACGCGAGATCTATCTTGGAGAACCAAGTAGCACCTCTCAAATGATCCAACAACTCATCGATCCTCGGAAGAGGGTACTTGTTCTTCACAGTGACCCGGTTGAGACCTCTGTAATCAATACATAAGCGGAAACTCCCATCCTTCTTCTTAATGAATAACATCGGCGCTCCCCACGGTGATACACTAGGACGGATGAATCCCTTGCTCAACAATCTTCAAGCTGCTTCTTCAGCTCTGCCATCTCTGCTGGAGCCATCCTCTAAGGAGCCTTGGATAACGGTGTTGTCCCTGGTTCCAGTTCAATCGTAAAGGATCAGACCGAGAAGGTGGTAATCCTTGCAATGACTGGAACACATCCTCAAACTCCTCCACAACCTGAATATCGCTATCCGTAGACTTCCCCACTGACTCCGACATCGATATAGTAACCAAATAAGCCTCACGTCCCTTCTCGATCATCTTCCCAGCCTGAATGGCCGAGATCACGAGACTCCCCGAAGTTGGTTTAACCCCCTAAAAAACCAACTTCCCTCCTGAGCGCTCAAACTCCACTCTACCTCGATGACAATACAGATGAACCATATGCTGATGCAACCAGTCCATCCCCAAGATAACGTCATACAACTCCACTGGGCTGATAAGCAAATCCGCAGGCCAAGACTTTCCCGCGATCTGAATATCGATACCCCTCGCTCGACCAATGACCCTCAAGAACTTGCCTCCAGTAACTCTGACAACTCCTGCACGCTCTCCGGGATCTCCCACGATTCCCACACTCTCTGCACACTCTGGGGTAATGAAGCTATGAGTAGCTCCAGAATTAAACATAACATGGGACTTAAACCCTCCCACCAATAAGGTCCCTACACAAACCTCATTTGTTGAGAACCTAACATGTGGCGCCTGCTCAATCCGTGCCACCTGCTGCTCTTCCGGCTGCACCTGCTGCAACGCTGCCACTGCTATCGGCTGCAACTTGGGACAATAGGGCTTGATGTGTCTTGGCTCCCTGCAATAGTAGCATACACGATATGCTTTCGACGGGACACTCCTCTTGGGACAGCTAGAAATCTTGTGATCCTTGCTCCCACACCTGAAGCAACTCGCACCACTCGACGTCTGCCTAGCCTCCCACCTCCTCTTGGTTCCCTGCGCAGGCTTGCCGCCCTTGCTAGAACCTCCCTGGTGCTGAGCCTTACTAGGCTGAACTGCTGGGCTAGCCGCCACTGACTGTGCCCGGATATCCTCCTCAATCCCTATTGTAGTCTCAACCAGCTCTGCACGCGAAGCATAACTCCCCCCCTATAGTGAACCCTCAAGTCATCACGTAGGGCCCTAAAAAACCTCATGATCTGAGCTTCCTCAGACTCCATATTCCGACCCACGTACCTCAGAAGTTGACTGAACTTCAAGTCAAGCTCCCGCTCTGACCGAGTCCCCTGAGCTAGCTGAAGGAACTGCACCTCCAACCTATCCAGCGCCTCCCTAGGGAAATACTTGCGGTTGAACTCCAAGACGAAGTCAGCCCAAGACATTTCCCTCTGCACTCTCCTGGCTGCCATAGAACTCCACCACAACTGAGCATCCCCAGTCAAATCGTGGACTCCAATATCCACCCAAAACCCCACAAGACATTCCAGAGTATGGAAGTTACGTTCCACACTCGTCCTCCACGCATCCGCAGCAGTAGGATCTGTACCTCCCGAAAACCGCTCGGTACCAATACGGCCCATCTCAGTCAGCATGCTGATATAACAAGAATGGACCCCCACATCCGCAGCCGCTAGCTGCCGCCACCAATGGTGGCACTACCTGAGCCTGAGCTGATGCCACAGGTGGCAACCGCTCTAACAACTGTGCCAGCAAATCCGCAAGGTCGACACCCGAGACTCCACCCACTAGGCCACCCGCACCCGGTGCCCTAACATCACCGGCTACTGGAGCATCAACACCGCCCCCTCCAGCCACACTCATGGAATCCCCCTGGACACCCTGCGACTCACCGACACCCTCTGCTGTCACACTCTGGTCCACAGTCTTACTAACCACCGGGACTCTGCCTCTACCACGACCACGTCCGCGTCCACGTACACGACCAGAAATAGCATCCTCTCTAACCATCTGCATTACCATGAGCAGAAAGCTAAGCACACAATTAACATAACACACAAACAAAAACTCACCGTGGAATCACACTGTAGGCTCGAAGAAGATGTTCTAGGACTCCATGCCACACACAATTGACTAACTCACATAATCAATTAAGACATGCAATCCCAGACAACACAACAGAAACCTAGTGAACCCAAACCTAGAACCGTAAGGGCTCTGATACAAAACTGAGACGACCTGACCCGTTTTTTTTCTAATAATAATAAATAAACTACAACTAGTGGTCCCATACCCACTAGCCACCTAACCACAATCACAAACAACAGCAAAATAACAAATACCAATTAAATAACCAACAAACCAATATCCAATAATACACCATAATAGAATAACCAATAATCAAACATAACCATTCCAATGTCAAACAACAGGAAACAAGAAACCGGCAACCTAGCAAGTCCTAAATACCCAACTCTAGCAACCTAGCAACGCCAGACAACACCCAATCGAGTCCCTAGAACATCTTCCTCTTCATTTCCTTGATTCCACGATCACAAATTGAGATGCACCACAAACACAAATTGAGATGCATGAGTATTTGATAAATACTCAGTGAGGCAATCCTCCCATCTATTGGGCTATACACACAAGCAACAATGATTCCCATGTTCCAAACAATCAACAAACAAAACACACAAACCAGGAAAACGAACATCGTCTTGCTGGAACGGAGGTGTCGACCGACACCACCCTAGTGTCGACCAACACTGGCATTGGTGTCGACCGACACTACCCCACAGTGTCGATCAATGCCATTTTCCAGGTGTCGACCGACACCAAGTAGTGTCGATCAACACTCCACCTACAACTGCGATCCACTCGAAGCCGAGAGTCGGATCTTGCTTCTCAACCTCTTCCAAATCGTCCAATACTCAAAACCCATGCCGATATCATCATTAGGAACCTGTATCAACCAATCCCCAGCAAGAAAACACAAAAAACAACAACAAACAAGCAAGAACAAGGAAATCAAGGGCTTAGCTTAGCCATGGTCATGCATTCACCTCTTTGCAAGAAGATTCAGACCAAGAGCAACGAATCCAACCCTCCTAGCAAGCCTCTAGATCTTTCCTAGCTCCAAATCTCTCAATAACAGCCAAGAAATCTCACCAGTCTCTCTCAAAAACTCAAGAACAAAGTTTTTCTCCCTTTTCTCTCAAAAACAACAAAGCGGCAGACAAAATAAACCCCCAAAACCCTTCTGATCAACAATTCACTTAAATATCTCGGTCCAATGGTTTTACTAAACCAAACTGGTCTAAATCGATAATTAAATCAATCTGGTCAAACAAGAAATATCGACACCACCATGGGTGTCGATCGACACCCACCCCCAAAACGCAGAGTTTTGGTTCGCGGGCGTTACACATTTTAACCAATCTGTTCTTTGAGTGCATTCTAATATAAACGTGGGTTCATGATCCTCATTTATTTCAAGTGCTACCTTGTAAGCAAATTTTTCATCAATGTTGACATCTTTTCGGTTCCATTGAATTCCTAGACATGATATAATTTATTGAGATCTCATTATTATCAATACCTTCAGGACATTGAGGTTCAGCGTCCCAAACTTCATTCGGTACCTTAGGATTTGCCGCGGCCATGTTAAGGGTTTCCTTAACCTCGGTTTGATTTGCACCTTTCTTAGATTTTCGAGAGTTCTTATCTTTGGAACCTATTGGTCTACCACGTTTCAAACATCTCTTAGGCTCTGTAGCAACTTGATTGTGTTCCTTTTGAACATCAATACGTACTGGTGCATTACTGTGACAACCCGTCCTGCGGACCCCACTAGCCGCCGAAACGAACCCCAAGTTGGCCCTGCAAGGCATCGATCATAACCCCTCACTGTAGATATCCAAATCCACCAGTAGGTTATTGGTGCGCCAGGCGTTCCTCGAACCCTTGTCCCCACCCTTTAACAACCTTCCCACAGGACAAGTTGCCACCAATTGATCATACATACCAGCGTGATATGTCTATTTACTTTGAGATACTCTGGGAGGGTTGTTAAAGGTTGGGGACCAGGGTTTGAGGAACGCCTAACGCACCAATAAATTACTGGTGGATTTGGATATCCACAGTGATGGGTTAGGATCGATGCCCTACAAGGCCAGCTTAGAGTCCGTTTGGGCGGCTAGCGGTGGGCTAGTGGGGTATGCGGGACGGGTTGTCACAATTACAAGCTGGTATGTATGATTTTAACATTCTTTGGGTCAACAAAGGAATCTGGCAATTGATTAGCTACCTTTTGTAAAATGTATAATCTTTTGAACCTCTGCCTCACATGCTAGAGTCCGAGGATCTTGCCAATTTAAGGATGTTTGATTCCATGATATTTCTTTGACCAGCTTGTTTATTCCTCCACCTAATGTAGGAAAATCGGATTCAGCAAACTGACAATCCGCGTATCTAGCCTTAAATAAATCACCCGTAGTTGGCTCTAGATACTTCATAACGGTGGGAGAATCATATCCAACATATATTCCCATCCTTCTTTGAGCTCCATCTTTGTTCTCTATGATGGTGCAATTGGTACATATACGACACACCCTAATGTCTTTAGATGGGATATGTTTGGCTCATGACCCGTTAGTAATTGGGATGGCAAATATTTATGCTTACTAGATGGCCTGATGCGTATAAGCTATGCTGCATGTAATATTGCGTGTCCCCAAACCGACACAAGAAGCTTCGACCTCATGAGTAATGGTCGAGCAATCAATTGAATTTGTTTAATGAAGGATTCAGCTAATCCATTTTGTGTAGGACATGATCCATGGGATGTTCCACACTTACCCTCATGGATATACAATAATCATTAAACGCTTGGGATGTAAATTCACCAGCATTATCTAGACGTATAGTCTTAAGTTGAAACTCTGGAAAGTGGGCTCGCAAACGTATGATCTGGGCCATCAATCTAGCAAATGCTAGGTTTCTAATGGACAATAGACAAACATGCGACCATCTAGTCGATACGTCAATAAGAACCATAAAATATCTAAACGCCCCACAAGGTGGGTGTATTGGTCCACATATATCTCCTTGTATCCTTTCCAGAAAATTTAAAGTCTCTTTAGTGACTTTTACTGGTGATGGCCTTATAATGAGTTTCCCTTGTGCACATGCTACACACATGAGATTTTTAGGGATAACTCGTCTCTCTTTAAGAGTGTGCCCATTTGAACCCGGATGGCCAAGCCAGTCATGCCATAAAGTGAATTGTTGATTGAACATCTTGTTCATTGTCAAATTAGCCTCTATCATATTTATTTTAGCATGGAAAGACCAGTAGATAATGCGGGTATAGTCTCTAAGATTTTCTTAGATCCTTGGGTGATTTCAGTAATATGTAGGAACTCTTGGTTTCCTTCACCCTTAGTTTCAACATGGAAACCATTCAAACGAATATCTTTGAAACTCAATAAGCTCCTCTTTGAGCTGGGTGAATTTAAGGCATCACTTATTTCAAGATGTGTGCCATTAGGTAAAAGTATATGTGCATGGTCGTAGCCTTCAATTAGACTTGCTATATCCGCTATTGTGCTAATATTGGCATTTTTCATAATGAGATTAACAAAGTATCTCTTATCCTTCAAAATCGTGTGGCTTGATCCACCATCTACTACAAGTATGATCTTGTCCTCAACCATTTCTTAATATGGACAAGAATTATGTTTAAGACATAAAAGAATAAAACAAGAAAATATATATTGAAGGAAATAAAATAATTGAATTTAAACCAAAATTATAAATCAAAATAATAATCCAATAAAATTCAAAGCATAAAACATGGAAATTAAATCAAGACAATATTTAAGTTTAATTATCCTCTTTTAGACAATCTGAAGTCTCATAATCCAATTGATCATCATTCTCATGGTCGAAATCTCCTTCACCATCGAGATGAACCAGGTTATCTTCTGGATTCTTTTTCAAATTCTCTTGATAGAGATCAATAAGTTGCTTAGATGTCATGCACGTCTTTTACCAATGGTTCCCCATACCGCATCGGTGGCAAACAGATTTGGTCTTATGTTTCGGTTTGAAAATTCCGCGGCCTCTACCTCGATTCCCACGGCTATGACCATCATAATAGTTTTCTTGGTAATTGCCACGACCACCACGTCCTCTACCACCACGGCCACGGCCGTGATGCTTGTCTCTATGGACGTAGTTAGACTCTTTGGTCTCTTTAGGCCCTTGAGGCTCTTTCTTGGTCATATCAACCTTATGGGCTTCTGGTAATGGGGCAGAACCAGGAGGTCTCATTGCACAGTTCATTAGCAATAACTCATAGCTTTTCTCAGCAAGTAGCAAACAAGAGATTATACTTGCATATGTCTTAAAAACCTTTTCACGATACTGTTGTTGAAGCAGTTTGTTGTTGGTGTGAAAGGTTGAGAATGTTTTCTCTAGCAAATCTTCCTCAGTAACCTCCTTACCACATAGTTTCAAGATTGAGACTATCTTAAATAGCACTGAATTATACTCATCCACAGATTTAAAATCTTGGATCCTTAGGTTTTTCCAATCGAATTAAGCCTTTGGTAGGAGCACCGTATTTTGGTGACCATATCTATTTTACAACTCTGTCCAAAGGTCAAGAGGATTCTCAATTGTAAGGTACTGATTTTTGAGACTCTCATTAATGTGATGACGTATAAGCAAAATCGCCTTGTATCTTTCTTTTTTGTTGGTATCATTACCATCCTCGATACATTCACATATATCCTTTGATTTCAAGGTAATCTTAGTAACAAATGCCCATTGTAAGTAGTTGTCTCCAGAGACATTAAGTGCAGCATATTTGAGATTGTTGATCTTGGACATCTATAAAGTACAAAACATGCACCCAATTATTTACATGCGGTATTTAAGACCGAATCATGCAATCGTTTTGGATTATGCCATGCGGTATTCAACACCGAACCATGTAATTAATTTCGTCTAGGCCATGCGGTATTTAAGACCGAACCATACTAATTTTTTAGTAAATAATTTCTTGTCTTTTATTAATATATGCATGAAACAATCCTAGATAAAATTATAGTCTAGTATGAACAAGGAAATATGCAAATAATTTTAGGTTTTCAAGTTTTCCTTTTCTCTAGATAAGATTTCCTTTTCTAGTTAGGATTAAGACAAAAATTTTAGGGAAATATTTTCTCTAGATTTCTGATTTTTCTAGGGTTTTAATTTTTAGGGTTTTATGCAAGACATAGAACAATTTCGATTTTAAGCTTTCAATTTATGCAAGACAAATCACAATTAATCTATCCTAAGCAATTTTTAAACCTCAAAACAATCGGATTTTAATGTTTTAGAATTTAGGGTTTAAAGCTTTAAGGTTTTATAGGATTTAGAACTTTAGGGTTTTGATTTGTTGATTGTGTAATTGTAGATTTAGGGTTAGCCTGTAAAACATAAAATAGTTATTTAATAACTGAACAAGATAGACACATCGGTACACGAAGAACACCTTTGTTCTCGGTTCTAACTTAGAATGTAGGCAATAAACACACTAAAAAAAGGTTATGGTAAGAGAGTCGGTATCTCGTTTAAGATGATACAACCAAACCTTCTTTAGATACTCTGCTCACAACTATCAACTTGTGAGTTGTTAAACTTTAACAAAAAAAAATAGACAAAATTATATTGAAATATTAGTGAGAACCTTATTTTGAGAAATCCAACGGATAAAGTGTTTACGAACCCAAACTTAAAAGCCAAACTACTACACAAATCTTATTATATAAAGTTTGATGTCAAAATTACGAATTAACAAGATCGCGACATTTGTCAATTGTATCATTCAGATGTTAACACATGTCAATTTTAAATTTATTAAAATTATAAAAAATAAAAATGTAAAAATTCAAAACCTACCATAAATAGGTTTTATATAAAAGTAAAATAGACAAAAGAAAACCTAATTTTATTTAAAATATTGAAACAGTTTTAAAATTTAGAAAAAAATCATTATAAGGAAATTATATATATATATATATCATAAAATTCGAACTTATAATATTGTTTAATTATTTTAATTTTAAGTTGCTAATTTTACAAGAAAAATATTACTTTTTATATAGGAAAAAATAATGATTGTGAAAATTATACAATTAATTACTGTTTCTAAAAAAATGTAATTACTCACCTTTACACAAAGAAAAATATTGTTGAAAAAAAAAACATTAAAAAAAGTAGATTGTCTCATATTTTTTTTCACCAATCAAATAATTTATTCAAAAAGACTGCTATTGTAATATATAAGATAGGAGTATGTAAGATTAACATATGCGTTTTTGTAATTAAAAGTTTATCTCTTTACTTCTATATATTGTTTTTACTTACAAAAAGAACTAAATATATATTTTTTGTTAAATTTAATTTAATTTTAATAACTTTGTACTCATCTTGTGATTAATAGTTTAACCGTAGAGTCGCATCTTTTACATCAAATTTCACATTGGACACCTCGGTGTATCTATTTATTTACTAAAAATATTTACTTTATATTTTTTGATAAAGTTAATTTTATTTTAAAAATTATAAACCCGCACATCGGGCGGGTCCTAATCTAGTATGTTTATAAAGTTCTAATCTAGATGCTCCACATTCTCTACATAGTCTATAAATGTATAAATCTTTGAGTATTTAGCCTTCTCAGCTATATTCCCAAACTGGATTTCAACTACATTCAAAGTGTCCAGCACGACACTGTAGTAGAAGATGTAGAAAGGATCGTTTAGATTGGATGTTGATAACACAATTTCACCTCCACTAGTCATCCCGACAATGTCTACATAGGTGGGAGCTATATGCTTCAAACTAAATGGCAATGTGTAGACAATCTTCGACCATTTCAGTTCATCCGCATCTTCCAGAACCCACAACTCAAGACTTTTTGTATGTTCACCAAGTCCAATGTGCTTTGGCCACAGTACGCCCAATTTACCTTTACAATTTATCAGAGTTGAACAATAAAATTTATGTTCCACATCTAGAAACTTGAACGTTTCAGACCTAAAATCAAAACAAACTACCATAACATGTATTGGATTTGTATTTCCAATGCACACAGCTAAATAGTACAAAACTCCGTCGATGCATGTCTCAGTACTTAAAGGTCTATGGGGTATCAAACATTCGACCATTCTCCAGGACACTTTTCCCATTCCTAAGGTTGAAACTAAACTGGCAAAATCCTCTGCCATGTACAGCGTGGGCAAACACAATACCTTGAATAGTTTGTCGATATGATCATAACCAAAATAGGTTTTTATCTCAGACTTCTTAGTTCTCATTCTCGGGAAAGTTATGTACTCTCCTGTGCTAGGGTTATAGATCACATGATTGCTGGTTTTGCTACAAAGAAACCCACGTACAGGGGCATGAGTCTCACAGTCATAGGAATAACTCATACCTTCGTGGAAAGACATATGATAACAGGGAATCAAAGGAACATGGGCACGCTCGGGATGTAGATGCTGAGGTGCGGAGTAGAAGATCCGCTTAACGTTGTGTAAGAAGGTGAATAACATACGCGGCTGAGCCGAAGATATTTTCAGGAATAGTTATGTGAAATCTCGACGACGCAGTACGGACGATGATACAAATAAATTCGCAATCGCGCACAATCACACCAAGAAATCACCAAACGATCGATTGAGTATTCATAAAACACTAACCGATAAGCCAGCTCCCATATTGGGAGAAACCCAGCAAATATTTTTAGAGAGTTTTTACAATTTTCTGATAAGATTCAATGAATGATCACAAAATGAAAACAATCACATGGTTTTGATGTCTCCTCCAACGGCTTCTTAGCCGCTTAATCCATGCCCTCCACGTGTACCGCTTGAGATAACCCGACTTAATTTGATTCCTTCTCACGTGCCACTCCACACGTATGGTTCTGTATCACAACTCCCCCTCCTAACAGAACCTTGACCACAAAGTTTTAAGCCTCAAACGCAGGGAACTTCTTCTTGAGATCGAAAAGAAACTCCCATGTTGCTTCCTCCAATGGTTCACCAACCCACTTAACCAAAACCTTGGTAGCTGCTCGACCCTGTCGATTCACCATCTTCCTTTCCACAATCAAATCAGGTTCCTTGACAAATACCTCAGGCATCACTGTCGGTAGCTGAGTAGTGGTGGACACATTACCAACGAGAACTTTCAGCTGAGAGACATGGAATACCGGATGTATCTGAGAGGACGACGGAAGAGCCAACTCATATGCAACCTCACCACATTTGTCAATGATTTTATAGGGACCGAAATACTTGGGAGATAACTTCTGATTTGCCCTTGAAACCACAGAGTGTTGACGGTATGGCTGAAGCTTGACATACACATATTCTCCGATCTCAAAGTCACGCTCCGTACAATGTTGATCCGCAATTTTTTTCATCTTGTGATGTGCTCGAAGCAGGTGGAACTTAAGGAACTTCAACATATTCTCATGTTCCTGTAATGAGCGAGCACCACAGCCACCTTGCACTCACCGAGTAAATATGGAAGATGTACAGGAGGAGCTTGACCATATACTGCCTCAAACGGGGTCATGTTGGTGGACGTGTGATAGTTGTTGTTGTACCAATATTCTGCTAAAGCGAGCCACTTGCACCACATGTGAGGATGAACGTGGCACATACAGCGCAAGTACGTTTCAAGGCATCTGTTGACGACCTATGTCTGGCCATCGCTCTGAGGGTGGTACGCACTGGAAAACTTAAGAGAGACCCCCTGAAGAGTAAAAACTTCCTTCCAGAACTCGCTTGTGAACACTGCATCTCTGTCACTCACAATCGAAGTAGGACAGCCATGAAGTTTAAAAACATTATCCAAGTAAGCCTGAGCAACTGAAAGAGCACTGTAAGGATGCGACAAGGCAATAAAATGTGCTGCCTTACACAGTCGATCCACAACCACCATGATAACTGCCTTTCCTGCAGATTCAGGCAAGCCATCAATGAAATCCATAGATACGTCGCTCCAAACTATCTCCGGAATTGGTAGTGGCTGTAGCAGACCAGGAGAAGCTGCATTATCGCTTTTACATTGCTGGCAGATACTACATCCCCGAATAAACACTTGTATGTCCTTCACCATTCCCCTCCAGTAAAATAATCTCTTCACCCTCTGATAAGTAACTTCACGACCCGAGTGACCACCCACACCAGAGCAATGTAGCCACTCCAAAATCGAGTTCTTAATAGCAACATCAGCGGGTATGACAATCTTGTTCTTGCGCCTGAGAATGTCTTGGCTCCAAGAGTAATTCTTCTTGGCTTCAGGATCCTGTTTCAAACGGACAATAATGTCTTGAACCACGTTATCCACAGCATACGCAGCTTGAATTTCTCGCAACAAGTCACACTCAACAGTTGATATTGCCATATGCAATATCTCAGATCCTTCTACTCGAGACAGGGCATCCGCCACTACATTTTCCTTACCCTGCCTATATTGAATCTCGTAATCGAACTCCAACAGTTTCGGCAGCCATTGTTGCTGTATTGGTGTATTGAGTCTCTGTTCTAGCAGATATTTGAGACTTCTTTGATCCGTTTTGATCACAAAATGCTTCGACAAGAGATAATGTCTCCATTTGCGGACCGCAAAGATAACCGCCAAAACCTCCTTCTCGTAGATGGACAAATGAAGTTGCCTCCCCTCTAGTTGTCGACTAATGTAAGCCAGTGGATGACCATCCTGCATCAGCACCGCACCAATTCCCTGGCCACACGCGTCTGTCTCTACCACAAAAGGTTTGTCAAACAAGGGCAAAGCTAAAACAGGGGCATTACATATAGCAACCTTCACTTCCCGAAAAGCACACTGCGCTTTCTCATTCCACTCAAACGCATCTGTTTTAGTCAAAGCATGCAATGGTGCTGTGATCACTCCAAAACCTTTGATAAACCGCCTATAATATAAATAAACTCGCAATCGCACAATCACACCAAGAAATCACCAAACAATCGATTGAGTATTCATAAAACACTAACCGATAAGCCAGCTCCCAGATTGGGAGAAACCCAACAAATATTTTTAGAGAGTTTTTACAATTTTCTGATAAGATTCAATGAATGATCACAAAATGGAAACAATCACATGGTTTTGATGTCTCCTCCAACGGCTTCTTAGCCGCTTAATCCACGCCCTCCACGTGTACTGTTTGAGATAAGCCGATTTAATTTGATTCCTTCTCACGTGCCACTCCACACGTATGGTTCTATATCAGACGACCAGAATTTGGACACGCAACGACACCTCGCAAGGTCTTTAACAGTCAATCTGGAGAAAATCTCAATCAAAAGATCAATTGGGATCTCCTTCGAGTTTTCTCTTTGGAAGTTGCTTGGGCGGCTGACTTGCTTCCGCTGTTTTCCCATGGGGTGCTAAACCCTAGAATCCCAAACTTCGACAGCGACTTCTGTTTTTCTAGATTTGTTTTAAGATTATTTTAAGAATTTTATTTCTTTTTTTACGTTCAGATTTATAATTGGACTCTTTTTTTTTTGGTAAGAAGATTTATAATTGGACCTAGAGAGTCATTTTTTTTTTGTTTAGAGGAAAACGAGGTATACCACTGAAGATTAATTTGGACATACAGTATTTAACAAAGTCTCTATGTGAAGTGACTGAAGTATATCGATGATCGATCTAGATACTAGTTTACAATAAATTTAATGTTTTACGCATATTCATAGGTAAGTGACAAGCTATAAAAGTGATTAGTGTCGACTGTCGAAAAGGTTATATAGTTAAGATTCTTATTTCTTCTACTTTACGCTTCTCTCACATTAATTTTCTTACTAGTGCTTCGAAAAGATTCTCAAAATCGTATTGTTGGAAAGAGTTCATTCTTTGTTCTAATCCCAACTGGTCTATTGTATTGGTGAATAAACCAAACACATAGATGTAGGATGACTAAGGATTCGAGATAGTCCAATTTACTGTACGCGATTAACGAATAAACTAAGCATTCTATTGTAAACAAAGAGTGTAACGTGTCGTCCTTCGGCTTGGCTAGATAAAAAAGAGAAGTGGAGTGGTTTCGTCACTTTAGAGTTTAGATTAGTGAGAAAGAAAAAAAAAAGAAAGAGAAATGGCAAAGACTGATGAGTCTTCATGGGTTTACAAGAACCGTGACGCGCCAGTGAAGGCGCGTGTGAAAGACCTTCTCACTCGCATGACTCTGCCGGAAAAGATCGGTCAGATGACTCAGATCGAACGTAGCGTTGCTTCTCCTCAAGTCATTACAGATTCTTTCATTGGTAATATATAATACTGACTAAACCACTGAACATTCTATTATTGTCTTTGTTTTGGTCAACGAACAGATTCTTTCGTAACGTAAAAAAAAAATACTTTATTTATGAATTATTTTTTTTGGTATTATAGGCAGTGTACAGAGCGGCGCCGGAAGCTGGCCGTTCGAGGACACTACTGTTTGTTCCGAGGGATTACACAGTTTAAACAAATAAGATTTAGTGGGAAAGAGCGAGCAAATTCTTTATTAATCGGGGAAAACGTGAGATCGTAACTTAAACAAGTCGTATTAGAGTTTGTTATTCCACAGACGAACTAGTAAGCTTAAAATGACGAACTGAAAACAAGACGAGTTATACGAAAGATAATAGCAGTTTTCGATGCAAAGTATTGCTATGTGGGTATTGTCCGCGGGTCAGGATGGTGATCCCAATAAATGCTTTCTCCTTTTATAGGAGACTGTTGACCTAGGAGAGTTTAGAGTTTCCTTCACGAATTCCCGAGATTGCCCTTTTGCGGGAATTAATGACTTGTTTCCAATCTTGTCGGGCCGAGGATACAACTAACGAATCTCGTTGGGCCGACTGGCATGTCAGACGGATTCTCCACTTTGCGCAAAAACCTTCGAATTGGAGCGACGTGAATTGCGCGCCGTAGTCGGTGACGATCTCATACGGAATTCCGTGCCTGCAAATGATGTTCTTCCACACAAATTTTTGGACTTCGTTTGTTCCGATTTTTGCGTAGGCTTCGGCTTCAACCCATTTGGTGAAATAATCCGTCATAATGAGAATGTATTTCTTTTGACGGGACGCAGGGAGAGGTCCAACGATATCCACTGCCCATCGCATAAAAGGATATGGTGGAGAGGTCGTTCTCAACAGTTCGGTTGGCGCGTGGATGATCGGAGCGTGGCACTGGCATTTCTCGCATCTAGCGACGAACTTGTCGCAGTCGTCGTTCATGGTTGGCCAATAATGACCATTATTGCGTATGCGTTGTGCGAGCGCGCGACCTCCTGAGTGATTACCGTCGGAACCTTCATGAACCTCTCTCATTACATCGTTGATTTCTTCGGGACCGACGCAAGTCAAAAGTGTACCAGATGCTGTTGCCACGACGGAAGACGTTGCCATCGAGAAGTGTGTAATGCGCACAGCGAGTTCGAAGGCGCCGGGCCTCCCACTTGTCCGAAGGGACAATGCCGTCTGCGATAAAACAACGGATTTCTTCTTGCCAATCGTGTGGTCGCTCGTGAAGTTCGGGTTAGCGTGCGATGATGACGCTCATTCGTGAGATGGTGACGATTGTTCCTGAGACGACGAAGTTCGTCCTTCTTCGCTGGTCGCGGATCCTTGCTCGGCCGAGCACTCCACAGTTGGCACATTTGCCGGTGGTTCAATGACGAATAGCGTGAGTACGGGGTCGCTGTCCTCTGTTCTTTGCTTTTTCGAGACTCGATCGCTGAAGGTCTCATGTTCGATAATCTGTTTTTTCTTTTTCTTATCTTGGATATTTGGCTCGGCGTGCGCGAGGAGATTGATGCTTGGTCGATCGATGCTCTCGACAGGGATTACTCGGCGTAAGTCGGGATCGGAGGTGGATGCGAGGACGGCCAAAGCGTCGGCCGGTGCGTTGTCACTTCGGGGAATTTTGTTCAGCTCGAATGTCTCAAAATTGTTGGACATATCTTGGACAACTCTGAGGTAGGCATCCATGCGGTCGTTCTTTGCCTCGTAATCGCCGCTAAACTGGTCAGTTACCAGCTGTGAGTCACAGAAGACTTGTATCTTTTCAACCCCTATTCCACTTGCCAATCGCATGCCGGCGATTAGGGCTTCGTACTCGGCCTCGTTGTTCGAGGCGGGAAAGGCGAGCCGGAACGATTGCTCGAGTACTTCACCCGTTGGCGAGACGAGGTGAATGCCGATCCCGGAGCCGTGTCGAGAGGATGCGCCGTCCACGTGCAGTGTCCACTTCTCCTCTCGCGGACAGCCGAACTCTAGCTCGGGGGGAAGTTCGATCAAGAAATCGGCGAGCACCTGAAATTTTGCACAAGTGCGGTTTTTATATTCGATGTCGTACTCGCTGAGTTCCACTGCCCACTATGCCAAGCGGCCTGATTGACTGGGGCTGTGGAGGATGGTTCGCAGGGGTTGGTTGGTTAAGACTTCAACAGTGTGGGATTGAAAATACGGCCGAAGCTTCCTGGCTGAAATAACTACAGCGTAAGCGAGTTTTTCCAACGTGGGATATCGGAGCTCGGCTCCGTCTAAGCTTTTACTCACATAGAAGATTGGGTGTTGTTCTCCTCTGTCCTCCTTGATTAGTACGCCACTGACCGCCGAACCGGAGACAGCGATGTACAGATATAGAGTTTCGCCCTGATCGGGCTTTGCTAGGACAGGGGGAGTAGCTAGGTAGTGATTGAGTTCTTGGAAAGCAGACTCGCACTTATCATCCCATTCGAAATTTTTGTTACTACGAAGCAACTGGTAGAAAGGTAGACACTTATCGGTAGAGCGTGAAATAAATCTGTTCAGAGCAGCTCGGGTGTTGCGTGGAGATGGGAGGTTGGTGAGCGCCGAAATTTGTTTCGGGTTAGCTTCGATACCTCTCTTCGTGACGAGGTATCCTAAGAATTCTCCAGAAGTCACGCCGAACGAACACTTGGGTGGGTTCAGCTTCATATTGTATCGGTTTAACACTTCAAAACACTGAGCGAGATGCAAGACGTGATCAATGGCCTGGGTTGACTTGACCAGCATATCGTCGATGTAAACTTCCATGGTTCGTCCGGGGTGCTCGGCAAACATGCGGTTTACGAGGCGCTGATAGGTTGCACCAGCGTTCTTGAGGCCGATTGGCATAACCTTGTAACAGTAAGTTCCCTGATCGGTGATGAAGGCCGTTTTCTCCTAATCGTTTTTGTGCATCATAATTTGGTTGTATCCTGAGTACGCATCCATGAACGACAAAAGTTCGTTCCCCGCGGTCGCCTCGACTAGTTGGTCGATGCGCGGCAGGGGGAAGCTATCCTTTGGACATGCCTTGTTGAGATCGGTAAAATCGACACACACCCGCCACTTGCCGTTCTTTTTCTTCACCACTACAGGATTGCTCAGCCAGTCGGGATACTTAACCTCACGGATGGATCCAGCCTCGAGTAATTTCTTGACCTCCTCGTTAACGGCGGCGGTACGCTCTAGCCCGAGCTTTCGACGCCTTTGGTTGATCAGTTTGAACGTCGAGTCCACATTGAGCTCGTGGCAGGTTATGTTTGGGTCGATGCCGGTCATACTGTTCATGCTCCATGCAAAGGTCGCTGCGTTCTGGCAAAGGAACTTTACGAACTCGTCCTTGATTGGTTGTGGTAGGTCGGCCCCAATTCCCACGCATCGAGTTGCGTCGGAAGAGTCAATGTTTACTTGGACGATTGATTCAGAGTTAGGGCGATCACGACTGTCTGGGCGCTCGGCTGAGTCCGAAACGGTGAACGTCCGGGCGTGGCGTTGTTGACGCTCAATGATGAAGCAGGTTCGTGCTACCAGCGGGTCCCCTTGTAGTGTAAATATTCCTCTAGGAGTTGGGAACTTTACGCACTGATGGTAAGTTGACGCCACAGCCTTCATCTTATGCAGCCAAGGAGTGCCGAGGATGACGTTGTATACGATCGGCTTGTCGACGATAGCAAAGTTGATGCAATGCATCGTCCCGCCCACATAGACTGACAGCATGATCGTACCTTCCGTCATCACCGTGTCACCGTCGAATCCGGTGAGAGGTTGAACATCGTGCTCGGTGGTCCGCAAGTCGATTTCCATTTGAATGAGCACGTCTTTGAAAATGATGTTTACCGAACTACCTGTGTCGATCAAGATTTTGGTAACCATGCTTTCGCCGATCTCCATCTCGACCACCAGTGGGTTGTTATGGGGTCCAGTTAGACCTGATGCGTCGGCTTCTGTGAACACGATTGGATCGGAGTTCGTAGTAGGTGGCGTGCTTTGAGCTAACCATCCTCGCTTGGCCTCAAGTCCCCGTCGATAAGCATTGATAGAACGGACCGAGTCGCGGCAAGTCGCCAGACCACCCATGATCATGTTTATTCTTCGGCGTGGAGCCGGAGCGTTGGCATCCTCAGTTCGCTCGGGATTCTTTTTATGGGTTGGTGGGGGCGGCGGTAGAGTTTTGGGTCTCGGTTGTGGCGCAGTGGCGGCGTTATATTGCTTGCTCGGGTTTTTGTTCTCAGGATTGAAGAAATGGTTATCCCTGTGAGCGGCTATTTGACGTCGCTCGAGATCGACGTCAATTTGGCCTTCTTTAAATTTGTCGAGCAATACTTGTTGGAGGGTGCGGCACTCTTCTGTTGAGTGTCCTGCTCGCTTGTGGTATTCCCAATATTTGTTGCCACCCTTTCCTGATGGGTCTCGGACCCACTTGTTATTCCAGGGCCTTGATGCAGATGCCTTGGGATCTTGATTACTAACTGCAAACGTTTGGACTTTCTTTCCTTTGTCCAACTTATCGGCGTATTCTTTGTCAAAGTGTTGACGAGGCTCGTGATGCTCGTCTTGTGCCTTCTCTTTTCCTTTGGACGATTTGGGGGCCGGGGGTTCTGGACGGTTTGTCCTTGATGCCTTCTCTTCGTCTAACTCTATGTATCTGTTAGCACGGTGTAGTGCGTCATCCAGAGTCAGGGGCTCGTGTATTATGATGTCTTCCCTAAATCGGGAGCCGTGAGCGAGAGCATTTCGGAGAGCCGATATTGCTGTGTCGTCGGCAATCGAGAGCTTCGAGACGATTCTTTTAAACCTCTCCATGAAGTCTCGGAGAGATTCATCGTTTCGCTGGAACATATTCCAGAGATCGGCGTTCGACGCGCCCCGAATCATGAATGTAGAGTGATGTTGGAGAAAGGCGGTGGTAAGCTCGTGATAGCTCCCTATCGAGTTCGGCGGGAGCCGGGAGAACCATCCTAGAGCCTCATGGGCTAAATTCTCAACGAATAGCTGGCAGCAGCCAGCTTCGTACTCTTCGTCACTAAAGTGAGCTCGGCTGATTGCGAAACTCATTGACGTCAAAAATGGTTTCGGATCGTCTAATCCGTTGTACGGGGTGAACTTGAACTTAATTACGTAGCGGACTTGAATGCGGGAGATTCGTGCCGTGAATGGTGAGCGCTGGACTTCTTCGAGCACTCGATCGAGGTTGGGAGCAGAGCTCGTGGCTCGATGGACTCTGGAAGAGAGTTTGTGGACCATCGCCTCTAGGCGTCGTATGGTTTCATCTTTGAGATCGGCTTCGGGCTGTTGGATCGGCAGTGTCGGAGTCGGCGGGCTACCGCTTCTTTGGTCATGGCCGTCTCGCAGCTCCTCATTTGGCTCCTCTCTACTGCGTCGATCAACGGATCCTACGATAATGGACGTCGGGCGGCGTCTGTGGCCGTCGTATCGGTCCTCCACAGAAGGTTGCGCTGGGGGAGGATTCTCGTTCTCGCCGGCAGGACTGCTGTCGTTTCGGCGCTCGCCCCTCCTTCGTTGGAGCCTGCTAATTTGGTTCAGCGAGACCTCTTGTGCGGCTGCGATGGCCTCGAGCCGTTCGTTCGTTCTTGCTTCTTGGCCATCAAGACGACCGAGAATGACCTGCATCATATTGTCGAGTCTGATTCTTTGTACAGGTAAGGGGAGAGTGGCGCTGGAGAGAGCGGTAGCGTTGGTGAGAGCGGCGGTTAGGAGGGCAGCGGCGCTGGTAACTAGCTGGTCTGCGACAGGTCCGGCTCCGGCGTGCGCAGCTACGGGAGGCTCGGAGGACGTGTCAGGCGCCGGCGGAGAGGCTGTGCTCGGCAGTGGGCCCTCGTCTGGGCTCGGCAGGGAGCCTTCAGTTGGGCTTGGCAGGGAGCTCGGCACGGAGCTCGGCAGGGAGCTCGGCAGGGAGCTTGGCAGGGAGCTCGGCAGGGAGCTCGGCAGGGAACTCGGCAGGGAGCTCGGCAGGGAGCTTGGCAGGGAGCTCGGCAGGGAGCTTGGCAGGGAGCTCGGCAGGGAACTCGGCAGGGGGACAGTTCGCGTTCTCGTTCGCCCCCATCGCTGCCCCGTTGGCTGCTCCGTTGCTTCGTCGAAGTTTTCGCTAGGGTTCGTCATGACTTTTGAGATTTCGAAGAAGTGAGGATCGTCTGTTTTGACTCGTCAAAAGAAACGCTTTACTCTTGCCCCACGGGGGGCGCCAATTGTTTGTTCCGGGGGATTACACAGTTTAAACAAATAAGATTTAGTGGGAAAGAGCGAACAAGTTCTTTATTAATCGGGAAAAACGTGAGATCGTCACTTAAACAAGTCGTATTAGAGCTTGTTAGTCCACAGACGAACTAGTAAGCTTAAAATGACGAACTGAAAACAAGACGAGTTATACGAAAGATAATAGCAGTTTTCGATGCAAAGTATTGCTCTGTGAATATTGTCCGCGGGTCAGGATGGTGATCCCAATAAATGCTTTCTCCTTTTATAGGAGACTGTTGACCTAGGAGAGTTTAGGGTTTCCTTCACGAATTCCCGAGATTGCCCTTTTGCGGGAATTAATGACTTGTTTCCAATCTTGTCGGGCCGAGAATACAACTAACGAATCTCGTTGGGCCGAGTGGCATGTTGGGCGTAGCCCATATCCAACAGCTACGTCGTCGGATTGGGCGGATATGATCGACGGTTTTCAGCGTTCAGCATTAGCGTCGCGTTTGGGGATTCCGATAATCTATGGCACTGACGCTGTTCATGGCAACAACAACGTCTACGGTGCTACCGTCTTCCCCCACAACATTGGTCTCGGAGCCACAAGGTTTGATTACGCCACTCTCATTCATTTTGACCAAACTTTAATTTCTATCTTCTGCAAAAGAGGGTAGAGAGACAGAGAGATTTTTGTATGTAACGGAGGTTTTAGACATTTTGTTGACATTTCAAGATCTTACAGACGCAGATTTGGTCAGAAGAATTGGAGTTGCAACTGCACTTGGAGTAAGGGCTAGTGGCGTTCACTGGACGTATGCTACCTGCGTGGCTGATGAAAGAGCTAAACCTAGGCAACGAAGTTACTAACAACACGCCCATCATCAAGGCACATTCTGGGTCCATACGTGTTAAAAATACGAGCAATTCTAACCTGAAAATTGCAAAATTAATTAGACAACAGTCATATATCCGTGATTTGGATAAATAGTCATCAATATTCACTCATCAGTTCTAAACATTCCAACATTCAAAACAAAAGGAGAAACAACATCATCAAATGTAAACATCTTGATACACAGCAAGAGGAAGATTTGGAAACTAATGGGTAGAAAATTCCAAGAATGACTATGAGTTGCAAATTATATAAGTTCTTCATCAACTGAGCTAAGAGCTTGCAACAATATACAATCCACTGGATGATTATAAGAATTTACCTCAACACCAGCCCCTCTGTGATAATCCATGGCCAAGGTTTCTGCAGTACGCTTTCCTTCATCATAGCAACACCAGCTGATGGAACAGAGTGTCCAAGACCGATCAAAGCGATTCGCTTTGCTCCAAGACCCGAACTCGTCATCAAAAAAAAGAAAAAAAATCAAAACTTTGAACTCGATTGATCAAAGGAACAAAGCTAATCTACGGATCATTGAAATCGATACAAAACCCATCTCATATCAGTCAGAGTAAAGCAAAAACAAACCTTGTGAGGCCGAGAGTATGACCCATGGTTTAATTTTCGCAAAATCAAAGAACCCTAATTTTCCCAAATCAAAGAACATTAATTTCTAAATCCTTAACTAAACAAAAATTGATACAACAATATGATCGAACATACCATGGGACCGTCTCCGAATTGGTGAAGGAAAGGATCCGAATTGCTGGTCTCCGATCGTACCTCACCAAGTCGCGAGAGAGAAGTATAAGAAAAATCAATTTTTTTTTTGTTTTATATTAAAATACACCCAACCATTCTTGACCACGTCGATGGTTCTTAAAAATTCTTAAACTCCTTAATTAAGAAGCTCTTCTTAGTATTCTTGCCATTTCTGATTTATTTTTATTCATATTAAAGTTAAGAAGTGAGACTTAGAGCTCCCGATAAACTTACTCTGAGCTGGTTCAAACACGTTGACCAGTTACCTCTAAATGCTGATGCTGATTCGTATGACCCATTGTTTCCTCTTGGTTTTGGACTCACTTGCAACTCGAGAGAATTTGTAACCGGTTTAACTTCACCTGGCTGATTCAGAGGATCGGGTAATAAAAGTGTATGATTGAAAAATGTATGTCCTTATCTATAATTAGTGGATTTTTCAGTAGTTCTTGGTTTTTTACTCATTTTTTTTTCAAGATTTGACATGTAACATATTTTAGTTCAACCAATTTGTAACCAACCCACATGTGTTGATTAAGTTAATCAAATGGGATTTTTTTTTACTTACACCATTTAAGTGAGAAGTTGAATGTCCTGTCAAATCAGTGTGCCACGTCTCCTCGGAATTGGCTATAGTATAGATAAAGAAAAGTAGCTGAACTTTGCGAGAAGAACACGACCGACACACGAAGAAGAAGAAGAAGAGTAAAGAGATTCAAGAATATGGTAGTCAAGGAGGAGTCTTCATGCGTTTACAAGAACCAAGACGCGCCAGTGGAGGCGCGTGTGAAGGACCTTCTCTCTCGCATGACTCTGCCGGAGAAGATCGGTCAGATGACTCAGATTTAACGCACCGTTGCTTCTCCTGCCGCCATTACAGATTCTTTCAACGGTACAGACAAACAACACAGTCTTTTTGTTTTGTTTCACTTTGGTTTTAATTCTTGATTCTTTAAAAATGAATTTTTAGTGTTCTTTTTTTTTGGATAATCAGAGTATAATTTATGGATTTGGTGTTACAGGAAGTGTACTAAACGCCGGTGGGAGTGCGCCGTTCGAGGATGCTAAGTCGTCGGATTGCGCTGATATGATCGACGGTTTTCAGCGTTAGGCGTTAGCGTCGCGTTTGGGAATTCCAATCATCTACGGCACTGACGCTGTCCATGGCAACAACAATGTCTACGGCGCCACCGTATTTCCCCACAACATCGGCCTCGGAGCCACCAGGTCTTTTTTTACAACATAAGCAAACTAAAAATTCCAAACAGAGGAGAGAGAATGAGATATAGTTGCAGAGAATTTGACATTTTGGATTGTGATCTGTAATGGTGGCATTGATCTTGGTTGAGTTGTTCTGTTTTTGTCTTTTTATGAAACTTGACTGAACCTGTTCACCTATTTGAAATTCTGATTAGCTTTCAACTAGCTCCTGATTACAAGGTAGGAGTAGACTAGTAGTATTGCAGTAGTGGTGATTAGAATCTGATTGTGTTCAAGATTAGGTGCCTCTATTGCAGCTATGCTGCGTAGCCTGCGTTTGGCTGTTATGTTGTTAATATGATAACACTTGTAGTTGTTGTGGTAATTTTGTAGAGATGCAGATTTGGTCAGAAGAATTGGAGCTGCAACTGCACTTGAAGTAAGGGCTAGTGGTGCTCACTGGGCGTTTTCTCCCTGTGTGGCTGTAAGTCCCTTTTATATATGTAAAAAATTAACAACTGAAACTGAACATAACGATTTGTGAACTTTTGAATGAAATGTTGTTATGTTGTCTTTTTAACAGGTCTTGAGAGATCCGAGATGGGGACGAGGCTATGAGAGTTATGGAGAAGATCCCGAACTTGTCTGCGAGATGACTTCGCTTGTCTCGGGCCTACAAGGCGTGCCACCAGAAGACCACCCAAATGGCTACCCTTTTGTTGCAGGAAGGTATCAAATAAATCACTACACTGGTTTGTTTTTAGTCTTTAGTAGATTTGATGTCATGTCTCATGGATTTGTTCACTGGATTATAGAAACAATGTCGTCGCGTGCGCCAAACACTTTGTTGGAGATGGTGGTACCGACAAGGGCATAAATGAAGGGAACACCATTGCGTCATATGAAGACTTAGAGAAGTTTCATATTCCACCATATCTGACGTGTCTTGCTCAGGGAGTCTCTACGGTTATGGCGTCTTACTCCAGTTGGAATGGAACTCGACTCCACGCCGACCGTTTTCTCTTGACAGAAATTCTCAAGGAAAAACTCGGTTTCAAGGTTTGTCCAAAACTTAATTGAGTACTTACCAGGCTACCACTAAGTGTATGCACTAAGCTAGCTTTCTTGTTCATATCACCAGGGATTTTTGGTTTCAGACTGGGAAGCTTTGGACCGGCTTAGTGAGCCTCAGGGATCAAACTACCGCAACTGCATTAAAACTGCGGTCAATGCTGGCATTGACATGGTAGATTCTAAATACCTTATGCGAAATATCTCAGCTTAGCATCATCTTGAATGACTGAAGGAGTGAAGATTATATAATCAAATGTTATTGCAGGTGATGGTACCATTCAAGTACGAACAATTCATACAGGACATGACAGATCTGGTAGAGTCAGGGGAAATACCGATGGCTCGGGTCAATGATGCTGTTGAAAGAATACTCAGAGTGAAATTTGTCGCTGGTCTCTTCGAACATCCTCTCACTGATCAATCTCTGTTGCCTACTGTTGGTTGCAAGGTGAGCTCTCTTGTATTGAATGCCATTATACCAGATTGCTGCCTTTATTCTAAGATTTTTCCATGTGTGCAGGAACATAGAGAATTGGCGCAGGAAGCAGTTAGGAAGTCGTTAGTTCTTTTAAAGAATGGGAGAAACGTTGATAAACCATTTCTGCCACTAGACCGCAAAGCCAAGAGGATTCTAGTCACTGGAACTCACGCTGATGATCTTGGCTATCAGTGTGGAGGATGGACAAAGACATGGTTTGGTCTAAGCGGCAGGATCACTATCGGTAACTAAAAGGATTGCTATTTGATTTGGAAAGGGACTTTTATTTAGCAGAGGCTATTTAGATGCTGTTTGAAAAGTTACTCAACATGAATCTATGTATGTCTGAAACTGTAGGCACAACGCTTTTGGATGCCATAAAAGTAGTAGTTGGAGAGGAAACCGAAGTAATCTACGAGAAAACTCCGTCAAAGGAAACCTTAGCGTCGAGTGAAGGATTCTCTTACGCCATTGTTGCAGTCGGGGAACCACCTTATGCAGAGACAATGGGGGATGACTCTGAACTCCCAATACATTTTAATGGTAGCGACATTGTCACCGCAGTCGCAGAGAAAATTCCGACACTGGTGGTCGTGATCTCAGGACGACCTGTGGTTTTGGAGCAGGTAGTTCTTGAAAAGATTGAGGCTCTGGTTGCTGCGTGGCTGCCTGGAACAGAAGGGCAAGGGATGGCTGACGTTATTTTTGGAGATTATGACTTTAAGGGGAAATTACCTGTGAGCTGGTTCAAACGCGTTGAGCATTTGCCACTAGATGCTCATGCCAATTCGTATGACCCATTGTTCCCTTTTGGTTTCAGTCTCAATTCAAAACCGGTGTCTGATTGATGTACCAGAACACTGGGGAAGTATCTTATGACATATATTACACGCAATGTAGAATTTGTACAAGCTAACAATGTATTGTTGAAATGCTTTGATGAATATAAACAAACGATAAGAGGAATCTTAAAAGTATGACTATGAACAGGATTGCAATATATTCTTAGTTCACTAATGTAACAAATTCATAAGTTGCTAATTACAACAGAGTGTTCAAGAGCTAACACAAATGTCAGATCAAACTAATTCTTCAGCCTACTCTTCCCGGATTTGCTAGTCTTATGGCTCCTTGCAGGAGTCATATAGGATCTAAACAAACTATTCTCAAATTTTTCTCGGTCGCACGTACCAAAGTTTGCGTTTCTCTGGAGTACATTATGATTTTGTTTATCCTCAATGCCATTAACCAATCCATCACACGAGCTCCTTCCAACCTCAACACCGTTAATAGATCCATGAAACAGACCATCACAGGAGCTTCTTCCACCTTCAAAGCCACCGAAAATATTAGCATCACCACTAAACACACCATCACAAGACTTTCTCGCACTTACGCTGTAGCTTTTTAAAAGCTTCTCACTAACACCACCATTGGTTTCTCCTTTACCTACTCTCCTAAGCTTTAACAGAGACTCAGCCAAAGAACCCTCAACCGCATTCCCTTCAAGTTTCAAACTCTGATCGGTTTTGATTTCGTTCTTCTTGGCCTCGTTTTTCCTCTGTATCAGTCCCCAAAGGTTCCATCCCTTTGGCCATTTCTTTCTATGTTTCTTTAACTCTACACCATCCTGCTTCTTCCCCTCACCAGCAGCACCAATACAAATCTTTCCTTTAGAAACTAACTCTTTACTCTTAGGTTTAACGTTTTTGATCGAATACCAATTAGAATCCCTAAGTTCCTTCTCTGTAACTAATAACTTAGCACCATGAAACAAACCAACAGTTTCAGGTGATACCTTAGCATTCGAAACACCTCTCAATTCATCAACCTCAAGCAATCCTTGTCTTCGATCAAAGCTTCTTCTTCTACGAGAATCTGAGTAATAGTTCTTAGTTTGAACTGTCCCACCAGGACTCTTCTCCTCTTCCTCTTCTTCAACAACAACACATTTCTTAGCTTTAGCATCTTCTGCCACAGTAGACAATGTCGTCAGCTTGTGATATGATTTCTCAATCAAGCAGCCGTCCCATGAAGCCCTAGGTTTCTCAAACGAGATCCTACCTCCATCAAAAGACAATCTAGGATCTACATCACAAGAGTGACGACCAAATCTAGAATCTGATTGTTCATCTTTTCTCTTCTCCTTGTGATGATGATGATTCAATGAAAATATCTTAAGCTTCCTGCTCAAAACCGATGCTATCTCCTTCTTCTTGATTTGGTTTCCCCAATCAATATCTATAAACTCCTTCATCGTCTTGTTCTCTACGCCTTCTTCTTCTTCTTCTTCTTCTTCGACGATCTTCCTCGGCTTGCCTTCATCAAAACCTTTGATATCTTCTTGTCCATCGAAGTAATCTTCTTTTATCAAATCCGGAAACAGAGGTTTCCGAATCGAACTATCTAACCGTTCTTCGTCATCATCGACGAAAAGATCGTGTAGAGAGCTTGCGCTAGACCTAGCGTCACACGATCTCCGTCGCGGCTGCGTTGAAACGGATACTGATGCGTTGCGAACGGAGTGTGATCTAATACGACGGAGCTCAGGAGTCTGAACCGCAGCGGGGTGAGAAGAAGACTGAGCTTCTATAGTGACGAGACGTTCACGGAGGCAGGAAGCGCAGAAACCGGTGGTTGGTTTAGCGGAAGGGTGACGGTGGCATAAGGAAGAGGAACGACGGCGATTGGTTTGTTTGACGTTAGCCATGGCTGAAGAATGATTTGCTTGCGTGCGGCGGTGACTTAAGAGAGAGAGAGAGAGAGTGAGAGTGAAGTATAATGGATTAGTTTACTTTTAGAATCTCGGTGATAGTGTGTTGTTTAGAGCAGGTGCAAATATAATGTTAATTTTTTTGGTGTAGAGAATTTTGAGAATTTTTTCATTGGAGTATTTATTTTGTTATTTTATTTTAAAATTTATCTTTATTAATGAAAATTTCTATTAATATATTTTAAACTTATTAAATTACTTATAAATATATTTAATTTTATTAATTAGTTATATTTTTATTTCATATATCATATTACTAGATTTTATAATATCAAAATAGATATATTTTTCACTTTTTAAAAACTTTATAATTTGTTTTACAATACTATTTTTTTTTTCAAATCTAAGAATTTATCTAATCATACTAATATTTTTCATTGTATATGAACTAATAATAATTTAAAATAATATGAATCTATAGTTTATAATTATGTATAATGGAACTTGTTAGATAGGTAAAACTCTCTTTGACTTCCCAGGAGTAACACTACTATGACCACACTTGTCTAGCATAGGTTCCGGCTCCTCCAGAAGGTATTTGGTCTGATTCTCTATACACGAACATGTACTATGTCCTGAATGATGCAATGCTTTATCTTCAAAGAGAAGATTTGGACCAGAATGTTCCTTGGTTATTATAGAGACTTTGGAAATCTCGTAATGAGCTCATTTTCAAAGGAAAGGACTTCAATGCGAGGGCTACAGTAGAAAAGGCTCTAGAGGATGTTGAGGAATGGGATCAGCGTAATGCCAATGAGAGGTTAATCGATGGACCCTAGGGGCAAAGAAGGACAAATGATGCAAAATGGAATCCTCCTCCAAGTGAATGGGTTAAGTGTAACACGGATGGAGCTTGGAGGGGAGAGGATACACCAAGCGGTACGGGATGGGTCCTTCGAAATGATTGTGGGGATGTTCTTTGGATGGGAGCACAAGCCATTCGTTGTGCAAAATCAGTGATGGAAGTGGAATTGGAAGCAATGTGGGGGGCAATAAACTCACTGATTCGCCTGAACTACAATAAGGTTATCTTCGAATCAGACTCTCTAGGCCTGGTCAACTTGTTGAATGGTGAGGAAACTTGGCTTGCATTTGCTCCTCTACTCCACGATATAAAGAGTCTGCTCTCCGCTTACCAAGGATTCAAAATTGTTTATATCTCAAGAGTTTGTAATAGGGTGGCAGATCGGGTAGCAAGGGAATCTCTTTCCTTCCGGAATTATGATCCTAAGTTATACTCGATAATGCCAACATAGGTCACATATTTTGTGTCATTGGATAAACAAAGTGTATTTCAATGATTGTTGTTGAGCCAAAAAAAAAAAAAACACTACTATGACCACTGCCTAAAGCAAGAATGCTTTGGCATGCACCCCCAATACCTTTTTACCTTTTTTTATAGGCTGATCAGAGGCTGGCTCTCTCCCTTCATAAACAGACCTGGTTACAAGAATGCTTTGGCATGCACCCCCAATACCTTTTTACCTTTTTTTATAGGCTGATCAGAGGCTGGCTCTCTCCCTTCATAAACAGACCTGGTTACAGGGATCCTCTCTTGACGGTGCAGAAATTGTTTTTTTTGTGTTTTTTTTTATTTTTTATTTTTATTTTTATGGATTTGTTTATTATAATAAAAAAATTACTTAAAAATTGACATGTGTCATCATATGAGTGCTCTTAAAAATCGATTCTCACTTTTTTAATTAAAATATTTTTTATTTTCTATTTTTCATTTATTTTAGTATGAGAAATTTCATACCACCAACACACATGACCTTACTTGTTTATATTGTAGGGTCAATTATGGTAAATTTATCTTCCTTAAACCCTTTTCTTTAATTTTCTATTTGTTTAGTATTTTAGTACTCTCGAATTTTATTTTATTTTGTTTTAAGGTCATATTTCTCCACAATTTTTTTTATAATTAGCATAACCAAAATTTTGAGTCCAAAAAAAAAATTTGGCGTAATCAATAGTTAAAAATTTGATTTCAATTCGGATACTAATGATACATCAACTATATTAATAAAAATCCTTGACAATTAAAAAGAGAAAAAAAAAATCAATCACAAAAAGTTGTTTGATAAAAATAGCCAAAACTACTCTAAAAACTTAGATCTAATGCATTTTCCTATCCATTTCCAAACTCTATTTTGAGTAAAATAATATTCAACTCATCTCCATTTTTAATTTCAAAAATAAAGTTACCAATTTTACTTTATATTTAGAATTATATATTTTTAATTTAAATTACTTTTGGAGATCTACGTTTAGAAGTTGGAAATATAGTAAAGATGGAAAAAAACTCTATTTTGAAGAAGAAAATGAAAATTAGGTTGGAGATGCCTTTTAGAAGGTTTGATTCTAATGGAATGCATGTTGGTATGCTTGAATTATTGTAAGCTAAATCTTCGGTTAAATATAGTTTAGTCATAGTCATTGATGGAAACTTCAACAAACTTTTTAATTGTTTTTTTGTTTGTTTGTTTAGTTTTTATGGTTTGTTGATAGATTCTCTTATGTAATTTTGATAAATGAATTGCTACATGGCATACCGACCAAAACATAAATCTTATATCATTATGATGCATCTAATCAACTCGTAAACGTGTATATTTTTATTTAACATAAGTAGTCTTGTTTAAATACTCATAAATTATGTTCATAGCAAATAATAACGTTTTTGATTTATGTATCCTAATTAAAAAAAAAAAAAACAATATATCGTAAGGAGAAGGCTAGTGAAATTCACTATGGTCCAAGTATAAAGATCATATATTTAAATTTTCGTGTTAAAAATGGGTTGTTTATTCTTTATCTAACTAATTTTCTTAGCAAAAAAAATAAAATGTGTTTGTTTTGTACATCGTCCTCTTCAATTTGAATATCATTCATAAGTTTTTCATCCCTAATAAAAAAACTGTTAAAATTTCTACTGATACACAACATGATTTTTTCTCTCCTATTAATACATTAATGACTAATGTAATAAAAACAACAAGAAAGCTTAAAAAGGCTTCAAAAACATATGCATACCATTCAAGATTTTTGGGAATTATTGTGATCTTAAGTTTAAGAATTTTTTACCATTTGGCTAATCATTTTCCCATAGGGACAGAAGTGAAGCTAAGAAACCTTTTTAAAAATTAAATAGAAAATATTTTTATTTAGATGTTGTTTTTTAAATCAACAATAATATAATTTGTTCTTACGAGACTAACTTATACCTAAAGAGAAAATACTACTAAACGAAGTCGGTTTTGCTTTGATCTCTATTGTTACTATCTTTGATGAAAATGGTTAGAGTGTCACTTGTGCTACTGAATAGTACCATTGAATATTCTATTTTTGGTAGAGTTTTTCTTAGGTTAAAGCTTTGTTTGATATATAGTTTTTTTTAAATAACTTATAAATATAGAGTTCGATTTGAGATTTTATATAAATTACAAAGTTAAGAATTTAAATGACACTTAATATAAAAATATAAAAATGACATTTAATCTATAATTAATTTAACTTGCATTACTTAGTTTTGTGACATAATTTAAGTGATACAACACACTTTTTTTTTGGAAGTGATTATAGAGGCACAAAATTATCCATATCAATTTTATACATCCTACATATATATTTATTTCAACTGTATTTAAGTAATCATGTTTCCTGCTACTATTTAATAACTTATTTTAATTTTTTATATATCTTACCTGTTTAACTAGTTATTTATTCATCAAGGCTTCGACGTATATTACATACTATATAGTATATATTCAATCGAGTTTTATTTCATATATTAATGGAACTAGTTAATGCACATATTTAACCAAAAAAAAAAAAGAAAAAAAAACTAATCGACATATAGGTATGTATACTAGTTTAAAGAGGGAAAAATGCCAAAAATCTCATATTATTTTTATTGGGAAGTTTAGTACCCAATGGTTTTGCATTGGAATAAAAATGTCTCGTGTATTTCTTTGATGCTTTTTAAAACATCATGTTATATTAATTTGTGGAATCGAACATCCGACTTAACAGACATTAATTTGATTAATGGAATCTCTAAACCGGGTTTATTAAACCAAACACGTGGGTAATTGGGGTTAAACGAAAGTCATTAATGCCCTTAGTTATTTCCCCCAAATTCTTTTGAGATAACAAACCCTAAAAACTAAATTCCCCAATTTGATTATCTTCTTCATCGACTTCCTTCTTCTGCCAACAACCAATGGATCGAGTGATGAGTCAAAGTTATGGGTCTGATGCAAATTCAGGTAGACGTTGTTGGGGTCCTATCTGCCATTGTGGAAAAGCAACTATTGTTGTAAAATCGTGGACAAATGATAATCCAGGAAGAAGATTCTACAGATGTGTTGTTCATGGGTTCTTTGGTTGGGCAGATGAAGAAAAGCCGTATGATTGGCAGAAGATTAGCTTATTAGAAGCAAGAGATGAGATTTGTCATCAGAAAGATGAAATCAAACTGCTTAAGGAATCTCTAAAAGCCATGAATGAACAGGGTATGAGTGGTGTGACGACGACGATGCATATTGGGTTAGTAAACAAATACGAGGAAGAGAAGAATCACCTTGAAAATGAAGTTATGGCAGCTATTGAGAGAGAGAAAATGCTCCGACAGTTCATCGTGTTGTCTTGGGGAGGGTTCATTGTAGTAATTGGGATGATACTAGGATTGGGAAAGTAGAAGGCTATCTTGGGTTGTTGTTGTTTGTTATTGTTGTTTTCGTTTAGTCTGTTGTATGGTTAATCTCTGTTTGATGTTATTTGCAATGGATATTTCCTAAAAATTAGTACCATTGATCCAAAAGAGCCGTTTAGTTTGAGAGCATACAAGGATCCCACACCAAAATAAAATAAGGATCCCATCATCGTACCATCCTAATCAATTAGAACATATAAGACAACATATAAGACATGAACTAGTTTTTTTTAGGTTGCCAAACATCAAAGACTTTGTCAGTCCATGGAGACATAAAGAAAACAGGAGGTGTTGGAGCTTCATCTTTGTCTTTGCCACGACCTTTACCACGAGCTCTAAGACGACCTTTGCCTTCACCATTTTTAGTTACAGGAGGACGTCCAAGAGCACGTCCTCTACCAGCTGCTGGAGCACTTGAATGTTGAGGTTGTTCTACGGGTTTACTTTGAGAAACAGTTGGAGTGGACTGAGTTTGAGCTTGCTGCCACCTCTTTGGTGCATTGTGTATGCTCCATGGATCATCATTATCCTATGAAAACGCAAAAATAACACAAACAAAAAGTTGTAATAAAAGAGAAAGAATCAATAATGACCTGGTTGAGCTTACCAGTCGCTTTCTTGGTCTCCCTCTTTTGCGTGTTGGAGCTGGTTGTACAGCCTGATTTTTGCAAGTGCCTTTATTATGACCTGGTTGATTGCAATTTGTACAAGTTACGGTTTGTCCTTCCCTTGTAGCCTTAGACGGATTGGTTGATGATTCACATGGTTCCTTAATCCTAGCAAACTTCTTAGGACGCCCACACTTTTTTCTTTTGTCAGGTCTTCAATAGCTCCTTTATCTGTTCCAAGCCACAATCTTTCTCCATTCACAGGTTGAATGTTGTCTTTGTAGTTCGCTTGCCAAACAGTGGTCAGAAAATGTCTATCGACATAGCTACAATGTAAAAAGGATGGTCAGTTTTCTGGTTAAACAATGTAGAAATATAGAATTTGTCAAATTGTTGCTTACCAGACGCTTGAGGGATGGTGACAATTGATGTGTGTGTATCCGGATTTGACCTCTTCAACTCAGCCTCATTAATCCCAAAGTTTTGCAAATTGTTATTTTTAGGTTTTTATCACCATATCTAATGCCATTCTTCTTGCCTTCTGACATATCCACTTAGATACTGATAGTGTGTACCTCATCATTATCTCATCTTTGATATCAGTCCACCTCAATCTTGGTCTTCGTCTTGCTTCATCTCTGAACATCCTCGCAATAACTCCTTGTTTCAACATCTTAGCTTTCCCACTCTGACCATGGTTATGAGTATTGACATAAGTTTGAAATATCAACTTACTTGTGCGCTTATGAGCTGAGCAGTATATCTTCCACTTGCAATTCTCATGGCTACATATAGCGGCCAGCTTTGACGATCCCCATCTACACAGCTTCACATCGTAGTTAGTCTTCAACACATACCGCAGAAGCTGATCCTTGAACTCTTCTCCACTGTGAAATTTCTGTAATAACCACAGATAAGGTTTTTTATACTTGGTGTATTTAGCTCTTTATGTCACCCTTTCCTCTTCATCAAATGCATCCCATTCATCATCTGTGTCCATCACATGATCTGGACGCTCAGCATCAAAACATTGCCTCTCAAATTCATCATCATCTGCATCTTCTTCCTCAACATCACATGCTGCTTCATTAACACCTGCTGCTTCATCCCCACCCGTTGCTTCATCATCTTGTCTGTCATTGTTAATTTCTTCGAAAAAGGTTGATGCCTTCCTTCTTCTACTAGATCTACCCCATCATCTTGCTGAACTTGTTCCTCGTTGGTTCTTTGTTCACCATGGTGATTGGGCTCAGCATCATCTTCTACTCCGTCTTCCTCATCTGCAACATCTTCACCAACATCGTTATTTGTAAGAGGAAACGGGTCTGGTACAGAAACTCCATTGTCGATGTATATATCGACTTCACCACCAATAATAGCTTCACGACATAACTCCCTAATCCCACCATCTTTGTCTTTGCCAATTGATCTTGCTGAACTTATGTCCTCATGTGGAAGCTTATACCAAACGTCTTCGACTTCACCATACACTTCATTCTCTACGAAAAACTCGTTGAAGATAGACCATGTCATCAAATCGGGATCCACTAACATGTCTTTCGAATCTCCTCCTATGTAGTCGAATGATTGCTCATTGTTTGATACATCTCCTCTATGGTGTATTTGCACTTCAAAAACTCGAAAGCACTAGACACAACAAGAAGACATTCACGATTAGTACAAACAAACTCCTGAAAACAGAAATCGAATTGAAATCTATGAACCCTAAAATAATAAAATCTATGAACCCTAAATTGATCTCGATTTCACCCACCCAATCAAGAATCAATATAATCTATGAATGATTACACCACCCAATCGTTAATAATAGAATATATGAACCCTAAAATCCCTAAGAATTGAAATCGGCCCCAAAATTGCAATCAACAATAACCCAAAACCTAAAAACCTGAAATCGACATACCTCATCTCCGCGATACTCTCAGAATTCACGCCCAAAACACTGTACCCAATCAACAAAACAAACACCTTCACTCATCACTCGATCCATTAATTGTTGGAAGAAGAACACACGACGAAGAAAAAAAGAAATTGGGAATTATGTTTTTAGGGTTATCTCAAATTGATTTGGAGGAGATAACTGAGGGCATTATTGTCTTTCGATTAACCCCAATTACCCACGTGTTTGGTTTAATAAACCCAGTTTAAAGATTTCATTAATCAAATTAACGTCTGTTAAGTCAGATATTCGATTCAACAAATTAATATAACATAATGTTTTAAAAAACATCAAAGAAATACACGAAACATTTTTATTTCAATATAAATCCAATAGATATTAAATTTCCAAATAAAAATAACATACGTTTTTTATGGTATTTTTGCAAGGAATATATCGAGGATGCGACTATAATTTAATTGGATAACACGAGTAACATAGAGATTCGGATCTCCGACAAATTCCCAAGAGAGCCTTGTGTGTTCTTCAAAAAAACATTAGTAAGTCCCGAAGCCAAACAGTGTTTACGATATTACTACTATAGTTTATACTTTTTCTTTTTGTCGACACATACATACTGTATTTATTGTAATTGTTCTCATTTTCTGATAAAGATTGGAATCTTCCACGTGCTTACTCCAGATACAGTGACTGACAATTACGTTTTGATTGATTTGTTTAGCTAAAAGATGGAATTACTCTTAAATTCCTGAATTTAAATACCCCTAATCTAGGCAAAATTAAAATTCGTTTATACACTTCTACCATATCATGCTAATTATAAAGCCCAAAACATACGGGCCTATTAAATGTTAAGGGGCCCAAAAACGACGCGGATGTGTCACGCGATTTGGCTGTTGCACAATCCGTATTCCGTAGACACCAACCGAGCGAGCATCTTCATCTTCGTCATCTTCTTCACTTACCGAACTAATCACTAAGCAGCTCCAATTGGTGAAAATGTGTTACTCTCTCTCTTTACAACCCTCAATAGACTACCGTAATCGCAAAACCCCAAAATTCCATGGAGATCGAGCAGTCTTGACTTCAAGCTTACCTACACTGAGGTTTCCGTCGTTGCCGGAGCGAGATCGCCGGAAAAAGTTGTTACTCTGCTCCGGGAGAGGCGTAGGCTTCTTGAAATTCGACGGAAACACTCCCGTGGAGCTATGTGGTATTATTCCACGTCATCGATTTAGAGTGTCTTGCAGCGATGCTCGCCGTACGCCGGCGGAGGTGACTGCGCAACCTGATTTTTCGGAATTTATAACGTCGGAGAGAGTGAAGGTTGTTGCGATGCTCGCGCTTGCTCTAGCTCTGTGCAATGCGGATCGTGTTGTGATGTCCGTTGCGATTGTTCCTCTTTCGCTTTCTCGTGGATGGAGCAAATCTTTTTCCGGTATCGTTCAGGTCAACTCTTTCAAGATTTTTGATTCCTTCATATAATGTTTTGGGTAAATAATTCAGTATTATTAAGTCGTTCTACTGGAACATACACCATTGTGCTCGCTGGTCTCATAGTTTCTTGAATGTTTCTTTTTTGGTAGTCATCGTTTCTATGGGGATACTTGATTTCACCAATAGCTGGGGGAACTTTGGTGGACCGTTATGGCGGTAAGGTAGTCATGGCGTGGGGTGTGGCTCTGTGGTCGCTGGCTACTTTTCTTACCCCTTGGGCAGCTGATACTTCTTTGTGGGCACTGCTTGCTGCAAGAGCTATGGTTGGGGTTGCAGAAGGAGTGGCTCTTCCTTGTATGAACAACATGGTTGCGAGGTACTTACTGATAGTATGTTTCTCAGTACTATTTCCAAATGTGATTGAGGCACACTCATGATTTTGAAACGAGCAGACACTGGTTATTGGGTTCTTAGTGATGGTACTTTTGATGTAGATGGTTTCCCCCAACAGAACGTTCTAGAGCTGTTGGCATTGCAATGGCGGGGTTTCAGCTTGGGAATGTTGTAGGACTCATGTTGTCTCCTATTCTTATGTCTCAAGGCGGTATATATGGCCCTTTTGTAATATTTGGGTTATCGGGGTTCCTATGGTTGCTTGTGTGGCTCTCTGCGACGTCGAGTGTGCCAGATCGACATCCTCAGATTACAAAGTCTGAACTTGAGTATATAAAGCAAAAGCAGCAAACGTCTACTAGGGTGAACAAACAATACATTACAGGTGGAATACCTCCTTTTGGACGCCTTCTCTCCAAGATGCCGACTTGGGCTGTTATAGTTGCAAATTCCATGCATAGCTGGGTATGTAAGAAGATTCCTCTCAATTCAACTCTTTCCTTCTTGTAACTATGAGGATTTCTTGTTGAAGTGAAATTGTTAGCATCAACTGCTATGACTTGTTATGATCAGGTGTTTTCCTATCTGTTGGAATTCATCTAACTACTATGACTTAATTACTTATTTCCAGGGTTTCTTTGTGATTCTTTCATGGATGCCCATATACTTTAATACAGTAAGGCCCTATCACCAACTAATTGTAGATAGAAATTTTGTTGCTTTTACTCTTCTTAAGAAATTTAAGAGAATATCATGCTGCAGGTATATCATGTGAACCTCAAACAAGCTGCTTGGTTTAGTGCTGTTCCATGGAGTATGATGGCTTTCACAGGATACCTTGCTGGTTTTTGGTCGGACTTGTTGATACGACGTGGTACAAGCATCACCTTAACGCGAAAAATCATGCAGGTTTGTGATTCCTGTCTCACAGGATTCATTGAATCAAGCAAGAGGTCCCTCGGACTGAAGAGTTCTGTATACATATCAAAATGGTGTTGAAGTGTTCATTTAGCCTTTTTCTTTTCTTTTGCTGACTGATGGATTTCATTTGGCAGTCCATTGGTTTCATTGGTCCTGGAATTGCTCTTATTGGTCTAACGACAGCAAAACAACCTTTAGTAGCATCAGCCTGGCTCAGTTTAGCTGTTGGGCTAAAATCATTCAGCCATTTGGGGTTTCTTATTAACCTTCAGGTACCCAAGCGTGTGATTCATACTTAACCCACACTACAAATTTTAAGTATCTTTGACATCTGATTTCCTCTTGTTTCAGGAAATTGCTCCAGAGTATTCTGGTGTTCTACATGGTACACTTTCTAATTCTCCTTAATAGACATTGGTTTCCAGAGTTCCTATTGGTTCAATTATCACCGATGGCTACTTTGTACCTTCTGAGAAAGAATTGGCCTTAGAAAATCGTTTGACTGGTATTCACCTTTTATATTGTTATAGGAATGTGTCTTACTGCTGGAACATTGGCTGCAATAGTTGGAACTGTTGGAGCTGGTTTCTTTGTAGAACTTTTGGGTTCCTTCCAAGGATTTATTCTTCTTACAGCAATATTATATCTCCTTTCCGCTCTCTTTTACAACATATATGCAACTGGAGAAAGAGTCGATTTTGACACAACAGGTCTGTATTTTCTTGAGTTATGGCTGTTTGCTTTTTGGTGTTCAGTTTCGTTCAATTTTGTAATGATTTATAGTTCCAATAATTTGCAAATGGTCCTCTTAGCAGCTTGAAGGAGGACAAATCCACACATAAGAGATGGAGCATCAGCCAGGAGAGAAGTTGCAAATCTAAATAGAATCAAGCTACTTAGTACATATAAGGAACAAGATATATCCGGCCTTGTATAGAAGTTAGAAAAGATATCCACATTATTCTTCTCCTCCTCGATAAACAAATGAAAAATGTAGCAAGTTTTCCAATGTTGATGATTGAGTTTGAGTGTAATGAAAACGCCTGTGAGAAGATAATGAAAAACAATGTTGAGTTAACTGATGACTTGTTTTTGTTAAACCTCGAAGAAATTTAGAAACTGAATCTAAAAGGGCACGGAAGCAGAGGAAAAGTGAAGTTTCAGCAGGTGCAGATCCGTGATTTTGGTACCTTGAGGTGCGCGCACTTTTCTCTACTTCGTGATTTACATACATACACACGTGTTCGTGTAGATCTTTCCCACTTTAGTCCTCTCATTACTGTATTGATACGTAACGTAAGCAATCGAGCCACTACGTTTGGCTTTTTTACTCAGATTGGTTCTATATTTTAAATCTTCCTTTCCTTCTCGATTCTTTTCTTTTCTCATTCTCATTGTTCCATCAAATTCTTTAAAAGTCACTTATTTTCTTTTAATGAATGTCTACATTAGGTTATCAAATAGCATTTCTTTCTAATTAAGTTCTTAGAAAAATGATCAATGGTCCCCAATCCCAATACAAGGGGTGTTCTTTTTATACGAAAATAATATGAAGAGTCTCTCTAACTAAAAAACAAAGAGATGTGGGGGCTCCTAGTAGATATTTTCACCAAAAAAATCACAAAGCTCTTCTGAGCTTTTCCTCTGACACATAAAAAAACTTCACTTCACTCTCTTTTCTTGTGATCCTCACACTTTCAATCCTTCCGGAAAATCATAAATCAAAAATCAAATCGCCAAAACGAAAAAAAACAGAGAATCAAATTAAAAAAAAACAACAAAAATTAACGTTTGTGAAAAATATCTCACGCTTCTTTTTTTTTAGTATATACTGATTTCTCCATAGTATCTTCTTCTGCTTCATATAAGCTCTCTCAAGTGTCTCTTCATCTCTTCCCCAGATTACAATTTCAAAAATTTGGTAAATTGCTCACTAATTTTGATTTTAGACTTTTCTTTACTTTGGCAATAATAACAGTGGTTGTTGTTTCAGGGAGCTATCAGCGATGGCGAACACGAATGGAAAAGCTGCGACGAGTTTGCCGGAGAAAATCTCGGCGAAGGCTAATCCGGAGGCGAACGAAGCTACGGAGATCGCTGAGAATATCCTTTACCACGCCAAGTACAGTCCACATTTCTCTCCGTTAAAGTTCGGGCCTGAGCAAGCTCTTTACGCTACTGCTGAGTGTCTTCGCGATCGTCTCATTCAGGTAATCAGTAAAGTAGATTTGAGTGTTTTAATTTATGGTTTATGGTTAATCTTGATCTTTCAAAGTTGATCTGAAACTATGAATGTGTTGATTGTGTTTTATGTGAGAGTGATATGAATGTGTGAATTGTTTTGCAGCTGTGGAATGAGACTTATGTTCATTTTAACAAAGTTGATCCAAAACAAACATACTACTTGTCAATGGAGTATCTCCAAGGTCGTGCTTTGACAAATGCTATTGGGAATTTGAACCTTCAAGGTCCATATGCTGATGCACTGCGTAAGCTCGGTTATGAGCTTGAGGAGATAGCCGAGCAGGTACTTTTTTGAGTTTCTTGGGATTTTGATCATTTCTTTTTGATATTTTCCCCATTGGAAATGTTTTTGAGCTTTTCTGTTATGAAATCGTAGGAGAAAGATGCAGCTCTTGGAAATGGTGGGTTGGGGAGACTTGCCTCGTGCTTCTTGGATTCGATGGCCACTCTAAACTTGCCTGCTTGGGGTTATGGGTTGAGGTACAGACATGGGCTGTTTAAGCAACTTATCTCACAGAAAGGTCAAGAAGAGATTCCAGAGGACTGGCTTGAGGTGATGTTTATCAATGTGGTGGTGATTTTCAACATATGATTTTGAGACTGTAACTCATCATGTTTTAGTGGGAATTTGCAGAAGTTCAGCCCATGGGAAATTGTGAGGCACGACGTAGTATTCCCTGTCAGGTTTTTCGGCAGTGTGGAGATAAATCCAGATGGATCGTAAGTATTAATGTTGGAACTTAAATGACTGAACATATGTCTGTACTTGAATTTTCTGTGGATTTATACGCTAGGAGTTTTGCTATGTGTTGTCTGAATTTTCACTGAGCTTGCTCTTAAGCATTCCAATGGATCAATTGACTATTTTGCAGACGGAAATGGGTAGGCGGTGATGTTGTACAAGCTCTTGCTTATGACGTGCCAATCCCAGGATATAACACAAAGAACACAATCAGTCTCCGTCTCTGGGAAGCAAAAGCTAGAGCGGAGGATCTTGATCTTTTTCAGTTCAATGAAGGAGAATATGAATTGGCTGCGCAGCTACATTCTAGAGCTCAACAGGTTCTTATACCTACTGCTTTATTTTCTTTTGCTTTGTGACTTTCTGTTTCGCTCTAACAATGGATGTATATATATGCAGATTTGCACTGTGTTATATCCAGGAGATGCTACCGAGAATGGGAAGTTATTACGCTTAAAACAACAGTTCTTTCTCTGCAGTGCTTCGCTTCAGGTTTGTCAATTTGTTCCTTTCATTTTCTTCATTATTCTTAAGCCATAATGTATTGGATCAACTTAGGACTCTCTGATAAATGTCATCATGAGCTGAAAATGATTAATTGTGGGCAAATAAAATGATGAAAATATTTCATGTTGGCATATTGGAAAAACAATGCCAAAATGACTACTTTTAAGTGTGATTCATAATTTTATTAATATTTCCTCTTCACAATATGGGAACCTATGGCAGGATATTATATCAAGATTTCATGAGAGGAACACGACCGAAGGCAGCCGGAAATGGTCAGAGTTTCCAAGTAAAGTTGCTGTTCAAATGAATGACACACACCCAACTCTTGCAATCCCTGAGCTCATGCGGTTGCTAATGGATGAAAATGGACTTGGATGGGATGAAGCTTGGGATGTGACATCAAGGTACTACAATTGTGCATGAAACCAATCATTATTTCCGAAATATGTTTTCCACTTTTCTGTTTGAACTTACTTGTAAAGGTTTGCAGGACCGTTGCTTACACCAATCACACTGTCCTTCCCGAAGCGCTGGAGAAATGGTCACAATCTTTGATGTGGAAGCTTCTTCCTCGTCATATGGAAATAATAACAGAGATTGATAAGAGGGTATTTTTCTGATCATTCTAATGATTTGTTTCTGTCATCTCTTGCAATAATAGAGTATTACCATTCTGCAGTTTGTGAAAACCATTCGCGATACACGAGTTGATCTCCAGGACAAGATTTCAAGTTTGAGCATCTTAGATAACAATCCCCAAAAGCCTGTGGTGAGAATGGCTAACTTATGTGTTGTATCCTCGCATACAGTAAGTATCCCCTCTGTCAAGATTATATTATATTGATTCTAAGTCCCATTTAGTCTTCATGTTTGAAGTGCTAACTATGAGAGCCTTTTTACAGGTGAATGGCGTTGCTCAGTTACACAGTGATATCTTGAAGGCTGAGTTATTCGCAGACTATGTCTCTATATGGCCAAACAAGTTTCAAAACAAGACTAATGGCATCACACCTCGGAGGTGGCTACGTTTCTGCAGCCCTGAGCTCAGTGATATAATCACAAAGTGGTTGAAGACTGACAAATGGATCACTGATCTTGACCTACTTACTGGTCTTCGGCAGGTCTGATTTTTATTTTTTTGAGAACCAGATTTGCAATGGGTTTTTATGTTGCCATGCTGATGTTATCTCTTCTTCTGCTAGTTTGCGGACAATGAAGAACTCCAATCTGAATGGGCTTCTGCGAAGACAGCCAATAAGAAACGTTTGGCTCAGTATATAGAGCGTGTAACTGGTGTGAGTATTGATCCGACAAGCTTATTTGACATACAAGTTAAGCGTATCCACGAATACAAGAGGCAGCTGATGAACATTCTTGGAGTAATTTATAGATTCAAAAAGTTAAAGGTACAGTTGGCTTACCCATCTATCTGGATTTGCCTTATGATTCCTAGTAGTTTATCTATGTTTTTTCCTTTGCGTGAAAAGTTATGGTAGACCTAATGCTATATAAACAAGTAAAAATAAGTGAGATACTCCAGGGTACTCCCTTTCCCTTGGCAAAATTTTCCGAAGTTTTTATGAGCTTTCTACATGTCGGTTCTAGCCAAAACTCATAAAGCTTCCCTGGGAACTTTTTATGCTTTAACCAAAAGAAAATGTCCATAAACCATTGCTTAGGTCATGCATGTATTTCTTGTGTGACATTCTTTTCTACGGCTGAATGTTACAGGAGATGAAGCCTGAGGAAAGGAAGAAAACAGTTCCTCGTACTGTCATGATTGGGGGTAAAGCATTTGCAACCTATACAAATGCAAAACGGATAGTGAAACTAGTGAATGATGTTGGCGACGTTGTTAACAGCGATCCAGAGGTCAACGAATACCTAAAGGTAACATTGCCTGAGTCTTCTTAAAATGTTATCCGTGTAACTTAGAGATAGCTAAACACGATGATTGCTTGATTGCGTGATAGTGATGTTTACCTGAGTTTGTTGCTGATTTGTCAATGTCAAATATTACAGATTTTTGTATCTCTCAAGATAAACTTGGTTTCTTTTGGTTAAGTCTAATGCTAATTAAGCCTCCTTCTGAGATGCAAAGCGTTCTTATTGTTGCTACTTTTTTTTTTGCTACTTATTGTTGCTACTTTGATGCAAATGCAATGAATTACTTTCTCCTTTTATTTTCCTGAACATGGATTGAAGAATTTTTAATTGGTTTAACGAATATGGCTCTCTAGGTGGTATTTGTTCCAAACTACAATGTCACTGTAGCAGAGATGCTTATACCCGGAAGTGAGCTATCTCAACACATCAGCACAGCAGGCATGGAGGCAAGTGGTACCAGCAATATGAAGTTCGCTCTTAATGGTTGCCTTATCATAGGAACCCTTGATGGGGCTAATGTTGAGATAAGAGAGGAGGTTGGCGAAGAAAATTTCTTTCTTTTTGGTGCAACAGCCGATCAGGTCCCTAGACTGCGTAAAGAAAGAGAAGATGGACTGGTATGCCACTCTCTCCTTTTCTCCCTTGCATACTTTTTGTCTCTGTGGAACAAATGTGAGCCACCATGACCATACCATGAAGAACCTTGTGATGAAATCACTGTATGCTGCTGTACTTTCTCTGACATGAAATGTTTATGTGCATGTTGAAACTTATCAGTTCAAACCCGATCCTCGGTTTGAAGAGGCGAAGCAGTTTGTCAAAAGTGGAGTGTTTGGGAGCTATGATTATGGTCCGCTCCTCGATTCTCTTGAGGGTAACACAGGTTTTGGGCGTGGTGATTACTTCCTGGTTGGGTATGATTTCCCAAGCTACATGGATGCTCAGGCCAAAGTTGATGAAGCTTATAAGTAAGTCCATCTCTTAAAATCAACTTGTCCATTTTCATAGGTTTTTTTTAACAGAAACTGAATCGAAATGAATAATGAAATTCTTTAATGTGACAATGTTTTCATAATGTGTTGTGACAGGGACCGGAAGGGGTGGCTGAAGATGTCGATATTGAGTACAGCCGGTTCAGGAAAGTTCAGCAGTGACCGTACGATAGCTCAGTATGCCAAAGAGATTTGGAACATTGAGGCTTGTCCTGTTCCCTAAGTCCCGGTTACGTTCGCACATTCCCTACCTTCCTTACCAAGACATCTCCATATCCACAGACAGCTCCAAAGTCGATATTATCATATATATATAAGAACTCATAAGAATATAATCAAAATGAAATAAATGATGAAACTTTTCGTATGTGTAGTCCATGATGTTTGCTATATTCTAATTTTGCTCAATGAAAAGGTTATGTAAAATGCTATTTGAATCAAATTTCAAATTTGGTTTTAGTGATTTCTTTTCTCATTTTAAAATTTCTTTTTGTATTGTGGTTTTTCACTTTCTTAAACCCTAACTTGAGTTTCATTCTTCTTGACTATTGTTTACTTTGTAAGTTGACTCAGTTCTATATACATATATGTAAAAAATGACTGATACTTAACTGAATAAGTAGAATCAAACTCTATAAAGCTGAACTCAGAAAGTGTGAAATAGAACTTTAGTGTATATATATGAATGATCAAATACTATGTTATCTCATAGATTAGTAATCGTGCTAGAACATGGATTGAACTTTATTTTACATAGAATTTTTGAATAATTTTTCATATTTTAAAATTTTGATATGTTATATTAGTTTTAAATCATCTCATCATATAATTTTGACATTTTATATTTAACCCATGTTTGAAGATCATAATTCATTCCATCGTATAACTTATTACATTTGGAATATGTAAAATTAATACAATGTCAAATGATTATATGATCAGAGCAAAAATTAGGAGAAATATAACATAAAAGTGATATTTTTTTTTTTTGAAAGAATGTAAAATTGTATTCAACCAAAAAACGTTTGTACAATAAATGCTTCAGCGTTTGAAAAATGAATTACCGAACAAGATTGAAACAGTATACTGATTGTCTTAGCTTAAGTGGAAGAGGATGGACGAACGTGAACTCTTGTAGAGAACCAGAGTTGCAGGCCTTCGTCGTATCGATGATCGTGTAGCCTCAAGATTGAGGTGAGACGATTGCGTACATTTTTGTCAAGGAGCTTTATGATTTGAGCCTGCGGGGAAGGGGCCTCTCCATGTCGTCGAGCGTTCCTCTCACGCCAGAGATGATAGACAGTTGTTTGGAAAACATACTTGAAGAGAAAACGTGGGAGAGGTGATAAAGTCGGGGAGGTAAGCAGCGTGAGCAGAAAGCTCCATTCTGTTGAGTAGTGAGTCAAGAGCAGTGACTGTGTGAGTTCTCTCCAAATAACTGCAGAGTAAGGACAAGAGAAAAATAGGTGATCCCTTGTCTCTTCCGCGCCGGAACAGAGGACACATGTGACCTGTTGCCCCGAGGACCAGTTTTTTATGCGATCGCCAGTGTCTAAATGGTTATGAATTGCCAGCCAGAGGATAAACGAATACTTAGGGGTGGATTAAGAGTACCATACCCCTTTGTACCAATCGACCTTTGCGTGAGAGCTGCGAACATTATGCCATGTATGTCGAGAGGAGAAAGTTTTGGAGAACCTGTCACCCTGAGATCGCCATAACGGGGTGTCAGCAGCATTTGGTTGTCGAGTAGAGCGACGTGTAATAGCCTACCTTGTAATAGATCTGTAAACACATGTACCTTTGCACCATAAAGATAAGATCTCCAAATCTTAAGGGCAAAAACTACAGCACCCATCTCCAAGTCATGAGTAGGATAGTTGACTTCATTCTTCCACAACTGCCGCGAAGCGTAGGCAATCACCTTCTCATGCTGCATCAACACACATCTCAAACCAACTCTAGATGCATCTGTATAGACCACAAAGGGTTGTTTTCTCATTTTAAATTTTCTTTTTGTATTGTGATTTTTCACTTTCTTAAACCCTAACTTGAGTTTCATTCTTCTTGACTATTGTTTACTTTGTAAGTTGACTCAATTCTATATACATATATGTAAAAAATGACTGATACTTAACTGAATAAGTAGAATCAAACTCTATAAAGCTGAACTCAGAAAGTTTGAAATAGAACTTTAGTGTATGTATATGAATGATCAAATACTATGTTGATCTCATAGATTAGTAATCGTGCTAGAACATGAATTGAACTTTATTTTACATAGAAATTTTGAATAATTTTTCAGATTTTAAAATTTTGATATGTTATATTAGTTTTAAATCATCTCATCATATAATTTTGACATTTTATATTTAACCCATGTTTGAAGATCATAATTCATTCCATCTTATAACTTATTACATTTAGAATATGTAAAATTAATACAATGTCAAATGATTATATGATCAGAGCAAAAATTAGGAGAAATATAACATAAAAGTGATATATATTTTTTTTTTGAAAGAATGTAAAATTGTATTCAACCAAAAAACGTTTGTACAATAAATGCTTCAGCGTTTGAAAAATGAATTACCGAACAAGATTGAAACAGTATACTGATTGTCTTAGCTTAATTGGAAGAGGATGGACGAATGTGAACTCTTGTAGAGAACCAGAGTTGCAGGCCTTCATCGTATCGATGATCGTGTTGCCTCAAGATTGAGGTGAGACGATTGCGTACATTTTTTTCAAGGAGCTTTATGATTTGAGCCTGCGGGGAAGGGGCCTCTCCATGTCGTCGAGTGTTCCTCTCACGCCAGAGATGATAGACAGTTGCTTGGAAAACATACTTGAAGAGAAAACGTGGGAGAGGTGATAAAGTCGGGGAGGTAAGCAGCGTGAGCAGAAAGCTCCAGTCTGTTAAGTAGTGAGTCAAGAGAAGTGACTGTGTGAGTTCTCTCCAAATAACTGCAGAGTAAGGACAAGAGAAAAATAGGTGATCCCTAGTCTCTTCCGCGCCGGAACAGAGGACACATGTGACTTGTTGCCCCGAGGACCAGTTTTTTATGCGATCGCCAGTGTCTAAACGGTTATGAATTGCCAGCCAGAGGATAAACGAATACTTAGGGGTGGATTAAGAGTACCATACCCCTTTGTACCAATCGACCTTTGCGTGAGAGCTGCGAACATTATGCCATGTATGTCGAGAGGAGAAAGTTTTGGAGAACCTGTCACCCTAAGATCGCCATAACGGGGTGTCAGCAGCATTTGGTTGTCGAGTAGAGCGACGTGTAATAGCCTGAAGGGTGTTTTCTATATCATTTAAGACAGCAAACCGATGATGACGAGGCATGTGCGTGGTCATGGCCTCTTGGACCGTTGCACCCTGCGTAATGCCCAAATCAATGAACCCTCTCGGTCCCACTAGGTCAATTAAACGTCCCATTGGCAACCATATATCATACCAGAATGATGTTGAAGCCCCATTATTAACCTCCACCTTAAACATTGTTTTTGCCATTTCCCGATACTTGAGAAGTTTCTTCCACATCCAGGACCCTACCGTAGAGCCATTGTTAACTAACCAAAATGATTCCTTTGGTATTAGATATGTCCAAATCCATTTCACCCAGAGGGTATCTTGTTTCGAGAGGATTCGCCATATTAACTTCAAACTACTAACCTTATTAGCATCATCAGGGGATTTCAGACCCAAACCTCCCTCTTGCTTCGGTTTACAAATTTCAGTCCAAGCTATCTTTGCCTTCTTGGGGTTAAGGTCCAGTCCTGACCACAAGAAAGCAGCATACATTTTCTCTATGTCCCGGAGACACCCTGCAGGTAGACGATAGGCAGATAGCCAAAAGTTTGTTACACTCATAAGAACAAAGGAGATAAGAGTGAGACGACCTGCGTAAGACAGTGATCGAGCAGTCCATGAACTGATTTTCAGTCGAATTTTGCCCATGAGTGGGGCATAATCAGCTGTAGTCATTTGCTTGGTAAGAAGTGGGAGGCCTAGATATCTGACCGGTAATTGTCCAGTGGCAAAGGGAAAGTTTGTGGAGATTTGATCACGTTGTTGATCTGTCATCCCAGCCATATGGAGGGTGGATGTTTCCAGACTGATTCGAAGCCCCGACTGACCCGCAAACTCTTGGAAGATCTCAATGATACCCTCAATCGACCGTTGTTGACCATCAACAAAAACCATCAAATCATCGGCAAAACAGAGGTGGGTGAGCCCTATGTTCTTACACTTAGGGTGATAGCCAATGCGCTTACTTATTGCGGCTTGATCAATCAGATGGGATATAACATTCATGCATATAACGAACAGGTAGGGAGAGAGGGCACAACCTTGCCTCAATCCGCGAGAGCTATTGAAAAAACCCGCCAATTCACCATTCACTTGAACAGAGAATGTAGCTATCGAAATGCAGACTCGAATCCAGTGAATAAACTGATCTGGGAAGTGTAATGCCTCAAGCGTGCTCAACAAGAAATCCCATTGTACCGAATCAAAAGCTTTTGAGATATCAATTTTCATCGCACAACGAGATGAGATAGAGTCTTTGTGATAATCCTTAACAACCTCTGTTGCCAACAAGACATTCTCCATCAACAAACGTTCTTTAACAAAAGCAGATTGGTTCTGAGCAATAACCTTTGGGAGAAGATTCTTAAGACGATTGGCCAACAACTTAGATATCACCTTATACAGCACATTGCAACAGGATATTGGCTGGTAATCTTTCATTTCAGTAGCATCATCCTTTTTTGGTATTAGTGCGAGAATAGTAGTGTTTATACCCTTAGGGAGAAAACCTTTAAGAAAGAAAGACTGCACCGCAGCAATCACATCCGAACCAATTACCGACCATGAAACCTTGAAAAACTCACTGGTATATCCATCAGGTCCGGGAGATTTATAACTTGGCATCGCAAAAACAACCTGCTGGATCTCATCAGCAGTAACCAGCTTTGTAAGCATTGCTCTGTCCTCTTCATGACATCGAAAAGGCAACAGGTGTTGTAGCTCCTCCACTGTCATTCCCACAAAATCAGTAGGCTGTTGATTAAGGAAGTCCTTAAAAAACCGCTCTGATTCCCCTTTTAGCTCATTGTTAGTTCGCCACAATTCCTCATTTGGACCACATAGCTCACAAATAGAGTTCTGCATTTTGCGGATACTGACCATTTTATGAAAATATGCATTGTTCATGTCTCCCACAGTTAGCCAATGAATCTTAGCTTTCTGCTTAAGATAATCTTTCTCCAGTTCAGCAAGATGAGTCCACAAAGAATAAGCAGTTGACTCCTCTAAAAGCGCTTGTTGAGTCGGATTCGCCAGGGTAGTAGCTTGCTTTTGACAAATTACCTTGTGAGCTTCACGTGTCCGTTTGGACAAATCACCAAACTGCTCTTTTCCCAAATAACGCAATCTTGGTTTTAAGTCTTTGAATTTCTTGGAGAGGCGGTGCATAGCAGATGTAGAAGGAAATAGTGGGGTAGTGCCATTCCAATGGTTTGCAACCACCTCATGAAATTGAGGTAGTTTAGCCAATTCATTAACAAATTTGAAAGGCCTGCGACCTCCCGTTGCAGCAGCCTCCAGGATGATGCGACCTCTGGCATGATCAGAGCAACCACCTGCCTCAAAAACACTATATGAATGTGGAATCCGATCTCCCCAATGCTCATTAATCAATACTCGATCCAGCTTCTTACAGATCAGACCCTCATCTCTCTTATTGCACTAAGTGTAGAGTGGACCATGGTGTCCCAAATCTGTGAGTGAAGAATGTTGCACCACATCCTGAAACTCACGCATCCCCAACGTATTAAACTGCATATGATCATGACTAGAGTGTTCTCCACTCTCCAAAATCTCATTGAAATCACCACTGATCAGCCATGGCTTATTCCTAAACAATGGAGAATCATTGTGACATCGTAAATCATCCCAAAGAATCCTCCTCTCCTCTGAAGAATTCAACGCATATACAAAGGAACAAAATAACTCCTCTGTTCCACCCGCCAACAGAACTGAACACGTAATTACTTGACTGCTCTTGAAGACCGGAGTAAGTCTCACAGTATCCCGCCAGACCACCCATATACGACCTAAAGGATGCGCCTCATAATTACATAAAGAAGACCAACCTTTGAAAACAGAGGAAACTATCTTATCTGCTCTACTTTCCTTGACTCGCGTCTCAAGTAGGCAACCAAACTGCATAGAACTACTATTTACCCAGCGACTGATAATGGAATGTTTTGAAGTTTTGTTTAGACCACGGACATTCCAGAAAAAACTTGTCATATTTAAGGTTTTCGAGAGGGACCCTTCTTTGTCAAAACACTCGGGATCCGTGTGCTAAGAGTATTTGGGTCGATGATAACCTTATGTTGAGTCTTGGAGGCACGTGGGAGAGATTGACGGATACTATGAGATCCTGCAGTTGCCAACGTATCAGAAACCGCAGGTGGATCAGAATCCTTTGGCACAATTTCACCTTCTTCCTCACCCTCCTCGGCTTTTACGGAATCTTCCTCCATGAGAACCGAAAAACGAGAGGGAGAAACGAGACTATCAGTCTCCACCTGCGCAGAAACCCGCATACGACTATTGCTAGCAGGGGAGACTGCTGTCCAACCTGCTTCTGTGGTGACTTGCTCTTTTGGCATAAAAATCTCATTAGCAGTAGTGTCCTGCTTCTGCGGAACGAGGTTAGTGAAAACCAGTGATTCCTCTGTTGCAGCCAGTTGTATGGCTAACGAGTCAACCCTTATGGGAGAAGGGTCACAGCAAGTCTCTGACAGCAATAAGTGATATTGTTGGAAGAGGGTTTATGCAAACCTATACATATTATTTTAAATTTAGATTAAGGATATATAAAATTGAAAATATAAGATTAAATCCCCGGTAAAACATGTGGAATGATGGATATTTATTCAACTGACAAATAATTTACAAATAAAAAGTTAACTTTTGCATACGGGGTAAAAATAAGGGAAAAATAACTAGTTTGTTAGCAAGTCGGCCTAAATCAGAGCCCCTAAATAAAGACAGCACACATTCCTGACTTTTAGCAGTAAAACGACACGGCGTTCCATAGGAGCAGAACTCAACCGGAGAGAAATCTAAATTGTTGTTCCTTCACCGGATTCTCCCCAGACCGATCGCTGAATACTTCGGAACGAGAGACGGCGAAGAAAGGGAATGCGAAGAAGTTAACGATAGATAGAGAGGGGACAGCACAATGAGCAGAGTCCAAGCAGGCAACGAACTCGCCTTCCGTGTCGGCTTCTCCGGTCATGGTGGTCACCTCCGCGTTGAGCCTCTGTACACGGCGGAGAGAGACGACGCCGTGAACTCACTTCCCGATTTCGTTTCCGTGAGTTTTCTGATTTAGAGTGGCTAGAACTTTGATCACGTCTTCAAAAATTGGGTTCGCTTAGGCACTGATTTTTTTTTTTTTTTTAATGCAATTTGATGCGTTTGGTATTCTCAATTAGTTCGTTCTGCTACTACCTATGCGTTTCTGTGTTTTTGAACATCATATGTTGTTTGTTTTTGTATTGTAGTTTGCTAAGTCTTGGTGTGGATTTTACTTACTGTTTCCCTCAACAATCCTAATGGATACAATTGATCTTTAGAAATTCTTGTTCAGTTGTAGTTATCAGTGACATGAGAAGCTCTAGATTATTTACACATATTAATGTATCCAATGGTGAATGCTCTTACATGTTTAGATTTGCACACTGATGATGTGTTTTTAAGTTTTACGAGACGAAGTCTTGGTTGTTAGTAAAGCTTTCTGGCTTTGTAAGTACTTATATTACGTTTGCGTATATGCGTGTTTCTCAGCCTCCTGCTTTTGCCAAAGAAACAAAAGAATCAATAAAGAAACATATCGAGGAGAAATATCTCCTACCAAGACTGGAACCGGATCAGTTTTCTGCCGAAAAAGCTGAGAATCAGTGGGATTTTGATTGGTTTTCAAGGGTGAAGGTGCCACTTCAACCCTCTTTGCCAAGGTCCGTTGTGGTTCCCACTTGGGAGTTGCCATTCAGGCGTCAAAAAGAGGATACTGAGAACAGAGCATGGGAGCCCAAATCAGTAGAGGTAAAATGAATTATCTTAAATAAACCAGTTCATTTAGACAGTAGTATGACCTGCTATTAGCTTTCTGTTTCTGACGCTTGCTGGAGAAATGGATTGTCATATTACCTTAGGTGGATTTGTCGGAACAAATGTATGGAGATCAAGATTCTGGATTTTTTCCACGAATGGTTGGACCTCCGAAAGATTTTCTGAGAGGAAGTGTCAATAATCGCCCTTTCCGTCCAGGTGGCTTGGAGGATTCACAGTCTTCAGAGAGAGTCCTTCCAGAGGGTGTCTCTAGTGGCCAATGGGTACAGGAATTGCTCAATGGGGGTCCTGTTCAAACCGTTCCTCCTAGTTTTAAGCAGAGTTTAGATCTTGGAGATCTGATGGTATGTTTATGTTATCCTGTAATATCACTATCTAAGTTTTGTACCTTAATGAATTCCTTACGATTCAGTGTTGATTGATTCTTCCTGTTTTCTTTTTATATTTTAAAGCCATATCCCCAAACATGGAGCGTTTATGAGGATCGGAGTTCACATAGCAATGCTTCAGATGTAAAGTCGGTCTGTAGATCAATTTCCCTGGTGTACATAAAATTACTTTATATTTGGTTGTGTCAATAACTCTTTTTTACTGTCCTTGGATTGTGAATACCTCCAGAGTACGTTGTCTATTCAGTTTGATGATCTGTTGAAGAAGGCATGGGAAGAAGATGCTTTCTCCGAACTTGAGAGAGATGGTTGTTTAATCATTCATGTTCAACATCTATAGTCGTCACATATATTTGATTTGTTGTTCTGATATTCAATACTGTAATGTAGATCATACAGCTGAATCTGAGTCTCTAAAGGCAGAAGCTGAACCTGAAGCTAAAGCGAGGAAAAGCAATGATGCCAACAAGGGAATAGAGGCTGACGCCACTGTTCTGGATGAGATTTTGTCATCAGCAAAAACAGCAATATTGACGGAAGAGGCAATTAACAGTAATAAACAACTACGGAAAGAGGTAAGAATGTGGGTTCTGCATTTTAAGATTTCATTTTCCCTTCTCATAAACGTGATTTGGGGTGCGTTCTTCTTCTAGGGATGGGCCACTAAAGGAGATAGCCAAGACATTGCCGACCGGTTTTATGAACTTGTTCCTGACATGGCGATTGAATTCCCTTTCGAATTAGACAACTTTCAGAAGGAGGTATTTCCCTTGGCAATTTAAATTTGCGTATGTTTGAGAAATGTGCTTGGTTGTCTTTTATATGTGGATTTTCGGTAAATAACTAAGTGTCTTATGCCTACAGGCTATCTGTTGTTTAGAGAAAGGGGAGTCTGTTTTTGTAGCTGCTCATACATCAGCGGGGAAGACAGTTGTTGCAGAATATGCATTCGCTTTAGCCACCAAGGTAGATAATTATGAAAAACATCTTTGCATTCGTATTTTATATTCTTTGTTCTGTTCGCTGATCATTTTTTTCTGTGTTCAGCATTGTACACGAGCTGTTTATACTGCTCCAATTAAAACCATCAGTAACCAAAAATACAGAGATTTTTGTGAGAAGTTTGACGTAGGACTTCTAACAGGCGATGTTAGCATAAGGCCAGAGGCATCTTGTCTGATCATGACTACTGAAATATTAAGGTCAATGCTTTATCGTGGTGCCGATATCATACGTGATATAGAATGGGTAAAAGAGCTTTTTGATGTTTTACTTTCTTATGTGTTTAATAGTGTGCCCAAATCCCTCCATTTCTAAGCAGCCTTTGTAGCTCTGTGTGAAACTTCAATCACGTGTCCTTGTTACTGTTCCTATGACTGGCAGGTTATATTTGATGAAGTTCACTATGTCAATGACGTAGAGAGAGGGGTTGTTTGGGAAGAAGTTATCATCATGTTGCCAAGGCATATAAATTTTGTCCTCCTTTCTGCAACGGTACTACTCAATGCTTTTATATGCATGTGTATAGAAAATCTTAGTTCTTTCAGGTGGTGTTGTGTTTGCTTTGCATCTAATCTTTGGCTATGACTTTTCACATAAGATGAGTTTGAAAGGAATAGGTGATCTAATATTTTTTGGTCGCAATCCTAATGAACTTACCCTCCAGTTTCTAGCATCTATGGAGATATATATGGCTTCATGGTTCAATCATTATTTTGCATTCTTTTTTCCCCATATGCCTCTGAACTTATAACATGAATAATTTCTTATAGGTGCCAAATACATTTGAATTTGCTGATTGGATTGGCCGAACAAAACAAAAAGAGATACGTGTTACTGGGTGAGATTTAATATATCCTGGTTAAAGTACTGTTCATTTAATTCAATGGTTGATATTGAAGTTTTAATTTCTTAATTTTATGGGTTTTATTATCAGCACGACAAAAAGACCAGTTCCCCTAGAGCACTGCCTATTTTATTCTGGAGAACTCTACAAAGTTTGTGAGAATGAAGTTTTTCTTCCTAAAGGGATAAAGGATGCTAAAGATTCACAAAAGAAGAAGAATTCAAATGCAGTTAGTGTCGCTCCTAAACAGCATACAGGATCTTCAGCTCATCAAGATGGGAACAAATCTCAGAAACATGAAGCTCATTCTCGTGGCAAGCAGAATAAACACTCAAGTGCAAAAGATTTGGCAAAATCCTCTTATAGTGGTAACAGTCAGAACAATGGGGCTTTTAGACGATCAGCAGCTTCAAATTGGTTACTGCTTATCAACAAGCTCTCAAAAAAGTCCCTATTACCTGTATGTTAGATGTCGCTTCTCGTTTCTTATATTTAATCTTATTGTCTTGTCAATTCTGGTAATTATGTCTAACCCTTTTATTTTCATTTCCCATTAGGTGGTTGTCTTCTGTTTCTCGAAGAATTATTGTGATAGATGTGCTGACGCTTTGACTGGGACTGACCTCACTACTAGTTCTGAGAAAAGTGAAATCCGTGTCTTTTGCGATAAAGCTTTTTCAAGACTGAAAGGGTCTGATAGAAATTTACCTCAGGTGGCTATCATAAAATTTCCTGGTTTCTAACATTATAAATTCAAAGAGTTGCCTTGATTTCCTACTCATGAACTGTGGGGGAATACATTTTAAAGGTCCTCAGAGTCCAAAGCTTACTTCATAGAGGAATAGGTGTTCATCATGCTGGGCTGCTTCCAATAGTAAAGGAAGTTGTTGAAATGCTTTTTTGCCGTGGTGTTATTAAGGTATGCTCAAAATTTTAGGCTTTATTCTTGTGCTATTATCTGAGCCTACACGATAAATACAATGCTCAAGTTAATAGTTTTCCGTGCTTCTGGTTACTGCCTTGTGGACATCATTGTCATCATTGCTTCAGGTAATCTTTTGAATCTTTCTGCAGGTGCTATTTTCAACGGAGACATTTGCCATGGGGGTTAACGCTCCAGCCAGAACGGTGAGGCTAGTTTGATATTGTTTTGGATCGTATTCTTTATAACAAATGTGGGTATCTTGATAAGCATAACCTCTATGAAGTTTACCTATAATTTATCTTTCCTCGATTTATGCTACAGGTCGTTTTTGATGCTTTGAGAAAGTTTGATGGCAAGGAATTTAGACAATTGCTTCCTGGAGAGTACACTCAAATGGCAGGGCGTGCTGGCAGAAGAGGACTTGACAAAACTGGCACAGTTGTTGTCATGTGTCGCGATGAAGTTCCAGATGAGAGTGATCTGAGGCGTATAATTGTGGGAAGCGCAACAAGACTAGAATCTCAGTTCCGACTAACCTACATAATGATCCTCCATCTTTTACGTGTTGAAGAATTGAAGGTATCTCAAATGTCTGGACCATTGATCTGCCATATGTTTCGCTAACAAGCCTTTCTCTTGGTGTTTTCTGACTCGCTAATTTTCAAATGGTTGTTATTGTAAGGTGGAGGACATGCTGAAAAGAAGTTTTGCTGAATTCCATGCCCAGAAGAAATTGCCCGAGAAACAGCAGCTTCTCATGCTAAAACGTGCTCTACCAGTCAAAAATATCGAGTAAGGCCAAACCTACTTAATTTTCGTACTCTGAGTGATTGCGCGGCTTTTTGTACTCTCTGTATAATTGTAAAAAATCCATTGATTCTGTTGTGTTGTTTATGTTACCTCTGCGTTCAACTTCACCGTCGAATTAACCTATTGATTTATTCGTCCAGATGTATTAAATGTGAACCGGAAATTGAAGATTACTATGACTTGTATATGGAAGCAAACGAGTGTAACAGCAAGATGTCAGAAGCAGTCATGCAGTCTCCTAATGCCCAGAACTTTCTTGTACAAGGAAGAGTAGTGGTCATGAAATCTGAAACAGTGAGCACCCAGTCTCCACCTGTTTGTCTTTTCTCTGGTTCATTATCGGTTGCTCATGTGTGTTATTGTACAGGGCATAGACAATTTACTCGGAGTCGTTCTGAAGGGACCTTCCAACACTAACAGACAATATATTATTTTGGTAATAAAATCTGAAATACCGCCACCAGAGAAAAATATGGTCAGCATTGGCAAGAAAAGCTCAGATCCCTCTCATGGTTATTTTATTGCGCCCAAGTCAAAACGTGGTTTTGAAGAAGAATTTTATACGAAACCGAGCTCTCGTAAAGGTTCCGTTGTGATCAAGATAGAGCTCCCGTACCATGGAGTGGCTGCTGGTGTAGGTTACGAGGTTAAAGGGTTTGATAACAAAGATTTCTTGTGCATATGCGATAGCAAGATAAAGATTGATCAGTTTCGTCTACTCGAGGATGGGAACAAGGCAGCTTTTTCTCAGACGGTTCAACAACTTTTGGATCTGAAATCAAATGGAAACAAGTATCCTCCTGCTCTAGACCCAATAAAAGGTTCTTTAACTAAATTATAGCCCTATTTAGGTTTTCCCTGCTGCAAAATCATTTCTCCCTTAAATTCATGATTCCATTTCAGATTTGAAGCTGAAAGATGCTGAGCTTGTGGAGACGTACTATAAATGGACCAGCCTGTTGCAAAAGATGTCAGCGAATAAGTGCCACGGTTGTGTTAAACTGGAAGAGCACATGAAGTTAGCTAGGGAGATTAAGAAGCATAAGAAGGATCTCAAAGATCTAGAATTTCAAATGTCTGATGAAGCCCTATTACAGATGCCTGCGTTTCAGGGCCGGGTACATTCAAATGAGATATTCCAAATGCATCTTTGTTTACTCTTATGTATGATAATTTAGAGTAACATGTAGAGCTCTAATCTCTTCTTGCAGATCGATGTTCTGAAGGAAATTGGGTGTATAGATGAAGACCTCGTCGTTCAAATCAAAGGCCGTGTCGCTTGCGAGATGAATTCTGGGGAAGAATTGATATGCACAGTGTGTCTGTTTGAGAATCAATTCGAAGAATTAGAACCAGAAGAAGCAGTGGCTGTAATGTCTGCCTTTGTCTTCCAACAAAAAAACACTTCAGCGCCTTCACTTACTCCTAAGCTAGCTAAAGCTAAACAAAGGTTTGTAACGATCGCACTCTTTCCCTTCTCATAACCACATGCAGTATTTGTTCCGATCTGATTGATATAGTCTAATCATTGACCCTCTTTTGCATAGACTCTATGATACCGCAATCAGACTTGGTGAACTTCAAGCTCAATACAACTTACAAATAGACCCTGAAGAATATGCCCAGGAGAATCTCAAATTTGGTCTGGTTGAAGTTGTCTATGAGTGGGCAAAGGTTTGTAACTAGAAAGCAAGGTATTTTATACATTGCACGATTCACATCTTTTAAACATATTGTATGCTTGATTTTTGCAGGGGACTCCATTTGCAGAGATATGTGAACTGACTGATGTCCCTGAAGGCCTGATAGTTCGTACCATTGTGAGATTGGACGAGACATGCCGTGAGTTCAAGAACGCTGCCGCCATTATGGGGAACTCGGCATTACACAAGAAAATGGATTTGGCTTCAAATGCTATAAAACGTGACATTGTCTTTGCGGCTAGTCTGTATGTGACTGGAGTGTAAGATTTGAATATAAAACTGACTAGATATGATTGTCACATAACCTTAAATTCAACTCCCTATAATACATTAACAATGTTGACAAAGTCTTAAACTTAATGCAGTGGTCGGATTAAAGTTGTTTGTTACGACTATTGCATTTCCTTATAATGGTAAAACTCATTTCCCCAATTGGATTGTATATTAAAAACCAGTCGGATCCAAAGTCGAACTGACACTACAAAAATGGGTTTCAGATACAGACACTTGTAAATTTAAACGAAACTACGAGACACGTTCTCTCGTGAAGATAGCCATAAGCTTAGGAACAAGCTTGTTGTGCTTCATCACGTATCTGTTCAAGAATATCTGATCATTACACACCAAGACAGATGAAATCGGAGGGTTTTCACTTCCGATCAATCCTTTTGACATGAGAGCTTTTATTACATTACACCTCGGCACAATCCTCTTCTCCAGGCTATATCCAAGTACCGCAGGGAGCAAAACCAAAGCCTCTAGTGGCCAATTCATCTTCTTCACCAAAACCTCAAACTTCTTCTTCATCATCTCTGCAGAATACGCAGTGCAGTTAGGATATCGCATAACCATCAACTTGAACTCATCTCTACTGAACCCTAAGTCTAGAAACGTTTGAATAGAGTCCAATATCTTCTTCTCTGAAGCTCGTATGCATTGTGGACGAGTCTTCAACACCGAAAGGACCTCTTCCTTCACCAGACCACACTTCTTCAGTGTTTCAAACGTCTGAATAATCTTATTCTCGGAGAATTTCAAAAAGAAAGGCCACTTCTTGAAAATTGCCCATATCTCCACTTCACTTAAGCCTAACCTTTTATAGACATTGACTTTCTCTTCTATGGTTTTATCGCTCATCTCGTAGACTACACGCAAAGCTTCCACGAATTTTGCTTTGGCTGGATCAAAACCCATATCAACAACTTTCTTGAGTGTTCCTTCAAACTTCTCTTTACCATAAACAGGTTGAGAACTAGAGATGAGCAATGAAAACAACAACTTGTGAGGCACTCCCAATTCTTTCAAAACCAATATATTTCGCATTTTGTTCTGTCTCTTACCCTCTGCCAAAGAATGACATAACAAATCTACACACTTGGAAGAACTCTCACCTTCTTGCATAATACCCTTGACGAAATCATAGTACAAGCTGATAGATTTTTCACCTTTCTTTCCCAAGATGGCCGGAACTTTGGTAACAATCTCTGTTACCTCAGAGCTTGAAGCTCCTCTTGACTGCAGAATCTGGAGCTTAGGACGAAGAGATTTCTCAGCATCAGTTACAAGCAATTCTGGGTAATACCTAACAATCGTGGAGATCTGAGAATCTTTAAACCCATGGCTTCGAAGTAGCTTCAGAACTGAATCCGCATTAGCCTTGTCCTCGAAACTGACCTTCCTTGAGATTGATTCAGCGAGCCTTGTAGTTAAACCCAATGATTTAACCAGATAAGAGACTGTAAAAGTAATACTCACATCCCCAGCTGTTGTAGAGGAGAACGAGTTGGTAAAAGCAAATGCATTTTGCACAATGCTCACTGTAAAAACTCTTAAATTACGCCATTTCTGCAACTCCACAGACCTTCTTCCATGGAGTATGAGAGAAAACATGACAAAGACAATACAATAACCAGTGAATCGATTAGTGTTCGATTATTCAAGAAAAAAAAAAATGAAATTAGGGTTTATGAGGTCCGAAGAAGAAAAAAAGGGTTTATGAGGAAGAACAACAATTATTGGGCCTAGTGGGCCGAAATATATGAATTGGTTCAAAACCCATTAAGTTTCTACTTTTTTTAGGGTGGAGGGAAATTTTGGCGCCACGCACTCACTCACTCACTCCATTTATGGCGGAACTACGACGCCTCTTCCTCATCACCACCACCACTACAACTCGACCTCAATTGAAATTAGGGTTTATCTGCAACACCTTGAACAAACGCTTCACAACACTTCGCTTCCCAGTTTCAACAATGGCCTGCGTAGAGACGAAGATCAACAACGGTTCCGACGCCGTCAACGAACCGTCACCAAAAATCCAAAAGCTCGATCGAAACGGAATCCATCATGGAGATTCTTCTTCAGCACCATTCTTCAAAGTGAAGAAACTCTCAGAGAAAGCTGTTTTACCAACAAGAGGCTCATCTCTCTCCGCTGGTTACGATCTCTCAAGCGCGGCGGATTCGAAAGTTCCGGCGAGAGGTAAAGCGCTTATCCCGACGGATCTAAGCATCGCTGTTCCCGAAGGAACATACGCGAGGATCGCTCCGAGATCTGGTTTGGCTTGGAAACATTCGATTGATGTTGGAGCTGGTGTGATTGATGCTGACTACAGAGGACCTGTTGGTGTGATTTTGTTCAATCATTCTGATGTTGAGTTCGATGTGAAGTTGGGTGATCGAATCGCTCAGTTGATTATTGAAAAGATTGTGACTCCTGATGTTGTGGAGGTTCAAGATTTGGATGATACTGTTCGTGGTGAAGGTGGTTTTGGTTCTACCGGCGTCTGAAGAAGCGTATGTGTCTTAGTTTTTAAATTTAGGGTTATTTCGTCGAGCACTTTGTGGGCATGATTGTAATATCTATCTCTTTGCTTCAATCTTTTTTAAGACTATCTTTATCAAATCTTATTAAAGCCTTTGTTTATTCCAAACAAAACGAATCAATTTCAAGAAAAAAAAAAAAAGAGATGACTTAACAAAAACAAAGCCAACCCATAAAACAAGAGCTCTGTTTAATGGAGACAGTTGATTATAAACAAAAACATAACCACTGGCTCTTTTTTCCTATTCACCAAAAAAAATGAGAGTCACTCACAGAGTCTTTCAAGCGAATTTAGGCTTAGGTAAGGCTGAGCCTAAGGTGCTGGTGCTGCTGCCGCCACCACCGCTGTGGTGATGATGGATTGATGCCAATTTATGAATCCAGAATTTAGGACCTTTCTTTAGTTCTGGACAGATCTGGCTCGGCAAAAGATTGAGTCTTCTTTCCTTTGTCAGAGACTTTTTAAACTGTTCCAACACTTTGACAATCTGCCAAAATTCTGGTCTCTTGTTTGTTTGCAACGACCAACATAGCTCGATCAGCTCTTTCATAGCCGTTGGACAATCTTTTGGTATCACCGGCCTAATATTCTGGCCAATATCAAACACAAATTCCAAATGGTATTAGAACAAACTGAACAATAATGCTCTAACTCAGTCATCAAATCCTAATCTAGGCATAGTTGGTGTAAAAATCAATAGCAATTCTATAGCTTTTCTATCTATGCAAGCAGATGTAGAATGAATTTACCTTGTGCATGACTGCGAAAGCAGCTTGGAAAGGAGTCATCTCCTCATATGGAACAGCTCCAGCTACCATTTCCCATAAAATAAGTCCAAAACTATAAACATCACACTTCCTTCCATGTGGTATCCGTCTTATCACTTCAGGTGCCATCCACCTATAAGTTCCAGTATTATCACCCAATACATCACAGTACTCCTCCTCGCACGCTATGCCAAAGTCAGCGATCTTCAAGTGAAAGTCGTTTTCGATCAACACGTTCTCTGGTTTGAGATCCCGATGAACTATCTCTCTTGAGTGAACATACTCCATTCCTCTCGCAATATCTAGACCAAACTCGATTAGCTGTTGCAAAGGACGAGATTTATGCTCCAGCTTGTGCAGATATGATCTTAATGACCCTCGAGGTACATACTCTGTGATGATACAGTTTCCAGTACTGACTCCCACAAACTGCATCAGGACATCATCAATCAGAAGAAAAGAATCACACCAAAGGCATCAATCATATTTCATACAACCAAACTGACATAATATAACATAAAGATAAATCACCTTAACGACGTTCGGATGGCTTAGTCGAGATAAAAGTGTGGCTTCCATGGTAAACTGTTTCTCCAAACGAGCTGCCAAGAACCTGTCGTCGCTATTGTCAGGCGCTGTGATAATCTTGAGAGCAACAGCTTTGCCTTCATATTCTCCATGGTAAAGCTGGCTATATACCCCGTGAGTAAACCTGTCCCCATAAGAAACCTTAGACGCATCAATGAGGTACTCTTCAAGCACTCCTGCAGAACTAACTTTAGAGCCTCTGTAGTCAACAGACTTTGAAGACCTCTTGTCTATCTTGCTCTTTGCCCTGTCTTGAATTTTCAGCGTACTAAGATCCCTAATAGGACCCGAGTGTGACAGAGGCCGTAGATTAAACGACTTGTTCTCAGAGGAATCCTTGGCCTTATTAGTTCCCTTTTCTGATTGCATTCTTATAGGATGTGGAGTAGAAAACCTCTTAATATCAGACTTGGCTTCCTGAAAAGAATGAGAAAGAGCCATATGAGGCGAAGGAGAAACAGACCTCTTCTTATTAGTGAGTGGATTCCTCTGTATCTCAGTACCACCACCACCAACAAGTGATTTCAAATCAGAAGGTGAACTCAGAGGCATTCTTTTCAATCCAGAAATCCTATCTGGATTTGATTCTAAACTTATCATACGATAACAAACAGTATGAGAGAAGTTAGCTCTCCTAATCCAAGAAGTAGCCTCTCCATCCATGGTTACTAGCTAGAACGCCCTCAAAAACACTTAAAAAGTTCGAATCAAGCAAACCCTTGAAGACGAATGAGATGAGTAGTAGTAATCTCCAACAACAATCTTGTCTTCACATAAACGAGAGGTCCTTCAGATTCATTGAAGAAACACAAGATACCTTCCTCTACCATTAAATCCACAAACTCCTAGAATCAAAAAACTAAAAAATCACCCCAAAACCTGGAGTGTTCAACACATCATCATCCAAAATAAAAAAAAGTCGTCGGGGGAAAAAAATTGTGAATTGATTGCACCAACAACTATATGATGCCCTCTTCCTAATATAAATCAAACCAAATCAAAGAAACAACAACAAAGGTATATTAAGATACGACTTTTTTTCATTGATAAATCAGAAACATAAAACAAACAAATAAAAAATCGAGAACGTACCTGAAACTATGATACGTGAAGCTCGGAGAATTAGGAATCAGAATCCGGCGAGTAGATTTTGTGAAGAGCGAGAAATCAAACGGATAAAAAAATGAAATGTTTCAATGGTAACAAAGACGAGGAAGTTTCGAATTCGTGACTTTTTTTTGTTTGTTGTTTGCTTAATAAGACGGGCTTTTGTTGAGAGAGATTTTTCTACGAAAAGTTTCAAGAAAGAAATATATAATAATCAAAACCGGGGAAGACAAATTCTTCAGAATTTGTTTTTGGTCAAAACTCAAAAAGAAGAAAAACACGGAAGAGCTTTAAGTGATGTCGTTTCGAGATATCTGTCAACGTCAGTAATATATGCTTTCTAAATTCTGATTAGATTTTTTTGTTTGACTTTTATATGGTCTGACATCAAATATGTAAGGTCAAATGTGTAAGCATGGAAGCGTCTGTAGTCCAACGGTTAGGATAATTGCCTTCCAAGCAATAGACCCGGGTTCGACTCCCGGCAGACGCATTTTTACTTTTTTTAAAGCTTATGAAATTGCCTTAACGTTGAGGCCGAAAGATCTGAAATTTAGCTTTTTTTTCCGGCCCATATTGTGAGATCAAACGAGAGAATAACACAAACCAATAAATAACAACAAGTGATATCCAAATTTGACAATTTTCTTCATCCGATTTCATGTGTCAAACCTTTTTTATTTGAACTTTTAAATTTTTTTATTTAAAAAAAAAAAAAAAACATGTCGAGTGATGGAGCATTACACTTTATCTGACACAGTTCGGATAACAAACGCAACCTTTTTTTTTTTTCCCTTCTTTTGCATGAGGCCAGAGACCAAGAGCCCAGACCACGTGCCCCTTCTCATCTCTCACGTGTTTGTTTACCTTAAAAAACAACTAAATTTGCTTCAACTGAGAAAATCCAAGTTGAAGTTTGATAACTCCGATGAACGTCGTCGTTTTCCATCAACTCCAACGACTCCCTTTGCCTCCTCCCTTTCTTCTTCTTCTTCTTCTCTCTCTCCCGAATAAGAAGAATCTTCAAGATTGACCAGGTGAGAGAAATCAACTCTATCTGTGTCTCGCTGCTTCCAATTCGGGTTTTTTCACAAAACAATGGCACATGAACCCAGTTCTGGGTTAGATCATATCTCTGATTTGGGTAATAAGTGTGTCTCTGATGGAATCACTACTGGGTTTGGGTTTATTCAAGAAGGTAACAACGGTAGTGAACAGTTAAGTAAAGATAGGAAAAATCCAAATCTTGGAATTAAAGGTAGCGATATGGTGGTGGTGGATAGTGAAGAAGATGGGGAAAAGTTGAAGTTTTTGTGTAGCTACAATGGAAAGATAATGCCTAGACCAAGCGATGGGGTGTTACGATACGTTGGTGGTCAGACAAGGATCGTTACTGTTAAAAGGAATGTGAGATTTGATGAGTTTGAGCAGAAGATGATCGAGGTTTATGGTCAGCCTGTTGTTGTGATTAAGTACCAGCTTCCTGATGAGGAGCTTGATGCTTTGGTCTCTGTTTCTTGTAGTGAGGATATTGATAACATGATGGAGGAGTTTGATAAGTTGGTGGAGAGATCTTCAGATGGGTCTGGGAAGTTGAGAGTGTTTTTGTTTGATGCATCTGAGGTTGATGATTCTTTTGGAGTAGCTGAGTATGGGGATGGAGTTGACATTGGGCAGAGATTTGTAGAGACTGTGAATGGTGTTGTTGCGAGTAAGGAGAGTGTAGCTAGTGGTGGTTCTAATCCTAATTCTGATTTTAGTGGCGTTGACGTTGTTGATAGCTTGGGCCTTGGTCAGAGTGAGTTTGTTTCACCTCATACTTATGTGAATACTGCACCAAGACTTGTTCCTCCTGATCCACGTTTATCTGCTTATGTTGTACCAATGACTGTTCCAGCTGATCCGTTTCATTCTTCTCAGTTCGAGACTGTTTCAGAGAAACCAATAGCTGGTAAGATCCAGCAGCTACCAATAACTACGCCATCTGAACATCATTCACCGGTGTATGTTGAATCTCGGTTAGAAGTTTTAAGACAACCAGATTCTGTTCATTCACCTAACCAGTTTCTGCCAAGTACTACCTCTTTGTTCTCCCAACAACCTTTTCAAGGAAGTACTTTGAATGTCCCATCCCACCAGTTGCTTCCTGCTGCTCACATGTCAATGGCTCCCTTGAATGCCCAGATTGGTGCCACGCCAGTATTGATTAACCCGGCAGTGCAAACCCAAGAAAGCCTGTTGGGGAACTTTCCTGCTGAAAGAAATGTGGGGATTCAAAAGTTAGTCCCTCTTCCAACAGACCCGAGCTACTCTGCATATCAAGGTACGGTTTCTCCTGGTATACCACCAATTAGCAGTTATGGTGGGACTCAGATTTCACCATCTAAACATATTGTTCTCCCTGATAGAATCTTGCATCGGCAAGTAGTTACGCCTGAAAGTTTTCGAAGGGTAGATGATTGTCAAATGTGCCAGACTTCTTTGCCTCATATGCATTCTGATCCCATTATACGGGAGAGGAGTGATGGCTCGACAATGTTTGTACCGTATGTGAGCTCATCTTACCCTGATTCTCGTCCAGATGACATCGTCAGAATCCAACAGACGGATAAGTTTACGGGTCAACAAAGCTTCCTCAATCATCCTAACCATCAAGAAAGAGATACTGTACGTACAACCAATGTTGCGAGTGCTCAGGTCGAGACAGTTGAACCTCTACTCAACGAGATTGTGAGAGATGTTCCGATAAAAGTTCAAGTATCTAGACAGCAGCAAAATCTTTTAGACCCTTCAGTAGCATATGGCCAATACCAACCAAGAGGATTGATGGATAATGTTAACATACATGCTCCTGAAGCATATACCAATTGTCAGAATTTCGTCTCACCAGCTGAAAATATGGGAAAAGAAGATATTATGGGTACCAATTCTCAACAAATGGCAAGGAAGAATATGTTCTTACATGACACCTCTGGTCAATCTCCAGTAAGTCCAAACATTGGTCACACGGACTCAAATGAGACACTAACAAGAGTAGTTCTTCCAGGCCATGACTCTCAGCCTAAGACATCATGTGCGCCAAAACAGTCACCCTTATCAGGTAATCCTGGTTTGTATCTACAATCATTGGTTGGAGGTCAGCAGTTCGATTCTCTGGAAGCGCAGTCCTGCAACCCCGTCTTTGGCGATGTTGAACCTTCCTTTGATGCTGCTAATTTACCATCTTCCTTATCATCACATCCTGATGCTGCCAATTTACCATCATCCTTGTCATCTAGTGTTGGTGGTGCAGACGTCAAAGAATCATCAACGTCATTTTTTAGCAACCAGGGCCCATGGAATTTGCAATCTGACTCAATGGAGGATACCAAGCCTAACCTACTTAGTTCTTCGAAAGGTGGTTTTTCTTGTTATACATGACTCCATTTCTATTTTTTCAAGTCATTTTCGTTGAGGATTATCTGTTGATTGGTCTTTGGTTCTCTCTACAAGGCTCGGAGGAGGAGCACATCAAACAAGAACTTCAGAATGTTGCTGAAGGAGTGGCTGCTTCTGTTTTACAGTCAAGTACTTCATATCATGAACCTCCAATCAAGGTGGATGAGTATGCTTCTGATAAAGGAGAATTTTCACGTAATGATGAAATAAAACACCAGTCCACACAATTCAAGGTCTGTTGCATACTGTTCATTATTTTTGTCATTCCTTTCTTTAGATTTCATATTGCTTCAGAAGTGATGAAATTGATATTATTATTTCTCAGGATATCAGGAACCAGCTTGTCGAAAGATTGTATTTAGGATATTCTGGTTCTGATTCTCTGGATCAGTTGCAGGTTTGAAACCTTATTCTTAATTCACTTACGTTCATGATTAACGACAGCAACCTTGAGGAATTGTGAGAATCATGTTATATTATGATTATATGATAGATTATTAAGGACAGCGATCTTGAGGAATTGCGAGAACTAGGATCTGGCACATTTGGGACAGTTTATCATGGGAAATGGCGAGGCACTGATGTTGCAATTAAACGGATCAATGATCGATGTTTTGCTGGCAAACCATCTGAGCAAGAACGAATGGTTTGTCTCAGTACAGCTGATGGTGCATTAAAAGAACATGTTTAGACATATGTTGAATAGTTCATAATGATGTCTATCTTATGTACAAATTATCAGATCGATGACTTTTGGAACGAGGCACAGAACCTAGCTGGCTTGCATCATCCTAACGTCGTTGCTTTTTATGGGGTTGTGCTGGATTCACCTGGAGGTTCTGTGGCAACGGTAACAGAGTATATGGTTAACGGTTCTTTACGAAATGCGTTGCAGAAGAGTGTGAGGTATCATATGTATACATTCCTCAGAGCTATGTTGACACATGGTTAGAAGAATGCCATTAATTGTTATGGTTTATTTTTCAGGAATCTTGATAGGCGCAAGCGCCTGCTGATCGCAATGGACATCGCTTTTGGGATGGAGTATTTGCATGGAAAGAACATAGTACACTTTGATCTCAAAAGTGACAACCTACTCGTCAACCTCAGAGATCCTCATCGCCCCATTTGCAAGGTAAATTGACTCGAGTTTTGTGAAGCAATATGGACATAGATAAGGTTTAGCATTAGTTCCAAATAGAGTTCACACTCTCGTATCAGAGGAAAACATTTAAGAAATTATTCCACTTGGTTGTACTTGCTATCTTCCCCCTTAAAGTTGTTGATAGAAGTTTGTGATCATTTCAGGTTGGGGATTTGGGTCTCTCGAAGGTGAAATGTCAAACATTAATATCGGGTGGTGTCCGGGGAACACTCCCATGGATGGCACCAGAACTTCTAAATGGAATCAGTAGCCTTGTTTCTGAGAAGGTTTGTGAACTAATCAACTATTATCAGCTTGGTTATTTGTCTCTACAATGTATTTGCTTCTCTAGCGGATGCCTTAATCTGGACACTACAGGTCGATGTGTTTTCATTTGGAATTGTGCTCTGGGAACTCTTCACCGGTGAAGAACCTTACGCCGACTTGCACTACGGGGCGATCATAGGTGAAACCTTTTCTACGTAATACTTGTTTACGGGTTTGCTTTGTTTCTATTTTGAATTTTCTTAACCTAAAATTTGAAATAGGTGGTATAGTTAGTAATACGCTACGACCGCCAATTCCTGACTTCTGTGACATGGACTGGAAATTGCTGATGGAGAGATGTTGGTCTGCGGAACCATCAGAGAGGCCAAGCTTCACTGTGATCGTGAATGAACTACGGTCCATGGGTACAAAAAAGCTTCCTTCCAAAGAACAAGTCTCAACACAAGGACCACAATCTTAAGGATATAACTATATCATATGAATTGAACCATTTTAGAATCTATAATCACACAAGATTTTCACACGCAAATAGATGATGCTTCATATATAAAAACTAAGTATTGCATACATTTGCAAATGATAAGCATGTTCGTCTTGCATATTTTTCGCTGCATGGACATATAAAACTTGTCGCCTTATAATCTTTGCTATGGAATGCTAAGGCATTTATCGCGTGAACTCTGAAGCATCGATAGAAACTTGGTATGTGTATAAAGACAATGTCTTCCCAGCACAAGTTTTGTAAGGAGTTTGATGTGCTATTCGTTTCTCCATTTTCTCTTTTACTATTACACTATTTCGTGTGTGTTGGCTGATTTAGTACTTTTAAAATGGATCTTAGTGTACCAAAATATGAGAGAATGACAAACGAAATTCATAATAGGACTAATATCAGTTAAAGGCAAAAAGGCGAAAAAGTAGGCGATAAAAGGCGAAACTTAATTTTTTTCCCCTTGTCGTCGGCTAGTCTCACGCCACCGGCGAAAAAATTCTCTTTTTCCCCTCTCTTCCTTTCTTATCCCCTTTCAGAGTCATCGATGACGAACCCAGATCCCCCAGATCCAGATCTGGGTATTAATCCGGAGGCAATTCCACGACCATTTTCAACTCAGACTTAATTTACCGGAAACGCTCCAGAGCAAGCAATGGGAAATGGAAACTCTTCTGATCCCCATGAAAACAGGTTGGATTCAGATGATGCTCCAACTCAGGCTAGGAGAATCGAATTTTTTCCAACTCAGGTAGGGGATTCACCATTTGCTCAGATAAGCTCAGATCCGCTCCTTATTCCATCAGTAGTCGTGAAATCTCCACCGATAATAGATAATACGCCACTGCAATGGGCTGAGATATTCGATCCCACACTCCGCAACTTAAAAAAAGCCACTCAACCTACCTTCACGGAAGACGGTACTCCCTGTGTTCGAGCTCCCATCAAAGCAAGTACAGTTTGGGAAGCGGACGGCAACCCTCCAAGGGTCGTCCCCCTCATCAAGCTTGAAAGCTTTGCTTTCAACACCTTTTGGACATCATAATGATGAAGAAGATTTTTTGTTATAATATAAGGGGATTCAATACATCCTCTAGACAGCAACAACTTAAGAGTTGGGTTTTGTCTCAAAGACCTCGTTAGGAGGCATTTTGGAAACTCGGGTCCAGGAAGAGAATGCGGATCCAATTTTGGCAAATAGGTTTCCAGGATGGAGGTATGTTAATAACTATTCTCCAACTGCCTCTAATGGGAGAATTTGGGTTGTCTGGCACCCTGATTTGAAGATTTTCATTTACAAAAAGACGGATCAGGTTATTACTTGTGGGGTTTTTGATCCTACTTTGAATCACTCCTACACGGTATCCTTTGTATATGCGAGGAACTGTATGATAGCAAGGCGTGAACTTTGGGCCGACTTAGAGGAGATATATCACTACGATAGTCAGCAACACCATCCTTGGTTGATTCTTGGCGATTTCAATCAAATACTTCGAGCTGAGGACCACTACTCCCTTCATCTGTATCCACTTCCTTTGACTGGTATGGCAGAGTTTCAAGATTGCATTGACAAGTGTGATATATAGGAGATGGCTGGAAGTGGATCAAGCCATACTTGGTATAACAATTAAGAGGACAATCCCATAACGAGGAAGCTTGATAGATGTCTCATAAATGAAGCTTGGTTAAACTCGTATCCCCACTCCAAGGCACTTTTTGATGCTCCATGTGGATCAGATCATACCCCTATCTTGGTCTCTATGACTTCTGATAGAGAGAGAAGGAAAGTTCCATTCAAGTTCTACAACTTATTCACAGCTCACTCCGATTATCCTACTCTTCTCCAGAATGCGTGGAATGTTCATGAGCACGTTGGATCACCTATGTCTCGACTCTGTCAGAAACTCAAGGCGGTTAAGCTGGGTTGCAAGGAACTAAACAGAATATATTTTAGCAACATACAAGCTCGTACTGCAGAAGCTCAAGAAGCACTGACGAGACTCCAGTCTCAAATTCTTACCAATCCTTCTCCGTTACTGTTTCATGAGGAAAAGCAGGCAAAAAAGAAGTGGTTGTTGTTATCCTCTGCTGAGGAATCCTTTTTAAGGCAGAAGTCAAGGATAAGATGGTATACTGATGGAGACTCCAATACCAGATTCTTCCACAACTCTATCAAAGCTCATCATGTCAGGAACAAGATTGGGTCACTACTCAATGATCAGGGGGAAAGGATATCGTAAAATGCTCAGATCAAGAACTTAATAATTGGCTATTATCAGAAGCTTCTTGGAACGAAGAACTCTGATGTACAACCAATGTCAATCGAGGATATTCAGAACCTAACCCACTACAGGTGTAGCTCTGAGTTAGCAACCACTCTCCAATCGATTCCTATTCCAGAAGAGGTCACCTCTGCTATGTTTTCTCTACCAAAGAACAAAGCTCCCGGTCCGGATGGATTCACCGCAGACTTCTTCACTCATGACTGGGGAACAATGGGACCAATTGTGGTAGAAGCAGTCACGGTTTTCTTTACTACAGGGAAGCTCATTAAGCAGGTCAATGCTACAATAATTGCCCTCATTCCAAAGACAACAACTGCTGAGAAATTGGGTGATTTCAGGCCTGTTTCCTGCTGCAACACCATTTACAAGGTGATATCTCGGATTCTGGCAAGGAGATTAAAGTTGTTTACGGATTTGGCGGTTCAGAGAAATCGGGTATTATTCATAAAAGGAGACTGCTATGTGAGAATGTCATGTTGGCAGCAGAGTTGGTAGCTGACTTTCACAAACCAGGTCCAATAACTAGAGGTTGCCTTCAAATTGATATTTCAAAGGTGTTCGATAATGTGGACTGGGTTTTTCTCACCAACATCCTAACTTCAATCGAACTTCCCTCCACTTTCGTCAATTGGTTAGTCACTTGCTTCACTACTCCCTTAGCTCTAAATGGAGAGTTAATTGGTTATTTCCCTGGAAATAAAGGGCTGCGTCAAGGTGACTCTATCTCTGCCCCTTTGTTTGCATTGGTAATGGACATATTATCGAAACAGTTGGACCGTGCTGTTACTCAGGAAAGGATAAAGCCTCGTTCTCTTTGTATTCAACCCCTGATCACTCACTTAAACTTCGCTGATAACCTTCTGGTATTATTCGATGGCTCTGAATCATCTTTGGTGGGTATTTTGGAAACATTGGATATGTTCAAACTAGCCTCGGGATTGGGAATCAATCTGACTAAGTCTTGCCTCTTTCTCGATGGAGATAATAGGAATGGCATTCGTTCTATGTCCTCAAGACTCAACTTAACTCACGGCTCCTTGCCTATTAGATACCTTGGGTTTCCACTAATCACTCAAAAGCTTTCTGCTTCCGATTACCAGCCGTTAATAGACAAAGTGAAGTCAAGAATTTCCGGTTGGACTCATCGCCATCTTTTGTTCGCTGGAAGACTTCAGCTTCTCCAATCCGTGATCAATAACACAATAAATTTTTGGGCTTCAATTTTCATGCTTCCTTCTAAGTGTCTAAAGGAACTTGAGAGAATTTGCTCTGCCTTTTTGTGGAAAGGAGTGGCAGACAGTGCAAGAGGTGCTAAAGTATCATGGGATGTTGTTTGTACTGCTAAATCGGCAGGGGGACTAGGACTAAAGAGGCTCGCAGACTGGAATAGGATTTTCGGGTTGGAAACTAACTCCGGATCATACAAATGGCTTATTCTCCTATATACGAACGTGGAAGCATTTACATCATGTTGGTCCTCAAGTTCACTGGCATTCTCAGGTATGGTTCAAGGAACAAATTCCAAAAATGGCTTTCTTGACTTGGTAAACAATTTTGAATCGACTCAGAACAAGGGACATAATGAGAAGCTGGAATATTCAAGTTCCTGATTCTTGCCTTCTCTGTCTAACCGTGACAGAATCAAGAGATCATCTTTACTTCCAATGCTCGTACACCAAGGTTCTTTGGTTTGATTTCTTCTCTCAACTCCTACCCCAGCTGCCAACGAATTTTGGTGGATTTCTAAATTGGATCAAGCGACCTACCACAAATAGGAAGCTTAATGTGATTTGCAATCTCCTATTTCATGCTCTCATTTATTTCATCTGGTCTGAGAGGAATGCAAGAATCCACTCAGCAGATTTTCGTTCCACTGAAAGATTGAAGAAAGAAATCCAGTTGCGGCTCCGGAGGAAACTAATCGCTCTCGACAACAAGAATGGCTCTACTCCCACTACTACGCCTCAAGATGATTTTCTCTATATCTGGTTTGCAAATTTTCAGGCTAACTAATATCTTAGTTATCGGCTTCAGATGATGTTTTGATATCTGTTGTTATTCTCCTTCTATCTCGAGATTCGTATTGTAACAGTTAATTATCAATATACCGGTATCTATTTATAAAAATAAAAAATATGAGAGAATATTTTTCTAACGCTTTCCAATATTGCATTTGACTTTTTTTTTTTTAAACTTTTATTTTAAGTTTTTAAATTTTTTTTCAATCTTAATTCCAAAAAAACATATTTCTCTACACAGTTAGTACACTTAACATGTATTTTTAATTATATCTAAGTTCTTTTTGCCACAAAAAAAGGATAGATATCAAGATTATTTTATAATAAAATTTGCTATCATATAATTGATAAATCTACTTCACATATTTCCTACATTTTATTTGATTTGTCTTTTTAAAAAAAGATTATGCTATTTTATAATAAATTAAATAATCAAAATGAAACAATATTTTAGATGAGAAATGAAATAGTTTAAATACATGATTATGCATTTACGTAATTTTTAAATATTGATTATTACACGTATAAAATCATAGTATGATGTTTCATTTCATTAGTTGAGTAGGCAATTGAATTAGTTTAGCTCCACTAAATCATATTAACTTATATGATAATTAATATATATATATATATTATTATATCTTATGAATTGCTAAATAATATCATGCCCCACTCTAGTTACTTAATCTCATTTATTATAAATAGTAGCTTTTCCTTTCATTACAAATTTACAATAAAGATGAAAACTTTTGTAAAGTAGTATGACAACCCGTCCCACGGACTCCACTAGCCCACCGCTAGCCGCCCCAACAGACCGTCCGTGGATCCTGCTAGCCCACCGCTAGCCGCCCAAATAGACTCCAAGCTGGCCCTGCAGGGCATCGATCCTAACCCATCACTGCAGATCAATTGATGACAACTTGTCATGTGGGAAGGTTGTTAAAGGGTGGGGACCAGGGTTCGAGGAACCCCTGGTGCACCAATAGTCTACTGTGGATTTGGATGAGTAGTTCTATTTGCGATTTTTATGTAACAACCCGTCCCGTGGACCCCACTAGCCCATCACTAGTTGCCCCATAGGCTCCAAGCTGGTCCTGCAGGGCATCGATCCTAACCCTTCACCGTGGCAATTGGAACTACTCATCCAAATCCACAGTAGGTTATTGGTGTGCCAGGCGTTCCTCGAACCCTGGTCCTCACCCTTTAACAATCTTCCCACAGGGCCAGCTTGGGGTCTGTTTGGAGCGGCTAGCAGTGAGGCTAGTGGAGTCCGCAGGACGGGTTGTCATAAGTAGTAGCCTACAAATTTGCAACTCTAAACTCTAATTTACAAATTTGATAGAATTACAAATTTGATACAACTCTTAACTCTTAGTTATCAAAATCTTGAACTTAAAGCATGTGCGCACTTTGGCCAACAAAAAGTATGTGGGTCCATTGCAAAGATTTGAATTGCAAACTCATAGAAACATTTCTCCAATGCACTATTGGTACTCTTTTTAACATAGTAGTAGGTTATCATCTATCTTCCATCTTCTATATCTACATTTTTGCAGCAGTTTATGGAAAAAATCCTAGAGTTTCAAATTATTTACAGGAATGCCATTGTCATATTTAAGGAAACAATTACAAACGGGTTGTTTTTAATGAGGATCCGTGTTTTTTTTTTTCTGGATCTTTTATAAATGTATTCGGATTGCTCCATACTAATTGAGTAATTGAGAAAAACGAAACCCTTTTGCAAATAATTAGAACCCTAAAAGTTGTTGCGACTCAATTCTACGGATCAGACAGAGGAGGCGGCAGTGAAGAATCTCTTTTATCGCGTTTTTATTGAAATTAAGATCAACTCTCGACTGATGAAACTAATCTCCATTCTAAAGGTAAATTTGATCTGGTAGGTTTTGCTTTGTTTTCTTTGATTCTGATCGATATGATTATAGGTTTGCTTTGTTTCTCAATTGCCGTTGTTTGATCCGGTGGCTGGTAGGATACTACGGCTGCTTTGTGGGTCATATGGTTCCGACATTCGAAATTCTTCAGTGTCTTATAAGAATATTGATTAAACTTATCGGCTTTTTGGTACGGCTTGGATAGAGGAACAACCATGACACTAGCCTTGATTTCTTTATTGTGTCCCCCTGGTAAACTCATCTTAAATCCGTAAATTAATAATCCTTTTGTTATCAATTTATTTTCTACATTTGATGTATATAAATACGTATTTGTGAAAATGTTGAAACTGAAGCTTCTGTATTCACCCGCGGTGTTTAGTTTGTTAGTTCTTTTGTTTATGGCAGATTCAGAAGAATTTGTTCTCAGCTTCATTACTTTACTGATTAGAGTTGGAGGTAAAAGAAAAGGAGAAAGGTTATAGTTTAGTTTTTTTTTCAGTTTTGTATTGTCCATTTTGAAATAGTAGTTCATATCCTCTTTGACATACAAGAAAAGGAAAATAAAAATAATGATTGGGGTTTCTGTGTTATTCTGTGATGACCTGCAACAATTACTCACTCTTTCTACTTTTGACCTCTCGAATTAGTTTTGTAGAAAAACAGATATAATCATATCCTAATTGTGCCAGTAGGTTGTGTCGTTAGTGAGGGCTTTCAAATATCATCTATTTCTATGGCTAACATGTGTTCTAAATAGACAGAATCAAACCTGGAAATCTGTTAATTGGTGCTCAAAAGTTTTATCCATCTTTTAGCATCGACATCTTTCCATTTGATTTTGAGAGATTGAGTTGGTCATAGTATATAGAAACACAACTTTGCGTCTTCACAACTTTCATTTAGCTGGTCAGTTTGCGTTTACATATCATTTCGTTTTCAATCTCAGGTAATATATAGAAACACAAACATCTAACCATTATTTTTCTGTCTTTTGTTTTAAATGGGTAGCATTTTCCCAATAAGGAGTGAGACCATATGTGATGACGAAGGGATAGAAGAATCAGTAAGAGACATATCAAATCGATGAGATTAAGAAGAAATAGAGAATAAGGAATATATTTTCTTAGTCCCAATTTTTTTTTATGGTTATGCTTAAGAATTGGTAAATTAATAACTCTATAAATGAACTTTATACAGTATGCACTTTTTAAAAAATGATGAATATGTTTTATACTTACCAAAGGTGAGAGATGCTTTAGATAACATATTATATACACATATTTTTAGTCCATTAATTAAAGTTTATAAAAGTAATCAGTTAGTATAATTCATATACAAAAAACAACTTGCTTTTATTTTCATTGCACACATAAACTATGTGTACTAAAGTGTTAGATTATTTATATAAAAAATTAACAAAGATAGGAAGCCAAATTATATTGTAGTTATCTAATATATATAGTTAATCTACCAAACAAAATATATTTTGTATTTTTTTAAATAAATTTATGCCCGCGGTGTACCGCGGGTGAATATCTAGTAATCTTTTATTTATTTCGCTATTATTGTTAGTGCCTGTTTATATTGTCGATTTATTTGGAAATAGGTTAAACATTGTTTTCAGATTTGAGTTGTTTATGCAATTTTCTAATATTTGATTAATGTTTACGAAAAAAATTATGACGAGATGGCTCGTTCTTTAACAAAATTTGGTTATAATGTTTTCATCTATTATAAGATTATGTAATCTCACTAAACATGGCTGGAAAAAAAATTATGCATGGGTACTTCTATGAATGCAATATAATATTGTTTTGACGGAAACAAAGTTCTTTAGCATTGCAAGGTTAATCACCAAAAAATCTCTAATCTAAGTTCCATTTAGGATTAAGAATATGCCTACCCTTTTACATATCTAACGTTATTTGTTAAAACTGTTATTTGTTAAATGAACAATGGTGGTACATAGTTAGGTTAGAAATTTATGCCTAAACCTCCATGGTTAGCTAGCAGTTAGCACACATGAAAAAAAAGGTACACACACAGTTAGTAGATGATCATTATGCCAAAATTCTCTTCATATACCTTTACAAAAATACATTTTGAATATAACCTTAAAAGTGTTAATAATTACATTTTGAAGAAAAATATTATGATAATATCAAATATTAATTTATGCAATTTAATTACTTTATAAAAGCAAAAATACATTACTAGTTTACAAAAAAATGAATAACCAATCAAGATGCACATATAAGATTTGATATCTAATTTACCATATTAATTTGTTATCAATCATTATACTTCATTTTTCTTCTTTATATGATTCTATTTTTTGAAACAAATATATCATCATGTCATCCATATAATAAAAGTACATTATTTTCTGCATGTGCTATGATTTGACTTTTTAAAACGTATACAAATTGTTCAATCTATGAAAAATAAATTGTACACGGATCAAAAGTAACGAGTGAGTAGAATGTCTTAGTAATTTGAATATTTCTATTTATATAATAAAATAAACTTATAAAATATTTGAATTTGGAACATTTAAAAATAGTTTAGCTTGATATTTTTAAAGAGTACAATAAAAAATAAAAAATTACAAAAATACTCTTATAGAATTAGAAGGCCTAGTTGCAATAGTATAATCAACCTAATCTATAAAAAATCTACTATAAAATATTTTGGTGTTTAAAACATATTACATAATTATAATTATATTAAAAATTTTAAGAACAATATTGTACCAAGCATAGTTATAAAACTGAAGTTTATTCGACACAATACTATGAAAGATTTAATAAAATTAAAAACTATAAAAAACGAAGATATTAAACAAAATAAGATATTTTTTCTTTCTGCAATAACATTATCTATTTTAAAATAATAATTTTAATTTTACATCTTAAAAAAAAAACTTGATTTTGTCGCACAGATCATAATATGTCACTATAATATTAAAAATAAATAAAAATGCCAAGTATGTTAAAACAAAATATGACTAAAATAATCATTATTTTATACAAAATATAACATATATATATATTATTACTCATAAAATAATATTTTGCTTTAAAGAACAATACAGATTACAAAAGTATGTTTTATCTAATTCTTGTTGTAAACATACATTATTGAAATTATAGCATAACATATATAAATAACTATAATTATATATAATATCATAATATATAATCTAACACAACATATAAATTTTTAATTTTAAAATACAGATATACAAAATTTCTATAGAAAATAAAGTATGTTTCTTTTCATTTAGTTTTAGAGTTAAAATTTTATTTTATATCACTTGTCATTTTTTATTTACGATGTAAATTTTGGAACATTTTTTAATTTTATCTATAATTTTTTTCTTATTAGTTACTTATATCTAACAAAAATCCTGAATGGCATAACTAATGATATATCAATTGATAGGGTCTATCAAGATATTCTACTTTGGCTTCTTGTTTTCGTAATATTGAATTTGTCTCTAAAAATACCATTTTGTAATAAGGTTCCACACCTTTTAGCCAAATTTGGTTGTATGAACAAATGTATATTGACTTTTTGCATTCATAAATAAAATTCTATTTTGATGAAAAAAAAATAGTGTATAAACAAATAGTGAAATAGAAAATTTAATTGATTCTATAGAATTATTTAATATGAAACGGAGCGAGAGACAGCGAGTAATATCTTAAATTTATTAGAAAAAACGTCTCATTTTAAATTTCGAAAAAACAAATATATATATATATATCAGCGCAATATCAAATTAGGAAAAAATATATAATTACCCGTTAAAATCACTCCTCTTCTCACTCACTCACTCACTCGCTCTTCTTCACATTTTCCGAAAAAACCCTAAATCCCGCTCCTTCCTCCGTCTCGAAATCTCGAATCCTTTTCAATCTCTCTATTCAATCTCGCTTCCTTCTTGCGAAAATGCGTGAGATCCTTCACATCCAAGGTGGTCAATGCGGTAACCAGATCGGTGCCAAGTTCTGGGAAGTGGTTTGCGCCGAACACGGCATAGATCCAACCGGTAGGTACACCGGAGACTCAGATCTACAACTTGAGCGCATCAATGTTTACTACAACGAAGCTAGTTGCGGTAGATTCGTTCCTCGTGCCGTGCTTATGGATTTGGAGCCTGGTACCATGGATAGTCTCAGATCTGGACCGTATGGTCAAACCTTCCGTCCTGATAACTTCGTTTTCGGTCAGTCTGGTGCTGGTAACAACTGGGCTAAGGGACATTACACTGAAGGAGCTGAGCTAATTGATTCGGTACTCGATGTTGTTCGTAAGGAAGCTGAGAACTGTGACTGCTTGCAAGGTAAAAATTTCGCTAGATCTGTTCGATTTTAGGGTTTGATTTTGCTTTCGTTGAAGTGTTTTTGGTGTTATTGGGACTACTCTGAACTTTGGGGATTTTTGTTGTTTGTAGGGTTTCAGGTTTGTCATTCGTTGGGAGGAGGAACTGGATCTGGTATGGGAACACTTTTGATTTCCAAGATCCGTGAAGAGTACCCAGATCGAATGATGCTTACATTCTCAGTGTTCCCTTCGCCTAAGGTTTCTGACACTGTTGTTGAGCCTTACAACGCTACTTTGTCTGTTCATCAGCTTGTTGAGAATGCAGATGAGTGCATGGTTCTTGACAATGAGGCCTTGTACGATATTTGCTTCAGGACTTTGAAACTCACAACCCCTAGCTGTAAGTCCTTCTATGATTCATGGTCGCATTGATATATGCCTTCTGTTGTATAATTGACATGCATTGTCTAGATGGTGAACATGATTTGGTCATTGTTTTGTATCAGAAATGTTATGTTACTGTTTTCAGTGGTTTGCTCTTTGCCTATATGCCTCAAGTGTTTTGTGTTATTGATTCTGTTTAATGTTCCCTGGTTAACTGCGTCTATGTCATCCTTATACTGCTATTCTCTAATCTTCTTGGTGTTATACTCTCTTGTTAAGTGTCATGTGTATATATCCGGTACTTCTTATAACATAAGGGATTTGCAAAATGCAGTGATTGTATAGAAAAGCTTGATTGTCAAACTGCTTTTATGATTGTGAAAGTGTACTGTCTGCTTTCTTATATACTTGTTTTCTGTTATGCTCTTTTTTTAATATGCTTGTGCTGAGAAGTGTCTATATGGCTAGAAGGACACTTACTTACATCTTCATTCTCTGTCTGCAGTTGGTGACTTGAACCATTTGATCTCTGCTACAATGTCTGGTGTCACATGCTGTTTGAGATTCCCTGGTCAGCTCAACTCTGACCTCCGTAAGCTTGCTGTGAATCTTATCCCATTCCCTCGTCTTCACTTCTTCATGGTGGGTTTTGCTCCTCTCACCTCAAGAGGGTCTCAGCAGTACCGTTCCCTCACAGTCCCTGAGCTCACCCAGCAAATGTGGGATTCCAAGAACATGATGTGTGCTGCTGACCCAAGACACGGACGCTACCTCACAGCCTCTGCCATGTTCCGTGGCAAGATGAGCACAAAAGAAGTTGACGAGCAGATGCTGAACGTGCAGAACAAGAACTCTTCCTACTTTGTTGAGTGGATCCCCAACAATGTCAAATCAACAGTCTGTGACATCCCACCTACTGGTCTAAAGATGGCTTCCACTTTCATTGGCAACTCAACCTCGATTCAAGAGATGTTCAGGCGTGTGAGTGAGCAGTTCACAGCTATGTTCAGGAGGAAGGCTTTCTTGCATTGGTACACAGGTGAAGGAATGGATGAGATGGAGTTCACAGAAGCTGAGAGCAACATGAACGACCTTGTTTCAGAGTACCAGCAATACCAAGACGCAACTGCAGATGAAGAAGGCGAATACGAGGATGAGGAAGAAGGAGAATACCAACAGGAGGAGGAGTACTGAGTAAGTGCTACCCCCTTTAACCAAACCAATTTAGTCATTTGCTTATCTTTTTTTTTTCTTAGTTCTTTTAAAAATGAAAACCTCAACTACCAGTTGCAGGTTTTCAGTGCTTGTATTGACAACTCTGTATCCTTTTAGTCTTATGGTGTGTTGTTTGTGTACTTTTTGTTCTTAACTTTGGTTCGGTCTTCCTATTTTCCTCTTTCGTTTGAATCTTCTATTAATCAATGTCTAGCCATGTTTGTTTGTTTTATTCTTTTTATTTTTTTATTTTGAACATTTAAAAACCAAAATTATGATTAAAATACCCGGAAATAAACTATAGAATAGAAAATTACCAACTTTAATTAGGTTAAGGTTAGGGTTTGCTAGGCCAACTAAAGGTTTTAATATTTTAAGCTTCTACATCTTGTAAAAGACTATGAACTTTTTCATATTTTATCTGACGGCACAACGACGCTGATCTATCGGATGACACCGATTTACATTCCTCTGGAACTTCAGATTAATACACTCTTAAGATTACCTGTGAAGTCTTTACTGAGATTTCGATGCGTCTCCAAGCTTTGGTCCTCTATCATCACCAGCCAAGATTTCCAAAAACGGCATTTATATCTTGCTTCTTCCTCAGCTCATCGTCTTCTTATTGCTTTCGAGGACTTTAAAAGAGAAAATTTTCTGTTAGTCTCGTCGCCTAGCCCAAACGCATCTTTGTCTTCCTCTTTTTCATACTGTGTACCCTACAAAGATCTGAACATAAGCAAATTTGATGGGAGCAGAGTGTTGTATAGTGCGGTTCGGGATTGATATGTTTTAGCAGTAGTTCAAGGGTGGGGATTCGTAACCCCAGTACGGGAGAGGTGCATAGTTTTCCCCTGATAAAATTTAAAGATACGCGCTGCATGGACTATTATTTTGGGTACGATCCTGTTGGAGATCAATACAAAGTGTTTGCTGTTAACTGTTTGTTTGAGAGATCGGAGCAGAAGGTTGTGGTATTGGGAGGAGAAGGAGGATGGAGAGATGCTCCATGTGCCACCTGTCGTCATATTGTTCGGACCATGGGGATGTATATGAACGGAACCATATACTACGGGGCCTGTAGGACGGACATCGATTCCAGGATTAATTCTATAATTGTGAGTTTTGATGTTAGATTAGAAACGCTCAAGATCATCAAAGTACCCGTGGCTTATGAGAAGTTGTGGACTTGTCGCTCTGCCACGGATAAAATTCTGATCAACTACAGAGGTAAAATTGGCGTGGTTGAGAAACCTCGCAAGGGTAGTTTTCGAATGTGGGTTGTGGAAGATGCTGAGAAAGAGGATTGGTCTATGAACACTTTTCATTTGCCCCAGTCTGCTGTTGGTATTGACTTCAACGTCAAGGATATCTTTTACAACAACGAGATTTGTTTAGTTCCAAAAGAATTGTCTGATCCGTTTCGTCTTTTCTTTTACAATTTGGAGACGAGTAGCATGAGAAGTGTCACAATTGAAGGACTGCCTATTTCCTAGTTCAAGACAAAGCCACTCCGTAATATTGTTGTGACTGTTTGGGATCATTATGAGAGCTTCATGTCTTTAGAAACCTGATGACTGTTTCCGTTCAAGATTATCAAAGGTGGCGCAAAGCCGGTTACTGTAGAGATTCGAGCATAGCTTGGATGTGCTCTAGTGCTAAGGAAGAAGGAAGTCCATCCAAGAAGTGAACACAAGTGGAGTATAAAGGGATTCTACTCGAATAAGCAGAGAAATACTGACCAAAAATTGCAATCTAGTTTCAAAAGATGCAACAAAATTGAAAAAGAAAGGTCGACAAAAAAAAAAAAAAAAAATCAATAACATAAAAAGAGAACTAAGCAAAATCATGGATCTTTGAAAACAACTCAACAAGCATCAATGTTGCGATACTGTTAATTACTAATTTTACAACATTTAACTTTGTATGATAAAATTATATATTTAAATCACTTTTCTTTTTATATTTTCTGTATAATTTTATTTTTAACATATGTTTATGGAAATAGTAATTGTAAATATTTAATTTGGATTTGTAAATTCATTGTAGTAAAAATCTCCTATATAATAAAACGGAAATACACAACCTTTTTGTGTAGACTATATAATATGGGTTATAAGATTAATTATTTGAATATTTAATAGGTTATAGGTTATATGGGTTGTAATCATTAGTTAAATCTCAATTTGAGATAATCTTAGAAAATATTCCAAAAAAATAAAATAAAATCTCTACTGAATATTTAAGTAACCATATATAGACAACAAAATCTCAAAATTTAACATTATTCACAACAACTTTTAAAAACAATCAAAACTTTTAACCCGGGTCCTAAATTTCGACCCGGTTCTTAACTTTTATTCACAACAACTTCTAAAAATAATCACATAAATTTTATTTTATATAAAAACTACAATAGAAATAAAAGAAATTTCAACCCATGCTCACGGGTCCTAATCTAGTTAGTGCTTTAAATTGTTTTCTTATTAAAAATTATATTTTCTTATATACCTTTTTAAGTATATTTTGTAATCCTTCTATTTTCTGAATTTTAGTTTAATGTATATATTTTTTAACACGTACAAATCTTACATAGTAAGATATACACGCAAATTCCAATTTGGTTTAGGGTTTGTTAAATTTTTTTTTTCTTGTATTATTTTGTAGGGTTTTTATATCTACAAAGCCATCGAACTTGAATCTAATCTTTAGACCTTCTTCTTAAAGAAGACAATGAAGAAAATTTTGGCTAAGAAACCCAACAGAAGGAGGTTTAAGCAAGTCTCCTCGAGAACAAAGTCAATCTCCAGTCCGAATCCGACACCGCACTACATCCCTCTCGATCTCCAGGTTGAAACACTCTTAAGGTTGCCTGTCAAGTCTTTATTGAGATTTCAATGCGTCTCCAAGCTTTGGTCCTCTATCATCACCAGCCAAGATTTCAGAAACCGGCAATTAAACTTTGCTGCTTCCTCAGCTCCTCGTCTCCTCATCACTTTCGCCAAGGTTTACGGAAAAGAGCTCCTGTTATTCTCGTTACCTTACCCAACCGCATCTTCCTCTTCATCTTCTTCATGTTGTGTACCATACAAAGATTTGAGCATACTCAAACTCCATGGGAGAAAGGTGTACAATGCGGCTCGTGGCTTGATATGCGTTGGAACTACACAGAGGGTGGCGATATGTAACCCGGCCACTTGGAAGGTCCATGTTTTCCCCCGAATCATATTCGAAAATATTCCTCGTGATGGTGAACCGCCTTCCATCTATTTTTTAGGGTACGATCCTGTTGGAGATCAATACAAAGTGCTCGCGGTAGATAGATCGCGTTTGAGATTAAAGCACAAGGTTGTGGTATTGGGAGGAGAAACAGTTAATTGGAGAGCGGCTCCATGTATTTCATGTCCTCATGTTGCTAAAACATGGGCATTGTATATGAACGGAACAATCTACTACGGGGCTATCAGGACGGACCTAAATGATATTTCTGTAATTGTTAGTTTCGATGTTAGGAATGAAACGTTCAAGAGCATCTACATACCTGTGGTTTATGAGCTTACGTGGCATACATATAAAACTCTGATCAACTACAATGGAAAAGTTAGTGTTGTCGAGCATCCTCGTGAGGGTAGGTTTCGAATGTGGATTTTGGAAGATGTTGAGAAAGAGGAATGGTCCATGAACACTTTTCATATGCCCGAATCTGTTGCTGGCCTTGACTTCGACATTGTTGGTACTTTTTATACCGGTGATATTTGTCTAATTCCAAAACAATTCTCTGAGCCGTTTTGTCTAGTCTTCTACAATTTGAAGACGAATAGCACGAGAAATTTTATGATTGAAGGACTGAATCAAGAATTGTATGGTCCCGAGCTTAAGAAGGCCATTGAATATAATGTGAGTGTTTCGGATCATTTTGAGAGCTTCATGTTATTAAAAGCCTGATTCAATTTACGACTTTTCTTTAAACAATATATGCTTATTTATTTGCTTTTTAAATTATTATTATTAAACTATGTTTTTGGGAAGCCCCATGATTCAAAGATTCCATGGTCCACTAGATCTTTTCCGTTCTCCCACTATACGAAAACATGCAAATTGGGACTACTTTTTGTGACTGAATTTTTTAGTTGCAAAAGTTTGTGACCGTTTTGCAACATATTTGGGACAGACTAACAACGCCGAATATTTTGGACGTAAACGAGTCGCCAATTTACGATACCAAACTTCAGTCGCAAAACCGTTGTTATCATGCGACTGTTTGGGAACAATAATAAATCGTTGTTATTTATTATCGACAATAAATAGTTAGTCGCACAATAATCGCAATTTATGACGAATTAAAAGACTAAAGATTTAGTTGGCAAGACGAGTCGCAAAGCTGTCTTAAAATCACAGACGAATTGTTTATGTTTAGCGACTCTTTTAAATTAATTTAAGAAATTTTCAAATATGAATACAAAACATGTAAACTTATACATTTGAACTTATATCTGACATAGAATATTTACTAAATTTTCAAAACAAAATCAATAATACACCAATTTTTACAATTATGTTCATATCCTCCAAAACATGTATTAAGGTTACATGTGTTTTATAAAGGAAGAGTAGTAAAGGTTGTATATCTTTACAAAAATAGTTAGAAATTATATTGTTTGTTCTTCTATCAAAATTTAACTCTTAAATTAGAGTTTACATGATCAAAGAGTCATATCCAATATGATTTTGGTAATGAAATTCTAAAAGAAATTATACTCATATATAAGAGTCACAAAGACGTCACAGTTTGAGACTATAGTGTGACTAAGTGTGTATTATTTGCGACTGTTTTGCCATTATGTTTAGTTTTTTTTAAAATGATTCGCTCAGTCACAAAATAGTCTTTAAGTACTACTACTTTGTTACTACTCATTCTCGAGGGACCAAAAAATTTTGGGAAATAATAATGTCCCCCATTAAAAATTCCCCCCATCTAATTAAACCCGAAAGCCTCTTTAACTATTTCCCAAACCCTCTTAATTATCCCCAAACCCTCTATCTTCTTTCGATTTCCCATTCCAAAAACCCTTTTTCTGTTAATTGCTGAATTCTTCTCCGATGAAATCCGGTGGTGGTCGTGGTGCTAGATCCGGTGACGGTTTGAGACCACGCAGAGATATTGCTTCGTCATCTCAGTCCTCTAACCCTTCCTCCAACAACGAGACTTCATCACACTCTCAACACTCGCTTCCATCTCAGTATAATCCGGCAACAATAATACCCCAGTATTCTCGACATCCTTCTCCTCAGCCACAACACCGAGGCTTTCAACAACAGCTCCACTCCCAGATGCAGCAGCCACCACCACCGCATCCACATGGTCCAGTGTATCAACAGCCGCATCCTCAGAATCTGGGATACCAACAGCCGCTTCACAATCTTGGCTATCAACCACCGCTTCATAATCCGACTTATCCGCCGCCGCTTCAGAATCCGGTGTATCAACCGCCGCCGGCTCCTCAGAATCAGGAGGATCAAGAGCATCCACCACCGGCTCAGAATCAGGAGAATCAAGACTTCCAACAGCAACTTGATGATTTCCTTGCACTTCCTGGTTGTCAGCATCTGGGATGTTGCGATTACTGAGCTTGTGAGAAAAGGATTTTTGAAGATAGCGAGAAAAAAGAATGAAAGGAATTGTAAGCCAAGCAAAGACGCATGCTGAGCCACCAATTTGGATCAATCCTACCCTTTGGAAACAAATGTGGGAGCATTGGGAAACACCCGAAGCTAAGGAGAAGAGCTCTAATGCATCCTAAGCCCGTACTTCTGATTCTGGCGGTCTTGGACTCCACAAACATCTATCCGGCCAGAAATCTTACTTGCAAATTCAACAAGAGATGGTAAATGCTTTAAACTAACTATAATATTTCAATTAAATATTTCATTTTCCACAATGAACATTCTTTTTATCCATTGTAGGAAGAAAAATTGGGACGTCCTGTCTAGCTTGGAGAGGTCTTGTCGCAACACATACAAAGGCAGATGGAAGTTTTGTTGATCAGAAGGCCAAACAAGTTGTTGAGACATATGAGAAGAACATAGAAGAGGTAATGTCGGGAATAGAGTTTGATGATACAGACCTCTCCTCGCCAGAATCTACTTATGCAACCCTCCTCCCCATTCAAGAAAAAGATGACATTTTCTTAAAGGTAATTTCCTGTACAATTGTCTTTGTTTTGCCTATGATAATTGTCTTATTTTGCTAAGCTAAGTATCTGATTTTGATTGATATACTTTTGACTGATGCTTAAGAATCCTTGATATGGATATACTTTTGACTGATGCTTGAGAATCCTCGATGTTGATTATCTGGTTTTGTGTGATATTTCTATAAGTGATTTGTACATAACAACTTATAATCATGAATCTTTCATTATGTTTGTCTTGTTAATGCTTTTCTCTTTTTCTGTTTATTAAGTTTGTTTTGTGAATGATCATCTCTTCTTCTGTCTTAGTGTACTGTAACAGATGCCAAGGGAACCCCTTTGGACTTGGAAGTCTCCAGGAGATAATCACCAAAGGGAAAAGAAAGGCTACTTATCCAAGCTCTTGGTCCAACTTCACTGTTAGAGATTCAAGAACAACTCCAGGTTGCTCGTCGTAAGCTCGCTGATCAAGATGAAGAAAATGCTCGACGTGTCAGAGAAGATGCTAGACGTGATGAGGAGCAACGTAACGCTCAAAACCGCATTGCAACCTTGGAGATGCTCGTATCCTACTTGAAGACCAGTGATCCCGGGGTTGCAGAATTCTTGTCTACTCAACCACCAGCCCATGCACCATTCACCTATGCAGCACCAGCAGCCAACATCACTCCAGCCACAGCGGCCAATGTCAACCCACCCGCACCAACCACTTCAGGAGCTAGTTCACCATCTACTTCACCAATCACTTCACCAGCGACTTCACCAAACACTTCACCCTTGTCAGTATCATCCTCTCATGCTTAACTAACTAATTCTATCTCTCTTAAGCCTCTATAACTATTTTTTGGATTGTGTAGTAGTATTTCTATCTCCCTTAGCCTAAAACTATTTTCTGGATATGATCATTGAATGATTTGTATGTTTTTGGTTAATATCATTCACATTCGGGATTTTAATTTAAATTCAGGTTTTTTTTTTTCAAATTTAATTGTATACTTTCCAAAATTACTAGCTATAGTTTCACTAATTTGCGACCATTTACAATTTAAAAAAGCACAAACCAAGTACCAAATTCGTTGTATATACGTCACGATTTTGAGACTAAAAAATACTTAGTCTTCAGTCACAAAACATTATGACTTCTTTGCGACTATCATGTGACTAAAACAGCGACTACTTTAAGACCAAAATTTAAAATTTAAGATTTTTAAAATTCAGCCTCAACACTGTACTATTAAATCAGTCTTCGAAACGTAGCTAATTTGTGACTACCATACCGTCTGAACCAAGTCGTATTTCACGACTGTGTATATGAGTCATTGTAGAGTCGTTAATTACGACGGTACTTTTGTCTGTCCGTAGTCGCTAATTAACGATCATAACCCTTGTCTTCAATGCGTTGCAAAGAAGCGACTGTTTTGCAACCAAATATTTGCGACGGTTTAGAACAGTCCTTAAATAGTCGCACATACCTACTTAACGACTGATTTGAGACGATTTTGTTGCTCACAAATGACATGTTTTCGTGTAGTGTCCTGAAAATAACAGAATTAATATTGAAGGAAGTTCCAAAAGTGGCGTATATATCAAGTCATGAGATTCATAGCAAGATGGTTTCTTCTTCTGTTATTTACAACTAGTGTTGAAGAAATAGATGTGAACGAAGTTTCAAATTAATTATGTTCTTCTTAATGACTGCAAATTAAATAGACAATTTTTTGCTACTTAATTAATTCAATATAATGGTTCTCTTAAGTTATAACACACTAGGTTCAAACCCGCACGTACGTGCGAGGTTGATTTCAAAACTACGATTGTAATCAGGTTTGCAATATATTAGGTATATACGAATGATCTTTGTAAACATATTTTTAGGAATGTTATTAAAATTCATAATCAAAACTCATACCATTTTAGTATTTAATTTTATTTTAATCGATTTAGACACAAAAATGATCGGATTAGTTTTGTTATCATCAAAGACAAAGACATTAAAAATATAGTAAGAAAAAAGTGGTATGTCTATTTCCGGTCAGAAACCCATCCCATCATATATATATCATGTTTTTCCATCTTATAACCGTGATTTTAATAATAGTTTACTTGTTTGAGATTGTATATTTTAAAATGACAATGAGAGAAAGTAATCTTTTCCTAGGCATATGATCAAAACTAAACTGTAACCGTATTTTGGGCTGTATCCAAATTGTAACCGGACCGTTAAGCGTAAATATATTGTTAAATTTATATTAATTGTAACTGTTAATTTATCGATATCAAAATTCTTGGTTAACCACATAGTTAAACCATAATTTGTTTTACAATAAATTTTTTTAAAGAATAAAATATACTAATATTATTTATTTAATATGAATAATATGATATACAGAAATATGAATAATATGATTTGCAGTGAGTATATTGTTTTTTTAATCTATAAGATGTTATATTTGTCAATGTTATGTATTTTGTGTTGGCCTGGGAATATTACCCGAACCAAGAATTCCAAAGCGAACCGAAATTTTCGTTTTTCGGTTCGGTTTCGGTTAAGAAAAGAAAACCGATCGAAAGGAGTTATAATATGTAGTCGGTTATCGGTTCGGTCGGTTCGGTTCACCCTAACCGATCGGTTACACGAATTTAACCGAATTACTGGCATTATCCGAAATTACCCAAAATTTACTGATCCGAATTACCCAAATTACCCAAATTACCCAAACTACCCATAAATAACCGAAATTATCCGAATTTACCCAAAAATAACCAAGATTTTTGACCGGTTTGTATAAAACAAAATATAGTTAAACTTGTCATTTGGTTTTGATGCACCGTACATTTAGCGCAAACACACACATTTTCTCAAGTATATATTGTTATGTCTGTTTTTTTGTTTTCAATTTTTTTTGTGTAGCCGATTCACACCCCACATCCATCTGGACTTGTCTTCAAACCCGTAATAGACATGTGATTCTTCGATAAGGAAATTAGTTTAAATATTGCTTAAAAAACTGCACTATTATTATGTAGAATTTGTTAGGAACATTTTATTTAATATTTTAATATCTGTAATTACATATATACAATAGATACTTTTTTTGTTAGAATTCACTACATAAGATACCAATTGAGTACTATTTGTTAAAATTGTGATCTTATCTAAAGATAACTAATTATAACTTATGAATTAAATTTTGGATGAAATTCAAATTAAAAAGATTTCAAATCAAATTAATAAGATTACAATCTTTAAAAATAAATTAATATCTAACTGAAACTTCAGTGAAGCAGAGATTAATCATGGGATATGTCGAGAGAAACTGATATTTAGCATTGATTTTAAAACTTTATATTTTGAACTTAACAACTTTTATCCTCATTAAAAAAAAAAATCTTTAGTCACCTTTTTCCCCCAAAAATATTTTCACAAATCAGAATAATGGTACAAATCGGATGATGTATATATTTATAATAAAAAAACAGTCGACTTTTGCATTTTGATTTTAGGTTGCATAAGATTAGTTCAAAAAAAAAAAAAGTTACATAAGAATAAATCTATACATAATCTTTGAGATATAATGTTGGATATGGACTACGCCCCCATATGCCAACTCGACCCAAAGAGATTTGTTAAGCATAACAAATTTGTATTTCGGTCCGTCAGCAAGCAAGTTGGCCTAGTAAGCTAAAAGGACCGATCTCAGAAGGCAATCTCGGAAATTTGCGATGGAGACCTAGAGAACCCTCACTCTACATTCGTTTATAAATAGCTTGAGACATTTATTGGAAAGGGGATCCGAACCTCCAACATTACCTAGAGAGCAATATTCTTTCTCGAAACGTAAGCTTATTATCCTTTTGTAATTCGCTCTTCACTTTGAGTTTGTCTTACTCTGGTTGTCAGCTTGCTTGTAAGTATTATGCGAACCTCGGTACAAACATATAAGTATAACATATTTAGTTTCTGTTTTAGGAATATGCTCCCATCAATTCGAATATCTCAATTTAATTTTCTATTTAATGTATATATAAGATTTAGAATCACCTTATTCCGTAATTTGTTTAAATTGATGGGATTATCTCATTCTATATTTTGTAGTTATATATCAAAAGTAGTTGCCAAAATATGGGAAATATAAGATTACAATATTCCCAAATATATTCCTATAATTTGAAGTTTGAAAATTGCATTAATGGTATGTACGAATTATAGGAAGATATGTCTATTCTAATTCCCAAAATGATGTGTATTCATTTTCCAGGTAAATTCGTGTCCACGTTATTATTCCAGATCCAAATTCTTATTCTGGATCCGAGCGCAGTTTCCCCGGGTCCCTAAAAGATCCGCGCGTCTTTACTCCACTGTTTTTTTAATTGTTCTCTAATATTTTTTTTGTAAGGAACAATTCATGGAATTTTGTTTTTTGTTTTTTTTTTCCTCCTTATACTCTCCAATTAATTAATAGTATAGATGACTTTTTTTTTTTTTTGGTCAACAACACATGCCTTTTTTTCTTTTTGTGAAGCAATTATATGAACAATCCATGCATTATCCATGCCTTTTTGCCTTTTTTAATTCTTCTTCTATTTGTCTCCTTGTTGAAAGGTCAGCTAATTAAATCGGATTAAATTAATCAGAACAAAACTAAACCAACTCTACCGGTAACAGAACCGGTTGATCAAATGTTAGTCTCGAATCTTTAAGATAGAAATATAGAATATTTGGAGAATAGTTTTCAACCATTTTTGCTTCTAAAAGAAATCTATTAGTCCCTCGGAATCGAAATATCGAATCATTTACTTTCCTAAGAAAAAAGGCGTGAACCTTGCCCGTTCTCGTGGTACGTATACTGGCTACTAAATATTACTTGTTTATTGTTTGACCGTTACTAAATTATTGGCATTGCTAAGCTGAAGATATTGTCTAATTATTAATTGTTTTGTCAACGAAGGTGCCTAGTTTTTTTCTTTTCAATCTGGTTATTTTTCGTAATTTCTTAATAGCGAGAAGGCCTACAGAGACGGCCTAATTATAAAACTTTTTGCGATATCAGTTCTATAAAAGAGTTCTACATGTAATTGGATAGTGCATGGACTATTCTTATAATTGCATCACTTGTTCTTTTGTTTTGGACGGCTCTTTATTCTTCATGCTATACTTTTCCTTTTGAATTTCATAAAATTAGATTACAAAACAAAGAAAAAAAAAAGGTTTAAACTTCATGAAATCAGATTACAAAACAAAGAAACATATGTAAGGTTTTAGATCTACACCGATTGAAATCAATCCGACCGACCGACCGACTGTACGAATCAAATAGATGACTTGACAAAAGCTACATATGGTCAATTTATTATGTCACATATAATAGAGTACACAGTATTTTTTTGAAAAATGTTTTTTTTTTTTTTTTTTTTTTTTTTTATCAATGAAAGTTCACATCCTCACTGGCAGAGTTTATAACTTAAAACCAATGGGGGTGGTTATTCATGGGAGTACGTACTTTTAATGGACAGCATTTGTTATCATAAATTTGTGGTTCAAAATTTCTTATCTATATATGCAATTTTTTTTTGGTCAACTATTAACCACAATAATACATGAAATTAAAAGTGACATCTTCAAAATTTGAATGGAATTCTATGTCGTTTCATAAAATTCCAAAAACTTTAGTCAAATCATTCATGAACCTGTGGAATTAATTGTGTGATTCTATTTGTAACCTAAGAACATGGATTGAAAATATTTAACGTCCACTAATATTAGATCGACTTAACCAAAATGAAATATTAATTTTTTTTCTTTGTTTTTATAAGCCAACCATGCACACACAAAAGGAAAAGTTCTTTATAAGAAAGAAAAAAAAATTGTTAGCAAACGCAGCCTGACGACGGCGGGAGAAGCTCGGCGGTTTTCCGGTCATCGGAGGGTTTCTTGAAAGCAGTGCTTCCAAAGAAAAAGAAACCCACGGCGTATCCGGCGATAGCAACGATGAAAACGCCTGCGTTAAAGGACATAACCGCGAGCATCACCAAATACGACAGGCCAGTCTTGAGTGTATACACGGCTGTCTGAAAGAGCCCAGCGGCGCGGCTGGTGGAGCTATCCGCACGGAGGAAAGGAGAATGGGCGAGCCACTCGGCAATCACAGCGAGAAAGAAGACAACGACGAGACAAAGAGCGTACATGCCGGAGCTAGTCCCGGGCCAGCCGGAGAAGAGAACCTCCGTGTTCTTGCCCCAGAAGAAGGTCATGTGCATCATCATGTGTGGTTTGGTATGATTCGACATCGATGATGATGATGGTGATGGCATTTGCATGTTATCGTGATCCATGTTTTCTAAAATGGTATATAGGTTTATGATGGATTCTGTTCATAGACAAAAGTGTTAAGAGAGAATAGGTTCGTATTTATTGTGTTTTCTTAAATGTATATGTGTAATGTGTCGTACTGTAGTACAAGTACATCATGGTTTGACTTTTTAATTTTTTTTTGTGTAGTACAAAAACACTCGTTATATTAGAATATCCCCTAAATAGATTTTCAAAAGAAAGAAAAAAAAATCCCGTAAATATATGTTTACCTTATTTTCATGATAAAAAATGCATCATACCTCTTCTTATTATGAATTTGATGATAAAATTATAACTTTGAATAGTAACTTGGTTTTCAAAATAAAATTCAAATAGGTCTATGACATTACTTTTTTTTTTTTGGGGGTATTTGGTTGAGGAAATTGTTGAAATAATTGTTGACACATTAAATTCTTGGTTTAGAACTTCTCAAAGTAGTCCAACAATATTCATAACTGCACTAGAGAGAAAAGCTACCACAGATTTAACATAAAGGTCTTACTTGGATGTCAAATAAATAGTTTAATAAAGAATAACTGAATATATCGTTAGTTAATAGGAATAAATTTTGTAAAATAATTTTTAAAATGCTATAAATCTAGTTTTAATAGATTACAGTAATCACATTTTTTTCAATAGTTTAATCATATTAATTAGTTTTTTTTAATGGAATAGAATCGAACAAAATGGAACCAAACAAAAACCAAATCAAACTAACTTCGGTTGAGTTTTACCAAAACCAAACAGAATCGAACACAAACGGAAACTGAACTAAACCAGGAATACCCACCATTTTTTATGATTAACAAAATGAAGTTTACTTTAACAAAAACAAAAACAAAAAAATGAAGTTTACAATTTATCATCAATAAATATAACAAATACATAGAAAACCTGAAAATGTATATTTTCAAAACAAATTGATTTCTAGAATTTGAATTAGTAAAAAAGACACAGAGTATTTGGTAATGGTTTCCGAGTCCATTCATCCGGAAATGAAATTAGAGAACAAAAACCATTTAAGAAACGGTTATTGATCCGAATTAGGCCTAAGATATATAATTCGGATCAATAATGACAATAACATCGTACGGTTTTCTGATCTTCGTAAATCATTTAACTTTAGAAAATAATGTTCGACGACGTATTATATATCGATACAAAAAGCCTACAAAGAGGAGAAGAGTAATAAATTTGACTCATACGACGACGTATCGATACAAAGCCTAAAAAGGTTTTGTACCTTGTGGTTCAATTCACGTTGCCCATCATTACATGTCCGTCGTTTTCCTCAGCGGAGACGACACGCAATACTTAGCTTCGACGCTAACACACATTTTCCCACAGTCTCCCTCAAAGTAACAACTAAAAGCTAACCTTTCTTTAGTCATTAATTTTAATCTCTGTTTCTCTCAAAATTATGTACTATTATTCATCTTGTATAGCTTAAACAGTTCAAAGTTAATGGCAATTTCCACCGGTGCCGTCGAGTTTCTTCGGAGAAGGCTACTCCCAACGACGCTTATCCACGTAACAGCTTTATATGGGATCGTTAACGTTAATTCCCTCTTTTCTCGCTTGCTCTTTTACTCGGCCTCACCACAAGTGGAAACATCACTTTCCCGGTTTCATCCTCCTCCGCGGCCGGGAGCCAACATCTCCGCAGGTGTATCGCCGCAAAAGGCAATGCATTAGCGGAGAGGTTAGTCTCAAGCCATGTTTACTCCTTCAGCTTCTTCCTCTTTTCCAGCCTCATCGCTATGTCGCTCAAGCAAGCAATCAGGACAACAACAACAACAACACCAACAAGGAACGGGAACGTTGTGGTGGAGGAGGATGAGACGCGTGTGTTAAAAGCCGGAGAAGGCCGTGTGAACTTGGCTGCTTTGAGGGTTGGGATCGTTGCTTCGTGTATTGCGTCGGTTTTGGGATGTGGGTTCTTGACAATGGCATTAGTTGATCTTGTTCAGATAAAACTTGGACCTTTGGAATGTAAGAGAAGTTTTCATGCTCTTGCGGCTATTGTTCCTCTTGTTGTGCTTGTTCCTTCGGCACTAGTTATCTATGTGTTTCTTGTTCTCTACGCATTTCTTTATTAACCCTTTTTTGGGTGTGTACATCAATCTCGTGTTTTTAATAGATTTGAGTTTCAGATTCGATTAGTTCTGTATCCAGGATAGAATCCTCTGTTATTTTACTTAAGTTTCAGGATTCTAATGTTTCTTGAAGTACAAAGGTCTAATCATTTGTTTTAACATTAGAGAGAGAGAGAGAGTCAAGCCTGACATCATTGAAACAGTTTCTTTAGAACAAACAAAAGATCAAAATTCTTCTGTTTCAACTTGATGTTCTTCCTCTAGGGAGACGCCTCTTTGGGAAGACTCTAATAATATAGCGATCCTAAGAAAATGGGGAGATGGGGGAAAATGTTAGAAGGAAAACAAGAAATAAATTAATTTTGTAACAAAAATCATATTTGGTTGGGGTATATGTGATACCTTGCCACCAATCTCCTCTTGAGGCGTCCGGAGAGTTGGCATCATTGTTGTCTCTGTTCTGATTCTTGTTAATCTGATTGATTCAACGTTTTGCAAAGTTAGAGATTACTTTGTCGCTTCTTTAAAACAATCAAACATCAAATTAAGTGGCATGAATCATTTAATTAGTAACGGATGGATGATAGATAACTCACTGGAGGGTAAGTATAGTTCTGCGTAGCTTTAGAGTAAACCTCTTGACCACCGTAGTAGATAGATGAACTCAGATTGCAGGTTGAAGAGTCTTTACGTTTTTCTGTGAAGGAACCACCAAAACCAACGAGATAATGTATTCATTAGACCACCCGGTTTGGGATTTTTATCTTGGCAAAAGAACAGTGAATCTCAATGCAGAAATTGAATTTTTTTTTTTAGCCGTTCTTGGCATGCGATAGCTAAGTTTTCAAGCATGTACGGATGATATCATCTGCAAGAATGGTATAGTTTTTTGCTTAGTTTCAAAATATGATAATCACTTTGGACCAATCTTGATTGAGTTCTTCTTTTATTGATTGACTCAGTACCAAACCAAATAAAGCAACTTGAGCCATTTTTGAAATAATATGACTAGTTTTTAAGATGAACTAGAACGTTTTTTAACAAAACTTGGCTTAATATAAAGCAACAGTGACCATATTGATTCAATATGGAAGACAAGTTTTTGAGGTCTAATGAAAGGCTTTTTCACTTACCTAGGGACCCATGTTTGGAGCTTAGGATGTTTCCTGCTGTTCCCTGAAAACTCCAAAAAAGGAAAAAGGATGAATGAACTCAATCAGAAAAGGTAACAAAAGAAACTATAAGAAGAGGGGATAAAAATAGAACCTTGGAGGGAGGAGGGAAAATGGAGTTGACATTGGCAGAGGAAGTAGATTCCTTGGGGCCAAAGAGTTGAGCGGCGAAGGAAGAAGACGATGATGATGATGATCCAACTCGTCCTTTACCCTCCATTATTACTAAGAGAAATGTGTTATTGACTAATCACTTAAAAGGAAATGAAAAGAGAAGCTGATCAAGAATGTAGAAGAAGATAGTATGATGAGGTGTGTAGCCACAACAAGATCATGGGTGTATATATATAGACAAACAGACAATGCTACATTTAGTCAAAAGAACTAAAGCTTAAACCGTTTACCGCTTTTAGACTTAGTCCCCACCACTATGTTGATTTAGAAAAATATTTACATTTTCTGTATGTTTCCAACTTTTGTTGATCACAAAGAGCCAAACACAATTGTCCTTGAGCTTCTTTAGTCCACTGGTGTCTTAATTGTTTTCAAAAAGAAGATTTTGGCGGAAGATCTTAACATCATTTTCATAGATTTCACCAGTAATGTCACATTAATAAAGAATGGTCAAATATCTTTGATCCCAAACTAAATATGTTCTTCTTGTCCCTTCAAGTTCGGTCATTGACTATTATCATGAAGCATCAGAACAAGGAATAGAAGTCGCTACATAAAAGATGCTGATTCACAAAATTTTGGTCTTTGCCTAATATTATGAAGCATCATAACAAGGACTAGAAGTCGCTACATAATCTGGGTTCGTCTAACTAACTAAGTCTTTTTTCTTGTGGATGTAACAGTTTGTTTCGCCAATTGCTCAGATCAGATCTACTGATGCTTCTTCATGATCACACATTCTGGATCTTGGATCAAGATAGACTTCCCCTGCACAATGCACACAAGTCATGGATGAACAACAGTCGGAAATATACTTCCCGTGTCTCACTGTGCAATTCAAGACTATGACTGATCTACAACAAGATTAACTACTTTAAATTGCCAAAAGACTAAATATGTGGAGAGAAACACTATTCAAAGAGAACAATTTTAGGAACACTGAGACGTCTGAGATATAAGAGTAGAGTTATGTGCATAAACACACCTCAGCATCTACCAAATATCTCCTCTGGTGGATCATACGCATGTTTCTCAGGGAACAACTCTTCGAAATCTTTCTTCACTTTGTTTCTAAGAAGCGGATGCGGCAGAAGCCCTTTCAACAAAACCCTAAACGGCAGCTCTTCCGGCGGATCCGGGGACTTCAACATGTCCTCATACACATTCATGGCATCAGCGGGACATCCATCTCTCAGAAACCCTCTAATAACTTCAGTATAAGTCTGAGAATCTGGAAAGAGGTTCTCTTTCTTCATTTTCTCCCACAACGCCATTGCTTCATCCATTCGTTTACTCTTTGCTAAGGATACTATAAGGTCCTTGTACATAAACACATCAGGTTGGTACCATTCCTGCTTCTGGATCACCTCAAACATCTGTAAATTAAAGAAACCGATCATCAACAAAAATGCATGACCCTAAGAGCTACAAACTAGGAAAAACACAGAACCACAAGAACATACATATATGAACTATAAAGTAAGATCTCAAAAGTTAAGCATACGACTACACTAAAGTCAGCTCTGTTCAGACATTTCGTCGAACAGTTCATGTGCACCTCCATGAAACTAGGCATTTAACCAAAACTGACCCCAATTTTGTAGAACAGAAGCACAGAACATCGGAATCAAACTATAAACAAACGTAAACACGATCGTAGTAACCAACACAGCTCAAGCATTTCCAACAAAACATGGAATTAAACTAAATTTAAGCCGAAGCAAAAATAATTAAAGCCATCAAGAAATTGTCAGGTAAAGAACTCACCTTGATGGCTAACGCAGTCTCTTCTTGTCGTTCAAGCTCGCCGATAACAGCTAACATATCTAATTTCAGCAATCTGAAAACATGGGTTTTTATAAACTTCTCAAGCTTCTCGTCGTCTTCTTTCAATCTCTTGAGACCCAGAATCACGAAAAGAGCTTCTTTTCCGATCAGTTTCTTACCTCTCCAGAGAGGACCTCTTGGTCTCCCGTCATGGAACCGAGAAACAAACACCGTAAAGGGTTTCGGCGGAATCGGGTGAAGTAGCGTTTTGGGTTTTAGATTCGAGAATGAAATCCGATTAATTGATGGGTTTCTAGTTAGGTTTTGTAAGAAGATCGATGCGAAAGCTGGGAATTTTCGCGAGAAGGCGCGAATTGCTATCATCTCTCTCTCTCTCTCTCTCTCGGTCGTAAGACTCTCCAAGGTCTGAACTTTGAATTGTCGTCTCTTCTCTGTATCACTTAAAACGGTAGTGAAACTTACAAAACGACAGCGTTTTAAGGTCATGTTCTTAAAATCTAACTTGGAGAGGAACCAGAAACATCATATCCAATCATAGTTTTATAGAGACACCAACTGGTTCTGACACATTAGTTCGTAGTCGTAGCATAAATGTCATTATTAATCATAGTTTTGTAGAGACATATCCACTGATTCTGACGCATTAGTTCGTAGCATAAATAACGATAGGGCTTTTCACAGAATGGATTCCATCAGACCATATCAACTGTGATGACTCAAGTTTGTCAGCTTCGGGACCTTGGCCTGAAACCGTAACCGTGAAAGACTTCTTCTGGTACATAGACTTCAGTGACAAGGAATCTGGAACGACCTTGACGGTGAGTTTTGATCCTCCGAGTACTTTGGCTTTGTAATTTGACTTTGATGTACCGACGTTTGTGACTGTTCTACGAAAAGTCAGGTTGAATGGTTCTGTTGCTGCAACTTTAGCCGTCATGGAAGGGTAGTTGAGGTTTCTTGGTAATGATTGGCTTTGTTCTTCACTGCAACTGCTGTTTTCACCCGAAATGAGTCTTAAACTCTTTCCCGTGTAGTTCAAGCCACAAAGGAAGGTGACATGGTCGGATATAGTAAGTTCATAGACAAGTCCAAGGTGAACTGCGGCTATTGGACTGACATGGCCAGCTCCATAAGCAAACTCGGCAATATGATCGGCCGGAGAAGTCGAGGTATTCATTGGCTGAGCTGCAAGAGATCCAAAAAAAAAACAGAGTGTGACAAACCCTTTCTTGCGATACAAGAACGTTACGTTACAAAGATAAAATGAGCAGAGTATTCTAAAAAAACAAGAGTGGGCCTTATTTTGCATACCCGTAGTCATGATGGCTGATTGGATCATGGAAGGAGACCAGCGTGGGTGAAACGTCTTTACGTAGGCGGCTACACCAGCAATGTGCGGACAAGACATTGAAGTTCCGCTTATGATAGAGTAGTTTACACGTCTTGTGTCTGATTCGCTCGGTGGAGCAATAGGAGAATAAGCAGCAAGGATCTCTGTTCCTGGTGCTGTTATATCCGGCTGGAATTCAAATTCACATTCAATTAGACCCAAGAGAGAGCAATACAAGTAAATTGATCTTCTATGGTTTCTATGTGTACCTTCAAGATATCAGGGATGAGAGTGTTTGGACCACGAGAAGAGTAGGATGCAGTGATGGGAGCTGTCTGGTTAAAGATCGTCTCACTTTTCATAACAGTCGCTTTAGGGTTTCTGACCAAAACAAATCGAGGTTCAAGATGGATAATTCGTAAGAATTTAAATAAGACATAGAGAAGTGCTTTACTTTGCCGAGTTCATATAGGAGATGACAGAGTTATATTCCTCTTCCGAGAGAACCGAGACTGGGAAAGAGAAGATAAAGGCGTAATCTACTCTGCTGCTCTTAACGATGGACGCGATGGCTCCCTTAGATTGAACTTCATCTGAATTTTGAGCAGAATCGCATAACACAATTTTTCCTTTTACACGCTTAGTGTCTAAACAATGTGGTGTGCAGAACCTGAAACCGCAAAAACCATTTAAATCTACTATGTGAAGAGCAAAAATAAATATGAAGATTAGTGTCTTGGGATGGAAGTTACCCAGCGGTTGCAGCATCGCACCTACTTGAAGCTGATCCTCCATACACCAGAGGGTACATTGTTCCATTAAGTTCAAACGAGTTCACTGATTTCCCCTGTTTTGCAACAAGCATTAATGTTAAAAGAAAGGACAAGATATGTACGCGTTTAGAAATAAATGTGTATCTTGGTACTCACGACAACTGTCTTGCCATCTCCAAGAACAACTTTGGTGACAAACGCGCGGTTCGTATTACTAGCAGCAACGGTTAAGATCCATGGTGCAACGCTTCTGACCGATCCACGCCCTGGACCATCGTTTCCAGCGGAGTTCACTGTGAGGATTCCCTTGGCCATGGCATGGAAACCTCCAATCGCGATTGGGTCCAACTCGAATCGAAAAATATCGTTCAGAGAGATGGAGATGCTGATGAGATCAACGTTGTCTGCTATCACATCATCAAATGCAGATAGAATTCTATCAGCTCTGCATCCTTGGATATCACATACGCTGTACACTGCAATTCTTGCGGCTGGAACGCCACCTCTGGCGGTTCCGTTTCCATGTCCGTAAAAGCTCACATGCTTCACAGCGTTCCCAGCAATAGTGGATGCCGTATGTGACCCATGGCCATCGTTGTCCCTGGCTGACTCCATCCCATAGTACCGTGCTCCAATAAGCTTGCTGTAACACAACAAATTAACATTCATTTCTACTTAGAAATTGACATCTTTACGAAAGTTTATTGCTATCGATTTGAGTGGATTCATATCATACCTGTTGCAAGAGAAGTTTTTGCCGCCTTCACAAACACCTCTCCATTTCTTAGGAGGAGGTGAAAAGCCTTTGTCGCTAAAGCTTTCCGATTCTGGCCAGATTCCAGTATCAATGACTCCAATGATGATATTGCTTTCGGTGCTTGAGTTTGAGTATGCTCTCTCGGCTTCCTTGAGACCAAGAAAATTCCAAGATGATGTCGTCTGGAGCTGGTGTATCCTGTTCGGAAACACCGACACAACTCCGTCCATACCTAATATTTGAAAATGAATTATTAAAACATACACATAATCTTAATTTTAACTTTTAAGAATCACAAGAATAATAGTTTACAAACTGCATAATCCCAATAAGTACTCTATATTTTTCTTGGTAGGGCCAATAAGTACTCTATATGATTTCTCGTTTGTGAGCCTTAAAAATGACACTATTTAATACAGTATGTTTTCCAGTACATGAAAATTGTCATAAACGACAGCGTATTCTTTATAATGGTTGGTTGGTTGATGCATTGATAGATCTACAAATCAGTGCACACAAACAAGAAAAATAAATTAAATAAAACTAGCTAGTATCTATAACAAACCATATAGTATATTCATTAATGTAGTATTTTAATAAATATACGTTTCAAAGTCGTATGATCTATGTGAATGTGATGGCACTTACGTTCAACTTGGTCTCTTTCTGATTCGGTTAGCCAGGCCGAAAAACCGGTGAAACTCCTTTTATAGTTCGTCACGAAGCGATTCTCAACAGAGCTACACAAAATATAATATTTGTTCGGGTGAGTAAGAATAATGTTGCAGAAATCAAGTATATATTTTTTGAAGGTTTTTTTATCTTAACACGAAAAACCAAAAAATATATATACGTCTATACATAGGTAAGTATTACAACATTTACAACATTTATCAACCTTTTTCGGATGACCTTTTGAAGGACACTCGTATGATGAGACAATGGTACATAGTTAACGAGAGCAGGAAGTGCACCAAGGTATACTATGTACACCTACAAGATCATCATCATCAACATCATAATCTCATAAGTTGTATATATGTAAGATTAACAAAATATCAGTATATCACGATGAGGAGGAACAACGTAACTTTAACAAAACAAAAAAAAAGAGATAAGGGGGAACAATTGGGCTACCTGTTTTTCTTGGTCATTCTCTGCGGAGCAGAACTTCAGAAACAAGAGAGAGAGACAAACAAAGAGAAAATAAGATTTCCACATTTTCATTTTTTAAAATTTTGGAGAATGCAGAAGTTGTATATTTTATAGGGAGAGAATTTGTTTTTTTTTCTCTTTACAACACGTCTACAGCTCGCATGGTAATCAGTGAACTACGACATGCAGTTTTCACAACGCCACTACCAAAATCTTTAGACTACTTTCACAATATATACACTAGAACCTCTATAAATTAATACTCAGGTAAATTAATAACCTTTATAAATTAATAAATTTCTCCGGTCTCAAGTTGGAACTAGTGTAATTTTGGACATTATTCGATAAAATAATAAATTAATAATTTTTTAAAAAAATCCCATGTAAAATATGGTCTCATCAATATCATAAATTAATAATCAAATAAACTAGTATATATATATATATATATCTAAGAATATTTAGTGAAATATGAATATATTGTTGTTTGTTTGTTCTTGAATTTGCATTCTTGTTGGAGAGCATCTCTAATCTTTCTGACTGCATCAAAAACTTCTGGTGTTGTCTTCTCAAATCGTATCAAAAAATTGTAGAGAGTTCTTGACGCAATAATTGCTTCCTTATGTGTAACTGGTTCTAAAGGTATCGTCATATATTCTTCAACTTCATCATCACCTTGAAAAATAGTAGGAGCAATTTCTTCTAAACTCTGAATTTCTGATAAAAAATCCTCTTCATAAATTAATATTTTATTAATTTATCGATAAATTAATAATTATTAATTAATCGATAAATTAAAACCTTTATAAATTAATAAAATTTATGGTCCCGACCTTATTAATTTATAGAGGTTCTACTGTACATTACAAAGCAATCATCAATCATCATTGTTGTCTTGGATAAAGAAAAATATTATCTTTGTAATTTTTTTTTAAAATCATTATTTTATCATTGCATATTTTTTTACTTTACAATGATTTTGCAAAAGTCATTATTTTCCCATAAATTACAAAGATAAAGAAAAATATGTCATTATTGTTTTTGTATTTTTTTTTAAATCATTATTTTATCATTGATATTATTTCCAATATCTTTCCTAGATTTGTGGGAAGCTAAATCATGGAAAGGGGAAATTGCAAAGTAAACCCATGTACTAAAAATTGTTAGAGGTTAAGATACACACAGACAAAAAAAAAGCAGTTAAGAGTCAAAAAGTTCGATCATTTGGTAATTATTGTTATCATTTTAAACACTTCTTACAAAACTAAAGAAATATTTGTAAATGTTATAAAAATGAAAGAAAATTGCCGAAAAATAAATCTTGCTCCTTCAACGCAAGTCGTTGACAAAAAAGAAAAGAAAATGAAAATTGATGTCAGGGAGAGAAAAAAAAAGGAACGTAAGTTAAATACAGTTACTAATCAATAGGAAAATACGCCAACTTAGTTCAACACAATAAAAAAGTGGCCAGGCTAATTTCTAGTTGTTTTAATTTCAACCGACCAAACTAAATGATTAGTAAATAAAAATATACTTCAAGTAAATAGAGGATGTGACGCGAGATAAAAGACTGATAAAAGTAGAGTGGTGGCGATATTGAAACCTCACCCTTAATTGCAAAAAACTAACCAATTGCATGCATGAAAGAATTCATAGTAAATCCTGAAAATTTTAGATATGGAGCCAACGTGTGAGGCTTTTTTTAATTTTCACTTCGGGCCTTTTGGTTTGAAATTTTTTTTATATAGGAAAGGTTTTAGTTCCAACATATGTTGGTGATATATAATATATAATCTGCAACATGACACTACATTATATTATAGGATTGGGTAGATTTGTAATTAATTATGTACTTTAAACTTTTAAAGAGTTAATAACTAGAAATGTTTAATCTTAACATATGTATATTGAAAGTAACCCGACTGATCCTCTTGGGTACACACCAAATATTGTAATGAATTTAGTGCGTCACACAAATCAGACAAGCTCAGTTCAGCTAGAGCCAAAGCTTTGGGCAGCCAATTGCGAGGTGGTCTGCTTTTTGTGTTTTCTCAAACGAAGCCAGGGGGTCTTGCTTACTTCTGAAATGATTTTCTCCTTCAGTTCGGGCAACATTAATATGCATAAACAAAGACCATGCATGTTGCAGCAAGAATTGTTATCATGCATGCATTGTCTCCTAGTGGAATTATATAATGCATGCATCCCAGCTATCACGTCTTCGGCTTCTCCTACAATGCTACGAAAGATCGCAACACATACCTCTTGCTACTCTTTCAAGAGAGAACGAAACTTCGTACTTTACAGTTCATAAAAACGGCTCGTTTGAGACTCCCCTTCCGCTTTGACAGGGTTATACGCAACACCATCTCCGTGACTTAAATAATTCCACTTGAGTCACAGAAATCTGATGTGCATTTAATTTTAGAATTCCTACCTCATTTAGATATATATTGTGCTAATTGATAGCTTACAATTTTGATTTCTTTTTTGTGTTTTGTATTGAACAAAAATTTTCTTACTTTTTTTTTTTACATATTTTCTCTTTAATTTGTAGTTTTATACAATAAAAAACTTTACAGAAATGGTGTGATGTATTATTGATGATTATTTTTAGTAATATTTTTTTATTACTAATAATGGTAAAACATATAGAATTTTTTTTTCAAAAAAAAAGATCAACCTATCTTAGGAGTTCTTAAAACATTGCCATTGATATCTAAACTCACAAAGACCCTGTTGCAGCAAAAATTGTCAATCCACCCGTCTCCTACTCAAAGGACAATCACTAACACATTTTATAGGATGTAATTAAAGAGAAAATACAAAGTATTTTCTTGTGACATTGTTCCTACCAAAACCCTGAACCATCTCAGTAGCTAGCAGGATATTTTCACCGAGAAGCCTTCCTTTGACAACGTTGAGATGATGATGATGTTGGCCTCAAACTTCAATTGAGTTGAGAAGAGAAGCTGAGATGATGTTGAAATCCTAGACATGGATTTTAACTCCTTCATAATCTTCTCTTTATTCGATTGCCGGGTTGATTTCAAAGAGATTCCAACTCTCTTTAAACATTTGGAGTTGGCAAGTATGTATGTATCTTAATTAACACTTGTTTTTCCTCGCTTGTTCCTCCATATTCTTTCCACTCAAATATCTCGAGTTTCGTTGACTGAGTGACACTACAAGAAAACACGCGTTTTGCGATGGAATAATATATAGCGAATCTGTTGCAAATCGACAAAAGCGAGAGATTTCCGAGGTTTGTCGATTTGCGAGAGAAGTCAGTTCATTGCAAATCGTTTCTCGCAAACCGGTTAACGTTTCAAATCCCTCGCAATTTTTGCGAAGAATATTTTCCCCTCGCAAACTAAGCGCAAATTGCGAGGAACTGTCTAAATGCAAATTCCTTGCAATTTTTGTATCTAGTAAATCCCTCGCAAATTTGCGAGACTTTTGCAATAATAATTTCTGTCGCAAATAATAATAATGGTATAAAAAAACAGCAATTTTCATTTTGGTAAGCTTAATTAGAATTAAACCTGTAATTAGAATTAAACCCTAATTAGAAACATTGAAACTTATATAAATTAAAGTTGTATTTAGAATTACTAAGTTTACAAAATAAGTTTACAAGGATAAAATTAACAAATGTTCAAAGGTTAAAGCTAAGAAAGAGTGTTCATCAGGTTGCTTGGTCGTCGGTAGCTTCTTCGCCGGTTGCTGATAGTTGGGTTTTCACCCAGGGTATCAATTCCCTATGCAGTTGTAGTACAAAGGGTTATCAATCGAAATGGTTGTCTATTGCTAGCAGGAAGGATATAATCAGGACAATACAAGTCAAACCAAGCAGATAGGGTTTTTGTTCTAACAGTCCTAAAATAAATAAAAGAAAAGAATATAAACAAAGAAACCACACGACCTAAGCACTCGATGCAAGCAGTCGAGTACAAGATCGAGTGGGGTGATCGAGTAAGAAAATGAGATATGAACAGCTCGAGGTATTACTCGATGCAGGTTATCGTGTACCTGATCGGGTAAGTGGTCGAGTAAGTAAAGAAAATGTAAACAAATAAAATACGAAAGCTCCAAAGGATGGGGTAATCGAATCCTAAGTATTCTAGACCGGTAAAAATGCCTTACATGCCTCAAGCAATTATTTCCTAGACAATGAATCTCTAAAACCTTGTCACCACACTCTCGCACTAGCAACAATCAACCTTGATCACTTACCACACTCTCGCACTAGCAATATGAACAAGCAGGCATTAAGAACGATTCATTATTGTTAGTAAACTCAAACTCATCTAATCCCTTACTCAGAGCCAAGTAAACCTCTAGCATTGGCTAATTCACGAATCTCATCTACACCTCTCAGTCGCTGAAACGCCCTAGATCTAATCTCAACCTCTCGGTCTGTTGACAGCATTAAGAACACCAACCTAGAAGGAAATCTATCAATCATTTACAATCAAACTAAGGCATCCTAACCGATCAAGAACACAAAATCATCTATCCCATCCCTAGAAACTTTACTACACTACTCGGACATGATAACAAGGAACAAAATAACAAAAATTAATGAAACTTGCATTGTATTAAAAGATAGAGTAGAGTAGAAAGAGTACAAGATATAAATCTAAGAAAACTATAACAACTATGAAATAAAAATGCAAAACGAAAAGGAAAATGTTTGAGTCGCTCAGTTCTCTCACAGAAGCTCTCGCTCTCTGGTTTGAGGGTCTACGGCGTGCTCCTTTTGCGAGCTAGGAGAGGAGGGGGTTTATATATGGAAACCTTTTTGACCTAGCTTCCGAGACCTGCCCGATGGTCTACTCGATGGGGTACATGAGGGTGAAGTCGGGTCACTCCTCGGGTGGATCTTCGGGTTGTTCTTCATGCTCTCGGATCCTCCTCGATCGTGTTGTGGTTCGGACTTGTTCTTGCAGCTCGATGGCTCCTTCGGGTACATGCTCGGATTGTCCTTGTTGTTCCCCATTTTTGGCTTTTTAGCACCTGTTTTCATCCAAAATATGCAAATGCAGAAATGCAACACCCTAAATGGTCTAAAAGTGAATTCCTACAGTTAATGACCTAAAAATGCTAAGTTAGCGGTATGAACAATGCAAAATATGGACAAAAAAGGATGCTAAAAACATATAAATTAAAGAGTTATCAGACCCCCAAACTTAAATCTTGCTAGTCCTCTAGCAAGGAAGTAAGAGGGTGCAATTTTAAAGTGGGGACTCATAACCTTAAGATGCTAAGCGAAGGATTCAAGCTATAGTCCTTAAAGATAGTTTAATGGTGCTAAGATCAATCAACATACTTACAAAAAAATTTCTATGCTTATTACCATGCATCGATCTAGTTCAACCTCCAACTAAAGATAAAGAACATCTCTTTCACATTCAATTAAGTGTTTGGCGAATTCTTGCAGATGGAAGGTGAATCAAGCTCAATCGGTTTAAGGGTAAGAATTTTTAGTAAGGTGGTTTCAAACAAATTCTTTGGGTGGTTTTCTCTCAAAAGAAGGAATGCTAGATAGTTGTGAAAACTATCTAAGACTGAGAATAATTTGGGCATACAAAGCTTAACTCTTGATGATCTACCCTTTTCTCATTCACCCCTCTTTTTTTTTATTAAACCCCCTAGAATTAAACTACCCACATCCTTGATTTTAACTTTTTTTTTTTTTTTTTTTTATTCCCTAATGTTTAGACTTTTAGACTTTAAACTTCTAGCTCTCTCTCTTTTTTTCTCTTTTCTTTCTTTGCTAAACTCCTAATATGAATATATATATATATATATATATATATATATATATATATATTTTTTTTTTTTTTCTTACTAGGAGACTATAGCAAGAGCTTTTTTTTTTTTTAGAGACTTAGAGCTAATTAACTCTAACCTTAGGGACTTATTCTTCCTTTTTTTTATTCCACAACCCAACCCCAAATAAACATTCTAACCACCTATCTTTCAAAACCGAATCTATTAGCTAATTCAAATTCTAACTTAGCTAAATCAAGAGGTAGTTCTTTGTCGTTCTCAATACTCTCAAGGTTTCACAACCTATAGCACAATGAAAGAGGCCACACTCAACAATTCACAACACGGTTTGAAAGAAAAGTTTAGGTTCATGGGTAGGACAAATGAATCGGGTTAAACGAAAATATTGGTAAAAATGGAGTTTAGAGTTACCATGAGCAAGTATTCAAGTTCCATAAGCAAGACAATTAAAGTTCAAATTAAATCCAATAATCTAGAGATGTTCTAATGTTCAAGCAAGTGGAGGAAGCATTCAAAAGACACAAGGTTCTCAGCAAAGATTTTTCATTTTTTTCCAAAGATTGATCTAGCAACAATGAACTGTGACTAAGGGCTATAGCTTCAATCCTAATGTTTGATTTTAAACAAGGTAGTTTTAATCATTGTCCCCTAAGATGCAAATGCAACAATCCTATATGAAACAAACTATACTCAATCCTAATATGTAAATGCAATTACATGAACACTCTTTTTTTTTTTTTTTTTTTTTTTTTTTTTTAAATGCAAATAGATGCAGACTCAAATGAATAAAACTAGCATACAAAGATTAGAAATAAGAAAATCAAGAAAATAAAACACAATGTTAAATACATTTTAGGACCCTCCCCCAAACTTAAATTACACAGTCTCTGTGTAAATAAAAGTTGGAAAAAGAATCCAAGAACCACACAAAATGAAATAAACTAAATGCAATGTTATTTACAAAGATCGGATGAAAGTGGTACCTCATAGGTTGGTGAAGAAGGAGATTGCAGCAGCCTCCATACTCGCCAACGTGTAGCCTGGGTCGTCTCCGGCTTCAACAGGTGCCAGTGTTTGCTCGTCAAAGAGCTCATAAATGCGCACGGACGACTTACTCGGACCAGCATCCAAGGGGTTGATCGAGGGTGGGATCGCGTAGCTCATCGGGTAGTGCGACGGAAAACACAAAATGAAAAAAAATATAAATATTTACAGACCTGCCTTTGAGATTTCCTCCCAAGTGAGCTTGTTTATAGTCCCTAAGGTTGACTTTCAATTCGTCTTAGACTGGCGCGGGATCGTCGAGGCGCAGAGATGATTCCACCTCTGTGCTCTCATTTGCAATGTATTTCTTTACTCTTTGCCCATTCACAGTGAATTCATTCTTACTTTTACCTAGCAGAGTGACTGCTCCATAGGGAAGAACTTCCTTAATTTCGAAAGGTCCTGACCATCTAGACTTGAGCTTCCCAGGGAATATCCGAAGCTTCGAGTTGAACAAAAGGACTTTGTCTCCAGCTTTTAAATCCTTGTGTCAAATCTTCTTGTCGAATTATCATAAGCCTCCAGCCGTATCTCCTCGAGTTCATGGAGATCCATTACTCTCTTTTCTTGGGCAGTTCTTATGTCCAAATTCAGCAGCTTGGTCGCCCACATTGCTTTGTATTCAACCTCGAGCGGAAGGTGACAGTTTTTCCGTAGAGGAGCTAGAAAGGTGTTCGCCCAATCGGAGTTTTATAGGCGGTCCTATAGGCCCATAGCGCATCTTCTAGCTTGAATGCCCAATCTTTTTTTGTGATTCCCACGATTCTGGCTAGTATCGCTTTGATCTGTTTGTTGCTTACTTCCACTTGTCCGCTGGTTTGCGGGTGATAAGTTGTCGCGACTTTATGCTTGACTCCATCCTTTTTCAACAATCCATCGAAAACCCTGTTAATGAAATGGGTTCCTCCATCACTGATTACTACTCTTGGGATTCCAAATCTTGGGAAAATGATGCTTTTGAACATCTTCATTACGACCTTGTGATCATTAGTGGGGCGTTTTGTCTCAATCGTGAATTTAGACCAGCTGGTGTTTCGGGATCGATTGCGGTTTCACCTGAGATCCGATCGTTCCGAAATTTTGTGGGAAGCTTCTCGACGTGTCGAACCTGCTTTTCACTGAAGGGATTAGAAAGTTAACGGCTCGTTTTGATTTCGTTGTTTCACTTGTGAGGTTGTTCTTTTCTGATTTTTCTGGCAGTTTGTTTTTAATGTTTGTTTATTGGTGTGATTGGTTGTAGGAGCGAGTTTTGTTGTTCTTGGATATTGGAGAGCCTCTCATTTGGTTGTTATTATTTTCGTGAATCACTTGTTAAGGTGAGTGCGTGACCATGAGCTTATCTAAGCGATTGGGTTGTATGACTTGTTTTGTGTGATGATGTGTAGGTGTGGTAAAAGTGTTATTGGTGTTATGTTTAATGGTTGGTTTGTTATATTTTATATGGAGTTGTACTCTTGATTTGCTTGTGTGTATAGCTCGTAGATGGGAGGATCGCCTCACTGGGTATTTCTGGTAATACTTACGCATCTCATTGTGTTTGTGGTGCAGGTAGAGGCAAAGTGTGACCGTGGGATCATGGCAATGAAGAGGAGGATGTTCTAGTGGCTCGCTTGGTTGTTGTCTGGCTTTTGTTAGATTGCTAGAGCTGAGTCCTAGAATTTTGTTTAGGATTGCTGGTTTTCTGGTTTATGTTGATTGGATCTTTAGTTTATGGTTTTGGAATTATTACGGTTTATTTGATATTGTTATTTTATTATTGGATATTGGTTTTGGTTGCATTATCCGCTGTTGTGTGTTTGTGGTTAGGTGTTTAGTGGGTATAGGACCACTAGCTGTAGAGTATTTATTTATTATTATTATTATTATTATTATTTATTATTTAAAAAAATGGGTCAGATCGTTTCAAAAAGACCCATCAGGTTTCCTATGAGTCTCTTCTAGGACAAGCAGGAAATCAGGTAGTGGATCATCGGTCTTCTCAGACTAACACAGAGTTATGAAACAAGTATTTGATTAAACAGTGATCAATGCTCATAAACAGCGAATAAACAAGTGTTAAATAAGTAACTTAAGAGGTATACTTACATTTTTTCATGCTCGGGCTTTAAAAGATGTCTGACCAGAACGGTTTTTGTGTATTCCGGTGCCATCAGGATCACTATACCGAGCACTACGGCTGTTGATACTCTTTACTTCTAACTTAGGTTCAAGCCAAAACTTGACCAAGCCTTCCCAAACTGTAGGATCAAGCCACCGCGACATTGCATCATCACCTTTTCGCTTCCACTTACCCTTCCACCGACACACTTGATCACTCATCCGACTCTTCAACTTGGTTTCAAACTCAGTTCTGACTCTTCCGTTGATGGACGGGTCCCAGTTATATGTTTTCTTAAAAAAAATCACATGCATTAGTAATTAAAACACAAAATCTATAATTAAAACACATCAAACACAAAGTAAATTTACCGCAAAAGTTTCGAACCACCGATTTATAACCGGACCTAGTGTTTGGGTTCAATTGGCATGAGGAAGTTTGAAATCTCTTTCAAAAATGGCCCAGACAGTAGCAGCCACAGAAGAGTCCTGGTCAAACCTACAAAGCAAAGGATTAATCGAATGAGGTACTATGAAAATACAAAAAAAAATTAGACAGGAGAAGATACATTGAAACAGTATCACCAGAGGGTACCCAGAGGTCGCTTAGGATCTAGTTTCGGTAAGGCAGCATGTCCGGAACTTGCAAGTAACTCTTCCAAAGTAAAAAATGATTGCTGTGGATACATATTGTTTACAGCCAAAGTTGATTGCTGAGGAGGAAGATCATCATGCATTGCCGGAGAGCTTCCAACGAAGTTGCTATGCATCTAGCAAATTAATAGCAAATTTGTCACAAACCTTGAATATATAATTTACAAAAACCATCAAAATAATTTAAAAAAATTAGTCAAATAAACTTGCAAGTATATTATAAGGTCCAACAGGGTCAGCATACTCTACTCTATCATCAAAATTTTCAAAATTGTCCAATTTTGCATCTTCCTCTAATCATTAACTATCTTCTACACTATATCATATATATGTTTATAACATTGAGACAAATATTTGACAAATATTCCAAAAGTTTTCAATTCTCCTGCAATTTTGTCTTGCACTGCCCTATCTATGATTATAAGTCTTGGATTCATTTTTTCATCATTAATAGTAATGTAATTAGGGTTTAGGGTTTGAAGTTGTATTTTGCAAGGGAATTGCTATGATTTGAGTAATTTGCGATGGATTTGCGACATATTTGCTATTTATCTAGCAAATCAGTTGCAAATTTGTCGCAAACTTAGAATATCTAATTTATAAAAATCATTAAAATAGTTATAAAAGTTAGTAAAATTAACTTTCAAGTATATCATAAGGTCCAATGTCTCATCATACTCTTTTCTATCATCTTTTTAATCATTAATACTTATAAAAAAATAATTTCCTAATTTTGCATTGGATTTGCTATGGCTTTCGCAATTCATTCGCATATCCATAGCAATTTTGTTTTGGATTTGGTTTCCGCAAAATCGTTGCAATTTTGCGATTTATTTGCGAGGGAGATGACATTCCCTGTGAATTTATTGTAAATGCCTCGCAATTGAGCAGCGGATTTGCGACGACCGTCTTCCTCGCAATTTTGCGAGGGATATGCTAGTGGTTTTTTGTGTTCGTATATTCCTCGCAAATCCACCGCAAATTTGCGAGAGCTATAATCCGTTGCAACTCGTCCACGTAAAAGGCGTGTTTTGTGAGAAGCAACAACATCAAGGAATTAATGTAACTAACATGTTTGCTAATTTTGGAAGTTTTTACTTTTTTTAGTAAATACATGCGCGCGCAGGGACTGACCTGGTCGATGAGAAGAACTTTCAGTTCAAGAGAATTGTGAAGCAAAGACACTAATGGCTCAAACCAATCTAAATTACAAGGACGCATCTTACACCCTATAAGCTGTGAGAAGTTAATGTCGTGACAACTCTAGAACCTGCAATGAGCACAACAACAACACATACGTAAACTGCCGGAAATGTATTGTAACAATAAATTTTATTTTTTTTAAAAAAAATTCAGGCATAAAGTACCGTTGTTAGAAATAACTCGAGATATTTGACCGACGAAAGAAATTTCATAAATTTTCATCAAGGCTTTATCAAGGCGAGGCTTGTTCTCAATCGAGCATGACTTTGTTGGAATATCTATGATGGTGAGTTCCACTAAAGATGGCACTTTTACACTAAACTTCGTCACGTTATCGTGGCGACGTCGCAAGACATATATATATATATATATTCGACAATAGGGCAACTAGATAAGAGCCTAACAACAGAATCTTCATCTCTATATACCACATAGAGAAGCTCAAGATTTTTGAGGGATGGGAGGCATACCAGAGAAGAAACATCTACAAAAATCTTGCTCAAATATAACTATCCATCCTTCTCCCCGACCAAGATCACGCGTGCGTCAAATTTGAGGGTTGCTCGGTCTTCAAGAACTTTAGCTTTGAAAATTATTTTTGTAAATTTTTTCCCTCCAGTTTGGGCAACCAATCTAGGAGTTCCTTTCTAATTTATTGTGTGGTTGACAAAAAAAAATGATATCGAGACCATATATTTTAATAAGTTATAATTATATTGATTTACATATGTATGTTAAATATTTACTAATTTAAAAATAGACTTTTCTAGTAAATATTTATACACCGTAAATCGTTTTCTTTATAAATGAAAATTTTAAGTTCACCAAAAAAAAAAAAACTGCATAGTAAATGGTGTGATGTGTTATCCCCTATATATTAATAGAGAAGCACACTCTTAAAAAATCTGATGTGTCGCCGCCAGAGAGCTCTGTGAATTATTTAGCAAAATACCCTTAAATTTTATACTTAATTACATTACATGTCATTATATTTTCAAAAAATAATAACTAACTGAATAATAATTAGACATGTCATCATTTCTCACACAAATTTAAATATCACATATTAAAACTAATTAAATAATTACATACTGTTTTAAAGCAAAATTTCACTAAAATTTACTTACAAATATACAAGTCAATTTTATATTGATTTCTTAAAATCAATATAAGTAAAATATTCTAAAAAACTATAAAAACATATCAATTAATATAAAGTTATTAAAGATAAAGAACATATAACTTATTAAACATATAACTTATGAATAAAATCATATTAAAACAAAATGTTATTTTTATAACAAGCTTTCGATAGTTATTATAACACTACAAGAAAACATGCATTTTGGGACTCCAGTTTGTGACTACTTTTTTGGTCACAAAAAAAAAGCGACACTTATGTGACTACTTTAAGACGCATAAACAATTGCATCATAAACAGTCAGAAAAGCGTTGCTTATTAACGACGATATAAAGTGGTCGCACAACAGTCTTATCTTAGCAACTAGATTGCGACTCGTTTGCAACGAAAATTGTTTGGTCGCAAAATGATCACAATTTGAGACCCATGTGCGACTATTATTTTAGTATGGAAAATAGTCATAAATTAGTTGCAAATGTGCGACTCTTTTGCGACTAACACTTGAAGGATTTGCGACCTGATTTAGCTACTAATTTGAGACTATTTACCCACTCTTGATTTTTTTAAAAATCAAAATTTCGCATTTGAAATTTATTTACATGTTTATTTATATGTTCATGCTTTGATTTGATTGAACTTAGTTATAATAACTTTGTCAAAAATCTTAAATATCAATGTTTACAAACAAAACATGCATAAGATTCAAATCTAAGTTAAGTGTTACATGTCCTTTTATGAGAATGTGTAGGAATTTAGAAAATTTTCAAAACTAAGTTGTGAAAACAAAGTTTTGCCAACTTTTACTAATATATCTACTATATACTACTAATATGAGTGACTTATAGTAACAGTTTTAACCATTATGTGTGGAATTCAAGACTTTGTTTTGTGATGTATATCAAATCGTCACAATATAGTCACTGTTTGTGACGAAAATGCAACAAAAAAATTTTATGACTATGTTGCTACTCTTTTGTGACTAATTTGCTATGAATACTGCGACTACTTTGCATCTCCTTAGCAACTCATCAGGATTTAAAATATGTAATTTTACAATATTGAATGACTAATATGATGAGTTAACCATTTTTGCATTAATTTGAACTAATACATTTATATACTCTTTCTAAATATATTAATTTTACATGTTTTAGTTAAAATATTTGTAAACAACAAATCATGTAGAAGATGTTACATAGGTTTTTAAAGTAAGGTTATGTAAGTAAAACAAAAAAACTTACCAAATTATTATTTTACCTATTAAAATTAAAGATATACTTCACAATTGGACTATAAGTGCTTCTAAGTCTTATGATTATTGTATTTTGATCTCAAAGTTAACAAATATAGAAATATTGGTTTGTGACTCATACTATTGAGTCACAAAAGAGTCATTATTTGTGACTAAAATGTAACTGGAAAATGTTACGACTATGTTACTACTCTCTTGTGACTAATTTGCTACGATTTTTGGGACTACTTTGCCTCATTTTAGCATCTCTTTGGGATTTAAAAAAATGTAATTTGACAATATTGAATGACTAATATGTTAATTTAACCAATTTTGCATTGATTTTAACTAATACATTTATATATATTTTTTAGAAAACATAATTTTACATGGTTTAATTAATTGTTTTTTGTAAACAAGAAGTCATGTAGAAGATGGTACATAGGTTTTTAATGTAAGGTTATGTAAGTTAGAAATTTTTTTACCAAATCATTGTTTTGCCTCTTAATGCTCATTGCCAATTTATTCTAGTCACTTTTTTCTTTTTTAATTCTAAATCATAATTTTAAAAATTCTAAACGATTTAATAGTGTAACTATTATATATAATCAAAATTGAAATCAATCAAAAATTTAAAATTTTTTATTTATAGATCTAGTCGATTTAAATTAAAATCAAATCTAATACTTTATAAATCCTAAACTCCTAATTTCCGAATTATGATACAACATGATGACAAATTACCATAATTTACCAAAAAGAAAAAGAAAAAACAGGAAAACATCTCATTGGCTAATCTTAAATGGCAAGGATTGTCTTTTGGTGTGTCATCCACCGTTGATAGATTCAATCGAATGGAAAAAAAAAATCATTTTTGTTTTTACTTCCCTTCTCTTCATTGTATCTTGCTATAAAATCAATTTTATTTGTTTCTTCTTTCTCTGTTCTGTTCTCTTTGCCCCCTTCTTCTCTTCGTTAAGTGAAATCTAGAAACTCAAAAAATCAATAGTTATAAAAAAAAACCTCAGAAGATACCAAAGTCTTCATGGGCATAGCCAAACGCTGTCTTTGCGCCGGCCACCATATAAAGTACGGCGACCGCATCGGTGAAGACGGTGGAAACAAGTTTGTCTCTTTCTCTCTCAAATATCCTTCTTAATCTACTTATACGTATGTATTTGCTTGAGATTAGAGCTTGTAATGGTTTTGCTATTCAGATCTAGTTTCCCAACACATATTTACTGAGATACATCTAGGGAATTCCTATGAGTTTTAATTATCTCCTTGGTTTGTATTTTAGATTTCATCGGCAGATCTGAAGAATCAGTGTCAAGAACGACGACGGAGGTGGTAATGCAATTGGAGATATGTATATCGTGAAAAATAAATTTGTCATCAACTATAAATCTGTCGTAACTATCGTTAACAAAACCTGTCTTCCAAAATAATTCTATCACAAAAAGTTTGCCATGCAAAAATAAATCTATCTTGCAAAAATTTGTTTGTCTTATACAAACAAATCTATCACCTCTAATCTGACAGATTTTTGAATTTTTTTTTTTTAAATGTTTGGAGGGTAAATTTGTTTTTCATTGGCCTATATTGGAAGAGTTTATGGATTCGGAGGATATTCAGAATATTCTGAGTTTAGCGCCAAGTAAATCTTATAGACCGGATCGTCTGGTGTGACATTATACAAAATCAGAAAAATACTATGACTAGTCGGGCTATACTTTAGCACGAGAGTTAATTGATGAAGTTGACATTGGGCCAACTTGTAAGGCTCTCAAAGCCCAAGCTTGGAAGCTTAAGGTTCCATTGAAAGTTCAACACTTTTTCTGGTAAATTGCTTGAGGAGCTTTACCCGTGATGACCCGTTAGCTCATCGGGGTGTACGATGTGATACCCAGTATAAAAGATGTGATGTAGGGATTGAGATAACCAATCTAGCACTTTTTGAGTGTTCACGGTCTCACATTATTTGGGATTTGTCTCCGGTTTCGACGATCATAAATGGTTTCCCTTATGATTCGGTGTTTTCAAACTCAGATTTTATTTTCCAGGGGGGTTCGTCTCCATTGGGTGCTTCGAATATACAACACCTGCTACCTTGGATTTTATGGGTGCTCTGGAAAGACAGGAATAAAAAAGTTCTAGAGGGTACGAGAGCGTAGGTTATAGATATTATTAATCAGGCCCCCTTGGAACCCTGTGATCTTTTCCCACATTGTCAGATTGACGGTTCCTCGAAAATTTTGGATGCTTTAGTGGGTCTAGGCTGGTGGTGTGGTAATAGCAAGGATAAGACGGTGTTGTTAGGAGCAAGGAGCGTTTGACATTGTCCTTTCCAACTTCACTCAGAGCTTCAACCTTTAATTTGGGCTATGTATTCTATTCTTGTTGCAGGAGCTGATTCTCAATGTTTTGAGATGGATTATGCAGAGTTAGTCGCGATGGTCCAGAGCCCTGAAGAATGGCCAGCGTTTTCCAATCAACTTTATGATTTCATCTTGCTCAAATATTTCTATCCATCCTTCTCCTCGACCAAGATCACGCGTGCGTCAAATTTGTGGGTTGCTCGGTCTTCAAGAACTTTAGCTTTGAAAATTATTTTTGTAAATTTTTTCCCTCCAGTTTGGGCAACCAATATAAGAATTCCTTTCTAATTTATTGTGTGGTTGACAAAAAAAAAATAATATTGAGACCATATATTTTAATAATTTATAATTATATTAATTTACATATGTATGTTAAATATTTACTAATTTAAAAATAGACTTGTCTAGTAAATATTTATACACCGTAAATCGTTTTCTTTATAAATGAAATTTTTAAGTTCACCAAATTTTAAAACAAACTGCATAGTAAATGGTGTGATGTGTTATTGATGATTATTTTTATTACTGATAATGGTAAAACATATAGAAATATATATTTAAATTAGTAAATATTTAACATACATATGTAAATTAATATAATTATAAATTATTAAAATATATGGTCTCAATATAATTATAAACATATAGAAATATATATTGTTTTTTTTTAAAAGATCAACCAATATGAGGAGTTATTAAAACATTGCCATTGGTATCTATAACCACAAAGACCCTGTTGCAGCAAAAGTTGTCAATTCGCCCGTCTCTTGCTTGAATGACAATCGCTAACATGTTTGGATTTTCTCTTTCAATTTAGATTTTCGCAATTTCCCCACTTTTTCCAACCAGTTCTGGCCACCTACACTTCTTTCCTGGAATTTTTTTTTTGTTTAGAAATAGTAATATTATGTTATTGTTAAAAACAAAATCAAATGAAAATGAGAATGGAAATAATACCACCGGCACAACACTCTGGATCTTCGCAAGCGCCAGACCAACATGGAGGATAGGGAGCCATCTCTTCTTATTTTTCTCTGTCAACTAATACACAACTTGATTTACTATCTACTGATGATATATATATATATATATCCAATTTTTATGTTTCTAGATATGCAAACAAATAAATGTAGTCTACATACGATCAAGAATGAATAATTGTTTTGATTTCCTTCAATTTTGAATTTTCGAATCCAAACGATGAGGTTATTTGTTTACATATAAAACCATATACAAAAAGATCGTTTAGCCATTACTGAAAATTATTTACGAGAAAAAGAAAGAAATCAATTATTTCTTATTTGGCCAAGTAACATAACGATATTTGTGAAAGTTAATTTTTGACTATATTATAGGCAATCATTATACCATAATTTCTGTAACTCTTTTGCGCATATTATTAATAGTAGTCATATCGGTTATTTTAGTAATTAAAAAAAAATTGATAAAATTTTGGTTAAATTTAATTAAATCTGCACCAATCTAAAACAAATCTGTTACGATAGATTTTTTAACGAAAAATATAAATCTGAAATAATTGTAGAAAATAAATCTGTCAGATATTATATCAAGCTTGCCATATATTATGAAAATTCATGGTGACTTTATAAATATGTATATCGTGAAAAATAAATCTGTCATTAAGTATAAATCTTTCGTAACTATCGTTAACAAAATCTGTCGTCCAAAATAATTCTGTCTAATTTTTATGTTTCTAGATATGCAAACAAATAAATGTAGTCTACATACGATCAAGAATGAATAATTATTTTGATTTCCTTCAATAATTCTGTCCAATATATATATCCAAGTTTTATGTTTCTAGATATGCAAACAAATAAATGTAGTCTACATACGATCAAGAATGAATAATTGTTTTGATTTCCTTCAATTTTGAATTTTCGAATCCAAACGACGAGGTTATTTCTTTACATATAAAACCATATACAAAAAGATCGATTTAAAGAAAATTATTATCAGTAAAATTATTATCTTAGAACCAATATCTGTTTATGTTAAACATAATATGTAACTAAAATTTTTTATTGATTTATTCAAAACTGCATATTTTCGTGTAAAACGTACGTTTCATTCATGAAATTTTTGAATTGGTAAGAGGTTTTATGGTAGAGAAAATATTTATAAAATATTACTATTTATTGCAACATGCTTTTTGTGTAGTTTAAAAATCAAACTCATATCTTCTTATGTTTTATTTTGTAATCATAACAATTTTGCATGTTTCTTCTTATGTAACCATAACAACATATACTAAAGAAAAATATTTAGGTTCACTTCGAAGGTGAACTCCTTTGTTCACTTCTAAGGTAAACCCCTTTGTTCACTCCTTCCTTTTCAACCAATCAAAATCTTTTATACATTATTTCATTTAAAAAATAAATCAAAATTAAATTAAAAAGCAAAACAAATTAAAGAAACAAATTCTGTATACTTTTAATTAAGGAAAGTTAAATATTGGTTTGATTTAGGTTTTACAATTAGAACAAATTTCTGTCTCGGTTTGGGTTTACAAATAAGGTGATTAGGCTTTAGTTTTATAATTAAAAATAAAATTATATGTCGGTTTGAGTTTACAAATAAAGTGGTTAGGGTTTAGATTTTATAATTAAAAAGAAATTATATATCGGTTTGAGTTTACAAATGAGATGGTTAGGGTTTAGATTTTACAATTAGAATGAAATTATATGTCGGTTTGGGTTTACAAATGAGATGGTTAGAATTTAGATTTTACAATTAGCATTAAATTATATGACGGTTTGGGTTTATAAATGAGAGGGTTAAGGTTTAGATTTTGACAATTAAAATAAAATTATAAATCGGTTTGGGTTTATAAAAATGGTTTGAGTTTTTAATTTTACTATAAAGTATACAGATTTTTCCTTTTTTTAAAGGGATTAAATGAATAGGTTATTAAATATATTATGACATATCAGATTTTCACTCGTTAAAATAAAGAAAAGTGAACAAAAGGGCAATCGATTCAGTAATATACTCACATAAAAAATCTTTTCACAATCCCGGTGATCTTGCGTATTTTAATGTAAAAAAATATTCCCTTGTAATTCAAAAAAACAAATCCACCCCAAAATTTAAAATCTATATATACCCTCCCACTACTAGATCTCACATTACCGGATCACATTCATGATAGTAAGAACTTCTTAATATTTTAAGCCTTCTTAAAATTCCTGTAGAGATTTTTATTTTCAACATTGGTTTTTCTCCCCCGCAGGTTATCATGATGTAGATACATGATCATGAAATCAGTCTTTATTAAATTTATAAGGTATGACTAATCTTGTGATCTAGATTTTTTTTCTAATTAATGGAAAAATATGTGACTAATCTTATAAGATCTGCAGATGTTTCGATGGCTTCATTAACCAACATATCGTTGTTTCCATGGCTTCATGTACCTATTCAACAACGTGATTCTCCATCTCTTTCTTTCGTAAGAGATTACTGCACTCTCTTAATATACTTTGCTTATTAGACAATCACAAATGTAGCAATTGATATAATTCCATGTAATGTTTCTTTGCAAATTGCAAGTATCAAAATAGTACACTACATAGAAACAAGAATAGTCATTCCTTTGATCTGTCACTAGGGCCAAGATTGGAGAAGAGAGAGACGGGTCAGTTCATTTTTCAATCTTATTATACTGAGAAAAAATAATTATTATCATAATGTTGGACAACTTTCAAACGAAGAAGATGGTGGCATGTGAGCATGTGAGATTATGTAGATCTTTTGGAGGCACTACGTTTTATTGTAGATTTATTAATTATATCTCATATTTATTTATATCTTTAACAACAAAATATATATATAAGTTTTTTTTTCTTTGAAAATTTAAACAGTTTACTCCCTTTTGTTGCATGTACCTAACAAACAAATATGAACTTTCTATTCAAATGAGAATTATTTTTCATTTAATTCTCTACAAACAATCTTATTCAAATGATATTTCTATTTTACTAATTTTCTTCTCTAATATTATGATTTTAATTATTGTTTCAAATAATATTACAATTTTAATGGTAGAAAAAATATAATTAATTTTAAATTTTTGTGTAAATTATTCTCAATTATTTCTTATGAAAATTAACATCTCTAAAAAGACGAAAACATTAATTGAATTTTTTTATCTCTAAACAAAAAGGATATTTAAAAACGATTTTTCAAGGTAAATCTTAGCAATAAATCTAAACGACCAATAAAACAATAACTTGAATTAACTCCAAAGTATGAAGGCAAGATTTGAATTTGAGAATCTAATTTTGCAGTAAGAACATAATGAATTTTATTTAAAATAATATAATTACGATTTGATATAGTAATTTAAGGAGAAACCAATGTTTTGAAACCCGGACCGGACCGACCGGTCGAACCGGTTTAACCGTGAACCGGAAGGTGTCCCGGTTTGGGTTATGCTAAAAACCCAAGCATTTAAAAACCCACTCATAACTGGAAAAACCTAGCTAAAACCGGCTAACCGGCGGTTGAACCGGCGATTTGGGTTAATTCCAAGCACTAAATTTTTAACTTTCACGTGTTTAAAGATAGTGATCCAGGTACCAACTAATATAGTAAAGCAATTATGTACTCTTTCCTCCATCTTTCGATGTGGGACAACATATATTTTTAAACTGAAGATTGTTTATTCTTTTATTTCTATTGTGATTTTCTTTTCACCTTCCAATCTCACGTTTTTTTTTGTTTTCCTGTAAACACCAATCTCTATTTTCGTTTGGATTTTACATAATTATGTATAGAAATTTATAATTATGTTTTAAAATAAAACTAATGTCAAAAAAAAATTAATAAAACCAAAATATACATAAATAAGAATAATATGTATTGAAATTCAGTAAAATTTTGACCCGCGGTCAGATCGGATCGACCCAGTGACCCGGTGACCCGGAAGGCTTTCCGGTTTGTTTCTCTGGTCGGGTTTAAAAACATTGGGAGAAACCCATTTTAATTAATGAAAGAATCACGCAAAAAAAAAAAGTAAGTTTTAGAATTGTATAATGATTTTCTTATATAATACTACGATTTTAATGATATAGAAATTGTCATAAATTTATAATTTCCTAAAATTTCTCTACCTAAAATTTTTGTACCTTGTTTCCTATTTTTCTGTTTTCCTATATAATTGAGTTTTAGATTTTTTTTTTTCCACAAAAACAAATTCATTGATATCATTAAGAGTTTACAAAGTCATTACAGAAACCTCGAAAGCAAATTATTACATAAGCAGAAATATGCGTCATATAGTGAAGATGATAAAAACGAAAGAGTGAATTTGACGATGCTTTCTTTAAAGCCTTACTCGCTAACGACCAAATGAAACCGTTATTTTCCTCCTCCATAATCGATCTTCTTATACGAAAGTTGTGCTTGGCTAACTTTTCGTTGTAGAAATACCAAAATGCACGTCGTATTACAAAACCCATTGCTTTCGTTGATAGCTCTGAATAGTCAACAATCTGATACCAATTAGTCCGTATCAGTGTTTTCCTAAAAAATATTGACCTTGTTTTCCTCTGGAAAGCATCCCAAAAAAGCTTGAATCTGTCCTGAGCCTCTTTGTGGACCCTAATCTTGACCATTCCTATGTCGAAAAACCAAATTGCATATCCAAACCAAAAGGTCGTGCACAATGAAACTCGCTGAGAACATCGCTTCCGTCTCGGACCAAATACATAAATGGAATTCTCTTGAGTTAGTGAAGAACCCCATAATTTTTTCAACAATTGGTAGATTGTGGACCTTAAGAAGTAATCATCAACATCATCGCCAGTTAATGTTGCTTCCTTTGTTTTGTGACTAGATAACAAATCTCTAAAACCAAAGGTATTAAACAACATCCATAGTTCCATCCCCCAAACGAATAAAACAGAATCACATATTCCTGAATCCCAAATCCAGAATGGATCTCCCTTTCTCAAATAGGATAGATCCAAATAAGAGGCATTACCTCTTTGACGTTGATAGTGACACATTTCTATGATGAAACGACAAACACCGTTCGAAGACGGAAAGGAGCCGACACAAAATCTCTTGGATCGAGACCAGACTAGGGTCGGAATTAATCTCTCCCACAAGAAGAGAAAGAAAACACAAAATTGCGACGACGACACTACCAATCCCATCGTTTGATTCGGGGACCTTTGTTCCCTGCTGTTATGAAACGAGAGAAAAACATCTGATGGATCCATTACTCTCGCGAAGTATAATGATCTTTGGATGTTATTAAACATCACCCAAACAGGAGAAGATGATAGTCTCAAAAACTGAAATAGGAGTGAAATGGACGAGATTGACAAAGCGATGATTTGGGATTTTTGAAATTGCATTATTATGATCAAATCAAAGTAAAAGCAAGAAAGATTAGAAACTGAAGGAAAGGAAAGGGACTGGCCGACGCCGGAGAGGCCAGCGCCGGCCGGAGATCGATGATAATAGAAGTTGTGTTGATGATAATTGAGTTTTAGATATCCTATTTCAGTTTCTTTTGAAAATCTTGAGATATTTTCTCCTAAAAAATCTCTATTATTTTTCTTTGTTAAGTTTGTAATCTTAAATCTTAATTAGATATTTTAAAATTTATCTGATTATTTATTTTCATCCGCAATCTCATTTTTTAATTATTTTAAAGAGTTACTTTAATTATTAGAATTTTTTGTTATTACGAGATAATACCACTGATATCAAAAATATTTTAATATATCTTTTAGCTATTTAATGATAATTCTACTTTTTAATTCTGAAATTAATAATAATAATAACAAAAAATTCACATTTGATGAAATTTTTGCTAATTAAGTACATATACATTAAGAAACAATAATTAAATTTTGAGAAAAGTCCAGTATATTTATGGTATTAAGACAGATCAATAGTATATGTAAACTGAAATGGATAAATTCGAATGATGAAAAACGATAGATTGATTTATTTTTTTTTTTGTCAAAGTACAAGATCAGCTTAAGCGAGCCAATTGGAAGGAAAATCGTTTACATAGGTGACTAAATGCGATATTGGACGGACATGTCGCGCCAGCTTATCCGCTTTACCATTCCTTTTCCGAAATAAATACGTCTAGGTTTAATTTAAAAAAAAATACATGAAAATAATGCATATGTGCTATAGCACCCGGATTAATATAATTCTTAGTCGTTTTACGAATTTAAAATTTGTATGGAATATTTTGTTCCGTGTTGTAGCACGGGTTACTACCTTGAGACGGGTATTTGAGAATTTTGGATATTTTTGAAAATATTTTGAGAGTTTTTGAGAATTATAATTTCTTTTACAATATAAATTTAACATACAAATGGAGAATACATGTATTTCATCTAAATTTCTTAGCCAAAAGTTATTAATAGCATTATTATATTGATAATTATTTAAAATAAAATGGTTATGGGACATAAAATTTAATGGGATGGATTAAGACGGGATGAGATGGGATGAGATGGGACTGGACGAGATTTAACACCCTGTAAAAAATTACTTAAAAGAAAACGAACATAAGACAAAAAATTTTGATGGATATAGGACCAGACGGGAAGAGAATGGATGAGACAAGACGAGATGAAATGGGACGAAAGGGGATGAGTTGTGAAATGAGAGGATGAGACGGGACTGGAAAATGAGAAGATCTTAAATGAGAGGATGGCACTGGAATTTTTTTAAAATTTAAATGAAAATTGACACATGTACTATAGGGCCAATATTAATATAATTTTAATCATTTTGCGAATTCGAAATTTATATGAAAATATTTAATCTAATGCTGTAGCATGGACCTTATTTGTTAATTTCTTTTGTCGGAACAAACTCTGTCTTTTGTTCTCTTTCCCCCCATCTAACCCCAACACGCACCTGACTTAAAAACATTTAGCGTTGCCGTTTATTGTAAGTCGTACAACCTCTTTCCCTTTTCGTTGCTGCTCCACGTTTTTTTGTTCTTATTTTTGTTGCGTAAATCGATACAATAAGAGCTAGGCACTACAAAGTTAAGTTCAGATGTCCTCCGTGGGTTTCAGAATACTATTGATGGAGTTGCAACTTCCAATCAAACCAGAACGCAGAACATCTAACCGGACTATACAGTAAACGGTTTATGTTTTCTTCTCCTTATGTTTAAGCAGCCATCATTTCTTCCACTTTTTTTTTTTTTTTTTTTTTTTTATAACTCAGAAGTGATTCTAAAGGCTTCCTAGACCCAAACACTAATCTCTTAGAGCCAGAGGAATCCATGTTAAATTTCAAACCCCCGTAGCTAATACTGCTCTAATTCTTTTTTTATTATTATTGTATTTGTTAGTTGTAGTAGCGATGAACCCAAATACTTATAATCATGTAACTCCAAAAAAAAAGAATTATTCCCCTGCGCTACGACCATGGATCATTATCTAGTTATTTCGTATTTGGCCAGGTAACATAACGATCTACTTTTATGATTTGTGAAAGATAATTTTTGACTATATTATTGGCAATCATTATACCATAATTTCTGTAACTCCTTTACGCCTATTATTAATAGTCATCATATTAGTTATTTTAGTAATTAAAAAAAAGTTGATAGATTTTTGGTTAAATTTAATTAAATCTGCAGTAACCTAAAACAAATCTATTACGATAGATTTTTTAATGAAAAATATAAATCTGAAATAATTGTAAAAAATAAATCTGTCATATATTATATCAAGCTTACCATATATTATGAAAGTTCATAGTGACTTTATAAATATGCATATCGTGAAAAATAAATCTGCCATTAACTCTAAATCTGTCATAACTATCGCTAACAAAATCTGTCGTCCAAAATAATTTTCTCACAAAAAATTTGTTATACAAAAAAAATTGTTTTGTGAAGTGACTTTAGTGCAGTGGTCAATGGTAAGTTCCTAATGCACAAAACACCATCACACCAGGGATCAAGTCCCGTTTCCTACGAATATAGGGATTTGACTAATTGCTCGGTCTGTTGTGATCCAGTGGTTGACAAAAAAAAAAATCTGTCTTATACAAAAAAATTTGTCACCACTAAACTGACAAACTTTTGAATTTTTTTTAATAATATGCTGGGAGGGTAAATTTGATTTTCATTTGCCTATACTTGTGACACTCTGGTTTCAGGGACATAAGGAGAGGTTTAAAAGAATTAATTTAGCCACCTATGTTACCAAAGTAAACTTATCTTTTTGATCAAGGGTCTTGAGAGAACTCTAGAGTTAAGCGTGCTTGAGCTGGAGTAGTCACAGGATGGGTGACCTTCTGGGAAGTGACTGTCGAAACTGTGCGAATAGGACAAAACACAGGAAAAGATTATTTGGTGATTTGTAGGGACGGTAACAAGTCTTTAAAGCCTCCCATACGTAGCAAATTGACCGTCAGATATGGATGGGCTCACAGACCTAGTGAGAGGACGTGAGGCCTAATATGCTCAAATTAACCCTAGAGTTACTTTCTCAAATTAAGAGATCACTGTAGTACTTAAGGGTCGAATTCCACAAGGACTCAAGATTACACAATAGATTATATAGTTTATAGTTACGCTAAAAAAGTTTATTTGAATTGAAAATAGCAATGCAAAATATTAAATTAAAATTGTGTAAATTCAAGGAATTAAAAAGTTAGGACTAGGGAATTTATAAGGAAATTACAGAATATTAAATCAATAAATTAATAGGATTCAAGCAATTAAAATTCAGATCTAGAACTCTAAACTCATTTGTAAAATTAATCAGTTCTCACTGCAAATATTATCTAAGTTTAAAACCCGAAATCCAAATCTCTTTGTAAAATTCAATGTTAAAACCAGATTTCAAAACAAGTTTAGAATATTCACAAATTTACTAAATCAAATCTGTTTGTGAAAAGTAATTTCGCTCATCAATGGTTTTATCAAGAAAATCAATTATATTTCCATATCAATTTCTTTTCTTAGGTTATTAATTCTAGGTGATCAATCAAGAATTAATATGAAAAACAACCAAAGATTAAGATTATAGAAGATAATGAACCCTAAAAATAATTAGATCTAATAATGCATAAAACCCTTTGAAAAACCCTGAACCTAATAAGCAAACTATATCAGTCATATTCAATGAAGAACAAAACATCTTTCTGCATAATAAGCAATAGACAATAAAAAGTAAGAAGGGAGTTTAAGAATCTTCTCTCTACAAAGGAATTCAGATCCGTCTCTCCCAAAAGCTCTAAATATCTCTCTCAAAAAACTGCTCGAATTAAAACTTAAGGGTTTCTAAGACCTAAAAATACTATATATATATATATATATGTCATAAAACACGTCAGGGACTAGTCTTGCAATTATGGAAAACTTCGGGAAATTTTTTAAATCTTCCAAAACTTGGCTCGTGTGTCGGCTTACACCGGTGTCAACCGACACCTAAAGTGGTGAAATAACCCTTCCCATTTTTTTTAATAATAATAATTCACTAGTGGTCACATACCCACTAACAACCTAGCAACAATCAACAACAGCGGATAACAAAATAATTCCATTAAACCAATAAGGATTCCAACAATGACAATCCAGTAACCAACAATGCAATAATCCAGAACCAACAATGAAATAATCAAGTTCCAACATCCTGCAATGTTCTATCAACTCAACAGTAGCAACCTAACAATAGCTAGACCACAATCAATCAAGCCTCTAGAACATCCTCCTCCTTATCGCCTTGATTCTACGATCACACTTTGCGTTTACCTGCACCACAAACACATATTGAGATGCATGAGTATTGTTATAAACACTCAGTGAGGCCATCCTCCCATCTACTGGGCTATACACACAAGCAGCTGAGATTCCATTGTTAAGCTAAACAAATAAACACAATCAACACATCAAACAAGGCAAAACTCATCATCGGTTAAGATCGGTGTCGACCGACACCAGGTTGGTGTCGATCAACGCTAGCACAACATGGTGTTGATCGACACTGCTTCTGCAGACGCGAACTGCACGAACCCGAACGTCGATCCTCCGTTTCAAATAATCTCGAAACCGTCCCAAACTCACCCAAATGCCTCAGGAACCTATGGGAAACACGAAAACAAGAAACCCAAGCAAGCAAACACCACAAATAGACAAAGAACAACCAAACAAAAGAGATCTCAGGCTTAGATCATCCATGGTAAAGCACTCACCTCTTTTGCAGGAAGATTTGATTGAGAAACAGTGGAAACAACACCTTAGGAAGCTTCTCCTTCGTTCCAAACAAGATCTCTCCCTTCTACAGCTACAGATCTCACCAAAAACCACCAAGAACAAGCCAAAATCTCTCAAGAACACTCTCCAATGTTTTCTCTCTTCTTTCTCTCTTTTCTCACTCAACGGCGACAACAACACCCACTAAAACCCTTAATTCGTCGCTTCTCCACTTATATAATCGGTTTAGTGATTTCTAATTGAACCAAACCGAACCAAACAGCAATTAAAACAAACATGTCGAAACCAGGAAATGTTGGTGTCGATCGATACACCAAGGGTGTCGATCGACACTCAGACCAAAAATGCAATATCTGGTTTGCGGAAGTTACAAGTGGCGTCGATCAACACCATCTCTCTGAATCGATTCCAAGTTGATTTCTCCGGCTAAATGCTCAAAAATGATCCAAATTTCTCCACTTTGCTCCATTTGTGCCAAAATCCTAGAAAACATGTAAAAACTCAAAAACATCCTACAAAATAATTCAAAAGACTCAAAAAGCACACTTATATCATGGTTAAAAACTACAAAAACCATGATATATCAACTCCCTCATACTTAGCTTTGCTTAGCTTGCCCTCAAGCAAAACAGAAACTTAGACATGTGAAAAAGGTTTGAAAACATAGGAACTCACTCAACTGCTAGTAACTGATCTTCGCACTCTTCATCGCCTTGACCCTCAAGAACTTACTTCATATACTTTGTCAATGAAAAGCATCAACATTCCTTACTCAAATCCCACAATCCTCTGAAGTCTCTAGTTTCACCATTGTTATCTCATTACAAAACTAAAGCAAGTATAGGCGAGTACCTTGGGAATATCGAACAGTGGCATATGGACTTGACAAGAGATTCTTCATAAATCTTCTTTCCTCTCTCTTTTCTCACTTCCATGGGGTTGATTTTTCCCTAATTTCTAGGGTATCATTTTATTTTATTTTATTAACCCTTTGCTCCTTTTTTTTTTCTTAGAATAGTAAGGTTTCCATGAGTTTTCGAAGTATGCACGGGTTTACGCAACATCGCTCGGCTCACTTGTATCCTTCTTCTTCTTTTTCTGTTTCTCTATTTTTTTTTCTGATCTTTATCTTCTTTTTTATAGAGTACTGAAGGGAAGAGAGAGGGGAGACATACTTTGAAAAATTGCACTGTCTTGTATGGCCCGAAGAAAAAGTCTATTCCCTTGATTTCCAACCCCAAAGTAAGAGATTAAGTCCGGATAAAATCCTAATAAAAATTGAGACAATGTTAGTTTAACTAGATATCCATTGAATAAGGGCTTTTGGGATTGTTGATACAGCTCATAGTCTTTTCCACACTTCGGTTATGAGGTCAAACTTAATCAAGATTCATTAGAGTGTTAGCCAAAGAACAGAAACTGTTAGTTAAAGATCATAATTCCAAAAAAAAAATTTGAAAAATTTGACTCAATAAAAAAAAATACGGTTTTGACTGACACAATAGAAACTAAAACTTAGTTAGTAGTTAGTAGTTAGTAGACACCTCCCCTAGACCTAAACAACACTGTCCCCAGTGTTTTCAAGCAAGAGAGAAGCAAAGTTAAACAAAAATGAATTCAAATTTGTAATGAAAAGATGAACATGAATCGGGTTACCCATTGTGAACATTGGTGCCGCGGTAGAGGTCTGGTACTCCTGATAAGCTCCCTGGTCCATGGTAGCAGAAGGCTGTGGAGGCTCTGGAAACTCAAGTGTCGCGGTCCCAGAAGTAGAACCAATGTCAAAACCCCTAGTAGGGTCAGCGGCAGGTGCAGCAGCAGAAGCAGCCCGTGAAGCGCGATGGCGACGAGTAGGAGGAGCTGCAACAAATTCATCAGCAGTAGGAGCAAAACGTAGCTGCTCCGCATCATCACCAATGGTGGTAAGGTCAGGTCGCGACAGTCGAATCAAATGCTCTCCAGTGGCATCAGAAAACCTCCACATCAAATCCCGTTTCAGCCATGTAGTACTCTTCAAATAACGTTCATCCATGAGACTCCTCTCAATGATAACACTGAAACCATCGGTAGGAAGGTTCTTGAGCCGAAAAATGGCGGTAAGAATGCTCCCCACATACTCAGTCTTAGTACCAGTACCCAGAAATGGCTTCGTCTACAGAGAAACCAAGTGATGGACAAAAACATCTCCAAAGTTTGGCGCTGGAGGGTCACTGTGCTCAGTAAAATAGGGAATCAAGCCACCAACTCCAAGGCCTAACAAATATAACTCTACTACTCTCATCTTTCCTGGTTCCATCTTACACAGGAAAGTGTGGCCAATGGCCCGAAGAATATTCCTGAGCGCTGGATGTTGGACATCTGAATGAAGAGATGATTTGGAGTCATACTCTTCATTTCTTATGTAAGACCATAGAGTATAAACATCCAAATACTGCTTAGGCAAAGCAATGCCATGAAACCAACGGGGCCAACCAAAGACACCACAAATCTGAGAAAATCTCATACTATAGGGTATTCCTCTAATAAAGAAATGCATTACACCCCCATAAGCCTATGGTGCCTGTTCATTCTCATAAATGATCCTAAAAGAAGCCATAAACTGATGCACTAAATCTGGATAACAATCATAATGTTTGGTGCATATGGTTCCCAAATTCATTCTCTCTATAACCTAAGATCTCATCATGGATTCCCATCCTACGAATAATAGCAGGATCAACAAACCTGGTAAGTTTGATATCAACTACCAGACAAGCATTGTACAGCATTGTCTCATACTCTCCCCACTGTTGCTGCAAAGGCTTGTTGATGAATTCAGACTTCCCAAGCTCAACAAGAAGTTCATCCTCCCACTCCTTTTCAGTGTGAATCGGTGCATGTTCCTCCTAAGGCCATGGAGCTTGAGATTGGATGGGAGAAGGAAGAGATAGGTCAGGAAAGGTGGTGGGAGGTCTCGCCGGAGCTCATGGTGGCTGGCGGTGGTCGGACTGGCGAGAAGAAGAAGCTCTGCTGGTCGCCATTCTTTGCTTTTTCTAGGGTACAATTAAACGGAGAAATTGACTCTGGATCTGGAAAGTAGAGTGAAAATTGAGTGGGTTAGAGCTTTGCATCACTCAAAACGAAGCAAAATCGAAGAAGTTATGAAGATTTGAAATGTTTGGTCGGGTTTTGATGATTGTGAAGAACGAAGAAGATGACTCGGGTTAAAAAGGGTTTCCCCAATGGCCCATTCTTTGTCTGAGGTCTAACACAGGTGTCGACCAACACCCAGGTGGTGTCGGTCGATGCTCTATTTTAATCAATAGTGACCAAATGTTTTTTTCTGAATAATAAAACTCAAAACTAAAAGTTAATAGGTTAATAAAAATAAAAATAAGATAATAGAAAATAATTAGTTCCTACTAGTGGGTTGCCTGCCACCAAGCGCTTATTTTAAGTCATTAGCTTGACTTGGCAATGGATTAGGCTGAGGGTGCATCATCCAAACGCACAATGTGTCCGTCTGGTACCTCGGCTTTCGCCCAATAATGTTTCACCCTTTGAATTTTTCTCCTTTGGAATTTAACAGCACAATAGCTCCATATGGTCTAACCTCTTGAATGGTAAAAGGACCAGACCAACGGGAACACAGCTTACCTGGAAACAGCTTCAAACAAGAATTGTAAAGAAGTACCTGGTCATTAGGCTCAAAGTGTCTTGAGATGATCTTCTTATCATGATCATCCTTTGTCCTCTCCTTGTACAGCTCAGAATTCTCAAATGCATGAAAACGCAACTCATCCAACTCATTCAGCTGTACTAACCTTCTCTCTGAAGCTCACTTAGCATCCAAATTCATCAACTTAACTGTCCAGGCTGTCCAGGCTGCTTCCCATAAAGCAGATGGAAAGGCCTAGTGCCAAGTGGTGTTTTGTAAGCAGTCCGATAAGCCCAAAGTGCATCATCTAACTTTATAGCCCAATCTTTCCTTGTAACACCCACTATATTCTCAAGAATCTCCTTGATCTGTCGGTTAAAAACCTCAACTTGTCCACTAGTCTGAGGATGATAAGGAGTAGCTACTCTATGTTGAACTCCATAATTTTTCAGCAGCTTCTCAAACACTTTATTAATAAAGTGCTTACCTCTATCACTGATGAAAATCCTAGGTACTCCGAAACGAGGAAAGATAATGGTTTTAAACAACTTAAGAACCACAGCAGAATCATTCTTAGGACTTGTTATTGCTTCAACCCACTTGGAGACATAATCAACAACCACTAGGATGTAGTTGTTCTTGTAAGAGAAGGGAAATGGTCCGATAAAGTCAATGCCCCAGCAATCAAAAACTTCAACCTCAAGGATGAAGTTTTGTGGCATCTCATGTATCTTACTAATTTGTCCTCTTCTTTGTCAATCATCACATCAAGAGACAAATTCATGAGCGTCTTTGAACATTTTTGGTCACCAAACCCTGTTTGTAGAACTTTGGACACTGTCTTGAGGGTAGAAAAGTGTCCAGCATAATCTGATCCATGGCAATGAAATAGATCATCAGGAACCTCAATCTCAGCTAGACATCTTCTGTAAACTCCATCACTACAATGCTTATACAAATAAGGCTCATCCCAATAGTATCTTCTAAGTTCTCTCAAGAACCTCATCTTATGATAGCCTGTGAACTTTTCGGCTATATCAACATACTATGGTTGGTTGGAGTTAGCCGCGGCAGTCAACAGCTACATTTCCATCCATCGGCCAATCTGTTTCGGTAAAACATGCATGGGTGTTGACCGAGAATTATGGTGGTGTCGGTCGATGCTGAAGTATTGTCTCGAGAAAGTGTTTCGGGTTCTATGATTGTGTCGACCGACACCCAGGTGGTGTCGGTCGATGTTGCTTCAGCCGAAGGTGTGTTCACCGTATTTTCAGTCTGAAAATCCTGTATCAACAAAGTAAACATGCTCTTCAGGATACACAATTTATGTAACTCTTTGACGTGTATTATTACTTAGTCATCATATTGGTAATTTTAGTATTTTTTAAAAAATATTGATAGTTTTTGGTTAAATTTAAATAAATGTGCAGTAGCCTAAAACAAATCTGTTACGATATAAATCTGAAATAACTGTGAAAAATAAATATGTCAGATATTATATCAAAATTTTCATATATTATGAAAGTTCGTGGTGTCAATATATATGTATATCATGAAAAAAATGTCATTAATTATAAATCTGTTGTAACTATCGTTACCAAAATCTGTCGTCTAAAATAACTCTGTCACAAAAACATTTTCATGCAAAAAAAAATATGTTATGCAAAAAAAAATCTGTCTTATATAAACAAATCTGTCACCACTAATATGACAGACTTTTGAATATAATTTGAATTTTTTTTAAAAATGCTGAGAGGATGAATTTGATTTTCATTTTTTCCTTAACAAAGCAAAAATGGTATTTTAGACAAAAAAAAAAAAAACTCATCTAAACCTCACAGTATATGAGTAAGTTTAGTAATTAACATCTTAATTTGGGTCAATCTACTTTTTCTAATATTTCATTTTAATCCTTACATATATTGAAAGTAATCCGACTGATCCTCTTGGGTACACACCAAATTGTAATGAATTTATTGTGTCACACAAATGAGACAAGGTCAGTTTACTTAGATCCAAAGCATAGGGTCGCCAATTGCGAGGTGGTCTGCTTTTCGTGTTTTTCAAACGAGGCCATGGTCTTGCTTACTTCTGAAATAATTTTCTCCTTCAATGTATGTAAGCAACATTAGTCAGTATAATTTTATAAACAAAGACCATGCATACTGCAGCAAGGATTTGTATCATGCATGCATTGTCTCCTAGTGAAAATAATATAATAATTTCTATCACGTCTTCGGCTGCTCCTACAATGCTATGGAATTAAAGCTCGCAACACATCTTATCTTGCTACTCTTTATGGAGAGAACGAAACGATCCATACTTGATACTTCACAGGTCATACAAATGGCTCGCTTGAGACTTCCGCTTCTGCCAAATAGATTGAGAGGGTTATACGCAAGTTTCGTAACGCAACACAATCTCACTTGAGTCGCGGAGATCTGATGTCCATTTGGTTTTCAGTTAGATATTGTGCTAATTAATATATATTTCATTGTTTCGTATTTTTGTAATACACAAAAACTTTCTCATCACTTTTTTCATTTTTCAAATTTTTTCTTTAATTATTTTATACAGTAAAACCTCTATCAGTTAATAGTATTACGATCATAACATTTTACTAATTTGTAATCATATTAATTTATCTATATATTAAATATTAATTACTAATTTAAATAGTGTAACACCCGTGTCCAGCGATAGTAGAAAATTTGAGTTTATGTCAAAGTTAGTCTGGTTGGTTTAGGAGGAGTTGTTAATTAAACCATATGCGCAGATATATAATTGAGCTTAGTTTAATTAACAACTCCTCCTAAACCAGTCAGACTAAACCGATTCAATTTTGAAATAAACTCAAATCTTCTATGATCGTGGGACACGGGCGTTACAAAAAGAGATTTGTCTAGTAAATGATAATACTGTAAATTGTTCTTTTTATAAATGAAAAACTAATTTGACCGAAAAGATAAAAGAAACTATAGTAAATGGTGTGATGTGTTAGTGAAAATCCAAATATATCTCATTTATTTTTTATTTGGATGTTTAATACCTAGTATTTTTTGGTTGGAAGAAAAATACCTCATTTATATATATTTGGTTAAAAATATCTCATTTTTTAATTTGTTGCTAGATTTGAATCTTTGGTTTAATTTGTTACATCGGTTAACGGCTGTTAAACCATAGGTACAAATCTAGCGACAAATTAAAAAATGAGATATTTTTTAACCAAATATATATAAATGGAATATTTTTATTCCAATAAAAAAAAGACCAGGTATTGATCGCCAAATTAAAAATAAATGGAGTATTTTCTTTTTATTACTAATAATTACAAAAAATATAGTTTTTTTTCTTTTTTTTTAAGATCAACCAATCTTGGGAATTATTGAAACATTGTCGTTGATATCTAAAGCCACAAAGACCCTGTTGTAAGCCACAAAGACCCTGTTGCAGCAAAAGTTTGCAATCATGATTTTCTCCTGCTTGTATGAGAATAGCTGACACATTTGGATTTTCTCTTTCGATCATGATTTTCGCTCCTTCTCCACTCTCTCCAACCAGTTCTGGCCACCTACACTTCTTTCCTAGAATTTATTTTTGTTTTAAAATAGTAATAACATATTATTGTCAAAACTAAAAGGAAAGAAAATGAGAATCTCTTAGAGCATAATTAGTGGGAGATTCTCTCTAGGTTACTCTTGTAATTGGGCCCCAATTACTGAATAAAAACCCCATTAATGGTCCAAATAAGAGAGAATTGTTGTTGTGGGAAGGTTCAGAAGCAACCCCTTAAGAATGGTACGTGGCGTTTTTTAATTGGTTGGCTCGTAAATATAAAATGGAATTTTTTTTTTCTTCGCCATTTTCTTCTTCTTTGTTCCCGACTTTCTCTATCTCTTCTCTGTCGAATGAAGCGGCGAGAGAACAAGCGATTGTTCTGAAATCGGAAAAAAAATCAATGGAACACCACCACCACCAAAGCGACGACGGCGATGAAGATCGTCAAAACTTTGGGGGACCACCGCCGGGCAACAATTTCCCCGATGCTCTACCACAACCCCATGGCCTTTACCAGTCACAACCTCCTTTCGATCCTTACGCGCCTCCGCTTTACCGATCAGAACCTCAATTCGAGCCTCACGCTCCTCCGCCTAACTTCGGAGCTCTGGCACCACCGCCTTACTTCGAAGCTCCGCCTTACTTTGATGCTCCGGAACCGCCGCCTCCGTTTGGTCATGTGAGCCATGTCGGTCATCACTCTTCCAACGAACCCTACCCACCGGATCACCACCGTTACGGAGCTCATCCGCCGCCTGATTCAACGCTAGAGAGCTACACTGGTATGTCTAATCATCTCTCTCACTCACACCACGATCCAATTTACTTAACCACTTGGCTCCATATGTTTGGAATGAGTTAAAAGATTGAATCTTGTTGTCTACCATATAAGATGAAGAGAGAGGATTACAAGTTGTTATGTTCTCTGTTACTCTAGAATTTAGTTTTGTTGTTTAGGTTGTCAGATCCTATTGTGATGTTCATGTTTTCACGGCTTGTATAGGCTATTATTGATCTGGATGTTTCCATTGATTGAGCATTTTCAAGCTTGCTGATGATATCATAGTTTATTTGTATTTCTTAGTGGTTGTTTGTTGGAAGAGGAATGCAATTCCAAGTCAATTTTGGAGTTAGTCAAGGAGGTTGAAACGAAGTTAGAGACGTTCATAGAATCTGCGGAGAAGAAGAAACTGGAGCTAGGCAGAAGTGTGGAGTTTTTGGAAGAGGAGAACAAAGACATCAGTATCTTGTTTAGGGCTGCTTTGTCTGAGAAACAAAATGCAGAAAAGCAATTGAAAGAGAAAAATGTGCAGAAGGGATCAGCTTTGCTGCAAATCGCAGGACGAGGGTTGCAGAGGATAGGTTTTGGTTTTGTGTTTGGGGAACCATCACAGGAAAGCTCAGAAACAGGAAACCTTGTGAAGGACGAAGAAGAGAATGGTGTGGTATGTTTATTACTTTTCTCACAGTCTTGTGTTTCTTTGTTTTAGCATCAAGAAATCAAACACCGGTTTAACTATAATGGAATCTACGGCAAGAACAGGTTATATAACCTGATCCTTTGTTCTTATAGTTTGAAGCTTTGTGATTATGGAGTTGCTGATTGAAATATATTTCTTTGTATAGGTTCAAAAGCAAGCCTGCGACAAATTCGATCCGTCCTTCTACCCTCGGTTCAAGAAATGGTGTGATGACTACTTTTACTTTAAGGTCTGCAATTGTTTAACGCCATTCCAATTGTCTTTGTGAGATCTTAGCACTTTGTGAAACTAAAGACCTTAGGTTTAGAGTTATGTATCAATCAATGTATGTTTAGGGATGGATTTAGAGCCTCACGGTTTGGTAAAGTTGATATTGTGATAAGTTGTCACATACTGTTTGAAAGTACTAAAAGACTTTTAATGGTCTTGCCTGCAGCAACGGAATGAGAGGAGAGGGCTAGGAGAGATACTTTTTGATGATTTGAAGAGGCTTTTGGTGTTAATGCTGGAATTGCTTCTGTAAGGAAACAGATTAGAGGCAAAGAGGATATTGAATATGTGTAAGTTTCATTTCCTCTGAGCTGCTTCATTCACTAATATTGTAATCTCTTTGTATTAGATGTCTTGATGAGGTTCATTCACTAATATTGTAATCTCTTTGTATTGTAATCTCTTTACATACAATTTGACTCAATTAAAGGTTTAAATACAATTAAGAAACTTGAAATTGTTTACAAATTGAATTATAATATTAAGCAACTTGATAGGGTTTCTCTAGTGGAAGGTGATTTTGTTTAAATTTGGGGCAACCACACAATAAATCTTATTCCGGATTTTGTTTAATATGTTTAATATTTCAACTTTTGTAATATATGTTTACTATTCTGAATTTTGTAAAATATGTTTAATATTCCAAAGTTTGTAAAATTTTATTGTTTTCTATGTTATGTAATTTAAAATATTTAAATAATTATTTTGTCATTTTAGATAATTAATGTTCGATAATTAATCAACATAAATTTAAAAAAATTATTATTTAAATGCTTGAGTAACCATCAATGGGGTTCTCTAGTAATGGGGTGATTTTGCTTAAGTTCTCTTAGGATTGCTTAACTTAATTTAGTATTAATTATATAATTAATTAATAAGAGAGTAATTATGGAGGGTTACTCCACTAATGATGGTTTTATATATTAAAAGAGAAGCAATGCTGACATGTCGTACTTATAGAACTCTGGACACTATTTCCTTTATTTGTCATCAATTTTTAATAATATTTATATTTATATACTATTGTATTTTTCCAAAAATACAATTAACACCCAAAATTAAATTCTTATATTCTCTTTCTAACTTAATTATATCCTTTAGTTACATTTTCATAAAATCTTTAATATTAATTTTAAAAATTCTTTGTTCATATGATATGATAATATAAGATTGATGTTATAATAATTCTCACGAGTTAAATTTTAATTATTATTAAAAAAATATATATATTTTTTAAATATATATATATACTACACAATCGAATTTTAGATTTCAATTACTGATAAATATAATAGATTTTGTAAATAAAAATTACAGTAAAAACATTTAATAAATATTTTATATCGCATTATGTGCGGGTTGTTAGCTAGTAGAAGTTATACCACGAGCACACTAGATCTTCACAAGTGCCAGATCAACATGGAGAATAGGTAAAGGTGTCAAAAAGGATAACCCGACCCGACCCGACTCATACCCACATAGGTTCGAGACTTTTGTGGGCGGGTTCAATCCGATCCATTTATTATAATGAGTTGAATTTATATACCCAAACCCAATAATATAAAACTCAATGGCTTAATGGGGTATATGGATTATCCATGTATAAATAAAATAAAATAAAATAATTAATATTAAATCCATAACATATTATATAAAATAAATTATAAAACCAACCAAATTTTTCAAGTTTAAGAAAATAATATCAAAATATTAAAATAGAAAATCATCCTAAAATCCTAAAGCCAAAAATCTATAAAAGTAAAATAAAAAGTCATTCTTAATTTAAAATAAACTATTCTTAGTCTAAAATTAAAAAAAAACACTTGAATCTTTTGTAAATGATCCAGTGAGATTCTTTAACTTCGTAGTCTTCATTCTTCATATATACATATTATATTATATATATTATTTTTGTTTTTTTTGATTAACCAATGGGTAACCCATACCCGTTAAAATAATAGACAAACAGGGTAAACCCATGGATAACTACCCATGGTGCCATCTCTTGACATTTTTCTCTGCCAACTATTAATACAACTGGATTGCTATTATTTTACTTATCCAATTGTTCACGTTATATATCCAATTGTTTATATATGGAAACTAATAAATGTAGTTTGCATACAAGAATGAATAATTGACTTGATTTCGGTTAATTTTGAATTTCCGAATCCAAACTACAAGCTTATTTGTTTACATATACCAAAAAATCGTTTAGCCATTATTGAAAATCGTTTAAGAAAAAGAAAAAATAAATTATTTCATAAGTTTGACCATGTCAACGATCTACATTTATGATTTATCAAAATTAATTTTGACTCGATTATATGCGATCATTTATACCATAATTTCTGTAACTATTCTACTCGTATTATTAGTCACCATATTTGTTAGAATTCCATAACTGATCTTGTTTAGATCAAGCTCTTGAACGTACGTAAGATCTGGTGCTTTCGAGAGACTTTTACTAAATTTTTAGGATTCTCATATTTTTTTTAAATACAAAAGATCAAATATTTTGGTTGACAAAAAAAAAAAAATCAAATATTTTGGTTAACATTGAACAATCCTATGTCAGGTAATACTATATTTAAAAGTAAATCAAAATTAAAATAAACTAAAATAAAATAAAAACAAATGTATACTTCTTTATTAACAGTGAAGGATTTCAAATGCATAAATCACGCTGATTAGTAAGAATTTAAGATGGTTGATACATTTGATTGTTATCCAAAACTCTCATATAACAATGTTGAATTTCGAACCAATAAGCAAATCCGACAAAGATGTTTAGACTTTAAATGGGTGAACGAATTAGAAACCTCCTAAACAACATACATATCATGACAAGTAAAATTAACAATCATAACTGGCGATAATGTTTAGAGACAAGAACTAATTTTGACTAATCAGCATAAACAACAATGGGGCTTCTCACAGAGTGAACACCATCAGACCATATCAGGTGTGCGGACACAAACTTTTGATCAGCTTCGGGACCTTTGCCTGAAACAGTCACCGTGAAGGACTTCTTCATGTGCAAGGACTTCAGAAACAAGACTTCTGGAAACACCTTGACTTTGAGTTTAGATCCCACTACCTTTGCTTTGTAGGTGCCGTTACCCATACCAACATTAGTGACTGTTCTATGGAAACTCAGTTTGAACGGTTCTGCCGCCGTGACTTAAGCAGTCATCGAAGGATAGTTTAGGTTTCGGGGTAATGATTTGGTTTGTTCTTTAGTGCAACTGCTGCTATCACCGGAGATGAGTCTTAAGTTCTTCCCGGTGTAGTTCAAGCCACAAAGAAAGGCGATGTGGTAGGATTTAGTAGCTTCATAAACGAGTCCAGGATGAACTGCAGCTATCGGATCGACATGGCCCGCTCCGTAGGCAAACTCGGCCATCTCGTTAAATGGAGAAGTAGATACACTCATTGGCCAAGCTACACGAAACCCATCAAAAACAGAGTATTTTAAATTTTCTTGCAATACAAGAAAGTTATGTTGTAAAGAAAAAAAAACAAGGACAGAGTGATTTTTTTTTGCTTACCGGTAGTCATGATGGCGGATTGGATCATGGAAGGAGACCAGCGTGGGTGGAACGTTTTTAGGTAGGCGGCTACACCAGCAACATGCGGGCAAGACATTGAAGTTCCTGTATCAACAGAGTACTTTACACGTCTTGTGTCTGATTTGCTTGGTGGGGCATCAGGAGAATAAGCAGCAAGGATCTCTGATCCAGGCGCTGTTATATCTGGCTGAAAATCAAATTCATCATTTAATCAGACATAAGAATGTTAGAATGACAACTAGAAGTAACTTAGCTCTTCTGTGTTTCTATATATACCTTCAAGATATCAGGAATGATTGTGTTTGGGCCACGAGAAGAGTAGGAAGCAACGACTGGAGCTTTCTGATTAAAGATAGTCTCACTTTTCAGAACAGCTGCTTTAGGGTTTCTGGCCAAAAATAAAAAATGAAATAAAGATGGAGCTATACGATGGAGTACTATTTGTAAAATTAAAACAGAGAGATGGGTTTGTACTTTGTGGAGTTCATATACGAGAGGACAGTGTTATATTCGTCTTCCGATAGAACAGAGACTGGAAAAGAGAAGATTGATGCCACATCTCCATTGCGACTCTTAACAATGGATGCAACGGCTCCCATAGCTTGAGCTACATCTGCATTTTGCGGGGAATCACATAACACAATGTTTCCTTTCACAAGTTTACTGTCTAGACACCCTGGTGAGCAGAACCTGAAACAGAAAATACCATTAAACACTGCTATGTGAAGACCAAAATAGTTTAAAAGGATAAAATGTTTCTTGGAATAGAAGTTACCTTGCTGAAGCATCACCGCAACTACTTGAAGCTGATTGCCCATATACAAGAGGGTGCTTCCTTCCGTTAAGTTCAAACGAGTTTACCGATCTTCCCTGTTCCACAACAAGCATTAATGTTAAACGAGGAACTTGTTTTAAAGGAATGATGATTTGTTTCTTGGTACTTACGACAACTGTCTTGCCGTTACCGAGAACAACTTTGGTGACAAATGCGCGGTTTGTATTACTAGCAGCAACAGTGAAGATCCAAGGCGCAATGCTCGCGACTGTGCTACGTTGTGGACCACTGTTTCCTGCGGAATTTATAGTGAGGATTCCTTTGGCCATGGCATGGAAAGCCCCGATAGCGATAGGGTCTGCCTCGAACGGTGAACCGTTATCCCCACCTATGGAGATGGTAATAAGGTCTACCTTGTCTGCTATGGCATCGTCAAATGCGGCTAGAATTCCATCAGTGGTGCACCCATTGACGCCAGGGTCACATACTTTATAAACAGCTATTCTAGCAGCTGGAACGCCACCTCTCACGGTTCCATTACCGAGACCATAAAAGCTTACGTGCTTCACAGCGTTTCCAGCTGCCGTGGATGCTGTGTGTGAGCCATGTCCCATGTTGTCCCTCGCTGACTCAGCAAACCCTTCTAGTTTGGGTGTGTAGTACCGTGCTCCAATAAGCTTGCTGTATCGTTCACATTCATTTCAACTTTAAATTTGACAATTTTTAAGACATTTCAATTATATAATCAGTTTAAGGGGTTTCATACTTGTTGCAAGTGAAGTTTCTGCCACCTTTGCAAACACCTTTCCATTTTTTAGGAGGGGGACCAAAGCCTTTGCCGCTGAAGCTGTCCGATTCAGGGTAGATTCCACTGTCGATAACACCGATGATTGTATCGCTCTCTACAAGATTGTTTCGCTTTGTCCTTTTGCCTTCTTTGAGGCCCATAAAATTCCAGGACGTCGTTGTTTGGAGCTTCAGTATCTTGCTTGGAAACACAGACACAACTTCATCCATACCTAAGAAGTAATAGCGAAACAATTAAATCGTATAGAGTTAATGTTATTCCATATAAGAGATAAGTAATTTGAGTTAACTACACTTACTTGCTAGTATCTCTCTTTCGGATTCGGTTAGCCAGGCTGCGAATCCGTTGAAACTCCTTTTATAATTCCTAACCAAACGATCCTCGATCGAACTATAAGAATAATAAAAAAAAACTTTTCTTAGAGGATCTATGATTTTTTTTTTAATTTGATCGATAGACATGAAACCATATACAAATAATCACATAAACACTCTGATCTATAAAATTGGATTAAATCATTGCACCTCTCTCCGGTGACATCTTGAAGAATACTAGCATGATGGGACATTGGCATGTAGTCAACACGAGCAGGGAGTGCACCCATGTATACAATATACACCTACGGATATATCATCAGCATCAGCATCATGGTTGCTCATAAGTCATATAATTAGAACCATGATATGACCATGTTAACTAAGAAAGGATAATTTGTGCAATTACCTGTTTGTCATGTTCATTTTCGGCTGCTGCGGCAAAACTCACAAGCAGGGCAAAGACAAAGAGACATGAGGGTAGACAAGAGGAGAGAGCAGGTCTTGTCATAATTAATTGATTTAAGTAAAATGATATTTTTTATAAGATTGTTTATGAGAATAAAAGGATTTATTTATAGGAAGAGATTATGTACATTGGTCTAAGAATGCAATCAAAGTCCTTTAAGATTCTTTCTCTAATTACTAATATATATTAATGGCAATATATATAACGTTTTTTCCTTATTAATGGATTTGATTAAAACATTTAATTTGGCAATTTGGCACCGTTTCTACTTTCTTGGTCCACTATTCCTTGTATCCTCTTTTATTTTCTCTCTTTTAGTTGTTGTTCATGAATTCAAAAAAATATTTAAATAGAAAGAAATAACTTCTGCTTTGACTTGGTATATATAATTTCTCACTTTATACGACAAAAAAGAATAATATATAATGTTGACGAATAAAAAAAGAATAATATATAAGTTTATAAACAATAACAGTGTAGTTCTTATTAATATTATTTAATAACACTTAAATGGACAAACAAATGAATTTTTTTAAAAAAATTAATTTTATTATGACTAGAAATGAGTGTTGTGCCAATTATTTGAGCAAATTTAAAATACAGTTATACTCCTAAATTCGGTTTATTATGGCAGCCTAATCATGTGAGGCAGCCAGACAGGTTCATATAGTTTGACCTTACATGAACGAAATATCCGCCATGCTAATGTTTTTAATTAATTGCTCTTCCGGACAACGTGTCTAATCTTTAAAGAGAGGTAATAAAAATGTTCCAATGAAATTAAGAACTTTTCCAAAAGAAAAAATTAGGGAGGTATATTCAATTAGACATTTAAAGTTATTTGTGTACAATTAATAAATTCTATATTATTTAATTATGGATTTCAAAAAATCTATTAAAATTCACGTTTATTGAACTGATGATTTCAAAATTTATACTAGAATTTTTGCTCAAAAATACTTTTTAGAAAGTTTTTACATTGAATGCTATTTAATGCTTACAATCATATCCAAACAAGTTTAGTTAACTTTCTCTACTATCCTTATAACCAAACACAGTTAAAATATTTTAAATATCTATATAGATAATATTCTATAATTAATATAGATATTTAAAAGATTTATTTCAGATTTAAAAAAATTATTATCCTATCTTCTCTTTTTGATTTAAAATTTAAATATAGTGAATCATCATATAATACATAAAGTTAATAAAAAATATGTATTTTTTCCTTCAGATATTGTGATTTGAATTTTTTTAAACAAACATATATTACTCAATTAATATAAAAATACATGTGTTCAACATACATATATAGTAAATTTACTGTATATAGTAAATTATAAAATTTTAAGAATTTTATAATTTATAACTGATATATATATATAAACATAATAAAAAGTTTAAAATTATAAATATTTAAACAGATTAAATATTCAAAATAACACAAACTAGTTATATTACATGACGGGTTATATAACATTACATGATTGAACTGATAATACAAAAAAATAAACTATCATTAATATGATAAAATATGTCGAATCAAACTGATTTAATTAAGATTGTAAAAATTATTTTGTGGTATACCACAAATTATTTACTAAATCACTATAATTAACAAAAAAAAATACATTAACAAAATTAGTATTAAAATAGAATATTAACAAAAAAACTTACCCCGCGATATACCGCGGGTCATAATCTAGTCTACTTTAAAATTTATTGTCATTGAATTGATGATTTAAAATTTACTTTAAAACCCACTGTTATTCAAAACAATTTTTGGATTTAAATTTTAATGATTTTAGAGATTTTTGAGGATTTGTTTAGTTAATAAAACAGAAATTCAAATATCATGGTTTTATGTGGGATTTGAAATTTTTTTACAATAAATCATATCAGAACTCTGATCCTATGGATCCTATACGGTCATACTCCCCCTCGTATGGGTGGAGGAGCATCGTTTCTACTCGCTCTCTGGTGAATAAAGGGCTTATTATAAGGGCTGGCTCAGGAGCCTCCATTTCTATATGAAGTGACCCCTGGGTTCCGGGTCAAACCCCGAGACCAGCCTTAAGTAACGGTCCTTTTAAGGACCCAAATCTCCGTTTATCACATTTCATTGATCGTCAAACGAACTCTTGGCGTAAGGACATGCTTGTTGAGCATTTTGATCATGTGGATGTCCCTTTGATAGAGGCCATACCGCTAGGTAGTAGTTCGAAACCAGACTACTTAGGATGGCACTTTACAAAGACCGGAAAATATACGGTAAAATCTGGGTATGTGACAGAACGGTTGGACATACGTGGTACTTTTCAGGCTTTTGGGTTAGGCCCAGAGATTACTCCTCTTCTTGTCAGGGTTTGGCAAGTTCAGTGTCCACCAAAATTAAAGCATTTCATGTGGCAGGTTTTGACGGGTTGCATTTCGGTCTCTACTAATTTGAGACGTTGAGGGGTGAATTGTGAGGTTGGTTGTACAAAGTGCAGGGTGGATGAGGAGGATATTAATCATGCCATATTTTTGTGTTCACCGGCTCGTCAGGTCTGGGCTTTAGCGTATGTACCGGTAGGGTCGCTCCTCTTTCCGACTGAGTCCATATACGCCAATGTCGATCATTTTTTTGATCCTAAAAACCTGGGTTCACAGGTAGCGGCTTTTCCGTGGTTGATGTGGTACATCTGGAAAGCCCGGAACGCCTATGTTTTTGAAGGTCAGGACGAACGCCCTGATGAGGTTGCCCGAGTGGCACAAGGAGAGTCGGTAGCCTGGCAGGCGGCTCAGGCGGAGGTTGAGGTGGGGGAATCTCCCATCTCTCCTAGGGGTCCAGCTTCTGGGGCTCGAGGAACTACTCCAACTTTTCCTCCGGTTTTTACAGGTTATAGATGTTATGTTGACGACTCCTGGAAGGCAACTGATGTTTTTGCAGGGCAGGATGGTTTTGTACCATGTCACATGGATCGCCGCCACTACACGGAGTTACCAATTTCCGCCGGAGTTTATCCCCGCTACATGCAGAAGTTGAAGCCTTCATTTGGGCGATGCGGTGTATGATTGGACATGATTTCCGGGATGTGGTGTTTGTTACAGACTGTTCAGACTTGGTGAAGATGGTGTCTTCTCCTCATGAATGGCCAGCTTTCGCAACTTACCTTGACGACATTCAGATCGACAGGGAGGAGTTTTCTTCCTTTTCTTTGATTCATGTTTCGCGAACCGCAAATGTACGAGCGGACTCTCTGGCACGACAAGCGCGTGTATCTCCGCATCATGTTTTGTTTGTAAACAATTTCCTTCCAAATTGGCTTGTTTGAGCTAATTCTTTTGTTGAAAAAAAAATCATATCAAATTCACTAAAATCATGAAAATCATTTAAAATCTCATTAAAATTTAGATTGGAATATTAGATTGAATACACCCTTACTGTTTATTATGGCTATGATTCTCTCTTACAACTTTGATCACTTGTTTAAAGTACTCTTTATGTCTAATAGATATATTCAGATTTTAGTTTAAATATGTTGTAACTAATTATATTCTTAATAATTATAGTGAAGTTCCATTTAGAAAGCAAATAAATATCAATATACATATACATATACATATATATATATTTATACTTAATAATAAAATCACTGGCTAGTGGCTAATTACATGGATTAGTAGAAGCACATACAGTCAACAAAATAACTAATAAGTATCTTGTTAGTAAACGAAAGAAAGAAGATATATGTAGCCAAAAAGACCCCAAAAACAAAAACAGAAGTTTACTAATAAGGTTATTTGTACTTTTGTTGACTGTTTTTGCTTCTACTAATCCATGTAATTATGCAGTGATTTTTTTAAAAAGCAGTCAATTAGTTAACAAAATTACTTCATGATCATCTCCTCATTTCATTATTACCTCTTCTATTGAACTTGTTCCACATTTTCATATTCAATTTGGCTTATTAAGTTATTTATAAACTCTCACAAATACAATCATTGCTTGCTCTTATTAACGAAAAATTATAAATACTTTTTTTTTATAGTTGTAATATACCCCTTTGGAACATGCTCTTACTTTATGCCAGCCTGCTTACGTATCATTAGTTGCCACATAGGCAAAGTAACTGAAGCTTTTTGTCTTTTCCCTAAAACACGACGTCGTTTTCTATTCCCTGACACAACAGATACGTATAGATATAATTCACTTTTATTGCTTTCCTCAGCTCTCTCCCTCGAGAATAAGAAGAAGAAGACGAAGCCCCCAACAAGCAAAATTGAAACAAACAGTACATATTTAATTTTTTTTTTCATCTTCCACCATTGATTGTGAGAGAGAGAACTAAAGTTAAAAAGCCTCTCTCACTCAAAGTTTCTTTCTTTGTAGATCTGAAAAATTCGATTTTTTTCTTTTTCTTTTTCTTCTCTCGATTCATCCGCCATTTTTGCGAAAAAAGGTTACACGAATCGTCTTTCCTGATTTACTTTGTGGGTTCTTGTTAATTTCGTTGGATCTGGGTTTGATTATGGAAATCACTGACAAAGGTTCTCTTTTTTCGAATGTGTAGGTTTTGATTGTGAGATCGGAGAGAGAGAGAGGGAGGGAGAAAATGACGCATAGAGTAGATCAGGAATATGATTATTTGTTTAAGATCGTGTTGATCGGTGATTCTGGTGTTGGCAAATCTAACATCTTGTCTAGATTCACCAGGAATGAGTTTTGCTTGGAATCTAAATCCACCATTGGTGTTGAATTCGCCACCAGAACTACTCAGGTGATATTCTAACTTTCTTTTTCTCTGTTTCTCTCTTTTAAGTACACCTGTGTTGGGATTATAATTCAGTTTGTTTGCTGTTAGAATCAGAGAACAGATAGTGATTTAGGTGATGTGTATATGTTTAGAGTCTTAAAGGTGTAATTTTTGTGGTTTTGATTTATCCTATTGTCCATGAAGGTTCCTACTCTCTGTTGGTTTTGCTTGTAGCTTCATGACTCCTTTAGTGTATTGTAGAATTCAGGTGTTTGATAGTTTATTCTTTAAGTCTGTTTTTTTTCTTTAGAGTTGCATCTTATACCGGTCCTGTGATATGGGGAATTCGGGTGAAAGGTCTTGTCCTCAATACAGTTTTTTTTCAGTTATTTCGTTTCTTAAGATTGAAGAGTACACTGTTTTGAGAGTATATGGAATCCAATTCTTTTCTCAGCTACTAAAGTGTATTGATTTCTCCTTTTGTCTTGTTAAGAATTTTTGTTCAAGAGAGAATCTTAGCTGTGCTGGCTTTGAGTCATGACAGATGCTTTTCTCATTTGAAGGCTATAAGTGGATGGTCGTGAGGGGCAAATTGAAAAGATTCTCACAGCTTGTCTTCAATAATTTCATTGTATATATTGATCATTGTTGTCATTTGTCATGCATGACCTTGTCCACCTTTATACTCTCTTAAAGTCAACTGATAAATTTTTTGAGAAAAGAATTATGTTATACGCTTGTGTAGTTGTATGCAGACAGATGCGTTAAAAATGTTCGTGGTTAATGTGACTATGATGGTTTAACAACTCCATAAAATATATGGTCTTAACTTTTGATTGTTGAAACATTAGTAAATTTTTGAGATGCTTCAGTTCTTGAGATCTAACTGGTCGTTACTGCGAATGTATTATGGATACACAGGTGGAAGGAAAGACAATTAAGGCCCAGATCTGGGATACTGCAGGTCAGGAGAGGTACAGGGCTATCACCAGTGCTTATTACAGAGGCGCAGTGGGTGCACTTCTTGTGTACGATATTACCAAGAGACAGACCTTTGACAATGTCTTGAGGTGGCTGCGTGAACTGAGAGACCATGCAGATTCCAACATTGTGATCATGATGGCTGGGAACAAATCTGATCTGAACCACTTGAGATCCGTTGCTGAGGAAGATGGTCAGAGTTTGGCCGAGAAGGAGGGTCTCTCTTTTCTGGAGACTTCAGCTCTTGAAGCTACAAACGTGGAGAAAGCGTTTCAGACCATCTTAGGAGAGATCTACCATATCGTAAGCAAAAAGGCACTGGCTGCACAAGAAGCAGCAGCAGCTAATTCGGCAATCCCTGGGCAAGGAACTACGATTAACGTTGATGACACATCTGGAGGCGCGAAACGAGCATGTTGCTCTTCTTAAAACCAAAAGGTAAACGGGTTTGTTCCGCTTGTTCACTCTCCAAAGATTCAAAAACTTTTGTTTTTTCACTTGGCTTCTCTTCTTTCCAAGTTTTGGCTGATGAAACGTAACTATGCAAAGACTATGTAGAAATACTTCTGTCTGATTTACTCTTCCGTTGGGTGTTTGTGTTCAGTTAAAGCTTGTGAGATTAGTCAGTAGTAAAGCTTGTTAGTATTATATACTTTATTCTTCTCGCCGTTGGTGTGTTTTCCTCATTTCTGGTTTATAAAGTTTTTTCCTTGTTTCTATCTCCGATTTAAGCTGGTTCCTCTTGGCTTTTGGTTTAAATCATATACCAATGTATCTAGTTCCAGAATCATTTCTTTATTTTACACACTAACTCATTGCTAGTTGTTTTAAACCGACCAAACTATGATCATAATCATCATAATCAGTGATAAAAAAAAGGAGTGATGGAGAAACCGAGAAAGAAACGTCATCGTAGCCAACTTGCGAAACTAAACAATTTGCATGCAATAAAGAATTCATAATACTTATAATATAAATCGTGGAAAATTGTACATAGTCAACGTGTGAGGTCTTTTCAATCATCTCTTACCACAGGGATTCCAAAATGTGACGAAAATATTAATTCCATTTAATGTTATACACGAAAATATTAGGTGACTTTTTTAATCGGGAAAATAACATAATAGTTAAAATGCGACATTAATTATTAATCATCTAGAATTATTTCCCAATTAAATTAGATGTTTTTATAAGGTAAATAAATTTGGAATAGGTTTATTAACCTAAAGTGCATAAAAACAGAGTAAAGGCAAAACAACACAGCTTTTAGGTTCCCTGCCCAATGGAGAGAACCCAGAGATTACCAAATCGTTTTCGGTAAACGCACCCATCAGAGAAACTACCTTGTAATAATAACAAAATCATAAATCTGGAAGATAGATTAATTTTAAAAGGCGACACCTTTTTTTATTTTGAAATTTGTATATTACTTTTTCTTTCCTGGGCGATCGAATCCAATCAAAAAGCCAAATCCAATCGGAAAGATTGAAACTTGGAAGGTGGGTTAGTGAGTTGAATGGCGCAACAAGGTCAGGGAAGCATGGAACCTGATGTTCTCGACGATATCATTAGGCGTTTACTTGATTACAGAAACCCTAAAGCTGGTGGCACGACGAAGCAAGCTATGCTCAACGAGTCTGAGATCCGACAGCTTTGCTTCGTCTCTAAAGAGATTTTTCTTCAGCAGCCTTGTCTTCTTGAGCTCGCTGCCCCTGTTAAGATCTGCGGTAATTAACTTTCTCTCTCGATTTCCAGTTTTTTTGGTTTTTGTCTGCTTGTTCGCTTTGGGATCTGAGATATTTCATGATTTCGTATCATCTCGCCTTCTCGTATTTAGTTTCGTGGGAATAGGAACGAATAGAATTGAAGTTATGTGGGAATGTATAACGGGAAACGAGAGAGAGAGAGAGAGAGAGGGATAAGGTCATTAATTGCAGCAGCTAATCTTGTTAGAAAGAAAAGTAAAGGAAATAAATAAGTGGGGGAGAATGTGTTTGTGAATGTGTTTGTTTAGCTTTACCCTGTTCTTGGAGTCTAGGAACCTACCTGAGAGGATCTGGTTATTCAGTAGTATGGTATTGGTAATTGAGCTTGTACGGTCATCTTAATCTTTCCTTGTGAAAATGCATTGGTTTCTCTGCTTGTCTTCAAGCATCATTAAATGGTTCTTATGGGTTCCTAGGTTGATGTGTAACATTTTTGTTTAGGCGATTGATAGTCTACGAATCGGAGAGGCTCGGTTATATGAGAGAAAGCAAGTTCCTTTTTATATAAGCAAATCCATGTGCTGCTATCTTTGTTCTTCTTCAACTGAAATATCTTTTATTATGGTTCTGGTGAATTCTTAGGTTGATCTGTACCTTTTGGTTTTGTGTTGTTTCAGGTGATATTCACGGTCAATACTCAGATTTATTGAGGCTTTTCGAGTATGGAGGTTTCCCTCCTGCAGCAAACTACTTATTCTTAGGAGATTACGTTGACCGTGGGAAGCAGAGTTTGGAGACTATTTGTCTTCTGCTTGCCTACAAGATCAAATACCCTGAAAACTTTTTTCTCTTAAGAGGAAACCATGAGTGTGCGTCTATTAACAGAATCTACGGATTCTATGACGAGTGTAAACGAAGATTCAACGTGAAGCTCTGGAAAGTATTTACAGACACTTTTAACTGTCTCCCTGTGGCAGCTGTCATAGACGAAAAGATACTTTGTATGCACGGTGGACTTTCTCCCGATTTGACCAATGTGGAACAGATTAAGAACATAGAGCGTCCAACTGATATTCCAGACTCTGGTTTGCTTTGTGACCTTCTTTGGTCTGATCCTAGTAAAGACGTCAGTGGCTGGGGGATGAATGATCGCGGCGTCTCCTACACTTTTGGCGCTGACAAAGTTGCTGAGTTTCTGATAAAGAACGATATGGATTTAGTCTGTCGTGCCCACCAGGTTAGTACATTGTATATATGTTTCCTCTAGTTTATTAGGGATATGAAATCTGAGCTCAAGAACCTATAATGTTTTCGCAGGTTGTAGAGGATGGGTATGAGTTCTTTGCTGATAGACAGCTTGTGACTATGTTTTCTGCTCCAAACTACTGTGGTGAATTTGACAACGCGGGTGCATTGATGAGTGTTGACGAAAGTTTAATGTGCTCTTTCCAAATTCTTAAGCCTGTGGATCGGAGGCCGCGGTTCTTTTGAAGAGAAAGAGGTATAGAGCTGAGTCTTTCTTAAAACCTTTGAACTTCCTCTTAGTGTCAGAATCTCAGCTAGGGCTATATCAGTTTCATCCGCAATATCGTAGTAAAAAGTTATTGCATCTCATAATAATAAGTCGATGGCTAGCTTTCATCGAATCTCATGTTGTTAAAAATAGAATTATGATAATAGCGCCTCATTTGATGTACAGTTGACTAGCTGAGTCAGAGAGCTTTTTAAGAGTTTGTGTAGCAGTTTCCATGTTTCAATTTTTCTTGACATCTCTGTTTGTCAAAGTGTTAATCGTCACAATTCTCTCATATGCCTTTGCAGTCCATAACCCTGATTCAAGTCTTACGGAAAGAAAGGGAGGAGAAAAGGCGACAATGGATGTTGGTGGCAGATAATTCTGAACCTCCTGAGTAGTCTCCAGAGTTGCAAATGCAACTATACATATATATTTACATGGTTATCATCTCTGCCACTTACTTTTAAATGTTGTCTTGTTTCTGCAACCCAAATTTTTTGCTCTGTTTTCTTTTCTTTCTCTGTTCTTTCACATGTCAGAGATACAAATCCTCTTTAAGTGTATATATACTTCATATGTATCAGAATCACACTGCGGGATGCTTCTGTTCATGGATGCTTAGTAAAAAACAAAGGGTTCTCTAGATACTGATTACTTGATTAGCAGCAGTCGTATCTGTGGTTTTCTATAGTTATCTGTGTCGTTAGCAAACTATGATGATGAAAAAAACTTGTGGAGAGAACCTGCAGGGGGAAGTTCATCAAGCTGGTTTTTGTGTTCCATTAGAAATCTTTCATACTTTGATGATGAATAACAAGCCTGAATCTATCCAAATTTAGCACAGATTCGTCCAAAAGCAGTATTAAATTGAGTCTTATGGTACTTTGTTGTTGTTGCTATCGGGCTTGTTAAGCAGCGGTTCTTTATCTTATTCGTTTCTCCCACATGAACCAACCATATCAAACTTATCACCAAAACAGCTTCATCATAGCAACAGATCGATGGTTTTGCCGTTTTGGATTAGTTTGCTCTAGCAAAATTCTAGAAAGATATAACAATTTAGTAACGGCCAAATGTAACACACGTTCGTCACAAACATAGGATTCTCACAAGTGGGAGATAATTCATATAGTATACGTTTTAACATAAGACTAAAGTAGTAGTTTCGGCAGGGGAAAAAGCCAAAAAATACCTCATCTATTATTATTATTTGAACATTTAATACCTCATCTTTTTCGTTGAAAGAAAAATATCTTATTTAATTATCATTGGCTTAAAAATATTTAATCTTTATATTGTTGCCGGATTCTAACCCGCGGTTTAACAGTCTTTAACGGACGTTACAGATCATCAAACGGGCGTTAAAATCAAATCACACGTGTGTATATGGATATATACAATACATTTACCTTATTTACGTGATATGTTGTCGAAGTGTAATGGTTAGAAGTGGGTTGGTTTTGTTTCCTAACCATGCTTCGAACCCCCTTCTTCCCCCAAAACTTTTTTTTTCAAAAGAATTGTTGAAGAAGAGTGTTTGACTGTTTGGATTCTTAAAAGTCTTTCTATCAATACTCGCTCAACTATATGTTCTGTTTTGAGATTTTCCGAATCATATCCGACGAATCAAATGTGATTTTTATTTTTTTCATCTCTAGAATCTGAAGAGTCATACAAACTCTCCCCAATGATTATCCTCGCCGTTGTTTCTAGTAGATACATCGACGGTTGGCTAAGTGATGAAGAAATCGATGTCGTTTATTAGATCGGGAAAATCAGTTGTAATGGATGGATTTGAACGCTTTGGTTTTAGGCGGCCACACCAATGGAGGTTAGGGTTGCGATTAGTGAAAAAAAAAAGTTTTGGGGGAGGAAGGGGGTTCGAAGCATGGTTAGGAGACAAAACCAACCCGCTTCTAACCACTACACTAAGACAACATATCACATAATGGTAAACGTATTGTATATATCTATGTACACACGTGTAATTTGATTTTATCGCCGTTTGATGATCTGTAACGTCCGTTAAAGACTGTTAAACCGCGGGTTAGAATCCGGTAACAATATAAAGATTAAATATTTTTAAGCCAATGATAATTAAATGAGATATTTTTCTTCTAACTAAAAAAGACGAGGTATTAAATATCCAAAAAAAAATAGATGAGATATTTTCAGCTTTTTCCGAACTGGGCAGAGTACCATATGATGAGGACCCAATGATTTTTAATAACAGTATTATTGAGTGTTGTTTAATGAATTGAACTCGGAATTTATTGATTAACATGGTCAGACTTAGCTCTCTGTCTCTCTTCTCATCGGTAGAAGAATCTTTTTCAAGTTGCCTGGTGGTAATTTAAAATATATGGATATATATATCTATATATTTTACGTAAGTTATCAATATGATTTTATATTCAAAAAAAAAAGTTATCAATATGATTTGTCAAAGAAAAAAAAAATCTATTTTCTTGATAACCACATTGAGATTACTAGAAAAGAGAGGTTGGGGCTTTGATTTGGAAGTAAATCCAACATGGAACAGGTGGAGCTACGGGTTCACAACCATCCTTTGTTACGTTTTGCTCGATTCTATGATGGCCGATGTGCCAGGTGCCCACGTGAAGGTTACATTTATGGAGGCTATCGTTGCAATGAGTTGGGTGTGATAAGGTGTTCCATAAGGAGTGCGCTGAGTCAAAACCCGAGATCAGCCACCATGCCCACCCTGAGCATCCTCTCAAGCTTTTCATGGAAACTCCTGGCTATAATACATGTTCTGTTTGTAAAAAATATGTGTGGCTTGGTTATTCTTGTTCAACATGTGACTTAATTTGCATTTGGTTTGTGCGCGGATCTCTGCTATTGAGAATCATAAGGTGCATGAACATCCGCTCGAACCTTCCAAAAGATCATGGCTTTCGGGATATGTCACAGTTCCCATCCCAAACACCCTCTCAAATATCTCAAACTTGGAGCTCCCAGTTACGCCGACAATAAATGCCTTCTTTGTGGGATAAAGTTTCAGGATGAACTCTTTAACAGAGAAATGAACGTTGAGCTTTACCACTGTGATGTTTGTAACGTAAGCATATGCCTGTCATGTGAGGGAAACCCTCCACCACTTGTTGTTGTTAGTCCGACGACCCACGAGCATCAACTTCACCTCATTCCAAGAATTCTCGATTTTACCTGCAATGCTTGTGGGATCAAAGGCGACCGAAGCCCTTATTTTTGTCTTCAATGCAATTTTATGATTCATCGGCAGTGTATATCGACTTACCCCGCATCATAAACATCAACCGTCATGATCATCGCGTCTCATACACTTGGCATCTCGGACATGGGAATCGAAACTGCGGAGTGTAGAGAAAGGTATTTCGTATATTATACAAAGAGATTACATAGGAGAATTGTACTAGAACAGAGGAGGAGACTCTAGGGTTGTACATGTAAGGAATGTTCCATATGAGATACAATCAGATATTACAGTATTAAAGAGGGATGATACGGCGTATCCTTGACACGCCCCCTCAAGATGGAGGAGCCTTGCGGACTCCAATCTTGTCGCGTAGATGAAGAAACTGTGTCCGAGGTAGCGGTTTAGTAAACGCGTCCGCCAGTTGATCTCTAGTGTTCACGTGAGCAACACGAAGCATCCCTTCCTGAACTTGACCACGAATGAAGTGATAATCGATTGCAATATGCTTCATTCGGGAATGAAAAACGGGATTGGCGCATAAGAATGTGGCCCCTACATTGTCACAGTAGACCACAGGTGTAGTTGGGAGTGGAATGCCTAGTTCAGTAAGTAAGCTGCAGATCCAACGAATCTCCGATGCCGTGTTCGCGACGGCCCTATACTCCGCTTCAGTCGATGATCTTGCAACACCTTTTTGCTTCTTCGCTGTCCAAGAGATGGGGTTCTGACCGAGATAGAAAATGTAGGCATTAGTGGAGATATAGTCATCCGAGTCTCCTGCCCAGTCTGCATCAGAGAAAGCATGTAAGGTGAGATCATTCTTCGCAGAAAAGAAAATGCCATGTGTTGTTGTGCCAGCCAAATATCGCAGAATCCTCTTCGCTGCTTGCTAGTGAGCTTCTGTAGGGCGATGCATAAACTGAGATAATCTATTGACCGCATACGCAATATCCAGTCTTGTGAATGCCAGATATTGTAGACTTCCCACAAGTTGACGGAACACTGTTGGAACAGAAAGTGGGTTGCCTGATGTGAGGGTGAGTTTCGGAGAGGATGCCATCGGTGTACATACTGGATTGGCATTGATCATGTTATGACGATGAAGCAGATCGAGAATGTATTTTCGTTGTGATAAGTGGAGACCGTGTGACGTTCGATGCGCTTCAAGACCCAAAAAATAATTGAGATCTTTCGGGTCCTTGATCGAGAAACGATCAGCAAGGAGCTGGAGAATGTGTCAAATTGTGGAGTGTTGATTTCCTGTCATCAAAATATCATCGACATAGACCAACAGATAAACCCAGTCCATACCATGATGAAGCACAAATAAGGATGTATCGGCCAATTAATTTTTGAAACCAAGCGAGAGAAGATACGTCCTCAATTCAGTGTACCATGCTCTAGGAGCTTGCTTGAGGCCATATATAGCCTTATGCAACCGATATACGTGATTGGGTTTGTCTGGATCTACGAACCCCGGAGGTTGGTCCATGTACACCTCCTCATTCAATGTCCCCTGAAGAAACGCCTTATTCACATCGAGCTGTTGGATTGGCCACGACCGTTGGACAGCAACATCAAGGACCAAGCGAAGTGTTGTAGATTTTATCATGGGACTGAAAGTTTCTGTGTAGTCACGGCCAAGCTGTTGGTTGTAGCCTTTTGCGACTAGCCGAGACTTACACCTGCCAAGAGAACCGTTAGGAAGAAATTTATTTTTATAGATCCACTTACATCCCACAATGTTTTTATTTGGAGGACGAGGGACCAAATCGAGAGTTTGGTTGCGAGCAAACGCATCAATTTCTTCAGACATCGACCCTCTCCATCGTTTGTCTTTGAGTGCCTGGTTCACGGTCAATGGTTCAGGAGGAATGGATGTTGTAAGGGCGGCTGAAAGATTGAGTTTAGACTTAAGTTTGGTTATGTTGTTTTTGGCACGGGTTGTCATATTGTGTCGGTTTTGGGGCGGTGGTGGAACAGGTTCCGGCGACGGTGATGGAGATGGTTGCGGGGATTCAGTACTATTAGATGAGCTAGAGGACGAGGATGTGGATAGTTGTTGGGCTTGAGATGAGCTAGAGGGCGAGGATGTGGATAGTTGTTGGGCTTGTGAGGAGGAAGAAGATTGTGGGCTTGTATCTGTTTGGGCCTGATTGGGTGATATAAGATTATTAGTGGGCCGGATAGGTGATGTGTGTTGGGTTTCGCTATCGTAGGTGTTGCTAGGACTCGAAACAGATCCGATGGAGTCAGAACCTGATCGAATCGGCTTTTCAATTGAGTTTGTCGATGTCATACCTGGGCGAAGATCAAAGCTCGGTGGTCCCGGTGGTAGTAGCTGTGGCGTTACGAGTGGCGGATTGGAAGGGATGACTGAAATGGGTGGGTTGGAGACACTCGAAGTTGCGATAGGGACGGTGGATTTTGTGGTGATTAGAGTGGAATAAGGGAAACTGTTCTCATCTGACATGGCGTGATGCATATACACGACCCGAGCTTGGTTGTAGGCAGAGATAGGCGCTTTGAGTCAGTGAATAACCCAAAAAGATGCATTGAGCAGAACGATTGTCCAACTTGTGATTTGCGTAGGGTCGAAGCCAGGGAAAACAGAGACACCCAAAGATGCGAAGCTTTGAGTAGTTCGGTGTAACACCAAAGAGTATGTGAGACGGAGACTGCATGTCAAGAACTGGCGTGGGAAGAAGGTTGATGAGATAAACCGCCGTGGCAAACGCGTATGTCCAGTAGGTATTAGGCATGTCAGCTTTTGACATAGGAGAGATAGACCGGTTTCCACAATATGACGGCGGCAGAGGATAGAAACGGGAGATGCCGGCAGAGGATAGAAACGGTCTAAGGGCAATGAATTCTCCTCCGTTATCGAAGTATAAGGTGCCAATGCGAGTGTTGAATGGATTTTCTACCAGGGACTTGAATGGTATGAAGGTTTCACGTACTTGGGATTTGGTTTTTAGCGGGTATAGCCAAGTATATCGAGTGTAGTGATCTATGAGAACGAGGTAATATTTATAGTTGTCAATTGAAAGAACAGGAGAGGTCCAAACGTCTGTAAAGATAAATTCGAGAGGACGAGTAGAGGTGATTGAAGTTTGAGAAAATGGAAGCTTATGGCTTTTATTGATTGCACAATCATTGCAAAATTTATTATAAGAGAGAGATTGGGAACAAGGAAAAGAAAAAGTGGAGACAAGAGATTGAAGAATAGAGGAAGAGGGATGGCCTAAGCGAGAGTGCCAATCGGCCATGGAAGGTTTGATGGAGGAGGAAGCAAACAACGAAGTAACAGGAGATGGAGAAGTAGGCCACTCGTATAGCTCAGCTCTAGCCTTGCCTTGCAGCAACGGGACCCCCGACCTCAGATCCTTCACCTGAAAATGAGCAAGGGCAAATTCAACCGTAACGTTATTAGCGTTACACAAACGATAGACAGAAATAAGATTTTTATGAATGTTAGGGACACAAAGAACATTATTGAGAGTTAAGGGTCGGTGAGAGGAAGGTAGGGAGAGTGAACCAGTGTGTGAGATGGAAAGGGCTGAACCGTTACCAACAGTGACACTGTCGCCACCGTTATATGGATGATGAAGAGACAAGTTGTGAAGATCACTTGTCATATGATGAGTATCACCGCTATCCATGATCCACGGATCAGATGACGGACGAGGAGCAATGGAAAGATTTGCGCGTGGCTGCCATGGAAGGAATGGAGACGGGAGCAAGCCATTGGAGGATCCAGTCTGATTTGCGTGGAGTTGCGGACACCGTTTGGCGCTGTGACCAAAAATACCACATAACTGGCACTTACCTTGATATCCTTTGGTGCCACGATTGTCCTGGCGAGAGGATGAGTATTGATTGTTGTTTTTGTTGTTCCAGTTTTGTTGTTGACGAGAGTGGTGTTTGCCTTGATAGGGTCGGTGTCCGGAGGAGGCAACATTAGCGGTGATCGGACCAGGTCGCGAAGCAGAGTAGGAAGCAGCCAGCAGTTTAGCTTCCCGGTTGAGAAGTTTTTCCACAATCTCAGGAATAGAAGGGGGAGTTTCACGGCCTTCGATTTGATCCACCACAGATTTATAATCTTCTGCTAAGCCTTCAAAAATGTACTCAAGTTTTTCCTGATGGTCAACAGGTTTGCCGAGGAGAGCGAGTTTGTCAAAGCGGATGATGAATCCTTGAATGTAGTCGTCAATAGTCTTGTCACCCTTGGTGGCTTGCTTCAGTTGAATCCGAAGTTGTTGGATGTGTCCCCAGCTGGGACTTGCATAGGTAGCAGCAATCGTCTTCCACATGTCTTTGGAAGAAGTGGTTGTGGACACCAGTGGTTGAATAGAGGAACAGAGAGTACCGAGTAAACCACTATAAATGAGTTTGTCCTGGCGGCGCCATGTTGCAAATGCAGGATTCGGCGTAACCTGATTTCCAGTGGAACCATCAAGAAAGCCGGCAAGATCATACCCGTCAAGGAGGGAGTGAACCTGAACTTTCCAGGTCAGGTAATTGGTAGAGGTGAGCTTTGTGATGTTGCTCATGTTAACGTGAAGAACAGATTGAGAAACGTCGACTGTTTCAGCAGCCATGGAGAAAAACAGAGATAAAGACAATGAGGAAGAAGAGAAAAACAGAGAAAGAGAGAAAGCGGCGGAAGAAAAGAAAATTTTATAGGGTATCGTTGTGGCTCTTGATACCATGTAGAGAAAGGTATTTCGTATATTATACAAAGAGATTACATAGGAGAATATATACTAGAACAGAGGAGGAGACTCTAGGGTGGTACATGTAAGGAATGTTCATATGAGATACAATCAGATATTACAGTATTAAAGAGGGATGATACGGCGTATCCTTGACACGGAGTTTGTCGTAAAACGGTGGATGGGTTCTACGGGGCTTACTCTTGCTCGAAATGTCCCAATTATGTTGTTCATTCGTTATGTGCAACTAGAAAAGATGTATGGGATATGGTTGAACTAGAAGGAACACCCGAAGAAGAAGAAGTTCCACCATTTGAAGTGATTGACGATGACGAGAAAACAATAAAGCACATGAGTCATGATCATGATTTAATACTCAACAAGAATGGTAGGATTCTCCACGAAAGCAAGCTTTGTGAAGCATGCGTCTTCCAGATCAATACTGATCCGTTCTATAGTTGTGAGCAATGCAGTTTCATTATACATCAAGCATGTGCTGTTATGCCTAGGAAGAAAAGGCATGTTTGTGCAATATACCCTTCACTCTTCAGACAAGCGATAGCAAGGATTCTTTCGGCCAAATAAAAGAGTGTACTCTTTGTCTCCAATATTTCACTGGTTTTGCGTATATAGCTCGTGATGATCAAGTTATGGATGTACGATGCGGTTCAATATTTGAACCATTTTCCTACGAAAGTCATCCGCATCCTTTATACTACAAGTCGATATGCAACTCTAAGTGTGATGCTTGCGACACAACTACAAGTTATCAATTACACATGTTCCGGCATATGTTATGTTGTGATGAGTGTGAATTTAGCTTGCATTTCAGGTGCGCTACTTTACCAAGGGAAGTTATGAAACAAAGGTACGATGATCATCCTCTTTACTTGTCATATAATGACAACAATAACAATGATGCTTGCGACACAACTACAAGTTATCAACCACACATGTTCCGGCATATGTTATGTTGTGATGAGTGTGAATTTAGCTTGCATTTCAGGTGCGCTACTTTACCAAGGGAAGTTATGAAACAAAGGTACGATGATCATCCTCTTTACTTGTCATATAATGACAACAATGTGGATGGCGATTACTGGTGTAATGTGTGTGAAAAAAGGTAGACGCAAAGATATGGTTCTATACATGCGATGTTTGTGGGGTCACTTTGCATGTTTCATGCGTTGTGGGAGACCTCTTCTATCAAATGCCAGGACCCATTTCAATGGTACAAGACTCATACAGAGTGGTATCGAACACTTTTATTTGTAGACCACTTTGCTCCATGTGTAACTCTAGATGCAAGTTCCCTCATATTCTTCGTTCTTCCGAAAATGGTGTTTAATATTACTATTGTTCTTTTGACTGTTATAAAGATCCTTGGGAATTGTCGGATTACTAATAATGCACTTGCATTATCTCTTTGTAACCAATGGCAGTAAGTGACTATGTGTTGTTTCTATATTTTTTTTTTCTTTTTCTCCAAATGTTCCAAAATCCACAAATTTGTTTGTCGTTTTATTTAAATTCTGGACTTGTTTTTGATTTCACATGATTTCTTTTCTATTACAACATCAATGATTTCATACTGTGGGTCATATTATTTTCACTACTGAACTAACTACCAACGAAAAGATCATGGGACTTTGTTGGTTTTATATAGTCCTCTTACCTTCACAGTGACTAATACAGAATCAAGCTATGTTCGTTTGACACAGCCAGAATAGCGACTACAACTGCAAAAACAAACAATAGCGACTACAAAAAGAAACTTCACTTTAAAAAAGTTTTAAAAAAATCAATATAAAAAAAAGAAAAAAAAAACAGAACTAAAACTAAGTTAAATTAAATTAATCTAATTAAATTTATTAATTTTTATAAATCAATTTATTATATAAAATGAAAACAATTTAGTAAATTGATTTTTTTTTATAAAAAAATAGGTAATTAGTTCTTAGACATGAAATCCATAAAATTTAAATGATTAATTTAAATATCAATTTTCATAACTTAATAATTGCAGATTAAAAAGAAATAGTAACTGTCAAACGAACACCACATCGATTAATCTTAGCGAATGTCATACAAACAACAAAACAAGTCCGGAAGTCCCTGCTACTAGCCACTGGTTATTGGTCAATGGTCACAGTCACTGACTACTAGTAAACGAACGTGACCTCAATCATTGTTTTCTTAAACGGTAGGTTGAATATAGAAGTGATGAAACGCCTCTAATACGGTCAAAAATAAAACCTTATCACTAATATTGGATTCAGTCAAGTTTGGTGATTATATTGTACGATGATACAATAAACTATGAAGTAGTTGTTAGGAATTGTGCAGGATTGAAATATTTAATAACCAAGATAACAATCATAGCTAGAGACGGCTGTTGAGTATTAAAATGAATTAGACCTACAACGTATCGATGTACGTCGCCAGACTCAGTTGTCTCTTATCTTTAGCGTAGACTAATAATTTCATGAGTTCAACTTAAATATATATATATTTTTTCTTTTGATTAAGAGATTAAATTGTTATATCACGAATCTTGTTCCCATTTAACAAACTAAAGAAAAAAACTCATTTTCTTGACGACTAATGATATCACAAGAGAAGAGAAGAGAGCTTTGATTTGTCTGCTTTGGAACTCAATCCGCCATGGAAAAAGTAGAGTTACCGGTTCACGAGCATCCTTTGTTCGTCTTTGATCGGGTTTGTATGGACACGTGTAAAGGATGTGGTGTTTACGGTTACTTTTATGGTGGCTACATTTGCAATGAGTTAGGTTGTAATACTCTCTTCCACAAGGAGTGCGTCGAGTCTGTACCGGAGATCAACCACCCTTCCCATCCCGAACATCCTCTCAAGCTTAGCCTGGATTGTGGACAATTTTGTTGTAGTGTGTGTATACATAGATCAGAAGTTGGTTATTATTGTTCAATTTGCGACTTCAATGTCCATTTGGTTTGTGCAAGACCTCCATCTCCATCCTCAATTTCATCCACATTCTCATCGCTGCCTACTTCTATTGACAATTCCAAACTGCATCAGCATCCACTTCTACTCTCTGAGAAGGTAAAGACATTCTTGCTAGAGAGAGAGCGCAATTGTGAAGTCTGCAACACGGATATCAACATCAATGAACAAAAACTTTATGAATGTCGTTTTTGCAATGTTCTCTTCCATTGGGAATGTGTCGGGATCATTCCAGACGTGTACCACACTTTTCATCCCAAACACCCGCTCGAGTTGTGCAGATACGGAGCACCAGGTTATGCTGATGAAGACTGCCTTCTTTGTGGGAAGAAGTTTGACAGAAGATCTTACAACTGTGATCAAGTTTACCACTGCGATGTTTGTAATGTCGCCATATGCAAGGAGTATTGCATGGCAAACCCACCGCCAGTTTCTGTTGTGAGCCCAACGACACATGAGCATAAACTCCACCTTGTTCCAAGACTTGTCAATTTTACTTGCAATGCTTGTGGGACGGCAGGTGATCGAAGTCCTTATTTCTGTCTTCAATGCAATTTCATGATTCATCGAGATTGTATTGATTTACCCCGCGTGATAAATATCAATCGTCACAATCATCGCATCTCTTACACTCGTCATCTTGGACACGGGAATTGGACATGTGGAGTTTGTCGGAAAAAAGTAGATGGGTTTTATGGGGCTTATTCTTGCTCAAAGTGTCCTAGCTATGCTGTTCATGCAAGATGCGCAACGAGGAATGGTGTGTGGGAAAAAGTAGAACTCGAAGGAACACCAGAAGAAGAGGAACTCGCGCCATTCGAAGTGGTAGACGAGAATCATATAAAGCATTTCAGCCATGGCCATAATTTAACACTCAACAAGGCTGGTAAGAATATACACGAAAGCAAACTTTGTGAAGCTTGTGTCTCCCAAATCAATGACGGGCCGTTTTATGATTGTGAGCGATGCGACTTTATTCTACATGAGACATGTGCTAGTCTTCCCAAAAAGATAAGGAATGTCTCCGACAACACACCGTTCACTCTACAAACAGATACTTCTAGAAGAAAATGTTTTGCTTGTTACCAGTATTTCACTGGTTTCAAGTACAAATCTGGTCGTATCACTCTAGATGTACGTTGCAGTTCAATAATTGAACCATTTCTCCATGAAAGCCATCCACATCCTTTATACTACGAAGTCTTTAGTTCTAAGAGGGGTAAGAAATGTTCTGCATGTGACAGAACACATGTCTTCATAAGTACGTTGTGGTGTGATGAGTGTGAGTTTCAGTTGGACTTCGGGTGTGCTACTTTACCTAGAAAGGTAATGAATCAAAGGTACGACGATCATCCTCTCTACTTGTCTTACGGTGAAACTAAGGAAGATGGTCAACTTTGGTGTGAGGCATGTGAAACAAAAATAAATCCAAAGGAATGGTCCTATGCATGTAATCTTTGTGGGATCACTTTGCATGTCTCGTGTGTTGTGGGAGACTTCTCATATCACATACCAGGGCACATTTCGTTAGACGACTTCTCAAAAGGAGTAGTGGTACCCAACACTTCTATTTGTAGACCTCATTGCTTCAGGTGTTCTTCAAGATGCAAGCTTCCTTATATTCTTCAAGTTGATGGCCGTTACTTTTGTTCTATAATATGTGTAAACCCTCGCGAGTATTGAAACAATAATCTATATATAAATAATTAGAAAGTTCACTTTTCATCTAGGGTGTTCAGTTCATATCATCATCTGTGTCATCATATTTTATTTTATTGTATTTGTGGATTCCACATTTTTTTATTTTGCAATAACATTAAAAGTAAAATTAATTATTAATCTTTATATTATCACTTTTTCAAAGGAAAAAATAGATCTTAAATTATTTTTTAAAAGAATATTAAAATGTTAAAAGCGATATAGAAAAAAATACAACACAAACATATGAAAATATGAATAGAGATTGGATAAATATAAAATTCGATAATCATATTAACATATCATATGTTTAAGGGGTCCCTATATTCAATGGTACAATAATCATTTTTAAGAGTTACAATTATTTAGTAGAAGAAAAATAAAAGTATACTTTTAAATAAGAAACAAAATTTTAAAGATTTTTACTCATGATAAAAAAAAAAATCTGATTATAATACACATTTAAAGTTATATATATATATATAGATATATTAGTTAATGTTAAAGTATCAATTCATGCACGCCTTTGCAGTCCTTTTTTATTTTGCAATAACATTAAAAGTAAAATTAATTATTAATCTTTATATTATCACTTTTTCAAAGGAAAAAATAGATTTTAAATTATTTTTTAAAAGAATATTAAAATGTTAAAAGCGATATAGAAAAAAATACAACACAAACATATGAAAATATGAATAGAGATTGGATAAATATAAAATTCGATAATCATCTTAACATATAATGTGTAAAAAATATAAATGACTAAAGATATGGAAAAGAAACATCATATATTCAATGGTACAACAATCATTTTTAAGGGTTACAATTATTTAGTAGAAGAAAATATAAGTAAAATTTTAAATAATAAACAAAATTTTAAAGATTTTTACTCATGATAAAAAAAAATCATTTCTGATTAAAAATACACATTTAAAGTTTGATATATATATATATATATATATATATATATATATATATTAGTTAATATTAATGTTAAAGTATCAATTCATGCACGTCTTTGAATCAACATATGCCTTTGCAGTACGTCCTTCTTAATTACCCTGATTCAAATCTTACGGAAATTAGAAAGGGAGGAGAAAAGTATAATATTGATGTTGGTAACAGATAATTCTGAACCTCCATGAGTCTCCGAAGTTGCAAATGCAACAATATATATATATATATATATATATATATATATATATATATAACCGTAGGATAGATTTATGCGTTTATGCGTTTCTCTTACGTAATCATCATAGCAACAGATCTATGGTTTTGTCTTTTGTAATTTGTATGATGAGTTTGCTCTAGAAAAATTCTAGAAAGATATAACAATTTAATATAACACAGTAACACACATTCGTCACAAACATAGGATTCGCACAAGTGGAAGATGATTCAAATAGTACTCGTTTTAACATAAGACTAAAGTAGTAGTTGGGCAGAGTACCATATGATTAGGACCCAATGATTTTTAATAACAGTATTATTGAGTATTGTTAATGAATTAAACTCGGAATTTATCGATTAACATGGTCAGACTTAGCTGTCTCTCTCTGTTCTCATCGGTAGAAGAATCTTTTTCAAGTTGCCTGGTGATAATTTCAAATATATGGATTTATCGATAAACTATTTTACCTAGTTTATCAATGTGATTTTTCAAAAAAAAAAAAAGTCCATTTTCTTCATAACCACATTGGTGTTTATTTTTATTTTTGAACCAGAATGGTGGTTATTATTACTACTGTTGTTTTTATGAGTTGTATGACTGTTATAAAGATCCTTGGGAATTATCGGATTACTAATAAGGCACTTGAGTTATTATCTCTTTATATATATTTTTTGCTTTTTCTCCAAATGTTCCAAAATCCACAAATACTATATATTTTCACAACTTAATAATTTCAAATTAAAAAAACAACACATCGATTAATCGTAGCGACTATCAAACGAAAAAAGAGAACAAATCACTACGACTAATCGTCGGTCATTTGGTCACAGTCACTGACTAGGTAAACGGACGGGGTCTCAATCATTGTTTATTTTTTAAAAAAATCGTACGTTGAATATAGAAGTGATGAAACCCCTCTAATACGGTCAAAAATAAACCCTTATCACTAATATTGGATTCACTATTTCACTCAAGTTTGATGATTACGTGATACAATAAACTCTGAAGTAGTTGTTTGAAATTGCGTAGGATTGAAATATTTAATTACCAAGATAACAATCATAGAGACGGCTGTTGACAGTTTTGAGTATTAAAATGAACTAGAGCTTCGACGTATAGATGAACCTCGTCAGACTCAGTAGTCTCTTATCTTTAGCGTAGACTAATAATTTATTTGAGGAGGTGTGTGTTCAACTTCAATATATTTATATCTATATATATATCGGAAAAATGTCGTTAAAATCTCCAATTTTATGTTTTCGTTAATTTTAATCACAAAGCCTATGATTGAAGGGGAAAAACACTAACTATTTGTTGACTTCTAAATAAATCTCAAACTTTCGTTGAATTAGCCATTTGAGGAACCACGTTAAGTGGTCAAACAGAGCAATTAAACGGGGCTAATTATCCGTTAACGATTTCCGTTTATAACAAAACGACGCAGTTTATTTATCTTGAAAACCCCTAAATTGAGAATCAAATCTCATTTTCCCCAATTGACAAACCATAATCGATTTCAATTATCCCAAATCTGAAACCCTAATCGATTCGTCAATGACTCCAAGAAAGAAGATTGCTACGCGTCGTCCTAAACGGAAGAAACCTGATAATGCTGGCGAATCCTCTGCTCACGAGTCTACTGCTCCTGGTTTAAACGCTCTCGAGTCGACTGTTCCCGAATTGGCTGGCGGGATAAGTACTGAAATTATTCCGTTTAATTATAATCCCTTAGGTCAGCCTGTTCCTTTAGAAGAGCGTGATTCTTGTCTCTTTGAAGAATTTTATGCCGTTAGTGGAGATGATTGTGAGGTTGTTGGCGACGAAGATTGTGATGATATTGGGTACGAAGCTGGTGTCGAAGAAGACTTCAACGGAGAGGAAGATGATAATCAGGGGAATGGAAATGGAAACCAAGTAATTGTAGAGGAAGATGGTAATCGTGTTGGTGTAGAAGAAGAATTCTGCGAGGACTTCGAAGCAGAGTTTGGAGAGGCTGCGAGAGAAGAGAAAGACGAGACTGATAACGATAGTGGAGATGATATCTTCGATGACGAGAAGATTCCAGATCCTTTGTCAGAAAGTGAAGACGGAGATAATGGCCAAGGTGATGAACATGTAGATATTGAAGATCCAGAAGTGTTGCTCGAATTGGGGAAAACTTTTAGCTCACCAGAGGAATTCAAGATAGCTGTTTTGAGGCATTCTCTGAAGACTAGATACGACATTAAGTTGTATAGATCGCAGACTTTGAAGATTGGTGCAAAATGTGCTAATACCGATCCTAAGGTTAAGTGTTTGTGGAGATGTTACTGCTCATACAATAAGAAGAAACACAAGATGCAAATTAAGGTATATGAGAATAAGAATGTATGTGTGAGATCAGGTTTTAGTCATATGTTAAAGCGAGGAACAATAGCTTGGTTATTTGCGGATAGGTTGAGACAGAATCCAAAGATCAGACCGAGAGAGATGGCTGCAGAGATTAAGAGAGAATTCAATATAGAAGTTAGTGAAGAACAATGTTCTAAGGCTAAGTCAAGAGTGAGGCGAGAAACAAGGACTAGGAGGCTGGAGATCATGGTTTGAATGCTCAAGCTAGAATGAATGACATGACATGGTGTAGTTTTTTTTTTGTGTTTGGTCAATGACCTTTCATGTTTGTTGCGGTCTAACATGGATTTGTACTCTTTTGTTGTCAAAACGATTTGTTCTCTTTTGTTGTATGCCTACTTTAATATTTAAGGCTTAAGGTTCCATTCACAAACAAACCACCAACATACGAACAAGAGCATTTGTCATCAACACCAATAAGAGCATTTGTCATTAACGAATAAGAGGAAGATGCATTACACACACTAATAACCAAGAGCAAACGAACCAAAGTTTGTTTGCTTTACATTAACAACCACTAGGTAAGCAATGCCAACTGAGACAACAAAGATAAACAAAACACACTTTCAACAACTTTGTAAACTTGCGGATTTCCATTTTGCTCCACAATGCTTCTTCCTTCAAGTCTTGTAAAGCACCAATCAAATCATTAACCTCCGTTTTTGTTTTCACAATCTCATTGGCCATAATTCCTAGTTTTGGTAATGCATCTTGAACTTCTTCATACACAGCATCCTCCACCCACTTAAACAAGTGACTCTGTTGCAAAAACAAACACCATTACTTACCATTGCATAGATAATCAACATTGAATTTCTTAGTGACTGCTTACATCTCTTTTGTTTGTCCACGAGCTTGGATCCCTTTTTGTTATACACCTGAAGAACGGTCGACCATGATTCTCTTCAGTTCTCGATGTAAAGATCGTTACACCGGCTCCACAAACACACTTCGATGGCACTCCACGGTCGAACGAAGCTACCACCGATGTCTCTGAGCTAGAACTCATCTCGTCAACTCGAAGAAGAGAGATATATCGAATAAGAGAGATAAATTGAAGAATCAGGATAATTGAAATTGGGGGAAATGAGAAATTAGGGTTTGTCAATTGGGGGAAATGAGAAATCGATTCTCAATTTAGGGGTTTTAGAGATATAGAACCGGCGTCGTTTTGTTATAAACGGAAATCGTTAACGGATAATCAACCCTATTTAATTGCTCTATTTGACCACTTAACGCGGTGCCTCAAATGGCTAAGTCAACAAAAGTTTGGGATTTATTTCGAAGTCAACAGATAGTTAGTGTTTTATTTCTCCAAACACAAACTTCGTGATTAAAATCAACGAAAATATAAACTTGGGGATTTTAACGACATTTTTCCCATATATATATATATTAAGAGATTAAATTGTTTATCACTAATCTTGTTCCCATTTAACAAACTAAAGAAGAAACCTCATTTTCTTGACGACTGTGATATCACAAGAGTAGAGAAGAGAGCTTTGATTTATCTGCTTTGGAACTTAATCCGCCATGGAAAAAGTAGAGTTACCAGTTCACATGCATCCTTTGCTTCACTATGATCGGGTTTGTATGGACAAGTGTAAAGGATGTGGTGTTAATGGTTACTTTTATGGTGGCTACGTGTGCAATGAGTTAGGTTGTAATACTCATTTCCACAAGGAGTGCGTCGAGTCAGTACCAGAGATCAAACACCCTTCCCATCCGAAACATCCTCTAAATCTCAACCTCAAATGTGGATGGTTTTGTTGTGGTTTGTGTACAGGTGGATTGAAAGTTGGTTATCGTTCAATATGCGACTTCAACATGCATTTGGTTTGTGCAAGAAGATCTCCATCCTCAACCACTACAAGAAAACATGGAATTACCGACGGTAAGAGCATTTTCAGCGGCGTATATATGCTTTGTCCTTCCGAATAAAATGATTTAATTTAAATCGAAATGAGACATTTATTGAAGGAACGTTCCTTCAAAGGGGACGTTTATTTCTCCGTCCTTCGTTACACGTGGCAGCGTGTGAGTTGTTTGTGTTGTTTGGGTAGGGGATACCAAAAAATCGAAGCATCGACTTCTTTTTTTTTTTTTTATCTCGGACTCTCTCTCTCTCTTGTCTCTATCTCTCTCGACGGCGACTTGTTTTGCCGGCGAAAGCATCCGTTAATTTCGTTAGACGAATCGATCTGCGGTATCATCTAGAAGATTATCCGCCGGTATCAATTGAAAGGAGGTTAGTGTTCTAACGCCATTTGCGATTTTAGGGTTTGCTATATTGTTTCTGGGATTCGATATTGTTTCTCGATTTAGGGTTCTCGATTTAGTCTCTGATTTGTTATTAGAGTTGGATTTAGGGTTACAGGTTTCGATTTTTTATCCTAAATTTAATCTCTCGATTTAGGGTTCTCTGATTAGTTTACGGTTTTCGATTTAGTAATTTTGATGTATTTTCGATTTTTTTTCTCTGATTCGGTACGTCTGGTCTTCGATTGTTTAGTCTCTGGTTCGATTGTTACAGAAGCTTGGCATACTAGACACACTTCTCGCCAAACCAGAACCACTTAGTGAAGCTGATCAACTTATCAACGATAAGATAGTGGCTCAGTATTTCTGAGATTGTTGTTACTTTTTATGATTTTCTTAGTAGCTAAGTTCGAATTTCTGTTTTAGTTTTTTATGTTTTCAATTATGTCTGTTCTTGTATGATAATCTATTATCCTTGCGTTTCTGACTGTGTCAAACTGTTCTTGTATGATTAATCTATTATCCTTGCGTTTCTGACTGTGTCAATCTGTTCTCTGTGTGCATATGTTTCAAATAAATAAGATGGGCCAAGACTACAGCTACTCTCAGCCTGATTCGTCAGATCAATATGATAGATACTCTGACGACACTGTGGACAGTGAGATAGAAGCTTTGATTCGGATGGATGAGGCTGAGAGTAGCTTCATGAATGCTCAGGCGACTCAATACCCTCCTCAACCTGAGGTTGAGTTCGGATTCCCGAAGGTATGCTATTGTGGTGGTCAGCCCCTCTTATCTACAAGTTACAACATACGGTATGCTACAGCCCCTCTTATCTTCATATTGCTATGTTTAACTGATTATTAAGTGATTTGCTAATTATATATGTTAATGCAGGTTCTTCACATGTGGGAATGTTGATGATGGAGAGATGCATATTCACAAGTGGTGGGATGAAGCTGTTATGGAGGAGATGAGAGAGATGGGCATACACTGTGAAGTCCTGTCTCAGAAGGTAGATAACCTTCCAATCTCGACTAATTATGAGACAGCGCAGACAATAGACCGGTTAGAGAAGGAAATGTTTGAGCTACGGAAGACCAGAAATAGGATTAGAAATGGTTTTGTATTGATGGTTTTGGTAATTGCTTTTGTGGTACCATGTTTTAATTGTATATATATATTTTTTTTTCAAGTTTTTGTAACTTTTTAATTTTCTTATGTTTTTGATGTCAATGTTATATGTTTTATTTAAATTAAAACTTTAATATGTTTTTACTTATTAATTTAAATAATTAATTTTTAAAATTCAAAATACTATTATTTTTTCCAGATGATCAACTGTGAGGGACACCAATACTCATACCAAACTTAAGAAACTCACAAAATAAGATTAATATATTTGAAAGACCAAAAATTGTCCTACACCAATGCACATGCTCTAAGTTGCGACTTAAAAAGTAGTCGCTAAATTTAGCGACTGCATTGCGATTGTTTTGCTACTGAATGGCTACTAAAATAAAACAGTCGCCTAGTAGACACTAATTCGAGACTGATGCATAATGTCGCAGTTTAGTTGCCAATTTGCGACTAATTTCGAGACCAATTTGACAGTCGCCAAACATTGCGACTAAACAACTACTCATTAGCGACTGATATATTTAATTTGGGTCTTAAACCAGATTTGGGCCGTAACAAAATGGCGAAAACTCAAACCGATCTCATCCTCATCCCGGAGATACCCTAATCCCTCATTTCTCTTCATCCGCCGAGAAAACCCTAGAACTCAATTGCTCTCAATCGCGAAAACCCTAAATCTTCATCCATGTCCTAGTATCTCTCGATTCTGATGGTTGGAGTAAAGAAAAGAGGCGGAGGAAGAAGAAACCCCTCTAATCGAACCTTTGGAACCTCACGAACGGCGAATCAAAGACCCGCCAATCTTCCCAGCCAATATGCCTTCACGCCGGCGAACCAGCGAGACCCAGACACTGATTCTCAGGGAATTCCTGTCCCAATCCTCCAACCTCCAGCAAGACCTACACCTACTTACAGAGACTATCCACCTCCGACAAATCTGTTCCAGAACACGAGGAGTTTTCCTGGAACATCCCCTTCCAGCGAAGCTCTAATCATGCGTCCTTTTCCTCAACCTCTCGCCTCCGCGACGAATCCACCAGAATTTTTGAGTCCACTTCGAGAGTCTCCTCAACCGTCAGTCACGAATCGTCATCGACAGTCTCCTCAAGTCTCGAATCTACCTCGACAGTCTCCTCAAGTCTCAAATCATGGACGAACCTCTTCTCAACCTGGTCAACCTCGAGCAGATTCTGCATCGCATCACATTTCTCAAGCGCAAAACTCACATGAGGAAGAAGAAGCTGATTCTAAGGATGACGGTTTAAGGCAATCAAATCTCCCAGCTGATGTACTCGCTTCTTTACATGACATGCTAATGAAACCAGGCCGTGAGTTGTATACCACTGTCCTCTCTCCCTCATTAGAGCGTGGAATCACTTGGTAAGATAATAATTTTTAGTTGATTAGATTGATTAGAATTTTACTTGGATTGATTAGAATTTTTAGGTTTGTTTGTGTTTGGAACACTTGCGTTTATGTTTGATTAGAATTTTAAGAATTTTGTATTTTCGATTTGTTTATGTTTGAAGGTTTGTTTGTGTTTGATTAGAATTTTACTTTTGATTTGTTTGTGTTTGAAGGTTTGGTAAAGACAAGTCATCACTTACCCGAAAGATTACAAAAGTGTTTACAAACAAGTGTGATGGTCCATATTACAGTTGGGTTGTGTTCCTACTGCAGGAGAAAAATACTTCTTGGAATTCGCGGTAAACTTGTACTCTTGGATGTTTGGATGTTTTCTAGAACTTATGTTAGATGTAAAATTAAACTTATGTCTTTGTTTAATTTCATTTTTGTTATGTTTTAGTTATAGTTTTCATAATCAGTTTTGGTATTACAAAATCAAATAATTCATTTTTACCAGATTTTTTTTAAAAACATGATAATTAAACAGTCGTAAAACAGTCACCAAAACGTATACAAAACAGTAACCAAAACAGTCGCAAATGAGTAACCAGATCAGTCGCTAAAGCGTTGCAATTCAGTCGCAAATTTAGCGACTGTTTGGCGAGGGAAGAATGACCATAATTATCAGTCGCCAATGAGTAGCTCCGTGTCGACTGTTTAGCGACTGATTATTTTAGCGACGCACTGTTTAGCGACTACGTATGTCAGTCGCCAGTTAGTCGTTACTAAGTAGTTTGCGACTGTATAGTGACTGTTTTTGTAGTCGGCAATTCCATGTTTTCTTGTAGTGAACTTCATCCTCATCCTCATCCTCATCCTCATCTTCACTGCTACCTACTACTATTGACAATTCCAAAGTACATCAACATACACTTCTACTCTCCAAGAACGTCAAGACATTCTTGTTAGAGGGAGAACGCAATTGCAAAGTATGCAACACGAATATCAACATCAATGAACAACAACTTTATGAATGCCACTTGTGCAATATACTCTTCCATTGGGAATGTGTCGGGCTCATTCCAGACTTGTACCACACTTCTCATCCCAAACATCCCCTCAAGTTGTTCAAATACGGAGCACCAGGGTATGCTGATGAGGATTGCCTTCTTTGTGGGAAGAAGTTTGAAAAGAGATCTTACAACTGTGATCAAGTTTACCACTGTGATGTTTGTAATGTCACCATATGCATGGCAAACCCACCGCCAGTTTCCATTGTGAGCCCAACAACACATGAGCATAACCTCCACCTTGTTCCAAGACTTGTAAATTTTACTTGCAATGCTTGTGGGACGGCAGGTGATCAAAGCCCTTATTTTTGTCTTCAATGCAATTTCGTGATTCATCGGGCTTGTATTGATTTACCCTGGGTGATAAATATCAATCGTCATAATCATCACATCTCTTACACTCGTCATCTTGGACACGGGAATTGGACATGTGGATTTTGTCGTAAAAGAGTAGATGGGTTTTATTGAGCTTATTATTGCTCAAAGTGTCCTAGCTATGCTGTTCATGCAAGATGTGCAACGAAAAATGATGTGTGGGACAAAGTAGAATTAGAAGAAACACCAGAAGAAGAGGAACTCGCGTCATTCGAAGTGGTAGATGAGAATCATATAAAGCATTTCAGCCATCGCCATATTTTAAGACTCAACAAGTATGGTAAGAGTATCCACGAAAGCAAACTTTGTGATGATTGTGTCTCCCAAATCAATGACTATTCGTTTTATGGTTGTGAGCGATGCGACTTTATTCTACATGAAACATGTGTTAGTCTTCCCAGACAGATAAGGCATGTCTCCAACAACATACCGTTCATTCTACAAACATATACATATAGAAAACGTTGTTCTGCTTGTTTCTAGCATTTCATCGGTTTCAAGTACGAACTTAAGTCTGGTTATGCTACTATAGATGTACATTGCAGTTCAATATTTGAACCATTTCTTCATGAAAGCCATCCACATCCTTTATACTACAAATTCATTAGTTTTATGGGGGATACGAAATGCTCTGCATGTGACGGAAATACCACCATGAGTATGTTGTGTTATGATGAGTGTGAGTTTCGGTTGGACTTCCGGTGTGCTACTTTGCCTAGAAAGGTAATGAGTCAAAGGTACGACGATCATCCTCTCTACTTGCCTTACGGTGAAAATAAGGAAAATGGTCAATTTTGGTGTGAGGTACGTGAAACAAAATTAGATCCAAAAGAATGGTTCTTGATAACATCGTTATTTTACCCATTTTAGCTATAGTTTTAGTATACATTTAGGAAGAGTTTAGTATGATTTCAATGCTTTAATCTCTATTATCGAGTATTTTAGGTTTCAAGAAGGTTTTACAGGTTTTATAGCAAAAAGGACCAAAAGGCAAGGAAAATACGTTTTAGGAAAGATTTAGAGTTTTGCAGTACGGGCAACGTTTGAAGAACTTCCAGAACTCACATTTTGACGTACTTGGTGTGTATCGAAATCTGGAAGATTCATCTTTCTCCTCGAAGTGGAATCAAGTCAATTTATTCACTCATCTGGAAGTTATTCCCGATTTTCCGAGACGTATCTTAAACCGACATAAGGAGAACCATCAAGCCAATGGGCTTTTTATTGAAGGCCTGACCAGCTACCACCCCCGCGGCCCAGTCAAAGTCTTCACCACGTTCTAGAAGCTTCCTACGCCGCCCCTTGCCATGCACTTAACAAGAGAAGACGTTTCTACCCTTACAAAACCTTAAACCTAGACAAAACCCTATAAATACTCTTCTAAGCCTTAGGGTTTAGAGTGTGCCTTCACCTGCCTCCAAAGTGATCATGACCAGAAGAACAGCCACGAACAGCAGCCCTCTCTCGTCCATCTCTTGAAGCTTTGAAGTTCACCAAACTCTTTTCTATTCTATTTACTTTGTTCTAGTTTTCTAAAGGAAGAAGATCTTACAACTTTGTTTGACAACCATTGAAGTAATATCTAAATCTCTTTTCTCTACTTATTCTTTTATGTTTATGAATTGTTTAAACCTTGCTTTGATGACTCCCTTAAACATGCTAGAGTAGTTTTCTAGGTGGGTTTAAAGGGATAATCAAAGGGGGAAGATGATCTTAGTTTAGGTGGCAATTTTTAGGGTTTGTTAGATTTAAATTCTGTTTATTCTATGCTTAAATTCTAAGTCTTTGCTTAATTCTTTAAGTTAGCCTCATGAACTAACTATGATCTAAAGTGCGTGTGCTTTGCCAAAAGCTTGCATGTGTGCTTGAACTAGCTTAGATGTGTGGGGATACATAGGAAGCACATACCCCTTACCTATGAAATTCCATGGATTAGAATCGAACTAGTTTTAAATGCTTTGATCTATGCGTCATTGCCTGCGACAGTTGAGTAACGGAGTGTAGTGATCTTAGACGGTTAGCTTGAGAACTTTAAGTTAACGGTTCATTAGTGTTTCGTAGTCCGAGTTTTAGATAAACAAACTAACCCTAAATTTTCCTAGATAGATAGATCATTGAACCCCTGCGATTCCCCTTGATGCCCAACACTTGTTTTATTATTTTGACTTGCTTTTATTTATGTTTATTTGCTTGCTACAACCGTGACAACCAAAACCCCCTTTTTATTGAGTCCTAGCCTTACATCTCTTCCGACGGATTCTCTGACCAACAACTCTCTCTCTGTGGGATCGATCCTTAAATACTACTACCGATTAGTTGTGCACTTGCAGCCATTGTGTGGTATTTTTAAGATAAAAGATTGAACTGAAAAACCACGCACATCAAGCTTTTTGGCGCCGTTGCCGGGGAGAGATGGTTCTTTACAAGAGTCTAGGAACTAGAGTAACGTCTAGGACACCTTTGCTGTTTAATTTTTCTTTTTGTTTTTCATTGTTTCAGGAGACCTTGAGGATAAACCTCGACGCTCTCCCAAGAGTTTTTGAGGAACTCACAATCGCACAGCTCATGTCACACTACCGAGCCACGGACGGAGACCCATCCGGTCCGCAAGCCCATTCGCTGCAAGGTTCACGCATTGGTCACTCTCGACCAACCATTGTACCATCACTTAGGCGACCTTGTCGCAGTTCTTTCACTCGACCATCTGGAGGCTGAGCACCACTTGGACCAGCTTACTGCCCAGATGACCACTCTTACACGTCGTACCACACGGATGTGCCATGCTTTGCAACGGACCAGTACCTTGATCCGCAAGAAGTCATGCAAGTCGATGTCAATGAAAACTTTTTCAATGACAATCGAAAACCAATCACTTCAAGGAGTTCTCACATTGAAGACAAGCTCATGAAGATGATGGAAGAACTTATATCAAGTCAAGAGGAGGCTGATAAAGTTTTCAATGCTAAATTGGATAAGATGAGTATTGAGTTTGGAGCTAAACTCGAAATTATAACCAAGGATGTCACACGCCTGGAGGAATCAATCAATGCCATCAACAACCAAGTTATAAATCATTTTGAGGATTTACAAGATCATGGAACAAAGCTTATCAATATGGGCTACACCATTGACACCATCGAGAGCCGCTTAGAATGGAAGGTTAAGGCCTTACAAGCCTTATTCAAAAACCCGGACGAACGCAACAACTGGAGCTATGATCAAGTATTTCAACCTGCTGATGCTGAAGAAGGATATGGAGCCTCACTTGAGTACCCAACCGATCCTAACAAGTCCAAGGAGTGGACTAGAGAAAAAGATTACCCAACCGATGACGAAGAAGCTTATTTCAAGGAGAGAGCTATAGAATATGAAGATTTGCCAAGAGAGAATGATGAGTCCTATGATCTATCATCTACTAAAGAAGATGGAGAAGAAGAAATCAAAGACTTCTACTGTTGCATGACATATCAGATCCCGAATGAAGAAGTTCCCGAAACCACAATTTTCGACAATATCAACACCAAGAGGAAGTTTTCTACCGAGGTAACCCTAGAACCCGACCATCTCCAGCACCATTTGAAGTTTATGAAGATTGGGAACCTGTCCCAAGTCACCGTCCATCACGTTTTCAAAGACCTTACCCAAGGACAGCCGAAACCAATTTAAACCATTCTTACCGAGACCCTTTCCGACTTCCACACCAAGTCTTTGAAGATAATTTTCGTAAGTCTACACAATAAAGAGCTGAAGAAGAGAAGATGTTGGACCTAATAAGTCAATTAGCTGATCTGCAAGATGAGACTATGAAGATGCTGCATGAGAAGCTTGACAAGATCGATTTTGATCTTTCAAGGAACACTACAACAAATATGGGTATTGATAGCAGATTATAATAGCACAATTTCTGTAACTGCTATTAAAAGCGAAATGAGAGTTTGTCAAATAGACTTATAGCATTGCACTAATACTATGCCTAAAAATCAATAAGCGCCAACACTTAGAAAATAAAATTACATTTTGGCGGTCTATGAACAAAACCAATACATTTCATAGAGTAAGGAAAAAAAGACAAAACAAAGAAGGCAAAAAAAAGACAAAACCTTCGAGTTCTCCATCGACTCGTTTGCTCGTCATCTCCGCGGACTCCTTTGCTCGCCGTCTCCGGAAATTCCATTGCTCGTCATCTCCGTCGAGTTCATCTTCTCCATCTCTCGCCATCTACGTCGATTTTATCTTCTCCATCTCTCGCCATCTACATCGATTTTAACTTCTCCATCTCTCGCCATCTACGTCGATTTTATCTTCTCCATCTCCGTCGATTTCATCCTCTAGATCTCTCGCCATCTCCGCCGACTCTATTGCTCGCCATCTCGATTCGATCTGTCTCACTCTCTTAATTCGCATCAGCTCTCCTCAGATCTGACTTTCAGGTGAGTTGAAAGTGAGTCCATAGTAGCAATACACAACAGTGTGTTTCGTTGGTTGCTGTAATTACAGTAGTGTGTCTTGTTAATAGGTGTGGGTTCTCAGATATCGGGGGAAGAATACAATCACTATAGAGGTTAGACACATCTATCGATTTCTTGGCCTTTTGTATCCTTTTGTAGTTGCAGTGTCTCTGTGATTGATTGTCGTAAATATGTTTAACTTGTGGTTATTGTTGCTTGTATCCTATACCGTTTGAACTGTGTCAAGGGAAAGTAGGATTTTTAAGAAAAATGTTGGACAAGGCATGGGTGCACTTATGCAGGTAAGTATAATTGTTAAAAGTGTTTTGTTTATGCATTTGGACTATTGTTGTGATACTTATTGCTTTTTCTTATACTTTTCTCTTACATGAACTCAAGGGTTGATTCTGCATATGAGAGTGGTGATCAATGTTTTGTTGAAGCTGTTAGTGCCAAATTAGCAGTTAATGGAAAGATAATTTGTCCTTGTGCCGGATGCCGCAATTTAGAGCGCCATACATGCAATGAGGTTGTGTCTCATTTAGTTATACATGGAATGGATGAGGCTTACAAGAGACGTACTGATTGGTTTCACCATGGAGATTCTGTTTGTTTGGTAGAAGGTCAAGATAAAGTGTGGAATGCTGAGATTCTGGGTTTATACGAAGCTGCTAAATGGTCTGATGAAGATTTAGCTTGTAAGGGTTCAGAATTATGTGAGGCTGCTAAGGGTGAGGATAGGCAAGAAGATGAGTTTTTAGCAAAACTTGTAGAAGCTGAAATGCCATTGTATCCAACGTGTGTGAATCATAGCAAGCTATCAGCTATAGTTACACTGTTTTGGATTAAAACTCAGAATGGCTGGTCAGACAAGAGCTTCGATGATTTACTGGAAACTTTACCAAAAATGTTACCTGAAGACAATGTACTGGACACATCAACCTATGACGTCAAGAAGTTTCTGAAATCTTTTGATATCATGCTTGTGTGAACGACTGCTGCTTATTCAGAAAGAAGCTGAAGAAGTTTGATACTTGTCCAAAATGCAAGTCTTCAAGATGGAAGACCAATATGCACACTGGGGAAATCAAAAAGGGTGTTCCACAGAAGGTTTTGAGGTACTTTCCAATTCTCCCTCGTCTGAAAAGGATGTTCAGATCGGAGAAAGTGGCTGCGGATTTGAGATGGCATTTCAATAACAAGAGCACTGACGGGAAATTGCGCCATCTAGTAGACTCAGTGACATGGAATTCAATGAATGACAAGTATCCTTCTTTCGCAGCTGAGAAGAGGAACTTGCGACTTGGGCTCTCTACTGATGGGTTTAACCCCTTCAACATGAAGAACAGCCAATACAGTAGTTGGCCTGTGTTGCTCGTTAACTATAACATGGCTCCTGACTTATGTATGAAGGAGGAAACATCATGCTTAGTTTGTTGATTCCTGGACCGCACCAACCTGGTAATTGTATAGATGTTTACTTAGAACCTCTTATAGAAGATTTAAATCATTTGTGGTCTAAAGGTGAGATAACTTGCGATGCATTTAGTAAAACAACTTTTACGTTGAGGGCGATGCTCATTGGACCATTAGTGATTTCCCAACATATGGAAATCTTGCTGGTTGCAAAGTAAAAGGTGAAATGGGTTGTCCTATATGTGGAAAGCACACATATAGTTTGTGGTTGAGTCATAGTAGGAAGTTTGTATATATGTGCCACCGAAAAAGTTTGTCTCCGTCACATAGATTTCGAGGAAAGAAGAGTTGGTTTGATGGTAAAGCAGAGTATGGAACAAAGGGAAGGATACTCTCGGGTAGAAATATTTCCATATTATTGAGAAACTACAAGAATGATTTTGGTAATAGAAAAGAGATTGGGAAAAAGAGATCTAGAGCTGCTTGTGACATACCATCTGATAACGAAGATGAATACAGTGAATCTGATGATGAAGAAGAAAACTTAGTAGAAAAAGATGAAGAGGAGTTATCTAGATGGAAGAAAAGATCAATATTCTTCACATTGCCTTATTGGGAGGTATGTAAAATACTTATAGAGTTTCCATTGTCATCACTTATAGAGTTTCCATTGTCATCACTTGTATATGACTTTCAACTGATTACTCTATTTTATGCTTTGTCTTGACAAGGAGCTCCCAGTAAGACATAACATAGACGTGATGCATGTGGAAAGAAATGTGTCTGCAAGCTTGATTGCCACATTGTTACATTGTGGCGATTCAAAGGATGGATTTAAAGCTAGGAAGGACCTCGAAACTCTTTGGCGGCCAACAAAAGAACTCTCAAATCTTCATGACTCTTTGAAGTCATTTGTAGCATGGCCAATCAACAGAGTTATAATCGAAGATTTAGGTACAGAGGCACCAGGTACAACATCTCCTCGCACGCAGTCACAAGTACCCACACCAGCAGCTCCTGTGAAGAGTTCATAACCACTTTCACAATCTCCTTCAAGTTCATCTCAGAAGGTAAATTTCAATGTTTTGTTACTTATAAAATATGTTATGATCGTTAGCACTGATGCCTTTGGTAAGCTCTGCATATTATTTATACGATGCAACATACTTCTCCGAAACGGATTGTAAAGGAGGATCAGAAGTGCAAACTGCTGGACATTACTGGTCAGAATATGGTTGTTGCAGAAGGACGCTGGTCTTCAAACAACCCAGATCAGTTAGTGCATTTTGTTCCCTTGGGTCATTATGCAGTTCGTGTGTGGATTGATGTAGTCAAGGTGCCTGATGCAAAGGTTTGGAGGCCAAATTCTGCTATTGAGTGTATGGAGGATGCTATTGGTAGCACTATAGCATGGCCTGAAGAAAATGTTGTCATCATTTGATGTCGAGTAAGAACCGTATGATTTTCTACTTTCTTTGTTGTGACAAATGAGACTTGTGTTCTTTGTTTGGGATTTCTGGAATTGGATAGTTTGCTCTTTGTGTATCATAACAATGTTTGATATTTTCTATTCTGGAATACAATTTCAGCTTTATCACAGGTTTCTATACTTTCAAATTGTAATTTCATTTGAATATGTTGTATAGGGAACGATTAATAGTAACAAGAAGACAAACCTAATTGATAGTTATAGCAGGCAGATGAAGTCATTGTACACTCACTTAGTAGCACATAATAAAAGCTACAACTCAGATACAAATAGCTCAACACCGATGCTAAGATAAAAAATCAAATGGTATTAACATAGAGCTACTAAAAATTAAATCATAGCAAGAAAAGATAGCTACGATTATCGTACATATAGCAAGCAAAAAGTATTATTATATATTTAAATATAGCACGATATATGTGTTATTAAACATTATAATATAGCTATTAATATATGCTATTAAATGATACCCTACGATAGCACCAGCCCAGAAACGATATCGTATATAGCCCCTCTATTATAGCGTCTATTTTAATAGCATTCATGAAAATGCTGTAATAACCATATCATAGCATTAATCGTATGCTATCAATACCCATATTTGTTGTAGTGGAAGATGGATGACATTGCTGTTAGAGTTAGAAGCATAGAGGATCAAAGATCTAAAGATGCTGCAACCATGGAGAGAAGACTCCATTGCCTTGAGGAAGAACAAGAGAGACATCTCAAGAGTGCCCAAGACAATGCTATCAACGTTAGAGACTTGGCCAATGAAGTTTCAGATTTAACAAAGGACCATGAGTCGAAGTGTGGAGCTTTAATCAACAAGGATATAGACACAAAGAAGCAAGTGGAGAAGCTCACAAACCGAGTTTATGAAGCTTAGAGGAAGATGCTTGGTCTGGATTTCGAACAAAAACATTTTGGAGAACTCATATCCGATGAGTTTACATTCGCAAAGGAGAGCCATAAGGAGTTTGAAGCTGAACAAAAGGAGATGAACCAAGATCTTGCTGATAAGATTGAGGATCTAACCTCACGTGTTGCTGGACACAAGAAGGAAAGAGCTCGATCCGATGAGGAAGAAGAGGAGGAAAAGGAAACCCTATTCGAAAAAGGAAAACAGTTTAGTTTCCTTTTTGAAAAAGGAAAACTTTCTTGTACTTCAACACAAGAGAATTTCGTGGAGAACAAGCAACAAGGTTCAATGGAGGTCGAAACCTGCAACCTCAACTCACACGAAATCTCACATCAAGGAGAAGAAGAATCAACACCCAAAGTCGTTTGTAACACCATTACAACCTTCAAAGGAGTCCAACCTTTGCAAGAACTTGAAAAAGGGGAGATTTATGAAGAAGAAGATGAGCCATTCAAGGGAACACAATTCCAATATGAACCACGTTGTCTCACCCTCTTGAACAACCGTTGGTACCCACGCATGATAAGCCTAAGAGATCTAGGCGATTTCAATCGAGCTGTAGGAAGACTTCCCCAAGGTACCACTTTTGAAAAAGCTTGTTCTATTTATCATATTGACCGGTTCTTTCTTGAGAGTTGTGAGTCAAGGAAAGAGATGAAGGAGCTATATGATCAAGCCTTACACTACCCACGGTCGTTCAACACACTGCACAAAGTGGAGAGCCCTGGCCGATTCCTTATTACTTGTTCTATCAATGGTGTTAAATTCGAAGATGCATTATGAGATTCCGGTTCATGTACTAACATCATGTCAACCGATGCTGCTAAGAAGATAGGCTTGAGAAACTTACAACCATCGGACATACGCATAGGACTCGCCAACTCCTCATTCAGAATACCTGAAGGAATGGTCCGAGACATTCATGTAAGAGTTGGAATCTGCAATGTTCCAACCGACTTTCAAGTTATCAATGCTGAGAAAGGGAGGTTTACACCACTTATCCTTGGAGGAACATTCTTAGCCACAGCCGGAGCCGTCATGTACTGGCCTAACCGAAGAATGACTCTCACCAACATCAATGGAGACATTTTCTATGAAGCTAAATCATTCAACCCGCCTACTCGGAGGTGCAGTGAAGAAAATTATACTAAGGAGTTGCCTGATAACTTTGATGGAGGAAGATCGAAGAGATTTTGTCTAAGGACAACCCACTCTCCTAACCCTGCTTGAGAAAGCAACAAACGTCGAGCCAACGACGTTAAACAAGCGCGGTTCTTGGGAGGCAACCCATGTCTAGTAAGTTTTTATTTTTAGGATCTATTTTTTTTTACTATTGATATTTTTGCATTTTAGTTTCAGGTTTTTATAACAAAAAAAAAAAAAAAAAAAAAAAAAAAAAAAAAAAACACAAAAAAAATAGAAAACAGAAAAGCCAAAAAGAATGGAAGAAGAAGACCCATGGATTGGCAATGCACACTATGACTAGTGGCAAGCACCACCTACTGACCGGCCATGTTCAACTTGACCGATGCAAGCCGAAGGCGAAGGATCATCACAATCCTCATGTGATTGATGCCGAGAGTCCCCACCAGCCATACCAGCCGTAGCCGATGCCATGTCCTATGTTAACTGTCCCCTGTACCATGTACCACACCACCTTACCAGCTGCTGTCCGCGATCGTTCACTTGTGTACCGCAAGACAAATCTAAGCCAACATTATCCTACCACCTACCATCACCATTATTTTACTTAGGTAAGTTTTTGTTATTTTATTTTCTCATTATTATTGATGGTTTTAGGTTTTTGTTTCAAGGAGGATGCATTTAGAGATATATCAAACACAATTCGATTAAACTTAGCCTAGTTCAAACTCGATGTCAAGCAACCAAAGGAAGTTACAAACGGTTAGTCACCACATTTTCATTCCACAGCCAAACTCTAAGACAAATTTTGGGCAACCAATAAATGTCTAAGAGTCGACAAACATCATTCCATCAAGGTGACATTGTTCTTAATCCCTACACTTTTCCTTATGATTTTTAATCCTCATCTCTTACTCTTTTCCCACCGAGGACGGTGTGATTTAAGTCTGGGGGGAAGGATGTTCCATCCTATACTAATGCTACTTTCTATTTTGTTGACTTGAGACCTTTTTTCCACTTTTTACATCAATAATTTTGACATTTTTATCGAGTCACATTTTTTTTATTGAGTCAAAACTAGTAGGGGATTATGATCTTATTCTAACGGTTTATTTGATTTGGATTAACACTCTTATGATTCTTGATTATGCTTGACAACAGAACCAAAGTTTGGAAAGACTGTGAGCCGACTCAACAATCCCCCAAGTCCCTATTCGATGGATATTCAGATGATCTAACGTTGTCTCTAACTTTTATAGGACCTAAACCGGACTTAATTATCAAGCCCTGGGAATTGGTATACATTGGACTAGATCTCTACATTCAAGCGACACAAGACATTGCACTTCTTCAAAAGTATGTTCCCCTCTCTCTTCCCTTCAATACCCTAAAAAAAAAAAAGGAATAAAAGATGAGATGATTTTGATCAGTTTAGAGGGGTAGGTAAATTACCTGTGACCTCATTATTCTACTCTTGATTCAAATGATCACACAAAGCTTGGAAGCGAGGGGTAGGTAAATTACCGATGACCCCAGTATTCGCCCACACCTTTGATTAAAAAAAAAAAAAGAAGTGAGAAAAGGGAGAGGAAAAGAATCATACGAAGAAAGTCTTGGCTTAAAGAGAGTCTGCAAGCCATTGATCGATTTTCCCTTGGTAAGATTTCACTTTTTATTATTGCTTAATTTATGTACAGAGATGACAATGGAGATTCTGGAGACTCTAAAGAATTGTGGGATCAAGGAGCATTGATGACTCTCATGGTGGATTACAAATGGAAGTTCCTAATGTCAAGGCGAAGAAGAGTGCAAGGACAATATCCCCAAAGATAAGTGAATTCCCATTTTTCAAAACCTTTTTTCCATGATTTATTCTGATTATTTGCTTGAGGACAAGCAAAGTCTAAGTCTGGGGAGTTGATAACATCATTATTTTACCCATTTTAGCTATAGTTTTTGTATGCATTTAGGAAGAGTTTAGTATGATTTCAATGCTTTAATGTCTATGATCAAGTATTTTAGGTTTCAAGAAGGTTTTACAGGTTTTATAGCAAAAAGGACCAAAAGACAAGGAAAATACGTCTTAGGAAAGATTCAGAGCTTTACAGTACATGCAACGTTTGAAGAACTTCCAGAACTCAGATTTTGACGTACTTGGTGTCTATGGAAAGCTGGAAGAGTCATCTTTCTCCTCGAAGTGAAATCAAGTCAATCAATTCACTCATCTGGAAGTTCTCCCGATTTTCCGAGACGTATCTTAAACCGACGTAAGGAGAACCATCAAGCCAATGGGCTTTTTATTGAAGGCCTGACCAGCTACCACCACGGCGGCCCAGTCAAAGTCTTCACCACGTTCTAGAATCTTCCTACGCCGCCCCTTGCCATGCACTTAACAAGAGAAGACGTTTCTACCCTTACAAAACCCTAAACCTAGACAAAACCCTATAAATACTCTTCTAAGCCTTAGGGTTTAGAGTGTGCCTTCACCTACCTCCAAAGAGATCACGATCAGAAGAACAGCCACAAACAGCAGTCATCTCTCGTCCATTTCTTGAAGCTTTGAATTTCACCAAACTCTTTTCTATTCTATTTATTTTGTTCTAGTTTTCTAAAGGAAGAAGATCTTATAACTTTGTTTGACAACCATTGAAGTAATATCTAAAACTCTTTTTTCTATTTATTCTTTTATGTTTATGAATTGTTTAAACCTTGCTTTGATGATTCCCTTAAACATGCTAGAGTAGTTTTCTAGTTGGGTTTAAAGGGATAATCAAAGGGGGGAGATGATCTTAGTTTAGGTGGCAATTTTGGTTTGTTAGATTTAAATTCTGTCTATTCTATGCTTTAATTCTAAGTCTTTGCTTAATGCTTTAAGTTAGCCTCATGAACTAACTATGATCTAAAGTGTGTGTGCTTTGCCAAAAGCTTGCATGTAAGCTTGACCTAGCTTAGATGTGTGGAGAGACATAGGAAGCACATACCCCTTACCTATGAAATTCCATGGATTAGAATCGAACTAGTTTTAAATGCTTTGATCTATGCGTCATTGCCTGCGACAGTTGAGTAACGGAGTGTAGTGATCTTAGACGGTTAGCTTGAGAACTTTAATTTAACGGTTCATTAGTGTTTCGTAGTCCGAGTTTTAGATAAACAAACTAACCCTAAACTTTCCTAGATAGATAGATCATTGAACCCCTGCGATTCCCCTTGATGCCCAACGCTTGTTTTATTATTTTTACTTGCTTTTATTTACGTTTATTTGCTTGCTACAACCGTGACAACCAAAACCCCCTTTTTATTGAGTCCTAGCCTTACATCTCTTCCGACGGATTCTCTGAACAACAACTCTCTCTCTCTCTGTGGGATCGATCCTTAAATACTACTACCGATTAGCTGTGCACTTGCAGCCATTGTGTGGTCTTTTTAAGGTAAAAGATTGAAGTGAAAAACCACGCACATCAGTTCTATACATGTAATCTCATTTTGCATGTCTCATGTGTTGTGGGAGACTTCTCATTTAACATACCAGGGCACGTTTCCTTGGACGAAAGCTCAAATGGAGAAGTGGTACGCAACACTTCTATTTGTAGGCCTCATTGCTTCAAGTGTTCTTCAAGATGCAAGCTTCCTTATATTCTTCAAGTGAAGATTTTTTACTATCGTTCTAAGAAGTGTTTTGAGAACCCTCGCGAGTATTGGGATCATGATTACTACTAAATTGTGTTAGTTCTTCACGAGCATTGTGTGGTACGTAACGTAACAAATGGTATAGTATTGTAGTTTTTCTTATGTTCTACCTTAATTGGATTATAATAGGGAAAAATGTCATAAAAAGTCTGAACTTTACAAAAAAGGTGAAAAAAATTCAAGTGAAGGGCTTTTACTATTGTTCTAAGAAGTGTTCTGAGAACCCTCGTGAGTATTGGGATCATGATTACTACTAAATTGTGTTAGTTCTTCACGAGCATTGTGTGGTACGCAGTGGCAGAGCCAGAAAATCAATCCACCAGGGTCATATTTTTTTAAGCAAAAAAAAAAAAAAATTAAAACCATAAAATTGTCATTACAACTACAACAGATGCACTCGACGTTTGTTCACTCATATATTGGAATCGTCTTATCACTGATTCGTTTGTGATAGTGTTAAATATCTGTTTTTCAATAAAACAAACAAGACAATCACTTAAAAATACATCACCAATACGATTACGCAAGGTTGTCTTCACAAAAGTCATTGCAGAGAAACATCGTTCGACGGTTGCAGTCGCAATAGGAAGAATCAGAGATAGCTTCAGAAGACGATATACCAAAGGATGTGAAAGATGTTTTCTTGTCTCCACCATCACACGTGCAAGATCACTAAGACTTTTTAAATCTGTAAACCTTTCATCTCTTTGCACATTATCAAGATATATCTCAAGTTGCAGATCAAGAGATTTACGCTCCATAAAGCTAAAATCTTCTGGATAAAACTCAGCCAATCTCATGAGCAATGACTTATCAAACTGCCGAAAAGAATCTATTGGACTCAAGGATGATATGCAAACAAGTAGTTCAGAATTTACCTCATCAAAACGATCATTAAACTCTTGAAGTTGCATATCTAAGACATTGTAGAAACAGTCCACCTTATAGTGATGCAAGTTGGTTATGCCGGTCTTTTTCTTTGGTCTTCTTGAGTCAACAAAATCTTCCTCCATTATGACCAGCCCAATGTCATTTTGCTCACAAAATGAACTAATTTTAGCCATAAAAGCATCCCATCCATCACCTCTAAGCTTTTGCAACTGACTTTTAGTTGATTCCACCAATGAAATAGCATTCAAGATATCTTGGTCTTTTCTTTGTAAAGCCTTTGATAAACTATCAGTGAGACACATAACAAACAGCATCAAGTGTAGATAGAAAACAAAATCAAAAGTGTGAAAATACTTGAGAATACCATATGCCTGTTGTCTTTTGGTGGAGTCTGTGCCTTCATCCTGAATATACTCAAGAACTTTAACTACAAAAGAAAACAACTCAACAAGTCGCAGTAAAGTCTTATAATGTGAACCCCAACGAGTATTTCCAGGCCTTTGAAGAGAAATTTCTTGATTCAACCCAGTTCCAGTCTTAATTTCACCATTGTTAATCCCTTCTTCCACTATTTTTCTGTAGTTTTCCCTGATCATATCTTTTCTCTTGCAAGAAGCTCCAACCACATTCAACAAAACAGAAATCATGTCAAAAAATTCTCCAACTTCAAAATGCTTTTTTGCTACTGCCATGACAACTAGTTGTAGTTGATTAGCAAAACAATGAACATAATAAGCTGAGCTGCTTTCTTTCAAAACCAATGATCTTAGTCCATTGAATTCTCCTTTCATATTACTAGCTCCATCATATCCGTGTCCTCTCACCTTTTTCATACTCAATCCATACTTCACAAACAAAGAATCAATAGCACACTTCAAAGATAAAGAAGATGTCTCCTTCACATGAATAACACCAACAAATCTTTCTTTGACTATCACATACTTATCAACAAAGCGAAAAACCATTGCCATTTGCTCCTTGTCTGATACATCAGCAGATTCATCTACCAGCAAACCAAAGACATCATTATCAATTTCTTCAATAATAGATTTAGTTACCTCTTCTGCAAAGCAATGCACAATGTCCTTTTGAATTGGAGGAGATGTCATCTGATTGTTTTTAGGAGCATTATTCAAGAAAACTTTTTTTACAACCTCATTCTGACCAGCGGTATACTTCAGAAGCTCTAAGAAATTACCTCTATTGGTTGACTCATCTGACTCATCATGACCACGAAATGGTAATCCTTGATGTAACAAATGTCTAGAAACATCAATGGAAGCATTCAGTCGAATTCTGTAATCATTCTTCACAACATCGCTTTGTTTATGAAGAGCATGTTTGATAGACTAACCTTGCCTCATCAAATACTCACATTTTCTTTTGGCATTGTTGTGAAAACTGTTCACATCAGATCCCGCATGTTGATTCAACCCCTGCAACCCCTTATTCCAACCACAAAAACCAGTTGATACAAAGCAATCACTCCCACCTTGATTTTGAGCTTGATCTCTGAATAAGTAACAACACAAGCAAAAAGCTTTATCTTCCTCCACACTATATTCCAACCAATCACCATACATATCAAACCACTTTAGATCAAAACGTCGAAGCACCCCTCCACTTGCTGTTTGTTTAAAACGGTGACCACGAGGTTGACAAGGTCCTCTATTCAAATATTTGCGCCGTACTTCATCTCTTTGATTGGGATGATAGCTTATAATTCTTTTCCTCTTCGCTGGATCCCATGGCAAATCATCCAAATCAATATCAGATGGTGGAGTTTTTCTTTTCACGACGAAGCGATCCATTATGTTTATTGTTTCCTACACACAAAAGTCAAAATCATATAAGAGTGAGTAACGATTAACACAAACAGAGCTATCAAAATCATATAAAGAGTGACAATTAACACCAACAGATAGGTAAATTTACTAAAGTAGAAACTAAAACAAAGCAAAATCACAATTTTTTAGAAGATTAACACAAATAGAGCTTAGGAAATTTATTTTTAATATTAGACAGTATTAAACTTAGTTAAGGAAATTTATTATACAAAAAAATTATATTCAAGTACCTGGAAATCTAATCTTAGAACTCTTAAGTTTTGGAACAAAGAAGAAGAAAGCTCATATCACACTATCTGAAATTTGAAAAAGAACAAAGAAGAAGAAGCTGAACAGTTTTTCGTTTTTATGCCCACGTAGGTAGACAAAAAAAAACAGAATATTAGATGGGCTCTTAAACAATCAGTTTGTATATTTACTAAAATTAGTTGGGCTCAATATTTCATACCGAAAGCCTTAAACTTAAAGCCTTTTGTGTTTTAATATTTCACGTGGGTCAATTATAATATTGCACAAAATTTCACTGGGTCAATTGTATTATTGCATAAGGGTCAATTTTTTTTTTTCATAAAAATTCCACTAATTTTTAGAATTTCATCAGGGTCAATTGAACCTGGTAATGCTTCACTGGCTCCGCCACTGGTGGTACGTAACGTAACAAATGGTATAGTATTGTAGTTTTTCTTATGTTCTACCTTAATTGGATTATAATAGGGAAAAATGTCATAAAAAACCTGAATTTTATAGAAAAGGTGAAAAAAGCATCAACTTTAAATGTGTTGAAATAAATCTCCAATTTTGATTGACTTTTTAGTTTAATCATAAACTTTCGTTGACTTTGCCAAATAAGGCACGTCCTTAAATCATCTAACGGAATAAGTTAACAGGATTAAATTTCTATCAAAAGATTCTGTTAAATTACAAAACGACGTCGTTTTTAATTTTTGTAAAAATTAAAAAGAGAGGATTCGAACCACTAACCTCTAAGCAGAAATGAAGGTGTTATAACCAACAGAGCTTAACTGTTTAATTGACATTGGTGAACAAAGACATATACTTATCCATCGTATGTTGCCTAGAGTCTTTTTCATCAACTTGGTTACATTCACCAAGCTGGGCAAGTCTTCATCTTCAAATTGGTCGTATTCACTATTCACCAAACTGACTCAACTCCCTTGATTAGTTTCTTAATCTTCCAAATCTCAATGTTCATATTCGATTCTTCTGCCATTTTTTTGTTTCTCTCGAGGTCGGAGATGTGTACTTTGACTACACAAAAATACAAAATCAAAGCAAATTTGAAAAAAATGTGTACTTTGAAGAACGTCAATTTCATATCCAAATCGAATTAGGGTTTCAACTGAAGTAAAAATCGAAGCTTTTAACAAAGTCGAATACGGCGAACAGAGTGAATTAATTATGCAAAGAGATTGAAACCGCAGCAATATTGAGTGCTCCTTTCAGCGTATCAATGGAGATTACGGTGACTTCCCTGAGAAGAAGACTCATGCAACACACAATAGAAATAATAAAAGCATTTGTTAATTAAAGTCAACAAAACAATTTAGCTCAGCTGGTTCGTTAGTTTATTTTCTTCCTAGAGGTATGCGGTTTGATTTCCATTTATGTAACTTTTTAAAAAAATTCAAAACGACCTCGTTTTATGATTTAACAGAATCTCTTCATAGAAATTTAATCTCGTTAACTTTTTCGATTGATGATTTAACGACGTGCCTTATTTGACAAAATCCACTAAAGTTTATGATTAAACTAAAAAGACAATCAAAATTGAAGATTTATATCAACACATCCAGAGTTCATGCTTTTTTCCACCACTTTTGCAAAGTTTAGACTTTTTATAACATTTTTCCCGATTATAATATAATAAGTCCTTTACTTACTTGCTTAACAAAGAACCAAATAATTATCGAATATATTGCCGTACTGGTGTCTGATTTGGGATCTCACCGGAATACTGGTGGACCTCCGGTGGCCGCCGTGGAAGAAAATTATTCCCGGCGCAAAAATATGCTGAGTAAAAAACTTAGATCAACCCAATTGAAAGCTATTCAAATATGGGCCTGATCCAAAAAAGCCCATTTTGTTACCACGTGATTGGCACGTGTAAACCAACCACGGAAGTAGCAGAGAAACTAGTGGTGGCATCGGCAAGTAAAGAAGCCCCTCTTCTTCTCTTTTATGTTTTTCTTTGGGAATTTTCCCGGGAACACATCGGAAAAAAGCTTAATCACCGGAAAATGTTTCTATCTCATCCTCCTCAAGTAATACAACCGACTTACTACAATACAGCTAACTTCTTACCTCGCTGTCCTCTGAAGCCACCGTTGTGCTCCGTTGCTTTAAACAATCCTTCGACTTCCTCCGGCACCGGAGCTAAAATCTCTAATAATCAGCTAATTCAATCGTTATGCAAAGATGGTAAGCTTAAACAAGCGCTTCGCGTCTTGTCTCAGGAATCAAGCCCGAGTCAGCAGACTTACGAGCTTCTGATTCTCTGCTGCGGTCATCGGAGCTCTCTTTCTGATGGTCTACGCGTTCACCGACATATTCTGGACAATGGGTCTGATCAAGATCCTTTTTTGGCTACGAAGCTAATTGGTATGTATTCGGATTTGGGTTCTGTGGATTATGCACGGAAGGTGTTCGATAAAACGCGTAAAAGAACTATATATGTCTGGAACGCTTTGTTTCGGGCGCTTACGTTAGCGGGTCATGGAGAAGAAGTGTTGGGTTTGTATTGGAAGATGAATAGGATTGGAGTTGAGTCAGATAGGTTCACATACACTTATGTCCTCAAGGCTTGTGTTGCATCGGAATGCACGGCGAATTGTCTGACGAAAGGGAAAGAGATTCACGCGCATCTCACCCGACGCGGTTACAATTCGCATGTTTATATCATGACTACGTTGGTGGACATGTACGCTCGATTTGGCTGTGTGGATTATGCTAGCTATGTGTTTTGTGAAATGCCTGTCAAAAACGTTGTTTCTTGGAGCGCAATGATTGCCTGCTATGCAAAGAACGGGAAAGCTTTTGAAGCTCTGAGGACTTTCCGTGAAATGATGACAGAGACCAAAGATTCATCTCCTAATTCTGTGACTATGGTGAGTGTGCTTCAAGCTTGTGCTTCGCTTGCGGCTTTAGAGCAAGGGAGATTGGTTCATGGGTATATACTCAGAAGGGGGCTTGACTCCATATTGCCGGTGATCAGTGCTCTTGTGACGATGTATGGTAGATGTGGTAAGCTCGAAGTGGGACAAAGAGTATTTGATCGAATGCATGACCGGGATGTTGTATCTTGGAATTCCTTGATATCGAGCTATGGTGTTCATGGGTATGGAAGGAAAGCGATTCAGATATTTGAAGAGATGCTCGCCAATGGGGCTATCCCAACTCCCGTAACATTTGTTAGCGTTTTGGGAGCTTGCAGTCACGAGGGTCTTGTTGAAGAAGGAAAAAGACTGTTTGAATCAATGTGGAGAGACCATGGGATAAAACCACAAGTCGAGCATTATGCTTGTATGGTTGATCTGTTAGGTCGGGCGAATAGGTTAGACGAGGCAGCAAAGATGGTTCAAGACATGAGGACTGAACCGGGGCCTAAGGTTTGGGGTTCCCTTCTCGGGTCTTGTAGAATTCACGGAAATGTTGAGCTTGCAGAGCGGGCAAGTAGAAGGCTCTTTGCACTGGAACCAAAAAATGCAGGAAATTATGTGTTGTTGGCAGACATTTACGCGGAAGCTCAGATGTGGGATGAGGTTAAGAGAGTGAAGAAGCTCTTAGAACACCGGGGACTCCAGAAGCTGCCTGGTCGGTGCTATATGGAAGTGAGGAAGAAAATGTACTCGTTTTTCTCGGTGGATGAGTTTAACCCTCTTATGGAACAGATTCATGCTTTCTTGGTTAAGTTAGCCGAAGATATGAAGGAGAAAGGGTACATACCGCAGACGAAAGGAGTTCTGTATGAGCTTGAGACGGAAGAGAAAGAGAGGATAGTGTTAGGACACAGTGAGAAACTGGCGTTGGCGTTTGGACTGATAAATACATCAAAAGGAGAGCCCATCAGAATCACGAAGAACTTGCGTTTGTGCGAGGACTGTCACTTGTTTACAAAGTTCATCTCAAAGTTTATGGAGAAGGAGATTCTAGTTAGAGATGTGAACCGGTTTCATAGGTTCAAGAATGGAGTGTGTTCTTGTGGAGATTACTGGTAATACTTGTGGGACTTATACGATTGCTTGTGTATAATAAGCAAGGGAGAGATCTTGACCAGAGTTCTTGGACTTAGTCAGGCCAAAGAAATAACGAACAGGTTAGGCTTAGCAAATTCCTGTGATATATGTCAACAAATCGGTTGGGATCATTGTTACAATCATATTGTTTCTCAATAAACAGAAAAAGTGTGTTCATTTCACTCTGCCTTTGGTTCGAAATCCAAACATGCGTTTACTATGTAAGCTTCTGCTTCCTGTATAGTAAGTAGGCTGAAGTCGCTCGCTGCTTCATCCTGATTAAGCTACTGATTAAGCTACAGGTACAGGTTTAGTGAATCGTGTTGTTTGAACCAGGTAGTAAGATTCAGATGGCTTACACGCGAAAAGGCCCAAAATTGAAAACAAACGCAAAAGAAAAGGAAAATTGTAAAAAAAAAAATAGAAATTGACCCAAATTGACCAAACGGTTCACGCTATATAGGATCAAAGCATGCATTATAAACAAAAAATACACACAAAGTATTCATTGTCTAAGAACACAAACACAATAGAGAGAGATTAAAGATGCCAGAAGCTGCGATCTTATTATTGGCGTTTTCTGCAAGTTTCTGGGTTTTGGTAAGCTATTCTAGAGGCGGCAATCATAATGTTTCAGAGAAATTTCATACCAGACCAAGCGGCATAGGAACTGGTTCGGTTTGCGTCATAATCTTAGCCCTAATGGCTGTGATGCTCATAAACAACAACGCTCAACAAATTCACCATGGCATCAACGAACAAACTGATGGGATTTGGATTCTTTTAATCATCATATTCTGTCTCTTCATGCTTTATCTCAAAGGCGTTTTTTGATTTCTCTGTTTTTTTTTTGTATTCTACGAATGTGATTTAATTTGCTTCATATTGTATTTTTTTTTTCCTTTTTCTTGAATTCTATAAGTCAGAATTGACTCGATGTGAATCAAATTAATAAATTTTGTTATCATAAGGGATTCAAAGAGAGAAGAGAACAATAATGGATTTATATATAGTTATCATATGATTACAGAGATTTAACTTGAAACACAAGGGAAAAAAAAAAGGAAACTGTACGGAACTCCAAAACGGCATCTTTTATGGCGTTTTCAGTCATCGTCCATGTAGATGGTCTCTTGCTTAAACAGTCCTCCAAACACTTTCCTCACCTCTTTCTCCGGCTTCGTCGGCCGCTCTTCCTTCGGTTTGGATGCAAACGGAGATGTTGCAGCGGGTTTAGCGTTACTCTGTTTCACCACTGCTTTCTTGGGTGGCAAGTTTCGAGCTTTCGCCTGTCCTCTGACCGTAGCAACCTGTACTTTAGACGTCTCTGAAGCGTTCTGAACCGCGGTAGCAAACTGAGAACCAAGATTATTCCAGGAGAGACCTGAGCCGATATCTTTCGCCTTGTTAAATAGACCGTCCACTGTGATTCCCACGGCTTCTGCTTTCTGTTGCGCATCCTCAGCTAAGCTAGCAGCTTCTGCTTCTTTCTCAGATAGCTTTTGCATTTGTTTCTCAAACTCTTTCGCTGCTTCCGCTGCCTCTCGGGCTTTCTCAGCTGCGACTTTAACTTCTTCCTCGGCTCTTGCCCTTGCGATCGCGTCTGCGAACACTTTTCTCCTCCCATCTTCCGGGATTACACTATCACATATTCATAGACTATTTCATTAAATGAAATTGACACAAAACAATAAGCCAAACTATAAACTCGAGGACTCATTACAACAATGTCTGTTGAATCAATCAACAAGAGGACTCATTTACCTAAAAAGCTCATCTATTGGCCTCGAGGCTGCTGATGGATCTGTAGAAACTTCCACCACCTGAAAAAAGGACACACTGATAAGATGCAGGGACTGAATTGTAAAAGAGATAGTCACACGTGTGAGGAGAGCTGAATCTATTTGGGATCATGTGCAACAAAGTTCACACGTGAGAGATGAGGAAAGTTGCCTAGGAGGCTAAGAAGAACCTAGAAGATGATTAAGCTATATAAATAAAGAGGGGAAGCATCACAAGGGGATATGATGAATGTTGTGAGGGGTTAGCCGACATGAGGCTGCTTGGGAAGAGAGGAACCCGAGGGATGTGAGCGAGGGTTGCCGATCTTATCTTTCACTTTGTTCTTCGTTTCTATCTTGTAATCTGAGAGTTATTGAACCTTTTGAGTTTGCATTTACATGTTAATGGAGGTTTAATGGAGTTTCCCTAAGGTTAAGCTTTTGTTCATGGAGTTTACTAGTTAGAAGCTTAACACACACACAAAACTAATGCCATCAAGATTTTGAGCGAATAAACGGAAAAGGTTATATCAACGGCTACAATATAGTGTCTGCATCTGTATGAACAATTACAAACTTGACGAGTAAGTTACTTGTGCTGTATGTACCTTATTTTCTGCCACGGCCGTGTTAGCAAAAATGTCTGCAACCAAAGACGCAATCTTCAACTTGGGGACCTGGTCGCAAACAGAACACCAAACAAGTTAATAACCACATTAATCGAAACCAAGCTATAACCAAATGATTTCATTTCAATGTGATGTAATACTAATAATCCCTTTTTTTATGGCATACATTACATTACTTTGTAGGCCTCGGACGAAGTACTCCCACTGCCGCTGTTACTCCCTTCAGCTGAAACGACGACGTTGTAAGATTTCTCCTGGGAGAAATCCTCAGTCAAGCTCGTCTTTATGAGTGTGTACGCCACATCGGTTTGAGCTACTTTGTCAATGAGGTCAGAGATAGTCAATGGCTGAGATTTTGCGAAAAGGTTGCCGAAAAACGAAGTAATCCCGTCTAGAACGTTGTACGTGGATCCGCTGATGCTCCCGTCGTACACGATTGCTACATGGTTTACGCCAGCAAGCTCAGCCGCTTGTACCACGAGCAACGCGTCTGAGGTCGAGACTTGGTCTTCAGGACCGTTCTCTGTTGCCCCTACAGTAACCACAACTTTGGTCGCGTTTCCAATCGCTTTTGCGATTGATTCAGCGTCTTGAAAAGGGGATTGAACTGCGTTTAGCCTCTTGACTTCGTCCTTTGATAAAATCTGTTGAAAAGTTGATCCGTCAAACAATGAATCAAAACGATAAACGCCACCCGAGTTGCATGCCAAGTCAGCAAAATCAAAAACCAAACCGTGCTTTTTATATCGCTAATTAAATCATCGCTGTCTTAAAATCTGAAGTGCGATTGCGACCAAAAATCAAGATCATCATTAAAACGTTTAGATTATAGGAATCGTGGGACTTAAAAAAAAAAAACAAGCGGACCTTGTAAGTAGCCGCAACACGAGCAAGGTCTTGGGCGGCTCCAAGGTCAGGAACACCGGCTCGAACGCTAAATCCTCGTTGTAAGAGCGTTTGAGCTATGCGTATACCAGCTTGTCCCGTTGCACCGGCCACGAAAACCGTACCAGGATCTTTCTTTCTGTTATTACCAAACACTAAAGCGGTCGAAGGGTTTGTCACCACCGGCATGAGTGACTTCATGTCCGGTAGCTTACCGAAATTGAACCGGAATGGTTTCGAATCTGACGATTTCTCCGTTTGTTTCGCCTCCGAGTCATCATCGCCCTTCGTTTTCCCGAATTGAAACGCCGTTTGCTTAGCCCACACGGTTAACCTCGGTTTTCTCCGGTTAAACCTGACACCCTGCGGTGGTGCGGTGGTTAACAGGAATGAAGTTGAACTGGAAGCCATTAGAGGAGACCAACCGTTTTCTTGTACATCAAGTAAACAGTGTGGGTGCCATTCGTTGAAGATGAGACTAACCGTTTTCTGGAAGCCATTAGAGGAGACTTTCGTTGTTTGTGTTGTTTTCTACAGATGATGTTTTTGTTATCCGAAATGGATTCGTAGCCAATAGGATAATGCCGCGTTATCAACATATCTTTGATGTGGCTAGTACTGAATTTTTCGCCACAGAATCTTGATAGTGCGGGGCCTAGACATAATATGACATTCAACTTTGCCACAACATTTTCACGTAATTTCACATTTCATCCCAAAGTTTTTGATTAATCTAGCGAGGCCCATATATATCTATCTTAACATTCTAACATTTTTAAGTACATTTTTACGTACTGTTCGTTTTGAAGTATATATATATATCTTAACATTTTTGAAGTACATTTTTATGTCATCTTTTTTTATTTTTGTATCCAAACAAGTATCAACTAAATTCTCTACAATCTTTACAACCAAACACAATCATTTCCTTATTTGATAATATTAATTTCAATTTTCCTAAAATCTATATACCTAATTTAAAGCAATATGTTAGATTAAAATATAATTCTCCTTTCACTTTTATCCAATCATATATTTAATTATTTGAATTACTATTTAATACATAAATTTAATTAAATTTTAGATTTTTTTTCCAGCATATGATGTGATTTAAATTTTTATAACCAGATATATATTTAAAAAATTGTTTTAGAACTTTTATAACAAAACAAATATATCCGGATATAAATTATTTTACATTTGAGTTATTTTCATATATAATGAATATTTACACTTAATCCTTATATTAGTTGAAAAGAGAAACCATATTGAAGATATGGTATAATATTCGGGTTATAACAAAAGCCAATAAAATCCATATTAATTACCAACTTACAAGCATATTTGTTAACATGGATATACACACAAATACACATTCATAACGATTTCAATCACAAATTCTGGTTTTGGTAAGATGTTTTTAAATAAAGAAAAGAATTAAGTGGTTTTAATACTAAACATTAATCATGAAATCATAATTCAGTAAAGATTTCCCCCATTTCTTAGCTAAAGATCGAGAAGATATAGGAAACTTAAAATTTGTTACACTAACATTCCTTATCTAAATATGTTATGCTTGCTCACCAATTTTCTCTCGATTTGCAATCATATCTAACTGGCATCATCAAAGATCTCTATAAAAAGCCTGTCGGTAGAAGGTAAAAAAATCATATGAGCAAACACAATTTACTTATAGCAATCCATAATAAACTTTAAGATTTCAATGACTGCCTCATTTGCTTACCTAAGGGATTGGTGTTAGCGCAAGTGATTGGTGTTAGCCGATGAAAAAGCAGATCTCTGTCAACACTTTATTTCTGTTTTCCCATGTATACATATATTATATATATACATATCATTACATGTTATGTATCAGTTAACTACTAATAACACTTCTTGCTTTCTTAAAAACTTAGGGGTTTTTAGGTTTTTTTAATTATTTATTCTCAACAAAGAGGCAAGATTGGAACACCAACAACTAATGTGGTATTTAAACATGTCTTTCAGAATCTGGAGAATAAAGATGTTTAATAAACATATACATATTTCTACTTAAAACTTATCTTTCTCTTAGTTCGTTGAGTTTGTACAGAAAAGTATAAATAAAAGAATGTTAGACGATTTTTTAATTAACTTTGTCTTTGTCAACCAAACTTACTCTTATTTAACTCTTTCATCCATTTTATGTTAATAATAAAGTTAGATTATTGAATTTTTACAAAAACTAATAACATAATTTACTTTATGTTCTAAAATGGGAATTTTGCACCCACACCCACTTTCTCCAAAGGTATTAACACTCACACCCACTTTCTCCAAAACTATTAACACTCACACCCACTTTCTACTACTCATATACTTTTCTCAAGTTTAATTACATATTACCCCTCACTCCTTCTAACCCCTTCTATTTTTTTCTCTCTCTCTCTCTATCTCTCTCTATCTCTCTCTCTCACAATTATTCAACCAAAAAATACATCTTCTTCTTTCTTGTTTTGCTTTTGCTCATCCATTGAAAGAGAAAAGCTTATTTATGTTTCTCTCTCTTTCTCTCTCACATTCCTTTTCTAAAGTTTTCAAAAACCATTCCAACAATGGTGGAAATCTAGAGAAGGTGAAATCTTTAAATCTTTTTCCTTATCACTTTAGATTATATGAAATTCGATATGGGTTTTCTTGGTTTTATTGTGATTTTGTGATTTTACTGATTAATTGTGGTCTTGTGAACTTTTTAATATTGAATTTGTTTTAGTTCGATCTAGGAAAAAGTTTGAGTTTTGTTGTGTGAGTATTATTCATTACTTATATTGTATCCACAAATAGTTACCCATTTAGATAAGTTTGAGAAATAATGTATCCACGAATATTGTATCCACAAATAGTTATCCATGTGGACAAATATCGTATCCACAAATTGCACTATAACCCCATATGTTTCCATATGGACATGTTGTCATAGTCACCTGAATTGATGTGTATTACTTCTATTCTGTATCAATAAACACAAGTAACTATCTATTAAAAATACTGCAATTGACTATCCACTTATCATTGGACAAATGTTCAACGACAAATGGATACTTTATAATCTAAAAATTCATCAAAAATATAGCAATATGTATCTCAAAAGGTAGAAAATATATAATCATAATATATTGTATATAAATAAATAGATAAAATATATAATCATAATATATTGTATATAAATAAATAGATAATTTGTTTTATGATAACTATTTAAAGTGTTAATAACAAAAAAGAGAAATTAAGGAGAGAAAGAGGAGAGGGGCAAAATTGTCCAACTAACAATGACACCTAAGCAGCAAACTTAAGAAAGTATAGCAAGTTTGTAAAGTGGGTGTGAGTGCAACAAGTTGAACCCAAAGTGGGTGTGGGTGTGGGTGCAATAAACCCTTATAAAATTATTCTTCAAGATTTTGTTTCTTATAATTTTATTGTATTCTACTTTATGTTATAAATCTAAATATTCTACATATCATCCCGGTGAGATAATGGGACGGATTTGGATCAACATTCATATAATTTTAAATAATTTAATTTGGCACTACAACATGGGTAAATAATTTTGTGTGGTGAGATCTTACTCTTTTTATAAGTAAGACTCACATACATTTAATTAAATATACTGTTAATTATTACAAAACACCAATATATATACAATAACAATGTAATATTTATATTAAAACTCAATCTACTTCTAACAAAATTATAAAAATTAGATATAATAATAAAATGAAAAACATAAAAATTGTCCCGTGGTGTACCACGGGGTAAATCCTATTATATATATATATATATATATTTATAACTAGCCCTGGGCATAATATCCGGTACCGAAGAACCGTACCGGAACCGAACCGATAAAAGCGGTATTGGGTAGGGTTCAGGTTAAGCAGAATTACCGAATGGGCTAAGAGGCTTTGGTAAAATGGACTTCGGTTCGGGTTCGGTTTATAACTTAAGTATAATGGGCCACTGTTTTAGATCCGTTTAACATAAAAGCCTAATAAGATCCGTTTAACATAAAAGCCTAATACGACAGCTAACCCTAAAGCCTAAGTCACCACCTTACTCTATTGCCCAGACAGCACCGCGCAGCTATCTCTTATGTTCCCAATACAGAACCGTTCATGGAAGCTTGCTTTTCGTTTCGTCTTCTACACATGATGTAAGAAGGGGACCTGAATTACCGGCTGTAGCAGTGGCTGAAGTACTACGTGACAAACTTCTTGATGTACAACCTGACGAACTTCCCGATAGACTGCCTGAAGTACTTTTTGGAGAGAACCAGCTCGTACCAGTTAAGGAGAACTATGATATCCTTCAGATATGTGCAAGAATCAGAAACAAGCATCCTTTGAAGCTGACCACTGGAACTAGAATTGATGCGGACATTCAACGAGCCGGAAGATCATATCGTTGGAATGGGACCGTTGCACTCTTTTTCCCTTATCTAGGGTTTTTCCCAATGGGTTTACCTAGAAAGGTTTTTAACGAGGCAACATCCTTCCACATATCCTCCTATTCATATTTTAAGGAGGAAGATCAAAGAAAGCCACCCTTGTTTCGAGCTAGTTCAAGACATGGTTCATGGAACCTTTCCACAAGTCAATTACCACTCAAATTGGATCTTTCCATAAGTTGCTCAAACCAAAGCATCCCTTGGCGTCCTGGAGAGCTTCTATATCATTTGGAGACTTCACCACACATCTTAGGATGCACCCCGCCTCACTTGATTAGGCGGATCAAGTTAACGTGCAACTTTCCTTATTTGGATCTCTTTGTCTTTATGACACAACGGATTTTTCCTTATTCAGTTTTGCGCCTTTGTGAGACTCTTAATACCATCCAGAAGCTTCCTAGAATGTATCTAGACGTCCCAAGAAACCACAACTTCGGCCCCAAGTTATCAAGACTCAAAGTGCATCACAACTTTCCCAATTTGGCCGATATTCTCATTCAATTCCCAAAGACCATAATTATCATTAATTGTTGAGATTTCTTTCTTTATTTAAGCATATAGATGTTGTATTTGAGCCTCTATATAAGCTCTATCACGTTTTACTTTTCAATACACGTTTTTTTTATTAAAGAAATTTCAGTTTGCTTCAACACTTTGTGTTTTGAAACAAATCATTGTTCTTGCGAGTTCTAAGTAGTTTGTGGAATCAAACAACTTAGGTTTCGTGTAGAGTTTCTGATCCTTGCGAGGAATAGCCCTTGGATCATATTCTCTAGCCCTCAGTGTTGTAGATTCAACATCAAACCGGTTACTCTCCATCAGATCGCTTCCGCCCAAGCTTCTAAGTCTTTTAGTCCGTGATTCTTGTCTTGGTGGATTCCGAGGCTTGTATCAACACGAGATGGAGCATGCTTTGTCTATCTACAATCATTCAAGTAAATTTTTCGATTCGTTTTCTCATTGTACCTTTCCTCCATTTCGAGAACAGAACCGTTATATAAACCCCTAATCCCCCAAGGAAGAACCATAAGTTTCAACCCTCCATCATCTCCTCCTTCACTACTCTCTGCAATTAAATCAGATGTTCGTCTCTAGTCTTCCTAAATCATGTAATTCTATTATGTCTTAGGATGTTCTTAATAGCTTTTAGTTGACAATTGATAGTTGGTTTTGGTTACAGTAACTTATATTGATGAATTGATAGTGTAATACGATCGTAGCTGTGTCTTATTTGCTTACAGTAACTTATTTGCTTGCTTGATCGTAGTTGTGTCTATCTTAATTTTAGAACTGTCTTTGTGAACAATATTATGATCTTATTTGTGTTATGTTAAGGTCATTTTAAGTCTTCTTCTATTTAATATGATCTTAGTTGTGTTATGATTTTTGATGATCTTATATATGTTCTTCTCTTAGTTACTAATTTGTTTCTTTTATGTGTGTGTTCAGATGGGTTCTTCATGTTTTCCAGTTGAAAACGATTTCGGTGAAGAGATGAATCATGAAGAAGAGCAAGACACTGACAGTACTGGACAACAAGCTGCTGCAACTACAGAAGTTCTTGGAACTCCTGATTCTGCTGGAAAGAGGAAGGCCTCAAATGCAGCTAATGAAAAGCCAGCTAAGGAGCTCAAAGTCATCCTTCCGAGATCTCCTGTTTGGGACCACTTCACAAGGAATAAAGAAGATAGAAACAAGTGTATCTGTCACTACTACAAGAAGGAATATTGCTGCAAGTCTAAGTTAGGAACTTCTAATTTGACAAAGCATATGGCAACCTGCAAACAGTACCAAGCCTATAAGGAAAACAAGTCTCAGCAAGTGATCAAAGGCAATGGAACAGTGCCAGCTGGAAAGATAAGTGAGCCAATGTTCAGAGAGGCAACAAATGATATGCTCGTGTTAGGGGAGTTGCCACTGTCTTTTGTGGACAGTGTTGCCTGGAGACACTTCTCCTCTCGTGCCAACCTTTACCGGCCTCATTCAAGGAGAACATCAAGTAGAGACATAGTGCAGATGTATGTGAAGATGAAAGCTTTGCTAAAGAACTGGATTAATTCAAACAAGCAAAGGGTGTCTCTAACTACAGACATATGGGTTGCTCCAAATACAAGTTTGTTTGCTCTTTCTTTCTTATTTCATTGATTGATTCTTTAATTACATTCTCATATCTCATTATTATTTGATATATGTAAAACAGGTGCAAGCTACATGGTGATCACATCTCACTTCAATGATGCATTTTGGCTGCTGAAGAAACTGATCACAAAGCATCAACTTTTGCAACTACTCTTCTAGATTGTCTGGCTGAATGGGGGATTCAGAAGGTGTTTTGTGTCGCTGTCGACAATGCAACAACCAACACTTTGGCTCTAAAGAGGTTTCAAAGAGAGTTCAGCTTGGTTAGCAATGACGCATTTTTCTTGGATGGAGACTACATGCATGTCAGATGCAGTGCTCACATCATAAACTTGATTGTGAGAGATGGATTCCAGGAGTTAGGAAAGAATGTGGAGGCTATACGCAATGGTGTATCATATGTTAGGTCATCTCATGTTAGGCAGAAGTCATTTGAGCTGAGGGTTGATTCAGGGAAGCTGAAAAGAGGAAGTCTCACCTTGGATGTGAAGACCAGATGGAATTCAACATATACGATGTTGACAAATGCCCTAAAGTACAGAGTTGCTTTTGACAAGATGCTTCTAGAAGATAGGTTGTACCACAACTACTTCCTGGAATTAGACAATGGGAACAGACGTGTTGGACCTCCTGAATCAACTGACTGGAATGCAATTGAAAGGTAATCTACTGGACCTATCTTTATACTAACTTGTTTATTGCACTAAACCAATGTTTACACTTATTTACACTCTCATCTTTCTGTCGTAGGTTGGTGAAGTTTCTGGTGATTTTCTACAACTCCACTTTGGTTGTCTCTGCTTCCACCAACTTGAATGCGCATAAGTGTTATGGTGAGATTGTTACAATAGAGAGGAACCTCTCATTTCTGAGTAATAGCAGAGATGATGAGTTGAACAACAAGGCTGATGAAATGTTGAAGAAGTTTGTGAAGTATTGGGATGGAATGAAGAATATCAACAAGATGCTGATCATTGCAACTATGTTCGATCCAACAAATAAGATGAAGTTTGCGAAGATGTGTTTTGAGAAGCTGTATGGTGAAGATACTGTCGACTCCAAGGCTATGTGTGATTCAGTTTTCTATGTCCTCGACTTGATGTAATGCTGCTTTTTACAGCCATACATATGGTGCATCTTCTCAGACTACCAAGGCAAAACAACATCAATCAATTGTGATTCCTGAGAAGATGGATTTGGTTGATGATTCGGGTTATGAGAGAATGGATATGGCTTATAAAGAGATGGTTGCTGACAACGCAGATGAAGAAGTAAGGCGTGAGTTAGAGATTTATCTCACAGATCCTGTTGAGAATCCAAAGCTTATTATGGGTGCAGAATTTGATGTGCTGTCTTGGTGGAGAGTGAATTCTTTCAAGTATCTTGTCTTGGCTGAGATGGCTAAAGATGTACTTGCTATGCAAGTTTCATCTGTTGCATCAGAGAGTGCTTTTAGCACTAGTGGTCGGATTTTAGACCCTCATAGGTCATGTCTGACTCATTACATGATTACTGAGCAATGGATGAGGCAAGATATCAAGAGTGATGCTGACCCTACAGCGATCACAAGTGCTCAACTGCTCTCAGAGTTTGAAATGTTTGATCAGCTTGAGAAAGGTAATCTTTAACAAATTTTGATATTCGTAAATGATAATACTTTGTTCTATAATTCTGTTTCTAACTTAATTTTAAAACTGTTTGCAGAGTTTGGTATTGGAGATGAAAATAATCTTGAGGCTTAGCTTATGTGGTCTTCTTATGTAGTGTTTTTTAAGGCATTGATTGCGGCAATAGTAAAGGTATATTGAAACTTTGCTGAATCATTCAAGTTAAACAATAGATGTCCTATGGTTTTTAATCGAAAGATATAGACTCATTCAATCTTCATTTGTTTCACAGGGACATGTAGCAGCACTGCAGCAGGGACCTTTTTGTTAGTGTGGATGCTTCTTCATTGTTCCCAATTTTCATCGGCTATTTGAATTTGTTCTATTTTTTGTTTTCAGTTGGTTGTGACTTGTGAGTTTATTGAACTTAATGTTATGGTATTTGGTTGTGTTATGATGAAACTTAATGTTATGGTTTTAATTTATTAATTAATCTTTATGGTTTTAATTTATGGTTTAATCGGTTATTTTGGTTATTTACATGAGTATTTATAATTTTATTCGGTTATCTTGGGTTTTATTCGGTTATTTTAGTACTTTGGTTACTGAAAATAACCAAACAAATTATAACCCGGAAAATTTTCGGGTTATTTCGGAATTTGTATTGGAGTAGAAAACCGCTCCGAACCCGGCCAGTTACTAACCGTACCGAACCAAATTTTTTGTAAATTACCGAATGGGATCTATAGGTCTTATACCGATTTACCCGAAACCCGATTGGGTAGAACTGAAACCCAATTGGGTACCTGATTGCCCAGGACTATTTATAACACTTGGCCACAACAAATCGGCTTTATTAGCCAAATCTACATATTCATAGAGAGCAAAACTTGATCCCTAGTGTGATGACTGCCAAGAGATGAATGACCAGTGAGTCTATCATGCAAATTATGCATTGTGTTAAAATTGTTTCTTCTACTATCAACAATGCAATACTTTATATGCACATTCATTTAATTTATACCTTACTTCAGTCCAGTGTCGCAATAAAAAGTTTAGACAGTCATATAACAAATATATGTAAATAAATAAAAATAAAACAGACTGTATTGTTTACAAAAAAATATAAAAAATACATCAAAATCAAAATGATAAAAAACACCTAAGAATTTTCATCAAGTTAATTTAATCAAAGTAAATTATTACTAAAAATTGTATATGAAAAAGTTGGTAGTTGATAAACTAAAGTTATTAGTAAATATGTACCATTTAAAAATATTAAAAAATAAACAGTTATTTTTACGAAAAGTTATGGTAAGGAGAAACAATCTTAAGAATATTAATTAAAATTGTATTACAACCATCTAAACGAGTAGTTGTATGAAAAAACAATAGCGAAAATAAAAATTACTAGATATTCACCCGCGATACACTGACTAATTTTTAATTTAAAATGTAAAATGTAATTTTTATTATATTAAGTATATATGTAGGTAATGTTTTGTAAATTTTCAGTGAACAATATGTTGCATCAATATATTATGTAGTGTATAAGTAGTGTGTTTTAGGTGTAGTGTGTTGTAGTAAAGTTAGGATGTCATAGTGTTAATTAAATTATATGTAGTATTAAATGTACAGTTTTTTGTATGTGTCTATTTGGTTTGCAATGTATAAATAATAGTATTTGAAATTATTTTGAAACCCAAAAGATGCATTAGTAATAGAAAAGTCTAATATCTCGTTTTGTTTCATTTCTGCTAGTTTGTTTGAAATTATTCTTACCACTGAATCTGACAAAACCAACTTAAGCGTTTCACCAGTGTTTTGAGTATACTGACGCCATGCATAGATGACCTTCACTTGGACACTCTATGCGGTTTTGTAGGGTCGAACATCTTTCAAGAAAGCAAAAGTAACAGCCATAGGGAATTAAAACAAAGACTGTTTAAGGTTTATTGTG